>NW_023416307.1:97364979-98858729 GCF_014176215.1 Rousettus aegyptiacus | reverse complement strand
ATTCTCCCCCTGCACTAATCGAGCACCCTTATAACAAGTGTCTCTCTTTGGTAGGTTGCTTGCCTCCTTTTCATTTAGTTTTTTTTTTCTGTTGTTTTCTACTATTGTTTAATTTGCAGCATGTTTCTTTGTTTTCTCATTTTAGTTCTCTCTCTGTGTTTGCATATATGTATTAGGAAGATTTGTTATGTCTTCCAGCCTTGGCCAGGTGACTTTATGTAATAGGTGTCCTGTGTGTCCCAGTGGTCAATCTCCCTGATCACCTGTACCAGGGGCTCTGGGTGTGTTCCTTGTGTTGGTTGTGTGCGTTCTCCTGTTGTAGCTAAGTATTGATTGTTGTTAGTACATCAGTGAATAGGATTGACTCTTGGACTGACTGGCTGCAGTGATTGGCCATGCCCACAGGGTATGAGCTACTGTGTTGGAGATGACCCCATGGAGTATGATTCAACCCAGAAGGCTTGTATACTTTTTGATACCACACCTTGGGTGTCCCACTTATGGGGCTAGTCAAGCGGTGCTCTGTTGTGGTCTGATTCCAGCCTCTGAGTGTGTTGGTTCTGGGGCCCCTTGGGAGGGGTTCCTGTGCAAGCCAAGTTCAGCCACTGCCTTTGATTGTTCAGGGCTACCTGGTAGGAGCTACAAAGTGATCCATGAATAGTTGCTTCATATGCTGGATCTAGAGGCAAGTGGGAGAGACCATGCTATAAGCCAGTGTTGGTTACCCCTAAAACCAGGCCTATGGCAGCTCAGCCAAAGGACCAGTGCACCTCAAAGCCTGAGACTGTATGCCAGTTGCCCATAAGACTACAGCTGAAAGAGGCTTTGGTTGGTATGGGAGTTGGGTGGTGCAGGGGCCCAGGGAGTCATCAGGGTAAGCATGCAGATTTAACCCAACCAATGCAGAATCGGGCTTTGTTCCAGTGCTGAGTCTGTGGCTTCCTATAAAGGTCTCAGCAGCAGGCCAGCTGCTACCCTCCTCAGGTCCACAGACAACCGAAATCTATTCATGAAATACCGTAGCTAGGAGCATAACTTGTGGTCTGCCACTGAAAGTCTCTCTCAGGATTCATGGGTAATGCACAGGTTGCGCAAGCTGAGGACTGTTGTTTGCTGTCAAAGTCAATGCCCAAGGAAAGCACGGGGTGGGACTGGCTGTCCAGTAATGGGTCCACCATGGGCAATTTGTGGGTTGGGTGGTGCAGATCTCAGGGAGACACAGGAAAGAGTGAGCCAATTCCATCAGGCTAATGCAGATGGCTGCCAGTATTGAGCCTGTGGACTTCTGCAAAAGTCATGAGTCACAGTGAGGCCAGCCACTGTCTGACTCAGGCCTGCACACTTCAGTGATATGCCCAAGAGATGCTGCAGTTTGGGCTGGCACCAGTGGTCCACCACCAAAAGTCACCCCTATAATGCGTGGGCCATTGTGGGCCACGTGAGCTGAGGACCGCTGCCTGCCCACTAATGTGCAGCCCAGGGAAGGTGCAATGTGGGGCTGGTTGCCTGGCAACAGGCCCACCAAGAAAAATTTGTGGGTTGGGTGGGGTGCAGTCAAGGGAGACATGGGGTTGAGGGGTGGGGGGAATGGAGCAGGACAATCTCACTGGGCCAATGCAGCTTCGGAATTGGCCATGAGCGGGGAGGTTTCAACACAGGCAAGGTGGTGCCTATCTGCAGACTGCCCTGGAAGGGGCCAACAAAGGAACAATGGCGGCTGTCCCTCCCGCTCTCGCTCCAGTGCCACACAATTTAGTCTTTCCTCATATGTCCCTTGTGTCTCCTGAGCTGCTGACTCTCTGCCGGGGCCTAGGTTGAGTGTCTATGAGTGAGTCTGTGCGTTGGCCCTTTAAAGGTGACATCTGGGTTTTCAGGTTCCTTCCATCTCACCTAGATAGAGAGAATCCCCACTGATTTTTACAGTTAGATTTAGGAGAACTTCTTTTTCTGAGACTGGAACCCTGGGCTGGGGAGCCCCTGTGTGGGGCTAGGGCCCCTCATTCCTTCAGGGGACCTTCTGCAGCCTCGCTCTCCTTCCTGGCACTCAACCGCCACATGCAGGTGCAAGACCAGCCCACTTCACATCTCCACCCCTGCCACTGTTCACGATGTGTTTTTTTCTTTTTATCCTCGGATGTATGTTTTATAATCAGCTAGACTTCAGTTGGTTCTCCAAGTAGTTTGTTTTATAATTTGGTTGTAGTGTAAATGCAGTCATGGGAGGAGACTAATGCTGCTTTTACCTAGTTTATCATCTTGACTGAACTCCGAGAGAATTTTATCTATTATGGTTATGCTGATTAAAGTTAAATTGTTATTAAGCTTAATATCAGTATTGGGCTTATGTAAAGCTGAAACTTAATGTTATTTCTATTAAAAGAACAAAACTTTCCTATACTATTCATATGTTTGCTTTTAATAAGAGATATTCAGAGAAAGCAAAGATTTTGTTTTATTTAAACTTTTTATTATCAGTATTGTTTAAGTAAACTATTACAAAAAAACTAAATTTTACCTACAACAATTTAACTTTTTGTTTTTGCTTATGAAGTCTTTAATCATCACCATGATTAAATGAATAACAAGTATTATTTCATTAAATATTGTTACACAATGACTCAAGAATCTACTTGACCAAATGTTTCAAAACTTTTATGTGTTCGACAAACTTCTTAAAATTAAATAGTCTTTTTCTTGACCTTTAAGATTTTTGAGAACTTGAAAATTTTCAGAAGGATCCCTGAAACACTTTGAAGAAAATTTCTCACACATTTAAAAGAGAAATATTAACATAATTAGGCTTATTTGAATGTTAAATTACGTGAAAAGCACTATCAAAGGAATAATGCTCAACTTTTTATTATGTTTATATAGATGTGTTATTAAATATTCTAAAAACTATATAAAATTTCTAAAATCTAGTATTCCAGGTAGAATGCTGAAACACTTATATTCTTCCTCTGTCTCTTAAAGTTATTTTTGCTCTGTTATAAGTCCTATCATGTCTTTGAAATGTAAATACCAGGAGCTAAGCAAAGATAGAATGAAAGAAAAAAAAGTCTTTTTAAAATGCAGACTGTTGTATTTGCCAAAAGTGATTTATAAAGCAACTAAGGTTTTTGACAAAACTACTAAAAAATAACTAGGGTAAAATGAAATGATGATATATGGAAAATAGGATGTATGCTTTCAATAGAAGATTTAAAAGATGGGATAAGCTTGTTGAGAGGAAGAAAAAGAGAATGTGCTTTCTGGATAGAGAAAGATATAAAGGGCATGTGTCATTTTGTTTTCTTTTGGGGAAGGGGAGAAAACGTTTTTGTCTTAAAATGATTGTTTCGAAATAAGAATGAAAAAATAGGATAAAACTGAAAGGTATATGAAAGTTGCAGAAGGTTTGTGGATGTTGCAGCAGATTTATGGTAATAAGATCTTAAATTAATGATTTTATTTATGGTCAAACTAATAATATTGGAACAGATAACTATATCTGTGTGTGTATGTTTGTATGTGTGAATCTCACCAGATCTTTACAGACAACTATTGTAATACTCAAATGCTATCGCAAAAAATAAATTTCCTACAAATATCTTTCACCTTCTAAGAGATTAAAAACAAAACAAAACAAAAACCCAGATAAGTACTCTAAAATGCAGATTTCTAATAACTTTAAAAACATAAACATTTAACTGGGTAGAGGTTTACAGAACTCTAAGGAAGACTGGATTCATAAAACTGTTAACAAAAAGAGCAAGATCAACCAGAATTCATAACTAGAGATTAAATGAACTGATGAAGATGACAATTTTTATGACATTTTATATGAAATCTTACTGGTTTGTTAAATTTATTAGGATGACATTGGTTTATAAAATTATATATGCTTCAAAGTGTACAGTTCTATAATATATCATCTGTATATTGCATTGTGGGCATACCAACCAAAGTCAAGTATGTAACAACAGCTTGGTAGTTACAAAACAGTCACAGAGATGTATAGCACAGCATAAAAAATACAGTCGATAACATTCTAATAACTTTGTATGTTGTTAGATGTGTACTACATCTATTGGGGTGATCACTTCGTAAGTTATATAAATGTCTAATCACTATGTTGTTATAATCTTGTATATCAACTGTAATTTAAAAATAAAAGTTATTTACAAAATAAAGAGCTTCAAGGCAATAAACAAAAACTAGGCAAAATATTTGTGCTGGGCCTGAATCAACATTGCATCCTAAAGAACTGTTATAAAGATAACAAGAAAGCAGATTTTATGACTACCAGACTTGTTGCTGCTCACTTTTGCCTTTTATTTTAGGTTAACTGTTTGTTATATTTTTTAAAAAGCAGAGTACTACAGGTGAATTTATCTTGACCACTGTTCAAATTTCACCTGATCCAACAGGGTAATCCTGCTAGCCACCCTTACAGATCTTTTAATATTCCTATATACATTTCTAGGTATCTTGTTATTTTATTTTAGTGATTACATGGGTACATTGTTACAATACAAATGTAAATCTGAAATATTTTATTATTTGTATTGGTACTTTTTAAGACATCAATACTGAGTCAGATTTAGTCATGTTTCTAGATATAGATATTGCTTAAAAATAAAGATATTATTTCAACATTTCATGTTAACTCTGCTTTTGGGGAAAAATAAACAGAAATGACACTTTTCATCTTTTATGAGCATTTAAAGTTATAATCATATATATTTTTTTGTTTTTTCATTTCCTTAAAACTTACTTTTGTGGGGCCTTTTACTATTTTAAAAACAGTTTTTTTTTCTATGGCCTATTTGTTGAGGATAAGTATATAACCTGCTATCTCTATATTCCATTAGCCCCTCTTCTGGTCTAAAAACCTAATTGTGATCCACAAGGTTCAAAATTGTGTTATATTGTTAGAAGTCTTCTAATGGTGAAATGATCCCTGTTTCCAGAAGGTGACATGCATAGAGGCGAGTAAGACAACATTATCTTAAAGAACAGTTCTTAACCTATGTGGAAGTAGCTTCCTGAATAAGTTGTTAATAACTAGTTTATTCGCTGAGCCATTTTGAGGAATTAATGACATTTTACACAGAACTTGCAAACTATACCTTAACCACTATTATTATTTTGGTATAAATGTTTTTAGACTCATTGTACTCATAAAATATGGATGGATTTTAAAACAAAAAAAAAAGGTATTGTACTCTAATTTTCACTTTTTACTAATATAGCATTATAATATTTACATTTGACTATTTTGTCAAGAATATTGTACTATAATTTTACCCTTCATACTTATCAGTATTATTATTGTAACTCTTAAGAAATTAACAAGGCGATGATTGGTTTGAGAGAGCAAAAAATAAAATCAATAGTAGAATCTAAAACTTAGATCAAAAATGGATAAAAATACAAAAATAAAATGCAAACTAGATAGTACATTTTGAAGTTTGAAAAATTATCCTTTTACATAACAGTGGTAAACAAAAGAGGACTGGCTGGATATCCTGGGTGTTGCAATTCCAAGTTATAAATTGCTTCTAAGAGGAATTAGATGAATTCGCAAATAACTTACAGATAAATACTGGGTTGTAAAAGAGGTTTAAGGGATGGTCCCAACAGAATATAAACCGAGCAGACCGTAAGTCGACGCTGGCAGTACCTCCACTATTTATAAAACCCCTTTATAGTTAAGCACAACCATTTTTCTTCCTTGCACCAATCCCTGAGCCACACTCAAGTTATAGTTGTTAAAAAAGCATAGTGCTGGCAATAACTTATCACAGCAATGGGTATTTCGGGTAGAATTTTGTCCAATTCCAATTTTACACAAGTTCAACATAGCTCTGAAGAAAATCTAAAATGGTTACAGGTGACACCAGTAAGTTTTTTGACAACAATTTTGTACAGTGTGTAGCTAAGGGCTTAGCAACATATGTCAAGATGCTAACTTCAAATAATTCAGAATTTAGTTATGAAAATAAATGAGAAGAATTAGCAATGTGAGAACCAGTTTCCAAAGATGTTTCCTCCCACAATGAGCCATCTTCCCAGTAATCACACCCTTGTGTGGTCCCTTCCCACAATGAATCTGGACTATCACTGAGGAGCCAATAGAACACTGCAGAGGTGACACTGCTTGACTTCTGAAGGCCACGTCATAAAGGGCCTTGCCACTTTTACTATGGACTATTAGAAGGTGTGCATTGAGGGAAGCCAGCACTGGTGCAAGAAATCTAACTGCCATGCTATAGGGAAGGCCAACCTAGCCATGTGGTAAGGCTAGGTGTCCAGCCCTAGCTGCCTCAGATATCCCAGCAGGGGCACTATGAATGTAAGTGAAGACGCCATCTTGAACATTCAAGCCCCAGCAGATGCTACATGAAGAACAAGAATCTAGTTGTAATCCAGAAACAAGGCTGCAGGCTTATGGCCCCATTTTAGCCACCTCCAGTCCTCTGAACCATCCCAGCTAAGTCCCCAGTTATGTTAGAGGAGAAACAAACCATCCCCATGCTGCCCACCATAATTCCTAACTCACACAAATGTGAGCATAATAAAATGGTTGTTAAGTCCGTAGGTTTTGGGGTCGTGCGCAATGCGGCAATTAATAATAACAGTGAAAGACAGCAAAGAGTGTACAAATTAAGTCTGAGAGATTCAAAGATGGATAAATACTTAGGTGTTTTAACCATTAGAAAAATCTCATTTCTGATAAGAAAGTCTGGGGCCTGACCAAAGGCTCCCAGAAAAAAAGTGTATATAAACAAGTGGAATCAGGTCATCTTACCTGATGCGAAGGACACAAGAACCGAAGCAACAAGGAGTAGGATTAGAAAGGAGTTTAGGGCCAATGGCGAGGGTGATGAATATCGAGGAAAATAATTCTATAGCTGAACAGAACTATGAAACCCTCTAGTACAATCTACTTTCTTTTTTTTTACAAATAAGGAAACAATCCTAGAGATATGTACATGGAGATGGTGAAAAGCCAGTTTTCAGCCCTGGTCTTTGACTCATCCCCTTTTTCCTTCACCCCTGGCACATTCATAGACACCCCTTCCCACATATCCAAGCTTCATCCATCCCCCTGCAAAGAGTTGGCCCCTTGGCCACCCTCAGCACTAAGGGTATGTATACCAGAGGCATTTGCCTTTAAGAGGACTATCTGGGAAAGAGGTCTGCACTAACCTTGATGGGACTCTATTGCTCAACTTAGTCCCTTTCTCTTGGCCATGCTATGACCCACTCAGGGGCGGAGGAAGTCTACCTCTCTTTATAAGAATGTGATTACATTTAGGTTCCACTCAGGATAATCTCACCATCTCAAAATCCTAAACTTAATCGCATTTGCAAGTCCCTCTTACTATATAAGGTAACAGTTACAGGTTCCAAGGATTAGAGCTTGGATACTCTTGAGGGCCATTATTCAGCCTCTAGCACCCAAAGATTCACAGCCATCTCATAAGCAAAATATATTTACTTCATCCCAACATCTCAAAAATTCTCAAACCATTATAACATCAACTCAAATCCAAAATCTCATCTAAATATCATCAGCTCAAGAGTCCCAAATTATATAATCTAAGTAAGATATGGATGAGACTCTGGGTATAATCTATCCTGGGGTAAATTTTCTCTAGATCTATAAATGTATAAAAATTAGAATACAAGTTATCTGTTCCTGAAATACAGTACTGGGACAAACATAGGATAATAATTATAGACATCTATATTCCAAAAGGGATAAAACAGAAAAAAAAAAAACATCACTCATTCAAAGCAATTTTGAAATCCAACTGGGCAAACTCCATTAGTTACAATGCCTGAGAATAACCTTTATGGTTCTCATATCTGCCCTCTGGGTCCGTAATTTTGCACTCTGATTACCGTTACTGTTTTCTTAAATGAGAGCACATGTTTGAAGCTGAGTCAACCTGTTTACTGCCTGTAGAATTTTGGGGATCCAATAGCCTTCTTTCATTTAGTGCTCTCCCTATCCCTTTTTGCCCAAGCTGGTAGTGTTTCTGCTGATATAACTTTCTCAAAAACAATGTGGGTCTTTCATGTCTGTCATGGGGATTAACTCCATTAAATAAAAGGTTCTCCTGGAGGTCTTTATTGGAAAACGTCATCTCTATTCCTGGTTTTAGCTGAGATGACTGAAGAGATTGATGAGTCATATGCCTAACCTCTTCAAAGATGTGCATGAGACTCTGGGTTTGAGAAGAATAAGTATTAATTTTTCTTTGAATGTTTAGTAAAATTCACCTGTGAAGCCACCTGGTTGTTTTGTTTGTTGGGAGTTTTTGAAAACTAATTAGATTTTGATAGCAATTATCCATCCACTTCTTCCTCATGTACCATTGGAAAATTGTATGTTTCTAGGAATTTATCCTCTTCCAAATTGTCCAATTTGTTGGCATGCAATTGTTCATAATATTTCCTTATAATCCTTTGTATTTCTATGGTGTCTGTTGTCACTACTAAAATTCATTTCTCATTTTATTCATTTAGGCCCCTCTCTTTTTTTCTTGATGAGTCTGGATAAAGGTTTTCCAATTTCGTTTATCTTTTCAAAGAACCAGCTCTTGATTTCATTAATCTTTTCTATTGTTTTTTAGGCATTATTTTGTTTATTTCTGCTCTAATCTTTATTATTTGTTTCCTTCTACTCACTTTGGGGTTTCTTTGTTTTTTTTTTATCTACTTCCTTTAAGTGTAAGTTTAGATTGTTTAAATGAGATTTTTGTTTCTTGAAATAAGCCTGTGTTGCTATGAATTTCTCTCTTAGAACTGCTTTGGCATTGTCCCATAAATTTTAGGTTGCTGTCATTTCATTTTCGTTTGTCTCAGGGTACCTTTTGATTTCTCCCTTAAGCTAGTTGTTTACCTCTTCATTGTTTAGTAGCATATTGTTTAGCCTCCACGTGTTTGTGTGTTTTTCAGTTTTTGTCTGGTAATTAATTTCTATCTTCACACCATTGTGATTGGAAATGATGCTTGATATGATTTTAGTCTTTTTACATTTATTGAGATTTGTTTTGTGGCCTAACTTGTGGTCTGTCTTGGAAAATGTTTCCTGTGAGCTCAACAAAACTGTACATTATGTAGTTTTTGGCTGAAATGCTCTAAAAATGTCTATTATATCCACATAGTCTAATGTGTGAAGGCTGCTGTTTCTTTGTTGATTTTCTTGTCTGGATGATCTATCCATTGATGTCAACATTATGTTGAACTCTCCTACTATGATTGTATTAGTATTGATCTCTTCCTTTATGTCCATCAATATGTGTTTTATATATTTACGTGCTCCTATATTGGGTGCCTAAATGTTCACAAGGGTTATATGTTCTTGTTGAATTGATTCCTTCATCATTATAAAATCTTCTTTGTCTCCTATTATAGCCTTTGTTTTAAAGACTATTTTGACTGATATAGGTATTACTATCCCAGTTTTAAAAATTTCCATTTGCATGAAATATTGTTCCATTCCTGTAGTCTGTGTGTCTTTTAAGCTGAAGTGCATCTCTTGTAGACAGCTTCTGTTCAGCCACCCTAGGTCTTTTGATTGAAGCATTTAGTCCCTTTATATTTTGAGTAGTTGTTGATAGGCACGTAGTTATTTCCATTTCATTATTCATATTTTTGATTTTTTTTTCCTTCTTCTTAAAGAAGCCCCTTTAACATTTCTTTTAATACTAGTTTGGTGGTAATAAACTCCTTTAGTTTTTATTGTCTTGGAAGCTCTTTACCTATCCTTCTATTCTAAATGATAGCTTTGCTGGGTGGTTTTTGTTGTAGGTATTTGCTTTTCATCATTTCTGGCCTGCCAAGTTTCTGTTGAGAAATCAGCTGACAGTCTTATGGGAGAATCTTGTCAACTTTTAAGATTCTCTGTGTCTTTAATTTTGGCATTTTAAGTGTGGTGTGTCTTGGTGTGGGCCTCTTTGAGTTCATTGTGTTTGGGACTCTCTGCACTTCTTGGGCTTGTATGTCTATTTCCTTTACTAGGTTAGGAAAGTTTTCTGTCATTATTTTTCTAAATAGATCTTCAAAATGTTATTCTCTCTCTTCTCCTCATACTGAATGACCCAAATATTTTTATGCTTGATGTTGTCCCAGAGGTCCCTTAAACTATATTCATTTAAATTTTTTTTTTCTTTTTGCTGCTCTGATTGGGTGTTTTCTGCTACCTTGTCTTCAAAATCGCTGATTTGATTCTCTGCTTAATCTAATCTGCTCTTGATTCCTTCTAGTGTATTTTTCATTTTAGTTATTGTATTCTTCATTTTGACTGGTTCCTTTTTATAGTTTCTATGTCCCTTTTTATACTTACTATCTCAGGTGCTCCAGGAATTTCCCTTGCATGCACAGTGTGCACCCTGCTGTGGTACTTGAGCGTTGATCACTGATGGCATGTCAGTGGGTGGAATTGACCCTCATGCTCACTGGCTGTGAGGATTGGCTGTGACCACAGCATACAAGGTGCTGTGCAGGGCCTGACTTCAGGGAGGAGGATTTGACCCAGTGGGCGCTAGTATCTGCTAGGACCATTCTTTGCTTGTGTCACTTGTGGGATCATTGTGTGGTATGCGGTTGTGTTCTTAAGATAGCCACTGGGTGTGTTGGTTCTGGGACCTTTGGGGAGGGGCTCTGGTGTATTCCAAGTTCAGCTGCTGCCTGTGACCAGCTCAGGCTGCCTGGTAGTAGCTACAGAATGATCTGCAGTAGGTAGCTGATTGTGTTGGACCTGGAGATATGTGATAGAGGACATAGCTTTCCAGGTTCTTATTCACTGTGGCTTTGGCCCTGCTGTTTCCATGTCTCCACCCCTCTTGCTAGTCTTGTCATGGCTTCTTTACATCCCTATTATAGGAATTCTATTCAGTTAGTCTTCAGGTGGTTTTCAATGATGGTTGTTCTGTAATGTAGTTTTCATTTTGAGGTGGTAATGACATGAGGTAAGCACAGTGTTTACCTACTTTTCTTGACAAGAAAATCTCAATATTTTTTCTTTATCTTTGATTTTCTTCAGTTTGATAAGATATGTTTAGGCATCAATTTTTTGACATTTATCCTGCTTGGTGTTCTCTGACCTATAGCTATGGTTTTGTTTCTGACATTAATTTGAAAAATTCGCAGTCATTATTGCTTCAAATATTTTTTCTGTTTTTTTTTCTCTCTCTTTTTATTCCTTTTGCCATTCCCAGTGCATGAGAGTTACACCTTTTGTATATGTCCCATGTTTCTTGGACATTCTGCTTTTTTTCCCCCCCATTTTATAAGTTTCTATTGATATATTCTCAAGCTCAGAGATTCTTTTTTCAGCTATGTCCAGTCTACTAATGGGCCAATCGACATCATTTTTCACTTTTGTTATAGATGGTTAGTTGATTTATGATAAGGCACCACTAATTTACTATTGGAAAGATGAGTCAATTAGATGAGTCAGTTAGTTTTCAAGTGTAGATCTAAAACCCATCGTGGATCGTTTTTTTATATAAAGTAAAAAACAATAAAGTGTGCTATGTTATACAGCGGCCACTAGCCCCCCTGTGGCTATTTAAATTAAATAACATCAAATATTCATTTCCTCAGTCATACTAGACACATTTCAAATACTCAATAGGCACATTAGCTTAGTGACTACTATGTTGATGGTACAGATATAAGACTTTTCCATCATCACAGAAAGTTCTATCATATAGCTATATTCTAGAAGAAAATAAAACAATTTCTTTGTGACAAAGACAGAGGTAGGCAAAGGTTTCTTAAATAAAACATCAAATATACTAACCATGAAAGAAAAGATTGATAAGTTGGACTTCATTGAATTAAGAACTTCTGTTCATCAAAAGATATCATTAAAGGAATGAAAAGATAAGCCACAGATTGAGAGAAGTCATTTATGAAACATATATCTGATAAAAGGTGCATATCCATAATACATAAACAATTCCCACAAATCAATAAGAAAAACACATCCTACTCCCAAAATAGGCAAAAGACCTGAAGAGGAACTTCATATAAGAAAATATCTAGATGGTCAATAAATAAATAAAAGACACTCAAGGGAAATGGGAATTAAAACCATAACAAGACACCCACCCACTAGATATGGCTAAAATTAAATTCAAACACAAGATCAAGTATTAGTAAGGATGTGGACAAAACTGGAGTGCTTAAACACTGCTAATGGAAGAGTGCAAATTGGTACCACCATTTTCAAAAACTGTTTGGCAGCACCTTAAACTAAACATATGCTCACCATGTGACCCAGAAATTCCTTTTGGACATATACTCAAAAGAGATCTGTGCTATGTCCAGCAAAAGATTTGTAAAATAAAGTTCATAGCAGTGTATTCATAAATAGCTGAAAATGATCTAATTATCCTCAACAATGAAAAATGGATAAATAATAAGTTATGGTATGGTTAAATAATGGAATACTACTTAGTTTATCTATTTATCTATGTATCTATCTAGGTATCTATACATACATACATACAAACAAGCCTACTGATACATGGAAAAAACATAAATTACCCTCACAGACAAAATGCTGAATAGGAATTCATGCTGTATGGTTCTATTTATATAGTTTCAAAAAGAAGGCAAAATTAATCTATGATTATAGAAATTAGTTATTACCCTTGAATATATTCACTGAGAGGAGGCACAGGGAGTCTTCTGACAAGCAGAACATGATAAAGTGATGGGCTGTCACTTTGGAAAATAGGTTATAAAAGACTGTTACTTCTCATCTTGCTGGCATTCTCTCCCTAGCTCTTCTTGTATGCTTACCCTGATAGAAAGGGCCACCTGGGAAGGAACTGATCAACAACCAGTAGAGAATAGAGAGAGACCCTCAGTCCAATGACCTGAAAGAAACTGGATCCTTCCAACAACCATGTGAGTAAGCTTAGAAGCAGTTCCTTCCCCAATTCAGCCTTCTATGGGTCAACAGTTAGGTTGCAACCTTGAGAGAACCTGTGAAGCAGAGAACCCAGTGAAGCTGTGTTGTATTCTTGGTCCACAGAAATGATATGATTGTATGTGCATTAGTTATCTTAAGTCACCAAATTTTGGGGTAGTTTGTTAGGCGACAATAGAGGAGGTGAGGGAAACAGAAAAACCAAGGATGGTTTCTACCTATTTCTGGCTTAAGCAACTTATTTATTATCTAGACATGTCAAAACTCCAGAGGGAAAAATAGATTACTTGGGTGGTGCGGGGTGGGGTGGGGAGTGCAAATAAACAAGCATTTGATGTATTAGACATCCAAGTGAGAAATTGGGTGAGCCATAGATGTAGTCTCTGGAACATTTTCCCCATGATATTAGAGGTTGTACTTTTTTTATTTTTATTTTTTATTTATTATTATTTATGCCTACAGCACCTGGTCCTCCTAGTTGGTCTCTCATCCAAGTATTTACTAGGCCCAACCCTGCTTAGCTTCCAAGATTAGACATCCGGCTTGTTGACCGTGGCATAGCCATAGATCATGGACCATGGCTCGACCGGAGCATGAACCCAGGACCTTCTGTGCGTAAAGCGGACATGCTAACCGCTACACTATGGAACCACGTCCAGAGGTTGTACTTTTCTGTAAGCAAAGCAGTAAAATTCAAAACTTGAGTTTGGACTCAGGAGAAGGAGCTAAATTAGGCCTTTCTTTTTGCTTCAACAGGGTTTAAGAAAACAGAGTCTTCTGTTTGGTCAAGACTAGCTATTCCAAGTTCTACTTTTGTGTTTGGGACCTAGACCCTAGCTACTAATCAAGTACTAATTTGCCTTATTTTATCTTTGTTGCATATGTCTCCTTGAGGAAGAAGGGAGGCGGTAAGTCAGAGCCTGGGAATTATTACTTCACTAGGCCACCTACCAACATAATAGTGGCCATTTCTAAACCCGAAAGGCCTAAACATCCTGCCTTAGCCCGGCCCAGTATTTCTCAACAGAGCCTCCATTGGCCCAAGACAATTTTTTGTCATGCTAGAGTGTACTGAGCATTGTAGAAGGTTAAGCATATGCCAGTACAACCCACCAATCATTGTGACAACCCAAAACATCCTTTCCACAGTACCAGATGTTTCTTAGCGGGAAAGTACTTCACCTTCCTTGAGAATCAATGGATTGTTTGTGCTTACATACCAGCAATATCTGCCACCCAAACTTTGAGTTTATACCCTACCATTTTCTAGGTGCCTGATGGGCAAGAGTTTCCAGGTGTTTATATAGTCTCATTCCTAAAACTTTAAATACGATGAGTTTTAAAGAATTAAAATATAATCCTAATATGAGATTTGTTCATAATATAATTGAATATAAATGATTTATAAGGCAATCTTGTAGAAACTCTGAGACATTGTTATAACTGATATTGTTTGTTTTGTTGCCATGCAAAAAAGAGTAAGTAGAATATTGGCTGTCAATTAATGGTGAATAATAGGAAAATGTGTCCTAATGCTTCAGATTTGTGACTGGAGATGCCCTAAAATATTAGTTGTGGAATTCTGGAAACTCCATCTGATGATTGTGGCTGTTAAAGTCTCTGACGAGTCCATTCCTACACTTGATTGTAAAGTTATTATTCTATCTCAAATCTCTGTCAGAAATAACCTTGCATATATGCATGTATGGGAAGCTACATTTTATTGTGTTAGTTATCACAGAGCCTTTCTTGGGCAACTTTTTCGAGCCAGACACCGTGTTAATTTCTTTGAAAGCGTTACTTAATTTAACGCTCACAAAATGCCTCTGTCCACAGAGGCATTCCCATTTTGCATGTAAGAAAATTAAGTCTCAGGAAAGTAGTGCGCCGTGGTCAGCATCACCAAGCCAGTAAACGGCTGAGTCAGACTTCAAAACCAGACTTTGAAATTCATTCTATAAATTCTTTAGATTACTTGGATCTGGATTGATTTTATCCAACATATATCTATCAAGTGCTGCACCTTGCACTGGGCAGACAGGAGAGAGATGTCCCTTGCCCGACCGGATGCATAGATAGGTTAATGAGTGCTTGGACAGACGGATAGAATTAAATAACGGGGACAATCCATGAATGAGGGAATCAGATGGATGAGTGGATGGAAATGGGAGGGTAAGTGAATGAGAGAGTAAATGAGGAAGTAAAAGAGGGAATGGAATGGAATGGTATGAGAGGGAGAGGGGGAGGGAGAGAGTGAGTGAGGAAGTGAGAGAACACTGGGGCTGCGCTACCTGAAACTCAAGTGCCGCAAGGCTGGCGGGTGGGCTGACGAGCGGCTACTCCACACAGTACGGTAGGCGCAGGCCGCTCCTCCTCCAGCTCCGCTCGGGCCTCCTCCTCTCCCACCTCCTCCTCCTCCGCCGTCGCCGGCCCGCTCGCCGCCCAGTCCCCAGTCTCGTGCGGGCGGGCGGGCGGGCGAAGGAGACTACAATCCCGCACTGTAGCACTTGCCCCCACGCCGCCGCCGCCGCCGCCGCCGCCGCCGCCACTGCCCCGTGCGCCGCAATGAGTAGAGGGGCCACGCTGCCCCGGGGCTGCTGCCGCCACTACTGCGCCGCACCATGAAGCTCCGCAGTAAGGCGGCTGCGCTGCTCCTGCTCGCGCTGGTCACGCTGCTGCTGGCGCTGCTGACCCTGCGCACCGGCCGCGCCGAGCCCCCAGCCCTGCTGGCGCGTCCCGCGTCCGCTCCGCAGCGCCATCCGGCGCCTGCCCCTGCGCGCCTCCCCGGCCAGGGTGCTCAGAGGCGCCGGCCACCGCGTCCGCGCCCGCGCGCCGGCCGCCGGGGCGCAGCGAGCCTGGAAAAGTTGGCGAGGTGAGTCGTGGCAGCCCCAGAGTCCCATCTGGGGACTCGTGTCTCACTCCCTCCACCCGCACCAAGTCCAGGGGAGGCTTTGGGCTGGAAGGACAGAATCCAAATTCACCCACGAGCAGCCCACTTCTACTTCTTACCCCGCTAGAGCTGAAGAACCACTTTCGTTGAGTCCTCCTGATGGCACAGTACTGATAATCACGTACCTTTTTAAAAGAGAAGTGTCAGGGAAAGTAGTTTGTATATTACATTTTTTTTTTAACTGTTAAGGCGAGACTTATGTTTGCATTCTTGCAAACATGCGCCCTTTGTTTAATTTTTCAAGAGCCATCACGATGCAAGAATGCTTTATCTAATTCTCATGTTTCACTGGAGAATTTTTACCAAAAACATAGATCTAATTTAGTTGGAAAAGTTAGATATTTACCAAAGACTGGCTGCCTGTCTTTGAACCTCGAATCGTCCTGTGCTTAGAACAGAAGAGGCACTCAACCTAAGTTTATTAAAAAGTTTTCTCCTTGAAAGGAGTGATGTGTGGTACGGAAAAGACACACTGAGGGGTTCGCTGTGCTTCTTTCTGGTTATGACTCAAGCACGGTCAAAGAGTCCTACAGAGAAAACATCTTAACCTTCGACATTATGTTTGGTATTCTCTTTCTCTGCACAAAGCTTAACACGCCACAGCTTTTCGTCAGAGCGTTTTATCTTTGTCCTTAGGGTCGCTGGAACGCCTGCAAGTTAGGGATTTGCTGTTCATTTCCTTTGTTGTGGAGAGCTTTTTAACAATCCTTGTCTTGTAGCCATTGTGTTTCCTCTGCCCTTTAGAAGCTGTAGATGTTTCTAACTGCCAGTTGCAAGGTCCGCATTTGCTGAATTTCTTAATTACTTAAAATGAGTTGGAGAATTCTTTTTGACCATAATAACTACATGTGTTTTGGTGCTTTTACTGTAACTAAGAGAAAAGAAACCTCAAGAAGTAGCTGTGTCAGCCTTTATTTCTTTTCTGCCTCATAATAAATGTACACATGGATACTGACAAATTTTAGGAGGGAAAAACCCCAATGAAATATAGAGTCACTTTTTAGTATTTAGATCCACTTACAACCCCTTATAAATGAATATGCTCTTTAAAATAAGGTTATTTCTGTTACTTAATAGGATTTTCCTTACTATATACTGAGGTTTCTTATAATGGATTATATTACAGTTCAACTACAGGTTTACTATGATTTGTAAATTGACAGGACAACTTGTAAGATAATAATAACTAACACCAGTTGACATAGCTAACCAGGCACAGTGCTAACAGTAGTACATAAAAATAGTCATTGTTATCACTTTTTGTATATTACCTATGTTATTCGCACTGCAACCCTATGATAGTGGTTCTCAAAGTGTGGCCTTTAACCAGCAGCACCAATGTCACTGGGGGTCGTGTTAGAAATGCAGATTCTCAGGCAGCACCCCAGACCTACTAAATCAAAAACCGTGGGAGTGAGGTCAGTAATCTATGTTTTAACAAGTCCTCCCCTTGTTTCTAATGCACACCAAAGTTTGAGAGCCTATTCTGTGAAGTAAGCACTAACATATCACCATTTTACAGATGAGGAAAGTAATATATAAGGTTTAGAAATTTGTCCAAGGTTTGTAGATAACATGTGGTAGGTATGGATAAAGACTCAGCAGCTTGGGCCCAGGTTGAGCTCTTACCTGCTATACTGGTTTCATACACTAATCTTGCCTACATTTCATAATATTTCTTAGATTCTTCTAAATAAACATAGATTTTTTCAACTGTCTCATTCTTCAAGGTGTTGGGAACATTGGGGCAGCACCTTCTTGTCCCTATCTGAACAAATTGGCTGCGACTAGGAAGAGACCATGAACAGAATCCAAATGGATGTTTCAGGGAAAGACTGTTTCCATGAGCCACAGGACCATTTTTCTTTGGAACCTATCTTTTAGATTATCATGGTAATCATGGCTAACACCATAGGAATAAAGAACAAAATTTAAAAACTCAGGGAAGAGTGAAAAATAAGAGCCACAGGACATCTCAAGCTCACATGCATAAACATGAAAGTCTAGTGTCCTCTGGAGAAGCTGACATTTTTTGGGACTTATTAATGTTTCTTTTACTACCTAGACAGAAATGGGGACAGAAGATTCTGAAGCAGTAAGGGAGCAGGAGGAAAGATCTCTTCAGGAACTCTTTTATTGCTTTCCTAATCCTGTCTGGGTTAAATTTTTGTGGTTTAGGAGGAATTTGATTTTAGGGAGGGAAAAGAAAGCTTCATGTTTTTAGAAAATGGGTGTTTTAATCTCTTTACGTGGCTAGAATCCAGAAGAGAGGGAGGCTGCAGGATCTCATTTCTCAGGGTTGGGGAGTAGTCAGAAGAAATTTGGAGTTGAATATGACACAGTCTACCACCTGCTGACCATCCTTGGACCAGTCTGCGTTGCCTCCCCCAGGATACTGCTGTCAGTGAAGTTTGCCACGTCAGCACAGGAAACATAGCACTCTCCTTCCACATCTTGTTTTCATTTCAGAGAAGTTTCCAGGGACTTGCCTAGTTAGCAGGCAGACCCTACAATTTTATAACTAGTCATTTGTGTGCAATCTGTCCTGTGGTGGCCTCTCTTCTCTATAAATATAAAGCCAGAAGGTAAAATCTGACCTTTTAGGTTAAGGGCGGGATCTGAAAACTGATACCACACTATAAGTAGTAGTTCCAGTGCACAAGAGAAATGAAATCTTTCTAGTTTGGTTTATTAGTGATTTATACCTGGCTGACATCCAAAAAGAATTTGAGATGACTTACAGTAGAAAACACATGTACAATAAGGCCATTGAAATAGTTATAAAAAATGAAAAGACATAAAAAGAGGAGGGGGAAAACGAGTACTGTTTGTTAAAAACTGAGGCCACTATTATGAGGATTTAAGTGTTAAAGTTAGCTCTATGCTTCCTGGCAGCCATGTCAAAAAGGAAAGCAAGTATGGTGGGCTGCCTCATTTTCACTGAATGATAAGAATTTTGTTAGGAGAGATAATTTGTTTTTAATGGAACTGAATTCTAAAAGGAAAATTTAATTTGGAATACACTTTAGGCTTTAGAAGTCTATTTCTCCAGCTTGCTTCTGAAAACTCCTCTTCAAGCTTACGTATGGAAAAGGAAGTTTAATATAACTGCCAATCCACACCACGTAAAAAAAGAATTTGGCATCTGGAGTCCAGAGAATTGGTTTCTAGTCCCAAGACATTTCATCTTAATTTCCTCATCTGTAAAATGATGAATTGACCCAAAGTTTTCTAACATCTCTTCCAGCTCTGACATTTGCTGATTCTGTGATGAGATCATCAAGTTTAGCTACAGAATCCCAACAAAGACTATTGTTTAGCCCTTTGTGCTGTCTCTTGCAAAATCACTGTTTCTCATTTGGGCTCTAGCCTAGAACTCTTATTGATTACTCAAACTTAACCCTCTTTTGAACTTTATTTTTCTTCCGTGTTGGCCTGGATATTGCTATTTTCTCTTAAAATGAGGTTTCTAAGGGAAACTTAGGCTACCTCTATGCTCTGTGGTACTCCTGTGCCATTTTTTCCACAGTCACTCAGCAAATGTTTACTGTACATATATTCTGGGCCAGGCATTCATTCTACAGTGATGAATGGAGTTGCTGCCCACACCAAATTCAGAGAAGGGGGAAGGGAAGACAATACAGAAATACTATACTTGGCAGCCTCCCCATCTGCCCCAATGAGAGGAAGCGTGCATACTTTCTCAGCAAGACAGCATTTCCTGCAGTTCCCTTTGGTCTGTAAGATAAGTATTCTCAGAGAGTTCTAGCTTGAATAAAGGTCTCAATAAAGAGGGATGATGTTATATAGAAAAATGCCAAGTTTGTGGCCATCCTGTGATTAGCTGGTAAACCTAAACATTGAAGGTCTTTAGATCTTGGGTACCATCTATGATATTCTGTCCTATGAGTTTTGATTCTATTCACATTCATTTTTCTTGATTGGTCCACAAGTCCCCTTTTTCACCCTCTACACATAATCAATAAACCCTATTGGTTCTATCTCAAAATATATCCCCACTCCTACTTCCACTGTTACCACTGATCTAAACACCATCCTTTTGTACTTAGGTATCCGTCTGCAGTAACCTACAATCTGGTTTGTGTGTTTCCACTCTAGCACTCTCTACAGTCCATTTCCATGCAGCTGCTGGAGTAATCTTAAATATGTAGACTACATTGGGTCTCTTTGCTGGTTGAAAGCCCTACAGTAACAGACTTCCCATCACACTGAGAATAAAATTCAATTTCTCAGTGTGGCTTCCAAGTGCTCACCTGATCTTAACCCCATTTAGTTCTCTGACTTTGTCTCTTAACCACTCCCCACTTCACTCACTCCACTTAAGCCACACTGGCCTTCAAATAAACTGAGTTCACTCCTATCTCAATACTTTTTGTTTCCTGTGCTAGAATGATCTTTTCTCACATTCTTACATCACTAGAGACCTCATTTCTTTCAGGTCTCTGCTTTCAGACTTTTTTCCTCAGAAGGGTCTTCCCAATTGCCCTAGAAAAACGGAAACTTCCCCATCATCCTCTACCCGCTTACCCCATTTAGTGTATTTTGATAGCATTCATCATTATATGAACATTGTTATTTTATTTGCCTTCTCTAACCCCATGTACACTTTATGTACTGCTAGCACCTATAACAGATTATCTTATAATAGGTTCTCACTACATATTTGTCAAGTGAACTCTTAAACGAATGCAATATCCAGCTTGTGCCAGCACTGTGCTAAGACTTCACTTACATTATTAAATTACATTATTAATAATATTAAAAACAATCCCATATCCTTTAGGAGAATAGTGAAGATCTTGAATAGTAACATTCTTAAAGGGTTTTTTTTTCTTTTTAATAGATTGTAATTTTTAGAATAGTTTAAGATTTATGAGAAAGCAGTGCAGAGTGTCTCCCTATACCCTACACCCAGTTTCCTCTATTATTAAAATCTTATATTGGTTCAATATTTTTGTTACAATTAACGAACTAAAATTGTACATTATTACTAATGTTTAGTTTATTTAGATTTCCTTAGTTTTTACCTAATGTTCTTCTGTTCCAGAATCCCTACCAGGATACCACATTTACATTTACTTGTCTTGTTTCCTTAGGCTCCTCTTGGCTATGGCCATTTCTCAAAGTGACCTTCTTTTTGATGACCTTGAGAATTATGAAAAACACTGATCAGATATTTTGTAGGATACCCCACCGTTGGAACATGTCTGATGTTTTATTCATTGTAATACTGGGGTTTTAGATTATTGGGAGGAAAATCATATAGGTAAAGTGCTATTTTTATCACATTATATCAAGTGTGTACACTGTCAACATGATTTATGACTGCTAATATTGGCCTTAGTCACCTGGCTGAGGTAGTGTCAGTTTTCTCTACTGTAAACTTACTCTTTTCCTGCTCTCCATACTGTAAACTTTGGAAGGAAGTTACTGTGCACGGCCCACACATAAGGAATGAGGAGTTAATGCTCTCCATCATCCCTGAGGGTGGAGTATCTATATAAATTATTTGAAATTCTTCTACATGGGAGATTTGATTATTTTTCCCCATTATTTTTTTAATCATATCAGTATGAACCTATAGATATTTATTTTATACTTTGAGTTACAATCCAATATGATTTTATTTTGTTGCTGGAATTGTTTCAGTTTTGGCCATTAGGAGCTCTTTCAATTTGTATCTATGCTTCTTTGACATACCTCCATCAATGTGTGTGTGTGGTTTTTTTGTTTTGTTTTGTTTTTTAGTTTTTAGTTAGTTAGTTAGTTTGTTTGTTTGTTTTTGCTTTTTGAGCACTTCCTTACTCTCTGGCACTACAGGGTGCTCCAGGTTCCTCTTGTATATTTCTTGCCCCAGTCCTACAATAAGCCATTTCTTCAAGAAGCCCTGATTTCTCTTGTTGGAAAATGGTTTTAGAAACCAAGATTCAGGCACCCAGCAAGCTTATTAGTGTTGGGGTATCACTTTTTTTTTAGTTCCTCACAGCTTACAGAGAAAAGCATATTTGTGTTTATACTAATCTTTGTATGTACACATATCTATAAATATTTCCATATGTAACCATCTCTACCTATGTTAAACTAAACATGGGTTCATACTGATGTCTCCAACTCTAATCAATTACTATGTAGATCATCCTCGCTTCCTTTACTTGCTTATCTGGGAAAGGGAATGTTTTTATTTTCCAGAAGCCCTAGCAAAATTTTTCTCTCATCTCATTTGCTTTGATTGGTTTAAATGCCTGTAGCATGGAGGAGGGAAAGGAAAGGAATGGAGGAGTGAGATAGGACCAGCTAATTGACTTAAACCAAGCAAGGCCCACCTTTTGAGTTAGGGCTGAGGCCAAGGCCACCAAGATCAAAGACAGTATAAGGTCAAACTGTTTCTAGTGGCTGAGACTATCAGGTATGAAACTCAGGAATTAGCAGCCACTTTTCTGCCATGTGGAAAAAGCTGAACTCAAGGTGATGTGGAAAGATGAGAAGCAACGCAGAGTGACTGCGGTGGGGGCCAGTTCCTAATGTTGTTCCCAGGATCAGCTTCTGCTTTTCGCTGGCTGTACTGTTTCATCCCTTTCCTAGATTCCATAAATTGAGCTTTCACTCACCACCAGAGAGTCCTGATCAATTTGGATATGTAGCACCTGCTTTTAGCACCTTTACTAAATTCAGTAAATAATGGCCATATTGCAACTTATCCCCATACAAACTCACAGGTGAGAGTCTTTGCAAGATTTGAAAACAGATTTGTTTTCCTTGGAAATATTTCTCTTCATGTTATAGTTCACTGTAAGAAAATAAGAGCCAAAATTTTATGTTTTATGTGTGTGTGTGTGTGTGTGTGTGTGTGATCCCATTTAAAATATTTTTTAAAAAGAAAACAAGAGACTTTTGTTGAAGACAGTTCATTTTACATTCCTCTCCAAATCGTCCCCAGCACTTGATTTATTTCAGATTATGAAATTTTGAAAACTGCTCCTGGAAAGAAGAGCTTCTTGACTTGCTGACTTCATACAGACACCATTATTTTGTTCCAGCAAAGAGTGACTTTGGTACATTTGAAGGTGGTGTATTGATGCCCTTCTGTGGACCCTCCCCTTGACTTCTTTTAGCAACACAAAAGACTAATCCTCTAGTAGAAATTCATCACAGTACAACTTAGAACCCAAGTTCTACATAAGTAGGAGATAGGAGAGAACACATAATCCAAAACATGACTCTGTTTCATGGGGGAGGAAACTGAGGTCCAAAGAAGTAAAATAATGATAATGTACATAAAGCACTTAGTACAGGACTAGCTCATGGTGATCACTCAACAAATGATTCACAGTTCTGAGTACTGTTGTTCACTGTTGCTTTTGTTAGGAACTGAATTTGTAACTAGACGCAGCTGACTAGCTGTGTGGCTTTGATTTAGTTAGTCCTCCTCATCAAATCTTGGCTTACTTATAAGTTCAATGATGAAATGAAATAATGCAGGTAAACTGCTGGCTCAATGTGTCATACAGAACACTCACAGCAGTGTTTGCTAGGGCTAAGATGCAGATTCAGGCAGGTTCTGCTCAGGCTATGACTTGAAATCAAGACCCAACTTCCATACATAAATGGTACACCAACCCCAGTCTCCTGGTCCTCAATAAAAGCTGAAGGAGTAGATAAGGCAGGAGGACTGTTTTCGCTGCATTTTAAGGAGTTGAGCTATTGTTCTAGAGAGTTTCAAACTTGGAATTCTGGCTATCTGTAGCTTTGATCTCTGCTCAAGCATAGCAAGTTATTGTTTTTAGCTTAGAAAAGCAGAGGATGACTGAAGAGTCTGTGGGAATTAGGAGGTATTGTCAGGGAACCAAAATGCAGAATTTCTTTCATAGGCCCTGCATCTCTGGTTGGGTTTGAAAATGCTCTGCATTTTTCTCCTCCCAGTTTTGTGAGAATTATAAGGACCCCAGTTGTCTGACTACTGATCCCAAAGTAACAAGCTTTGATGTTCAAGTATCATATTTTATCCCTCAGGGGGAATGGGTTATTGGAAATCGATATTTTCAAAGAAACACAAGAGAAGTTGGAAACACAAGTTGGTGTTTTAGAAGAAACTTTGAGGTAGATTTAAGAAGTGTACAAAAACTTCAAATCTGTTTTGCAATAAGATAGAGTATTGATAGAGTATTAAAGCAAATTAACGTGCTTTTTGATGTTCTGCCTAGCCTGTTTTTGGCATGAATATGAAATATTTAGAGAAAAATGAAGGCTTCTATATTTCAAGGTAGTATTTAATAATGCTAACAACTAATACTTAAAGACCACTTAAATATGCCAGGTAATGTATGAAGCACTTCGCCGTGTTATTGCATTTAATCTTCACAACAGCCTAAGAGGCAGGTACTATTATTGGATAGGTTAGAACTCTCAGTTACAAGTAATAGAATATCAGCTCATCAGTTTATATCACTTAATCATAAAAGGGGATTAACAGCTCATAAAACTGTAAAGTGCAAAGAAGATAAAGCTTCTATTACAGATATATACAGGATTTCTAATCATCTTGCCTCCATATTTTAGCTTTACTGCCTTCTGTGTAGACCACACTCTCAGGTGAGTTTTTTCCACGTAATAGTTCATGGAACTATTAGGAGGCTTGCATCCTTCTCCTTTAGTACCTGCTAAGGGAAAAACTTTATCCAACAAGAGTCCCAGGGCTGCCTCTTTTGACCTGACTTGGTTCACATGGATATCAAATTACTCATGGCCACAGCTATTTGCGGGGTGTGGGGGAGGATGATTCAACTCTTACATACCTCATGGACTAAGAACAGAAGAAAGATGGTCTCCTCCCCACCTCCCCTGCCCCCCCCCCCCAAAAAAAGAAAAACTAAGGTGCTCTTACAAGAAACTCCTGGAAATGGATGCTAGGAAGCAACACCAAGACCAAAAGCAGATGTCCACTAGAATCAATATGCCCATTTCACATATAGGCACACTGAGGGTTACAGGTGGTTAAAGAATTTGCCCAAGATGGAACAGCTAGTGGCAGACCTAGAGTCTGAAGTCAGGTCCGTGAGCTTCTATAGTCACATTGCTAACCACTATGCTGTACTTGGGAACAAATCTCAAAATCTGAATCATTTGATTACATTCTAGAATTCCTTTGAAGAAGATTCATTTGATAAAATCTCTTTTTTAAATATTTGTATATTGTTCATATATGTAAGGGAAAAATAGGTTATAAAAATAATCCCTTTTTTAAAGTTAAAAAAAATATGTTACATTTATATACACACACCCACATATGTTGGGTATAACTCTGGAAGATTATACCAGTATATCAAAATGTTAACAGTGATTACATAACTGGCCTTATGGGTACCCTCCTTTTGCTTGTCTGTATTTAAAAAAAATTTTTTTATGATAAATGTATGTATTAGTTGTATAATACATAAAACATGCTAAAGTATATAAATTATGATAAAAATTAAAAATTTCTTATTGGCTTGAGGCATAGGAGCACAGAAAATTAGTTGGGAAGACCATATTTTTTCTTAAGTTGGTAAGTCCTTCATGTTCTTTTTGAGAAATGAGATAGAATTGCCCTTTTGCAGAATATGTAATCCTTATTTTTCTCCCTAATATGTCATAAGCCATTTATTTCAATCTATTACCACTGGTTCATATTTTAAAATCTCAGTAGCATCTACATTTGAAGAGAAGAAGAAGATGGAGAAATGGAATTTCTATGTGACAGGAATAATAATAATGGGAAATAAGGAAGTGAGCGTTAGTCCAGGCAGCATCATAGAATTTTCAAGGGAGAGAATATAAACACTATTGTGCGTGACCTCATCTAATGGCTGATGGATGGATTTCAAAGGTAGAGTTGGTGAAGGTATGCTTTGAGAGTTGCACCCAGGGAGGCTGTGAGTCGGGGATTGAAATCCAGTCCATGCCTGGATCACTGAGCTGAAAGCCCTATATTTTAACAGATAAAGTGTTCATCTGCCTAGAAGGGATTCCTCTTCTAAACTCAACATATGTGTGCTCCCAAATATAGCATAATGATTAAAAGTAGAGCTCTTAAATTTCAGCCCCCTGGGTTTGAACCTTGCTCTGCCATTTACTATTCATAAAACGTGTCATGTGTCTAAAAGCGGACGCACACATATAGACACATAGGTACAATGACCAACTTTAGGCATTAAATACCTACTCTGTATTACACCTAGACTTTCTTTAGGAACACAGCCATGTTTCAAATATCATGATCTAAAATATATATATTCGTAATTACACTTATCAAATAATTGTATTAAGCGACCCTCCTTCTTGGCAGGTTTTTGGCACTGTGTTGACACCATTCATATAATACTGTGATTTCAAGGCAAATGTCAGATTTTTCTATCTTGAAAGACTAATACTTGATTTAATTCTAACCATCAGTCAATAAAAGTGATTTAACTGTTTACGTAGCCTTTAGCATAAAGTTTGGGTTTCTAAGTGATGGTTCTACTCTCACAGCTTCAGTGGGGAAATTTTTTTTTGTTGGGGGATTAATGTGTTACCAAACCTGTGGTTTGCAGGGAACTTTATTAGTGCCTTTCCCTGCCCACAGTTCACATAATATTATTTCTTATCACTAGAGTCTCCTTCTAGGGGCTGCATCAAGGTGTTTCTGCTTCCTAAACTGCCACTCTGGCCTCATTTGTTCAAATAGCTGATTTCATCTTATAAAAGATTTCACTCCAGAGGGAAATTCTGCTATTCTATTCTTCCCCCAAGGTGAGCATATTCAACTTCTTAAAATTAATCTTCTACCATCTTTTCCTAAATATTTCTGCATTTCCTTCCCTATTACAACTAGTCACCAACAACACTGTCTTGAGCTATATTTTAACTCGTTTCCTGTTTGCCCTGAGAATACTCGCTTGCAGTGTTTGCGGCTATAGCATTTACCCTGAGATAACTCACGGGTTACAGTCCTAACCTTACCCCTAAAGTTTGGCACAAAACATCTCGCTTTTATTATTATTTTTGCATTGCTGTAGTATATCGATAGTCTTTGGAAACAAATGACATCATTCTATTTATAGCTTTCTGTTTTTAGTAGTGGTATTTCCATTTACAAAATATAGTAATTCTTGATTGCTGACAATGTCATTCCTATGCATGATGTTAAATTAACACTGGCAACAAGCTGTGCATTTTTTTTTCTAAACTGGAAAAGGGTTAAAGAACTACAATTTCTGTTGAGTTTACATTGCCTGCCTGTATCACAGCATCAGGTTTACCTGAGTTCATTTAACTTGTCAGTTTAGGTGAAGCACTGATAAGAGAGGTAGCAGGAGATGGCAGAAAAGAGGGTCAAGGTAGAACCAATTACTTGCTTTAATAATTCAGTGCGTTTTGCCATAATAGACTACAAAGTAAATAGCACTACACATAATGCCTTATTTCATTATTTATACTCTCCAGAAACTGAAGTTTAATTAAGTCGCACTCTTGAGACTTTTAAGCAATTAAGGAGAAGCCTTGCCCTGGGCAGTGTGGAGGTGGTGAGTTTGCTTCTCTCTTGAGCCTCCTCTGTTATTCTGAATATTATTTTTCACTTGTGCATGGGATGACATTGAGCCAGGACAATTGGGGCAGTGTTTACCAAAAGTGAGTCATTTTCACATCAGCATCAGCATTCTTATAATATAGCTACACTACCATTCCTAACTTGAAAAAATTTTTCGGAATTCTGTTCAAGATGGCAGAGTAGGACAACGCTGTGCTCACCTCCTTCCATGACCACATAAAAATTACAACTAAATTATAGAACAATTAACCCAAAGAGCCATCTGAAGACTAGGTGAACAGAAGTCTTATAACTAAGGCTATGAAGAAGAAGCCACATGGAGACTATGGTTGGAAGTAGGAGGGGCAAAGATGCAAAATAGGCTGGCCCCCACCCCTATATGTGGCAATTGAGAATCAAGAGTAATGTCTCAGCTACAGAGGTGCCCCCTGGGAAGTGAGGAGTCCCAGCCCCATACTGAGTTCTCCAGCCTGTAGCACTAGTACCAGGAAGAGGAGGTCCCCACAACATCTGGCGTGAAAATCAGTGGGGATTCATTCTATCTGTGTGAGACACAGGGCTGCTGGAAACCCAGGCTCCCTCTTAAAGGGCCCATGAACAGAGTCACTCACTCTCAAGAACACACCCTGGATTCAGCTGAGGGCTGGCAGCTCAGAAGGTATCAGAGACATACAGGGAAAGACTGAGTTATGTGACTTCAGGATAGGGATTGTCCTGTGTTGAGTGCTCCCCCCACCTGGCCAAATCTGAATCTGCACTGGCCTGGTGAACTTTGCTTGCTCTGCCCTGGTGGCTCCCTAGAACACTGTCCCACCCAATTCATGCACCACCCGAGCACCTTTTGGGACAGGCAACTGGCTTTGGCTTTCACTCTAGTCTTTCTTGGGGAACTCTTGGGTCTGCGAGCCCTAAGAGGGTGGTGCCTGACCTCAGGGTATTCTTAGCCTTTTGCTGAGGGTCCTAAATTAAACATCAGTACCAAATCTGAATATACATTAACCTGATAAATACCGCTTGTCACATCCTAGTGACCCAGCCTCACCTAACTTGTGTACTGCCCAAGGTGCTTTCAGTGGCTGAGATCTGTGGGCAGTCAGCAGGAAGCAGCAGGCCTCGGGGTGCCCTGGGCCTTTTGCTGAACTACCCTGGGACTGGTAATAGTGGCAGCCAACCTTGGTTCACAGCGTGACCTCTCCCATGTGACTCTAGGTCCAGCATAGGCTGCTACCAGCCATGGGTTGCTTTGTAGCTACTACCAGCTGGCCCCAGGCCAGACATAAGCAGCAGCTGACTTTGGTCTGCACCACAGCCGCTCCCAAGAGGCACCAGAATCAGCAAACCCAGTGGCTGGCTTCAGACCACAACAGAGCATCACCCAATTATCCCCGCAAGCAGCACATCTAGAGGGTAATATCTGCAGGCACCAGAGCCCACTAGGGCAAACCCCACTCCATGTGTTCAGCCCCCACACACCACTTCGTAGGCTGTGGTCATGGCCAATCTTCATAACCAGAAAGACTGAGTGTCACCCACTGACATGCTAACAGCAATCAAGGCTGAACTAGAACAGGAGGGCCCACACAACCAACACAGAAACACTCCTGGAACACCCAGTTCAGGCAAATAGGGAGATTATGCCACTCGGCCCAACAGGACACCTACTACATGATGCCACACTGCCAAGACTTGGAGATATAGCAGATCTAGATCTACCCAACACATAGAAGCAAACATAAAGAGGTAGCCAAAGTGAGGAAACAAAGTAACATGTCCCAAATGAAAGACTAGGACAAAACTCCAGAAAAAGAACTAAACAAAATGGAAGGAAACAATCTACCACAGGCAGAGTTCAAAACGCTGGTAATAAGGATGCTTGAGGAACTTAGAACTTCAACAGAGATAGTAAGCAAAAAAAAAAAAAAAAAAAAAAAAAAAAAAAAAGGACATAAAACCATAAAAAAGAACCAAGCAGAAATGAAGAATACAATACTTGAAGAATTCACTAGAAAGAGTAACAGCAGATTAGCTGAAGCAGAGCATGAATCAGCAATTTGGAAGACAAGATAGCAGAAAACACCCAATCAGAATAGCAAAAAAATAAAATAAAATAAAATTTTTTTAAATGAAGATAGTTTAAGGTGCCTCTGGGACAACATCAAGCATAACGATCTTCAGATCATTGTGTATGATAAGAAAGAGAGAGAGCAAGGGATTGAAAACCTATTTGACGAAATGATGGCTGAAAGCTTTTTTAACCTGGTAAAGGTAATGGACATACAAGTCCAGGAAGTGCAGAGAGTTCCAAGCAATGTGAACCAAAGAGGCCCACACTAAGACACGTCATGATTAAAATGCCAAAGGTTAAAGACAGGGAATCTTAAAAGCGGCAAAAGAAAAGCAGTTACTTACCTACATGGGAACTGCCATAAGACTGCCAGCTGATTTCTCAACAGAAGCTGTGCAGGCCGAAAGGGCTTGGCATGAAATATTCAAAGTGGTGAAAAGTAAATACCTACAACCAAGACTATTCTACCCAACAAGGTTATCATTTAAAATTGAAGAACAGATAAAGAGCTTCCCAGATAAGAAAAGGCTAAAGGAATTTATCACCACTAAGCTGGTGCTACAAGAAATGTTAAAGGGATCAATCCAACAAGAAGATATTACCTATGTAAACATTTAGGCACCCAACAGAAGAATACCTAAATATATAAAGCAAATCTTGCCAGACATAAAGGGAGAGATCAACAGTAATACAATCACAGTAGAGGACTTTAGCACTTCATCGACATCAATGGACAGATCTTTCAGACAGAAAATCTACAAGGAAACAGGAAACTTGAATGACACATTAAACCAGATGGATTTAATTGATATTTTTAGAACATTTCAGCCCTAAAACAGCAGAATATACATTTTTTTTCAAACACATATGGATTTTTTCCAAGATAGAGCACATGTTAGGCCAGAAAACAAGTCTTAATAAATTAAAGAGTATTGAAATTATATCAAGCTTCCTCTTCAACTACAATGGTATGAAACTAGAAATCAACTACAAGAAGAAACCTTAGAAAAATACAAACACATGCAGGCTAAATAACATGCTACTAATTAATGGGTTAACAATGAGATGAAGGAAACAATCAACAGATACCTTAAGACAAATGAAAATGAAAACACAAAATCCTAAAAATCTATGGGACACAGCAAAAGCAGTCCTGGGAGAGAAATTCATAGCAATGTAGGACTACCTCAAACACACACACACACACACACACACGAAAAATCTCAAATAAACACTCCAACTTAACAAATAAAGGAGCTGGAAAAAGAACAACAAACAAAGCCCGATGTGAGCAGGAGGAAGGAAATTATAAAATAAGAGTGGACATAAAATAGAGTGTAAAAAAATTAATACAAAAGATCAATGAAACCAAGAGCTGGTTCTTTGAAAAGATAAAATCGATAAACCTTTATCCAGACAATCAAGAAAAAAAAAGAGAGAACCTAAATAAAAAGAAATAAAAAAGGAGAATTGACAAGTCACACTACAGAAATACAAAGAATTATGAGAAAACACTATGAACAATGATATGCCAACAAACTGGACAATTTGGAAAAAAAATGGATAAATTCCTAGAAATACAATTTTCCAAGACTGAATCATGAAGAAACAAAAATCTGAACTAATTACTACTAACAAAATTGAATCAGTAATGAAAAAACTCCCAACAAAGTCCTAGACAAGATGGCTTCATACTTTTGAAGAAGAATTAACACTTATCCTTTTCAAACTATTCTAAAAAATTCAAGAGGAGGAAAAGCTCCCAAGCCAATTTTACAAGGCCATCATTACCCTGATTCCAAACCAGAAAAACATGAATGAAAGAGAGAGAGAGAGAGAAAGAGAGAGAGGAAGGAAGGAAAGAAGGAAGGAAGGAAGGAAGGAAGGAAGGAAGGAAGGAAGGAAGGAAGGAAGGAAGGAAGGAAGGAAGGAAGGAAGGAAGGAAGGAAGGAAGGAAAAGAAAGAAAAAGAAAGAAAAGAAAAAAAAGTATAGACCAATCCCTAAACATAAATGCAAAACTTCTCAACAAAATATTAGCAGACTGAATTCAGCAATATATTAAAAATATCATACATCATGATAAAGCAGGATGTATTTCTGGGATGAAAGGTTGGTTCAATATCCATAAATCAACATGACACAGCACAAAAACAAAATGAAAGATAAAAATTACATATTTATATATCACAAATATCAACATATATAGAAAAAGAAATTGACAAAATCTAGCATTCATTTATGATAAAAACTCTTAGTGAAGTGGGAATAGAGGAAACATACTTCTACATAATAAAGGCTATATATGACAAACTCACAGCTAACCTCATACTCAGTGGGCAAAAGCTAAAAGCTAAAAGCATTTTCCTTAAGATTAGGAACAAGACAAGGAGAATGCCCACTTTTACCACTCTCAATCAGCATAGTAATGGAAGTCCTGGCCACAGCAATCAGATTTATGACAAAGGAGGCAAGAATATAAAATTAGAATTTAAAATCTATTCACTAAATGTTGAAAAAACTGTACAGATACATGCAAAAAATGAAACTAGACCACCTTCTTATATCGTACATAAGAATAAACTCAAAATAGATTAAAGACTTAAATGTAAAACCCTAAATCATAAAACTCCTAGAAGAAAACATAGGCAGTAAACTCTCTGACATTGCATCTAACTATGTATGATGTCAGATGGGTACTGGATTTATCAGGGTAATTTATAATATTTTTTCCGATATATCTCCTCAGGCAAGGGAAACAAAAGAAAAAATAAACTAATGGGACTACCTCAAGCTAAAAAGTTTTAGCACAGAGAGGGAAACCATCAAAACGAAAGGACAGCCCACTGAATGGGAGAAATATTTGCCCATGATATATCCAATAAGGGGTTAATATCAAAAACTTATGAAGAGCTCATACAACTCAACACCGAAAACACAAACAATCCAATTAAATAATGAGCAGAGACCTGAATAGACATTTCTCCAAAGAAGACATACTGATGGCTTATGAAAAGATGCTCAACATCACTAATCAGAGATATACAAATTAAAACTACAATAGATACCACCTCACACCTGTCAGAATGGCTATCATTGATAAATCAACAAATGAGTGTTGACAAACATGGAGAAAAGGGAACCCTCATACACAATTGGTGGGCTTACAATTTGGTGCAGCCAGTGTGGAAAACAGTATGGCAGGTCCTCAAAAAATTAAAAATAGAACTATGTTATGACCCAATAATTCCACTTCTGAGTATTTATCTGAGGAAATCCAAAACACTAATTCAAAAGGGTATATGCACCCCAATGTTCATTGCAGCATTATGTGTAATAACCAAGATATGGAAGTGACCTAAGTGTCCATCTATAGGCAATTGGATATAGAAGAGGGGGTACATATATACAACAGAATATTATTCATAAAAAAATGAAATCTTACCATTTGTAACAACCTGGTTGGACCTAGAGGATATTTTTCTAAGTGAAATAATTCAGGCAGAGAAAGACAAATGCCATACAGTTTTACTTACATGTGGAATCTTAGACAAAATAAACAAAACAAACCTGAAACATACTCAAGGATGCAGAGAACTGACTAACGGTTGCCAGATGGTAGGGAAGTTGGGCAGCTGGATGAAAAAGGTGAAATGTTTAAGAAGTTCAAACTGATAGTTATAAAACATTCATGGGGATGCGAAGTACAGCATAGGGAATATAGTTAGTATTATAGTAACTATATGATGTCAGATGGGGTCTAGGTTTATCAGGGTGATTATTTCATAAGTTATATAACTGTTTAACCACTATACTATATACCTGAATCTAATATAAAATAATATTGAATTTTAACTGTAATTGAAAAAAATTATATTCCTTTCAGAGTTTCTAATCAATGAGCATAAAGGTTCATTTAAGCAGAATAAGTTCTAGAGATCTCCTATATAACATTGAACCTATAGTCAGCAATACTGTGTCATACACTTAACATTTGTTAAGGGCAGATCTCAAATTAAGTGCTCTTACAACAACAAGAACAGCAACAATAACAACAAAGAATGGTAGGACACATGCCAGAATATTGTCAATGTTGATTCCTTGAATGATATAATTATTTTCTTTTTTCTTGTTCCTCTATTTTCTAAATTTTTGACAATATACCTATATTAGTGCACATATAATGTATCTCTATGTGTAATGCTATGTTTATGCAATTCCATAATGTATATGCATTACTTTTGCAAAGTGAAGAATATACTAAAAAATAACAAATTCTTGATCCAAATTTTTTCAAATTCTTGTGTCAAATTCTGTTCTTATTATTTATTTAGTAATAGCTTTATTCCCACATATTTCAAATACCCTTTAAGGTGTGCAATTCAGTGGCTTTTTGATTATTCACAGTTGTGCAACCATCACCTCTAACTAATTTCAGAATATTTTCATCATGCCTAGGAAGAAACCCTGTTACCCTTAAGCAGTCCCTCCCCTTTCCCCTTCCCTCAGCCCCTGGCAACCACTAATCTGCTTTATGTCTCTATGGATTTTCCTATTATGGGCTTTTCATATACATGGAATCATAAAATATGTGGTCTTTAGCATTTTCACAAGGTTCACAGTTCACTGTTTTAAAGGTTCATCCATGTTGTAGCATGTATCACTACTTTATTCCTTTTTATTACCAAATAATATTCTATTGTATGGATATACCAGTGTTTGTTTATTCATTCATCAGTTGATGTGCATTTGGGTTGAACTTTGGGTCTATTGTGAATAATGGACATTTGTATACAACTTTTTGTATGGACATATGTTTTCATTTCTCTTAGGTATATACCTAGGAGCGGAATTGCTTTGTCTCATGATAGTTCTGTATTTAAACCTTTTGAGGAACTGCTGAACTGTTTTCCATAGTGGCTGCCTCATTTTACAACCCGAACAGCAATGTTTAAGGGTCCTAATTTCTCCACATTCTAAGTGGAGAAATTTTATATCACTGCCATAAAATGTCAGCAATAACATAAATAAAAGGTATTTATCAAATCGAACACTAAGAAAATTAAACAGTGTTCTTCATTTCTAGTATGGTCCTCTCACCTGCTGAAGGTTCTGTATCTTAAGCCTGATGTTTTTTCAGTTGAAAGAGAGGACAAGGCAACATTAGAAAGGCTTTCAAGACATACTAGCATCAAGCTGAGACTTTCTTTTTGTTATTGTTGAAAAAGAACTGAAAATGGAATAACTTTCTTATTATTTTCTTTTTCCTCTATTTTCTAAATTTTTGACAATATACATATATTAGTACACATATAATGTATGGAATCCCCTACACTAGATGATATCTGGTATCTCTTCTAGCTACAAAAGTGGGAGAATGTTGAGGATTTGAATCAGGGTCCTAGCAGTGAGCAACAGGGAAGGAATGGATTCAATGAGTATTTCAAAGGATGGCTCAAATTGAGAATATGAGAGGCAGAATAAATCAAGGGTGATTGGAAACAGTTTTAAGACCCTTGTTAGGATCCTCTTTTGATTGCTGACTTGGAAGTTTTTTTCAAACTGACTTAAGCAAAGGAGAATTTATTGGCCTAATAAGTGAACTGTTCAAGTTTAGGGTTAGGTGCACCTGGATCCAGATGCTCAAGTAATGCCGCCAGAGCTCTGACCCACCACCTTTTGGTCCTGCTTTCTACTGTATTCAGTTGACTCTCATTCAGGCCCTACCAGTGTGGTGGCTGAGATGATTACCATTATTAGTTTCAGCCATAAGCAATAGGCCTTTAAAAATCCTGGACAACAAATATCTACCTCAGTCTCCTTTTATAAAGTATAAATAAAAACATAGATAACCATGAGAGTACTGTTACAACTCCCATCACCTGTTCCCACATCCAAGCCCATAATTCATTCAAGGAGTTAAAAAGTCTTAGGTTCATAGATTAGAATTCCCTTGATCCCCACAAAGTCTCAAGTAGCATTTGAGAAGTGTGGAGTGTGCCATTGGTAGGAGATGGTGAAAGTCACACCATTTGAGCAACCTTAAACTTGATTATAACACTTAATTTTAGATCTAACTTTAACCACAGAAATGTTTCTTACTGGGAGCCTGGGATTTCCAATGTAATATTAGGGGTAATAGAGTCAGGGTAGCAAAGGTCTGATTAAACGCCAACTATTGATACTTGAACTGCCACCAGGAGAGCCATCAATCTATCTATTTCTCTATCGTGTATCTATCTATCTATCTATCATCTATCAATCATCTATTTTATTTTATTTTTAATTAATCAAGCAATTAATACTTTTATGGTGACATTGGTTACCAAAACCCAATAAGTTTCAGCTGTACACTTTAATAATAAGGCGTATATATGTTTACACTGTGTGTTCACCTCCCGTAGTTAGATTTCTTTCTGTCAACACATATTTGATCTTTACCCCATCTACTTTCCCATCTCCCCACTCCCTACCCTCTGGTAGCCACTAGTCTATGGCCCATGTACCTGAGTCACTGTCCTGTTCATTTGTTACTTTTAGGTTTATATCCCACACAAAAGTGATACCATGTGGTTTTCAACTTTTTCTGTCTGGCTTATTTTGCTTAGCATGATTATCTCAAGGTCCATCCATGTTGTCACAAATGTCAGTATTTCATCTCTTCTTATAGCTGAGTAATATTCCATTGCATATATGTACCACAGCTTCTTTAGCCAATCATCTATCGTAGGACACTTCAGTGGCATCCTTGTCCTGGCTACTGTGAATAATGCTGGTATGAACATCGGTGTGCAAATATCTTTTTGGATATGGGTTTTTAAGTCTCTGTGGTAAATACCCAGTAGAGGGATTGCTGGATCATATGGTAGATTAATTCTTAGTTTTTTGCGGAACCTCCATACTGTTTTCCATAGTGGCTGTACCAATTTGCAGTCCCACCAGCAGTGTATGAGGGTTTCTTTTTCTCCACATCCTCTCCAACATTTGTTATTACTTGTCCAGTTGATTATAGCTATTCTAACAGGTGTGAGATGGTATCTCATTGTGGTTTTGATTTGCATTTCCCTAATAGCTAGGGATGTTGAGCATCTTTTTAAATGTTTGTTAGCTATTTGTATGTCTTCTAAGGGAGAAGTGTCTGTTCAGGTCACCTGCCCATTTTTTGATTGGATTGTTTGTTTGTTTTTGTTGTTGTTATTGAATTGTATAAGTTTTGTATATTTTGGATATTAGGCCTATATTGGAGGTATTGCTTGCAAATATATTTTCTCATTTGGATGGTTCTCTCTTTACCTTGCTGACACTTTCTTTTGCTGAACAGAGCTACTTAGTTTGATGTAGTCCCATTTATTTATTTTAGCTTTTATTTCCCTTGCTTTTGAGGTCAGATTCATAAAACCCTCTTTAAGTCCAAGGTCCTTGAGTTTCATTCCTATGTTATCTTCTATGCATTTAATGGTCTCAGGTCTTACATTCAAGTCCTTAATCCACTTCGAGTTAATTTTGGTGTATGGCCATAGACAACAGTCATTTCATTCTTTTGCAGGTGGCTTTCCAGTTATCCCAGCACCATTTATGAAGAGGTTGCCTTTCTCCACTGTATGTTTTTGGCTTTTTTGTCGAAAATTATTTGTCCTTACAAATATGGGTTTACTTCTGGACTCTTGATTCTGTTTCACTGGTTCATGTGTCTATTTTGCCACCAATACCATGCCGTTTTGATTACTGTCACTTTGTATTATAATTTGAAGGTGGGCATAGTGATGCCTCCATCCGCATTCTTTTTTCTCAGGATGGCATTGGCACTTCGGGGTCTTTTCTGCTTCCATACAAATCTGATGATTTTTCGTTCTATTTCTTTAAAAAATACCTATGGGATTTTGATGGAGATTGAATTAAATTTCTATAATGCTTTAAGGAATATGGTCATTTTAAATATGTTGATTTTTCCAATCCAAGAACATGGAATATCTTTCCATTTCTTTGTATCTTTTTCAATTTCATTATATAGGTCCTTCACACGTTTTGTTAAATTTATCCCTGGGTGTTTTATTCTTTCTGTTGCAATTGCTAAAGGAATTACTTTTTCCACTTTTTTTTTTTTTGGCATTTTATTATTAGAGTATAGGAATGCTATGGGTTTTCGAACGTTGATTTTGTATCCAGAAACTTTACTGTATTTGCTTATATTTTCTAGTAGTGTTCTCGTGGAGTCTTCAGGGTTTTCTATATAGAGAATCATGTCATGTGCAAATAGTGACAGTTTGACTTCTTCGTTTCCTGTTTGGATGTCTTTTCTATCTTTCTCTTGTCGTATTGCACTCACTAGAACCTCCAATGTTCTATTGAATAATAGTGGCAATAGTGGACAGCCTTGTCTTGTTCCTGATCTTTAGTTTTTTGCCATTAAGTATAATGTTGACTGAGGGTTTGTCTGTCATAGATGGCCTTTATTATGGTAAGGTATTTTTTTTCTATACCGATATCATTAAGTGTTTTCATCATAAATGGATGCTGTATCTGGTCTAAGGCTCTTCTTGCATCTATTGATATGATCATCTAATTCTTGTTTTTTAATTTGTTTATGCGGTGTATCGCATTAATCAATTTGCATATGTGGAACCATCCCTGTGCCTCTGGGACAAAACCCACTTGATTGTGGTGTATAATCTTTTGAGTATGTTGCTGTATTCAGTTTCTTGGAATCTTATTTAGGGTTTTTGCATCTGTGTTCATAAGATATATTGGTCTGTAGTTTTCTTTTTTGTGTTATTTTTATCAGGTTTTGGTATCAGAGTAATAATATTGGCCTTATGAAATGAGTTGGGAAGTATTGCCTCCTCTTTGATTTTTCTAAGAGTTTGAGGAGAATAGGTATTGAATCTTCTTTGAATGTTAGGTAGAATTCACTGGTGAAGCCATCAGGTCCTGGACTTTTACTTTTTGGTAGGTTTTTGATGATTGTTTCAGTTTCCATATTGCTGATTGTTCTATTTAGATTTTCCATTTTTCTTGTTCAGTCTAGGAAGGTTGTATCTTTCTAAGTACTGGTCAATTTCTTCTAGGTTATTAAATTTGGTGTTATATACCTTATTATGATATTCTTGTATGATCCTTTGTATTTCTGCAGTGTCTGTCATAATTTCCACTCTTTTATCCCTGATTTTGTTTATTTGCATCCTTTCTCTTTTTTCTTTAGTGAGTCTAGCCAGGGGTTTGTCAATTTTATTAACCTTCTCAAAGAATCAGCTCTTCATTACATTTATTTTTTCTATTGCTTTTTGTTTGTTTGTTTTCAATTTAATTTATTTCTGCTTTAATTTTGATGATTTCTTTCCTTCTTCTGAATTTAAGCTTCATTTGTCCTTCCTTTTCTAGTTTTTTAGGTGAAGCTTTAGGTTGTTTATTTGGGCTTGTTCTTGTTTTTGGAAACAAAACAAGATGGACCTGTAAATGATATGAACTTTCTGCTTATGACCGCTTTTGCCGCATCCCAAAAGTTTTGATATGTTTTACTATCATTATAATTTGTTTCTATGTATCTCTTGATCTCTCTTTTTATTTCTTCGCTGACCCAGTTATTCTTCAGTAGCATGTGCGTTTTAATCTCCATGTATTTGTGGTTCTTCCTGCTTTCTTTTTGCAGTCGAACTCTAGTTTCAAAACATTATGATCATAGAATGTGGTCAGTATGATTTCAACCCTCTTATATTTGTTGAGGCTATCTCTGTGTCCCAGTATGTGGTCGATCCTTGAGAATGTTCCATGAGCACTAGAGAAGAATATATAAGCAGCTATTTTGGAATGGAAGGCTCTGTAAATGTCAGTTATGTCCAATTGATCTAATGTGTCATTTAAGGACGTTATTTTCTTATTGATTTTCTGTTTGGCTGATCAGTCCATGTCCTACAGTGGGGTATTTAGAGCCCCTACTACAATAATGTTTTGGTGTGTTTCTCCTTTTAGTTCTGTTAGTAATTGCTTCACATATTTCAGGGCTCCCTGATTGAAAGCATAGATATTAATAAGTGTTATGTCTTCTTGGTGCATGATTCCCTTTATCATGATGAAGTGTCCCTCAGCATCTTTCTTTACCTTTTTGATTTTGAAGTCTATTTCATCTGATATTAGTACCACAACTCCCGCTGATCTCTGAATGCCATTTGCTTAAAATGTCATTTTTCACCCTTTCACTTTGAGTCTCTATTTGTCTTTGGAACTGAGATGTGTCTCTTGAAGACAGAATATGGTTGGGTTTTGTTTTTTGATCCATTCTGTGCCTTTTTATTGTTGAGTTCAATCCATTTGCATTTAGGGTGATTATTGAAATATGAGGTCTTCTAATAGTCATTTTATCTTTTGCTTTCTGGCAGTTCAGTGTTTCCATTGCTTCCTTGTCCTTGTGTTTCTGTTTTCTTTATTTTGGTTGTCTTCTCTGGGTTTTCTCTCTCGCCCTTCTTGTGTTATGTTATATACTTCAGTTTTGAATATTTAGATGTGGTTACCATTATGAATATGTAAAACATAGTTACATGTATATATATATAACTATATATAAATATATATATAGTTATATATACACAATCACCCATTTTTTTTTCTGTGTGTGTCTTATCTCCATTCCTCTTTGTGAATTTGGATCTTTGAATCCTCTCCTTTTCAGTCATTGTTGTCTCAGTTTGTCTCTATGTATGTTGAAAGTTCATTACTGTCTTGCTATAGCAATTCTCTTCTTATTGTTTAAGCATATAATGTCCTGTTCTTAGTAAGAGTTGCATTCCTTGGCTACTATTTGCCTGATACCTTACTCCTAATTACGGTTTGTTTGGTTTTTTTTTTTTGTCATTTTGTTTTAGGTGATTGCCCCCTTTCAGTATTTCCTGTAGTCCAGGCTGCATAGTGGAGAATTCCCTCAATTTTTGTATGTCTGGAAAGGTCTTAATTTCTCCTTTATATCTGAAGGAGAGCTTAGCTGGATACGTTATTCTAGGCTGGTAGTTTCTTACACTTAATAGTTTGAATATTTTATTCCACTCCTTTCTGACTTGTAAGGTTTGTGCTGAGAAGTCTGAGGATAATCTAATGGGTTTTCTTCTCCCTGGCTACCCTGAGAATTCTGTCTTTGTCATTGGTTTGAGATAATTTGTCATTTGAGTTGAGATAATTGGGTGTTCTGTTGGCTTCTTGAATTCCAGGCTCTAGTTCATTCCTTAGATTAGGGAAATTCTAATCCACTATTTGTCTGAAAATGCTTTCTAGTCTCTGTTCCTTTTCTTCACCTTTAATAATGCCCATTATTCTTATGTTTTCTCTCCTGATGGTGTCAGCTAGTTCTTGTATTTCTCTTTCAATATTTTTCATTCTTTGATTTCTCTCTTCTTCTTTTTGATTTATTTCTAGATTTCTGTCTTTGATATCACTGATCCTTTCCTCTATTTGGTTGACTTTATTTCCTAAGCTTGCTATTTCATTTTTCAACTCTTGCAGTGAGTCTTTATCTCTAGACATAGTCTGTTGTTTTTGAGGGCTGCAATCTCCTTGCTAAAGAATTCATTCTGCTCATCTAGTTGTTTTTTCAGTTCCTGAAATTGTTGATATGACTCGTTTTGGATCTCACTGGTTTTTTTCAGAAGTACCATCCTGAATTCTCTGTCATTTAAGTTGCATATTTCTCTGTAAGCTTATTTTCTAGAGATTTTTCTCTGTCTTTCTGATATGCCAGGTCACCTTCATTGTTCTTGGGTTTTAATGGACTATTACTTCACCTGGGCATTAATGGAAGTGACTTTTGCTTTTTTTTTTTTCCAGAAAGATTTATTATATGAAGGTCTCTCTTTAGCCTGTTTCAAAGAAGGCGCTTTCCTTTTGTTTTCTAGTAGGTGGCATCTAAGCCTCTTGGATCCCTGCTTTATATAAAACTTTAATAATTTTTTTTTATTTTTACTTTTTAGTATTGTATTTATTTATTTATTTTTAAGATTTTATTTTTAATTTTTTTTCCTCTCTTCTCACCCACCTCCCCTTTGTTAACCACTAGTCCATTGTCCATGTCCATGAGAATCTGTTTGTTTGTCCTGTTCATTTGCAGTTTTTAGGTTTAGGTACCATACCTTTTTTTTTTTTTTGGTAGATATTAAATCATGCACGCTATCCTCAGATCAGTCCCTGTCAGTGTTAGCGACAGTTTCAGTAGCATTTGTTCAGATTCTGCTGGGGCTCCACAGTGTTCAGTTTCAGAGGATATGGGAGGAGAAACCCTCTTAGTTGGGAGTTGGCGGTTATGGTTCAGCCTTGGTTTTGCAACTGTGGCCAGTAAAAATCAACTGTTGTTTCTCTGCAATCCTGCATCTCTGATTTCTGCCCTTTTGACTGGGCCTTGCCTTCGGCTCAGTGAAACTCACACCACTTCTAGGCAGGGCTGTTCAGGGGACTCCCTGCACCTACACCCCTCCCCCTCTTCCTACAGGGAGCTCCAGTGGCTGTGAGAGACAGCTTCTTTATTTCTCCTAGTCCACTGCCCAACACCCAAGGTTCTGACCTGTGGTAGCTGTTATGCGCAGATCCCAGGCTCAGGTGTACTGGTGTGCAGTTTGGGTGTTTTTTGTTGCGTTTTAGAAATCAGTTTATTGTTGCTTCAAGGGGAGAGATCTGAGGACATCTCTCCACTGTGTTTCTCCAAACTCTTCTATTCTATCATCTATTTTAGTGTCCGTCACTAATCACCAAGAAAGACTGTAGCCCTTCACACCTTTTTGTATTGTGCATTCCCAATTCATTGAATCCTGCAAAGAGAAGAATTATGCTGTGTAGCAGAAGAGTGCAAGCTTTTTTTTTTATTAGGAAAAAAGAGTGTGTCAGATAAAGATAATATAATGAATTTCTGTGTGCCCTGCACTCTTCTTAAGAAATAAAAACAAATTCACAGAGATAAACACTATATTGTGTTTGAGGTTTATCATCCATATGCATGTTTACTTTTCCTTCAAATGTCTGTGAACAACATCCAGTGCTATTTTCCTTGTTTTAAGTTTTATCTAAATGGTGCCACTACATTGCTATCCTTCTACAAATTTCTTTTTTCCTCTTGATCTTATGTTGATATATGATATTTTTGGTTGTTCATTTTCACTGCTATATAGTATTTCACTTAAATATATCATATATACTCATGATGCTCCTGTAGGTGGACAGCAAAGTTATTTACAATTTTTCACTATGTTAAACAGAGCTGCTGTGAACATTCTTGCAGGGGTCTTGTGCAAATGAGCAAAAGTTTCTTCAGTTTATATATGTAGGTGTAGAACTGTAGTAATGAGGAGGTACGTATATATCTTCACTCCAGCTAGATGTTGTCAATGGCTCTCCAAAGTGTTTGGACCAACGTATAGTGCCTGAACTGTTTCCCTCTTCAATATCCACTTCGAAACTCATCGATTAGTCCAACTTTTATTCTTTAATTTTTGCCTGTCTGAAAATAAAATGGAATTTCCTTATTGTTTGAATTTGTATTTCCCTAATTATTGATGTTAAACTTTTTATTCACATTGAAGCCCACTATGGCAGAGTTGTGGGCTCTGAACTAGGCAGAGTTGTTCTGTTTCGGGGTGAGGTAATGGTCATATTTACGATAGCTATTTCATTTATCGTTTTAGCACCTTTGGGTTATGCTTATGTGCCCAAATATTGAGCATATTTTTAAGTAAATGATTTAGGTAAATATTTTTGCAATAAATTTTTTTTTGTAGCATATTGGCAAGTCTTTTGACTGATTTTAGCATTATCTGTGTGATATTCTTTCCAGCTTCTTTACATAAGTTAATTGGGAGTTGGCTTAATAGAAAGTATGAAAACCCACCCATGAAGCTGAGAAAGAGAACAGACATATGAGTCCTGAAGGGGAAGGCATCCTCAAATTCACCAGGCATGCTCCTGATTTAGCACCTGTGCTCTGACTGTTTCCTCTGCCTGGGATGTTCCTCACCCAGAACATGTGTCTCCCTTCTTCACCTTCTTCAAGTTGTCTTCAGATCCTTTCTTTCTTTCTTTCTTTCTTTCTTTCTTTCTTTCTTTCTTTCTTTCTTTCTTTCTTTCTTTCTTTCTTTCTTTCTCTTTTTACATTTTAAAGATCTTATCAGCTTGATTCAATGATTCATGAATCAGGCAGCTTCCAATAGAAAAGTAACTCTAAGGAAATGAAATACTATTATAGACAGAAGGGAGCTGGAACAAGGAAGTTAGACTAGGCAAAAAAACGTAAAATGGTTGTGGCAAGGTCACTTTCCTTTAGGGAAGTGGTCCCCAACCCCTGGGCTATGGACAGGTACTGGTTGGTGGCCTGTTAGGAACCAGGCCACACAGCAGGAGGTAAATTGTGGACAAGCAAGTGAAGCATCATCTGTATTTGCAGCCACTCCTCAGGGCTAGCATCATGGCCTCAGCTCCACCTTAAATCATCAAGTGTTAGGTTTTCATAGGAGCACTAGTCCCTGGCACCAAAAAGGTTGGGGACCACTGCTTTAGGGGATGATAGGGGTCTCCCGGGCAGACTATTACTTAGTGCTGATCAGGTGATTCCTGGTTGCGTGACTTAAGATTCCATTTCTGGGATAGCTGAAACTGAAATTAAGTCTTGGTTTGGTGACATGGGCTTAGCCTATGTGGTAAGTCCATATTGGGCCTGTTGCTTTGTTTTTAACAGTTATAAAATAACAATACCAAGATTGTTGCTAATAATATGGTCTATTTGTAGTATTTTTTCCTTAAGACATATCCCACTAAGAATTCTACATTAAATTTTAATATTTTAAAGTCATTAAAATATTCTTTTCTGTTAAAGTTGATAACTCCAACTTGATATACAGTTAAGTTCATTTGCTTAACTTTTTTATTAATAACTTTTTATATTTCAGTTTTAGTTGGCATACAATACTATATTAGTTTAAGGTGTATAACATAGTGATTAGACATCTATATAACTCACAAAGTGATCACCCCAATATATCTAACGCCCTTCTGACACTGTACATAGTTGTTACAATATTATTGGCTATATTTCTTATGCTATAATACTTTCTCTATGACTATTTCGTAACTATCAATTTGTACTTCTTAATCCCTTCCCTTTTTTCATTGGCCCCTCAACCCCTCTCCCATCTGGTAACCCTCAGAATATTCTCTATCTATGAGTTTGTTTCTGCTTTTTGGTTTGTTTATTTTTTTATTTAGATTCCATGTATATGTAAAATTATATGGCATTTGTCTTCCTTTATCTGATTTACTCTATTCAGCATACTACCCTCTAGGTCCCTCATGAAATATCTTTTTCCATCCCCTTACTTTTAGTCTGTATCTTTCGATCTGAAGTGAGTTTCTTGTAGGTAGCATATGTAAGGGTCTTGTTTTCTTATCCATTCAGCCATCCTATCTTTTGATTGGAGCATTTAATTCTTTTTCATTTGAAGTACTTGTTGATAGATATGTACTTATTGCCATTCTTTATTTAGGCTTTTGATACATATATTTTTCTTCTTAAAGAAGCCTCTCCAATATTTCCTGTAATACTGGCTTGGTGATGAACTTGTTTAGCTTTTTCTTGTCTGGGAATCTCTTGATCTTCCCTTTGATTCTAAATGATAACATAGATGGGTAAAGTAATCTTGGTTGTAGATCCTGGGTTTTCATATTTCCTGCCAATCTTTTCTGTCCTGTAAAGTTTCTGTTGAGAAATAAACTGACAGTCTTATGGGTGTTCCCTCGTATGTGACTAATTGTTTTTCTCTTGGTGCTTTTGAGATTCTCTCTTTGAATTTAACCTTTGGTATTTTAATTATGATGTGTCTTGGTGTGGGCCTCTTTGGGTTCATCTTTCTTGGGATTTCCTGAACTTCTTGGTGTTGTATATCTGTTTCCAAACCAGATTAGGGAAGTTTTCCATCATTTTTTCTTTGAATAGGTTTTCAATTCCTTGCTCTCTTTCTTCTCTTTCTGCTAGCTCTATGATGCAAGTGTTATTATGATTGATGTTTTCCCAGAGGCTTTTTTCCCCTCTGTATGTACAAGTTTATTTCCACTTTTGTCGTCGTTGTTTATTTTGTTCTTTAGATTTCACATGTACGTGAAATCATGGGTATTTGCCTTCCTCTATCTGATCCATTTTATTCAGTGCAATACCCTCTAATTCTATCAAGGCAATATCTTTTTCCATCCTCTTCTTTTTAGTCTCTGTGTGTCCTTTAATCTGAAGTGAGTCTCTTGTCGGCAGCATATGTAGAGGCCTTGTTTTCTTATCCATTCAGCCATCTTGTCTTTTGGTTAGAGCACTTAATTCTTTTCCATTTGAGGTACTTGTTGACAAGGATGTAGTTATTACCATTCTTCATTCATGTTTGATTCATGTTTTTTTCTTCTTAAGGAAGTCCCTCCAACAATTCCTGTAATACTGGCTTGGTGGTGATAAATTCCTTTAGCTTAGTTTTGTCTGGGTAGCTCTTTATCTGTCCTTCATCTCTAAAAAATAGCTTTGCTGGATAAAGTATTCTTGGTTTTAGATCCTGAGTTTTCATCACATCGAATATTTTGTGCCAAGCCCTTCTGTCCTGCATAATTTCTTTTGAGAAATCAGCTGCTAGTCTTGTGGGTGTTCCCCTATAGGTAACTATCTGTTTTTCTCTTGCTGCTTTCAATATTCTTTCCTTGTATTTAACCTTTGGCATTTTAATTGTGATGTGTGGTATGGGCCTCTTTGAGCTCCTCTTTCTTGGGACTCTCTGAGCTTCCTAGGGTTTTATGTCTATTTCCTTCACCATGAGAAGGAAGTTTTCCATCATTATTTCTTCAAATAGCTCTTCAACTTCTTGTTTTCCTTCAGGTACCTCTGTGACACAGATATTTTACATTTAATAGTGTCCCATAGGCTCCTTAAGTTATTGTTATAGTCTTGGCTTCTTTTTTCTTGCCATTCTGACTGAGTGACCTTGGCTTACCCATCCTCTATATCGGTGGTTTGATCCTTTCTTTACCCACTGTGTTGATTCCCTCTAATATACTCTTCATCTCTGATAATGTGTTCTTCATTTCCCACTGGTTGCCTTTTTATCTCTTTGTTAAAGGTCTCATTGAATTCATCTGCACTTCCCCTAAGTTCATTGAGCACCTTTATAACCAATGTTTTGAACTCTGCATCTGTTAGATTGCTTGACTCCTTTATTCCTGGATATCTGTTTTATTCTCTCATGTGGTTTCTGCTGCTTTGTCCTCCCATTTTGGCTGCCTTTCTATGTCTGTTTACATGTACTAAGCAAAGCTCCTAAGTCTCCTGGTCTTATTAGCATGGCTTTGTGTAGTAGGTGTCCAGTGGCACAGTCCTGAGAGAGATTTAGCTGCAGGCCAAATTTAGCCCAGCCTGTGTCTCTCCAGGGCCACATGTTAAGATTCAGCAAGCAATTTACACATGCTGTACTTATAGTTGCCTCAGGAAACCACACCAGAAACCAAGGCCAGCTGCTCAGCAAGGAGCACCTGACTCACCGAGGATACATCTGAATGTGGCTTGGGTGGGTCCTCGAGTTGGGGGAGGTGGGGTTTCAGGGAATCCTCTGGGCGGAGCGACCTCTGTTATCCAGTCTGATGACCTTTCAGCTATGGTGGCACTGCATCTGCACACTGGGAGTTGGGAGGGCTCAACAGAGAAACAATGGATTCTGCCAGCACTTCTGCCCAGGAGAGAGAGGCTTCTTAAACTATCTTTATTTCTTTGTTGTATTCTTTTTTCTTGTTGCTGTTCTGATTGAGTGTCCTCTGCTAGCCCATCCTTTATGTCACTAATTCCATCCTCTATTTCATCCACTCAGTTGATTCCCTCTAATGTACTCTTCATCTCAGATATTATATTCTTCATTTCTGACTGGCTCCCTATTATATTATCCATCTCCATTTTTATGCTTTTCCTCTCTTTGTTAAAGTTTTCACTGAGTTCATCTGCTCTTCCCTTGAGTTCCTTGAGCATCCTAATAACTAATGTTTTAAACTCTGTATCTGGTATATTGCTTGTCTCTATTTTGGTGAATTCTTTTTCTGGAGCTTTGTTCTGTTCGTTCACATGAGACATGATTTTTTGTTTCCCCATTGTGGCTGTCTCTTTGTGTCTATATCTATGTATTATGTAGGGCTCCTAAGTCTCCAAGTCTTAGTAGAGTGGCTTTATGTAGTATGTGTGCTGTAGGGCCCCTTGGTGTAGACCTGGGAGGGTTCCAGCTGCAGGCCACATTCAGCCTCAGCCTATGCACCTCTGGGTCCACCTGGTAAATGTCACCAAGCAATCCACATATGGCTGCCACCTGTGCTGGACTTACAGGTGCCTCAGAGAGACGAGTCAAAAAGCAAGGCTGGTTCTCACTGGTGGGGGATAGGGGACTGTTCAGCAAGAGGTACAGGGCATGCCAAGGCCAGATGCTGCTTATATGGGTTTTGTGAGCCTTTGAGAGGTATTATGAAAGTTCACAAAAGTAGCTGAGACAACCCATTTGTATGGAATAAATCACTGGAAGAGGCTTGGGTGGGCCTTTAAGTTGAGAGAGGTGGAGTGTCAGGGAATCCCCTGGGCAGAGTGACCTGTGTTATCCAGGTTGATGGCGCCTGTGTCTGCAGGCTGGGAGCAGGGAGGGCTAAACAAAAGAACAGTGACTTCTGCCTACACCTCTGTCCAGAGTCAGCTGCCCTTCCAGCCCTTGCCCTGAAGCCCAGTAGCTAAGTGTCTCCTTATATTTCCCTGGCACCCTTCGAGCAGCTGCCCTGGTGCTAGAGCTCAGAGCAAGCAAGTCTGTAAGTGAGAAAGATTGGGTGTGGACCCTTTAAAAGGAAGGTCTCCACTTCCCACAGCCCTTGATCTCAGCCACAACCTCTGCTGGTTTTCACAGCCAGAGGTAGTAGGGGCTTCTCTTCCCAGCACTGGAACCCTGGGCTGGGGAGCCCAGTGTTCGGCTCTGACCCCTCTCGCCTCAGGCAGGAGATGGGGCCCTGCAGCCAAGATGGCCCTCCTGGCTCTTGATCACCACATGGCGGTTGTGGGACTGGGCCATTTCGTGTCTTCATTCCTACCATTTTGAGGTGACCTAGTTGTAGGGCGTCTGTTCAGCCAGACCTCTGGCGACTCTGCATACTGTTTGCTCTGTAGTTTTGTTATAATTTTGGTGTGGTCACTAGAAGAGGCATGTCCAGCCTCTACATTCTACAGCATCCTGAATTCCCTTTACAGATCTCATCTTCTTAGGCCTCTCGCCATTTTGCACAGCCACTTCTGTATCTCTTCCTGCTCAACTATATAGTCCCTTCATAGTGCTTATTACTGGATAACTTTCTATGTAAGTTACTTAGTTACTATTTTCTTCAACTGTTATTTCTTTCTTTGTCTTTCCCCTACCACCTGTAGAATATAACTTCTGTAAGGGCAGGCATCTTGATCTGTTTCATTCACTACAATAGTCTGCCCTTATCTCTGGTTTCAGTTAACCACAGTCAACCATGGTCTGAAAATATTAAATGGAAAATTCTAAAAGTAAACAGTTCATAAGTTTTAAATTGAAAGCCATTCTGAGTAGCATGATGAGCTCTCATGCTTTCCCATTCAGTTCTGCTCAGGATGCAAATCATCCTTTTTTCCAACATATCCACACTGTACATGTTACACACCCATTAGCCACTTAGTAGCCATCTCGGTTATCAGATTGGTCGTAGGGGTATCGAAGTGCTTGTGTTCAAGAAGCCTCTATTTTACTCAATAATGGCTCCGAAATGTAAGAGTAGTGATGCTGACGATTCGGATATGCCAAGGAGCTGTAAAGTGATTCCTTTAAGTGAAAAGGCATCCACATATAGGAAAAAACTTAGTATATATAGGGTTCAGTACTATTCATGGTTTCAGGTATCCACTGGGGGTCTTAGAATGTACCTCCCATGAATAAAAGGGAACTACTGTATATACTATATTTTTTCCTATACATATATATCTATGATAAAGTTTAATTTATGAATTCAGAGCAGTAAGAGATTAACAATAATAATAAAATAGAACAATTATAAAAATATACTGTGAACATAGCCTCTTTTTTATCTCAAAGTATCTTATTGTACTATACTCACCTTTTTCACTTAAAGAGAGGCTATCACACTTATCAAGGTGAGGGAAGATGATGGCTTTATCACATAGCAAAAGGAAGATGAAGAGAATGGAAAATTGAGGGAGATACTTAGGACATCTCTACTGTTTTTCCTGTGATCCCTGAAATAAGTAGAATCTGGTAACTTTTCATCTGGGCTTAGCTGAGCCAGGAGGCTGTGCTTCTAGTAAGCACTCTCCTAAGTAATCAAATTGGAGAACTACCCAAAGTGCTCCACCCATATCTTCAAATTTCCTCCTGGTAAAACAAATCTGGAGCAAGGCTGCCATTATTCAGCAAAGCAGTGAATAATGGAGCAGTGTGTTGATTGTACTCAAAGTTTTTGGAAGGAAGGTAGCATTTGACGTCCAAGTTCTCCTGGTCTCTGAATCTTTTGTACAAGTAAATTAGTTTCATTTGTCTCAGGACACCTTTTCCAAGCCAGCTTCTTCCAGCTTGCCTGCAAATGTTTCTCAGTGGTGTGTTTGAGGCTTGGCTACATCTCCTTGTCTGGAACAAATCTTTTATTATGAGGAAATAGCTGGATGATGATTCTAGACTCTTGGATCCTAGTTGCCGCTCAGCTGTTGATTCGCTACTTGATACCTTGGTAATTTTCAGCTTAACCTGCCCCCTCTCCTGCCTGTTTCTCATTAATATCAGTTTCATACTGTAAGCTAAACTTCACACCTACCACCTCAGCAATCTTAAGTGAGACGGTTAAGATTAACACCTGTTTCTTTAAGACTTTCCTAAGACGTAATGGAGCCACATGTGTTGGTTTCTTTGCTCATGTCCCAGACTTGTATGATTTTCCTTTGGTTCAGTGGTCATGCATTTCATCGCAACCTAAAACCATCCAGATGATGGGAATATCATGTTGCTCATTTCACATGGGAAAGCCATGACCCACCCTCCTCTTGTTCAAGTTGCGTTAAATATAATTTCCATGGCCTATGCAAGTGGGAGCTCCACAGTCCTTATGTCAGCTGTCAAAGTTTAGCAATGCTATTTCCAAACATGGGCCATTAGGCAGCCAGCAGGCACTAGACAGCTGAATGCTGGCAAGAAAATGTCTCAGACACCTATAGCAGTCCAAACAGTGACTCATCCTGCTACTGCCAGGCAAAATATTGGAATAAATGGTATTTTTTCTAAGCAGGAAGAATTGTCAAAATGCTTATCACTTTATAAAATATAACAGATTGTGCCTATTCATGTTTTGAAATGTTCCAACCATTTACTAGCTGCTTTTTTTTTTTATGAGTTTAGTAATAGCTTTAAATTTTCCTTCTTTTTGATTCTTTCTAGGAGGCCTGGAGAACCCAGGAGTTTCCATGCTGTGCTGCCACCTAAACTCTGGATCCACCTTGCGGTGGTGGCCTGTGGCAATCGATTGGAGGAGACGCTGGTCATGCTTAAATCAGCCGTGCTTTTTAGCCACAGGAAGATGCAATTTCACATTTTCACAGAAGAATCTCTGAAGCCCGAATTTGATAAGCAGGTGAATTTGCAGAATTCATGGTATAATATTTACTAAGTACAACCAGACTGTATTTTGGGAAATGCATATTCTATTCACTAATGTATTTTGCTGTATACTCAACTGTGTGACTGTGAACCCTTGACTCTGAGCCTTAGTGTTCTCATCTCTAATATAGAGATAATTACATCTACCTTATAGAGGTATTGTGAGGATTAAATTAGATGATTTACTTAAAGTACTTGACCCAGAACTTAATCCTTCTTGGTATTATCAACATTGTTCTCACTTCGGAGATAGGTAGCTTATTTTTATCTATTTATATATATTTTGCGAATGATTTAATACATGCTCATTAAAATAAATTCAAACAGTACAGATGTTAAAACTAAAAGGTGGGAGTCCTTGCTACCCTTCAGGTGTCTTACCCAAGGAACTATCAGATTTCACAATTTTGAGTGATTCTTTTATATTTTTCCATATGTAGATGTGTGTGTTTATCTGTGTGAGAGCGTATATATGTGTAGATATATGTATATCTGTATACATATAGGCGTATACATAATACATAACTATATATTTGTGTACTGAGCTTAAAATATATTTCTTTTACAAAATCTGGATTATTCTCTATGTGTTATTCTGTAACTTGCTTTTCCTCACTTAAAACCATATCATCAGCATCATTCCAAGTCAGGATTCATACATTCTTACCTTATCCTTTTTGATGACTACATAATATCTTATTATGTAACTGGGTCATCATTTATTTAACTGTTCCTATATGGAGGGACGAATAATGATTTTTTTAACCACTACAGGAGGAAAGCTTTGGAAATGCCTCTTTTCCCCATCTATAATCAGGATGGGCTAGGTACATATGTTACTTTGCAGACCAAGCTTTGTTTTCCTTGAAAATCTTCTCTTGCAGTAAGTTCTTAAGTAATGGCAGAATAAGAACCTGTTTTGTTTTGTATCTACCAACTTGAGTCAACAGTGCTGCATTCCGCTACCAGGCTAGGCACAAATGAGAAATGCTGAAGAAGCATGTCGAGCAGAGAAAGGCTACTAACAGAAAGATAGAAAATGTGTTACATTTTCTAAAGAAAAAAAAATCACCTTGACATCTTCACCAAGAGAAGCCAGGGAAGCAAATAGTCTTGGGGTTTTGAAATTGATTGCAAAATGTCTTGAAAATGATTTGAGTCAGGGTAAGGGGAAAAGAAAAAGATTTAAATGCACATAGCTGCTCTGAAGCTGCAGTACAGGAAAATGATGAAGGGTTTATAATTTATAATTTACTCTTATTTAATCTTCACAACAACTCTTTGGAAAAGACAACAATCATGTTCCTATTTTACAAACTGACATCACTGAGGCTTAGAGAGTTTTGATGATTTGCTCATCAGGTGTCAGTTAAGATTACTGACTCAAACCTTCATAAACTTAACCACCATACTTTACTACCACCTGAACTAGGAGACAGAAAACCGAGATCCACTATTTACTTGCTGGATAATCTCAACAAGCCTTGTGGCTTTTTTGAGTTTCAGTTTTCCCATGTTCAACTTGAGGGCTAGCAGGATTAATAAAAGATGATACATCTAAAATCAGGACGGGCTAGGTCAGGCTGATGTAACAGCTCCCAAAAAGCTCAGAGACATTTCACATCCCTGCTGCCTGTCTTACACAAGTAGCAGGGTCTCTACCCACACAACCTCTTAGACATGGTACCAAAGTTGACAGACTATTCATGCTTATAGGCATACCTGCAGGAACTGTGGAGCCTCTATTGTTCTTGGAATGCCACTACAGGAAAGAGAGAGACTAGCAGATCATGATTGTGCTTTTTATTCCCTCAGCTTGACAATGACACAAGTCTTTTCTGCTCACATTGAATTATCCAGAAGTATTCACAAAGCCCACCCAACTCAAAGGGGGCTAAGAAGTACTCTATGTGTGGGGAAGGAGGAAACTGGTTATGGGCAAACATTAGGAATATCTTGTATAATATCCATTTGACAAGTACTTATTGAGTACCTACTGCATACTAGAAGCTGGGGCATGAAGATGGTGCAGAAGAAAAATGTAGACTTGGACTTTAACAAAAAAGATAAGAGGAAGGAAAGATGTGTGCATATAACCACACGTGTGGCAGATTGTATTTTCCAAAGAGGCTCCCAGTGGTTCCACCTCCTGTTATTCACACCCTTGTGTACTTTCCTCTTACACTGTCCCAGAGTTGATCTGTGTGATCAATAGCATAGGGAAGAAGTGATGCTATATCACTTCAAAATTAGGTTTAAAAAAAGCGCTGCATCTTACATCTTGTTCACATTCTCTTTCTTGGGTCACTTGCTCTGAGGCAAGCCATGTCAGAGAAGCCCTTGGAAAATACTATGTGTTAAGAAATGAAAGCCTCTTACCAACACTTATATGAGTGAACTTGGAGACATAGCCGTCAGCCCTATCTAGCCTTCAAATGTCTATCACCCCAGCTAACAGTTGAGCTGAAATCTCATGAGAAGCCCGGACAACCCAGCTCATAGATTCCCGACCCCAAGAAACTATATAAGAAAATAAATGTTTTTGGTTTTAAGCTATGAACTTTTGGGGTAATTTGTTTTAAGGCAATACTTAATACATATACATCTACATACATAATATGTATGTATGTGTAAACTAAGGTATTACGAATATAATGTTTGCGGCATCTGAGGCTAGATCATACAGCTTCTGCCTGGTTCTTTCTTGGGATACCTGCCCCTGGAAACTGGACACCATGCTATGATGAATCCCAAACAAGTCTGTATGGAGGGACCACACACAGAGGTCCACACAGAGAGGAAAATGTAGACTTTGACTTTAACAAAAAAGATAAGGGGAAGGTCCCCTTGAGGTCCCCGGCCAATAACTACCCTCACCCTCCAGACATGTGAGTGAATGAGCCTTCAGATGATTCCAGCCCCCAGCCTTCAAGGCTTCTAGCTAAGGTCCCAGACATTGTGAAACAGAGTCAAGCTTTCCTTTCTGGGCCTTGTCCAAATTCCTGATCCACGGAATCTATGAGCATAAAAATGGTTGTTTTATACTAGTAAGTTTTAAGGTAATTTGTTGTGAGCCATAGTTACTGGAACATTATAAATTAGGTACTAAATTGCGTGGGGGAAATCATTATAGTTACTTGTGAAGTTGTGCAATGTTTTGAATTGCCCTGATGACTTTACTCCTTTGATGGCTCATTTTTACTCAGGTCTTTGTTAGATCAGTGAAGCTCAACTAAGAAAAGAAATTATAATAGGTTGTTAAAGCTAGGCAGGGACTATGGTGTCACCCCTTCTTTTACACACTGGAATTATGGTGCCATTTTAGATTTAAAATATTGGCACTTAAATAAGTCACAGCCCCAATTTTTTTATCTATATCAAAGTGTGAGCAAAAAACTTATAGTAGATATAAAAAGAGGCAAATGATTCTTGATCTGCTTCTTGCAGAGTCCAATCGTGAGGCTGAATCAGATAATCTAATATTGTCTCATTGCACAAAGATTCTTTGGAACATTTCCTGTATGGTGGGCACTGTGTTAGCCTAAAGAAACCAACTAGCAGCAGGTGGGGGAATATCCAGAGTTTCTCATGATAACTTCCCAGGAAGTGCAGAGCCACATACCTCAGGATAAAAACAAAACGAAATGTTAATTGCCATCATGATTTCTCTACAAGTTGTGTTGTGGATGAGTTCTATGTAAATGGAATCTTTTAAAGCTGCTTAAGTACAATATTTCTGATGATATTTACCACCTACACTGCAGGTCTTTAGTATTTTAAAGTTTCAGCTGGTTGGTTAATTTACTAGACTGTCCAGGCAGCTCAGAATCAGACATGTGATTTAAGTTTGGCTAATATGTGCTCCTGCCTCAAACTCAGCATCAGGAAATAGTGGGACACAGAAGTGGGGATGGCCATCAATCCATTCTGGTGATAGGTGGAGGCAGTAAGGCAGCAACATCCTCATGCGGTCACTCGCTCCCCCCCCCCACCCCTGCCTCCGTGTGTGTGTGTGTGTGTGTGTGTGTGTGTGTGTGTGTGTGTGTAGCTCTACCATGGGAAGAAATGTCAACGGAATCTTCCAGTGGCTACAATCAATATACTATTTGTATATATGCATAGTAAAAAATGTAAATGGACTGAACATTGCAGTTAAAAGACAAAGATTGACAAAGATAAATAAACCCCTCTAGAAGATAGGATAGTAAAGGTCAAAGAGTCAAAGAAACCATTAGAGCTGGGACCTTCCTGTTCTCCCTCCAGAGCTGATTTTGGGCTGTTGTGCAGGGCACAAATGTAATGGCTATTCTGATTGGTTGTTACTGTTACACTTAATGTTTATGCCTAGTATCAGTTCTGATGTGTTCATGCATTTGTACTGATGTGGGTTCTGATTGGTCAGAGTCTTTCATAAGTGAGTTGTCAAATACTCTATCGCTCTTAGTCTTTTTCATTTTGAGATTTCTCTCCCAAATATCTATCTCAAAATTGTAAATTTAAAGTATTCTCAATAATGTTTTTTTCAAAAAATTTTGTGACTATATAAACAACATTGTACATTGAAACCCCTGCCTCCCCCATCTTGCAACAACACCCAAGGCATATTCAAGTATATCATCAGTGAGTTAGGTGCTCCTTGGTGAGAAGCACCAAGACTCACGCTGGTGGCAGCTGGTCTTGGTTTCTGGTGTGGCCTTTTGAGGCAACTATAAGCACAGCATCTGTAGATTGCTTGTTAAATCTTAACAGGTAGCCCTAGAGGAACAGAGGCTTGGGCTAAATTTGGCCTGAGCTGAAACACTCTCAGGACTCTGCCACTGGAAACCTACTACACAAATCTACACTAATAAAATTGGGAGACTTGGGAGCTTTGCTTAGTACATAGAAACAGACATGGACAGACAGTCAAAATGGGAAGACAAGAAAGCAGAAACTATATGAGAACAGAACAGAGATCCAGATATAACGGAGTCAAGTAATCTAACAGATGCACAGTTCAAAACACTGGTTATAAAGATGCTCAATGAACTTTTGGGAAGCATAAATAAAATCAACAAAGAGATTTTAAAAAACATAAAAATAGAAATGGGAATTATAAAAGGCAACCAGTCTGAAATGAAGAACACATTATCTGAGATGAGAAGTATATTAAATGGAATAAATAAAGGAATAAACAAAGTAAATAAAGAAAAGGATCAAATGCCCTATCTAGAGGATGGGAAAGCCAAAGACACACAATCAGAATGGCAAGAGATAAGATGCCAAGACTATAAAAATAATTTAAGGACCACATGGGACACTATTAAGGGCCCACATATCCATCTGATTGGTGTAACTGAAGAAAATCAAGATGTTGAACAGCTGTTTGAAGAAATAATGATGGAAAACTTCCCTAACCTGGTGAAGGAAATGGACATAAAACCCCAGGAAGCTCAGAGAATCCCAAAAGCCAGGGATCCAAAGAAGCCCACACCAAGACACATAGTAATTAAAATGCCCGAAGGTTAAATACAAAGAAGAACTATTAAAAGCAGCAAGAGAAAAACATAGTTACCTATAGGGGAACACCCATAAGACTGGCAGCTGATTTCTTCTGTCCTATGCAGGACAGAAGGGCTTGGCACAAAATATTTGATGTGATGAAGACCCAGGATCTACAACCAAAAATACTTTATCTAGCAAAGCTATCATTTAGAGTTGAAGGGCAGTTAAAGAGCTTCGTAGACAAAAATAAGCTAAAGGAATTTATCACCACCTAGCCAGTATTACAGGAAATGTTGGAGGGACTTCTTTAAGAAGAAAAATCATGTATCAAAAACAGGAATACAGAGTGGTAACAATTTCATCCTATTAATAAGTACTTTAAATGGAAAGAATTAAGGGCTCTAACCGAAAGATAGAGTGGGTAAAAGGATAGGAAAACAAGACCCCTACATGTGTTGCCAACAAGAGACTCACCTCAGATTAAAAGACACACAGACAAAAAGGAAGGGAATGGAAAAATTTATTGCTCTGATGGACCTAGAAGGTATTTAAGTCAGACAGTGAAAGATACACACTATATGATTTCACTTATATGCAGAATCTAAGGAATAAAAAGAACAAACTAATCAAAAACAGACTCACAAATATAATGGAAAATTTAGTGATGAACAAAGGGGAATGAGGACTAGGGGACTGGGAGAATTGGGTAAATGGTCAAAGAAGTACAAATTAATAGCTGATGGATGGTCACAGGGATGGGGAGCATGGCGTAGGGAATGCAATTAGCGTGAATACTTTGGCTAGGTGGAGGGTCAGTGGAGAGAGGGAGCAATTGGGGGGATCGTTTTACAAACTATATAGATGTCTAACCACTGTACTGTATACTTGAAACTAATTAAAATAAATAAGTGAAAATTAAAAATTTAAAAACAACTGAATATAGGCTGACTATACAATCCAACAATTCCACTCTTTGTTATTTACCCAAATGAACTGAAAAAAAATGTCTACACAAAAGCTTGCACATGATAGTTTAAGTAGGTTTATTTGGAATCGACTAAAACTGGAAGCAACCAAGATGTCCTTCAATAGGTAAATGGATAAACTAACTGATATATACACACAATGGAATAAATTGATATATCCGTACAATGGATTATTACTCAGTGATAAAATAAACAAGCTAAGTAAAAGAAGCCAATCTGAAAAAGCTATATACTATATGATTCCACCTACATAACATTCTGAAAAAGGCAATACCAAGTGACAGTAAAAGATCAGTGGTTGCCAGGAGTTTGGGGGGGGGGGCGCAAGGGGTTGGATGAATGAATAAATGTAACAGGGGATTTTTAGGGTAGTGAAAATATTCTGTATGATATTGTAATGATAAGACATCATGCGTTTGTTAAAATGCACAAAATTGTACAACACAAAGAATGAGCTCTAATGTAAACTGTGGACTTTACTTAATAATGTATCAATAATGGTTCATCAATTGTAACAAATATACCATACTAATGCAAGATGTTAAAAACAGGGGAAACTGGGAGGGGGAGAGGAAGGTAAGGAGATATATGAGAACTCTGTACTTCCTCCTGCTCAATTTTTCTGTAAGCATAAAGCTCTAAAAAATGTCTATTAATTAAAATAATCTTATTATAAAACTAATATATGCAAAGCAAGTAAAAGCTCTAAAGAATACAGAAGTATAAACTTGGAAAATGAAACCACCAGCACCATTGATGAGCACTTTTAACATTTTGATGTACACCTGTTTAGAGTTTTCTCTACATAGAAAATATAGATGCATATGTTTTTCCCTATTAGACAAGCATATTATAAATTTTTTTCACTTTGTTTTTTATAAATCCTACCTATACATTATAACCATTTTTCCACATTAACACATATAGATCTACTTTATTTTAACTATATAGTAGTCCATTGTATATTTCTATCATAATAAATTTTCCCCATTTCTTATTATTGGGCATATAATTTGTTCCCAGTTTTTTGAATTACGAAATAGGTTTTGGCGAAAGTCCTGTATCTGTGTCTTTTGAGGTTTTTGTTTCCAAATTTTCTTCTTGGAAGTTTGTTCAAATTTATACTCCCCTTACAGTGTTTGTGTGTTTCCTATCACCCTTGCCACCTCTGGATATTATTTTTCAGTCCTGGCAATGGTCTTTCCTTTAGTGAGTATTGATAGTGATGATGAAGTTAGATTTTCTATATAAGTTGTATGAACAAATTCCACTTTACCATTCAGAAGCTTTAGGTATTTTCCATTTTTACGGAGTCTAATCATCCTCCCCTTTCCATTCGTATTTTTCAGTTACGACAATGGCCTGATTCATATACAAAGAAGTTCGAGCACAGAATCTACCCCATCACATTTTCTGTTGGAAACCCTCAGGAATGGAAGAAGTTATTCAAACCCTGTGCTGCCCAGAGACTCTTTCTTCCGGTAGGATCACCTGCTTTGAATAATGTGTTGGCTGGGAGAGAATTGCTCCTGGCAATGTGGTGAAATTAACTGGGGTATATTTAGAGATATTTTACTTACAGATAAAAATATGTTTCTCTTGGATTCTGTAGTTGATGCTCTTAGTCTTCAGGGTGTAGAGAGGGGTTTCCTTGTGTTTCAAAGGTTGTCTTTCTCAAAGATTTGAGGGACTGAGAGCATCCAAAGTATATTTTGGACTATGGGTTTTTGTGACTATGGCTCCACCATTTACTTGCTGTATAAACCTCAGAAAATTCCCCAATTTCTATACACCTCAGTTTCCTCCATCAGCTGGTCACAGTGTTGGCCCTCCATAAATATTATCTTTGATAATTACTGTTTCTCTTTTAACAATAACTATTACTAGATGTAGCCATGCTAGGGGATAATTCACAGAAGATCCAGAGTTCTAGTTCAGTCTTTCAATTTTGATTTATTTATTTTTTTTACAGTAGAAAAGTTTTATTAGAAAGGAAAGTACTTCCAGATGTGGAAGTGGGCCTGAGCAAAAGAAGCGTGACTCAAAAGCCAGAATTTTTAATTGAATGTTTTGATTTCATTTTTTAAAATTCCAAGTAGAAAAATTGCTAAACATATATCAAAACTGAGGATTTCATTGAGCCATGATGCCAACTTTGAATTGTAACCTTAACGTTTGTGAGGGATTCATGTCTTCAGCAAGCATTTTTTGGATACCCATTAGGTGCTATGTTCTGGCTTAGTGATGGTGATATGGCAGTGAACAAGACAGCCATGATCTTACCCCCTTGGAGTTTGAGTCCAGCAGGACATTAAACATGGAAATGTGATCCATGCTGAGGTGGAGAACAGACTTTTGGATGAAATATGGTGTTCTACTCTGGTCTAGGAGAGATTGTAGAAAGTTCTCTTGAGGCATGCTAAGACATGAAGGGGAAGTGGGGATTACTAAGTGACAAGGGCCTGGATACTAATAATACTAATACTAATACTAATATTTATAATAATAATAATAATAATAATAAAAGGTTCCAGACAGACAGAATAATATGTACAAAGTCCCTGAGTTGGGAAGAAGTATATTTTGGAAAATAAAAATATAGTAACCTGAGAATAGAGTGAGGTGGGATTGAAGAGGTCAGCACAGGCTGGAACTTTCTTGTTGTAGAAGACTTGTTGGAATGTCTGTTCTTTGTGTTAAGAGCTATAAGAAGCTTTTGACTGATTGCTAGTACGGAAGTGGAATGATCTGATTTGTGTGTTAAAAGGGACACAGTGGGGATTTCCTGTCAAAATGGCAAAGTAGGTAAACACTCTGCTTAATATCTCTCATGATCACATCAAAATTAAACTAAACTACAAAACAGGCATCATGGAGAATCACCTAAAGTCTAGCCAAACAGAAGTCCTACACTAAAGATATACAAAAGAAGTCACCCCAGGTGCAAACTCCAAAGGGACTGGTCCTACACCCACATGTGGTGGTTAAAACTTGGGAGGGATATCTTGACTGGGAAAGTACCCCCTGAAGAACAAGGGGTCACAGTCCCATACTAGGCTCCCCAGCCCAGGGTTCAAGTACCGGGAGGAGAAGTCCCCCAATTTTGATTGTGAAAACCAGTGGAGATTGTGGCTGAGCAAGATGAGGGCAGCTAGAATCTCAGGTTTTTCTCTTATAGGGGCCTCACACATGGACTTGCTCACTGACAGACTTACTCTAAGCTCCAGCACTGGGAGCTTAAAAGGTGCTAGAGACATACAGGGAGGAACTGAATTGTCTGGCTTCAGAGCGAGGGCTGGCGGAGCAGCTTTCTTCCAGTTAAAAGTGTTGGTAGAATCCATTGTTTCTTTGTTGAACTTTCCCCTCTTTCAGGATGCAGAGCCAGGTGGTCACCGTATCTGAGTCTCCATCAACCTGGCTAGCACCATTTGCCCTTCCTTGGTGATTCCCTGAGACCCTGCACCCACCCACCTTAAAAGCCCACAAAAGCCACTTCCAGTGGCTTTTCCATACAAGTGGCCTATTTTGGCTGATGCTGAGGGCTTTTCTAAAATCTCTCAAATTTTCACAAAACCCAAACAAGCAGAACCTGTCCTCAGAGTGCCCCATGCCTCTTGATGAGGAACCCTAAGCATGGCACTAGCAGCAGCTGGCTTTAGTTAGTATCTTGGCCTCTAAAGTCATTTCTAAGTCCGGAATAAGTGACAGCCATCTATGGATGGCTTGGTGGCTCATGCCAGGTGTCCTCAGGGCCAGCACACCCAGTGACCAGCTTTGAACCATGCAACAGTACCACCTGGGGCCACATCTAAGGACAACACATCCAAAAGGCAGACAGGGCAGGCACCAGAGCCCTGCTAAAGCAAATCCTGCTTTGTAGGGTTAGCCCCTATATAACAACTTCTCCACTGTAGTTACTGGCCAGAACTTGTGAATGATCAGCTGTGGGTCAGTCCCTCCTCTTCATGTGCAAATAGCAACCAAAGCTCAACTACAATAGGAGGACACATACAACACGTACAAAGGACACGTCAAGCACCTAGCTCAGGTAACCAGGAAGACCATGCCACTGGGCCCCATACAACACTTATTACATACAGCCACTCTACTAAAACCAGGAGACATAGCTGCCCTGCCTAATACACACACACACAAAAAAGCAGGGAGGCAGCTAAAATGGAGAGACAAAGAAATATATCCCAAATGAAAGAACAGAATAAACTCCAGAAAAAAAGAACTAAATAAAATGAAGACAAGGAGTCTACTAGATGCGGAGTTCAAAACATGGATTATAAGGATATTCATTGAACTTAGGAGAAGAGATGAACTCAGTGAGAACTTTAACAAAGAGATAGAAAACATAAAAGTGGTGATAGAAAACATAAAAAAAGAACCAGTCAGAAATGAAGACTACATTAGAGGGAATCAATTGTAGATTGGATGAAGCAGAGGTTCAAATCAGATTTAGAAGATAAGGTAACAGAAAACATCCAATAAGAATGGTCACAAGAAAAAAACAATACCAAAAAATAAGGATAGTTTAAAGGTCCTCTTGGACATATCAAGCATTCCAATATTTGCATCATAGGGGTACCAGACGGAGAAGAGAGAGCACAAGGAATTGAAAACCTATTTGAAGACATAATGATGGAAAACTTCTCTAACCTGGTGAGGGAAATATGCTTAAGCCCAGGAAGCATAGAGAGTTCTAAAAAAGATGAACCCAAGGAAACCCACACCAAGACGCATCATAATTAAAATGCCAAAGTTTAAAGACAAAGAGAGAATCTTAAAGCAGAAAGAGTAAAGCATCTAGTTACCTACTAGGGAGCCCCAATAAGGTCAGCTGATTTTTCAACAGAAACTTTGCAGACCAGAAGGGATTGGCACAAAATATTCAAAGTGGAGAAAAGCAAGGACCCACACCCGAGATTACTCTACCTAGCAAGACTATCATCTAGAATCGAAGGACAGGTAAAGAGCTTTCCAGACAAGAACAAGCTAAAGGAGTTCATCACTACCAAACATGTATTATAAGCAATGTTAGAGTGACTTTAGGAAGGAGAAAGAGGATAAGGAGAAAGAAGATAAAAAATATGAATAGCAAAGTGTCAATAACTACATATCTATCAATAATTACTTTAAATGTAAATGGATTAAATGCTACACTCAAAAGGCAGGGTACTGCCATGAATATTGGATCGCATAGATCTTTATGAATTATTGTTTTGGTTTTCTTTGGATAAATACCCAGAAGTGCAATTGCTGGGTCAAAAGGTATCTCTATTTTTTAATTTTTTGAGGAACCTCCATACCGTTTTCCATAGCAGCTGTACCAAGTTACAATTCCACCAACAATGTATGAGGGTTCCTTTTTCTCTGAATCTTCACCAACACTTGCTGTTTTTCAATTTATTGATGATAAGTATTCTGATAGGTGTGAGGTGATATCCCATTGTGATTTTAATTTGCATTTCTCTGATGATTAGCAATCTTGAGCATCTTTTCATATGTCTGTTAGCCATCTGTATTTCCTCTTTGGAGAAGTATCACAATTTACAATAGCCAAGATATGGAAGCAACCTAAATGCACATCAACAGACAATTGAATAAAGAAATTATGGTTTATATATACAATGGAATATCACTCAGCCATTTAAAAAAATGAAATCCTACCATTTGCAATGACATGGATGAACCTAGAGGTTATAATGCTGAGCGAAATAAGTTAGACACAGAAAGATACCATGTGATTTCACTTAAATGTGGTATCTAAGGAAGAAACAGAACAAACTAATCAAAAACAGACTCACAAATATAGTGGACAATTTGGTGACAGACAGAGGGGAGGGGGGTTGGGAGGCTGGGAGAATGGGGTGAAGGGTTAAAGAAGTACAAATTAGTAGTTGATAATTGGGCAGAGGGAGCATGGCAGAGGGAATGCAGTTAGCATTACTATGATGACTAAGTGGAGGGCCGGGGTAGGGAGGGAGCAATTGGGGGGATTGTTTTATGAACAGATGTCAAACCAATGTACTGTATACTTGAAACTAATTTAAATAAATAAATTTATTTTTTTTTTTAAAAAAGACAAGATTGCTGAATGGATAAGAAATCAAGACCCTTGCATACGCTGCCTACAAGAGACTCACTGCAGATCAAAAGACACACACAGAAAGTAAAGGGATGGAAAAAGATACTTTATGAAAATGGAAACAACAACAGCAAAAGCTGGGGTAGCTATACTACCAGACAAAATAGACTTTAAAACAAAGGCTATAACAAGAGACAAAGAAGGACCCAGTAATCCTACTTCTTTGTATTTTTCTATACAAACTCAAAACACTACTTTGAAGGGACATGCGAGTCCATATGTTCATCGCAGCATTATTTACAATAGCCAAGATATGGAGGCAACCTGAGTGTCCATTGGCAGATGAATGAATAAAGAAGAGGTGGTACTTATATACAATGGAATATTACTCAGCCATAAAAAAAGAACGAAATCTTGTCATCTGCAACAACATGGATACACCTAGAGAGTATTGTGCTGAGTGGAGTAAGACAGAGAAAGACAAATGCCACATGATTTCACTTACATGTAGAATCTAAAGAACAAAACAAACAAACAAAACAGAAACAAACTCACAGATAGAGAGAACATTTTGAGGACTGCCAGATGGGATGGGTGGGGAGATGCATATGGGGAGGGGATTAAGAAGTACAAATTGGCATTACATAATAGTCATGGGGATGTAAATTATAAGGAATATTGTCAACAATGTTGTAATAACTACATATGGTGTCAGATGGGTACTAGATTTGTCAGCATAATCACTTTGTAAATTATATAAATGTCTAATCACTATGTTGTACACCTAAAACTAATATAATATTGTATGCCAACTCTATTTTATGCAACTTTATTTTTTAAAAAAGGATAGAAAGAGGCAAATGATTGGCAAAAAGTTGCACTTAACAAATTAGAAATTTCTGTTGAGTATTGTAACCTATTTTTTTATTATACTAGCAAATCAGAATGTTTGGGGGAAGAAAATAAAGTACCACAGACTGGATGGCTTAAAATAACAGAAAAAAATGAATAAAATAAAGTGGACACACTACTTGATTGCAGAGTGGACAGTGGAATTGCAGAGGCCGACTCATGATGACTTGGACTTTGCCTGATGCCTTAGAAATGGATTCAGAATCTGCTTCAGAAATAGAATTTACCAGTTCTCCTGATTGGCTGGTTTAAGAGTTTAAGAGAAGTGAGATGATAATGATTCCACCTAGGTTTCTGATCTGAACAACTATTAAGTTGGATCTCTTAAAATTGCCAATGTCATCTATTTGTGACCTACAAATAAAAGGCAGTTTCTTATGATTCAACCTATTAAATGGATGGTGGTGCTATTTAGAGATGGGAAATATGGAAAGAAGATCTGTTTTGGCAAGAGGGGTGATGAGTTTAATGTGAGTCACATTTTGATTTTGAGGGTTCTGGGAGACATTCACACAGGCAAGTCTTAGCATCAATTGGTCTGACATCCTAAGTGGAAGGTGACACTTTCAGCATTTCCTACACAGAATCTGTGAGAAGAATAAGGCCTGGATGTACTACTGTTGGTGCTAATTTGCTGCACAGACTTGCTCATTCATTAAATGACCTATTTTCCACATGCTACAGACCTTTTTATATGTTGTGAGATGGGATGAGATTAATTGCATAAAAATGGGGGAGAGAAAAACGACCTCGAATTGGCACTAAAATCTCTAGGTTAGTGATTTTAAAACTTATTACCATTTGAAAAGATGAGAGAAAAAATGTCAGGTTTCTTCTTATCTCCATTTTAGGGGGAGAAAGTCAGTATTATATAGTTCAAGTTACTGTTACAAAGTTGTCTCCCCAACCTATCCAAAAATATATTAGTAACACATTTGAATTTTCCCTGACCTGGAATTGTGACTTCATTGCCATTATTAAAAAAAAATAAACCAACACATGATAGTTTTTATTAACCCCAGCTAAGTAAGTATTCCATTTTGAATGGCAAATGATATCAGCATTACTTATCTGCTTTTGATAATGGAAACTGTCATTCCTTAAAAATAATAGAGAGACTGTAATTGACAGGATGTTTACCTTCTCTGAGTCATATGTCTTAACAGTAGATTATGAAAATGTCATTTTGGAGTATCAGTGAGTATTGATTGATTCTCAAGTATTGATTCTAAGGTAATTTAAAATAAAGTTTAGATGATGTTTTTCTTGAAATTCATTTCTATATAACCAAATCAGGCACCAGAGAGAAGATGGAAGTCCTAAAATGTAAACATGCTATCAGGTGGTTGGTCAATTGACTGAGAAACAGTCTCACCCATTTTTTGAGGGTGTCTCATCTACCTCAAACCTGTAGAAGAAACCCTTCCTCAGAAAGGTAAGATTTTACTATGAGTAAAATGAATCAGAGCACAAGTCTTTGCAACTAATCCTATTAGATTCTCAAGTACAATTTTTTTTTTTTTTTTTGAAATTTACATCCGAGCAATTCAAGGTTTATGAAATCCTAAAAATCAGTGGACATTTACTTTTCTACTTCTGCAAATAATGGTCTAAGAGCAGGACCATTATTAGTGCACACTAAACTTCAGATGGCTTAAGTTCTCTCAGCTGCACATTGCTTTCAGGTAATTCAGAAGCTTAAGGTATTTAAAACAATATGCCAATTACAAATAAATCAAAATTATTCATTAAAATTGGTTCTGGAGGACTTTTCACTTTTCCCTTAGTAAAGGAAATAATTGACTTTCATGAATTCACATCACCTTTCCTTCATTTAATAGAAATCAGTGAGAGTTTATAATGGATCTATACATTTGTTATACACTGTGGTTGTTTGATTACAAAGACCTGTGCCCTCAATAATGTACTTTACTGGGGATTCTAGAGCTTTATAAATTTGACAGAAAAATCTGGATTGCAGAATCTTCAGCTACATTATTGTCATATGGCACCCAATATGGTAATATGAATTAAGTTAAGACACTATATAGTCCTTACACAGTAAGAAAAGTTTTTTAAAATTAATTGATTGATTGATTGATTTTATGGTGACAAGGGTTAATAAAATCCAATAAGTTTCAGCTGTACACTTTAACAATAAGGCATATGTATATGTATTTACACTGTGTGTTCACCTCCCTTAGTTAGATTTCTTTCTGTCACCATATAGTTGACCCCATTTACCCCATCTACCTCCCCCTTCTCCCCACTCCCTACCCTATAGTAACCACTAGAATATTGTCAATGTCCATGAGTCTCTGTTTGTTTGTCCTGTTTCTTTGATGCTTTTAGGTTTATATCCCACACATAAGTGATATCATGTGATTTTCAACGTTTTCAGTCTGGCTTATTTCTCTTAGCATGATTATCTCGAGGTCCGTCCAGGTTGTCACAAGTGGCAGTATTTCATCTCTTCTTATGGCTGAGTAATAGTCCATGGTATCTATGTACCATAGCTTCTCTAACTGATCATCAATCATAGGACACTTCAGTTTCTTCCATGTCCTGGCCACTGAAAATAATGCTGCTATGAACATTGGTATGTAAATATCTTTTCTGACATGAGTTTTCAAATCTTTGGCGTAAATACCCAGTACAGGGATTGCTGGATCATATGGTAGATCAATTCTTAGTCTTTTGAGGAATGTCCATACTCTTTTCCATAGTGGCTGTACCAATTTACAGTTCCCCCAGCAGCATGTGAGGATTCCTATTTCTCTGCATCCTCTGCAACATTTGTTATTCTTTGTCATGTTGATTATAGCTATTCTAACAGTGTAATATGGTATCTTACTATGGTTTTGATTTGCATTTCCCTAATAGCAAGCGATGTTGAGCATCTTTTCATGTTTTTTGGCCATTTGTATGTCCTCTAGGCAGAAGTGCCTGTTCAGGTCTTCCGCCCATTTTTTGATTGGAACATTTGTTTTTTTGTTGTTATTGAGTTATATGAGTTTTTGTATATTTTGGATGAGGTGTTACTTGCAAATATATTTTCCCATTCAGATGGTTCTCTACCTTGTTGACGATTTCTTTTTCTGAGCAGAAATTGTTTAGTTTGATGTAGTCTCATTCATTTATTTTTGCTTTTACTTGCCTTGCCTTTGAGATCAGCTTCATAGGTCCTTGGTCCTTGAGTTAAGTTCCTATGTTTTTCTCTTTGCATTTTATTGTTTCAGGTCTTATATTCAGGTCTTTAATCCATTTTGAGTTAATTTTGGTGTGTAGTGATAGACAACAGTCTAGTTTCATTCTTTTGCAGGTGGCTTTCCAGTTTTCCCAGTACCATTTATTGAAGAGGCTTTCCTTTCTCCACTGTATGTTTTTGGCTTTTTTGTTGAAAACTACTTGTCCATATGAATATGGATTTACTTCTGGACTCTCGATTCTGTTCCACTGGTCCATGTGTCTGTTTTGCTGCCCATACCATACCATTTTGATTACTGTCATTTTGTAGTATAATTTGAAGTTGGGCAGAATGATGCCTCCAGCCTCGTTCTTTTTTCTCAAGATGGCTTTTGCAATTTGGGGTCTTCTCTGCTCCCATACAAATTTGATGATTTTTTGGTTCTATTTCTTTAAAAAATGCCTATGGGATTTTGATGGGGATTGTATTAAATCTCTATAATGCTTCAGGGAATATGGTCATTTTAACTATGTTGATTCTTCCAATCCAAGAACATGGGATATCTTTTCATTTCTTTGTATCTTCTTTGATTTCTTTTACTAGGGTCTTGTAGTTTTCATTATATAGGTCCTTCACATGTTTTGTTAAATTTATTCCTAGGTATTTTATTCTTTCTGTTGCAATTACAAAAGGAATTATTTTTTCCACTTTTTTTTTTTTGGCATTTTATTATTAGAGTATAGGAACGTTATGAGATTTTGAACGTTGAGTTTGTAACCAGAGGCCTTACTGTATTTGCTTATAGTTTCTAGTAGTGTTCTTGTGATATCTTTAGGATTTTCTATATAGAGAATCATGTCATGTGCAAATAGTGACAGTTTGACTTCTTCGTTTCCTATTTGGATGCCTTTTATATCTTTCTCTTGCTTGATTGCACTCACTAGGACCTCCAATGTTCTATTGAATAACAGTGGTGAAGTGGACAGCCTTGCCTTGTTCTTGATCTTAGAGGGAAGGTTTTTAGTTTTTCACCATTAAGTGTAATGTTGGCTGAGGCTTTGTCATAGATGACCTTTATTATGGTTAGGTACTTTCCTTCTATACCAATTTTGTTAAGTGTTTTGATCATAAATTGATGCTATATCTGGTCAAAGGCTTTTTATGCATTTATTGACATGATTATATGATTCTTATTTTTTAATTTGTTTATGTGGTGTATCACATTAATTCATTTGCATATGTGGAGACATCCCTGTGCTTCTGGGATGAAGCCCTCTTGATCAAGATGTATAAACCTTTTACTATGTTGCTGTATTCTGTTCACAGTATCTTATTTAGGATTTTTGCATCTGTGTTCATGAGAGATATTGGTTTGCAGTTTTCTTTTTTTGTGTTTTCTTTACTAGGTTTTGATATCAGAGTAATATTGGCCTCATAAAATGAGTTGGGAAATATTGCTTCCTCTTCAATTTTTTGGAAGAATTTGAGGAGAATAGGTATTAAATCTTCTTTAAATGTTTGGTAGAATTCACTGATGAAGCCATCAGGTCCTGGACTTTTATTTTTTGGTAGGTTTTTGATGATTGTTTCAATTTCCATACTGCTGACGGGTATGTTTAGATTTTCCAGTTCTTCTTGATTCAGTCTAGGAAGGTGGTATCTTTCTAAGTACTGGTCTATTTCTTCTAGGTTATTAAATTTGGTATTATATACTTTTTCATAGTATTCTTGCATGATCTTTTGGATTTCTGCTATGTCAGTCATAATTTCCCCTCTTCCATCCCTGATTTGGTTTATTTGTGTTCTTTCTCTTTTTTCTTTAGTGAATTTAGTCAGAGGTTTTTCAATTTTATTAACCTTCTCAACAAACCAGCTCTTTATTGCAGTTACTTTTCCTATTTTTTTGTTTGTTTTCAATTTCATTTATTTCTGTTCTAATTTCGATGATTTCTTTCCTTCTGCTGACTTTAGACTTCATTTGTTTTTCCTTTTCTAATTTTTTAAGGTGAAGCATTAGGTTGTTTATTTGGGCTCATTCTCGTTTTTGGAGCTAGGCCTTTAATGATATGAACTTTCCACTTATGACCGCTTTTGCCACATCCCAAAAAATTTGATATATTGTACTATCATTATCATTTGTTTCTACGTATCTGTTGATTTCCTTTTATTTCTTCGCTGACCCAGTTTTTCTTCAGTAGCATGTGTGTTTTAATCTCCATGTATTTGTGGTTCTTCCTGCTTTCTTTTTGCAGTTGATCTCTAGTTTCAAAGCATTATGATCAGAGAATGCGGTCGGTATGATTTCAACCCTCTTATGTTTGTTGAGGCTATCTCCGAGTCCCAGTATGTGGTCGATCCTTGAGAATGTTCCATGTGCACTAGAGAAGAATGTATAAGCAGCTGTTTTGAGATGGAAGGCTCTGTAAATGTCAGTTATGTCCAATTGATCTAATGTGTCATTTAAGGACGTTATTTTCTTCTCAATTTTCTGTTTGGCTGATCAGTCCATGTCCTACAGTGGGGTATTTAGAGCCCCTACTACAATAGTGTATTGGTGTGTTTCTCCTTTTAGTTCTGTTAGTAATTGCTTTACATATTTCAGGGCTCCCTGATTGGAAGCATGGATATTAATAAGTGTTATGTCTTCTTGGTGCATGATTCCCTTTATCATGATGAAGTGTCCCTCAGTATCTTTCTTTACCTTTTTGATTTTGAAGTCTATTTCATCTGATATTAGTACCACAACTCCCACTGATCTCTGAATGCCATTTGCTTGAAATATCATTTTCTACCTTTTCACTTTGAGTCTGTTTGTCTTTGGAGCATGTATGTCTCCTGGAGGCAGCACACGGTTGAGTTTTGCTTTTGGATCCATTCTGTAACTCTTTGTCTTTTATTGTTGAGTTCAATCCATTTGCATTTAGGTTGATTACTGAAATACGAGGTCTTCTAATAGACGTTTTATCTTTGCTTTCTGGCAGCTCAGTGTTTCCATTGCTTCCCTGTCCTTATGTTTCTGTTTTCTTTATTTTGGTTGGCTTTTGTGGGCTTTCCCTCTGATTCTTATTTTATGTTATATACTTTGGATCTGAATCTTTGGCATGTGGTTATCATTACAAATATGTAAAGGATAGTTATATATATATACAGTCCTCCGTTTTCCTCTGTGCATTCCTTATCTCCATTCCCCTTTGTGTATTTGGATCATTCCCTTTTCAGTCAATGTTATCTCAGTTTGTCACTATGTATACTGAACATTCATTAGTATTTTGTTATAACAATCCTCATCTTATTGTTTAAGCTTATAATGCCATGTTCTTAGTAAGGGTTGTATTTCTCTACTTCTATTTGCCTGATAGTCACGTTATTCCTAATTATGTTTTTTTTTTTTTGGTCACTTTGTTTTAGGTGAGCTAACCCCTTTCAGTATTTCCTGTAGTGCAAGCCTCATAGTAGAGAATTTCTCAATTTTTGTATGTCTGGAAAAGTCTTAATTTTTCCTTTATCTCTAAAGGAGAGCTTAGCTGGATACATTATTCTAGGCTGGTAGTTCCTTTCACTTAATAGTTTAAATATTTGATTCCATTCCTTTCTGGCTTGTAAGGTTTGTGCTGAGAAGTCTGAGGATAATCTAGTTTTTTTTTTTTTTTTTTTTTTTTACTCCTACAGCACCTGGTATTCCTTGGTGGCCTCCCATCCAAGTACTAACCAGGCCCGACCCTGCTTAGCTTCCAAGATCAGACGAGATCGGGCATGTTCAGGATGGCATTGCCATAGCTGAAGATAATCTAATGGGTTTCCCTTTATAAGTTACCATTTTTTTCTTCCTGACTGTCCTAAGAATTCTGTCTTTGTCATTGATTTTTGATAATTTTAATATAACGTGTCTTGGTGAAGGCCTTTTTGGGTTGAGATAATCGGGTGTTCTGTTGACTTCTTAAATTCCAAGCTCCATCTCGTTTCTTAGGTTTGAGACATTCTCACCAACTATTTGTCTGAAAATGCTTTCTAGTCTCTGCTCCTTTTCCTCTCCTTCGAGCATGCCAATTATTATTATATTTCCTCTCTTGATGGTATCAGCTACTTCTTGAATTTCTCTTTCATTATTTTTAATTTTTCAGTTTCTATCTTCTTCCTTATGATTTGTTTCTAGATTCTGTCTTCGATATCACTGATCATTTCCTCCACTTGGTTTACTCTATTTCCCAAGCTTGTTATTTAATTTTTCAACTTTTGCAGTATGTTTTTTTTTATCTCCAGAAGATCTATTCTATTCTTTTTGAGGGTTTCAGTCTTCTTGCTCTGGTAATCTAGTTGTTTTTTCAGTTCCTGAAATTGTTGACATGACTCATTTCGAAACTCACTGAGTTTTTTCAGAAGTACAATCTTGAATTCTCTGTCATTTAAGTTGTATATTTCTATGTCTGTAAGCTCGTTTTCTGGAGATTTTTCTCTTTCTTTCTGAGATTCCTTGTCACCTTGGTTGTTTATTATGTTTTATGGACTATTTCTTTGCCTGGGCATTAATGGAAATGTATTTTGCTTTTTTCTAGAAAGATTTATTATATAAAGGTCTCTTTAGCCTGCTGCAAAAGAAGGCACTTTTCTTTTGATTTCCAGTAGGGGGCATGTAAGCCTCTTGGATCCCTGCTTTATATAAAGCTTTAAAAATGCCTTTTTATTTTCTGATATTTAATCATGCTCACTACCTTTAGTTTCAGTTCCTTTCGGTATTAGCCACAGTTTTGGTAACATTTGCTCAGATTTCCCTGGTGTTCCACGGTGTTTGGAACATGATATTTAATCATGCTCGCTACCTTCAGTTTCAGTTCCTTTCAGTGTTAGCAACAGTTTTGGTAATATTTGCTCAGATTTCCCTGGTGTTCCATGGCGTTTGGTCTTGGAGGGTATTGGGGGAGGGGCCCTCTGGGTTGGGAAATTGGGGCTGCTGCTCAGCCTCAGTTTTGCAACTGTAGTGGGTAAAAGTCAACTATTTTTCTGCCGGCCGCTTCTCTGCTTTCTGCCCTGATGATTGGGCCCTGCTGCCAGCTGGCCACAGTAGCTTATAACTTTCCCAGGCAGGGCTGTTCAGGGAGCTTGCCACCTGAATTCGCCACTCCTTCTTCCCTCCCCGTCCTTCTGTAGGGAGCTCTGGCAGCTGCAAGAGACAGCTTCTTTAACTCTCCTAGTCCACTACCCAGAACCAGAGGTTCTGACCTGTGGTAGTTCTTATGAGCAGATCCCACGCTCGGATATCCTCGTGTGCAGTTTCGGTGTTTTTTATTGAGTTTTAGATGTTCATCTTGTTGTTTCAAGGGGAGAGATCTGGGGACATCTCTCAATTTCTCATTTTGCCATGTTTCCAATGATCTCCTGTTATTTATTTTTTTTTAACATTCTATATTTTTATTCATTTTAAAACAATCATGTTAATAAGAAAATCCTTTTAAATTTTTTTCCAGATTCTCTAATACAACATAGTCCCTTAAGTATTACAGATGCCTTAAGTAACAAATAATATACAACAACAACAACAAAATTACAGTAAGAATTTCAAAAAATTTTCCAGAAACCTAATGGAAAATAATTAATAGCATGGATTTGGTATACTTTTTCCTTATCTCTATACTATTTCTACATATTCCCAGGATTATATAGATACTTATTATCTTCACTATGTCCATTAGGAATTTAAGTTAGAGATTCTGAATTGAGACGTAGAATTTGGAAAGAACTTCTAGAGCAATGCCCCTAAACTACATAATGAGATCTTTCCTAGAGATGTTCGGCAATGGAACTTTTGGAACCCATGCTTTTTCTTTTCTTTTCTTTTCTTTTCTTTTTTTTTCTTTTCTTTTCTTTTCTTTTCTTTTTTTCTTTCTTTCTTTCTTTCTTTCTTTCTTTCTTTCTTTCTTTCTATTTTTATAGTGACATTAGTTAACAAAATTCAGTAAGTTTCAGCTGTACATTTTAACAGTAAGATCTATCTATCTATCTATCTATCTATCTATCTATCTATCTATCTATCTATTTACTTCTTTCCATCACCACATATTTGACCCCTTTTACCTTACCCTCTAGTAACCACGAGTCTATTGTCCATGTCCATGAGTCTCTGTTTGGAGGGATTTTTTAATTTGTCCAAATGTCTATTTGTCTGTCTATTTATATATATACTTATTTAACTGTTTGACCCATACATTTCTCAAATTATGGAAAGTTACTAACCATTGACTCTTGAAATCAATTTAGTGCATTGCTATAGTAAGGACAAATATTATTTTTGAAAATTTGTTTCTAATTTATATATTTATGTATGCCTGTACTAGAATTGTGATATAAATGTATTACTTACTGTGAGGTACAGTTGAGGCTTTAAAATATGTCTTCAAGACATACCTCTGAAAGAAGTGGTAGGCGGCCAAAGACTAAACAATGTCTGCAACCCTTAACACATGCTAGGATCTTTAGGTTTATGATTTCATTAACTCTTCACAACTCTTTGTGTAATGTACTGATTTATATCCTTTTCAGAAATGAGGAAACTGAAGTTTAAGAAAGTTAAATAATTTTCCTAAAGTAAATCTTAAAGACCTGATTGGAGCTCAGTTTTCTCCTACAGTTTAGTCATTCTGCCCTACTTGCCCTACTTGCAGTTTGTAAGTTACAGAGTTTTCTCTTGTGTTTATAGAAAACATTCCCCCAGGTGTTCCAAAACACTTCCTTTGGAAGAGTCCTCTGAAGCTCCTATTCTTCGACTGTTGAATGGGTATAAAAATAGTACAAATAATACATATGTCTTAGTTCAGATTCTCTTGTTTAGTGAGACCATTGTATTTAAAATTATTCTCCTTCTAGATCTTACCATTATGCTGTACATCTGAAACTAATTTAAAATAATATTGAATGTTAATTGCAGTTGAAAAATAAAATAAATAAAAAATTGAAAGTAAGTAAATAAATAAAATTGTTCCCCTCCCTTGCTTTATTTCTCTCCTTTCCTACTATCTTTAGTTAGAATACTATATAATTTACTTATTTATTTTATTTTTGGCTTCTCTCACTAGCATGTAAGCCTTACCAAGGGAAAGATCTTTGATCTCCAACATCCAGAGAACTGCAAGGCACATAGTAACAGAAAGCAAATATAAGCATGAAAGCATGGATGAGTAGACTCATAAAAAGGACTTTAACAAGTTCTTCAAAAGGTAATGGAGAGGATTTGAAGATATAACACTTATAAAATTGTCCAGCCTTGACCCAGTATATACTTAGTAAATGACAGTTGTATTTGATCATCAAATAAAAAGAAAAGGAAAACATTCTTTGAAAACCAATTCAATTTGAGCCATGATCCACAGTTTCTTGTGACCCAATAATCTTGTTTTCAGCAACTCCCTAGCAGAGAACACTGGGGAAGCACTATCTGACTGAAAAAGTAGACTCTGCTTTAAATGACAATTGCCCTGGCTGAGAGGATGTCTGTAGCTAAGAAGAAAAGATAGTGTATACTTGCTGGCTGGGGTTACAGCACCTGATAACACGAAGAAGCAAGCCAAAAGGGATGGAAGCAGATGGAAGATCTGAGATGGCTATTATCTCAGAATGTCCCAGAGAAACCAATACCTTCAGTAAAACAAGGCCTGTGGAAAACATCTGTATATAGATATAAGTGCTGGCCACACAGCTGAGATGATGAAATCAAAGACCAGAATTTTAGGAGAATCATCTTAAACAAAGCCACCACCGATTTGCCCAACTCAGAGACAATCTAAATCTATTTTTCTTGGAGATCAAAAATTAAACTGATTATAAGAGTCTACTTTGTTAATAGGCACACATACAAACGTAGCCATTATGTTGGTACACTGCTCTTTTTAAAAACGTCACAAAAATGAATATGTAAGTTATATATAATTCCACAAGGGGGCACAATAGAAGCAGAAATAAAAATTGGTACATGAATTTTCTCTTGTTCTATTTTAACCTAGTAACTTAACAATCTTAAAATCTCAGAACAGTTAAAATGGTAGATAACTATTTAATCAAGAATTGATATTTATTTTTGAGGGGATCGCTTTGTAAATTATACAAATGTTTTACCACTATGCTGTATATTTGGAACTAATGTAGTATTGGATGTCAACTGTAATTGAAAAAAGAAAAGAAAAGACAAAAAGAAAAACATCTACCTATTCCATTAAAAGAAGAATGAATATTTATTTTTGTACAATGCATTTTTTTTTTAAGTAAGACAAAAGCACCATCTATGTTCATTACCTACCTGCCAGGTGTTCATAATCCTCTCCTCATCTTAAACTATTATCAGAAGATGTCTGAGAATGTACAGCATTGAACAGAAAGTTCTTTGTTCTCTACACAACCGAAACAAAAGGGAACTATCTCAAAGTGGACAATTAGAAAGTATGTATAGTATGATTCCAACAGTATCTTTAAAAATCCAAAAGTGCATATGTTTGTGTGTATCTCTGTATATACACAACCATTTAAATGTTTATGTGCACAGCCATTCATTCAACAATATTTATTAAGCCCCACCTGTATGACTGGCCCTGGAAATATGCTTGTGAACAAGATATCCAAATTTTCTGCTTTCATGGAGCTTACATCTAAGTAAGGGAAGAATGACTCCCCAAAAAAGTAAATTGTAAGTTAATTTGAGGTAGTAATAGAACTGAGGAAAAAAAAAGAAGAGCCTAGAGAGTGATGGGGAATGAAGCTCTCTGAGGAGGTAATAGCAGAATTGAGATCCGAATTTCTGGCCATACAAAGATCACACACGTAAAGAAATGCACAGAAACAGTCTGGGGTGATATTCACTGAACTGTTAATATTAATTCTAAAAAGAAGAGAGATGGTTGTGGGAGCTTGGAGTGGTAGTATAGTGGGGGTAAGAGGGGGAAAGCAACTTGCATTTCTCACTCTGTAGATTTCTGACTTGTCTGTATACTTTTATAATACACAACCATAAATTTATGTATTGTGTAATTTAAACAGATTCTTTTAAATGGCAAATCAGTAAGAAAGAGAAAAGAACAAACACATCAAAGCTTTTTATGATGTATGGAAGCTATCTGTTCACATTTATGAGGACATATGAATATGCCAGAATTGTAGAGACATGAAGGTACAGGCCTCTTTTTCTGACCAGGTGTTCTGGGTCTGGATGTAGTTACATTAGCACAAAAAAATAAAGATGGCAATGTTAATAGAGAAAGGGATGATTGTACTGACCTTGTTTCCTTGTTTCCTTCAATCTGTGTCTCTTTGCTTCTGTATGCCATTCCTGGATTTTTGGATTTTGAGTGATACTCTTATCATGTGAATTCTCAGCTCAAAACCTACCCAGAGTCCCTGTTAGTTGTAGGTTCAAGTCCAAACTCCTCAGGCCTTTTGCATTCTGACTGAGTTCACATGTTAATATTTTGGCATTATTCCAAATCATGATTTGCCATTCCAGCCGGGCCATTCTCCCAAGGTGTTGTGCACATTACCCTCCTTCATACTGTTGCTCAAGGACCATACCCTGGACTCTCCACTCTCTCACCATCTTCACTCTAAATTAAAGTTATACCCAATAGTTCAAAACTCAGCCAATACCTTAATAATCTAAGCTTAAAATTCTTTCCCTTTCACAAATTAATCCTCAAAGATACACACACACACACACACACACACACACACACACACACACACACACACACACAGGCTTCTAAAATCAGGTATCAATGTGGACTCATGTTTTTTGAAAAATAAATAGGTAGGTAGACAGATAACTATAGATATGTATATATATCTTGGTTAGTATACATACATAAATCTCCTAGCTGTGTCCTCTGAGAGAGGCTAGAAGCGATTACACCCTGGTAGCAATGAGCACACATAGCATATAGATCTTGGTTTCCAAATTTCATCCTCCAATGAAAGAAACCAGGACTCCTCGGAGAACTGTTTGATTACAGGGCTGAAAGTAAGGAGAATACAAGGTGAACCTGGAGTGTCTTGTAATGCCAGAAGTGGAGCAACAAAATACATGATAGTATTAAATTATAATTCTCCCAGTAAAATAATTTTCTACAAATACATAGAGATATAAATAACAATAAATAAATGAATGAGGAGAAATTAAAATTCTTCCCTATAGAAGAATTCCAATTAATACATATAGTAAGAATGAAGGAAATAGAAAATCATCATTAGAACACCACAGTACTAATTACCTTGGGTAAGATCTACTAGTGAATGCCCAAATTAGGGGATGACAGGTTAACGAGAAACAGAATATTTGTATGGTTTCAAAGTGTCTCCTCCAAAATATTTGGTAAAGACAAAGGGGAAAATAATCAGTTAACCATGGAAAAAATTGGCAGATGGCATCTTTGCTAAGTGATCAAGGTTCACATTACTAGTAATACATATTCAACATCATGTATGCCCAGATATGGCACACTGAAAATGGCACTTCTGTGGTATTCTTCCCCAAAATGCATAATCTCAATCTAACCATAAGAAAACAGTAGACATCCATACTGTGGGACTTTGTATGAAATAAATGACCAATATTCTTGAAAGATGTCAAGCATAAAAAGCCAAAGAATGACTGAGGAATTGTCATAGAATGGAGGAGATTAAGGAGACATGACAATTCAATGTAATGTAGGATCTTTGACAGGATTTTGGAACAGAAAAAGGACATCAGTGGAAAAACTGATGAAATCAAAGTAAATTCTACTGTTTAGTTAATAGTGTTATACCAAAGTTAATTTCTTTATTTTGATAAATGATCAGTAATTATGTAAGATCTTAACACAAGGGGAAGCTCAGTGAAGAATCCTAGGAACTCTCTGGATTCTTTGCAACTTTTCTGTAAGTCTAAAATGATTTCAAACTAAAACAAAACAAAACAAAACAAAACAAAACAAACAAACATATGTACATACATACAGGCTCCTATGGCCTATACCAGAACTAACAGTTAAGAATCTGGAGGTAGGACCTGAGGGTCTGCATTTTAAACCAGCTTCTTAGATAATTCTCATGTACACTGAAGTTTAAGAACAATTGCCTAACACTAACCGTGTTGATCATTTGCATTGTGAACATGTATAGTTACTGTTTCATGTTTGGTGAAAATCAGCATGGCAGAGCAGAAGGAGCATGAGCTTTGGAATTAAAGAGCCCTGGTTTTATCTAGGTGCTCTCATTTACTAGTGATGACCTTAGGTAAGCTATTTAAGTTCACCTGTTAAAAGGGGGTAATAATACCACCTTAGGGTTGTTGAGGCACTGGCAATAATGTATATAAATTACCCAGATTGATACTTCACTCATAACAGATGCTACAAAGCAAAGGGATTATTATGCCTTTGCATTTATAAATTATTTTATTGACAAAAACATCTGATGATTGAATATTTAGTATAGCTGTGTGACCTTGGGCAAGTTGCTTAACCTCTCTGACGTCTCAGTTTGATCATCTATAGAATGGAATCAGAATAGTACTACATCATTAAGTTATGAGAATTAAATGAGTTAATAAGTGAAAGCAGGTTGAATAGTAACTAATACATGATAAGTGCTCTATAGGTGTTCACAAGTTTATAACTGTTTAGTCAGGATAGTGAATTATCTAGCTAGTTATTTTATAGGATTATTGTTTATATAGACATCTTGGGCTATTGCCCATTTAAACCATGGTTTTGCATCTTTCTGATTTTCACCTGTTTATTGGAAGATCTCTTGGAGGTTACCCAGCCATCTAATTTTCACCTGTTTATTGGAATATCTTTTGGAGGTTACCCAGCCATCAGTGGAAATGTTCATTATTATCTGGCTTACTCCCTTTTCTCAATAATTATTGTCTCTGGAAAAGCCTGATTCGACTTAGGTCCAGTGTGCATTTTTTGAAAAAGAGTGTGACAGAATGGTAGAGGAAAAGAGAACTTAATTGTATCAAATCGAAGGTGTGTGTTGAAATATAGAATTTCCTTTTCTTTCTGATTTTGGTTTGGGGATTTAGGAATTTTGGTCCTAAAGGAGAAAATCCAGACAGCCCTAGAAGCCTTATTCCATCCAATATATCTTTCTATGGAATGAGGAGCGGGGTGATGACACCAAACACTTTCCTAGAATCTGCCCCACAGGAGCAAGCTCTCTGTAACAGAAGGTGGCAGGTAGCACAGGGGTTGCTGTCCATATTCCTTTCCATGCAAAGATGGCCTCTTGGTTAGTATTGATAGACATTTTACCTGTGGTGTGTGCTCCAGGAATGACTGATACTTGAAAACATGGAGAGGAAAATTCAAAAGGAACAGGCACCTGATATAATTGTAGAAGCAAAATATTATCTTGGAAAAACTAACAAAGATAGGAATAGATGAGTAAATGCCATAGAGTACATTGTATAAAACAGAAAATGTTTTAACTATTTTAACCATTTTTAAGTAGACAGTTATGTGGCATTTTCTTGCAATAGAAACAGAACATTATTGTGCAACCACTATCCAAATCCAGAACTTTTTCATCTTCCCAAACTGAAATATTGTTTATAGTTCTTGTGCCTTTCCATAGGGAGCATCATTTCTTTACCCACAATCTAATTTAGTATATATGGAGACTGGGACTTGATAATTCTGTAACCTTGAATTGTGGCTAGCTTAGTTATATTTAGGTCTTTTTGTTTTTCGTACATGTAGGAGATGTCTTTATCTGGCGAAAAAAATGTTTCCTTTTTTTCTTCTTCTTGAAACTTTGTCCCTTTCTCCTCTCTGTTTCCACCTCCTGCTTTAACCCTCTCTAAATATTTTTCCTTCTGATTATCACTAACATCATTTTCCAAAGGTTTCCTCTCTGGAATTCAGTTCTACTTGAATTTAAATGACTTTTCTGTCTGCTCTGTTCTCCTTCTTTCCTCTATCTCCCTTTTCTACTCTTTCAGTTTTCAGGGTTTTTAGAAATCTCTGGGAGGTAAGGAAGTGGAATTATAACTTAGTGACCTATCTGTTCTGTCATTGGAGGCCTCAAGGGGGACATACTAGACCACACAAGCAAGTGAAAGATATTCAGTGTGGTAGGTGTTATGCTGGTTTTCTCTAAGAACTTGGGTCTTCTGTACTTCAGTTATTCACAGACCTTTTCCTCTCTCAGGAGCTGTCTTCTTCCACCATCAACCTTGAAGCATTTTTAAAGTTATAGTGGTTCTGAGACAATTCAGCAGTTGAATTCCTTCGTTTGGATAAATATTTGTATATGCCTAAGATATATATAAGGCATCATGCTAGGTACACAGGCTTTAGAATTTAACTGGACACAGTCTCTGCTATTCCAATTGGGGGAGGCAAGCAATAAACGAGAATAAATAAAATGCCACTCGTTATGAGAAGCAATGGAAAAAGATCAGTAATGAAGAGGTTGGGAAAAGAGGAGGGAGCTCTCTGGGAAAGATGTACTGAGGGAACAGCATTTGAGCTCAGATCTAGAAGATGAGCCAGAGCTCGATGTTCAAGATAATATGTGGAAAGCTCTGCCTTGCATCTGGGGAGGCTTATCCTAAATCACAGGAGCTCCATGGAGCTTAATCTTCAGACCCAAGGAAAGGAGGGAGAAATGCGAAGTTACTGCTCATCCGTTTACATTATCAGATATGATTTGGGAAACACCATTAATTTTTGCACTAATCGTAGTTTTGATACTTCAGGAAATTATCTAAAATGATCGTTCACAAACATTTAAAATGATTAAAACATCAGGAGCTGCACATGTTTCTCATGATCGATAAAGATACTATTTTAAAGCAGATTTGAGGACCTTATCTTCCTTACCTCAGATGTCATGAACTTAGGGAGTGAAGTGAAAGAAAACAATCCAAAAGATGAATCCTTTGTTAAGTGAGAAATTTGTAGTTCGAACTTTGTGTTTTCTTTCTAAAAGAGGAGATTTATGTGTTAGTTTCTGTTTAAGCAAAGACGGAAGAACATCTCTGACAGAGAAAACCCTGGCTGTAGGCAGAAAGAGAATTAGAAGCTTATTGGCTCTCTAATTAAGTTCATTTTACTCCCCACCCTCTGCTGACTTTGATAGTTACAGAGCCATAATGAAAAAGTTTAAGGCCCTGAAGCCAGGAAAACCTTAGGTTGTGCTGGGAGTGAAAGAATGCCACTGATAGAAGACTAGATTGGAGAGGTGGGCAGAGCATGTCCCACCCTACAGAGCCTTTTATGAACTATGGTACTCGTGTGACTAAAGTGCAATGAAAAGCCTCGAAGGGGTTTAAAGGTGAAAGTGAGGTCCTCTAATACAAGTTTTTCAAAAAGCCCAAATAGTGGAAATAGAATTTGAACACAGATAGTTAGATTTTAAACCCCAAACTCTGAACCACCAAGTTGTACTATCAAAGTAAAAACAGAGTTGGAGCAAAACAAACGAAGGTGAGCCAGTGAGCCCTTGATAATCTTGCTGCCTGTGGCTGAGCTTAGGTCTTCAAATAGTAAAGAGAGCCAGTAGGATTCACTGGAGGCAGCTGCCCAGATGTGGGTAGTGAACAGAGCAGGGGCAGGGACACCCATTAACAGCCAGCAGTATCATGCACAAATAGCTATTGTGTGCTGCCTTCCGCCATTTTCTAAGAAAACAAAGATCTCATTTCTAGGGCTGATTAATTTCTGTAAGGGAATTAGAATAGTTAATATTCCTCTTTCCATTATAATGTGGCCAAATATTCTTCTTCAAATTAATACAAGCAATAATTGCTGCAGAATTAGCCTCCTAGAGACACAATGCTATAGAATGAGTGGGGTTTTCTTTCTTGTTCTTTGTCTTTTTAATAAAGAATTTACAAAGGTCTTATCTACTTGTTTTCAATCAAGGTAATAAGTGAACTATGATATTAGAAGGTTCAAAAACATCATTTCTTCTCTGCTTGACTCTGACTATATAAAAGCCTTTTTGTGGTCAACACATGTTGTCAAGTTATGTGGGCATCGATGCTAATGGTAACTAATTATACTTGATACTTTAAAAGGGAAAACACAGAGATGGTAACAACACTGCTGTATATCTAGTACTTAGTATTTACCAGCCACTGTAGCTTCAGCAGCTACAAACTCCAATACTTACCTTCGAGGGTCAGACACCTAACTCAGGAATGACATATATCAAGTGCAATCTCATTAAAGGCAACTCCATTGTGTCTGTTGCTCAAGTTAAAATCCTTGGAGTTGCCCTTGACTTCTTTCTTTTCTCTCCTGTTGCACATCCAATCCATCAGGAAATCCTGCTGGCTCTATCTTCAAATTATATTTAGGATTCCACAACTTCTTACCCCCTGGGGTGTTACCATCTGGGCCAAGCCACCATCACTTCTTGCCTGAATTACTAAAATAGTTTTCTGCATGGTTTCCCTGCTTCCCCTGTGCTCCCCAATCTTCTTTTCTCAGTGCAGCATCCAAAATGATTCTTTTATCTAAGTCGGATCATGTCACTCCTCTGCAAAAAGTCCTTCGATGGCTTCCATCTCATTCAGTAAAAGCCAAAGTTCTTCCAAGGGCAAACGAAACCATAAGTAAGGAGCCCACTTTTACCTGTCCAGCCCCATCTCTGGCTCTTCTTTCCATAGCTCACTTTGGCCCAGCCGCACCAGTCCCTGCTGTTCTGAGAGCATGTACCACAGTGCTCCAGCCTTATTTGTACTTGCTCACCTTCCTAACCTCCTATTTAAAATCGTAAACTCCTCCACACCTGGAACCCTTGGTCCCATTCCTTGCTTTATTCTGCTTCTGCTTATATAATACATAATTCATATATTTCTCTTCTTTATTATCTGATTCTGTCATGAAGACAGAGATTTTTGTCTGTCTCAGTCACTGCTGGTCACACCTGGTACCTAGTAGACCCTCCATAAATGTTTATTATATGAATGAACTGAGAATGCTTGGGGTGCCTGTAGGCAAGTATCAGCAGATTTTTCCATCATAGGATGCAGACTGTTCTTGCCTGAGCTGTAGATTTTTCAAAAGAAGACAGACATTTAGATATTTTTGTGAACTCTACAATTTTTTTAAAATGTTGGCAACTAATTCAAAGTTTTTAAATGTATTTTAAAAAATCATCTGACTGAATTTGACCTACTTTGCAATCTCTAATTTAGGTTGAACTGGCTTTGCCATCCTAACTGAAGACTTTCAAGTTTTCCGAAAGCAGTAGCCATGAATTTATTGATAAGGTTTTCTTCCTTGCCCTAGTCCAGAAAGTGTGTGTCCAGAGTCAAACATCATCAGAGAAAGGATTAGTTATGGTTCCGGGGAAGGATGGTGTAGAGGGCCTCCCACCTGTGAGGATTCAGATCTGGGAGCTGTGTGGTTGCATCTGGTGGGAACCAGCACTGTTAGTTAAGTGTCCCTCAAAGCTTATCATCTGTCTTCCAGATTTGTGTCGCCTCCTGGTCATATCCCAGACCAGCCCACCAGGGAAAGGCTAGCAGGAAATTATGAACTAAAATGAGATGATAGACTAGGATCCTCTGAGGTATGCCTCTTTATAAGCCAACACCCAAAAGTCTGATTATACCTGTGCTGGTAAAGATGAGGAGAAAAAGGTACCCTCTTACATTGCTGGGGGAAACCAAAATTGGTACATCTTAAGGGAAGTAGTTTGGCAATATCTATCAAATTTACCAATGTGTGTATTCTTTGACTAAGGAATTATATTTTGATGAATTTATCCTACAGATACACTCATGTGTGTTTGAAATGAGTTAATATGAGGTTTCCCATTGTGACAATGTAATAAAAAAAGCTTGAGGAAAACCTAAGTGTTTTACAGTAGATGACTAAATAAATTTTGGTAGATCAACACAGTAGAATGTTATACAGGAATAAAAAATAATAAATAAAATCTTTCTATATTGCTATTCTACATTTATTGCTTTATTTTCAAAAAATTAAAACAAGCAGACTGATGATATCATGTATGCTATTTCACCATTTGCAGCATAAAAGAAGGAATTGTATATGCACAGCTATTCTTCTATGTACAAAATGTCTCTGGCATAACTCAGAGCAGTTCAATAATATTGACTAACTCTAAGGAGGGTACCTGGTGATAGAAGAACAAGGAGGAATAATTTGTGAGGAAATTTACTTTAATATATTTTTATTTTTAACCAAGTAAATATTTACTAAATTGAACAGAAAAAGAAATGCCATATTATGTGCTTAGAAATTTCCCTAAAAAGAAAGCCATTGTAGTATTGTTTATAACAGTTTAAAAAAGGGAGCAGGTGGAGCAATTTGCATGTCACATAATAGGATATTGATCAAATAAAAATTTTACACTATTTAAGATTGTTCTGATTGTATAAATTTCTGATACAACTTGCCTTTTTCTCTATTGATTAAAGGTATTGCCTAAGGCTTCATGATGGAATGCCTCCATCCTCCAGATCTTTTTAGTTTTCCTTTTGAAGACTTTCTTCAAGAATTTTTGTTTTCTTCTTTTTTGTTTTAATGAAGGGCGGTAATGCATTTATTTTATTGAAGAAAGAAATGGTAACTTTAACAGTGATAATGATTTAACGCCAAGAAAAAAAATAGTCAACACAATTACCTTGCATTTTGGGGGTAAATGTCTGTATAACCCTTAATTGATTAAAACATTAATAGTATATACTTTTATTCAGTCCTTATTAGATAATCAGCCATAAAAAGAAATTTGTATTATTTCACATGGTTGAAATAGTTTTCTCTTCTTCTCTAATTCAGTGTTTCTAAATTAGCTTTTTACTGGAACACCATGCAGCCTCTTTTTCCCTTAAACACATTCTAGAAAGAGACTTTATCTTGCTATAACTTTGTTAGTCAAAATACAGCAATCAACATTATTTGATGCATGAACCTGAATAGAAGACTTTTCTGTGCTTTAGTTTTCTTTCCCAGTAAAATAAGATGGGCAGGATGTCAAGTCTTTGGAATTTTCTTGGGCATGGAAGACATCATAAGTATATTTACACGTGGAACATCATTATAACATGCATTTATTATAACATGCATGTATTATAATATGTATTTACTAATACTTTTATGGAGAGTTTGTTTTCTCCACAGTCCTCTAGATTTTATTTACAAAAAAAAAAAAAAAAAAACATCGGCAGACTAATACTAATCTGTGGCAAAGTTCTTACCTTTCTATGAAAAATAAGAGAAAAAAATAAGGATAATGGGGGGATTTTTTTTAAGTTTGTGTATTCAGTTTAAAGAAATCATCCTAATTCTGATGTCAGAATAATCTTTTATGAAATGCTAAATGATGATTATTTTTAATCTTATTTTATTGGCTTGTAAAATCTATTCCTTTAGTAGATGAGAAAGATAAATCCTGTGGCTAATCATGTAAGCTTTGAAATTATTCAAGAATAAAATGTCTGTAATACCTGTATTAGATAGTACCATATTCATCATTTTTGAATATTGGAGATCCCAATGGAATATTGTCTTAGTCAGCTTGTCATAATAAAATACCAGAGACTGGATGGCTTAAATAGAGGAAATAATTTTTGCATAATTCTGGAGCCCGGAAGTCTGAAATCAGGGTGCCAGCACATAGGTTCTGGTGAGAGCCCTCTTCTTGGCTTATAGATTGTTGCCTTCTTGTTGTATCCTCACATAGTAGAGAGAGAGAGCAAGCTTTCTGGTATGGATCGAACTTTCAAAGAAATAAAAACAGCAGCAAATTACTGCGGATCTCTTGTTTCATCCTCTAATAAGGCCATCTGTCTTTTCCTTTTAGTTTTTTTTCTTGGAACAGCTAGGTGTCTGGTGTCTCTTATAAGGGTACAATCTCATCAGAAGGGCTTCACCCTGGTGAACTCATCTAACCCTAATTACCTCCCAAGACCCCATATCCTAATACTATCACATTGGGGGCTAGGGCTTTAACATATAAACTTTGGCGAGACACAGACATTCCATAACATAACAAGTATTATTATGGTCTTAGAATGATGTTAAACCACAGACCCAGGAGGAGTCAAATCCTTTCTTGGTTAATCTATCCCTAAGTTTGGGGAACAATGGAAAAATAAAGCAAATAACACTATTACTATCTAAAGCTTTGTAATCTTTTAACACCAGGGCAAAATTCTGGTAAGCTAAGCATTTAGTGCAGGAGAACTCATTTACTGAAGTTAGTTTGATTGAATGACCTACAACAGAGGTTGACAAACTACAGCCCATGAGCCAGGAATGGTTGAAAAAATCAAAAGAAGGTTATATGACATCTGAAAATAATATGAAATTCAAATGATAGTGTTTCTAAATAAAGTTTTAGTAGAATACAACCAGGCTCAATTGTTTACACATTGTTGATGGTTGCTTTCATGCTACAATGGCCAAGTTGAGTAGTTTCAATAGACTCTAAAATAATTACTCTATGTCCCTTTAGAAAAAAAGTTTTCCAATCCCTGCTCTGCAAATAAAGCTGGTCAATGACTTCCTTTGCCTATTTCCAAGTCTAAATGTTAGCTCAAAATATCATTTCAAAAAGATACAGAGTCCTACCTATCAACACTAGGAAAAAATGGATTCAGAGACAGAATATTTACTCCAAAGCCTGGCATGAGTTGGTTTTAAGATTCTCCACTTGAAGTTATCTAATGCCAGACCTAGCTGTTTCAAAAACACTAAGAGAGAAAGACAGATGGCCTTATTGGAGGGTGGAAGAAGACAGAGCCACAGTAATTTGCTGATGTTTTCATTCTTTTGAAAGTGTAACCCTTACCAAATATCGTTCAGGGCCCTGGAATTGGACCTATCTAGTTGGGGGCTTGTCTTCCTTTGAGTCTCTACCCCAAGATTGACACTTATTTCTCAAATCAAGGAAGAAGGGAGGAATGAGAGCTGAGAGTGGTACCCTTTCTAGAATACAACATTAATCTATGAAATTGGTGGCATTGTAGAAATCTGGCCACTTCCTTTGTTTCTGACTTGTTTTTGTTTTGTTTTCTCTCTCTCTCTACCCCCAAAACACACAAAGATGATTTTAAAGGATGTGGACTCACTTCTCTATGTGGACACCGATGTTCTCTTCCTGAGACCTGTGGATGACATCTGGAAGCTTCTGCGGCAGTTTAACTCCACCCAGCTTGCCGCCATGGCTCCGGAGCATGAAATCCCCAAGATTGGCTGGTACAGCCGCTTTGCTCAGCACCCTTTCTATGGCTCTTCAGGGATTAATTCAGGAGTCATGCTAATGAATTTAACTCGTATAAGAAGTGCCCAGTTCAAGGTAAGGAAGTATTTTACATTTACTTATTTAAAAATTAAGACTTTATTTTTTCAGCAGTGAAATTCCTACAGTGTCAGTGTACTGATTTTGGAAGTAGGTGATTTGTAGGTAAGGATGTAAGGAATCAAGGAAGAGAAAAGTATTTGGAAAGTTATGGGATATTTGTTTGTTCAGGAAAAGCCCAAGTGATTATGGAATTTAAAGCTTCAGTAGAGTTACTATTCAGGACTATTATATTGCACTTCTGAATTCCATAATGTTTGAAGGCTTCAAAAACCATGGAAAAGTTCTTGGAATTACCCTAGGGATATATTTACATAAGCACACAGTACAAAGCTATTCATGGCCTCATCTTTTATCCTAGCAATAATTGGAAAGAAGCTAAAGGAACATCAGTAGAGAACTAGTCAAAAAATTATCCTACTATTAAAAAGAATTAGGTAAGTCTATAAGTAAGAAAAGTAAGATCTCTAAAAATATTAAGTGAAAAAGTTAAAACACAACAAAGCATGATATTGTAGAATGTGATTTCTTTTACACCTTAGAAATGTTCGGAAAAGTACCTAAGAGATCATTAATTGTTAATTGTGGATACTTCTAGGGAAAGTGGGAAGGGGAATTGTAGGAAAGGGAGGAAGAATGTTTTTATGTTTTTATTTTAGATTTGTGTATGCTGTTTGAATATTTAGTCTGTGAATGTGTTGCTTTTATTTTAAAATTAATTATTTTAAGACAAGAAAAAGGTGTTTTTCCTTAAGATGCCTTAATTCAGCTATCCATATTTTGTTCCTTTACTTTGATGCTGGAGAGCTCCGGGGCTCTGGTGATCAGGTTCCTCTCTTATAATACCCCAGAGACAGAATTTACCGACACAACAAACAGCAAGCAGGAAAGTGCAAGTTTTATTAAAGTGAAAGTACACACTTAAGAGAAAAGCACAGGCATCTCAGACCAAGGCTATCCAGCCCGCCTCTCCGTTTTGGCTTGTTTCTCAAGCCACTCGGAGGGGGAGGGGTGGTCCACCTATCTTGTCTCCTGGCCTTGGCTTGTTTCTCTTACTGAAGTCTCACACTTAACAAATCAAAACAGGGAGAGGGCTGAGTAAGGGACAAAGGAGAAATTCCAGAGCTGCATGGAGAGGACTGAGGAAAGGACTGAGGAAAAATTCGAGAGCCACATTCTGGGGAGAAGGAGGAACTTCCCTAGGCTAACTCTCTTGCCTCACCTTCAGGGGCAAGAATTAAGCAAAAGAAAGAGGTTCGGTTTGGGGCATGGCCTTCTAAGTAGAAATAATAGCCCAATTATCAGTTCCTTGTCCATCTAGTATTTATGTGTACATCCAAAACTACTATCTACAACCCTAGTTTTACTTTGTCCTATGTCTTGAGGCCAACTCCTCCTCTACTTGTTTTTTTTATTTTGTAGGGAATGGGGATAGGACAAGTCCCTCTATATTGTTTCTCAGGAGAATATGTATTTTCTTTGTTTCAGCTGCTCTGATGTTTTCTTTTTTCCAGAACAGCATGATTCCCACAGGCTTGGCTTGGGAGGACATGTTGTACCTTCTGTACCAGAAGTACAAGAGTGCCATCACGTGGGGGGACCAGGATTTATTAAATATTATTTTTTATTTCAATCCAGGTAGGTTCTCTTTCCAGAATGCTGTTGGTATAGAAGTATGCCTACCTTGTACCACAGAGCACATTCCAGCCTGATCTGCTATTGGGAAAGCTTGAATTGTGCCCATGTGCCCCTCTGCCCTTCCACCTACTCCCCTACACCTGCTGTGAGGTGTGTCCTTTCACGCACCCCCTGGGATCTCACAAAGACAAGTCCTTGAGCTGCTAATGCAAAAGGCTAAATGTCAAAACCTCCAACACTCAACTTCATTTTTCAATAATCTCCTTTAGACTTTGCCAGCACCATTCTTCTAAGAAGAACAGTGAGAATTAATGGGAGGCACAGAACCAAATGAAAACATAATCTAGGCACGAGGCCCTCCGTAGCCTAAACAATTGCTAGATTGAAGGGAAATGATTCTTGAGAATCTAAAGTTAAGTAATTTGTTCTGGGGTAACAGAGCCTAGAATAAGGGCTCAGATTCCCAAATCTCTTTTTCTTGGGCAAAAGAAAAGTCTTATATTGTTAAGTCAATTATTTGGTGGAGTTAGGGGAGGGAGAAAGATAAAAATTTCTGGTCTATGATTTTATTATGATGCCTAAAGCTAACAAAATTTCCTTTCTGTCTTTCTTCTTGCTAAAACTATACTTAATGTTATTAAAATCAAACCCTTTTTTTCTACTTGGGAAAAAATCTTTGGGAAGAAAAAGCACTCTTACCTCAACCTACTCAGGCATTTCCTTTGTCTTTAAAAAAATCCTGAAGTAGAGAATCCTGTTCATAAAAACCTCCATCTCTAGTTGCATATCACCCTGCAGAAGCACCTACTATGTACCTTTATTATTATTTTTTCAGTAAAACTCTGAAATAAAACCTAATCTTGTTTGCTTTGGATCAAAAAAGACCAAGTCCTGGAAAAGAAAATAAGGTGTATACAAAGTTTCTGAGAAAGATTCCCAATACTCTTATTCATTAAACAGAGGGAATATCTTGGCCATTCACTGGTGACATGTTTTAATCCTTTTCTCTCTGATAGTAACAAGGATTTTAAAGTTTGCATCTCCCGTTTATCGTTAAGCAGAATTTCATCTTTTTTTCTAGGTGTAAATGTTTTGGTTAGAACCCTTGGCTACACATAAAGAACTCCTGAAGTTAGTCTAAGCACAAAGAATACTTTTTTATAAGCAAACTTGGGTCCCCTAGAAACCAAGGGCAGGAAAGGAAAAATGATGAGGAACCCAGGTTGGACCTTCTCGTGCTGAGGCTTTCATTCTCTTTGGGAACTCATTCTCTGTTCCTCAGACCTCAAAGCAAAGTACCAAGGTTTCAGATTCCAAGTCCAGTTCTAAAAGAAAGACTAACTTTATCCCAATTACAAAGTCCCAGGGGAAAGATCTGATGTTTCCATCATGGGTCAGCTAAGCCAGGAACGTGGAGCTAAAGAATAATGGCTGACATTTATTATTTACTAAGTGCCAGGTGCTGTTCTTAGCATTATCTTATATAAGCCTGACAAGGACCCTGAGAGTATAATCCCCATCTTACAGACAAAGCTTACAAGTGAAAAACAGTTATATAATTCATATAGTAGCCAATGAGTGCTGGAGCAGGGGTACAAACCCAGGCCACTCAAACTTTGGCCCTGTACATTTGGGGGAAAGAATTTTTCAGAGAGAGGGAATCCTAGAGAGCTGGGCATATGTCCCAAAATGTAACTGTCTGCTGCATTTTTTCTGTTTTTTAAATACTGTATTTTCCTCTGCAAAGCTAAAAGTATCTTCCATTAGCCTGTCTGTACTCCTCAGCTGAGGAATTGAAAAGATTGCACAGTTGCCTCTCCAGAAATTCTCTTAGCCTGTTGCACATTATTTGAGGACATGATTAAGGAGTAGATAATAATGGAAGGCAGTCATAAGCAGCTTTGCAATTAGACATGAGCCCCTTGTCTTTAATTGGAGCTAAATAATTGTGAAGTTGTATTAAATCCTAGTTCTGAGCATTAGCAAAGTAAAACACCAAGTTTCCTAGCTTTGGATCAGTGAGTATTATGAGGTAATTCCTTGATCGTTCTTGTGTGGCCTTCATTAGTCTTATTTCATACTTTATCCAAATACTTTATTAACCATGAGATCTTTGAACTGAAATCCAGTGATATCTGTCACATTGAAAGGTTTTCTTTATTTATATTGGTTGTGAGCATGCCTGTGAGTAGGTAACTGCAGCACTGGGTAATAGGCTGACTGAAAGGGAGACAACTGAAGCCCGTGGAGGGTATGCAGGTAGGTCAGTCTACAGGACATTTCCTTGTAAGTGAGCTAAAGCAGCTTCTTCAAGTGGTAGAAGAATGAGCTTGCATATGTACAGTGATTTTAAGAGCAGAATTCTATAGAAAGGATATATTAGACAAGGGCCAAAAGAGAGCTCTATGTAGAAAGAAGTGCTTGGGTTAATGCCTTTAGATTGCAAGAAACAAAACTTCAGTCAGGCTAGCTAATTAAGGATCTGGGTACAGTCTCGTGAACATATGGATCAAATCGTGCCAGGCCTCATGAGAATCAGCTCTGAGAAAATGCTAAAGACCAAAGCAGATTCCTTCGTCCCTCATGGTCTCTGTTATTTTGCTTCTCTCCATGCCCATCTGATTCCATTTTATCTTCTTAGACAGTATTCACTGTTTGCACTTGGCCCAATCCTGAGATTGTGTTGAACAGTCTTACAAACCCATACCAATGATGATAGATTTCTTACGATTCCTAATTCAAATTCTTGAAGAGAGAGAGAGGGAGAGAGAGAGAGATTGGCCTATGAATTGATTTCCAGCCTAGCTCTGAATTAGTTCTCTTTGGGCAGGGAGACCTCTCTCGGAAGGGTCATCAGGGGCAAGAGGAGCAAATTCATTTGGCATTTTCCTCTCTCAAATATGACCACCTATGCCTGTACCTGCTTTGAGGAAATTTCGAGTAAAATGGGCTATGTGAAGGGAAGGAAATGAAACCAACTAAATGTAGATAATAAGGCAGGGCATTCAGCCAGAGGAGAAGAAGTAGGGTTCTGCTCATAGGGAGAGGGAAGAGCTAAAATGCCCATGGGATTTACATAGATTGTCCATAAGTTGAATGTGATACTATGGAGTTAGGAGGGTTTGCTGGGGCTACAGGGAATAGGATGCAGTCACATGGAACACGCCTTTTCAGTGGCCCCATCAGGGCCTATTCTCGTACTGCCAGTGATCATTGGAGCTCTGCACTTGAGGGTGTGACTACACTGTATACTTACCCCACCAAAAGCACCGAGTCTGGCAATTATGAGTGTGTTCTGGTGATTTATAGGCCCAATTATTTGGTATTAGGACTATTTTTGGAAACTGGAAATAAATCATTGCTTTGGGAATCTGGAAAGTTCATGAGCTCTGATATAAAATGCAAGCATAAATATTGTAGGATTCTTGTGGGAAGGAGTTGTATCTGCTTTATGTCTTTCACAATGCAAAGGTTAGTGCTTTAAATGGTGTTGGTTTTCAGAAGTGTTGGTCAAATTAAAGTAATCGAGAGAATGGAGTGAAAGAGGAAAGTAGATAGACGAGAAAGACTACAGCAAGGAAAGTGAAAGAGGGAAAAAAGTAGGAAGAGAAAGGAGGAGAAAGGAAAAATATACAGATGGTAGAGGAAGGTATAAGGTTTTGTTCACTCCTTCATTCAGCAGATTTTTTTTGAGCATCTACTGTGTGCCAGACACAGGGTTAGGCACTGGGGATATGACAACAGACAGAATAGACAAAGTGCCTGTTTTAATGAAACCTACCTTTTATTGGAAGAAGTAGCCTTCCAAAGAATAACAACTAGCTGTTCAAAATCACAAATTGTAATAAATGCTATGAAGGAAACAAGGGGATGAGGAGACTATCAAAGCTGGAGGGAGAGAAGGGCTTTAGACTGTGTGATCAGGAAAGTAAATTTTCTTTGAAGAATTAATTGCCCTTTTCTGAAACAAGGTGTATTCTGGAAGAAGGAAGAAAAAGAGACTGGGAAGGCTCAGTTCTGGAATGAGACATTAACAAAACTAAAGAAACAAACACAATATTAATAATGCAATCAAATAGCCTTTGTTCTGTTGATACAGTGTGGTGAGTAGAAAGGCTGTTTCACTGTGAACTTAAAATAATCAGGTATAACCTATTAAATAATCTTAGAGAACTCAAGAGTATGAAAAACTCAGAAGTATAAGACAGAAGTCAATTCATACAGTTCTTTGAAAGTAGTTAGGAGGCTCTGGAAATAAATGTAAATTCTTAAAGAGATCATGAAGGGATTTCAAACCTAAAGACTACCAGTTAATGATTAACTTTTTTATTTTATTTTTTTTAAATTACAGTTGACATATAATATTATATTGTTGCAGGTGTACGACATAGTGGTTAGACATGTATATAACTTACAAAGTAATCATCCCGATAAGTCTAGTACCCACCTGACACCATACATAGTTATTAAAATATTTTGACTATATTCCTAACACTGTACTTTATATCACTGTGACTATTTTACACTGCTAATTTGTACTTCTTAATCCATTCACTTTTTCCACCTAGCCTCCTCCAATCTGACAACCATCAGTTTGTTCTCTGTAATGAGGAGCTTCATCATCAATATAAAATGGAGAGAAAACTAGCCAAGACCCAGAGCTTGAAGAGAGGTTAACTTGAAAAAAATATTTTAATATGAATTGCAATAGTTTGAGACTTTAGGGATTTGGAATTTTAACACCATTCACTGTATTATTTTCTCAAAAGGAGAAAAATAACCTGAGTATTTCATCATGCTATCATTTCAAACAGATTTTGACACCCCCTGATACTCTTGCTTAAAATAGATCCATTTTAAAATAGTGATCATGTGCCAAATAACCATCATTGGTCCAGTCTGCATGTTTATCGGCTGATTATACACACACACACACACACACACACACACACACACGTATATGTGTGTGTATATATACATATATACATATATATACATATATACATATTATATATATATATAAGTTTTCCATCTTAAGCCCATCCCATGAAGCTAGTTGAGCCTCTTTTCTCCTCCTCCTCCCTCCATTAATCAAATGGAAATTTCAAAGAGTAACCCATGCAAAATTTATCTGTGAATAAAAAAACACATCTGTTATTTTTATTGCCCACTTTTGATTTCCTTTTCTTTTAGTTAGAATGCCCTAGTTTTCCATCAGGGAATTGCTTTTCCCCTATTGCCTGTAGTCTTAGAGCCCCACCCACCCCTGACTCCCACTAAACCAGTCAGCCCATCTCCTGGGTACCTGAGTCTGAGAATCCAAGAACAGAAAATAGTCAAGACTGGTTCATCCTGGTAGCAATGCTGAAGAACTGACATTAATTTGTCCCCATCCCCCATGTCCTAGGAGTGTTCCACTTCCTGCCCCAATTCAGCTTTAACTCTGATTTTATAAGCTACCCCCTCTCTTTTGAAAGCAAAAAAATTTTTTGCTTCACAAGCTAGAATCAAAGTTGGTTACTTGTAATCTAATATAGATTCATGTTCTTGAATATTTTATGTTAGAGCAATCTACTAACATGACAACTTTTCTACCATTTTCTTACCTCTTTGAAAAGATTACATTTTCTCCAGAAAAATTAAATGGCTTATATTTTCTAAAGCACACTCTGATTTCCAAACCTTTCATCATGATCAGGCCATTTTCTCCTCAAGTGTTTCTTAAGGTCTCTGTGTCTGACTGTCAAAATCCTATTCTTATTGTAAGTCTAAGTTTAAATTAAACCTTACTGAAATGTCCTCCTTTCTATGAATCCTGATAGAACATATTTATTTGGATGACATTATGTACTATCTCAGTTACAAGAGTATACATTCTTTGAGGGCAGAAATAGCCCCTTACTGTCTACTGACAGCAATGCCTTGCATAATGTGGTAAACCAATACCGTTTTAATTTTATGTTTGATGTAGTTTGCATTTCTTCCTCTGGAAAAGGAAGTATAAAGATGTAAATTGAATTCTGTCTGGAGTCCAATTTCATATTTGATATTAAACCACTGGGACTCTTACCTGGTCTTAAACTCCATAACGAAGATCAATAAACCCCTAAACTTATAAGCAAATAATTTTCATATTCTTCATTTGTAGTTTTCCAAAGACAGGTCCTAAAATTTTCATTAGATTCTCAAGGAGATCTACGACCAAGAAAAGGTTAAGAAAGACTGACTGGCCACCTGCATGTCTAGATGTATTTGTAGTAAAACATTTATCGGCTTCCAGTCAAGATGGCAGAGAAGGTAAATGCTGTGTTTGCCTTCTCTCACAACCACATCAAAATTACAACTGAACTACAGAACACCCATCATTGAGAGTCACCTGAAATATAGCTGAACAGAAGTTTTTCAACTGGGGGCAGAAGAGGTCACCTTGAGACTGGTAGGAAGGGTGGAGTTGTGAAATGGGCTGGTCCCACACCCACATATGGTGTTTGAAAATTGGGAGGGATATCTCAGCTGCAGATGTTCCCCAAGAAGAGCTAGGAGTCACAGCCCTATATCAGGCTTCCCAGCCCAGGGTTCCAGTGCCAGAAAAAAAAAGTCCTCACAACTTCTGGCCATGAAAACAAGCGGAGATTGTGGCTAAGAGAGACTAAGGGCAGCTGGAGGCATACATTCCTCTTAAGGGGCCCATGCATGGCCTTACTTGCTGATGGACTCACTCACTCTGAACTCCAGCATTGGGGCAGCAAGGACATACAAGGAGAAACTGAATTGTCTGTCTTCAGGGCGAGGGCTGGAGAGGCAGCTTTCTCCCAGACAGAAATGCTGGCAGAATCCATCGTTTCTTTGGCATGCAAACCCAGGCAGCCACCACATCTGAGTCTCCATCAAGCCGAGTAACACCATTCGCCCTTCCTTGATGATTCCTGAGACCCTGCCTCACCCAAATTGCAGGCCCACCAACCCACTCCAGTGGCTTTTCCATACAAACAGCCTATCTTGGCTCATGCTGCGACTTCCCTAAAATCTCTCAAATATTCACAAAGCTTAAATAAACAGCATCTTGCTTCAGCATGCCCCATACCTCTTGCTAAGTAGCCCCAAGGATAGCACTAGCAGCAGCAATCCTCAATTTGCAATTTACAGCTCTCAAGGCACCTCCAAGCCCAGAGCAGGTGGCAGCCATCTTCTGATTGCTTAGTGATTCTTTCCAGGTTGTCCCTGGCCCAGCACAGGCTACGGCTTGACTTGCGCTGCAATGGGGCCCCTCCCAGGAGACCCTGGGGCCAGCACACCAGGTGGCTGGCTCCTGATGAAGCTGGAGCACCATTTGGGCTGTAGCCAAGGATGACACACCCAAAGGGCAGACTGGGCAAGTACAAGAGACCTGCTAAAGCCAGTTCTGCTCCACAGGATCAGCCCCTCACTGGCCAGTCCTCACGACCAATCAGTCTGAGAGTCAGTCCCATCCACTGACATGCAAACAGAAACCAAGGCCCAACTACAACAGTAGGGTACACACAACCCATACAAGGAACACACCTGGAGCACTTGGCTAAGGTGACCAGAGAAGACTGTATCACTTGGCCCCACAGGGTGCCTACTACATAAGGCCACTCTACTAAGACTGGCCAACATAGGAACCCTACCTAACACATAGAAACAAACCCAGGGAAGCATCCAAAGTGGAAAGACAAAGAAACATGTCCCAAGTGAAAGAACAGGACACAGCTCCAGAAAAAGAACTAAACAAAATGGAGATGAGCAATCTAACAGATGCAGAGTTCAAAACACTTGTAATAAGGATGCACAATGAACTGAGAGGAAGAGTAGATGAACTCAGTGAGAATTTTAACAAAGAGAGAGAGAAAATACGAAAATGGAGATAGAAAACATAAAAAGGAACTAATCATAAATGAAGACTACAATAACTGAAATAAAGAGTACCTTAGAGGAAATCAACAATGGATTAGATTAAGCAGAGGATCAAATCAGTGATTTAGGAGTTAAAATGGCAGAAAACGCCCAAACAGAAGAGCAACAAGAAAAAATAACACTAAAAATTGAGGGTAATTTAAGGGGACTCTGAGACAGAATCAAGTATATCATCATTCTCATTATAGGGATATCAAAAGGAGACGAGAAAGACCTAGGGATTGAGAACATATTTGAAGACATAATGACGGAAAACTCCCCTAACCTGGTGAAGGAAATAGACATACAAGCCCAGGAAGCTCAGAGAATCTCAAACAAGATGAACTCAAAGAGGCTCACACTAAGACACATCATAATTCAGATGCCAAAGGTTAAAGACAAAGAGAGAATCTTAAAAGTAGCAAGAGAAAAGCAGTTAGTTACCTACAAGGGTGCTCCTATAAGACTGTCAGCTGATTTCTCAGCAGAAACTTTTCAGGCTAGAAAGATTGGCAGAAAATATTCAAAGTGATGAAATGCAAGGACCTACAACCAAGATTACGTAGCAAGGCTATCTTTTAGAATGGAAGGATGGGTAAAGAGCGTCCCATACAAGAAAAAGGTAAAGAAGTTCATCAACACCAAACCAGTGTTGCAAGAAATGTTATCAGGACTTCTTAAAGAAGAAGAAAAAGGATTTAAAATAGGAATAATAAAATGGAAATAACTACATATTTATCAACAATTACTTTAAATGTAAATGGATTAAGTGCTCCAGCCCAAAGATAGAGTGGCTGAATGGATAAGAAGACAAGACCCTTGCATACGCTGCCTACAAGAGACTCACTGCAGATGGAAAGACACACAGAGATTCAAAGTAAAGGGATGAAAAGAGATATTTTGTCAAAATGGAAACAAACAAACAAAAAAGCTAGGGTAGCAATACTTATATCAGATAAAATAAACTTTAAAACAAAGGCTGTAACAAGAAACAAGAAGGATCCAATAATCCTACTTCTGTGTATTTATCCAAACAAACTGAAAACACTACTTCGAAGGGACATATGAATCCCTGTGCTCATTGCTGCATTATTTACAATAGCCAAGATATGGAGCCAAGCTGGGTGTCCATCAATAGATAACTGGATAAAGAAAAAGTGGTACATATATACAATGGAATATTACTCACCCATAAAAGTGAAATCTTGCCATCTGCAACAACAAAAATGAACCTAGAGGGTATCGTGCTGAGTGGAGTAAGTCAGACAAAGAAAGACAAACGTCATATGATTTCACTTACATGTGGAATCTAAAGAACAAAATAAACAAACAAGACCAAAACAAGCTCATAGATATAGAAAACATTTTGAGGGTTGTCAGATGGGTGGGGTGTTGGGGGCTAGGTGAAAAAAGTGAAGGGATTAAGAAGTACAAATTGGTAGTTACAAAATAGTCATGGAAATATAAAGTATAGCATAAAGAATATCATCAATAAAATTGTAATAACTATGTATGGTGTCAGATGGGTACTAGATTTATCAAGGCGATCACTTTGTAGGTTATATAAATGTCTAATCACCATGTTGTATACCTGAAACTAGTAATTAAAAAAGAAAAAATTATTTAAAAAATACACTTATCACCAGTGTACTATGTATCAGGAACTATGCTAGGCTCATTCAAGTTATCTTGTTTTATCCTTTCAGCAACCTAATGTAATAGTTCTTGTTATAACGATAGCAATGACAATAGTAATTATTACAGCTTACATTTACTGTGTGCCTCTATGTGCCAGGCACTGTTCCAAGTATATATGTGTATATATGTGTATATATACTCATTTAATACTCACTGAAATCCTATTAGGTAGGTGATAGTTACAATTCTTCCCGCTTTTACAGATGATGAAACCAAGGCCCTGAAAAATTATGATTTTGCTTGAGTCCTTATAACTAGTGGTAGAATTCTGTATTCAAACCCAGTAGATTAACTCCAGAGCTTGCTCTATTAGTCACTCTGCTATTAGATCACAGCTAACACATGGTAAAGCTGTGACTCAAACCAGGAAAATTCAGCTTCTCTTTACTGCTTCTAAATTGAGGTCAAGGGTTTCAGAAAATCACCAAGGTTATAGACCTAGGAGATGGTAGAAGCCAACTTTGAACCTATGTCAGTCTGATTCCAAAGCCTTTCTATTTCACCTTTTGCCTTAGAGTGCCCTCACGGGCCTCGGTCCTCTAAGAAGACTGCAAAGAGAGAAAAAGTTTCCTTTTATAGTGGGAAAAAGTAAAAATTTTCATTGCCCGTCCTAAAGTCCATATGCAGGAATTGTACACATAACAGGCACTCAATAGATATTTGTTGATTCAATTGATCAGTGTATTTACAAAAACAGAGATGGGTTTTAGGACAATGCATTAGGTTACAAAAGGAAACAATTGGGCTGGGATAAAGTACAGACCACTACTCTGTCCCACCCTCTGCACTAAAGTGCAGAAAAGTCTAATAGAGGAGTTGGGATTCAAATCTAGATAAAGTGACTCCAGGATGACCACTACTCTGTCCCAACTATGGATAATGTATGTGCAAGCGTGGAGGTGAATGCAAGTAAGAGAAACATAATGCATTGTAAGATGAAGTTACCCACAGAAAAAGAAAATCTCATAGTGTGTTGTAAACAATTAGGAATTTCATGGAGGATTCCTGGATGTCACTGTTACATGTAAATATTGAGCAGAAGAAATACTATACTCAGTCTGCCAAAGGGCAGGTGTGACGATCTCTTCATCCTTTGCTTTCTATCTTGAAGCTTTCTGTAAGTACTCTAATCAGTGGTCCTTTTTGAGAGAAGGGGATGCTGTCAACCCAACCAACGAGCACATCTTTAAATTGCTTTTCTGACAATGGTAATTGATTTGCTCTAATCCTGTGCTCTAACATGGGGCCTTTCTTTCCCATGATCTTTAACCACATTCACAAAGAGTTTTGATCCATATTCCTTTAGCCCTTGCCCTTGAAGGTATCAAGCTGAGGAGCCAGGAAGCTAGGGGATCATGAATTTATTGCTAATTGTATAACCCTAGTCACTAAGAACAAAGTTTCTGAGTTCTACAGGATTACAGCAGAGTTTCTTGACCTCGGTACTGTTTCTAATGTGGGGACTCTCCTGTTCATTGTGAGATGTTTGGAGAATCCCTGTTCTCGACCCACCAGATATTGGTATCAGCCTCTCTCATGTATGACAACCAATGTCTCTCTCCAAACATCGCCAAATGGCCCCAGAGGAAGGGGGTAATATTGCCCCTTGCTAAGACCACTGGATTAGAGATGCAAACATACAAAAGTATGTGTATGCATATCCTCACCCACAGTATATATAGTAACCTTGGCATAGGGACTTCTTTTGTCTTGGCTTTTTTTTTTTTTTGGACTTTTTTCCATTTGCTGTTGTAGTTTTTTTCTTTTCTCCTTTGTTTTGTTTTTTGTTTGTTGGTTGGTTTTTAATTCCTAAGAAGAATCTTTGCTTCAATCTTGACTTCTATTTTTGGATTTGTCTATTTCACAAAACCTTTCCAAAGAGTTGATTATAGCTACTAATGCTATTGACCACCACTATGTGCTTAGCACTTTGCTAAACATTTTGTGTATGTGTGTGTGTGTGTGTGTGTGTGTGTAAGTTTAATCATCAAAATAAGAAGGAGGTCCTGCTATTCCCATCTTACAGATGAGGAAACTGAAGCACAGGGAAGTTGAATCACTGGACCCAGGTTTCACTGTATTTGAGTGAGTAAGTTGGGATTCAGACCCCAGCTGCCTAATGCCCTTGTTTGCTCCTTGTCCATGATGTTATACTGCCCTCTTTTTGGGGAGTGAAACCTACAACATCACTATTGTGTACCACTTCAATTCCTGTTATCAGAATCCTTACACATGTAGTGAAATTTGGTCTATGAGTTGTAATCACACTCATGCATTTAAATTATGTGTGCTGTGCAGTTTATGGAAACTTTGGTTTAATCACCAAGCATACAGAGGAGAGCTGGCACTGACTGTGGACACATATCTTTCTCTTGTCACCACCAGAGTGTCTCTATGTATTCCCCTGCCAATGGAACTACCGTCCTGATCACTGCATGTATGGAAGCAACTGCAAAGAGGCTGAGCTTGAAGGTGTGTCTGTTTTGCATGGGAACCGAGGTGTCTACCATGATGATAAGCAGCCAACTTTCAAAGCACTCTATGAAGCTATACGGGATGTAAGTGTGCTCTTACCACTGTTCAATAGACATGTGCATATCAGCATAAGTGTTTTGGTCACTATTCCCTTTGAAGGCCAAATAATTCTTTAGAAGCATTGAATTATACCAGTTTTCTCCAAACTAAGTCACTCTTATTTCAGTATATGCGCTTACCCCCAATACCTTACTATATTCACTTTTTACTTAATATTTTCAAGTAAGTAACTCACTTTTTTCCCTTTAAATACATTTGCTTAGGGAGGACATTTTATATTTGAAACAGAAACTCTGCCATTTGCCATAACAAAGGGTAACGGGTTGAGGTAAACAATACTATTAAGAATAAAATTATATTATTCATTTCAAACTGTGTTACTTGCTTGCCACCTCTACTCAAACAGGACAGGGAGCCAAACTAAAAGTAACAATCGAGTCTTTTTTTATGTATAAGCAAAAGAGAAAAAGAGACACTAGCTCCACGGTGTTCGGTGTTCCATTTTACCCACCAAAGAGCACTGGGTGAGGGTTGAGTGGATGCAACACAGAGGAAGAAATCATCTCAAGGCTCCTGTATCTTTTTGGACCCTTAGGCCAGGGGAGGGGGAATGAGAAGAGAAAGAAGAAGGACTGGCAAGGTAACTCCCCCAGAAGGTCTCCAAATGGAAGTGCCTGGGACAGGAAAGCAGATATGCATATGAGCATGGGGAGTGACCACTGAGTCCTGTAACAACAACACCCTCAAAGAAACTACAGTACACTGGCTATGCACCAAGTTTGGTGCCAGAAGGGCGGCTTTTCCCAGGAGGCATAAGAGGCAGCCTTGTTATTGCCTATGGTTGAGTCAGAGAGATCACAGATAGGATTTTGGCCCGGAACTGGAATCTTCAATGCCTGAGATCTCCTCTTACAACCTTGAAAAGATTGATTAGCAAATGTTAAGGAGGAGTTAAAGATATGTAAACTATCTTCTTGCATTAAATGAGAAGATTGAAATAATCTTATTTTGTGGTTCACCACCTAAAATCACATCAAGCACTGCCTGCTAGTCCAGTAGTATCCCCAAATACACAGGGGACACCTGAAACTGCAGCTAGTACTGAACCGTATATTTCTTTCCTATACAGTAGTCCCTCTTTATCTGTGATTTTGCTTTCTGCAGTTTCAGTTACCTGAGGTCAACCGTGGCCCAAAAATATTATATGGAAAATTCCACAAATAAACAATTCATCAGTTTTAAACTGTACACTTTTCTAAGTAGTGTAATGAAATCTTGCACAACACCCATCCATTTGTCACTTAGTAGCCATCTTGTTTATCAGATATTTTGAGAAAGAGAGAGGTCACATTCACATAACTTTTATTAGAGTATATTATTATAATTGTTCTATTTTATTATTAGTTACTGTTAATTTTTTATTGTGCCTAATTTACAAATTAAAATTTTTTCAATTATTTTTATTTTTTAATTACAGTTGATATTTAATATTATTTTAGTTTGAGGTATACAGCAAAGAATTTAGACATTTATATTACTTGTGAGGTGATCCCCTGATAAGTCTAGGTCCTCCCTGACACTATATATAGTTATTACAATGTCACTGACTATATTACAGTATTAATGACTACATCCCCATGACTATTTTGTAATCGCCAATTTGTACTTCTTAATCTCTTTTTCACCCAGCCCCACAAACCCACTCTCATTTGTCAACTATTAGTTTGTTCTCTTTGTGAGTCTTTTTTCTGTTTGTTTTGTTCATTTATTGAATTTTTAAAATTCCACATATAAGCAAAATCATGTGGTATTTGACTTTGACTTATTTCACTTAGCATAATACCCTCTGGGTTCATCTACGTTGTTGCACATGGCAAGATTTCATTTTTTATGGGTGAGTAATACTCCATTATATATATGTACCACCTCTTCTTTATCTATTTATCTATTGATGGATACCCAGCTTGCCTCCGTATCTTGGCTATTGTAAATAATGCTGCAATGACATAGAGATGCATATGATTTTCAAGTCACTGTTTTGAATTTCTGTGAATAAATACCCAGAGGTGGAATTGCTGGGACATATGGTGGTTCTATTTTTAATTTTTTGAGGAACTTCTGTACTATATTCCATACTGGCTATACCAATTTGCAATCCCACCATAAGTGCACGGAGTTCTTTTCTCCCACATCCTCACCAAAATTTGATCATTGATTTATTGATGATAGCCATTCTAAAAGCTGTGAGGTGTTAGCTCATTGTGGTTTTAATTTGCATTTTGCTGATGATTAGTGATCTTGAGCATTTTTTCATATGTCTATTTGCCACTGTATACCCTCTTCTGAGAAATGCCTATTCAGGTCCTCTGCCCATTTTTTAGTTAGATTGTTTGTTTTTTGTTTTGTTTTTTTGTTTGTTTTGTTTTGTTTTGGTATTGAGTTATATGAGCTCTTTATAAATTTTGGATTTTTTTTTGTTGAGAGTTTTTTGATTATTGATTTGATTTCATTCGTAGGTTCAGTCTGTTCAGATTTTCTGTTTCCTCTTAAGTCATTCTAGGAATATTGTATGTTTCTAGGAATTTATGTATTTCAGGTTATCCAATTTGTTGGCATATAATTGTAGTATTCCCTTGTACTCCTTTGTATTCCTGTGGTGTCAGTTGTCACTTCTCTTTCACTTCTGATTTTATTTATCTGTGCCTTTTTTTTTCTTGATGATTGGGATTAATCTGATTAAAGGTTTATCGATTATGTTTATCTTTTCAAAAAACCAGCTCTGGGTTTCCTCGATCTTTTTAATTCTTTTGACTCTATTTCTTTTAAATTTGCTCTGATCTTTATTATCTCCTTCCTTCTAAAAGTTAGATTGTTTATTTGATATTTTTCTTGTTTCTTGAGGTAGACCTATAATGCTATGAATTTCCCTCTTAAGACTGCTTTACTGCTTTACCGTACTATATTCCATACTGGCTATACCATAGATCTTGGTCATTGTGGTTTTTTTTTTTTCCTTGAAGTATTTTTTTTTGTTTTCTTCTTTGATCTCATTGTTAACCTGTCCCTTGCTTAGTAGCATGTTATTTATTCTCCATGTGTTTGTGCATTTTTCATTTTTTGTCATGTAACTGATTCCTAGTTTTATATCATTCTAATAGGAAAGGATGTTTGATTTGATCTCAATCTTCTTAAATTTACTGAGACTCATTTTGTGGCCTAACATGTGGTCTATCCTGGAAAACTTTCCATGTGCACTTGAAAAAAATAGATATTCTGTTGCTTTGGGGTGAAATGTTTTAAAAATATCAATTAAGTCCATCAGCTCTAATGTGTCATTTAAGGCTACTGTTTTCTTGTTGATTTTCTGTCTGGATGATCTACCCATTGATGTCAATAGGGTGTTAAAGTCCCTTACTATGACTATCACTGTCAATCTCTCTCTTTCTTTCTGTCAGTATTTTACTTCAAATATTTAGGTGCTCCTATGTAGGATTCATAAATATTTGCAAGAGTTATAGTCTCTTGTTGGATAGATCTTTTTGTCTTTATGAAACATCCTTCTTTTCTCTTGTCACAGCCTTTGTTTTAATGTCTATTTTGTCAGATATAAGTATTTCTACCCCAGTTTTTTTCAGTTCCCTTGCATAAATTATCTTTTTTTATCCCTTTACTTTCAGTCTGCATGTGTCTTTTGATGTGAATTAGGTATCTTATAGACAGCACATACATGGGTCTTGCTTTATTATCCATTCAGCTAACCTATATCTTTTGCTCGGAGCATTTAATCCATATATATTTAAAATGATTATTAATAGGTACATAGCTTGCCATTTTATTATTCATATTTATGTTTTTTTCTTCTTCATCTTCCTCCCCCTTCTCCTCCTCTTCCTCCTCTTCCTCCTCCTTTTTCTCCTCCCCACCCCCCTTTAACATTTCTTTTTGTACTGGTTTGGTGTTAATGAACTCCTTTATTTTTTTTCTTGTATGGAAAGGTCTATCTCTTTTTCAATTTTAGATGATAGCCTTGCTGCTTAGAGTAGTCTTGATTGTAAGTCCTTGCTTTTGTTCACTCTAAGTATTTCCTGCCAATCCCTTATGGCTTGAGAAATCAGCTGACAGTCTTATAGGAGCACCCTTGTAAATAACTGACTGCTTTCTCTTGCTCCTTTTAGGATTCTCTCTTTGTTTCTAATCTTTGAATTTTAATTATTATGTGTTTTGATGTGAGCCTCTTTGGGTTCATCTTGTTTGGGGCTCTCTGAACTTCCTAGGCATATATGTCTATTTCTTTCACCAGGTTAGGGGAGTTTTCCATCATTATGTCTTCAAATATGTTCTCAAACCCTTGATCTCTGTCTTCTTCTGGTGCCCTTATGATGTGAATGTTGTTGCACTTCAGGTTGTCTCAGAAATCCCTTAAACTATCACTACTTTTTAAATTTTTTTTTCTTGTTGCTCTTCAGATTGGATGTTTTCTGCTACCTTGTCTTCTAAATTGCTGACTTGATTCTCTGTTTAATTTATTCTGCTGTCCATTTCTTCTAGTGAATTCTTCATTTCAGTTATTTTATTCTTCACTTTTGTCCCTTTTTTATGGTTCATGTGTCATTTTTTATGTTTATTATCTCTTTGTTGAAGTTCTCATTGAGTTCATCTATTCTTCTCCTAAGGTTATTGAGCATCCTTAAAACCAGTGTTTTGAACTCTGCATCTGGTAGATTGCTTGCCTCCATTTCACTTAGTTCTTTTTCTAGAATTTTGTCTTGTTCTTTCATTTGGGAATTATTTCTTTGTCTTCTCATTTTTGCTGATTCCCCGTGTTTGTTCCTACATATTAGGTAGAGCTGTTATGTTTTCTGGTCTTGGTAGAGTGGCCTTATATAGTAGGCATCTTATGGGGCACCTGCCTATACCTGGGGGCTGTGTGTGGGAGGTGCTCAACACATGAAAAATGTCAGCCTCCCCTGCAGCCCTCACCCTAAAGCCACACAGTTCAGTTTCTCCCCATATGTCATTGGCACCTTTTAAGCTACTATCCCTGCACTGAAGCTAGATTGAGTGTTTGTGAGTGAATGAATCTGTATGTGGGCCTTTTAAGAGGATATCCGGGCTGCCAGCAGCCCTCTGTGTCACTTGAGCAGAATCCCTTCTGATTTTCATATCCAGATATTGTGGGGGCTCCTCTACCCTGTAATGGGGCCTTGGGCTGGGGAACCCAGTCTGGGGCTGGGACCCTTTTCCCTTCAGGGGAGACCTGCACAGCTGAGCTATCTCTCCTAATTCTCAACCACCACACGTGGGTATGCGACCAGCCATTTTATGTCTTTGCCCCTCCTACCATTCTCACTTTGCTTCTTCTTTATATCCTTAGTTATGGGAGTTCTATTCATCTAGTGTTCAGCTGGTTCTCCAGGTGACATTCTATAATTTAGTTATAATTTTAATGTGGTTGTGGGAGGAGGTGAACACAGCATTTTCCTACTCTGCCATCTTGACTGGAATTCATAAATTAAAATTTATCATAGCTATGAATGTACAGTAAAAAATGTAGTATATTTAGGGGTCAGCACTATCTGTAGTTTTGAACATCCACTGGGAGTCTTGGACTATATCTTCTTCAAATAAGGGGAGACTACTATATATACATACCTATTAAAGTTTTATTAATAAATTAGACACGGTAAGGGATTAACAACAATAACTAATAATAAAATAGAAAATCATAACAATAAAATAAGGGTTACTTGAACATAAGAACTGTGCTCCAAGGACAGTCTGTTTGATAAATGATAGATGAGTAGCACATACAGCATGGATACACTGAACCAAAGGATGATTCATTTCACAGGCAGAACAGAACTGGATAGCACAACATTTCATCACGCTATTCAGAATGGTGCACAGTTTAAAACTCATCAATTGTTCTTTTCTGGAATTTTCTATTTAATATTTTCAGGCTGTAATTGACTGCATGTAACTGAAACCACAGAAAATGAACCCTTGGATTAAGAGGAAATCCTATATCTTGCATCCCACACTTTGGGAAGTGCTGCATTTCACACTGTCTTTTACCTTGAGATCGCTAAGGAAAAACCAACAAGTCGCAGGGATTCCAAGACATAGTGTAAGGGTTGGCAAACTTGTGCCAAATCTGCCTTGCTGCATGTTTTTGTAAATTATATGAGCTAAGAATTGCTTTTTAAATAGTTGGAAAAAATTTAAAAAGGAAGAATATTTTAGGAAATGAGAAAATTATATGAAATTCAAATTTAAGCATTCACAAATAAAGTCTTATTGGGACACAGAGACAACCATTCATTTATGTATTTTGTGGCTGCTTTCAATCTGCAATGGCAGAAATGAGTAGCTGTGACAGACCATATAGCCCACAAAGCCTTAAATATTTACTCTCTAGCCCTTTACAGAAAGTTTGCTAACCCCTGACATAAAATATGTAAACTTTATTTAAGGATTTTTCTTAAGCATCTAGGAAACCTTATGGATTCATGAACTGGCTTTGGCAGGCGTGAGGTAGGGAATGAGTCCTGCAACATAACACATTTTCGCCTGTATGAAAATGTATTTCGCTAAGTGGAACCCCAGAGAATTCCAACTCTGGAATTCCCAGAATTGTATTCTGTGCAAAGAAAGAGTTTCACATGCTTATAAATTAACATCTCTGCTACATTTCCGTCTGTTAGTTTTTAAAGGCCTAGTGATTTAATTACATAGGAAATCTGTTTTGTGCTTAGTGATATCATCTAACAGTGACTTCAAACAGTGACTTCTGGGGAAAACCCATTCAAGAGTACAGATGGAAGTTAAATAATTATGCAGCAGATATGTGTACATCTTGGGTTTCATTTGTGATCTGTCAACCCTGGTTTAGAACTGAGCAACTGTGGCTCTTGAGTTACAGTACATCTTGTTTGTTTTTTGGGAGATCAGAACAAGGGTCAAATAACTGTTTCATAAATGACCCTGCCTGATATACTCAATGATGTTCTTCATTTGGGCCTAAAAAGACATTTTTCATTCAAACATTTCAATCAGGAATATCACTAACCCCATCCTGAAATGTGAATAAATATAGACAAAGTCCATCATGAAAGATATATTTCCCAACTCTCCACAGTGCTGTGCACCATAGAGTAATGGATTCAGGGCTTGGCTTTGGGGATTGGCAGACCTGGGTTCAAGTTCCAATTTTGTCATTTTTTGATGATTAGTCATTAAATCTGTACTCTTCCCTTACTGGACTCAATTTTTTCATCTATGAAACAAAGAAAATATAGCTACCTCATAAAATTGTTGTGATAATTCAATAAGTGATGGTCTTTAAGCTTTCAGTACTACAGTACCTGATATGTGGTCCTATTTAACAAGTAGAAATTCTTTAGATGATAAGTTACCCACTTATCTCTTTTCCTACCTTACTTATATTTTATCTCTTGCTCTCTTCCTCTTTTTCTTTCTATACATGTTTTCTCTATATATATACTTCTCTCCCTTCATATTTCTCTTTAAAAATATTCTCTGCCCCTTTCCCTTCTTCCTCCCTCTCCTCCCTCTCCCTCTCTATCACTCTCCAACTCTCTCTCTCTCTCTTTCTCTCTCTCTCTCTCTCTCTCTCTCTCTCTCACACACACACACACACACACACACGCACACACACACACACTAATCCTGTGTGTATGTGTTTGTGTGAAGGGGAAGTACACTATTCTTTCATCATGATCCAAGGAAAGTCATCTAAGAACCTGTTTTATGCAGGAACAATTCTAGCTTCTAGGGAAGTCAGAGTTTAACAAAAAAGACAAAGCTCAGTTCTTATGAAGTATCTATTCTGAGTAGGCTAAGCCAGGTAGTACTCACATGAACAAATAAATAAAAATGTATCAGATTGTGGGAGATGTTAAAAGGGAACCAGAGCAGGGTGATGGGCAGGTTCACAAGACTACTCTAAGCATTGATAACCTAGGGTCCTCAGGGCAGCCTCTGCAAGCCTGAGACTTGATTAGATTGAGGTAGCCATGGGGGAAATCTGGAGGAAGATACTGCTAAGTAGAAGGAATAACCTGGAGAAAGTCCCCAGTGCAGGAATGCATTTGGTGTGCCTCAAGGACAAGGAAGAAGCTATGAGGAGCAGAATGATGAGACAAGGAGAAAGGGGAAATGAGCTAGAGAGTTCTAGGTCACATGGAGCCTTAAGGGCAAGAGAGGAGTTGGACTATTATTCTAATTGCAATGAGAAGCCCCTGCAGGAAAACAATATGCTCTAATTTATGCTTCAAAAATATCGACTTGGTAACTTGGTGGAAAGGGTGCAAAAGTGAAAACACAAAGACCCTTTAATGAAACTATCGAAGCCATCTAGATGAGTGATAGAGCTGGCATGCATTTGTTTGATAGCAGGAAGATGGGAGGAAGTGGCCATGTCGGGACGTGTTGCCAATACAGAGTTTACAACACTTGCTGATGAATTAGGGGAAAAAGAGGACTCAAGGATGAACTCCATAGTTTTGACTTTTTTTGTTTCTGTCACTGGGGATACAGTGGTGAAAAGGAGTTTATCAATGGTCTAGACTGTACTATGAAAGAAAAAATGTCCCAAACATGGTCTCAGGAAGAATATTTTGCATTACATAATACATAAGCTCTCCTTCTGAGAAGAAATTCCCATATCTGAAAAAACATGCTTAAGTAATATTTCTGATGAACTTTAAGGGATTAAGACTTGTTCTAGGAAACAAGATACCCATTCATTATGCTGTCAGGCAAGAGTATACTGACCTTTCACCATTCTTTTCTTTCTTTCTTTTTGTCTTCTAGCCCTCTTTTTACAAATTGTCCTTGCCAACAATGAATCTTTGATTTGAACTACTAAAGATCTTTTCCTTTTCAACAAGATTGCAATAAAACTTTGACATATGCTCATAACTAAGTGGTCTGAAAGATTTATTTTGGAAAATACTGCTCATGGTCGCATTCTATGGGAAAACAAGAAACTTTTTTGAAGTCCAATATTAAGTGGGGAAAACAACAGCAACCAGTATTTGGTATCTGAATTATTAAAATAAAATTTATTGATAAGAAATGTTAATAGTAATTGCTAAACTCCAGAATTCCTGAGATTACCATAGACATACTCTAAAGTTTCTTAACTAAGATTGCTAGAAATGCAACGACTATGAAAATTTTAGTGTTTTCTTATAGTAGACTTCAAGTATCTACTTAGTTCTTGCTTCTGTTCATCAAGAATATATATAAAGACCATATTATTTTTAGAGCTATGCTTTGTTTTAGATTTTAAGAGCTTTGAGGACCCAAATAAATTATCCTTTTTTTTTTTTTTTTTTTTGAGGTAAAGAAGCTGAGAATTGGTTAATAATTTTCTTGTGTTGCACAGGTTTGAATTCAGGATTTGAACTTTGATCCTCAGAGGTTCTTTTCACTGTGTATATACAAACCCATGCCTGAATGTTTACAGTAATTCCCTGTTTTATTTGTTAGTAAAAGATATTTGCTTTTTAAATGGAATTCCAATAACTAAAATGAATTTTTTCTTTCTTTTTAAAAAATTATCTTTCAGTTTCCCTTTCAAGACAATCTCTTTCAATCCATGTATTACCCTCTTCAACTGAAGTTTTTGGAAACTGTGCATACTTTATGTGGACGAATCTCACAAGTTTTTCTGAAACAAATTGAAAAAACAATGAAAAGGACTTATGAGAAACACGTCATCATCCATGTCGGCCCCAACCAGATGCACTGAATGTTTTGTATTCTTGCAAGTCAATTAGGCACCTCATAAATGAGGAAATAGTCATCTGTAAGCTGCCTGGATCTTTTTTGTATAAATATTTAATGGTGCTCCATGACAAATGAGTTTTAAAAGTCTTGTTAAATGTTGCTAAATTAGTTGCTCCTAAAAGGAAATATGCTTTATTTTTTTTCTAAAATGCTGCTTATATTTCTGTTTTTCTTTTTTTTAATATTATTACTCATTTAACATTGTTCAAGCAGGTTGAACTAGCTGTGAAAAGAAACTTTTGTCAGCCTTCCAATTCCTGTTAAGTGTCTGAGACAATATTAGCGATATCTAAGGTGGTATATTCATCTCGTATTCCTGAGACTCTTTCAATGCAATTGGCTCCCCCACAGCTTTGTAATAAAAGTAATACATGCTTATTGTAAAACAAATAAAACAAATTTTAAGAAGTTATAGAGAATATAGTTCAGTGAAACAAAATCAAGATTAGATAAGCCATAATCCTACCAACCAGTGAAAAAGATTGTTATTGTAATGTAGTTCCTTCCAGCTTCTTTTTCCTCTTATTGCTATATTTACTTGCTGGTTGTCTTTTCCATTGTAACACATATCTAAAATGGGCAGTCTGAATAAAAGCTGACCCTTATGCTAAGATTTTTATGTGGAAGACTAAAATTTTAAACAAAAATGATAATCTTTATAGTGCTATATTTAAAATACATATGGGAGAAATGTTCAGTTTTAGATAATTGGGCAGTGTTAAAAGATGAAGCATATCTGGGAGCATTTTCTTAAGAAAATATATTTGATTTGTAGAAAACTAAATCATAAGAAATGTCTGTGCAACCATAGCTTTGAAAGAAAATTCAGTAATTGTGTTAAATCTAAGGGACCTATTTAGCAAAGAGATGTGATTTTGTGTTTGCCCATAGACAAAAATATTTTATCTCTTACATCATCAGTAGGTGTGGCCTCCTTTCTTTTTTAAACTCTTGGGCAAAAATTAGAAATTAAAAACTAACTTTGAATTTAATGTGTATGGGAACCAGGCAGGTCTTATCACCTAGCTACATGAGAGGAAGTTTTATATTCTGTTCCCCAAAGAGATCTGACTTGATCTCTAGTTACTTACATTGCTGGTACCAGCATAAGGGCATTTTGCGTAAGGCTTTATTTCTCTAAAAAAAACCTTGTGCATAAATGATCTCTTTAATGTTTGCAACAGCCAGATGAACTTAGCAAGGGCCTCTATCATCTCCACTAAGCGAATAAATAAATTATAACACAAACAAACATACTCAATATAATTGCTATTCTGTAAGACATATAGGTAAGTAGAAGATATATCCTGTTTAACAGAGAAATATTTGAAAACAAAAAATATTAGATGCTTTTCATTATATATAGACAGAAACCTGAAACTATTAAAAGAAAAAGATTATTTTGTTGATGTAAACATCATATCCTATATGTTGGAATCCTGTAGGACATCACAGGTTCTATATCAGAAGGAAAAAATCTCACCCTGAAAAAACATATGAAATCTCAGCACTATAAAAAACATATAAGTATCCATCAGTATTGGTATGCAGCATCATTATAGTATTAACAAATTTAAATACAAAATGTTAGAGTAATAGCACATATTTTCCCTCTGATCAGTTGAGTGGTTCATGGTTTATTGTTTTTATTAAGGAAATTATTATTATGATATGAAACTTTTATCTTTGCTGTTGTATTTTATGTTTTATCATTTTATCACTAAAGGTGACATTTTTTATTATTTTATATCTAACGGATGGGGACAATATTTGACTTGTCTTTTGGATGGGGAAGAATACATTCTATATATCCGCAAATATGGTTTTAGTGAAAAAGCCAGGATGTGAACATGATTTCCTAACTTCCATTCCAGTTTTCTTTGTTCAGAATAGCCAGTAAAACCCACAAACGTCACTCCAATTTGTTGGTGGCTCAAGACCTAATAAAGTTCCTTTCCTCTTTTGGCAAGTCGCACAAAAAATCTGCTATAAAGTCTTTGAATACAGGAATGCCTTTTCTTTTGTGAGAGCCAGGTTTACCCACAAATCTCAACTATTGGTCTGAACATGAGGAATAGGATTTCCAGCAAAGATCAATCATAGAACTCTAGAACATTCTAGAATGATGCATTATGAGAATCTAAAACCTTAGAATTTGCTATGGTTTTCTGCCTTGGAGTACCTCTGCTGTATCCTGAAATTTTAGGTGAGTTTGGTGAAGAATTTAGAGAAAATTTATTCTTCCAATCTCAGCTGCCTGAAGTTCTCATTTTCTATAGTTAGGCAGTATATTCTCTGCCTTTGACAAGTCCCAAAAAACTACCACACTAGTGCCTTTAAAACCACAAATTTTATTCAGTAGTCTCCTAAAGCATGCAGTCTGTGTTGCCAAAAGATATGTTGCCACATTGAATCTCTATATGGGAAGGGCATAAGGCTGGTTCCTCTCACCCTGTCCTGTCCTGTCCTGTCCTATCCGGTCCTCTCCTCTCCTCTTTCCTTCCCTTCTCTTTTCCTTTAAAATTCTGTTTAATTCATATAACTATGGAATTCCATTGGAGATAGAAAGACCACTTTCTGATAGCAAAATGTGACAGTATTTTTGTATGCATTTGAGACTGAGATTTTCATTAGTCAGGTCACTAGAAATGGTGACAATATTTTTCTTGCAGAATTATTATTTTTCTGATATAAATCTTAGAAATTGTGATTTATGTTGAAAAATCTGTATTTAAAAAATTAACTTGCTAGACAATCTACTTTAGTTTTCCTTCAAACTTCCTAAACAATAATTTAGCATTTAGGGTACAATGCTCTAAGCTTTACTATTTATTTGAGATTTCTATTACATGTTCTGTGCTTCCATTGCAAATTATTGTTACTTTTAACAAATTTATTATTGAAATTATATTTACATGAACTCACAGAGGTTTCAGAGTATATTATTGCAGTTATGGTATTCATAAACAAACAAACCATAAAAAACATTATTCACAGTCACAAAATAGTGATCCAATAATGGAATAATCACTCGAACCAACCCTGAAGACAACATTCATACAAATTTAGGTAAACGTATAGTATAATTATTGCCTGATACTTGTACAAAAAAAAAGATAAATTGCATGTGTTACATAAACCAAAATGAACATAACTTTATGACTGAATTCAGCAATATGTTGAATTTAGAAATATGTTGAATTCCACGGGACCACAAATCATTATATTTTCACTTAATAGAATGTAGGGAATTTTTCTTATGGTTTTTGTTTACCTTTTCATCTTCCTCTTTTTCATTTTTGCTCTTTCCTTACCTATCTTGGATGTAAGCTTCTGAACGGTAACAAGTGGCTTGGCATCAGTGGCAGGGTGACAGAACTTAAGGATCCCTGTGAAAGCAGGACTAAATTCTAATCCTTAGGTTAAATATTTATGATAATAACTAGCTAAAAATATTATAAAACACATAATAAATACCTAAACACACACACACACACACACACACACACACACACACACACACACCTTTAAAGAAGGATCCAGCATTCATTATGCTCTGTGAATTGAAGAATTCTAGTAAAACCTATGTCATCATTTCACAATTGCAGTGCTGGTATTTAAAGCTGATGAGATTTTATTGGCAAACAGAGAAATTTGTCCTAGTTTTGTTCTTCACAGGTCAAAACTGCAAATATTCTTTTGAGACTTCAAGATAATACACTTGTGTTTGTATCACCATATGCATGAACACATAAAAATAGGGTGCAATTGCTGCTTCATTAGTTTTACATGTTTGTGTTGTTACTTAAAAGTGCACCCATTGTTTATAGCTCCCATGGAGACCCTGAATGCACACTGTTCGTTGGAAAACTTTTTTTTTTTTTTTAACAATTTTTGTTTGAGAAGAAATGAGCAAAAAAAGAATACTCCAAAGTAAAGGAATTATTATAGCAAATTAAAAGGAACATAAGTATTTAAATACTGTCTTATCTTTTTAAATGCCAACTACAGTTTCACTTTTTTTAAATTAAAAGCTCTAAAAAAGATATCTTTTGACATTATTTTAGAAGTGTATTTATTTTTTATGAGATTTCAAGTTTAAAATTTTACATCAAATAATAATACTTAAGATTTTTTATGTAAAGAAATGTTTGGTTAGCAAGTAGCATAGCTACTTTTAAAAAGTATTAAAATTTTTTATTGTTAATGGCTATTGGAAATCCTCATATATCAATAATGACTCTAAATGTAAATGAACTGAACTCATAAATATAAAGACACAGAGTAGCAGTATGGATTAAAAAACAAAACCTAGCTATATGTTGCCTTCAGGAAATACATCTCAGCTGCAACACAAACATAAACTCAAAATAAAGGAGTGAAAAATGATACTCCAAGAAAATGTCATCCAGAGAAAAGTGGGTGTAGTTTATGTCAGACAAAATAGATTTTAAAATAAAAAAAGTAACAGAAAACAAAGGCAGACATTTTACAATGATAAAGGGAACAATACATCGAGAAGACATAACACTTATTAATACATATGCACCTAACCTACAAGCACCAAAGTATATAAAGCAACTAACAGAACTAAAGGGGGAAACTGACTAAAACACAATTATAGTAGGAAACCAAAATACCCCATTAAAACCAATTAATAGGTCATTCATACAGAAATCAATAAGAAAATATTGACCTTAGATGACACATTCGACCAAATGGACATAACATTTACAGAGCTTTTCATTCCAGAGCACAAGAATATACATTTTTTCTAGTGCACATGGAACATTATTAAAGATAGACCATATGTTGGAATACAAAACTAGCCTCAACAAATTTAAGAAGATTGAAATCACACCAGCATATTCTCTGACCACAGTGCTTTGAAATTGGAAATCAGCTGAAAAAAGAAAGTGGGAAAAAACAAAAATATGTGGAGATTAAACAACATACTACTAAAAAATATTGAGTCCAACAAGAAATAAAAGGAGATCAAAAGGTGGGTGGAGACAAAAGAGAATGACAATACAGCATGAATTTTTGGGATACAGCAAAAGAATTACTAAAAGGGTAGTTTTTAACATTACCGGCCCACCTCAAGAAACAAATAAAATTTTTAAATAAACTACCTAATATTTTACCTAAAATAATAACAAAAAACTAGGAAAAGTAGAACAAATGAATCTCAAAGTCAAGAGAAGAAGAAAATAGTAAAAATTTGAGCCAAATTAAACAAAATAGAGAACAAAAAGGCAAAAGAAATAAATTAATGTAACAGAGAGCTGGTTCTTTGAAGAGATTAATAAAATTGACAAACTTTGGGCTAGACTCACTAAGGAAAAAAAAACTCAAGCAAAATCAGAAATGAAAGAGAAGTTACAATGGATATCACAAAAATATAAAAAACTACACAAGAATACTATGAAAGGGTATACACCACCAAATTCAATAACATAGGAGAAATGGACAAGTTCTTAAAAATATATAACCTTCCTAGACAGAATCATGAAGACTGGAAACTCTAAACAGACTGATCAACAGTAAGACAATTTAAACAGTCATAAAAACCTTCCAAAAAATAAAACTCCAGGACCAAATGGCTTCACTAGTACATTCTACCAAGCATTCAAAGAAGATTTGATATCCATCCTTCTCAAACAGTTTCAAAATATTGAAAAAGAGACAATATTTCCTACCTCATTTGATGAGGCCACCATTATCCTGAATCAAAAGCTGGCAAGGACAGCACACACATACAAAAAAATTGCAGACCAATATCTCTGATGAATACAGATGCAAAAATCCTAAACAAAATACTAGCAAATTGAATACAACAATACATTAAAAAGATAATACATCACGATCAAGTGGGGCTCATCCAGGGGCACAAGGATGGTTCAATAGACATAAGTCAAACAATGTGAAACACCAAATTAACAAAATAAAAGATAAAAATCGTATACTAATAGGTGCAGAAAAAGTATTTGACAAGATACAACATTCATTTATGATTAAAACACTCAATAAAATGGCTATAGAAGGAAAGTACTTCAACACAAGAAAGGCCATGTATGACAAACACTCCCTAAATCATACCCAATGGTGAAAAACGAAAAGCTTTTTACTCTAACGTGGGAAACATGACAAAGATGCCTGCTCTCACCACTGTTACTGAACATAGTACTGGAAGACTTAGCCAGAACAATCAGGCAAAAGAAAGGAATAAAAGGCAAATTTGGAATGAAGAAGTAAAATTATCACTTTTTGCAGATGACATGATTTATATATAGAAAACACTAAAGATCCCACCCCCCCCCCCAAAAAAAAACTATTAGAAACAAAGAACAAATACAGTAAATTTGCGGGGTACAAAATCAATGTACAAAAAAATGCCTTGCATTCCTGATTATTAACAATGAAATATCAAAAAATGAAAAACTTTCATTTACAATTGCAACAAAAAGAAAAAAATATCTGGGAATAAACTTAAAAGATATGAAGAACCTATACACTTAAAACTACAAGACACTGTAGAAAGAAATTGAAGAAGATACTAAGAAATGGAAAGATATTCCCTGTTCATGGATTGGAAGAATCAACATAGTTAAAATGGCCATATTACCCAAAGCGATATGCAGATTTAATACAATCCCCATCAAAATCCCAGTGGTATTTTTCAAAGAAATGGAACAAAAAAAAAATCATCAAATGTGTATGGAATCATGAAATACTCTGAATAGCCAAAGCAGTCCTGAGATATAAGAACAAAGCCAGAGATATCACACTCCCTGACTTTAAATTATATCACACTCCCTGACTTTAAATTATACTACAAAGCTGCAGTAATCAAAATGGTATGGTGCAGGCAGAAAAACAGACACAGAGACCAATGGAACAAAACTGACAGCCCAGGAAAAAACCCACGTGTTTATAGAGCAAACAATTTTCGACCAACGATCCAAAAAGATCCTATAGAGAAAGGAAAGCCTCTTCAATAAACAACTGGGAAAATTGGAGAGCCACATGCAAAAGAATGAAACCATTTGATACCACGCACACCTATTAACTCTTAAATGGAAGACCTGAAACAATAAAATATTTAAAAGAAAATAGATATTAACTTATGGACCTTGGATTTAGAAAGGATTTTAAGAATTTGATCCCAAAGGCAAGGGAAGTAAAAACAATAATAAATGAATGAGTCGAGATCAAACTAACGAAATTCTGCACAGCAAAAGAAACCATCAACAAAACAAAAATGTAACCAACTGAATGGAAGAAGATGCTTGCAAACAACACCTTCGATATGGGGCTAGTATCCAAAATATATAAAGAACTCATACAACTCAATGACAAAAATAACAAACAATCCAATTAAAAAATGAACAGAGGACCTGAACTGACATTTTTCCCAAGAAGACATATGAATGGTCAACAGAAACATGAAAAGATGCTTGACTTCGCTTGCCATAAGGAAAATGCAAATCAAAGCTCCAATGAGCTACTGCCTCACACCTGTTAGAATGGCTATTATCAACAAGACAAGAAATGTGGAGAAAAAGAAACCTTTGTACACTGCTAGCAAGAATGCAAACTGGTACAGCCACTGTGAAAAAGAGTATGGAGTTTCCTCCAAAAATTAGGAGTAGAACTACCATATGACCCAGCAATTCTTCTTCTTGGTATCTACCTAAAAAATTTGAAAACCTCTATTCAAAAAGGTATACATATCCCTGTGTTCATTGCAGCATTATTCACAATACCCAAGACTTGGGAACAATCCAAGTGCCCTTTGATATTTGATTGGATAAAGAAGATGTCACACATATAAGCAATGGAATACTGCTTAGCCATAAGAAAGGATGAAATACATTCATATGACAACATGAATGGGTTTTGAGAGTATCATGCTAAGCAAAGTAAGTCAAATGGAAAGGGACAAGAGACATGATTTCACTCATATGTGAGATATAAAACAGAAATCAACAAACCAACCAAACAAATTCAGAGACACAGACAACAGTGTGGTGGTTACCGGAGGGGAAAGTGAGGGAGATTGAAGAGGTTAAAGGTGGTCAAACATATGATGATGGAGGGAGACTTGTCTCTGGGTTGTGAGCACACAATGTAATATAAAGACAATGTATTATAGAATTGTTCACGTAAAACTTATGTAATCTAATTATTTTATTATTTTAATTATCTTATTAATTTGTATTTTTTCTTAAGAAATCATTGTGTTTTCTTCCTTGATCTCGTTGTTAACCTATTTCTTGCTTAAATGCATGTTATTTACCCTCCACATGTTTGTGTGTTTTTTAGTTTTTTTCCTTGTAATTGATTTCTAGTTTCATACCATTGTGGTCAGAGAAGGCACTTGATATGATTTCAATCTTAAATTTATTGAGACTTGTTTGTGGCCTAACGTGATCTATCCTGGATAATGCTCTGTTTGTAATTGAAAAGAATGTATATGCTACTGTTTAAGGTGAAATGTTTAAAACATGTCCATTAAACTTATCTAGTCTAATGTGGCATATAAGGCCACTGTTTCCTTTTTGATTATCTGTCTGAATGATTTATCCGTAGATGTCAAAGAGGTGTTAATGTCCCCTACTATTACTGTATTACTGCCACTCTCTCCCTTTATGTCTATCAATATTTGTTTTTTATATTGAGGTGCTCCTAAATTGGATGTGTAAATATTTACAAGAGTCATATCCTCTTTTTGGATTTATCCCTTTATCATTATGAAATGCCCTTCTTCGTCTCTTGTTACAGCCTTTTTCTTTTCATTTCCATTGCATACAATGTCTTTTTCCACCCCTTTCTTTTCAGTCCATGTATGTCTTTTGATCTAAAGTGAATTTCTTGTAGGCAGCATATGTATAGAACTTTGTTCGCTTGTTTATTTCTTTGTTTATTTTAACAATTCAGCCACCCTACGTCTTTTTATTGGAACATTTAGATCATCTATATTGAAAATAATTATTAATAAGTATGTAGTTATTGCCATTTTATTGTTTTCTTGCTGTGTTTGTACTTCTGTTCCTTTCTTATTTTCTTGCTTTCTTAAGATTCATGTTTTGATGACTTTCTATAGTGCTGTGATGGATTTCTTTCTCTTTATTTCTTGAATATCCCTCATATATTTTTGGTTTGTGGTTACCATGTGATTTCTATATACCGAACTATGTTTATAGCAGCCTATTTTATGTTGATGGTTGCTTAAGTTCAAATACATTCTAAAATCATTATAATTTTTACTCTACCCCTCCACATTAATGTTTTGGTCATTATTTTTTACTCTGTGTGTGTGTGTGTGGCGGGGGGGGGGTGGAATTTATTGCTATAATTACACATGATCTTCCTACTTTTGCTTTTTGACCTTAGTACTAGCCTTATAGTTGGTTGATTCACTGCTTTTATTAAGTGTTTGCCTTTGTCACTGAGCATTTTTTCTTTCTTATATTTTTTAATTTATTTTTTTGATCTTTTCTACTTAAACAGGAACCTTTAACATTTCTTGTAATACTGGTTTAGTGGTAATTAATTCCTTTAGCTTTTTTTGTTTGGAAACTCTATCTCTTCTTTGATTCTAAATTATAGCCTTACTGGGTAGAGTAATCTTGATTGTTGGTCCTTACTTTTCATCACTTTAAATATTTTTGCAACAATCCATTCTGGCCTGCAAAGTTTCTATTGAGAAATTATCCAACAGTCTTATGCAAGTTTTCTTATAGGTAACGAACTGCTTTTCTCTTGGTACTCACAATTCTCTCTTCAACTTAACCTTTGGCATTTTAATTATGATGTGCCTTGGTGTGGGCCTGTTTTGGGTTATCTTGTTTGAGATGCCATTCACTTCCTGGACTTGTATGTCTATTTCCTTCACCAGGTTAGGGGAGTTTTCAGTCATTATTTCTTCAAATAGGTTTTTGATTCCTTTCTCTCTCTCTTCTCTTTCTGGTATCCCTGTGATGTAAGTGTTGGTTCACTTGATATTGTCCTAGAAGTCCTTTAAACTAGCCTCATTTTTTAAAATTCTTTTTTCTTTTTGCTGTTCTGACTGGGTGTTTCCCACTACCCTGTCTTCTAGATCACTGATTCAATCCTCTGCTTTATCTTATCTGTTATTAATTCTTCATTTCACTTATTGTATTCTCCATTTTTGACGGGTTCTTTTTTATGGCTTCCATCTGTTGAAGTTCTTACTGAGTTTATCTATTCCTTCTGTAAGTTTATTGAGCATCCTTATAACCAGTATTTTGAACTCTGTTTCTGGTAGGTATTTGTTTGCACTTTATTTAGCTCTTTTTCTGGAGTTTTGTCTTTCCTTTGGGATATGTTTCTTTGTCTCCTCGTTTTGACTGCCTCCTTGTGTTTGTTTCTATGTATTAGGTAGATTTGCTATGTTTCTCAATCTTGGTAGAATGATCTTTTATAGTAAGTGTCCTGTGGTGCTCAGTAGCACAGTCTTTCCTGGTCACCAGAGCCAGGTACTCCAGGTGTGTCCCTTGTGTTGGTTGTGTGTGCCCTCCTGTTGAAGATGAACCTTGGTTGCTGTTGCCATAATAGTGGGTGTGATTGACTATCAGGTTGACTGGCTGTGAGAGTTGGACATGACTGTAGTGGATAAGCTATTGTACAGGGGCTAACCCCATAGATTGGTAATCTCATTAGTGCATCTCTGGTATTAGCTGTGTCTGCTGTTTGGGTGTAATTTGTGGAATAGGTTGGATGATTCTCTGGTGTGGTCTAAAGTTGGCCACCAGGTGTATCAGCTCTGGGTCCTCCAGGAGGGGCTTTGGTGCAGGCAAAGGTCAGCCACCATTTGTTCCTGGATTGAGGGTGCCTGGTGGGATCTACAAATTTACCTGTAGTTGATTACCACTGTGCTGTGATTGGAGTTGCTTGGGAGCACCTACTCTGAGAACTGAGGTGGACTGCCACTAGTGCCAGTCTTGGAACCCTGTGTTGGGCACCACAGTGTGAGCTGAGAGCAACCACCACTTGTATCAGGCTTGTGGTCACTTAGTTGAATCTACATTTAAATCAACACTGGTTGCAGCTATACCAAACCTGGGGCCACTTGATAGGTGTTACAATACAAGATGAGACTGGTGATCATCTGTGCCAAACTTGAGGCTCTTAGCAAGAGGTACAGGGTATGCTTAGGCCAGCCACTGCTTATCTGGAGTTTGTGGACCTTTAAGAATGTTTAGGAAAGTCCATAGCATGAGCCAAGGCAGATTGCTTCTGGGAAAACCCCACTGAAATTAGCTCTGAATATCCATGTGAATTGGGTGGAGTAGGGCCTCAGGGAAATACTAGAGCAAGGTGAATTTTTATCCAGTTAATAGGGAGCTCAGATTTGGTACCCACCTACACCTGCCAGCTGGGTGGGGAAATGGCTCAACAAAGGAGAAATGGTGCCTGCCAGCACTTTTGTCTCTGGAGAGAGCTGCCCTGACACCTGCCCCTCCAATCCTTACCCTGAATCTAGTCAACCCAGGTTCTCTTTATATGTCCTGGGTGGTTTTTGAGCTACTGTCCCTACAAGGTTAGAGCAAGTACATTTGTGAGCAAGGGAGTCAGTGTGTGGGCCTCTTCAAGATGCCCTTCTAGATTCTTAGTCACCACACCTGCTTTCTCCATGTTTCCACCCCTCCTACTAGTCTTATCATGACTTCTTCTTTATATCCACAGTTATAGGGATTCTGTTCAGCTAGTCTTCAGATGGTTCTCAGTGATGGTTGTTCTATAATTTAGTTGTAATTTTTTGATGTGGTCATAGGAGGAGGCAAACACAAAGTTTACCTACTCTGCCATCTTGACCAGAAGTGTCGTATTTCTTCATTGGTAACATATCCATTCAATTCTTTTTGCTTATTTTCAAAAGCAGTTTGTTCATCACTTATTATTGGATTTGGGAAATCTTTACATATTCTACATACAAGTCCAATATATTTGTTGAAAGACTTTTTCTTAGTCTATGGTTTGCCTTTTTATTTCCTTAACAGTATCTTTCTAAGAGCAAAAATTTATGTTGATAAAGTCCAACATACCAATCTTTTCTTTTTTGTTTTTGCTTGGTGTTTTAAAAAATGATTGCCTATTCCAAGTTGTAAAGATTTTCTCCTGTGTCTTTTTCCAGAAATGTTATTGTTTTAGGTATTATACTGAATGTTTGTGCCCCACCACCCCAAATTCATGTTGAAATCCTAACTCTCAATGTGGTAGTTTTAGAAAGTGGATCCTTTGGAAGGTATTTAGGTTATGAGAGTGGATTAATGTCTTATAAGAAAAACACAAATATTTCTTTTTCAGCCATGTGAGGATTCATAATCCATTTTGAGTTAATTTTTATGTATGGCAAGGGATAGAGTTGATTTTCATTCATTTCTGTGTATGTATCCAGTTAGTTCGAAAACTGAACTGGATCCAATTGACTTGTGTTTAGTTACATATTAATGTTTTTATCAGTATTGGATAAGGACAATCAAATGAAATCAGCCCTTGTATTTATTCATCAATCACGTAAATACTTATTGATTATCTATTAACATCTTTAGTAGGCTTTGGGAACACATAATGAATAAGATACAGCTTTGACTTTCAATAGATCACACTTTAACTGAGGATATAAATATAAAATAAATATAATGTGATATGAGAAAAGTGTACTTGAGCTGTGTGTTTCATACCACAGTCAATTTTAAAAGTCACAGGCAACATTTTTAAAAAATGAAATAGAGTATTAAGATAAGCATTACTTTATAAAATCATATTTTAATTTTAGTAATGTATCAATATATGTTTATTGGGTTGCAATATAAAATGAATTTTTTTTTACTAATAATCAAAAAAGTTTTCAAGCCCCTACATTAGATATATACACAAATTGTTAGGTAATTCAATGAAAGGAGCAACAAATTCCTAGCAGAGGGTTAGGGGACACTCAACGCAGAAGAAATAACATTTCAGCAGAAACTTAAGAGAATGTTTGGGGAAATGGCGTTACAAGAAGGAACAGTATGTGCAAAAGCCTAGAAGTATGCACAGTTATCACAAGTTCCAGGAATGGTGAGAAGTGTTTGTGTCAAGAACAAAGAATGCTAGGGATGGCCTAAGGCACAGACTGGGTAGAAGAAGATGAGGCCAGAACAATAGACTATGGAGATACTACAAAGGCTCTTTATGACTTATTGGTCAGATTAGCTTTAGTCTCTGAGCCTGTTTCTCAAAGTGTGGTTTCAGGGATCACCTTTATTAGAATCATCCTGGGAAGTAGTTCTTCAAGTGTGGTTCCTGGACCAGTAGGATCAGTATTATTTAAGAACTTTTTAAAAATGAAGATTCTTGAGCCCCATACCAGACCTGATAAATCAGAAATTTTAGAGGTGGGGCACATAATCTGTATTTTAATAAACACTCCAATTAGTTCTAATGCAGACTGAAGTTCTAATGCACACTCCACTGACCTAAGGGTTTGGTAAAATGGAGGTTTTTAGCTCCCACCCCAGGCCTACTAAATCAGAATTCTGGACCTAGAGTACCCATTTTTATCAAGCTTCCCAAGTAATTCTAACTCTAAAATTTGAGAATAACAAATCTAGAATGTGTGTGATCAGTTGTAGATTTTAGGATGCTGTAGGAAATGATAAGACCTAGGAATTACTAAAAGAGGAGTATGCCATTAAAGCCTCCTAAAAAGGAAGATTGAACAAGAAACCGTGGTGATTTTGACAAACATAAATTGGATTATGCCGTCTCATTACCCTTGAGATGAGAACCAAACACTTTATCATAGCTTAGAAGGACACACAGTACCTGGCTTCTGCCTTTCTTACACTTGCTCTGCTCTCTCCTTATTCACTACGCTCTAACACTCTTCCAAGTTCTTTGAACACATCATGCCCTTTCCTGTCTCAAAGCCTTTGCATCTTTTGTTTCCTCAGCTCTTCCCTGACATGGCTCATTTTCAGGTCTCAGCTCAAATGTCTTTTTCAGAGAGATCTTGTCTGATCACTCCATCCAAAGTGGCCTCATATGTATTTTCTTATTTATTTCCTTCAAAACACTTATTACAATCTATAATTCCTAAGCTTTTACGTAATTGTCTATTTCCTTTATATTTGTATGTCCCACCAAACTATATGATCCATGAGGGCAAAGATCCTATGTGCCTTGTTCACTCCTGTCTCCATAGACCAATTTATGATGTAAAATACACACTCAGGAAGTATTAAGCTCTGAGAATTTCCTTGGGTCAACTTAATGTTCCGAGCCTGTGACTTTGCTGATAGAGGCTGATCCCGTCTCCACTCTACCTACTCCACACTTCTGGATGGTGACACTAACAAAGTGCAATTACCATTTGCAAAAGTAACATACCTTGTGACAAACTAGAAGGTAGTCGAATCCAATCAATGTGATTTTGAACTGTCAGGACAGTCTTTAGAGAGCAAAATGTAATGAAAGATGAAACTACATGCTCGGCAAAAAAAAAAAAAAAGAAAGAAAGAAAGAAAAGAAAAAACGTTCCTTAATAACTGACAAATCTTGAAAATGAGAATCAAAACAACACAAAGGTATTATTGTTTTTATCCATCAGATTGACAAAAATTATTAAGTCTACAAGTATACCTATATTGACATACTTTAGGAAGGTGACAGCACTGGGAGAGTCAATTGACAGTGTTGATTAAAAATAAGCTTATCTAGCAATTGCTCTTTTAGAGAAATGGTATCATGTAGTCACAAAGAGGCTTATAGCAGCAGAAGAATGTGTAACAATAATAATAACAATGGTAATAAAAAATATATAATAAAAGATTTATGAGGTACTACTTTAGGACTTCTTTTAAACCTCAGTCTTTTATGAGGTGAATACCGTCTCTATTTTATACAAGAGGACCCTGAAACTTGAATTATACAAGATCTTATTTATAATAGAGAAAAATTGGATAATCTTATTGGATAGTCCTGTAAATTTCATCTATACACCAAAGCACTAATTAAAACAAGATTTAAATTAATATCACTAAAATAAAATGAAAAGACATATTAAGTAAAAAAATTAGATTGCAGAAGTATATGTTGCTATTTAGAGACAGAAAAAGAAATTAATCCAAGAATAGCTACTCCAACATATATTGATGGAACAAATATTTATTGAGCACTGTGGTATACAGACATTGTACAAAGCTTCAAGACACTTGGGAAAAACCAGTGAACAAAACATAGTTTCCTTTTACTGAGGTGTTTATGTTCTAACGATGCAGAGATATACAATAAACATAATTTTAAAAGGAAATTACATAATATGTTAGAAGATGAAAAGGCTATGAGCAAAAGAAACAAATAAAGTAGGGTATGGGGGGTCGGGAATGCAGGGGAGGGGGAAGAACATCATGTCAGTGTGGTCAGGGTAGGCCTAGTTGACAAGATATTACTGGAGGAGGTGAGGAGGTCACATCGATGTCGTAGGGAAGAGGGCAAGAAAAAGAGCCAGGGCACAATCCTAAACCAGAAGCTTAAGGGCACATTATGAAGGCTAGAGAGGCTGGAGCAACTTGAAGAAAGGTCGGGGGCCATTGTAGGGATGAAGTTAGAAGGGCAGAGGAGTGGCAAATTATGCCTATAGGGCCAAAGTGTGGCCCACCGTAAGGACTGTGGCTTTTGCTAAGTGAAATGAGCAACTGCAGAATTTTGAGCATGACATGATCTGATCTTCTTGTTAAAAGAAAGCTGGTTATTGTGCTGAAAATAAATTGCAGGAAAGCAAATATAGAAGGCAGGAGAGCTATTGAGGCTGTTGTAATAAAACAAGTGAAACCTGTAGACATCTCAAAAGGCTCACAGCAAACTTGTAACACTCCATACAGTGATTGGCATTGGGTAGGGAGAGAGTTGTAAGGGACCTTTGTTTGCCTTCTATTTGAGTTGCTTTTTGAAAAATTACCAATCATTGGAGGAGACAAAAGTAACCTCCTCCTCCTCCTCCTCCTCCTCCTCCTCCTCCTACTACTACTACTATTATTATTATTATTAATTTTCCCCCTTCTTTCCAGAATAATTGAGTCTAAAACCAGTCAGATGTAGCCAAGAAAAGTAGGACCCTGTAAAGGGTTGGGGAAAGGTAGCCTGGTGCAGGCTGTCAGAGCCCAAGAAAGGTAAGAAGGACGACTGTTAAAGAGACTGGCAGTGGTAATTTGCAGTCAGTTACTTACCAGGGATATTGATCCAATAAGTAAATATAGAGAGGATAAGGGTGGCCAGGTTCTTTACTGTTGGAGAGCTGTACATATGGAAAAAGAGAAAACTAGAATGAATCCTCCAGTATTGGATTCAAATTGGAAGCTGTGAGCTCACTGTTTTCAACATCTATATACATATAGATAGATATAGAAATGAATACATATATGGGTATATGCATGTGCATGGATCCATATATATGGTCTCTGGCTCTGTCTGCCAATAAGGTGTGGGAGCAATGACATCCCAATGACAATAAACACCCTAATAGCCTCATCTAGGTTCCTAAAGAGCATTCTCCATGAAAAGCAATAGGAACTTCTTGGAGAAATGGCTAATTCCAGGGCTGTGGCAGGGAAGATGCAAAATTAGCCTGGAATAGCTTTTTGTACCCCAAAATAAAAAAGTGCTCCAACAATGATCGAACACAACAAAAAGATCCAGTAGCCAGCTTAACGAAGGTCCCACTGACCAAGTCTAGAAAAATTTGAATATCAAAATAAAAAATGACAGTAATGAATCATAACCCATTGAATAAAATACGAATCCATGAGTTCAAACTAATACACACTTAAGAAAACAAATAAATGAGAGACTATGACATTTCCCTTTATGTTAGCATGCCAACTAATAAATGTAAAAGGAATGATGGAATTAGAAAACCACCATTTGGCAACCATCATAGAAACAATTAACTCAGCCAATAAACATTGATGGACGTGAAAACTTGAGAGTGAAAGTTGGATAAGAAATGGGATATTTACATAATTTAAAAGTACTTCCTACAAAACACTTGTAATTATTATAGTGGGCTAAATGGTATCCCACAAAAAGATATGTCCCCATTCATGTCCTTCTCCCTAGAAACCTGTAATTGTTACCTTATTGGGGGAAAGGTTCTTTGTAGGTGTAATTTAAATTTAAAAAGTTTGAGCTGAGGAGATCATTCTGGATTACCGAGGTGGGCCCTCAATCTAATAACTAGCATCTTTTTAAGAGTAAGGTCAAGGGAGATTTGACAGACAAAAGAAGAGGCAATGTGACCATAGAGGCAGAGATCAAAGGGATGCCAACAGTCAGCAGAAGCTGGAAAAGGCAAAGAATGGACTCTATTCTAGAGACTCCAGGGAGAGTACTGCCCTCCTGACACCTTGATCTCAGACTCTTGGCCTCCAGAACTGTGAGAGAATACCTATCTTTCTGTTATTTTAAGCCACCCAGTTTGTGGTAACTTGTCACAACAGGCACAGGAGACCAACACAATTACAAAGGGGAAAAAACAATTTTACAGAAGAGAAATCTGGCAGGCACTACCTTAATCCTGTGATCAAAGTAAACATCATCAGTAATAATACAAACTAAAATTGTGTGCCACCTACTAGGATAAAATGAAAACATAGCATCGCTTCTATGACATTCTTGCCAGAGATGCATCACCTGAATCTAATCATGAGGAAATGTCACACAAAGCCAAATTGATGGACAGTCTACTATTGTAATCTTCAACAGGATCAAGGTGATAAAATTCGAGAGTAGACTGAGGAACTGTCTCAGCCAAAAGGAGACAAATAGGCATAACAACTGAATGCAACTGGGTCCTTCACCTATAAAGCAGGGGGGGCCAATTCCCTGATTATGGACTGGTACCAATCCATGGTTAGGAACTGGGCCACACAGCAGGAGGTGAATAGGGGGAGAGCAAGTGAAGCTTCATCTGTATTTGCAGCTACTCCCCACACTAGCATCACAGCCTCCACTCCACCTCAGATCAACAGGTATTAGATTCTTATAGGTCCCTGGTGCCAAAAAGTTTGGGGACCACTGCTATAAAGGACATTACTGAGTCAATTGATGGAACTTAAATAAGGTCTGAGGATCAGGTTGAGGTAAAATATCAATATTATTTCTTGATTTTGGTAGTACTGTGATTATGTAGTAGAATGTCTTTGTAAGAATTGCATACTAAAGTTTTCAGGGTTTTGGAGGTATGTGTTCAGAAATTTACTCTCAAATGGTTTAGAAAAAAATGTTCTTTGTACTATACTTCCAACTTTTTTGTGAGCTTGAAATTATTTTTTTTAAAAAAAGGAAAAACATCACAAAGATTATTTTTGTAATTTGTAACAATAGCTAAATTTGATTGAGTTAGATCACTGGTTTAATTCTCATAACAAACCTATGTATGAGATATCATTATTGATTCCAATTTGCAGATGAAAAAACAGGCATCTTAACATTAATTACTTACCAGAGTTCACATAGCTTGGAAGTTATAAGCCAGGAGTTAAACCCAGATCTATTTAATTTTAGATGCTTTTCTCTTAAGCAGTACACAATTCAATTTTCTTAAATTATTGAGTACTGCGTGTATACACTAATGTGTCTATGTTGTATATATATTAGTTAGGATTCTCCACAGAGACAGGACCAATAGGATGTATGTATGTTTGTGTTTGTGTTTATCATTTTAAAAATGGCTTATAATAATTGGTAATTATGGAAGCTGGCAAGCCCCAAGATCTGCAGAATCAGTCTGCAAGACCCAAGAGAACCAGTAGTTTAATTCTGGATTGAGTCTGAAGGCCTAAAATAGCCAGTAGTGTAGTTCTAATCCAAAGGCTTGCAGTTTGTTTCAGTTTGAGTTCAAAGACAGGAAAAGGGTCAATATTCCAGCTTGAAAGGCATCAGGCAGGGAGAATTCTTTCTTGGGTGCTAGTCATGGTGGTAGCGGTGGTGGTGGTGGTCAGCCTCTTTGTTCTATTCAGGATTTCAGTTGATTGAATGAGGCCCATTCACATTAGAGAGGGCAATCTACTTAATCTCCTGTTTAAACGTTTTCTCATCCAAAAACACCTTTACAAAAACACCCAGAAGAATGTTTGACCAAATACTTGGCATTCTATGGCCTGGTCAAGTTGACATATAAAATTAACCATCATCATAGTTTGACTCATGAACAATAAAACTTTGAACTATAAGGGTGCACTTATACACAGATTTTTTTCAATAACTACTGTAAATGTATTTTTTTATGATTTCTTAAGTAACATTTTCTTTCTAGCTTTTTATTGTAGAAATAAAGTATTTAATACATATAACACAAAATATGTATTAATTGACTGTTCAAGTTATGGGTAAGGCTTCCTTCTGTTCAACAGTAGGTTATTAGTAGTTAAGTTTTGGGAGAGTGAAAAGTTATACATGAATTTTTGACTGCACCAGAAATCGGGGTGACACACTTAACTCCCATGTTGTTCAAGAGTAAACTCTGTGCGTGTGTGTGTGTGTGTGTGTGTGAGAGAGAGAGAGAGAGAGAGAGAGAGATGTGTGCTAGGCTAAAATGTAGATATTTGATAGCAAGAATTGATTAGTATCTATCCAGCCTAGCTTGAGGGAGAAAGGGAGATGCCATTGCTTACATGTACCGGAGAACTGGTACTCTCACATGGGGATGAGATTGTGTCTCTTAACAATACTCACAGTCAGGATGAACTTTCTTTCAGATTGCTCATTTGCTCAGGCTCCACATGGCCTGATTCTTGTGTTAATTTGGTTAGGGTCAATCAGGTCCCTAGTCATCTTTGGGAGTCTCTGGCCACCATTTTCTGTACTTCTCTAGTAACTCCCCATTGCCTGGCCTCAGTGCCCTCACACTCAAAGCCACAGCATCCAGGTTTATACTTGGAGATCCTGTGCTATGTGAAATTAACCCAGATTATATGTAAAGCTACCCTCTTACTTGTTTAGAAAATTACATTCGTCTTAATTTGTCCATCTTTCTACCTCAGTTTCATCTTGGTACCCATTATGATATACAAATAAGGACTGAAAGACATGAATAAAAGGCCATGAAAATTGAAGAGCTTCCAGGTGGTATTTTAGCCTAGCCTATTCTCCGTCCTCCAGCCCCTTTAGGTGGGATGTGGGTTTTTCTAGATTTTTCCCTCCATCTCTTATCCTTGCCTCTTCCTGCAGAGTTATGTCAGAGGGATGGCCAAACTCCAGTAATTCTCCCCAAAGTTATGAGAACATCCTTACACATCTTCTGTGACATAGTCCAGCTATTTTCTCTCTCCTACTGGTTCCATCTTCCCCTGCCTAATCTGAGTCTTCTCAAGTTCTGTTTTTTTCCCTCTTGTATATGCCCCAAGCAGTGGGCCAGTCCTCCTGCATGTTCACGTTTGTTTAAGGTTCACCTTTTCCATTAAACCATGAGCTCTGTAGAGAGGAAGAGGTTGCATGCACATTTTCTCCCCAGTACCTAGGAGGCCTTTGTGGTCTGTTTGCCTGGTTAATATCATTCCCTCTGCCTAGAACATCATTCTCTACAAAGTGCAAATCTTTTCTAGTCTCTACATGAGGCCCTTCTAAAGAACAACTTCCATCTCTCCCTGGAAGAGATTTTGCAGGCCTCTGACCACCTGCTTGACACCAGAGTATATACTCACATCTTATCTCCCCTGGTAGTTTGAAAACTTCTTGAGGACAAAAAAGTGTTTGGAAGTCCTGAGGTCAGTATAAGTTTGAATGATGGGTCAGTTGCTTGCCTGTGTAGTTGTGTGACATTGGACAAGTTAGTCCACCTCTATACCGCAGTTTTCTCTTCTGTTAAGTGGGTATAATAATATCACTTATCTCACAGGATTTTTGTAAGGATTAAATCATATGTTTTTATAAAGTACTTAGAAGAATGCTAGACACAGAATACACTTAGTAAATGTTAGCTGTTACTATTATTCTTCTCACTTGTTATAGTTATCTATTGTTGTGTAACATTATGTTAGAATTTAGAAGCTTAGAACAATTATAAACATTTGTCATCTTTCATACTTCTTATGGAGTAGGAATTGAGGAGAGGCTTAAATGGGTGATTCTGGCTTGGGATCCCTCATAGGATTGTGGCCCAGATGCCAGCTGCAGTCACCTGAAAGATTTCCTGGGGCTGGAGGATCTTAACGGAAAGATAACATTTTTACAATAATAAAATTTTCTTTATTCGTGCTGTACAATACAGATGCAACTAGCCACATGTGGCTATTGAACACTTGAAATGTGGCTAACATGTAAACTTTTAATAACTTTGTTGTATACATTGATTCTTTTCAAGGGTGGGTCAGTGGCGAACCTTAGGTTCAGGCAGTAAGGGATTCTTATTACAATTATTAATACTAAGTGCTATTTTACTATATACTCTGGTATATTTTTGTTTAATTCTCACAGTAGCTGTATAGTGTGATACTGAAATCCATTTGAAGAACTCAGGAACCTAATTTTAAATTTTAATTTTTATTAATTAAAATTTAAATACCCACAAATGGTTAGTGGCAACTGTATGTCCTATACAGATGTTACAGGAAGAGATTTGCCTGAATATAGGACAGAGAAGAGAAGTGGAGGCTGAGCTTTGCTACATGGAGGGTAGGCCCATTTCAGACTTGAAGAGACCATGATAAACTAAATCCAGTGGATGGTAAGTGTTGGCCAAGTACTATTACACACCCCTGCAAGGCTATTTGTAACTGAACTGAATACCCTGAATATCGAAAGGGTCTAAAGACACAGGGACTGGTTCTCTGATGGCAGTATTGAAAAAAGTATTTTGGGGAGATAGGAGGGACCTTTGCCACATCTGCCACCTAGGGTCAGGGGCAGAACCACTATCTTTTAAGAGTTAACAGTTATAATGGCTATGTCCAAATTTGCACCTTTTAAGACAAGTAAAGAAATAGCCACTTTTTCTCCCTCCTTTCTTTTCATGGCTTCATGCTAGGCTTTAAGAAGCGTTGGCCCTGAGAAAGAAGACAGCTACCAAAAAGGGCTCTTCTGTCAAACTTGGCTCAAATTTAAAAGCAGAGCTTAGGAACTGTTTCCAAACAGGAGCCTATCATGCAAACCACACTTTAGGGAGTAGCCTGCACTGAATTGCTTGACTGCACTGTGTTCTTGCTGTCTGAGCCAACTCCTGGAATTGTATTCCAACCAATAAGACTGAGACTTTCCCTGTCCAATTGGAATTGAGCAGCTATATCTTCATTAGCATCTTTACCAACCAATCAGAGCAGCTCCATTCTAACCAATCCAGAAAGTGCTTTTTGGACCAAACGATGAGGATTTAGGGTTCTCATTTGTATGAGGATGGACCAGTCAGGGACCAGGGGTGGGAACTTTCCATATAAGCCAGTAAGTCAGCTCCCCTCTGGCTCTGGAAGGGCACTTTACATTTCCACTGAAGAAAGAAGACTGAGTTTCCTGCTATACTGAACTAGAGCTGACCAGACCAGATCAGAGCTGTCTAGCCTGAGAGAGGCCTCACCCAAGGGCAGCCTTGCTGTTCTCAGAGTCCTACTGTATCATAATTGAACTATTTGCATTGAATGAAGTTTCCTTTTTCACTGCACCCTAATTTGGAGATTCCTATCAGCGTTGAATTGGTACCAACAACTATTGGTTGACAGAAAAAAAAGGTGGAATAATTCAATAACTTCTCCTTGACTAGCTCATAGATACAAAAGTAATAAAAATGTCCATACACTGGTAGGGAGCCAGATGTTCTTGGTCTTGCGCTGTTTTGCCAGACTAGCTCTCTACACTTCAGCTATCCTTTTGTAGAATGTCAAGGCTGGAGAGGGCTTCTGAGGTCCCCACCTTCTCTAGCTTCCTGGGTGCTTATGTAATGTAATCAAAATCATAATGATAAAAACAGCAACCACATTAACTGAGAATTTACAGGTGCTAAGTACTGAGCTAAATGCTTCATATTCGCCATGCCACTCAAGCCTAATGACTGTTTTACAAATCCCCATTTTCGGAGTAGGAAACTGTGGCTCTGCTCCCTGAATTTAAGTAACTAGTCCAGGGTCACAGGGGGAGTAAAGAGTTAAGTTAGGCTTTAAATCCAGCTGATTCCAACTCCTAAGCTTTTAATTACTTTGGTGTATACATTATTTCTCTTCGAGGGTGGCCGGCGGTGAACTTTAGGTTCAGGCAGGGAAGGATTCTTATTACAATTATTATTAATACTGAGTGTTATTTTACTGTGTACTCTGATATATTCTCGCTTAATTCTCACAGTAGCTGCACAGCGTGGTCGATACTAGTGCCCAAAGTGTACGTAAGGGAAAGTGAGGGCCAGAGAATCTCAGTAAATTGCTAAAGGTTAAATAGCTAGCAAGAAGCAGGAGACTCAAAACCAAGCGGTCTGTCTTCATTCCCCTGTCTTGATGATTCTGCCTTCAGAACAGGGCAAACATGTCAGAACCACCACTAGGGCAGAGGGATAGAGGCCGCCGCCTACCGGAGCTACCGGACCGCCCAGGCGGCCAGATTCCAGCGCGCACGCGCTATCGGGCTCCGGCTTGGAGCGCGCCCCGGGCACGAGGACGGCCGCGGGGAGCGTGCGCGCGGTGACGTGCCGGGCGCCATGTTGGAGGGCTGGTGGTAGCGGCTCGGGGAGGTCTTCATTCTCTCGGTCTCGCTCTCTCGCTCGCTTCCCCCGGCTCCCTTCGGTGCCCCCCCCCCGTCGCCTGCGTGCGGGAGTGTGTGCGAGGGAGGGGGAGGGCGTCGGGGGGGTGGGGGGAGGCGTTCCGGTCCCCGGAGACCCGCGGAGAGAGGCAGAGGCTGCGAGGGACTCCGGGAAGCCATGGACGTCGAGAGGCTGCAGGAGGCGCTGAAAGGTGGGGATAACTGCCCCCTTTTCCTTCCTCCTCACCCTCCGCGGCCCTCTCTCCTTTCCCTTCAGGGCGGGTGGCTCAGAGGGCCAGGGCTGGGCACGGGGGAGAAGGTGCGCTTACCCGGCTCCCTTCCCCCTCTCGCCTCTCTAGGGGCGGGAGCCCTGTGGGCAGCTCCCTCCCGCCCGCTCTGGGCTTTGTGTCCGACGCTGGCGTCTAGGCTGGGGGAGGGGAGCTGGGGAAGCTCTCACTGGGCCCATACCCTGTCATACCCTTCCGGGGTCAGGTCGTGGGCCTGCAGCCCCTTCCTAGGCAGGCTCTGTTCTCCGTCAGGCCCTCGCACGCCAGGCGTCGGGTTAGAGGAAAAAGTAAGATTTGGGAATGGGGGAGGGGTGGCAAAGCAACTTTAAATTTGTATACCAGTGAGCCTTTTTCAGGGCTTCGGGAGTCGTCATTCCACGCTTCTTAATTCTAAGGTGGTCGCCTTCGCTGCTCTTGATGTTCACCTTTCAAGCAACAGGCTTGAGAACAGTGCTTTCAAACTTAGAATACCGTGATTTCAGCCTGTTCAGACTTATGCTTTGAAATCCAAAATCTCTTAAAGAAAGCTACATGAGGTGACTGGTGTTTCTTAAAACGCAGACTTATGAACTTCACATATATAAACAGTTGTGGGGCGTGGGGCCTGAGATTTTAATTGTAACTGGATTTTCAAATAAAGCTGATGGAGGTGTTCCTCCGGACCACACTTTTAGAAACAGTGCATTAAAGATGGTTTGTGGAGTGCTTACTTTAGGAGGATGCTTACTTTAGGAAGATTCTTGTTACCTGTGAAGAGGGTGACATGTGAAAGTAGAACTTGGGGAATTGAAGTGGATATTTGGTTGAGAGGCTAATTTTTTTTCTTAATACAAGGAAGGACTGGGAGGAAAGTTTGTTTTTTAGAGGGTATTGGCATTGATTATGAGAAATACTGATAACTTTTCTTTCTTGTCCAGATTTTGAGAAGAGGGGGAAAAAGGAAGTTTGTCCCGTTCTGGATCAGTTTCTTTGTCATGTGGCCAAGACTGGAGAAACAATGTGAGTTGAAAACATGTATTCGATGTTATAGACCTATGTATCATTCAGAATTGCTTGGGAAAGGGGGAAAAACTGTATTTTAGAAGAAATGAATAATCCTCCTGTGTAAAGCCTACAAGCCCCAGCCATTTAAAGCATTTATTTAAGTGCATATACTTTAGTTACTTTATGCATTCTGTGTAATGAATTTTAAAATTTTGTTAATTTTTTTTTGTACTTATGCTTGGGTACATTTAGAATTTACTGGTCTGAAAGAGCCAGAAAAAGGAAGAATTCTTATTCCATTATGACCCTTTTTTAGCCATACAGGCTTATTTTGAGAGTTTTGTGACATTGTTTCAGATTATTTTGTTGGTTGTATTTTCTCACATTGTCCTATATCCAACCTTTTGTTGTCATTTATGTATGTGGGTGTTAAAGTGTCACTTCTATTCTCTTGAGAACGCTGTGATATTCTGACAAATTCCAGATGAGAGTTTCGACTGTTCTGTAAACTTTTTTAGGCCAGATAACTTGTTACATATCCTCAGCATTTTATTAGGTTTGTTTCGAGATGTGATTCTGAAACTTTTATAGTGAACTGTAAAGTTAGAACTATTTTCAAAGGGAACATTTCATTGCATCATTGTGTGTGTAGTTCGGGTAACAGGAGTTGTTTTCACACTCCGGCTAAGTTAAATCAGAGAGTGTGCAGATTTGGTGACATTCTTGTAATGGTAGGGAGTGGGAACAGAAAAGGGGAAGCTTTCTTCGGATGCAGTATTGAGTGGGCTTTCTCTGCTCCCTTGTTTATGTCAAAATTTCTTTTCAAGGCCTAATAGAATGTAAGCTTCAGCAAGCAATGTATACTTTCTTTGGGTTTATTAGTAAATGTTCGTTTGCTTATGGTTGTAGTGTAGCCTTCTAACTAGCCTAATTTTAGAAAGGGAAAAAATCTCTTTGCTTTAAAGATCATGTACACAAGCTGGACCTCCTAAGTGCTTTCTAAAAATTACCAGTCAACTTAAGAATGTGATTATGATGTGCTCAATTATATATTTCTATTGCATTTAAAAAATGGAACCCTTTAGGAGAAAAAATCATTTTTTATCTATGAATTATAGTCTCATAACACTTAATTTTTTTAAATTGAAGCAAAACAACAGATGTTTATATAGATAAGCTTAAAAATGGCTAGATGGACATCTTTCAAAAATAAATTAATTCCTAATCATAAATGCTTAGATTGCCACTATTTCTTTCACATTGCTGGTTAGTCCAAATTGATCCCTTTCTACAATACGAGGAGGAAAAGCATTTTACTTTAAGAGTTTTGCTACACAAGATTATATCACACTGTTTGGAGATAAATATTTAAAACCACTTATTCAGCTTATCAGACCTGTACAAACTGCCTTCCATTTTTGATAAAATACAGTAGAGGTTAGTACCTTCACTAAGAGTGATTTTGTGTTAAAGTGGTTGGTGTTGATAGATTGTCTATTGAGTTTGGAAAATATTTTTAAATTTATTATTCAAGTAGCTGATGTTTATACATTTAGCTTTATTTAGCCCCCTTTTTAAAAAAATCTGTGGGCATGCCTTATGGAATTTGGAGTTTCTGTCATCTACTTATGGCTAGACTGAGCTTTGTTTAACTTCTAAGATTGTAACAAGAGAATGAAAATCTAAAGAATAGCAAGTCAGATCTCTTTGATGTTTTAGGATGGATGAGTCCCTTAAAATAAGAATTCCATAGCTCTGTTTTTATTTTCATTGATACATTATAGCAAGACATCATTAACAGAAGAAATTTGTGCAACTTTGTGGATGAAAATCAGTGTTAGCCTAGGCTATTCATTTAAGAAAACAGTTGATTTGACTCTTAGCTTTAGAGAGATTTTAGAATTATAGATCTTATTGAGGAGGCAGTCGTAGGAAAATTAAAGAGTATTGTAACAGTTTTCCTTCCTAGTTTGTTAAAAACTACCTGTAGGCATCTATTGTAGGCAGTTGGGGAAGATGCTAAGCTGTTATGAAGAGGGAAATATATTTTTATCTATCTGTCTATAACAGCCCCCAAATTAGTTTTTGGCTACTTCAAAAAAAATTATTTTGATGACAAGAGGTTACTTTCTCCTAAAAATGAGATATTTCTTGAGCAGCGCTTTTCCAGAGATAAGTTTCTAACTTAATGCCAAATATATATTATGTGCTGAACAAACAAACGTGGTAGGTTTCAATCATAGATTTAAATAATTTGATGGGTTTTAGTTGCAGTTATTCATTTTGATGGTCAAATTGTCTCATCTTTGACCAGTGGGAATCTCTTCCAGTTGATTCCAGAGTCCCTCTTTCTTGACCCTAGTAGTCTTTGATAGTGTCCTTACTCTGTGGTATGAGAATAAGTTTATCACCACCCCACCCTCACCCCCACCCCAAGACCTGGAATCAGCCATTTTCCAAAAATCTCTGCCGACTATAAGTGGGAGATGGTTGCTAGAGATGCATAATATTATTGAGTTGGTCATTGTTTCTAGCCTCTTCAGTGGACAACTAGATGAAGTAGTTCATGATTTATACAGATACTTCCATTTCAAAATCAGGACTACGGGATTATTTTTGCTTCTTCTACACCAAAAATTCTGGTTCTCAAGAGCATAGTAGAGTCAGCCTATTCTATAATTCCTGACTATATTTAACATTACACACCACCAAATTAATTGCTAAAATTCTCTCAATTTATAACCCCTATTTTTTAAAAAAGTACTTGTATCTACATTATATGAGCATGTAGCTGTTACATAGCTCTTTCTTAACTGTCATTTATTCTTAGTTTTACTGTAGCTATGTATCTAATGCTCACTACCAGTCCTTAAGTCAGCGTCTAGTCATTTGGGTTGTCTGAAGCTCATTCTCTAATAATATATTCTTTAGGCAGGGTTCATGGGAACAGTGTTTCCTAAGTTCTTCTATGTTGTTAACATTTTGTGTCCTTTATTCTTGAAAGTCAGTTTGTCTGAAAATAAAAGCTTTGTTTCACATTTTTTGTCCTTGAGTAGCTTAAATAAGTTAGTTCCATTGTTTCCCCCTACTTAAAGAGTTACTGTCAGAATCTGATGATAATCTGATTTTCTTTGCTTTCTAAACCACCCAGTCTTTTTGCCTAGATTCCCAAAGAACTTTTACTTTGGAATGTATTAATTTTTCTAAACTACGTCCTTAGTGTTTGGGATTTGGGGTCAGTATATTCAGTATATCTGGAGAACTTTTTCAGTAGGTATTTTCAGAGTTTTCCGATTTTTTTTTTTTTTTAATTTCTGATAAGTGATTTTTGAATTATTTCCTTTGGTTTTTCTTTTAGAGATTCTTGTCTTCCTATACTGTACCATCTTTGTCTTCAGTATTTGTAATTTGTCTTGAATTCTTTTTTTATTCCAATTCTTTAAAAATAGCTTTATTGAAATATAATTGACATACAGTAAACTTCATTTATTGAATATGTATAGTTTTGGTAAGTTCCGATAGCTGTCCACACTCAGGAAACTATCACCACACTCAAGATGGTGAACAAATCCATTACTCCCAGAAGTTTCTTCATGCCCCTTTGTAACCTCTCCCCTGTGTGCTCCCATCCCTTTAGGCACCTAATAATCTGCTTTTTGTCACTGTAGATTAGTTAGCATGTTCTAGAATTTTATCTAAGTGGAATCATACATATGTATTCCTTGACAGCTTCTACTCAACATAATTATTGTTTCCCCCCTCCACCTTTATTGAAGTATAATAGACAGTTGTTCATATTTACAATACAATTCAATGAGTTTTTTTCATTTATAGTTGACATACAATAATATGTTTCAGTTATACAGCATAGTGATTAGAGATCTGTATAACTCACAGAGTGGTCACCCCACTAAATCAGGTACCCTTTTTCCCCCTAACAAATTTTTTTTAACATTTTCGACTGTTTTCCTTGCGCTATACTTTATATCTCCATGACTCTTTTGTATCTGTACATTTGTACTTTTTAATCGCCTTGCCCTTTTCCACCATCACCGCAACACCCCCTCCCATCTAGTAGCCCTCAAAATATTCTCTGTATCTTTGAGTTTGTTTTTGCTGTTATTTTGTTCTTTAGATGCCACATGTACGTGAAATCATGCAGTATTTGTTTGTCTTTCTCTTTCTGACTGGCTTCATTCAGCACGATACCCTCTAGGCCCATGAAGGCGATATCTTTTCCATTTGGTCTTTGTGCGACTTTTAATCTGAAGTGAGTCTCTTGTAGGCAGCATATGTGAGGGATCTTGTTTTCATACCTGTTCTGCTTCCCTATCTTTTGGTTGAAGCACTTAATTCTTTTCCATTTGAAGTACTTGTTGATAAATATGTAGGTAATACCATTCTTTATCCATGTTTTTGATACATGTTTTTTCTTAAGTCCCTCCAACAATTCCTGTACTACTGGCTTGATGTTGATAAATTCCTTTAGCTTTTTTTTTTTGTCTGGGAAACTCTTTATCTGTTCTTTAATTCTTAATGATAGCTTGGTTGCATAAAGTATTCTTGGTTGTAGTTCCTGAGTTTTCATCACATCAAATATTTTTTGCCAAGTCCTTCTGTCCTGTAGTTTCTTTTGAGAAATTGGCCGCCAGTCTTATGGGAGCTCCCTTGTAGGTAACTAATTGCTTTTCTCTTGCTGCTTTTAAGATTCTCTCTTTGTATTTAACCTTTGGCATTTTAATTATGATGTGTCTTGGTGTGGGCCTCTTTGGGTTCCTTTTTCGGTACTCTGTGCTTCCTAGGGTTGTAAGTCTATTCAGTGTCCCTCCCCCCGCCCCCACCACCACTACCACCTTTATTAAAGGGGCATGAAGGTTTGGGATGTTTCCCATCATTATTTCTTCAAATATATATTCAACTTCAGGTTCTCCCTCTTCAAGTATCTCTATGATATGGATGTTGTTACCCTTAATTTCATCCCATAGGCTCCTTAAATTATATTCTGGGTTATTTTTTTCTTGCCTTTCTGTGGTTGGGCGCCCTTGGCTTCCCCATCCTCTATTTCGGTGTTACTATCCTCGTCTTCCTTCACTGTGTTGATTCCAAATCCCTCTAATATACTTTTCATCTCAGATAATGTTTTCATTTCTGACTGGTTCCCTTTTACAATTTCCATTTCCATTTTTATGTTATTTATCTCTTTGTTAATGTTCTCACTGAGTTCATCTACACTTACCTTAATTTCATGGAGCATCTTTATAACCAATATTTTGAACTCTGGATCTATGAGATTCCCTGACTCCATTTTTCCTTGATCTCTGTTCTGTTCTTCATATGATTTCTCCTCATCTTTCCATTTTTGCTGCCTCTCTGTGTCTGTTTCTGTGTACTAATAGAAGTTCCTAAGACTCATGGTCTTATTAGCATGGCTTTGTGTAGTAAGTGTCCAGTGGCACAGTCCTGAGAGGAGTTCAGCTGCAGGCCAAGTTTAGCCCCAGCCAGTGCCCCTCTGGTACCACCTGTTAAAGTTCAGCAAGCAATCCACAGATGCTGTGCTTATAGTTGCCACAAGAAGCTACACCAGAAACTGAGGTCAGCTGCCACCAATGTGAGTATTGGCACTGCTCAGCAAGTGGCACTTGAGTTGCCAAGGACAAAACTGAATGTGGCTTGAGTAGGGCCACAAGTTGAGGGCGGCAGAAATTCAGGGAATCTTCTGGGCAAAGCGACCTCTGTTTGATAACATCTCAGCTATGGTGGTGCTGAGTCCGCACACTGGGAGGGGAGAGGACTCAACAGAGGGGCAATGGATACCATTGGCACTTCTGCCCATTTAGAATGCCTTGTCTCTGATCCTTGCTCCAACAACTCAGTGGCCCCGTTTAAGTCCCTGGTGACCCCTAAGCAGCCAGCTCAGCGCTGGTGCTCAGAGCAAGCTTGTCTGTCATCGCGTAAGTCCGGTTGTGGACACGGCCTGTTTAAGAGGCATCTGCAGCTGCTCGGTGCCGCTACAGTAGCCTCTGCCCACTCAGCTGCTGGGGACCAGGCAGCCTTGCATCTTCGCCACTTCCTACCTCTAACCATTGCAGGGTGATTTCTTATTCCTCTCCCTAGTTGTAGTGCTTCTGTTTATCTAGACCCCCAGGCGACTCCGTTTGCTGTCTGCTCTGTGTTTCTATTTCAACTTCGTTGTGGTCACAAGAGGGGATGAGCAAATCTTTTTGCCTGGTTCTCAACAACATAATTATTTTGAGATTGATCCATGTTGCAGATATCAGTTAACAGCTCATTCCTTTTTAATTTGAGTAGTAGTATCTGAAAATCCTACAGTTTATTGTACATTGACCTGTTGATAGACATCTGGATTATTTCCAGTTTTTTGTATTATAAGAGAAGCTGCTGGGGTGGCTCCATAGTGTAGTGGTTAGCACGTCTACTTTACGCGCAGAATGTCCTGGGCTCGCGCCCCAGGTGGAGCCATAGACCAAACCCCAGGGTCACCAGGCCCTGGGTGCATGCTGCGAGCTCTTGGGGGTGGGGAAATGCCCTGCCTTTAGAGATCCAGTTCTTAAAAGGGAGAGGGCAACATACATAGGTTAGGGGGGGAAATTAAAGAGGGGGAAAAATGTTCGGAAAAAAAGAAAAGAAAAGCAAAGCTGTGTGAATATTGTGTGCAAACTTTGGACACATACATTCTTTTCTATGGTATAAAAACGTAGGAGTGTAGTGGTTGGATCATGTGATAGGTATATGTTTTACTTCTTAAAAAACTGCCAAACTTTTTTAGTGTTTGTACTAGTTTGCATTCCCACCAGCATTAAAGGAGTTGTTTAGTTTCTCCACATTCTTTCTAACATTTAGTATGGTCAATCTTTTCCAGTGTAGCCATTCTAATAGGTGCACATTGGATAATGGTTTTATTTTGCATTTCCCTGATGGCTGATGACTAAGAGCATCTTTTCCTGTGTTTATTTGCTGTTTATTTCCTGTGTTTATCTTTGTTGGTGTATTCTTTGTTCATGTCTTTGCCCATTTTAAAACTGAGTTTTCTTACCAGGTTTTAGAGGTAATTATATATTATGGATACAAATCTTTTTTATCTGACACATGATTTGCAAATACTGTGTAGATTGTCTTTTCATTCTCAACAGTATCTTTCAAAGTAAAATTTGTAATTTATTTTCATGTTGCTTTTTAAAATTTCCTTTGAGTGACTCATGGTATGAGTAGGTAACATGGAAAACCTAGCAAATGCTTGGTGGGTAAGTACTCAATAAATAGTTATTGTGTTGATAAAACTTTTTTCCTCTCTGCAGTTTCAAGTTCTTTACTTTCACCAATTTTGACAATAGTACGATAATAAAAGTTAGGTTATTTAGAAGTAGTTATCAACAGTTAAGACTTGCGTTATTATAAATAAAATCTTCTTAAGCCCATATGGCTGTTAGATCCTTCTGTGGGTTTCTAAAGGGAATTTTGTTGTGGCCAGCATAGTATTTATTGAATATTTGAACATCAATTTTAAAATGTTAGTCTCACATACTACCTTCGTGATTTTTGTTACACTCTTGTAACATCTGGAATGTATAACTATTTACTTAATACTATTCTTTAGGTTGGCTTATGTTTTTTTCTTCAAATTTTTTTAAATGGAAAAAATATTACAGATAGAGGGCAAGCACTCATTTTACCCTTCCCCAGAGTTATAACCACTGTTAATTTCCCCCCCTTGATCATGCCGTGAGAAATAAGATCTGAAATAGTTTGTTGCAAAGTGGATGCCCTTTGGTGTCTAAATATTCTCCTGACTGCAGTGATTAAGATATGAACATAAAGAAAATTTTTTCATTTCTTACATCATACTGTAAACTCGATGTGTCATGTACACTGCACAAAATTACTGGATGATGCACAGGAAGCTAGACACGCGAACTTTGTTTTTTGACTAGTTAACTTCGGATCTTCAATTTCTTTGGTGTCCAAATGAGTGTATAGTTTTTCCCATGTTTAGTCCAGGTTGGTACTGGTAGTTGGGTAATAACCCTAATTTCATGAGACTTAGCATATGATAATGTCATTCTTGGAAGAAACATGCTTAAGTTCTGAATTTAGCTGGGCAACTTCTATGTGTATAAATTTGGGCAAATTATTTGTGAATGTGTTTCCTCGCTTGAAAAAATGGGGTTTCATTGTAGGTGCTTCAGCTATTGTGATACTTTAATAAATGAAAGCATATAGCTATAAATATTAAAATTTGAGAGGGAGTAAAAATTAGAATTAGGCATAAATAGAGTGAATTTGTCTCAAGAAACAAGTCTGAGGTACTTAATCTTGTGAAAATTTCTTTGATGTGAGAGTCAGGAGAGCACAAGGCAGACGTGGATTTGAATTCCCAGCTCTTAGTTACTATGTGACTATGGTTAACTTTTCAGTGCCTTTATTTTCCTCCTCTGTAAAAAATATGGGTAGTATACATCTTTCTCACTGGATATTGTGGGGGAATTTGAAGAGTTTATACATATAAAGTGCTTCAGGGTAACTGGCACATGAGTGACACTACCTAGCCCATGGAAGCTACTATGTATATCTAATTATTTTAGTCTCATTGTTTAAATCACTTAAGTTATCATGGGCCACAGTTTCCTCAAGTACTGAATAAGGGGCTCGTAATAGGTAATCACCAAGGTTCCTCAGCTTTGAAATGCTTGGAATCTCTGTTGAAGCTGTAGTTAACCTGAGGGTGGTATTGCAACTATAGTGATTAAGGGTGGAAAGTGGGACATAGTGATAGCGGTTGTTGTTAATTAAAATGAAGGGTGTTGACGTTTGGGAATATGTTACATAGGTGAATGGTTTGGGGAGAGTAAAGAAATAATCAATTTTCTATACTTAAATGAGAAAGACTAGTCCTTGTTACCACTTAACTCATTATAGTGACATGATTATGCTTATATACCTGTATATGTACAAGTGCAGTTTTTACCTAAATCCAGAGATCATTTTTGTGCCTGCCAATGAATGTATGAGTTCGTAATGCTTGTGGACTGTTATTGGAAACTGTCAAAAACTTCATGTTGTGTCAGTAATTTATGGTCCAGAATTTACTGTGATTTCCCTCTTTTGTGGGCTGTAGATCTTTTTCCTTTCTGATATGGGAGTTTATCATTAGGGTGAGTGAGTGTGTTTGTATTTGTCCCCCTAAATCAAGTTTCAGTATCAATGGCAAAAATTTAATCAATGATTAAAACAGTATAGACAGTTGAGTATGTTGACTGTTAATGTAGTACATATACCTGCGAAAGAACTATTCTTTAAAAATACCTAATGAATCTGGAAAATGTATTTTAGATCTTCATTTTTGCTATGCTCTCAGGTGTATTCAGTAGCTTGTCTTTGCTTGTTCTGGTTTCACCCACAGCAGTCTGCCTGGGTTTGCACTGCTGGTATGGAATTTACCTTCTATAAGAGGCACTTCTATAACCATCCTCCAAACTCCATTTCTTCCAAATATATTGAAATATTATTGAGAACTGAACACCGTTGAATATAAATAGAAGTTAATTTAAGTCTCAAAGTTGTAATAAAATAATAGTAATAGTGATTCCATTTCTTTTTAAAAACGTGCTATATATATATATATATATATATATATATATATATATATATATATACATGGTAGTGCAAGTAGGGCAATTTATCACTTATCAGTTTGCTTTTGTTGGGTTTGGAGGGAAGATATATTGAGAGTCCCTCTGGTAGAGCGAAGACACTCTTGGAGCTGTTCGTCGGATATGTCTCTTGCCTCTTATAACTTTCTTAGGAGTATGCAGCTTACTGAAATGAAAGCCTAAGGATGAAAACATTACTTAGTTACAGTTTAGGCCCAGTACTTCCCTAACTCTTATCAAAATTTTTAATTCTTAAGACTGAACTAGCCGTTTATTTTACTTGTCAAAACTTTGCTTCAGGTCTCTCTCACTCTCTGCCTCTGAGAGAGGAGACCACACTCTGTCTATGAAGTGCTACCCCTTTTCTAATAAACTTTCCTTTTGACTTAAAAAACAAAAACAAAAACAAAAAACTTTGCTTCAGCTCTTTTTTTTTCTTTCTTTTTATAACCAGATCTGACTTTAGACTCTCTCAGTCAGTCATAACATTGTATGTATTTTCTTGTCTTTCTACGATTTGCCTCGCCTCTCTTAACGGGTGTGGGCCTCTTGATCCTTTTGAAATTTCTTTCAATATTATTTCTTGTATGTGGTGCTTCTCGGTACTCTTACCTAGCTAGAATTTTTGGTTTTAAAATGGTGGACCTGGAATTGTCATTTATCTTTAAGGGACTAGGGCCTCTTTCTTCCTAAAAGTCAATTTAATGTAACTTTTACCTAATGCCACACAGATGTTTCATATACCTATCCTAATTTAATCTTTACAACTACTCTCTGAAGTAGATATCTCTGCTTTTTTTACAAGTAAGAATACTGAGGTTTACAGAACTTAAATAATTTACCCAAGATTGTGCACCTAGAGTGTGACAGAATTGGTATTTAAACTCAGGTATTCTGACTTCAGATCCTCTCATAATCTGTACTTTATACTGCTTGTCCCTTGTTTAGTTGTCTTACATCTTTTCTCTTTATTGTAGCAGTCTCAGGATCCGTTCAAAACCACTGTTAGAATTTGAAGCTATGCATTTGGCAGGAATCTGTTATTTCTCTAATTTCTGAGACTTCCATATTGCTTACCTAAGACCGACCTGTTCAGCCCTCCTTTGTGGCAAATTAAAATATGACCTTGAAAACACTGACACTATAATTTACTAGGGGAAGGGATAATGGCAAGTATAGGTAGATGGGGTGTGGTGGTTTGTGATTTAAGCAAAACTATTAGATAATATTTATTGGAAGAGTCAGTAGGGTAGGTGACTTGATATATCCTTAATATTTATGATTTTATCTTTTCCAGTGACCTCAAAGGCTGAAAATTTTTGTAATTTTGTAGAGGCATAAATTTGAATCATATAGGTGATGAGACTGATACATGTAGCCGAAAGTATGTAAGCCTGGCTTTCTCTTTAACGGGCATCTTGGATTTGTTCTCAGTCAAAAATCTTAATCCTTACAATATTGAGAGGTAGGTGGTAATATTCCCATTTACAGGTGATGAAACTGGAGAAAATACATACTGTAAAAGGATTTGAAATTTGAGAGATGTAAGAGGTCTTACAAATGCACTTTTAAGTTTTGCATTGGTATTGTGTATCTCAGAGAGGTTGAGAGAGCTTTTGTTAACAACAAAATATTTCTATTCAAAATTGTACTAGTGCAAATTTGATATTTTTGGAATATCAAAATCTGATCTTATTTTAGGGATATTGTCCATGTTATTTTCAGAGTGACTTGAGAGTGTAGCTGTTTTTGTTTCAAAGTAGTTCTTTTACTGGAGACTAGTCTACCTTTTCTAGGGCCTTTGCACACCGTTTCCTTTTTCTTTTCTTTTCCCTTTTCTTTCTTTTTGTTGGGGTAACATTGGTTAATATAATATAATTTTCAGATGTACATTACCATTTGACATCTATATATTCTGTGTGTTTACCACCCAAAGTCCAGTTTCCTTCAGCTGCCAGATATTTCATCCCCTTTACCCACTTCACCTTCCTCCCCCCATGTATTTGATCCCCGTTACTCTGTGTACCTACCCCGTCCTCCCCCATGCAGCTAATAACCACTATTCTGTAATCCTCTGGTAACCACTAGTCTATAGTCCATGTCTCTGAGTCTCTTTGTCCTGTTCACTTGTTGCTTTTAGGTTTCTATCCCACATATAAGTGATATCGTGTGATTTTCAACTTTTTCTATCTGGCTTATTTCGCTTAGCATGATTATTTCAAGGTCTATCCATGTTGTCGTAAGTGACAGCATTTCATCTCTTCTTATGGCTGAATGATATTCCATTTTATAATGTTGGCCGAGGTTTGTCATAGATGGCTTTTATTATGTTAAGGTACTTTCCTTATATACCAATTTTGTAAAGTGTTTTGATCATAAGTGAATGCTCTATCTTGTCAAAGACTTTTTCCACAGCTATTGATATGATCATATGATTGTTAATTTTTAATTCGTTTATGTGGTGTATCACATTAATCGATTTGTGTATGTTGAATCATCTTTGTGCCCCTGGGATGAAGCCAACTTGATTGTGGTGTATAATCTTGTGAGAATGTTGCTGTATTCTGTTCGCTGGTATCTTATTTATGATTTTTGCATCTGTGTTCATGAGAGATACTGGTTTAGTTTTCTTTTTTTGTGTTGTCTCTACCAGGTTTTGGTATCAGAGTAATATTGGCCTCATAAAATGACTTGGGAAGTATTGCCTCCTCTTTGAATTTTTGGAAGAGTTTGAGGAAAATAGGTATTAAATCTTTGAATGTTAGGTAGAATTCACTGGTGAAGCCATCAGGACCTGGACTTTTACTTTTTGGTAGGTTTTTGATGATCGTTTCAATTTCCATATTGCTGATCAGTCTATTTAGATTTCTAGTTCTTGTTTCAGTCTAGGAAGGTTGTATTTTTCTAAGTACTGCTCCATTTCTTCTAGGTTATTAAATTTGGTATTACATACTTTTTCATAGTATTCTTGCACGATCCTTTGGCTTTCTGCGATGTCAGTCATAATTTCCCCTCTTTTGTCCCTTATTTTGTTTATTTGTGTCCTTTATTTTTTTGTGTTTTCAATTTCATTTATTTCTGCTTTAATTTTGATGATTTCTTTCCTTCTGACTTTAGTCTTCATTTGTCCTTCCTTTTCTAGTTTTTTTTTAGGTTGAGCATTAAGTTGTTTATTTGGGCTCATTCTTGTTTTTGGAGATAGACCTGTAATGATACGAACTTTCCTCTCATGACCACTTTTGCCATGTCCCAAAAGTTTTGATATGTTTTACTATCATTATCATTCATTTCTATGTATCTCTTGATCTTTCTTTTTATTTCTTCGCTGACCCAGTTATTCTTCAGTAGCATGTTGTTTTTGTGGTTCTTCCTGCTTTCTTTTTGCAGTTGATCTCTAGTTTCAAAGCATTATGATCGGAGAATGTGGTTGGTATGATTCAACCTTATATTTTTTGAGGCTCTCTCTGTGTCCCAGTATGTGGTCTATTCTTGAGAATTTTCCATGTGCACTAGAGAAGTATGTATGAGCAGATGTTTGGGGATGGAAGGCTTTTGCAAATGTCAATTATGTCCAGTTGATCTAATGTGTCATTTAAGGATGTTATTTCCTTATTGATTTTCTGTTTGGATGATCTTTCCATATCCGACAGTGGGGTACTTTAGGTCCCCTTCTAAAATAGTGTTTTGGTGTGTTTCTCCATTTAGTTCTGTTAGTAATTGGAGCATAGATATTAATAAGTGTTATGTCTTCTTGGTGCATGATTCTCTTTATCATGATGAAGTGTCTCTCAATATCTTTCCTTACTTTTTATATTTCGAAGTCTGTTTCGTCCGATATTAGCGCCGCTACTCCTGTTTTTCTCTGAATGCCATTTGCTTGAAATATCATTTTCTACTCTTTCACTCTGAGTCTATATTTGTCTTTGGAGCTGAGACATGTTTCCTGGAGGCAGCATATGGTTGGGTTTTGTTCTTTGATCCATTCTGCAACTCTGTGCCTTTTTGTTGTTGAGTTCAATCCATTTACATTTAGGGTAATTATTGAAATATGAGGTCGTCTTATAGCCATTTTATCTTTTGCTTTCTGGTAGTTTGGTGTTTCCATTGCTTCCTTGTCCTTGTGTTCCTCTTTATTTTGGTTGACTTTGTGGGGTTTGCCTCTGGTTCTTCTTGTTTTATGTTACATACTTCAGTTCTGAATCTTTGGCTTATGGTTACCATTTTGAATATGAAAAAATAGTTATATAATATGTACGTATACATGTACATATGTATATACATATGTATATACATATGTACATGTATACACACACACACATTGTCCATTTTCTTCTTGCGTGCCTTGTCTCTATTCCCCTTGGCGAATCTGGATCTTTGGATCCTCCCCTTTTCAGTCATTTTGTTTCAGTTTTTGTCCCTATGTATCCTGAACGTTCATTACTATCTTGTTATAACAATTCACTTTTTATTGTTTAAGCTGTAATGCCCTGCTCTTAATAAGGGTTGCATTGCTCTGCTTCTATTTGCCTGATAGTCACTCTACTCCTAATTATGTATTTTTGTTGTCGTTATTTTGTTTTAGATGAACTGACCCCTTTCAGTATTTCTTGTAGTGCAGGCCTCATACTGGGAAATTGCCTCAATTTTTGTATGTCTGGAAAGGTCTTGATTTCTCCTTCATATTTAAAGAAGAGCTTAGCTGGATACATTATTCTAGGCTGGTAGTTCCTTTCACTTTAATAGTTTAAATATTCGATTTGATTTGATTTGATTCCTTTTGGCATATAAGGTCTGTGCTGAGAAGTCCGATGATAATCTAATGGGTTTTCCTTTATAAGTTACCATTTTCTTCTCTTTGGCTGCCTTGAGAATTCTATCTTCATCGTTGATTTTTGATAATTTTAATATACTGTGTCTTGGTGAAGGACTTTTTTGGTTGTGATAATTGGGTGTTCTGTTGACTTTTTGAATTCCATGCTCCAGCTCATTCCTTAGATTTTAGAAATTCTTGTCCAGTATTTGTCTAAAAATGCTTTCTAGTCTTTGCTCCTTTTTCTCGCCTGCAGTAATGCCCATTATTTCTATGTTTCCTCTCCTAATGGTATCAGCTAGTTCTTGTATTTCATTATTTTTCATTTTTCGGTTTCTCTCTCCTTCCTTCTGATTTATTTCTAGATTTCTCTCTTCGATATCACTGATCCCTTCCTCCAGTTGGTTGACTGTTCCCAGGCTTGCTATTTCATTTTTCAACTCTTGCCGTGTGTGTGTGTGTGTGTGTGTGTGTGTGTGTGTGTGTGTTTATCTCTATAATATCTGTTCTGTTCTTCTTGAGGGTTTCAGTTTCCTTGCTCTGCTCATCTTGTTTTTTTAATTCCTGAAATTATTCATATGATTTGTTTTGGATCTCATTGAGTTTTTTCAGAAGTACCATCCTGAAGTCTCTGTCATTTAAGTTGCATATTTCTCTGTAAGCTTATTTTCTGGAGATTTTTCTCTTTCTTTCTGAGATGGCTCGTCTCCTTGCTTGTTCATGGTGTTTAATGGACTATTTCTCCACCTGGGCATTAATGGAAATGTATTACGCTGTTTTTCAAAAAAGATTTATTACGTAAAGGTCTCTCTTTAGCCTGCTGCAAAGAAGGTGCTCTTTTGGTTTCTGGTAGGTGTCGTCTAAGCCTCTTGAATGGCTGCTTTATATAAATCCTAAATAATGCCTTTTTAATTTCCTTGTAGATATTTAATCATGCTTGCTACCCTCAGTTTCAGTCTTTGTCAGTGTCAGCGACAGTCTTTGCAGCGTTTGCTCAGATTCTCTTGGGGCTCCCCGGTAATTAGTCTCAGAGGGTATGGGGGAAGGGTCCTCTGGCTTGGGAGTTGGGGGCTGTGGCTCAGCCTTGGTTTTCCAACCGGGGCAGGTAAAAATCAACTTTTGTTTTTCTATGGTCTTGTCCCGGTTCTCTGTCTTCTGCCCTGATGACTGGACCTTTCTGCCCAGCTTGGGGGCTCATAGCTGTCCCAGGCAGGGCTGTTCAGGGAAATTCCTGCACCTTCGCCCCTCCCCCTCCTTCAGGGAGCTCCAGTGGCTGCGAGAGGCAGCCTTTTTCTTTCTCCCACTTCTCCGCCAGACATCCAGGGTTCTTTCCTGTGATAGCTCTTATGCGCAGATCCCATGCTCAGATGTGCTGGTGGTGTGCAGTCTGGGTGTCCTTTCTTGAGTTTTAGATGTTTAGCTTATTGTTTCAAGGGGAGAGACCTGGGCACGGCTCTCATCTACCATATTTCCACTGATATCTGCACACCATTTCTGCAAGGGATAATCATGAATGTGAGTAGAATGCAATCTTCCCTGCCTCCCTCCCTCTGAGTACTACTGTTGGTGAACTTTATAGGTTGTTGTAAGAGAAGTTATCTTTCTCTTCTTCCTGTATAGATATCTTAACTGTTCATATTAGTTTGTAGAGATGAAACCTTGCTATCTTGTCATCCAGTTCATGTAAGTATTGTCCCTGGCATTTCATTTTACTGTCTTAGTTGTTCTAGGATATGACAAATCAATGCCACAGCCAGAATATGGCCACTTAAAAATAAAAATATATATATATTTTATGACAGAATGTTACGGTAGTAAATGGATAAGTGGTTAATTTTTTAAATTTGTGTTGAAACTTAGTCTTTTATAGTTTTAAGTATTATAAGGATAGCCTATACATGCTTTTTCTTTTTACACCTCTATTTCGATTAAGGAGAAGTTTCAAGGAGAAGTTGCCTAAGAACACACTGAGTTTTTTTGTTTTTTCCTGGTTTATTGAGATAATTGACATATCCCACTGTTTAAGGTTTAAGGTGTACAGCATGATTGTTTGATTTATATACATTGTGAAACAATGACCATGGTAGGTTTAGTTAACATTCGGTATCTCATACTGATACAATGAAAAGAAAAAAAATTCTCGTGATTAGAACTATTTGGATCTACTCTGTTAACTTCCTACATATCATATTATACAGCAGTGTTAATAATCATCACATTGTACATTAAGTTCTTAGTACACTTATAATTGCAGGTTTGTACCTTTTGACCACCTTTGTCTGTTTCCCTACTTTCCCCCTGCCTTTTGAGTTTAGTGGAACACATGAATTAAATATTATTCCCATAATGGGAAAAAAACTCATGTACAAAGATTATGGAATTAATACTACTTTAGTTAAGCCTGTCACATTTAAAACGTTTATTATAAAAATGCTCACAATAAATAAGAAAAATGAAACTATTCTGTTAACCCATTTCTTGTATATTCTTAATTTTTCTATGCACGTGTAAATGTATATGTGTTAATTCTTTTTGGAAAAACACATAGTGTCAAGCTTCTAGTTTGTTTGCCTTTTGTTAACTTGCTGTATTTGGATATCTCCTTTATCAAAGCTTGAAAGTTTACCCCATTGTTTTTATGAGCTGCTTAGTATTCCATTGTTTTGAGTGCACTGTGATTTTAACTTGGCCTTTTTCATGGTCCTTTATGTTTACAGTTACAAACAATTCAGACAATGTATTTAAGTGAGCATGTTTACATTGACACAGATTCAAGAATGAGGTTTATGGGTTGAAGTTTATGGGGGTTATTATCTTGACAGATGTTGCCAGCAGGCCTTTGAAAAAAAAATTTTTTCAGCATATGCTTATACCAGCAGCGTATAAAAGTTATCTCTAAACTGATGTCAGCACTGAGCATTCTCAGGCTTTTAAATCTGAAAATCCGATAGGTGAAAAATTGTATCTCATTTTAATTTGCTTCTATTTTGTGCAACATCTTTTCATTTGTTTGTTGCTATTTGTAATTTTCTGTTTTCCTCATTTAAACTGACTTGTTCCCTTTTCAGTTCTTTGCTATATTTTTATTGATAAAAATAATAAAGTAGCCTGATAAAGTTAATTCTAAATAAATTATACTTTTATTGTGTTGGGAATAATTTGGGATTTAAACAGTCTCAAGCATTAAATCGTTTAAAGAGGATGGTCATGACTGTGTAGCAAAGGTTAGTTTTTGTAATGATTGTTGGATTAAATTGTTATTTCTGGCATATGTCTCTCTTTTTAATCACATTCCAAAGACAAATAGTTATATTTATCAGTAAAAGAGACTTCAGATACAAAGTATGAACAGTGTCTTTAATTTGTTATTTGGAATTTTATTCTTGTAATCCACCACCCTCCCAACCAGAATCTGGCAAAAAAATAAAAGTTAATTTGAGGGTGGAATCTACATTCCGCTCTTAGGTTGATTGCATACTGAGAGCACTCCGAGATCTCAAAAATGTCATAAAATCCTACTCAGGAATGAAAATATTACCCACAAAAACGGACGTATCTTAAGAGTTTTGAATAAATGCTAACTTATTTAAATGTAAGTAAAATTATTTAATTTGACCTATGGTATCTATTTAAGTTAATAAGATTTGGCGATTAATTGGAATTAAAAGTAATTGAAGATGTGGGAAGTTGTTGAAATTTAGGATTTTTTCTTCAAATTTTACATTTAATAATTTATTTTATGATACTTATAATTTATTTTATAATATTTGTGTTCAATTTCCCTTTCAATATTTCACAGCAGCAGTTCTCAACTAGAGGTGACAGTGTCTAGAGACATTTTTAGTTGTTTCAGGTTGGGGAATGCTATTGGCATCTAGTGGATAGTGGCCAGGGATGCTACTAAACACCCTGCATTGCACAGGATAGCCCCCAATAGTAAAGGATTATCAGACTCCAAATGTCAGTAGTGCAGAGGTTGAAAGATTCTGTTCCATAGGGAAAAGCATACATTAAGCTTTAAAAAGTGTCACAGTTTTAACTTATAACCTATGAAATAAAAATAATAATGGCTGTAATAAGAGCATGCAGGCCTTTAATCATGGCTTCTACCTCTCAGAAGTCTGTGTGAGAAACTTAGAACAGTCTAATTTTGAGAAATACTGCTTGTTAAAGATTCAGTCTAATTTTAAGTATTCTCTTTCCTGATTTTCAGTAAAGATGAAAAGTGCCAGATGTTTTGCCTGTCATCTAATCAAATATTGTTTAGGAAAACTTTTCTCCTTTACTCTCACACAGTACTCTGACACTAGATGTATGCTTGTCCCCACCCTCCAGCCCCCCAGCCCCCACCCTCCAGCCCCCCAGCCCCCCACCCTCCAGCAAGCAGTTCTGTGACACCAGCTCAGTGTCCTACAGTTCAGTTCAATTCTGACACTACCTGGAGTTAGCATTAGATCTCATGGGTATTTCATCCCATAAGACCGTCCCCCTTCCTTTCAGGTGCCAATTATAAATCCAGGTTGTTACATGTGCTTTTAACCAGCAGACGGGGAGGTTCAGTGACCCCCTTCTCTGGTTCCATTTATTTGCCAGAGTGACTCACAAAACTCAGGGAAACAGTTGACTTGCTAGATTACCAGTTTATTGAACAGGATGTTAAAATATATCAGTGAACAGCCAGATAAAGAGATATGTGGAGCGTGAAGGGGGTGCAGACCATAAAAGCTTCTGTCCCTATGGAGTTTTGGGGTTCTACCTTCCTAGCATGTGGATGCATTCTTATTCACCCGTACTGAATCTGTGAATCCAGAGTTTACAGATTTTTATTGAGGCTTCATCATGTAGGCATGATTGATTATTAAGTCCACTTTTAGCCACTTTCCCCTCTTCTGAGAATAAGAGGAGGGTGCTGAAATCTCTAAACTCCTAATATTAACTTGGTCTTTTTGGTGACCAGCTACCATCCATGAGCCAATCAAGGTTGTCTCTTTAGGATAAAAGAGCTTTCTATCACCCATGAGTTCTGTGTCAGGACCTAAATATTAAAACAAAAGATTCCCCCAAGCACCCCTATTTTCAAGTGTTTTAGAAGCTCTGTGTTAGGAACAGGGGCAGAGACTAATATATATGTACATATTATTATTTCACAAGCATATCCATTGGTTTCATTGGACCATTTATATATAGAGGGAAGAGAACCTATAATTCTGCACTTCGTTGATGGATTATTAGCTTTATGTTTTCATTAAATGCTCTTCATATACCTAATCTATAATTTCCCATGAGCTCTCCTAACAGTTAGCCTGGCAGCAGTATATATCTCACAGACCAAGTCACAGGCCACCATATACTTGTCTGATACACTAACAGAATATTTGTAGTAGCAGTGTTGGCCACTTCTTTTGCTTGCAGAGGAGCTGGGGGCCTTAGTTACTGTAGAATCCCTGCATGCTGTTCTTGAAGGGAAGGTTAGATGCACTGAATCTGGAAAGGATGGGGAAAAGATAGCTTTTTTTAATGTCATATATCAGATTTAGAAGCGTGTTAAAATGAGGACTGCGTTTATTATACTTGGCAGCTCTCAATCTGACAAGATCATAGCAGAAGTTAGAAATAAAAAAAAAATAGGTCTAACAAACCAGCATATTTTAATGCCATTATTAATACACTTCATTAAGTGTGGAACAAATGGTAAACTGGGTATAGCACCAGGTGTATGGATATAGGCAGCAAGGACTGTTCTAAGTAGGATATGTAGTCACTTTAGTCTTGGAATCTCCCTTGTATAGCATTACTGGTTAGTATTTCTTTTTATGCTTTTATTCTATTGAAGCAAATACTCTGGAAACTTTACTGAATTCATTTATTCTAATAATTTTTTGCTGGAGTCTTCAGGGTTTTTTATGTATAGTGTGTCATCTGCAAATGATCTTAGTTTTACTCGTTCCTTTCCAGTTTGAATGCCTTTTATTTTTTTCTCTAATTGCTATGGCTAGGATTTCCACTACTATGTCAAATGAAAGTGGTGAGAGTGGGCGTGATTGTCTTATTCCTGATCATAGTGGAAAAGTTTTCAGCTTTTCACTATTGAGTATGATATTAGCTCTGGTGAGTTTGCTATATATATAGCCTTAATTGTGTTAAGGTATGTTCCCTCTTTATCCACTTTGTTGAAAGTTTTTACATAAAAGGAAATGAATTTAGTGAAGTGTTTTTTTCTGCCTCTATTGAGATGATCATATGGTTTTTAATTTTTTTAAAATTTATTTAAAACTTTTTCAATTAAAGTTGACATTCGATATTATATTAATTTTAGGTGTACAGCAAGCGCATAGTGGTTAGACATTTGTATAATTTACGAAATCATTCCCCCAATTAGTCTCCTACCTACCTGGTATTATACATAGTTATTATAATATTATTGGCTATATTTCCTGTGTTCTGCTTCACATCCCCATGACTATTTTGTAACTGCCAATTTGTATTTCTTAATCCCCTTGTCTTTCACCTAGCCTCCAAATGCCCCTCCCATCTGGCAATTACCAGTTGGTTCTCTGAATCTATGAGTCTCTTTCCATTTGGTTCATATATTTTGTTTATTAGATTCTACATACAAGGGAAATCATGAGATATTTGTGTTTGTCTGGAATTTCACTTAGCACAATACACTTTATCCATGTCATTGCAAATGGTTAATTTTGTTTTTGTTTGTTTTTAATGACTGAGTAATATTCCATTGTATATATATCTTCTTTATCCAGTTGTCTATTGATGGGCACGTAGGTTGCTTCCATATCTTGGTTCCTGTAAATAGCACTGCAGTGAACATAGGGGTGCATAAATCTATTCAAATTAGTGTTTTAATTTTCTTTGGATAAATACCCAGAAGTGGAACTGCTGGATCACAAGGTAGTTCTGTTTTTAATTTTTTGAGGAACCTACCTTGGTGGCTATACCAACTTACAGTCTCATCAACAATATATAAGGATTTGCTCTTCTTCATATCCTTGCCAACGCTTAATTTACTAGTGTTGCAGCATTTTAAATATTAAAATATAAGAAATAAACTTTAAATTCTAATTTGAAAATCTAGAAGACATTTTTTTCACAACTCGGATTTCTGCTTAAAGCTAGAGCTTTAAAGCTTTAATCCCAAAAGAATATTTGGCTTTTTGAAAGCATCAGAATAATTAAAAACTTTTTTGCTTGCAAGCAGTGCAGACCGATTTTGGTTCACTTGAGCCCAAAAGAAAGGAAAGAAAAGCTTTTTGGAAAGATACTAAGATAGCATTTAAAATCAAAGGTTGAACTATACTACCAAGCCAAAGATGTCACATTTTTGGATTAATTCATTTTTTACAAGGGGGCCGGTGGGGTGGACAGGGAAACAGTTGGTTACTTGGAGGCCCATTCTTGAGTATTAAACCCCTCTTTAGGAAAGTAGGAACCATGAGCTGGGTAGGCAACTCATTGGCATATACTGTAACCAGTTTATATAGTACCCCCAATTCATCATCAGGTAATGTGTATTAAAATTGTTGTCTTAAAACTATTGTGAGGTTATAATTGTGATTTGCATGTCAGCAGGAAATGACCTTGACTTTTAAGGATCTAGATAACAGCACTAACTTCTGTTGTGAGAGATTCAGTGTTCTAAGGACATCTCTAAATTGCTGAATTGCTTACAAGTTTTTGAGGCTACAGCTTTTGCAAAGTTAGTATCATAGGGGCAAAGTGTTTTAATGACAAAGACAGTTCCTTCCCAAAAGAGAAGTTTAGAAAGAAAATAAAATACATAGAGTCTAGTGATTATTGTCTGGGGCAGAATATAATAGTTGCTTTAAAGGAGTTCAAAGTACTTTGGAAGCAATAGAGTAAGACATCTGATTTCTGGCAAGGAGAATTAGGGAAAGCTTTTGTGGTACAAGAAACATTGTTACTCAGTCCAGGTAGAGGACACAGTGAACAAAGAAATAGGAAAAGCGAAGGGCCATGAAGGTAGATTTGGGATAGATCAGAGAGTGTCGTCTTGCTAATATATAGAATTTTGAATTTAGGAAGACCTTACAAGTTATTAGAGGTTTTTAAGCAGAGTAGAGATAAATCAGAGCTTTGGCCTGAGGAACCTTTGTCTAATTCAGGGAAATTAGGGAAATCACTCAGGAGATTATTATGAGAGTTTAAGCTAGAGTAAACGAAAATTTGAAATATGGCAATGTTAGTGGTAATGGACATGAAGACTCACAGACAACATCAGGTAGTGGTTCTGTAGACATTTATCTATCCATCATGCTCATCTTGCCCAGGTTTCTGTACAGGCTTTCTAAATGGTTTCCTAACTGCAGATTTACTTGCCCTTTCTAGTCTCTATGCTATTAGTGGCTGTGCTACAATATAAATATTTTTTTTTTCATAAGTAAAATCTAAATACCCTATCCTCCTTGCTCAAGGTGAAATTTAAAATCCTTTTATGACATTTTAAGATGTATTTGATTGACTCTCCAATTACTTTGCTATCCCCTAGTTTGCTCCCTTTGTTTTTCTGCTCTCCAAAAACTACTCACAGTTCTCTGGTAGATCATGCTCTCTCATCTCAGTGCCTTTGTACATATTGTTCCCTCTCCCTGGAACAGATGAGTCTTTGCTTATCTTTTAAGATATATATACATACTAAGAGTCGGGGAAAACTTTCCTTGCCCCTGGGCTTGGTGGACACCTTATAGAACTTTATGATTACTCCCATTGTTATATGTATATTTTGCTATGCTATCATTTTTTTGTTTAGATTGTGAATTTCCTGAAGGCAAGTAGCCTTTTTTTTTTTAACAGTAAAAAAATGTTTTATTAGAAGGGAAAGTGTACTTCCAGACGTGGAAGTGGGCCTGAGCGAGAGAAGCGTGGCTCAAAGGCCATTTTTTTGGTTGTTGTTGTTTTTCCTACTAACAGAGTAGCTTAGAGATCATCTTTGCCTCAACTTTTTTCCTCTTTGCTTATACTTTTCCTATAAGTAAATGTTACGACTTATTGAAAGTTTGGATTCTGAAGCCAGAATACATGGATCGAAATCACTTCTCTGCCACTTACTAGCTCTGCAATAGTGAGGTTATTTTAACTTCTTTGTTTCTTACTTGCCTTATTGATGATAAGATAGGTGAAATAGTACTAGCTAACTCATAAGATTGTTGTGACAATTGTGTTAATATGTTCAAAGTGTCTGGCATTAGAGGTTATGTTTTTGTTGCTGTTGTTATTGTGTATTGCCATTCAAATATGCATTTATACCCCTATTGCTAAAACAGTTGCACATGTAATAATTCCTAAATCTGCTTGGAAAATGACATTTTTCTTCTTGATTTCTTTTTTCTACAGTAGGTGGGTTGGGAATAGTATTCCCACTAAAATAAGCTTTATAATAGTTACCGAAATTATTGACGACTTACTATTTGCCATAAATGTTCTTAGTAACTGTGATATATATTGGTGAACAAATATGTAGGCAGACAGTAAATATAAGTTACATATGTTACTAGATTGTTAAGGGCAATAGAAGAATAAGGAAAAGGATAAGAGAAATGAGAGTTAATGGTAGTTGTAATTTTAAATAAAGTGGTCAGAGTTAAGCCTCATTTAGAAGGTGGCATTTGAGCAAGACAGGAAGTTAGCCATGCGATATATCGTATAAGAACATTACAGGCAAGGGCTCTTTCAGTGCAAAGACCTATAAGTAGGAGTGTGTCCCACCTATTCACAGATTAATAAGGAGGCCACAGACTACAAGGAGTAGACTGACCAGTTTGAGGAGGTGAGAGATGTAAAGGAATTGGGATCAGATCACGCAAGGCAATGTGGACCATTGTAAGGACTTTGGCCATCACTCAAGTGTAATGAGGAGCCATGTTAGAGTTTTGGAAAATGACATTATCAGACTTAAAGGAAGTTTGTTCCTTGAATGGCTGTGCTGTAAATAAGCTTTAGGTAAAGTAAGTTACAGGTAGAGGTTCGTGTTAGCAGGAGGTAAAAATTAGTCACGTTCTTTATATATGTATGAATTCAGTAAAGTTGCAGGGTACAAAATAAATATATAGAAATCTCTTGCATTTCTATACACCAATAGTGAATTGTCAGAGAAATTAAGTAAATCCTATTCGCAGTTGCATCAAAAAATATAAAATTACTAGGAATAAATTCAACCAAAGAAGTGAAAGACCTGTACTCTGAAAACTATAAGATATTGAAGAAAGGAAGTGAACAAGATACAAATAAATGGAAGAGTAAACCTTGCTCATGGATTGAAAGGATTAATATTGTTAAAATGTCCTGATTACCTAAAGCAGTATACAGATTCAGTCATTTCAGTGGCAAAAAAAAATGACTTGGGTTTGTCTAAGTAGCTAGAAGGATGGAGTTTCATCACACCTGAAATGGGAAAAGCTGTGGGAGGAGCATTTGTGGGAAGATCAAGAGTTCAGTTTGGGACATGCTGAAGGTTATGTATATGTGGAGCAGGTGATTGGATGAATGAATGTGGGGATCAGGAGATATAATTGGCGTATAGATAGTATTTAAAATCTCCAGACTGGTTAGGGTCACCAAATATAGATAGAGAAGAGATGTGCCAAGTTTCAGATAGCTCAGAGTTTAAGCAGTTTGGGAAAACAGAGAAGGAAAATGATCAGGAAAGACCAGTGAGCTAAAAGAAAAGCTAAGAAAATAATTTATTAAAGAGGAACGATCGATCAGCTGTGTGAAATACTCTTTATAGGCCGATTAAAATAAGATGTGAGAATTGACCATTGGATTTAGCAGTATGGAGGTCATTGATGACCTTGATAAGTTTAGTGGTGAGGCTGAATGCCTGATTGGAGTGGGTTTAAGAAATAATGGAAAGGAGACAACTCAAGGAATTTTTCTGTGGAAGAGAGCAAATAAATGATAGGGGAGCTGGGAGGGTAAGTGGAGGAAAGAAAGAATTTTTGAGATGGGAGAATTATTTGAGATGGGAGGCTTATTTGTATGGTAGTGCAGATGAACTGTTAGAGATAAGTTGGTATTGATATAGTTGATAGGAAGGGGAGAATTACATAAGTGATGCTACACTCGAGTGTAGGTGCACAATTGGAGAATCTATATAAAAAAGCAGTAGATAGTTTATCTGTGGTAACAGGTGAGGGATTCAGGGTGTGTACATGAGTGTGCTAGTACATGGGGAAAGGTGGTGGGACTCTAAATTCTCTCTCTTGCTTCAGTTTTATAAGTGAAACAAGAAGCAAGATTATTAATCATGAGAGGGAGAATTCATTGAGAATTTAAGGAGAAAGGAGGTATGAAATAGTTATCCAGAAGAGTCTGAGAGTGAATAAACTAGGGAAATACAGTATTATCTGACAACATTAATGGTGTACTTGAGGTCGTCACCCAGTGTGGTAGTAGTACATTTTCTCTATATTTGTCCCTACGTGCACTGCTGTATAGGTACAGATTGGTGGGGATTGCATTTAACCAGTGAAGTTGATTTTTCAGGTACAGTGAAGCCCCTGAGGGACTAGAGAATCAGTTGTATGTCCAGGGGTGATTATTATAATTTAAGCTGGATACCGAAGGAAGAGGACATCAAAGAGGGGGAGAGACAGTAAAGAGATGGTAGGATTGATCAATGAATTGAAAATCCTGGTAGAGTCAAAGAATTTTTGAAGTGCAATATATATAAATATCTTCTAGCTTGTCAGGAACTGTAAAAAAAATATAATTAGGTAAACTTTGACAAAGGTGATGTACAGGCTCCCCCGTCATTCCCTCTTCTTATGTGTTAGCTGAACAGTTTCCTTTAAAAAAAAAAATTTTTTTTTTGAGATGGAAGAATTTTCTTTCTTTCTTTATTTTTTTAAAGAAAATAGTTTTGTGGATAGGTGGAGAAGGAATATTGGATAAAGAATTTTCTCCTGTGTAATAGAAGAGAGTAATTAAAGAGCCTCTCGAAGTATTCTGAGTCTCGAGAGATTGTCTCAGGTTGGTTGTGTGTCTTTTGTGTGATTGTGCGTAAAATAAGCCCAACTATTTTACTATGGCCTAATAGATCTTTCTCACTGTTCTACTCCGTTCTTACTCAAGCTATCTCAAGATGTTCTCATGTGGAAGGCTCTCCTATTACTCAGATATTTCTCCCATCCTGAATTCCTTGAAGAAAAACAATCATTTAGTGCTTACTAGGTGTCAGCCATTTTGTTAAAGCACTGTGTTTACACTGATGTTAATCCTTACAGCAGTTCTTTGAAATAGATACTGTTATCCCCATTTTACAGATGGGGAAACAAAGGGAGGCTAAGAGTACTTGTCTTTGGTCATACAAATGAAAAAGTTACTCAGCTGAAATTTGAAGGCACCCAAGCTTCCAGACTCTAGCACCACCCATTCTTTTAAAATAGGTTTTCTGTTTCACTGTTTGGTTTCTACTTTAAAGTTTACATCCATAGGACTTAGCGAGTTTATTAATACAACAAAGGTGAAAAAGTCCTCTGTGTGCTTTCCTCTATTTCCTAACCCTCAGAGACAGTCACTTTAAGATGTTAGTCTTATAATGTTACTTTATTTTCCTTAAATTCTTGAAATTAATTACTGATTTTTTACCAACAGTAAAAACTTAGTTTCTTTAACCTGCTCCCTCTTATTCTAGACATCTCACTTCTTTAGTAAATTATATTGATATTTTGGTTAGCTCAGCATTCATTATATACATTGTCTTTCTGAATGCAATTTTTTTTCTGTTTAATTTTACATACTTATGGCTAATTCAGCCCCAAACTTTAGTTGCTTATATTTCATTGCAATATATTTAACTAAATTAGGTACTCTACCAATTTCATGTTTTAAAAACTCTTGTGGAACTTCTTAACTGCTCCATTCTGGACTGGTTGTTCTTTAGACCTTCCTTAATCCTACCATCTTGATATCTGCTTTCATCATCATCCTGAAATTCACTTTCCTGTCTTGGGTCTTCAGTTTCCTAGAGAGCATAATACCGTATCATGTTCTTCATTAGTTTATGTCAGGCTTTGGTGGTGTGAGAGAAAGCATAGCAAATACATTTTTTTGTACTTTCAGTGTCCAAAATATGTTCTTTCTACTCACCTAAATGGATAGATAGTAGGAATATAAAATTCTAGGTTTACAAGAATTATCTTTTTGAATTGTGAAAGTATTTTAAAATTGGTTTCTTACTACAGTGTCGTTGATCAGCCTGAAGCCTCTTTGTATGTGACCTACTTTGTATCTGGAATTTCATATCATCTTCTCTTTGACTCCAGAATTATATAGTTTTACTACGATGTGTCTTGCTCTTGGATTTGTCAGTCCCTGTTTTGCCACTTTGAACAAAGTGAGTTCTTTGTTTGAAAATAGTGTCTTTTAATCCTGGAAATTTTTTTGTTTTACTGTGTTGAAACATGCATGACATAAAATTTACCATTTTAACCATTTTATGCCAGCTTTATTGAGATCTAATTGACATATAACTATTTTCAAATGTACAGTTCATTGGCTAAGTACATTCGTAGTGTTATGCAACTATTGCATTGCCATTATCCATTTTCAGAACTTTTCATTATCCCAACCAGAAATTCTGCATCCATTAAACCAGGGGTCCTCAAACCCCGGGGCATGCAAATTAGTACTGATCTGTGGCCTTTTAGGAACTGGGCTACACAGCAGAAGGTAAGGGGATGGAGAGCAAGCAAAGCTTTATCTGTATGTGCAGCCATTCCCCAGCACTAGCATCACCACCTCATATAATCAGGGATTAGATTTTTTATAGGAGCACTGGTTCCTGGTGCCAAAAAGATTGGGGACCTCTTCATTAAGCATTCTCCCCCTTCCTTCAGCCCCTGGCAACTACTTTTCTACTTTTTGCTTCTGAGTTTGATTTTTTATTTTTATTTTTAGATTCTACATGTAAATGGTACCATGCAGTGATTCTCTTTCTCTGGCTTATTTCACTTAGCATAATGCCCTCCTGGTTAATTCCTGTTGTTGCAAGTGACAGGATTTCTTTCTTTTTAAAGGCTGAGCAATATTTCATTGTGTATACAGTAGTAAGTCCTCAACATCATCTAGGTTCTGCCACTTTAAGTGAAATGGCCTATAACGAACCATTTTTACCATTGACAATATGACATGAACAAGAGTTAAGTTCTTGTGGCATCTCATCAATGTTGTAACAAAACAGTATTGAATGAAACAATGTATTTTGGGGGACTTGGCTATACATAACACTATATTTTCTTGATCTATTCATCCATTGTCAGATACCTGGGTTGTTTCCCTTGGCTATTGTGAACAGTGCTCCGGTGAACATGGGAGTACAGATACCTCTTCAAGATACTGGTTTTGTTTTCTTTAGATATATATCCAAAAGTGAGGTTGCTGGATTATATGGTAGTTCTATTATTGATTTCTTCAGAAACCTTATACTGTTTTTCATAGTGTCTGTACCAGTGTACATTCCCACCAGCAATGCACGAGCGTTCCCATTTTCCACATCCTCATGAACACTCGTTATCTGTCTTTTTCATAATAGCCATCCTAACACATGTGAGGTGTTCTCATTGTAGTTTTGATTTGTATTTTCCTGATGATTAGTTACGTTCAGCACTTTTTCATGTACCTCTTAGCCACCTGTGTGTCTTCTTTAGAAACAAGTCTATTCATATCATCTCCCTATTTTTTTAATTGGATTTTTTTCATTTTGTTTTTGCTGTTGAGTTGTATCATTTTGGATATTAACTCCTTGCTGGATTTGTGGTTTACAAATTATGTGGTTTGCAGATATTTTCTCTCATTCCATAGGCTTTTTCATTTTGTTGATGGCTTCCTTTGCTGAGCAGAAGCTTTTTAATACAATGAGGTCCTACTTATTTTTGTTTTGGGTATCAAATACAAAAATTTATTGCCAAGACCAATGTCAAAGAGCTTACTTCCTATGTTTTCTTCTAGAAGAAAGTAAGTTTCAGGCCTTACATTTCAAGTCTTTAATCTGAGTTGATTTTGTGGGTGGTTTAAGATATGGTCCAATTTCATTAGTATGTAGCTAATGTTTTCCCAGCATTTATTGAAGAGATTGCCTTTTCTCCATTGTATACTCTTGGCTTCTTTGTCAAAAATTAATTGACCGTTTATGCATGGGTTTATTTCTGGGCTTTTTCTTCTGTTGTCTTAATCTGTGTATCTGTTTTTATTATGCCAATGCCATACTGTTTTGATTAGCTTTGTTAGATAGTTTGAAACTTGGGATTCTGATGCCTCCAGCTTTGTTTTTCTTTCTCAAGATTGCTTTGGTTTCAGGGTCTTTTGTGGTTCCATACAAATTTAGGATTTTTTTTTCTATGTGAAAAATGCCATTGGAATTTTGATAGGGATTGTTTGAATCCCTTGGTTTCTTTGGGTAGCATGGCCATGGCCATTTTAACAATAGTTATTCTTCCATTCCATGAGCATGAATATCTTGACATTTATTTGTCTTTCGGTTTCTTTCATCATTGTTTCACAGTTTTCAGTATACGAATCTTTCACCTACCTAAATTTATTCCTAAGTATTTTATTATTTTTGATGCTATTATAAATAGAATTGTTTTTGTAATTTTTCCGATAGTTTGTTATTGAGTATATAGAAACACACTGAGTTTTGTGCCTTGATTTTGTATCTTGCAACTTAATTTGTTTATTCTAAAAGTTTTTTGGTGGAGTCTTTCTCTATGTGATATCTTGTTATTTATTAATAGATACAGTTTTACTTTTCCTTTTTGACTTGGTTGCCTTTTGTTTCTTTTTCTTGCCTAATTGTTCTGGCTAGGACTACCAATACTATGTTGAATAAAAGTGATGAAAACAGACATCCTTGTCTTGTTCCTGATCTGAGAGAAAAAGCTTTAAGCTTTTCACCACTGAGTATGATGTTAGCTGTGAGCTTGTCAGTTTTCTAAAAATATTTCCAGTTAAATTTTTTTTTTCCAGTTTTCTTGGTTTCATTATATATAGATAGAGATTCTCAGGAAAGATTATCCATTTCAGTGTTGATGTGCCCATTTTCCACATGTTCAAACAATTCTTGGGTCAGAGGACAGATGTTTCCTGTGGTAGATGCTGCGCTTTTAATAATTATTTTTTCTTCCTTTTGAGAGTATGTAGATAATAGGAAAATGCTTTCTAAATAATTATGTCTTTATTTAATTCGTAATTTTAATATTAAAGTGGCATATAATTCTGGGGGCAAACTTCTGAACACCAGTAGATAATTTTAGATTTTCAGTAAGGTTAGGGAAAAGCTTAAGCATAAATCAAACTTAACCAGAACACACTATTCTTGAACCTTTTGTTTTAATTGGTAGAGAAAGGTGGATGAGTAAAGTAACTTGAATTTTTAGAATGTTAGACTCCTTATCATGAATATACAATGCCAAAAAAGAAACCTGAGTTGACACTGAGGTATTACCAGAACATTTGTTTTACCTGTTGAAGCTTTCTTTTCCATCTGACTGGATTCTTTTTGTGTACAACTATCATTAATTAGCACTCTAATTTGAAAAATTCACTTTCAAGGGCAAATACTTTCTCCTCAGAAGTTATGTTAAGAGTTTATTGCTTTGAAGCAGGTACCATGCTATCTTCAGATGCGAGCTTCTGAGCAAGAAAATGTGTAATATTTCAAAGGTAGATTCAAAATAAAAAAAATGAGAAAAATATTTTAGCGTCACTTCAACGTTTATATAAAAACGTTTTGTTTTTTCGTTTTTACAGTGCCTTTGGAATTTCTTTTTGAGGCAGTCAGTACAAAATACAATTCCAAAATTTATATACATATTTGTGTCACATGGTAATTTATTTTTTCCACAATACCATGAGAGTAAGAAAGACAATTTTAAGGTGAGGGGGCAGTGGTTCTCAAAGTTTATTATTAACTGAGGATAATTTTTATCTCTCGGGGAACATTTGGCAATTATTGGAGACATTTATAGTTGCCACAACTTGAAGGGAGAGCGGGGATTGTGTGCTACTGACTTCTAGTGGGTAGAGGCCAAGAATGCTTCTTAACATCCAACAATACCTAGGACCTCCCCCTTTGAAAAGAATTATTCAGCACACAATGTCATTGGGACCAGAGTTGAGGGACCCCAAATGAGCATTGCAGAGGTTCTGTTCACACATGAAAGAACTGTCTTGTGGCCAGTAAACATAGGTTAAAATATTCAATTTAACTAGCAATAAATGAAATGCAGAGTAAAGCTTTTCTACTATCAAACTGATAGGAGTTTTGCAAAATTATACTTGAATGAAACAGATGTTTTTATACTGATGGCACTATAATAAAAGTGGTACAGCATTTAAAAGGGACTTTTGAAAGGATGTATTAAAAGTCTTATATTTATATTTCAAACTTGACTCAATAAACTTACAGGAATTTATCCTAAGGTCATAAACAGATACCTACAAAGTTTATTATTAGGATATTAATCACAGGATTATTTCTATTTATTTTTAATTTATTGTTATTTATGCCTACAGCACCTAGTCTTCCTAGGTGATCTCCCATCTAAGTACTAACCAGGCCCAACCTACTTAGCTTCCGAGATCAGACATCGGGCTTGTTCAGGGTGGCATGGCCGTAGACAGTGGACCGGGGCGTGAACCCAGGACATTCTGCATGTAAAGCAGACATGCTAGCCGCTACTCTACAGAACCACGTCCCAGGATTTTTTTAATTGTAATGAGCTAGAAGTAAACCTAAACTTTTTTTTAATGGTAGCTGTTAAATAAATAATGGCACAACTATATGTGATACAAATTAAGAATCTTACTTCCAAAGGCTATTTGTCCCATATGTAAGGTGAAAAAACAAAGGGATATCAAACTAAAATGCCAAATTTAAATAAGTAAATAAAAAGAATAAAGATTAGTGAAAAATGTCCAAAAAAGTACATTAGTGATGATCACTGGGCATATTGTGGACAATTTTTATTATGTTTCTATCTTTCTGTATTTTCTCCTTTTTTATCATGGCTACTGTTGATATTGCAGAAAAGAAAAAAAAAAGATATCTTTTATTTTTAAACTCTCATATGATTAGTAGTCCTACTGAATAGGCCTGTGCTTTCCATATACCAAGCTTGCATTTATGTATGGTTTTTTTTTTTCTGGCCTCTCGGTTCCACTGACATATTTTAATATTTGCTCAGTTAATCAAAATATAACATGATATGGTATAGTAATGCAAAAGGAATTTTTCTTGTTTGGGGACCCCACTTATAGAAGTTTTCTGGACTAGGAATTTATATTTTAAAATTATTTCTTAAAAAAATGTCATGATTTTGTGTAAGCAGTTCACAATTTTTTTTTTTTTCAGGCTGATCTTTCCTTCACTTAATTCAATACGCAGGTTAAATTCACTTGTTCTTGTTCATTAGTCCAGTCACATAATTAAGACTGAATTCTATGACACTTGAAGTCTGTCAATTCAGATGGCTGTTTTTCGAAGGTTAGGTGTTTTCTAAGTTGCATGAATGATCAGCCCCATTAAATTTCTTTTTTGTTTTTATATATTAATTTTTCCAATTTTCCCTTTGATATTTACAAATAAGTACAGTATTTACTATCCCTCAGAGAGGTGGTAGAGCTGTCTTGTATTAGCTTCCCACATAGATTTTGTGTGGAAAGCAGTGAGGCTAAGTAGAGAGTAATAGTAATCTTAATAGTATTTAGAACTGTAAGGGGCAGCAAGTTAAGATGGTGGCCACTGGCCACTAAAGTGTTCTAGAATCCACTAGGAATATAAGAGATGGATTTTTTTTTTTTTTTTTTTGCCCACGACCTTCTGAAAAGTACCTTTAACCTGAGAATTGTGAGTAAACATGTCTGTTTTAGATTCGTGAGTCCTATGGAGAGAAAAGCTCAGTGGAGTGGAGTGTTTGGTAATAGGATATATTCATTAGTGATACGGGTTGTTTTGCCTTCCTAGAGGAGAAAATGAATAAAGGGAAAAGTGGAAGGGAAAGAGAAGAAAAGGAAGTAAAGGGAAATGAGGTTACTTTTTAAAAATTAATGGGTAATGAATTTCAGTAAATTCTTGGGTTAATTTTAGCAAAGTAGATTTAAATTCTGGGTATGTATTTTTTGGGGAAATTTTTTATGTGGAGGAATTAATTCTGAAGTTGAAATGTTTTATGAGCCTGTGTGTTTATAATAATTTTATTTTCATGTTGAAAGTAAGTTTTTTTGGTTCTAGTTTGTACTCTTCCAATAATCGCATTCCTAAGAAAATTATTTTTGTCGTCAAATTTTTAGTTGACTTGCTCATGGCCTGTTTTCGTGTTCAGATTTTGTAATTTTCAGGGAAGCATTTGTTTTTATCAAATAGTTGTGTTACAAAAACATATCTTTCACATTTGGTGGAAGTGTTTTTTCATCTGTACATGGTGTAGTAACTCTTGAATTGCATCTCTTGGATTGAATTTAGCATAACTCTGCTAGATATGTTTGCAACTTAAAATACAAAGCTCATAATTTGCAACTTAAAATACAAAGTTCATAATTCATTTCAGTTTATGTGACTTAATTCCTGTCTGCTAAGTTAATGCCATAGAGTTTCTGACACACTCTTAATTCACTTTACCTGGCCTCCATCACTTCTTGTCTAGCTATTTCCAATAGAGAGAGAGAGAGAGAGAGAGAGAGAGAGAGAGAGAGAGTGTGTGTGTGTGTGTGTGTGTGTGTGTGTGTGTGTGTGTGGTAGAGGGAGTGTTGACACACATGGATGTCTCTCTACACGTGCACAGGTATTTTTGGAGGGGGCAGTGTCACAGGTGAATTGGCAAGTGGTTAATAGAATGATGAGATAACTATGTATATGGAAGTCCTAATTTATAAAAGAGGTTATGACTTGGTGATTGTTAAAACTACCTGAAGAATTCTTAATTTAAGAAATTAAAAGCACAAGACTCCTGTTTCAATAACCTTCCATGATGTGTTTGCATATTAAGTGCCAGTGGGAATCGAGTGAAATTTAAACATAAATTTTAATAACCACTAGCACTTTTAATCAGAAATAAATATTTGGCATGTCAAAAATTATAGTGTGCTGCCTCTGTTTGTTGAACTTCAAATTTCCCTTCCCGAAATAGACTAGGGAAAGGAGGGAAAAAGTAATCATGCAAATAGCTTTTAATAGTCATCCTCACCAAATTTTTTTATGATAGCAATACAGTTCACATGCCATATAATTTACTCATTTAATAGACTGCAGTTTTCAGGTCACATGTCAGATTCATGCTTCACTTTGTGAGGAACTGCTGGACTATTTTCCAAAATGACTTCACCATTTTACATCCTTCCTAGAAATGTGTAGATTTCCAGTTTCCCTATATCTTTTTCAACACTTGTCACTGTTCATCTTTTTGATTATAGCCATGTCAATGGCTGTAAAGTGGTATCTCATTATGGTTTTGATTTGTACTTCCCTAATGGATAATAATGTTAAACATCTTTTCATGTGCTTGCTAGCCATTTGTTTCTCTTTAGGGAAATGCCTATTCAAATCTTTTGCCCATTTTTCAAGACTTTTCAATTGGGGTAAAATATATATAACAAGCTTAAGCATTTTAAATGTGCAATTCAGTAGCATTAAGTACATTCACAATCTTGTGCTACAGCCACCAACCACCACCATCCACCTTCTCCAGGCCTTCTTCATCTTCTCAGTCTGAAACTCTGTACCAGTGAAATAGTAATGCTCTCACTCTTCCCTTCTCCCGGACCCTGGCAAATACCTTTCTGCTCTCTGTGTCTTTGAATTTGAGTAGTCTAGTTAACCTCATATAAGTGGAATCATAAAATACTCCTTTGTGTGTGTGTGGCTTATTTCACTTAGCATATGTCTTCAAGATTAATCCGTGTTGTATCATATATCAGAATTTTCTTCCTTTTTAAGGCTGAATAATACCTCGTATGTGTATATACCACATTTTGTTTATCTGTTTATCTGTTGAAGAACATTCGAGTAGTTTCCACCTTTTGGATCTTGTGAATAGTAGTGCTGTGTACATTGCTGTGCATGTATGTGATTGAGTTCCTTTTGGATCTTTTAGAATTAGAAGTGGAATTGCTGGATCATATGGTAATATTTCGATTTTCTTTCTTTCTTTCTTTCTTTTTTTAGGAACTACTACTGTCTCCATTGAGGCTGTACCATTTTACATTCCCACCAGCAATGCACAGGGTTTCAATTTTTTTACATTCTTACCAGCCAATACTTGGTATTTTCTGTGTTTTTTTGGCTGATAGGCAGCTTGATGGGTGCGAGGTTCTCATTGTGGTTTTGATACATTTCCCTAATGATAAGTGATGTAAAGCATCTTTCCATGTGCTTATTGGCCATTAGTATATTTTTGGCAAAATGTCTGTTCAAGGACCTTGCTCATTTTAAAATCCAGTTTGTTTTTTGTTGTTGTTGAATTGTGGTTCTTTATATATCCTGGATATTAACACCTTATCAAATTTATGATTACAAATATTTTCTCTCATCCTGTGGGTTGCCTCTTCATTCTTGTTGGTAGTATCATACCTTCAGTAATATAAAAGTTTTCATATATCATACAAAGCTTTTTATATCAACGCTTAGTGATTTTGAAATGTCTCAGAAATGTATCTGGAACCTTTTAAGTTTACAATGACAAATATTTTCTAGACTTTTGCTTCCATTTTATCATTGGCCACAAATATTTCAGTTATCTTGCTGTGATAGACTCACTTCATTTTTGAGAAAATGTCCACCAAATATATACTGGTCCGAATAAGCATAATATTTGTTGGACAGTGTTTTCAAGTGAAAAAAAAAAAAAAACAGGTAGTTCAGTTAAGAACAATATTCTACTGTTTTTCCTTGAGATGTCCATTGTATTTTTATATACAACATAAATCTTTTGCATATACTCCTTTTTGTTACACACAATATTAAATAAAAAGTGTGTATTCAAAAGTTGTATCATAATTTTTTTTGTTTTACTATGAATTTGGTGGTGAAGAAGGTAATGACTACTACTAGTACAATTTGGTACTGCTGCCTCGATTTGTACTGAGGTGTCAGTTTTACCCACTGCTGGTTTTGCACCAACAGTGAAAAGGGCAACACAGTGAAAAAGTCAACTCTTATGAAAATAGCTTTGACCTCTTGGACCACATTTTGAGAAATGCTACACTATCTTAGAGGGTTGCTGGATGGGATGGAAATAGTGATTGTAGATTAGCACTCCCTTATTTTGTATAAGTAGTCACCTATGTAAGAGATCAATCTGCTACCACTAATGGTTGTACTGTCTAGGGAAATGGTTGGTATACCTGACTCTATAGTCTCCTGGATTAAAGCTCTTCGGGCAGGTGTCATAACAAAATTTCCTTATCATAGTGGTAAAATATGAGGGGATAGGGATGAAAAGATGTTTTATTACTATAATAAATTAATAGATATGAAATGTACTTAAGGAAATTTATGTATTTTTATTTTGCAGATACATGTTGGATAGAACCTATGACGTACCTTTCCTTTGACAAAAGATAGTGAAAAATAATAGCTGAAAGCAAAAGAAAAGAAATTGAAGTTTATTTTGCTATTAAACAAATATAAGAAACCGTTAGTAGTCTATATAAGCATTATAGCTTGGATATTAAGAGCTTAGGGTATAGTGTCATTCTGACTCGTACACTTAAAATTATAAATGTGAACTTGGGCCAATTTCTGATAACCTATTTAAAATGAGGGAGTAACACCTCCCTGGTTAGGTTTGTTATGCAGCATAGACTTGAAAAAAATAATGTTTCAAAAATGCTAAGATTAAGACTTAGCATGTAAATAGGCTTTCAACCAGAGATAGTTAATTTTTAAAATTTTTATCAGAGATTTGGATTTCGTTTGGGTCAGGTGTTGGGAAAAGTGAATGGAACTACTTTGGAGTTTGTGAGTCAGATTGATTCGGCGTGGTGCGAGTCTACTGAACAAAAACATCTTACTACTACTAACTTGGATCTTAATTTTGTTAGCATTAGTGATGGTAAATTCTGGATTTGTTATTTGTGTTCAAGAAATATAAAGCTACATGGTATTATATATATTTTTTTCTTATAGGATTCAGTGGTCCCAATTTAAAGGCTATTTTATTTTCAAACTGGAGAAAGTGATGGATGATTTCAGAACATCAGCTCCTGAACCAAGAGGTCCACCCAACCCTAATGTTGAATATATTCCCTTTGATGAAATGAAGGAAAGAATACTGAAAATTGTCACTGGATTCAATGGGTATGTAATTAATACTGTTTTAAAGGTTTGCTTTTTAGCATAAAATTATAGATTTTTCTAGAAGTTTTGATGTGTTTGGTTGTTTGATAATGCACTATCCAATAGAATAAGTTTTGTGTCTCTAGTGATTTTCAGTTTACAAGTTCCTAAAATATTTACAGGTTCTTTTTTTAAAAAATTTTTATGAGTTTATTTGAGCCAAGTCAAGGAACAAGATCTCAATTGCTCCACAGAATAGGTTTTGCTGTTTATTTCATGCATTTGCAATTAAGGAAGAGATGGAAGGAAGATTACATGAAGGTGGGGAAAGCAAGGCGGGGATTGGATTACAGGATAGCTAAAACTATTTACTCTCGAGGAAGATTACCTTAGAGAAGAGATTTGAAGCGGCTTTTCAAAGGTGTGTTAACCTACAGGCAAAGAAATAATGGACATGGACATGGCTTGCCTGGGGTGTGACCACCCAATATGACCTGGCCTTTTAGGAATTTATAATCAGATCACCCTGCAGAGTTTACTTTCCATAGAAATGTTTTTCTGTGGAGAGAGGTACTCAGTTCCCCGTTTTGGTCATACATCAGTCCAAAGGATGCATTGATGACCAACCTTTTGGTCAGGTAGTGTGGTCTCACTGTGCTAGAATGGCTCGCTCCTAGGAAGTACTAGTATTGTTGACCATTGGAGATGGGGCAACACTGTAACAATGGGATCTGAGTGAGGCTGAATATTAACAATAATCTTATACATATTGAGTAATTATAAACAGTTGGACTATGTAGAAAAACTCAAAGAACAAGTATAAGTATTATTATGACTAATATCATTAGCCAAGAGGTCAAGACAGGGAAAATAGATTCTAAGTCCAATATCAATCTGTAGGTATTATACAGGCCTCATTGACTTCTTGAGATAGCTGTCTACCTCTGATGTCAGTAGCTTCTCATTCTTGAGGCGTCCTTGATGTCTGTTATAGGAGGCGAGTGTCAGAGGTGAGGTGAAAGTCCATTCATGGTTGGGTACCTGATAAGTTTCCTTCCATTGAGGTTGGACAATATCTTTTATTTTGATGTCCTTTCCAAAAAATAATATCTATAGTCTTTGTCTCCTGGGAGCTCACTGTGAAAGGAAGTGGTTATCAACTTAACATTTTTGTGGCAATGGTAAAAGATGTTTCTTTTCAGTAATGTCAGCTCATAAATATATTTCTTATGTAAGTTCAGCTTAATGCACAATGATACATAAAGAAATGTGAAAACCAAAAAATGGAGAGCCAGGGAGCAGGGAAGAACTAAGTGGCCATCTTGGGTTTCCCATAGTCCTGACTATTTCTTCTTTTCCCATGCAGTTTAACATAAAAGACAAATCCTTTCAGGAGTTCTAGGGGGCCATTCTGGTATACTGCAGTTATTTGTACATATATTGAGATTTTAATCCATAAAACCTCAATTTCTAATGAAAACTAAGAAGTAAGCAATTAACATTCTTTAGTTTGGTAGGTTTATGAATATGTTTTATAATCTTTGGAAACATAGGCTATTTTACAGGCAAATATATTTTAAGACATTTTATAACCTAGAAACATGTTTCATAGATATCAAAGTCAATTATTAACATGGATTTATTTTTGTAAAACCCATGTAAAATAAAGATATGGTTGTTTTACTTAAACCAACAAACAAGATAGCTTTTATTTACTAAGGATTAATCTTAGATCACATGAACTTGAAAAACATTTGTGTTAGCTTCCATATCCTGAGAATTTTACAATACCAGTCTTTAAAAATACTTGTCTTTACGTTAATTGTAATACCACCCAGATGTAGAAAATTATCTAAATGACATTTATAACATACATATATAGACATTCACAGATAGAGAACAGTTGGCTCCAAATTTTGTTTTGGAGGCCTTTTACAATTTATATCTATCCTTGACAAGTCAAGTTCCAAATGACTTTCCCATTTTAAAGTAAGGATACCCATTTTTAATACCTCAAAAAATTGAGTTGACATCTAAAGGACATCATAGGTTGATCCATTTATCTAAATCCCATTTTCAAAGCTTCAAGAGACCAAATAAATATGCTTTCTATTCTTTCTGGCTTATTTTATAGCTAGCTTTTTCTACTTTTGCATGTAAAATATTTTAGAAGTATCAAAGGATCCTCACCTTGGCCATTTTAGTATTAATGGGAGGCTGACTGCGTTGAGCCTTGTTGGCAGGGAAGAATGATTTTCCATGTTAATTTTTAAATCTATAGCATCTAAACAAACTTTTAGGAAAAACCAGTCCTTACATGCTTGTCTCCACAAGCCAAATGCAGCAGATATCCCCCTATAGGACTGCTTTATGCCCTAGAGAAAATTTTTCCACAGATAACCCCACAAAGATTCTTTGTCACTTAAGAATGCCCAAGCAAGAACTCAACAGATGCTGCCAGAATCATGCTTTGGGCTCCTCTCTCAAGCAGCCTTTCTCAGGGTAAACTTCTACAAGATCAGCTTTGCTGGATGTCTCCTGGCACACAACTCTGCCACTTCAGATTCAGGGATCTAAACTATTGTCACCCCATTGGTTATTCAGGTTGGAGAAGCAAGTGTCCTTTCTCTTTTGAAGCTAAAGAGAGTTCAGTCTCTCATTCAGCCAGCAAAGATTTTTTTCAGACCCACAGTAAGCAATCCAAAATTAAAAGCAACAACCCCTTTTTTCCCTTTCCCTTAGTTATTTCAACTTATTATCTACCTCAAGGATTTTCTAAGAACAGCTCAAATAAAGTCATGGCCTGCCTACTTAAAATTAGAAGACCTAGAATTCTGAGAGAGGACTCACCCAAGTTCATCCAATGCAAAGCAAGGAGTCAGTGGGGCACAGTGGGCCTTGGGTGTAGCTAGCACTGGGTCCAGGTCTGCAAGGTGGTCCTGGATGGGCTTGTTCGGAATTCTGCCATACTTTGCAAAGTAAATGTCGACATTAAGAAACATCGAAACCTGTAGAGAATTTTTGTAAGTTTATTTGAGCCAAACTGACTGCATGTGCTAGGGAGCAAGATCTCAAATCCTCCTGCAGCTTTTTTTTTTTTTTAAGACTTGAGCTGCCCTTGCGTGTTTTAGTGGCATTCACACTTTAAATGGGTATGGCAGTGGAAACATTTATCAGGAAATATTTTAACGTTTTTTTCTTTTCATTTTATATTTGATGTCATAAATCTTTACTTTGTATAGTACCTGTATATCATTGAAATAAGTCTTTTCAAATGAAAATTATGTAGGTACCCATTTTTAGCCCTTTGTAAAACATTCCACTTGAAAAAATACTCTGTGCTGTAATAAAATTAATCCTTTAAAAAATGGTTGTATGTTCATATTCTGTGTCATTTTAAGTGTTTTATTTTTAGGGTTTCCCTTTTTGAAGGAAACAGTATATGCGAAGTTGAATTGTCAGTTTCAGTTTGACATTAGTAATTTGGGGTGACATTACCAAATTTAATGAATGTGGATGTGTTAACCATAAATTCATATTTTATTTGAAGGAGTTTCACTTGTATTTTTAGGAGGTAGCATAAATAATCTCATTCTTCAGGTATTTAATCACATTGGGATTTCCAACAAGATAGTGTAATTCAGTTAACCCTCTGTAATATGTCATGTTACCTTGAAGTTTAGGAGTTTTGCTTAAAATATCAAATCCTTATGTTTTGATTTCAGGTCTGTTACTAAAATATTTTGTTGGTAAAGAGGGAATTACAATTTTATCTTTGAGGTCCATCAATTACAGTTTTTGCCCCTGGAGATTTGGTACGAGAAGGAGACTTATTTTCACTGTGTACTCTGTTGTACTGTTGAAAGTTATTTAATCATATGCATATATTTCCTTATTATTACTAGTTAATGTTTTTAAGCACACACCTAGAAGAAACCACATGCTTTGTATTAGAAGTATATTGCATAATGTTTACTATTGAACTGAATGTGTTCAAGATAAGAATCCTTCTTGGGATATTTATAAATAATGCATAAGTAGATATTAAACATTATGGTGACTTATCTTTTATTTTTAGTAAATTATGGCTACCATTTAAACATAAGAGTTAAGGTGAAATAGGTCAAGTTAAGGTTAAATTCACAAATCACTGCTTTTTGAATGTTAAGCTAATTTACTTATGATTCCGAATCAATAATACCACTTTTAATTCTTCCAAATTAAGTTGGCTAGACACAGATATGTAGGTTATTAAATAAATCTAAATATATGTAATTCCTTACTCTAAAACAGGTAATTGACCTACTTCCAAAAATAACTTGCGTAATCATTGAATGCCTAAGCGTACTTAAACATAATTGCTTTTAAAACATTTTTCGTCTTTGAACCATAAATATTTTGAACTTAAATTTTTTAATTGAATTTTTAGAATGACAGTTTATGAATTTTCCTTATCAGACATATTCCAGTCTTTTTCAATGATATATTAATATTTTTTACTTTTTAATGCACTTTTTTGTGTGTATCATAATATATTGATACATCAAAATATGTCTATAACCTTTTTCGGTTTTATTTTTGTGTTTTGAATATCAGTTTGTTGCTTTAAACAGTATTGCTAACAGTGGTAGAGGCAGCATTTTGTTCTTTTTCAACCAGTTTGAGGGTTGGTTCTTTTTAGTATATACTACTACTATCTGTAATAGATTATATTTTAAATTACAAAAGGGATAAATGTTCATAGTTTTAAAAAGATCCCCAGGTGTCATAGGAATACATAAAAGAATCAAAGAATCATGTTATACGCTAGTTGTTTTCCTTTTAGAAGAGCTTTGACAACTTCTCTTATCAGTATATTTATAACTGTCTTTTGTTTGCCTATTTATTTGAAATGGCTGCACTTTATGTTATATGAACAGGTATAATTCCTTTGCCTTGACCCCATAAATGTTGTAGACATTTATTTTTTGGCTGTTAAAAGTAGTGCTTGTAAATGAGCATCTTTATATATACCTTCTTCTGTTGTTAATTGTCTTACATTGATGATATATTGATTATAGATTTATTTTTCCTTTTTTAATTTGTAGAAACAAAATTGCTAGGTCATAGTGTATGCACACTTAAAATTTTTATCGATACTGCTAAAATGGCCTCATAAAATATGTTCATTTGTGCTTTCATGTGTATATAAATGCAGATAGTGTAAATTCGTTAATTTGTGTGTGTGTGTGTGTGTGTGTGTGTGCGCGCGTGGATTTGTTTCTTTGATTTCAAATGAGATTGAACATCTTTTTATGCCCTTATTAATTCTTTTGTAAATTGTAGTTTCATACCTTTTTTGTTTTTCTTATGTTTTGGTGATTTTCTAATTGGTAAGTTTTTTTGTTTCGCTTTTATTTTTTAATCATTAAATACTATATAGTATTTTGACTTGAAGATTTATCTTTTTTCTAAAATTATTCTAGTGTACTGTCATTGTATAAATTTTCCCTCTTTGCAGTGGAATTCATCCATTCACATGTTTGCTTGACTTCCTGAACTATAAGATGCTAGAGAGCAGTTTAACATCTTTTCCAAACAAGGCCTAGAACAGTGACTGCCTAAATATAGTAGGTCTTCAAACAAGTATTGAATGAATGAACAATTCTATATCTGTATTTGGTTTAGTGGGCCATGGTAGATAGAATTAAAATTACATTGTTGAATGCTTAAGTCTTTTTTTATTTTTTCAATTTAGTCACATTTTCTTGTCCTTTAAGATTATTTTTGAACTTTAAAATTTTATAGGAAAAGATAGATTATAGCTACTTTCCAGAATTGAAAGTTAACATTTCCTTAGATGAGGAAACACCAAAAAATAAAATTAACAAAAATAGAAACTTTAATGGAATGGTCAATTAAAAGGTATTTGTCGGTATTTTATGTTCTCTGTTTGGGATTGTAATGAACAAAGGTATATGGACTTACTGAAACCAGGGCCATTTTTGAAAATCCTCCTCCGATTGTAGACACTATGAGTATAATTTAGAAACTACTAGTCGCTAGTAGTTCATTTTTATAATGGCACGCAAAGAGGGATTTTCAGGGGTAGGAAGAAAGTGACTTACATTCCTAGAGGTTTTAAAAAGATGTCCTCTAAATGATTGAAAGAATTAATCACTTAAGTCTTGTACCCCTTTGACAATTGTGTTAGGCCTAAGATCTTTCTAAAATAAGCAGGATGTTTCACTTATTTTAGGTAGTTGGCTAAAATATCAGGGCTCTTTGTTATTAGAGGTTTGGAAAAACTGCACAACCACATGATACCTAAAAACCTTTGATATGTCATTTCTAAAGCAGGTATAATCACAGCCAAGGAGTGTTTATTATCCTTTGGCAAAAGTCTTTCTGACTGTTGAATTTCTTCTCCAAAATTAGTTTAATATACATAATTATCCAGATTTTGCTTAATTCTGAGAACTTTCACATAATTGTTTTTTGTGTGTGTGTGCATGAACACAGCCATCTCTCATAAGTGTGCCTCTTCATATTTTGTTTAAAGGTTATATATGAGATTTTTAGACTCTTTAAGTCTGAATAGTAGATAGAAAACACTCCTTTTTAAATTTTGTATTGTTTGCTTTACAGTTCAACATTATTCAGGAATGAGAGAATGGGTTCTAGTCTTTTTTTGTAACTTTGTTCTCTTACTGGCTGGTCCTGTTTTAGTTAGTGCTTGCTGGATTTTCTGCTTCTTGATTGGTGAAAATAACAGTTATTGCCTTTTTTATAATTATTTGTGTTATTGTTTGTTGAACAAATTGACTCTATTAGTTAAAATGTTACTTTTTCTTTATTCCCTTTCTGTTACCATAACTAGTTGAGAATCAGTTCAGTTGCCTTCCCTCCTTCTTGTATTCCCCACCTTGTTATGTCTCATGGTATTATGGTTTGAAGCTGTGCTTTTGTGCTCGCTGTAATAAATTTTTTAAGTTGAAAGATAAAAATTAGAAATTGAATGAATGTCTTAATATTTTTATTTGATGTAATTAAAATAATTCAGACTCCTGTAGGCTCTATAAAAGATGATTAACTTGATTAAAATTGACAATTGCTATAGGTTTATTTTTGGATGGGGAATGGTGCAGATATTAGTTTGCTTAGTTGAGGGTTACTTACCGTTAACGAAAGAGGCTGATTCTTCATTTCTTTAAATTTTTTAATACTTGCCATTTTACAGTGACATTTTTCAATAAATCTCATAATTTCTGACATTTGATTTGAGGTATAAATTATATGCATATAAATATTTATGTACATGTATTTTTATCTACATGTGAAAACCTGAGTATAGAAATAGCATATTGCTTTAAGTACAGATAATATCATAGTATTTCAGTGGTATTTCTGACTTTGTAGGACTTAAGAGTAAACAAAACAGAACCCCTTCAGCCTTTGATATCTGAGAGAGAGTTCAGGTCTGACTTAAGTAATTTTGTTAACTAAGGCACTTGTGTGAATGTGGCTATTAATCGTCAAAAAATAAAGACAGCAAAAAACCACATCTTTATGCATAAAACAAAGCTGAATTGGCTTTTAGCATTTTTCTTAAAAGGATGTCCGATTTTATGATTATCTCTTTATCCTTTTTTTTTGCTCCTCAGTAGTTGGTTTTGGGGACATCTGTGCCTTCCTACAATCTTCATTAAATAGTAGATGAGATCAGGATGATAGGAACTAAGATTTATTAAATACTTCATGAAATATTTTAGGCACTGTTAAGTGATTTAAGTATATTATGTCATATTTAGTCCATGTGAAAAGTGCACTTTCAGAATCTGTTTTCCATATATAAGGACATGAAGATTTATGATAGGTAAATTCAACTTTGGCAAGATCTCCAAGTGCGCTAGCCATTGTATTTTTTAAATCACATTACCTTAAAAGAAGGTACATTAGAAGAAGGTTGGTCGACAGTGTTCTGTAGTATTTCTGTTGTAATACCATCTGTGACTTTTGGATATTTTACTTTGTGTGTGTGTCAGTGTGGTAAGTTTTATTAGATTTTGTAGGGATATTTTTTTTAAAAAATTGCTAGATAGTCATTCCCTTTTAAAAAGCTTTTTTTCAGTTCCTTAAATACTCAAGTTTTTCATCTTATGATGTGGGCAAAAAGTAATATATTACAGAGTAAACTTGTATGCCTTTTATTTGAAATAACTCCAAATATTTTTCTAATGAGCTATTTTACAATATACCTATGCTAATGAGCATCCTTCCCCCATATACCCAAATTTAGGGATTCTATCTAGTTCATATTTTTATCAAGAGTGAGTAGTATCTTTTTGCTCATGTGTGTCTTAATTTTGCTGGTGATTTTTATTGGGAAAAGACAATATTTTCAGAAGCTAGAGTAAACTTTTGTGCGCTATGTCTAATGGAAGAGTAACAGACAGCAAACTTTTCATATTTTTGTGCTATGTGTTCCAGATAAACCAGATATGTTTATCTGGTTTATTCTTATACCTTCTTTTAAAGACCCACCTCAGATTTAGTCTTCCCAGGTTCATGCTTGCTTCCCTGGCATGCATTTTATTCAGTCATGGCACTGTACATAATTTTGTTACCATTTATTATAATTATTCACATCTGTCTGCTCAGCTATTAAGTTTTTGTAGCCTATAGTAGGCCCTCATATTTATTTGAAAGTACTAACTGTATGTAAAGACACCTTTCAGTGCAATTGTCAAAATTATATTGAAATTTCCAATGAATACTATTTTTTACAACTAGTATTTGTCAGTTTAAGTGAGGAAGTGTTATGACACTTTGGTGCCATCTGTTGGACACTTGGTAAAATGACTTTAAAAGCTGAAAGTGTCTTAAGGATGTCAACTAATTTTATCATAGGCTATTACTGTCGACATTGCTATGCAAATGTAATACATTTTCCTCCCCAAAACAGTATTGATAGTCACCAAAACATAAATTGCTAATAATTGACTACAGTTTTACTTACCTTCCTAAAGAAAATTCGTGAAACATTTAGTGTAAACAGGAAGTGTAAAGCTACTCATCTTTTAAAGCTAATTTTAATTTAAGAGAAAAATACTAGCTTTTGATGTGTGAAAGAAATTTAGTTCGTGGAAAAGACATAGCTAGACATCTATTTAAGTATTTTTTATTAACTGCTGTTTGAATTACAGTATCCCTGAGATAATTAGGACATAACATAGGTGGGGAGAGAGAGAGAGAGAGAGAGAGAGAGAGAGAGAGAGTGTGTGTGTGTGTGTGTGTGTGTGTGTGTAAAGTTTGGAGAGTAATGAACTAGATAGAGTAGGGGCTAAGGTTCAGTTGTACCACTAATACTCTGAAATCGTGTAGTATATTTACATATATGTATATGTAAATAAATTATATGTTGAGCATAACGTGAAGAAATCTTGCCTTTTAGAAGCTTTCAATTATGAGAAAAGACTATTTGGAAACTAATGTTGTTTATATATGTAGTTTGAGAAAATACTTAAATTTTTTTTTTTTTTTAAGGAGTAACAGTTGTCTATTTGCTGTAGGTTTCCAGTTATGTGTTGTCTTTTTAAGGGATGAACAAAACAAATATGTAAGCTTATCGTTTTATTAATAGTAACGTTTTTGGTACGTTCTTTGCCTTTTTCCATTTTAAAGATTTGTAGTTCTCACAATGTGTTTCACGCTGAATAGATTTTTAAAAGCAAGGAAAAGAGTATTCCTTCTTAGTAACCCTAAGGAATTTTCTGTAGTAGTCATGATGAACATCAAAGAAGTCGGTATTTCTGGCTGCTTCTGAATATTTGTCATATCTAGAACCTTAATCTTTTAGTTAGTACCCAGTCTTTTGGCAGAATCATAGTTTTCTGACTTTAGGTTTGATGCTAATTGAGAAAAGATTGATTTTCCCTCTCAAATAACTAAAATGTTTGTTTTTATATGAATAACATTTATAGAGTTTAAAAATTTGTTTTAAATCTTATGCTGACTTTATAAGAATATAAGAACAGTATTTGTGCTAAGAATATGAGAACTAAATGTAGTTTGTTCAATCAGAAAATAAACTCATGATTTTAAGTACTGTGTGTGGCATAGTGGAAAGTAGGACATGGGATTTAAAGTAAAACTAGGGTTGAATCTTGGCACTATTTACGTACTAGCTGCTTTACCTTGGAGAATATTGTGTTAAACGGCCTATAAAGAACTGTTTATTGAATGCTAACTATTAATTTGAGGCTTTATAATTTTCTTTATAAAAATAGAGATTTGTATGGCAAATACTGGTCTTTATTTTGTTCTTACCTGCATTTGCCATAACTAATGCTCATGTTTGCTTTTCAGATTGTAATTCTAAGGAATGCTAATATTATATAAAATCAAAACTTTTTATGTTTATAAAATGACTATTTCCAACTTATATCAGTTTTGTGGGATTTTTTGATCAAGTGAAAATTTGATTATGGTTTAGATGTTTGGTAAAGTTAACAAGACATTTGCCAAAATATTGAGTATGTTTGTATCTATTTTAAGTTTCATGGAACTTGTAGAGCATAAATAAAATTGAAATTGTAGAGGAAGACCATTTTTATAGTACTTTTTCACTGGAAACATTTCATAGTTTTATTTGAACACTTTGGGGAAACTTTGTACAAAAGAATGCTCGAGGAAAAGTATTAAAATAAACTCTAACTTGATTATTTGGTCACTTCTCTTACAAATTTAAAATTGAATTCATAATGTTAATTATTTTTGTCGGTTTAGAAGCTTTCTGTTGATTTTTCTTTTTTATTGCTTTTTAAGGCAAGAAAGGGAAAATTGTTTTCTTGCTAAATAAAAAGACAGGTGTGCCTATTGTCTTGCCCGTTTTTAAGAGACTCACCCATTCATTCCCCTATTGTAGCATTTTCTTTTGTAGCTTAACACAGGGGTGACTAAATAAAGCTTTAGATAGCTAGAGTAATAATGTTTTTACTCTCTTGATAATTAATGACCTCAAACTATAAAATTATATTCTTTTGCAGTATTCCTTTTACTATTCAGCGACTATGTGAATTGCTAACAGATCCAAGGAGAAACTATACAGGAACAGACAAATTTCTCAGAGGAGTAGAGAAGGTATTTATTATTGGAATTATATTAATTAGCATTATAGATTTCAGAAAAAAAAAACATTGAATAAGAGCTGTTTTAGGCATCTTTTCTTGAAATACGTTTCTCAGCCTACGTGAAGTTTTTCCCAAATTGTATGCTGAATTCTGGTCAAAGTTTCAGAGAGATTTAATAGAGGGAGCAGAGAGAGGGCTTGTGAACAGTTAAGTTTGGGGAACACAGCTTGGTATTGTCCCTTGAATATTCATAATATATACATCAACATATTAAATGTTCTGCAAAGTTCTATAATAGATACTTTAGAGTGTTTTACAAACTTGTTAGCCCACAGAATTCATTTAGTTTTAGTTCTGGAATTCAGGGGTACACAACTTTGGGAAATCACTGATGCAGACCATTTAAGTTAGATATTAAGAAAGACAAAGGTCAGATTTTAAGAATGAAGAAAGCATTAGCTTTCCTATGAAAGTATACTAGTAAAAGGAAAGGCATTCTGGACAAAGGAAACAATGTAATGGACAAAGACATCAAGGTATTTGAGGGAAGGAAAAGTAAGAAATTGACTTGTTTAGAGTGAAGAACAAATGAAGGATCCCTGTAGGAACCAAGATTGGACCAATGGGTTGCTAATTCCTTCACATGGTGATTGATCCTAAAACATAGTCCAGTGTTTAAGGTTATAATTCAAATTCTGTTTATTTTACCCTTGGAGCAAAAATCTAGAGCTATTATTTAGTGACTTATAATAGGTCATATGGCCTTAGTGGATTAATGTTTTGTTGAACTTCCATGCCCTCAGTTTAATAAAATTTCTGAAGAAGATGAATTTAAGATGTTTTATTAATACTTATTTTTCAGCTCAGGGACTTTTTAATAATTACATTGTGGTGATCTTTGGATGAAGAGGCAGTGTCACAGTAGTCATACTAGGGGTGGCCCTGCCTGGTATGTTACTTAACCAGTTACTTAACCTAAGTAACTAAACTAGTTACTTAACCTAAGTCTCAGTTTCCTGATCCGTAAAATGTGCATAGTAATAGGGTTGTGAGGAAGATTAAATATAAAGCACTTAACTCTGACACATAGTGTTTACTGAATATTGTTATTACCAATAAGTTGTTATTACCAATAAGATTATATTATAAAAAAGATTTGAGTCTTTTTCATTGGAGTATGTGATCCTGCACATCAAGCTTTGGATTGCTATTGCTTTATAAGGAAATTCATTATAGTTGGCCCAAATGCTTTAATATATAAATATCTTGAGGTGAGTAAAGTAAGGAGAGCATGGTTCTATTCATTTACATACAATATATAATATTAGGGTTCCAAAGTAAAGTAGAGTAAAAAATGGCAAAAAATAAAAATGCATTAGTAAGATATTGGTCTTTTAATTTTTGTTGTTTGATTATAAGTTTTCATCTTTAAACATTTAATTTTTTATTAGTAAAATCAGAATAAATGAAAACCTAACAGAATGAATTTGAGAAATTAAAAATGAATGCTTAAACTTTATGATGTAGGAAATACTTTTCCTCATATTAAAACTCCAATTTTTGTTTTTGCAGAATGTGATGGTTGTTAGCTGTGTTTATCCTTCTTCAGAGTAAGTATAGAGATGTTTCTATTTCTAGTATATTCTAGTTCTATCATTTCTAATATATCAGTCTTAAAATAGGTGGTATTTATTTTATATGTAATTAAGCATGATAACATTTGTAGATTCTTGAAAATCTACTATGTAATGCTACCAATATTACTTTGGGTTGTACTCACTTTAGCAGCTCATACACTAAAAACATTACTCTGTGTTTTTCCAGTAAAGGTATTTGAATTAAAATGATTCATTATTTATTGTAATCTTAACTTTGGATTTAGGTACTGTCATGGCACTTAAGGCCCTGGGATACCTTTCCTAGATACCTTTCCAGGTCATCTCTAGGGCATAATTCCTTGGTTTGGATTAACTACTTGATGACATTACTCTTCATGATGGAAAACTCTTTCCAGTTGTCAGGATTTATATAGTAAATTAAGATATGAGTTATGGGCACAGCCCTTGGCACTATTAACATTTTATTACAAGTGAATGCCCTGGAAATTACAGGAGGTTTGGCGGTATCCCTGGCCTCTGCCTAATAGCTGCCAGTAATCCCCCTGTTCCCACAAAAATGTCTTCAGACATTGCCAAATGTTTCCTGGTGATGCAGGGTGGGGGTAGGGAGTTTGTGAAGAGGATGCCCCCTGTTGAGAAACATCAGTTTAAGGTTAAAAAATAATCTCTGATTTCATGAATTTTTTAAAGGATGGTTTCAAGAATATACCTGTATTGTTAATTAAGATAGTAAGATAATCCTATAATTGTTATTTCTCACAGACTTCTCTATATTTGGATTTTCGACAGTAAGATCTTACAACAGATCTTGTAGACATGTGATTCTTGTCAAAATTAAAGAACTAAACCATCCATAAGTGTTTTTTTTTTTCCTTTTCTTATAGAAAAAACAATACTAATAGTTTAAATCGAATGAATGGTGTTATGTTTCCTGGAAATTCACCAAGTTATACTGAGAGGTAAGATTCTTGATTTTTAATATCCAAAGAGTTTACATTTTTCTAATTTTGAGTAGTAGGTTCAATATACTTTTTTTTTTATGGGTATTTTATGGAGGATATAGGATATACTAAATAATTTGGTGACATGGATCTGAAAGTCAAAATTGCAGCAAATATTTCTGTGATGTGTTCATATAAACAAACCTTGGGAGAGATGACATTTTACAAAAATGGGGAAATGATGTTCATTTATCTTCCCATAGGTCTAATATAAATGGGCCTGGAACACCTAGGCCACTTAATCGACCAAAAGTCTCTTTGTCAGTCCCCATGACAACAAATGGCTTGCCTGAGAACACAGATGTCAAGGAGTCAAACTTAGAGCAAACTGAGGACAAAACCCACAGGTTTGTATGTGATTTATGTATTTTAAAAAAATATTATAAAATGTTAATATTTATTGATGGCTTTCAGTACTCATCGTTTATTATTTACAATTATTGTTTTGAGGGATAGAACAAGTTTTAATGTGGTCGTAGGTGCTGTGGCTTCTGTTCGTAGCATTTAGCACATGCTGAAGATGGGCACTGAAAAGGCTTAAAACTACTAATTTGGGGAGATCCTCTTTAAAATAGGGTCTTACGAAAATGAAGTGGTCATGATGCATTTTATTTCTTGTTTTTGAAAGTTACTAGAAAAGTTATTTGTAAATGAGATGAAATTTTGTGAATAATTTCTTATTGTAGATCATAAAAGGAAACATCCCATCTTAAATTTTCTATATTACATTAAGGTAAAGAAGACTAAATAAAGATTTAAAGAGTATGCCCATAGGCAAGACTTGTAGTTTTATTATACGAGGACACGTATTGGAGAATTGAACAGAAAGGTCTTGCAATATTACTTATTGACTATTCTGGGAAATATTCATTAAACGGCTTAGGTTCCCTTGAAATTTTTCTCTTGTGTTTTCTTTGCCCAGATATTATAATTTAACACTGAAATATAACTTAAAATGTATTAGACCTTAAAAACGAGAATGTAGAAGATGAAGAAAACAATCTTATTAATGACACTTTTTAAAAAACCATTTACAGTGACTCTTTGACATCTGGATCAGAAGGTTCCTCAGTGAGCCCTATGAAAAATAAACACCCAGATGAAGATGCTGTGGAAGCTGAAGGGCATGAGGTAAAAAGACTTCGATTTGACAAAGAAAGTGAAGTCAGGGAGACAGCCAGTCAGACATCTTCCAGTGAAATTTCCTCAGTTATGGTAGAAGAAACAGAAGCATCATCTTCATCTCAGGATAAAGACAAAGAAAGTAGTCGTGCCAGGCAACACTGTACTGAAGAGGATGAAGAAGAGGATGAAGAGGAAGAAGAAGGTATTTAGAGACCATCTGTAAAAGGGTGGCATAAGGAGATCCTCAAATTTTTGTACTTCATTTTTTGCTTGAAAGAATTTAACATAATGGAACTCCTTACAATGTTGATGTTGGGCTTTTCTCCCATATTTATGTAGTTGCGGCTGAGTTTCAGGGGATATGATTTGAACTGTAGAGTATCACAATTCATGTGGCGGTATTTTAAAAATAAAATTTAACTGCAACAACATTTGCTTATTTTTAGAGTCTTTTATGACATCAAGAGGAATGATCCCAGAAAGAAAAAATCAAGAAAAAGAATCTGATGATGCCTTAACTGTGAATGAAGAGACTTCTGAGGAAAATAGTCAAATGGAGGAATCTGATCTGACTCAAGCTGAGAAAGATTTACATTCTGAAGGTAGTGAAAATACAGGCCCTGTAAGTAGTGGTTCTGATTGCCATGAAACAGAATTAGTAGGATCCAATTCCAGTAAAACTGGAGAGATTCTTTCAGAATCATCCATGGAAAATGACGATGAAGCCACAGAAGTCACAGATGAACCAATGGAACAAGACTAACTATTTAGAAACATTTAGATGCAGTATTTTACATACAGTTCTGGTTTTACACTGTATAAAACTTTTATGTAATAAAGTGGACCTTTAGTTTTACAAGAGAAGCAGGTTGTAAAATAAAGTACTTTGTGAGATAAATCCTGAAAGAGTTGTACATGTAAGAATTGTGAGTATCAGCTCCTCTGGGTCCTGCTTACCGCTGACTTTTTTTTTTTGGTTTGGTCAAATCAGTGGTTTGTGTATAGATTTTTTTTTTTTTAATTTAGAATTAAAGTTTTTAAACTGGAAAGTAATAATTATAATTTTGAAAACCTTTTGGAAATTATTTAGTTTATACATATACAAAAAAAGCTTTTTGTCTTGTCTCTTTCTGACAGCTCTAGCAGTTTTCATATTTTGGTCATAGCTTCAACATTTTAACATGTGAATTTTAGGGTTTCATGCTGATTTCCAGATTTTATTATTTGACTATGTACAATGGAACTTTAAGTCATATATACATATATATATATATACATATATATATTATTCTAAGGGGGGAAATGATATATTTTTCTGTTTCTATAAGAGATGAATACAGTGGATACTTTTTCTATTGTTAATGATTGAGTTCACCTCTTTCAGAAGACAGTTTCTTTCTCTTCTGAGTAATTCAAATAAAATCTGGCCCTTGTGAAACCCTGGAAATCTTACGTCTGTTGAAATACCAGGTTAAACACATTCCGAGAGATCTGTCAAACTAAATTTCTTTTGTATACTTCTGAGGTGCCTGAGAAAAAGACTTCATTATTTATGAGAAAATGTGCTTTATCTTGGAAATTGTGTTTAAACATTAGCTTACTATTTTGTAGGATGAATGCTTATAAAGCTGACATGAGAACATCTCAGAAGAACCGGGCAGGTTTCTTAAACTTTTGCTTGCTTTTCTGAACATTGTGAATATTACACACTTCTTTCTAAATTATTCTAGAGTATGCAAATGTCAATGATATGAAACACCACTGTACTGGAAGAATTAATATATTACTTTAGTAATGTACTGGAGCTAAATGACTGAAACTTTAGGGGTGCATAGAAACCACCATAATTTGTATGACATTTTGAAGTGAATTAAATATTTTTGAACATGCTTCTTTGACAGCCAGTGTTATATTTTTCAGATCAACACAAAGCACAATGATTACTCTAAACTCAATATTTTCAAATTCACGTAATATAAAGTCATGCAAGCTGCAACTTCCCTGTCAAAATTACTGGCTGCCAAATTTATACCTGTTTCTTCAGCTGTACCTTTTGATATTTAGAATTTTTAAATTTCTGTAAAGTAGATTTTGTAGAATGTAATGTGTTCACTGCCTTGTGACGCGGTATATAATTTCTGTGTGTAAACCGAATGCTTGGGCTTTCAATACAGTATTCATATAAAGCAATAAATACTAATGTTATGAAATATTTGAGTACATTTTTATCAAAATATAAAAAATCCCTTTTTTAGTTTCAGATACCTGAAGTACACAGTTAAACTTATAAAACTGAAACAAACAGTTTCTGACACTGTATCGTATGTTTTTGGGTGATTTGGGTGACAACCACAGTTTTGCATTTTGACTACTTAAATTGCTAGACTAAAAATATCAAAATGATTTGACTCAGTTTTTCTTTGTAGGGTAATATACTACTGACTGACTTGACTGTCAGATTCACAGCAGCTAGATGATATATTTATGAATATGTCTAATAGTTGAAATAAAAACAATATTGATTTACTGTACCCAAGAGGGGAGAAAAATCACACATTGTAAATTTTTTTTAATTTTGCAGAAATGTTAAAATGAAGCAAATTTTAAATGTGACATTCATTTTTAGTGACCTGTTTTATTTTATTGAGGGATATTTTGCCAATGAGAACAGATTGTAAACATTTTAAGTTAAGAAATCTTGAAAATTTCTTTAGAGTATTTATGAAATTATTGTCAATAAACCTGTTCTTTAAGATCCTCTGACCTTTCGATATTTTTATTTTAATTGTGCCATGGACCATTTGTAAACAAGTAGATATACTTTTGTTGCTTATAAGTTGAAGTTTTAGCATCATGACTTTGAGGTCTGTGGTTTTATTTGTAAACTTGCAATTGTTATTTTTGCAAGGGGAAATGTATATCTTTATTAAATAAAGTACAATAATGGTGAATGTACCAAAATGCTATCACTTAACTCTATGAGAGATCTGCATTTTAATCTATAGTTTAATAGTTTAAATATTTATTAGATATATGTTGATCATAGATCAAAGTTGTTGCTGTTCATACAGATAGTTGTAGAGTGTTCATGGACTATCTAGGATAGATGAAATACTTCTGTAGTTGAACTGGAAAACCTTGTTCAGCGGGTTTAAGATACTAATGCCCATTTGGAAGTAAATTGCAAGTTTGCATAGGTGGACTTACACAGACTGCTTCATGAAAATGTCAGTTATAATAGTAACTAATCCAGATGTGAATTTTTAAAAGGCTAATTTTAGGCACAATTTCTTAACACATCAGCAAAGTTATATTAAAAGATGTAAAGTATCAAGACCTCAGTGATTAAGAATATTTTCTCTTTTGGCCTCAAGCAGATTTATTCGTTCGACTCTAGACTCTGAACTCAACACAAAAAGAACTTGAAATGCTAGTCAGGAAAGTGAGGATATATATATAATGCTTTTTTTTTTTTTTTTTTTTTTTAGCACTTTTCCCTTTTGAAAAGTAAAAACATTCTACATTTTAAAAAATATCTTTTCAGTAATGAAAATATAGCAGAACAGAAGTTAGTGGAAAATGTCATGTTTTAAATGATTATTAGGTAAATTTAATCTGGTTAGGGTTTATTGTGGCTACACCTGTCAAAAGTGTGCACTGAGCAGTTGAATCACTTGTCAGGGAGCTATAACCTTTGGTTTGGAAAGCGTCCCTGAAATTCTGGCCAGAAGATATGGCCTGTTAAAACCTGGAGGTTCAGAGCATTTTGTTTTGCCAGTGTAGATAGGCATGTATTTATGCATTTTTACATTTGTAAAATCAGCAATTTTCAAATAATGTAATATACTAGTTATAAAGGTACTTGGGCAGAATCTAAAACTACTACCATGTTTGATTATGAGAAATTAACTGAAAATGCAATTTGTAGAACCAAAGGAAATAAAAATTTGGGGTAGTGTTTCAAATTGTTTTCTGAACAGGAATTTCCTAAATACATTGGTTTTGATCAAATGAAGCTCAGTTCTCTTCTTGACGTTTGTGCTAATCAAAATGGATGAATGCAAAAACACCTTGTAATTTCTTATGCAATTATTATAATTAGGTTTACTGAATTATTGGCCTAATAATGCTAGGATGTATTGATTAGAATACATCTAATATTTCACATTAAAAAAAACAACAGTATACTTCTTTCAGAATTTTCTTTTTCAACTTGGAGCCTAGATTACTTTGCCAAATGTATTATTTTCGTAATGCAATAAAATATGAATTAGAAGAATATGTGTGTGGAATTATTTTATTTGCTATAATACTTCACACACCCTGCTTCCCCCACCCCATTCACCTTAGATCAGGCTCCACAAGCATTTCCTGATCTATAGGGAGGAAAGATTAGTGCATTACTTTATTAAAGCTTGTTTCTTGTGATAATGGTATTTTTGCAGAGAGGTGCATCTGAGTTGAATGAATGATTGCTCTTTGCTGAGCAACTCAAATCTAATGTCTGACAAAATATTTACCACGTAAAATTTTCTTGGCATAATTCGGCAATAGTTTTCACAGATCTGTAACATTTATTTAGAATTATTTTAGAAATCTCACTTTAAGACAACTACATAGTAAGAAATGTAGAATTGCCCTAAGTGGAGAGAATAGATTGTGTTTTCAACTCTGGCTTCTCATTTCCTTATACATATTACAAAGTAAGTAATGGTAGATAGTGTAACATCTTCAGCTCTGAAGTCAGAAGATAGTGCTAATCAGCATGTTTCTGAATTGAAATATTTTTGAGTTTTAACCTCTTAATCTCTGTTTCACACTTAATTAACTAAATGGTAAACCTAGTACAGAGTTTTAATTAATGATAGGAAGATTGATTTTTTTCACTGATTAGTAGGAGTAAGATGCCCAATCTGTCTACTTGTCTATCTTGAATGGTATACTGTTCCCTCGTTCTATTTTAGAACAACAGACTTTTAAATTTGAAATTGAGCATTAGAGTTTCTGGTCTTTGGATTTATTTATAAACTTCCAAGGTTTTTGTCTGTTGTTTTTTTTCCAAAGACTACTTTCCTTAAAATAATGAAAAATAGACAAAAGTGTCAACAATTCCCTGTGTCCTAGTCTGCAGACCACTGGGTCACTCATTTTTGATAGTCTCACTATGCTTGGCAAGTGTTAACGGTTGAAATCTAGTGGGCTTTGTGGATGCTGCTCACACAATCCACTTTGGATTCCTTTTTACCAATCATGCATCTAGTTTCTGCCCATTTCAAGGGTGATGAGTTCATCCCTGCATCCTTTCTTGCTAGGTTTGTGGAGTTAGGAGCAGTACACCCTGTTGGATGCCCTTGACAGGAATTCCTGGTGCAGTTTGGCTAAATCACCAGAAAGTGTATATCCCAATAACAACAACTGTGACTATAAGATCAGTTACTCCTTACAGAAAGGGACAACAATACACTGTCACCTGATAGGGCACAAGTGTTTCCACAAGTGGGAAGTTGTGTCATTAAACCAGCCAAATCCTCCTTTAGATGTGGTAAAGTGGGACTTGATACTTGGTCAATAATGCATGCATCAGGAAGCCTTCGTGGTTGAGGAGTCTTTGAAGTCTTTCAATGCTTATAGCTGCTGAGAATTTGAGGGATAAATATGTGGTATCTGGCTGTCTTCATTTCAGATTATTGTTTTTCTTGGTAGTGCTTGAATGCTACAGCATGGAAGGGTAAGCTTAGTTGATAGTGACTAACAATTCCCATATGCATTTAGAAATGCATGTAATCTCCCACTTTGAACCTGACTGGGTACATAAAGGAAGTTACTTGGCTGGGATTCAGACTAGTTTCTTGTATAAATTATTAGTAATGTCACTAACTTTCATGTCATTATACATTAAGCTGTTTAGTCCTTAATGAGTGATTTAGTAGTTAAGCATTAGTAATGTTTTTGTTGGAAAATGTGGACCATTCCTAATGCCTCTCACACAGTTGTGGCCGTGCAAGTGAAAACTCCATAGACTGAGGTGTGTCAGGGAGGATCCAACAGCTTGCCATAGCAGTTATTTTAAAGTCGGGTTATGGATGTAACACAAGCTACTAAATGTATGTTAATGTTTGGGATTCAGATTGCAATAGAATTTGCAGTGCCTTGTCATGATGTTTTTGTATTGAATGTTAGAAGTGTATTACAGACACAGGAGGTGGAGATAAGTTTCCAATATATTTTACAGTTCCCTCTAAAAATAAGGCACAGAGGGAATTCCAGGTGTTTGACCAGTTTGAATTCCATGTAATGCATTACAGTTACCAAATTTTACTTATTCCAACAAATGGAGGGCAGAAGAGATACACACATACAAATGCAAAAAATACATCCAGATGTCTTGTTAGGTGGCAATTTGTATGAGTTGCTATGTATTGGGGGGAGTAAAAGAACCGATTTCTGGCCTTTAAAGAATTCAGTCACCTTTGAGACCAATATGCAATGTAAATTTTTAACAAATGTTGGCCTGTAACTTGGAAGAGGTGCACAAGAAAGACATTAATGCAGCTGTGACAGTCTGGGAAGGCTTCTCAGATGTGGAATTCAGCTTGGCCTTGAAAGATGAGCCGGACAGTCAGGGAGGTAGCATGCAGTAATGGACAGAGTAGAGAGATGTAGGAATTACGATAGAAGTTGAGTCATGGTTTCACCATCCTCAGCTGAGGCACCTTGGCATACAGTATTTCTTTGAGTCTTAGTTTCTTCATTTATAAAGGGGGGAAATAATAGTTTCTACTATGCACTCATTTATGGGTATAAAGCTCGATGTAGTCCAGGACCCGACATTCCTTTTAAGAAGAGACAGGGGGAAATGTATGTTATCCCTGGGAAAGGCAACAATTTTACTAGTCAGAGTCAAGGTTTCAGTCCTAGTCAATATCAAGATGATAGTAGCAAGCACTAATTGAGTAGCTCCTTTATGCTCCACATTTTTCTTTGCACGTCATGCCTTTCCTCATTTAAGCTTCCCATCAACCTATGATATATGATATCCCCATTTTGTAGATATTTGAGGTAAAGAAAGGCAACTTGCCTTGGGACTCTTTGAAAATAGAAGCTTAGAATGAGAATCAGGACTTGCTTACTCCAAAGCCCAATGGTTTTTATCTATTATGATTAGGTCCTGTTGGAAGATTTGTAGAATTAGGGCAAAGACGGCAGAAAGGAAGTCGTTCCAGGTATCCGAAGGTTCCCCAAGTCATTCAGGCTTGCCCACATCAAAAAGCGTTGTCAGTCATAAACGTAAGCTCTCGGTTTCATTCTCCATGTACTTCAAAATCTGGCTTCACCTTACCTTTTGTATCACCCATATTTTTCCAGCTAGATGTTTTGAGTACATAATCTATTTTTTAAATTTTATTTTACAAAATAGATAATGCACAATTGGCAAAAATTCAAGTAGAATAAAATATACCAGATTGTTTCTGTCCTACTACCATTGCTTCCAAATCCCTCGGTGAAATCTTTTCCCCGAACCCCCAGGCAACTGCGCTTACCAGTGAGGCATAGTGCTTGAGAACAGTGATTCTGAAGCCAGGTTTCCTGCATTTGAATCCCAGCTCTGCCATTTGCTTCCTGTATGATCTCTATGTAAGATAAGGATGAGGTATCTACCTCATAGAGCTAAGAACCATTAGAAAAGGCATATAGCAAGCACTATATGCATATGAGTTCAAAAATTGCATTTAAAAAGAAATTTACTATCTTTCTAAAGATAACCTTATACTGTTGCAAGCACAAAGTGTCATGTCACTCCCTCTCCTTTGACTTCCCTTTTACAGTGAATCCACATTACACACATTGAAATGCACCTTGCCTTTTTTTCTTCCCTATTTAATATAATTTTGTCATATCTCTACTTCAATACATAGAAAGCTGTCCTAATCATTTTAACGGCTGCATAGTATTTCTGTGTATTGATGAACCATAATTTGTTTAACCAGCCTTCTTTAAGCAGCTTGGAGATATTTTGACTTGTAGCCATTGTTTGCTTTGTTTCAGCACTTTGACACTGGGACATTTAAAATCAGCCTCCCCATGGGGGGCGGAAAACTAAGAAGCCATTGAACTTTAAGTATTCTGGAGACTTAAGTAATGTTTGAAACAGATACCTTTGCCCCTGTGGATGTAGAGGGGAGGATGTGGAATTATTTGTCAGTCAAACCCCATACTATATTTAAAGCCTTCTAAAGTTGTAAGATACACCACTATTTTATGCAAAGTAAGAAAATAGGTGATACAAGCCTAGTCACATTCCTCTGACTGCAGTCCAGCAGTCTCTGGTTTGACATCTTTATCTTTTCTGATGAATTTCACAGTTTCTCCATTGTTTGAACTGCTTTGGCTTGTGATGGGTGATCCTGCAATTAAAACACAGCTTCCTATCAAAGTGCCACAGGATGGGGCAGGAACTCGGAATCAAGGGCTGTCAGGCCAATAGCCTCAGTTTTCTGCAATTTCTGTGTCTGTACATTCCCGCGGTAGTCACAGATCACAGGGAGACAAGCTGCTGTCTGGGGCTAGCTAGTCCCACAGACCCCTGCAATTCCTTCAAGAGATATTGCAGCTCGTACAGGCAGCAGTGGTCTGCCCACAACTGTTTTCCCCAAAATGTGCTCACTGCACTAGCCAAGGTCTGTTGCCTGTGCAGAATGTGCAACCCCAACCCCAGAGAAAAACAGGGTGGGGGAGGCTGCCTGTCAATGGGCTGCCAGCACTTTGTGGCTTGGGTGAAGCGGGATTTTAGGGAGACAAGGGCCATCGGGCCAATACAGCCTCAGTTTTGCTGCAACTTCTGTGCCCAGGCATTCCCACTGTTGTCACAGTGAGACCACCTGCCATCTGGGGAGGTCCCCAGACATGATACTGCAACTCTTGCAGGCAGCAGAGGTCTGCCTGCAACTAATTTTCTTGCAGTGCCCGCCCTGTGCTGGCCAAAGTCTGTTGCTTGTGTGGATTGAGAGACCTGAGGGCAGGGGAAGAGCAGTGGAGGTTGACTGTTAATGGGCCGCTGTGGGCAATTTGTGAGTAGGGTGGCGCAGGGTCTCAGGGAGACAGCAGTCAGATCAATGCATCCTCAGTCTTGCTGCAACTTTGATAACCATTTGCGAGTTTCCATGAAAATCCAAGATCACAGCAAGACCAGCTGCTGTCTGGGACTGGCCCACAGGTCACCAAGATCTGCCCAAGTTTGTGTTGACAGCAGTGATCTGCCTGAAAATATCTCCAAAATGCAGGCTCACAGCCTATTGTGAATATTTGGCCCTGAAACAGTGAAGGGCGTAGCAGACACCCAGTAACAAATGCCCTGGGGAATCTGCAGGTGGAGTGGCTGATCTCCTCAGGCCAGTGCTTCCTCATGGCCCCGTGGGAGGGGTCTGCACAGTTGAGCACGTGGGGTCTGTAGATTGCTTGATTGGGGCGGCCCTGACTAATGGTAGCTGCCTGTCCAGCCCTCATTCTGGCCCCAGGAATTTCAGTCTTGCCTCATATGAATTTTGTGAGAGCCTCTGACCCACTGCCAGTGTCCCAGGAGAATGTCCGCTGGTGAGAGAGCCTGTGTGTTGGCCCTTTAAAGGGGCATCTAGGATTTCAGTCTCCTTCCTACTCACCCAGATGGTCAGAATCCCCTCTGATTTTTACAGTCAGAGTTTTGGGAAACTCCTCTTCTTTGGGCTGGGATCCTGGGCTGAGAACCCCCAAGTGAGGCTAGGACCACCCCCCCCACCCTCTCCTTCAGGGGAGCCTCTGTAGCCTCCTGTCGATCCTCCATCATTTGCAACTTTGCCCTACCTACCACCTTCGATGTGGCTCCTTCTTTATATTATCAGATGTAGGTGTTATTATCAGCTGGATTTCAGGTGATTCTCCACATTGATTATTTTATATTTTTGGTTATAATTTCAATGTGAACCTGGGAGGAGGCAAACATTGGTTTTACCTAGTCCGCCATCTTCCTCTTTTTGGATTTTACATTCTTAATGGTTAAAAAAAAATAGAAGTAATAATATTTTATGACATGTGCATGTGAAGAATTATTTAGAATTCAAGTTTCAGTGTCTGTAATTGTTTTACTAGAACACGGCCACACCCATTCCTTTACGTATTGTTTACAGTTCTTTTTTTTTGCTTTTTTTGGTATTTTATTTATGTATTTATTAAACATTTTAGTCTTTCCCCCTCCTTCCTCTCCCCTCCCCCTTCCTCCCTCTGTAGTCCATTGTCCATGTCCATGAGTCTCTGTTTGTCCTGTTCATTTGTTGCTTTTAGGTTTATATCCCTCATATAAGTGACATTATGAGATTTTCAACCTTTTCTATCTGGCTTATTTCACTCAGTATGATTATTTCAAGGTATATCCATGTTGTTGCAAATGGCAGTATTTCATCTTTTCTTATGTACAGCTCCTTTCTTGATACCAGGAGAGAGTTGAGTAGTTGTAACAAAGACCACATGGACCACAAAGACTAAAATATTTATTTTATTGTTTGACCCTCTGCATACTTACATCTTCCAGCTAGGACTATCCTGGTCCTACTTTTGACAATTCAGAACCTAACCAAGGTTGACAAAAAAATTAGCAGAAAAACAGCCTTGAAAGGCTGCTACCAATAACTGAACCACATAGAATTTATTCAATGGGCAAATAATCTACATTGCTGAGGCAGGGCATCACTTGTAAAATTCTGAATCTTTTAGCAGAAAATGAAGAGGGACATCTCTAGCAGAGTAAAACTAGGTTTTAGTAAAACCTAGTTAAGTTTTCTTCCCCTCTTTCTATGGAAAAAAGGCCCTCTTCCTCAAATCCTGATAATTGCCCTGGTGACTCAGATCCTCTGGCTATTGATAAGGGCCATCAACCCATTGTTAAACAGAAATGATGTTAAGCCGGGCAGGGCTCTTAGAGTCTGAGAGGGGATCGGACTTTAGGCCAAAGGTCTTTTTACTCTTTAAGAAATATATTAACCATGCCTGTTTTTAAATAATCAGTTCGAATATTCTTTTTCTTATTTAGGGACTGAGGTGGTACTTCAGCAGGAAACCCAAGACCCCAACCTGACTGAGGCAGAAAGGGAAAGAGCTCCATGAAACCCGTGTAGGCAGGGGCTACAGCCATTCTCAGCAGGAAGAAGAGACCTCCCATCCCTCAATATCCATACCAATAATAAGGGAGTTCATGGCTCTTAGAAAAGAGTTAGGCAGGAAAGTTAATTAGGGGGTTTCAAGTCTGCCTGCAAAGACACTGAGGTCATCCTATCCTAAAAGGGGTCTGCCCTAATCCTTCCATAATTAAGCAAGCCAGAAGGCCTTTTTTAACTCATACAAAGGTATGAGGTACCAGTTTAAGCCAGTCACTCACACCTGAGCAATGAAGACTCCAACAATAAACTTCAACTCACCTGAGGCTCATTATACCATCATTATAATATGCATATTCCCAGAAGTTCATTAATATTATAATAGACTGAATTCTGGGAACAAACATGTGCAGAAAGCAAAATGATGAATCACTGAGTTCTGTTCATCTTAGTTGTCAATCAAGGAAACCCACCCCTCTAAGAAAAGTAACCACCCACAGCAAAAAGGGCTAAAAACTCCAAAGTCTTTGTTATCAGGCCTTTTGAACTATGTTTCTCTTACTCAGGCCCTTTTCCACGTCTGGAAGTGTACTTTTCCTTCTAACAAAACGTTTTTTTTCTTTTGTATTTCTGTGTCTTGCTCAGTTCTTTATTTCGAGACATCAAGAACCTGGACAATGAGCCGGGAAAGGACCCCACTCTCCATAACATTACCATTGACAAAAGATTTAAAGTTTGTTTTCTTTTCCAGGTGAAATTTGCTTTCTTCCTTTAAATGGGATTATTTCTTATTAGAGGTACAGAATCTTTGGGGTGGGGGAAGGAGGGAAAGATTAAAAATACTTAGACACGTGACCTCACAGAAGAGAAATGACAACATATCACCTTGGAGTTACCATCTACCATGTTTTTTGTTATCAGTTGTGGCCCAGTGGAGGTAGCTAAATCCACGTTTGTATCAGCCTGGTGCTTCCAGTCAAGGGTTCCTATACTGGGAGGAATGACTGTGTCTTTGCTTTCTATGAAGATTTTGCCCAATTTGCCCTTCTCTTTGTGAAAACCTTCAATGACTTACAGCTGGCCATTTATGTGTCCTTCCTGAAGACATCTCCCCACCTCCCACATCCACTCCTACTTCTCATTCAGGAGTCAGGCTCTTGGGTCCCAACCTGTTTCTATTAAAAATATATTAATCATGATCTGGAACAGAGACAGATGTGTTAGTTTAGCTTAATAATGTGTATTTTCACTTATGACAGCTTGTAAAAGTTTGTAACAAGGCTTAAGTCCACTAGAATTTTGTCCACGGTCATGTATATGAATAAATCTAAAACATATTTTTCTGAAATGAATCTCTAAAAGCCATAGGCTCCTTAGTGAAGTGGTTTACATGTCTCACTGCAGCCATTCCTCACACCAATCCTAAGACTGGTGCCAACCCATGTTGAAATTTTCACTGGGTTTTGAAGAAATGCTGAAACTAAGGACAATGTGGAGAATTTTTTTATATATCTAAATAGATGCAATATATAGGACAGATCATCTTTCTGAGATTGTTTTCCTTCCTTTTACAGTGTTAAGAGCTTCTTAATTTTATGAAATGACGAAAATAGAAGATGAGAGTTGGTGGTATTTTTGTGTCTAGTTGGTAAAATAAAACAATGAAAACTCTTGGTTGGGCCCTTGGCAGATTATTGATTGATATCCCAGAGCCATTATCATTCATATTCTTCTTGCCTGCCTTACTATGAAGGCTAGAAAGTGATCACTGGCTCCCAGTCTTCTAGGACCAGCCATATCATACAGCTCTGGCCAGTAAGATGAAGGCAAAAGTCTACAGATAGCATTTTCTTCCTAGGAAGAAGTGCCTGTTCTTTGCCCTTTCCCTTTCTTTTCTCTCTGCTGACCTCCTCTTCATACATGTAACTCAGACCCAAGTCTTGAAGGGAATACTCACTTTCCTCTTGTGATGAGACCAGCCTGATGGTGAAAACCAATACATGGCACTTGGCCAAGCAGAAATCGAAATGAGCCCACATATTGCACTAAACAGATTTTGGATGTTCTGTGAAACCTCTATCATTCAAATGCTTTCCAAAGTCTTTTGGAGATGCTTTTATTTCTGCCATTGACCTGATGTTTATATCAACAGAATCTAAAAGTAGCTCCTTAAAACATCTTGATCCACTATGGTAGGAATATCTCAAACAAATGGCAATTATCAAAAGGGTTATAATTTTCATGAATTTATTTAAATTAAAAACTATTGAAATCTTTCCTGGCATTTCTTGAGGAACTTCAAAAGGGACCCAATTATTAATCTATAGCAACATTTCTTTTTAATATGACACCCAGAAATGGCATTTCTCAATTCATACCACCTGTTTAGTCTGGGTACGTGGTCATGAGGGTGGGCATTTTGGCACCTGTTATGCATCAGATGACTCAAATTTACCTAATACTTACAAGTAGGTACTGTTATTCCTATTGTAGAGATTTTTTTTAAATGGTGGCTCAAAAAAAAAATTAATCTTTCTAATGAAACACAGCTGGTTAAATATTAAAAAGGGGTTCTTTGATGTCAAAGCCTCATTCTTTCTTTTAGCCTCAACTCTATGTAAGGGCAACTTAAAACATTACCTGTGTGTTTAAAATCTCTTCCTATTTCTCCCTCTCCTTGCTTCTTCCAAATCTATCAAACCATCCCATTTATAGTATTATTGAAGACCCAAAGTTCTATTTGAGCTGTCACTAAGAAGTTGATGGATTTCGAATGGCCCACTTTATGAGAGTGTCTAAGTTCTCTTCACCCTATCAGCCTTGTCTGGAGATTCCACTAAAAGGAAATTTTTCTGAAGGCTGTAATTAACAGAAATTTCAGATTTCCTCTATTTATACTATAATTGTTCATTTATGCTTTCACTTAACCCTAATAAAAGACCTTAGAAAGAAGCATACTTGAGTAAATATGGTACTTTTGTTAAGTTCCTAGGAACTGGAAGTTCTGCAGCTCATTATCGTTACTAACGTTGTACAGTATTTAGTTTTCCAAGTCTGCTCCCGAAAGGTGTGTCACCACTGAAAGAGCAGATATGGGAATGAAGAAAAAGATCAAGGAGAGAGTTCCAGCATTTCACATAGTCTCCACTAGGTCTCTAAATTTTCCCCCCACTTTATACAGAGCAGAAGCACAGGCTCATGGTGCCCTCTTGTGGTTCATTACAAATCAATGGTGGAGATTTTCTTTAAACATAAAAATAAAGAAAAAGAGGAGAAAAAAGTCCTGCATATGTTTTTAGTCAGCAACAAGTTTTGATACGTGACAGTCCTGTCAAAACAAAACAATTCAACAAACTTCAAAGTAACCACAACAGAAGATATGTAGACACATTTTGGAGACTTGTCAATGGAGCCTTGTAATGAAATGTGTCAAAAATATTTTGAAGGACAAACAATAAGATCTGAAAGGGAAGTGGGATAAGTCATGTGTGTGAGAATTAGAACAGGGACCCAAAAGAAAACCAACTGAGAAACAGAGGCAGAGCTTTAAGGGAAAAAAAGTACTGCAATTTTCAATTTTCTGTTGCTGGAAACAGAGTTTGTTGCCCATTTTTTAAGAACAAGAGTTCTGTGGCTCCTTCATTTATTCATCTATCTAGGCACAAACAAGACTATTTTCGTCTTCATGGAGCTTACACTTAGAGGGGAGACACAAATTAAACATACAAGAAAACAAATAAACAAGATATTTTCAGAAAGCGAAAAGTACTATGGAGAAAATAAAACAGTATGACGAGAAGGAGATAGATAGAAATTGAGAGCAATGAAGAAAAATAGGAGAGAGAGGGAGAGAAAAGATCTTAATGAAAGAAGTGGTGAAATTCTGGATACTTGTAAATGTGGACCTAACAAGATTTGTTGACAGTTTAGATACAAGTTGTGTGAGAAAAATGAGCCAAGGTGAAACCAAGATTTTTGACGCAAGCAATTGCCATATATTGAGATGAGACTGGGAGTTAGGTCTTGAAGATACTAAGTTTGCAGTGCCCACTGGACAACTAGGCAAGATGTTAAGTCTTATACCTAAAGAAACTAGAAAAAAGTCAACAAACAATATCCCTAAATCAATTAATGTGATACGCAACATAAACAAAATAAAGGATAAAAATCATATTATCATATCAACAGAGGCAGAAAAAGCATTTGCCAAAATCCAACATCCATTTATAATAAAAACTCTCAGTAAAGTTGGAATAGTGAGAACATACCCCAACATAATAAAGGCCATATATGACAAATCCACAGCTGACACCATACTCAGTGGGGAAAAGCTAACAGTATTTTCCTTGAAATCAGAAACAAGACAAAGATATCCACCTTCATCACTTTTTTCAACACAACATTGGAAGTCTTAGCCATAACAATCAGACAAAAATGAAGAAAAGAGAAAATGAAAGGAAGGAAGAGAAAGAAAAAAGTGATCCAAATTGGAAAGAAGTAAAACTGTCATTATTCGTAGGTGACATAATATTATATAGAGAGAACCCTAAAGAGTCCACCGAAAAAACTATTAGAACTGATACATGAATTTGGTAAACTAGCAGGATACAAAATTATGTTCAGAAATCGCTTGCATTTTTATACACCAATAATGAACTATAAGAAAGAGAAATTAAGAACACAATCCCATTTGCAAGTGCATTAAAAAAAATCTAGGAATAAATTTACCTAAAGAGGTAAAGACCTCTGAGAAAATTATAAGACATTGAAGAAAGAAATTGAAGATACAAATAAATGAAAGCATATACTGTGCTCAGGGATAGGAAGAATTAACATTGTTAAAATGTTCATACTATCCAAAATATGTATTTAGTGCAATCCCTATAATCCTAAAATTTATATGGAACCACAAAAGACCACAAATAGCCAAAGTAATCTTGAGAAAGAAGAACAATGTTGGTGGTATCATGCTGCCCGATACCAAACTATACTTCAAGGCTATAGCAATCAAAACGGTATGGTACTGGCATAAAAGTAGAGACATAGATCAATGGACCAGAATAGAGAGCCCCAAAATAACCTCACGCCCGTGTTGTCAATTAATCAACAAAGGAGGCAAGATATACAATAGGGTAAAAGAAAGCGTATTCGATAAATGTGATTTCACTTGGAAAGAGAAAATCATTGCCCTAGGTCCTTGTTAATAGAAATATCTAAATTCCCCAGCAGCTGAAAAACAAAGGGCTTTCAAGAGACTCACTGCACATCTGTTAGTACAGTGACAGGTGTGGCAGTAATCAACACAATCTCTTGGTTATCTAACATCCATTAAAAAGTCCACTTAAGCGTGTATTCAGGTGGCTCATTTTCTCATTCAATCATGGATTCAGATGGTTTTTAAATATCTAAAGTATAAGCCTATGCCATGGTTTCTCTCATCTAGGTGTTCATTCTTTGAATGTTTGGTGAGTTTCACCAGTGAAGCCACCCAGCCCAGGTTTGGTTTTGGAGTTTTTTGATTACTGATTTGGTTTCCTTACTAGTTTTCTGTTCAGATTTTCTGTTCATTATTGAGTCAGGCTTGGAAAGTTGTTTTTCCAGTTATTTATCCATTCTTCCAGATTGTCCAATTTTTCGGCATATAAGTAATTGTTCATAATTTTTTCTTAATAATCCTTTGTATTCCTGTGGTATCAGTTGTCACTTCTTTTTTTTTTCCTGATTTTATTGATTTGGGTCCTCTCTTTTTTTCTCATTTTCTGAGGTAAACCTGTATTGCTGTGAATTTTACTTCTAGGACTGCTTTGCTGTGTCCCATAGATTTTGAGTCATTATGTTTTCATTCTTATTTTTTTAATGTATCTTTAGTTTTCTTTCCATCATTATTGAAATATTATAGACAATTAGTTGCTTGTATTTACATTGTACAATTCAATGAGTTTTTTTCAGTTATAGTTGGCTTACAATAATGTACTGGTTTCAGTTGCATAGCATAGTAATCAGAGATCTGTGTAATTTACAAAGTGATCACCCCATAAAATCTAGTATCCCTGTTCCCCCTTACATATGTACTACAACATTATTAACCATCTTCCCCAGCTACACTCTACATCTCCATGTCTATTGTATCTCTTAATTCCTTTGCTTTATTTTTGTCTCCTAAACTCCCTCCCATCTAGTATCCCTCTAATAGTCTCTGTATCTATGAGTTTATTTCTGCTTTGTCGTTGTTGCTGATTTCATTCTTTAGATTCCACATGTATGTGAAATGATGTGATATTTGTCTTTCTCTATCTGACCCATTTCTTTCAGTGCAATACTCTCTAGGTCCATCAAGGCAATATCTTTTCCCATCCCCTTCCTTTTAGTCTATGTGTGTCTTTTAATCTGAAGTGAGTCTCTTGCAGGCAGCATATGTAGGGGTTGTGTTTTCTTATCATTCAGCCACTCTATCTTTTGGTTGGAGCACTTAATTCTTTTCCATTTGAGGTACTTGTTGATAAGAATGTAGTGGTTACCATTCTTTATTCTTGTTTTCGATACATGTTTTTTCTTCTTAAAGAAGTCCCTCCAAAATTTCCTGTAATATTGGCTTGGTGTTGATAAATTCCTTTAGTTTATTTTTGTCTGGGAAGCTCTTTATCTGTCCTTCAACTCTAAATGATAGCTTGCTGGATAAAGTATTATTGGTTGTAGATCCTGGGTTTTTATCACATTGAATATTTTGTGCCAAGCCCTTCTGTCCTGCATAGTTTCTTTTGAGAAGTCAGTTGCCAGTCTTATGGGTTCTCCTTTGTAGATAACTAACTGCTTTTCTCTTTGGTGCTTTTAAGATTCTCTCTTTGTATTTATTTAACCTTTGGCATTTTAATTAGAATATGTCTTGGTATGAGCCTCTTTGAGCTCCTCTTTCTTAGGACTCTCTGAGCTTCCTGGGCTTTTATGTGCATTTCCTTCACCAGGTTAAGGAAGTTCTCTGTCATTATTTCTTCCAATACCTCTTCGACATCTTCTTTTCCTTCAGGTGCCCTTATGGCACAAATATTTTTACCTTTAATAGTATTCCATAGGCTCTGTAAATTATTATTATAGTCCTGGCTTCTTTTTTCTTGCCATTATGATTGAGTGTCCTTGGCTTTCCTATCCTCTGTATAGGTCATTTGATCCTCTTCTTTATCCACTATGTTTATTCCCTCTAATGTACTTCTCATCTCAGATAATGTGTTCTTCATTTCTGACTGGTTTCCTTTTACAATTTCCATTTCCATTTTTATGCCTTTTTTATCTCTTTGTTGAAGTTCTCACTGAATTCATCTGTAGTTCCTATAAGGTCATTGAGCATCCTTATAACCAGTGGTTTGAACTTTGCATCTGTTAGATTGCTTGACTTCATTATTTCTGGAACTCTGTTCTGTTCTCTCATATAGTTTCTGCTTCTTTGTCTTCCCATTTTGGCTGATTTTCTGTGTCTGTTTCTACATACTAAGCACAGCTCCTAAGTCTCCCAGTCTTACTAGTGTGGCTTTGTGTAGTAGGTGTCCAGTGGCATAGTCCTGAGAGGGGTTCAGCTGTAGGCCAAGTTTAGCCCAAGTCTGTGCCTATTTGAAGTCCCCTGTTAAGATGCAATAAGCAATCCACAGATGCTATGCTTGTAGTTGCCTCAAAAGACTGCACCAGAAACTGCAGTTAGCTGCCACCAGTGTGAATCTAGGCCCTGCTCAGCAAGGAGCACCGACTCGCCAACAATACACCTGGATATGGCTTGGATGCGGCCATGAGTTGGGAGAGGCAGAGTTTTAGAAAATGCTTTGAGCTGAGCAACCTCTTTTATCCAGTTTGATGACATCTCCACTATGGCAGCACTGAGACCTTGCACTGGGCTCAAGAAAGGAACAATGGATACCACAGCTACTTCTGTACAGAGCGAGTCTCACCTGGGCCCTCACTCTGACAATTCAGTGTCTCCCTCTTAGTCCCTGGTGCCTGCTGTGCAACTGAAACGGCACTGGCGCTCAGAGCAAGCAGGTCTGTCACCTCGAGAGTCTGCTTGCGAACGCTGCTCCTTTAAGAGTCGTCTGCAACTGCCGGCTGCTGTTGCCTCTGTCTCCGTCCCACTCAGCCTACCAGGACCTGGCAAGCTCGTGTCCTCACTCCTTCCTACCTTCTGCCATTGCATAGTGGTTTCTTAGATCTTTCCCTAGTTGTATGGCTTATTCATACAGACCTTGGGTGATTTTTCCTTGCTGTTTGCTCCTTGTTTCTGTCACAACTTTGATTTGGTTGCCACAGGGATGAACAGAGCTTATATCATCTACACCGTCATTTTTCCTGCCTTTCTGTATCTGTTTCTATGTAGTAAGCAGAGCTCCTAAGTCTCCCAGTCTTATTCGTGTGGCTTACAGACTTTTAATACACTTTTTCATAGTAAAAAGTCAGGCTCTCTCAGTCACTTCTTCATCCTGCTACCCCTTGCTGCTATCGCTGCCAGAGCCACTGCCAGCCAAGGTACCAGGGATACTTAGTGACTGACCACCTCTTCCTTCACGCCCACCTTCCCACCATAGTTATCCCTTCTGAGTCTCAACTGCCACACATGGGTGTTGGACCTCCCTCTTTCATGATTCCACCCCCTCAACCAGTCTCCACATGGCTTCTCCTTTATATCCTTTGTCACAGGAGTTCTGTTTTGCTAGTCTTCAGATGGTTCTCCAGAATGATTTTTCTATAATTTAGTTGTAATTTTAATGTGGTCATGGGAAGAGGTGAGCACAGAATGTACATATTCCACAATCTTTACCATAACTCCTACCTGTTATCCCATCAAAAGTTTTTTATTGTGCTTACTTGTGTAGAGTCTGCCATCCTCCCTTACTAGAGAATATAAGCTCTATGAGTACACTGTTCTTTGTTATTCCTCACTGAATGAATGAGTGAGTTGTGTCATATAGTCCTGGATTCAAAATCCAACCACTATACGACCGTGGATAAATATTTAACTATTTTAAGCCAATCCCCATTTTTAAAATGTGTAATAAAAACTCCCTTGCTAGACAGTCATGAAAATTAAGCAAAATGATAGCCTTAAAGCCCAGAGCCTAGTGCCAGCCACAGCAAGCATCCACTGCAGATTTAAGTGAAGAACAGAAATCTTTCTAGAGGAAACCCAGCTATGTCAGGCATTGTTACCACCTTCAGTTTTTCCCTGGGCTTCTAAATCTATAATTTTACCCAGGTCTTTTTATAGCTACTGTAGACCATTAAAGATAATTATTAAACAGGTTCTGGGAACAAAATGTTATCATTTCTTTACAACCCTGTTCAAAGGTAAATTTATAACAATTATTGCAACCTTGGAGGCAGGTTCTAACATTTATTAAGGCAGGCAACAAGCCTCTATCCACTGTCCACTTGGAGTTGCAATTGTCAATGGTTACAGCCAACTGAGTCCATACCCATGAGCTAACCAGTGGTTTAATTATTTACAGAACTTAATATTTGCATTATTGGATGATTCTCTCCTTGAATTCTCAAGTTTCTAGCAAGAAAATTTTCACTTTTATCCTTAGCTGCTCCACATGTGGAGTGTAGATGACAATACCTATATTGGATAGAGTGGTAGCAAACACATCTCCCTTTTTTTGAGGTAGAAAGGATGAACCAGGTAGTTAAAGTATCATGCTCCCTTCTGGTTGTCATTACTCAAACAGCAACAGTTGTATCCATACCACCCCTGTTCCTCAGTGCTTGCTCCCAAGGAACAGTGGGAATCACCTTGGGGACACAGTGACAACATTTTATTTCACCCGAATGAGGATAATTCCTGCTTACTTATAAATTTTCTTAAATTATATGTGGGAGGGTAACAAGTACAGACTCTTAATGGGAATTAAGGCTTTGGAAAATGAGGGCATACCTCTAATTCTTTGCTGTTGATTTTTTTAAGTTTCTCATAGTAAATACTTTATTTTTTATTTAAAAAATTTTTTATTAGTTTTTTGGGGTAACATTGGTTAATACAATTATATAATTTTCAGGTGTACATTATAAGTTGACATCTATATATTCTATTGTGTGTTTACCACCCAAAGCCCTGTTTCTTTTAGCTACCATATATTTGATCCCCTTTACCCAATTCACCCTCCCCCTAATCCTTATATTTGAACTCCTTTACCCTGTCTGCCTCTCCCTTCCTCCCCCACCCCATACCCTCTGGTAACCACTAGTCCATTGTCCATGTCCATGAGTCTCTGTTTGTCCTATTCACTTGTTGTTTTTAGGTTTATATCCCATATATAAGTGATATCATGTGATTTTCAACTTTTTCGGTCTGGCTTATTTCGCTTAGCATGATTATCTCGAGGTCCATTCATGTTGTCACAAGTGGTAGTATTTCATCTCTTCTTATGGCCAAGTAATATTTCATTGTATAAATGTACCACAGCTTCTTAAGCCAATCATCCATCATAAGACACTTTGGTTGCTTCCACATTCTGGCCACTGTGAATAATGCTGCTATGAACATCGGTGTGCAAATATCTTTTCAGATATGGGTTTTCAAGTCTTTGGGGGTAAATACCCAGTACAGGGATTGCTGGATCATATGGAAGACCCATTCTTAGTTTTTTGAGGACCCTCCATGCTGTTTTCCATAGTGACTGTACCAATTTGCAGTCCACCAGCAGTGTATAAGAGTTCCTTTTTCTCCACATTCTCGCCAACATTTGTTATTCCTTGCCCTGTTGATTATAGCTATTCTAACAGGTATGAGATGGTATCTTATTGTGGTTTTGATTTGCATTTCCCTAATAGGTAGCGATGTTGAGCAACTTTTCATATGCTCGTTGGCCATTTGTATGTCCTCTAGGAAGAAGTGTCTGTTCAGGTCCTCTGCCCATTTTTTGATTGAATTGTTTGGGGTTTTTTTGTTGTTCTTATTGAGTTGTATGAGTTCTTTGTATATTTTGGATATTAGGCTCTTATTGGAGGTGTTGCTTGCACATATATTTTCCCATTCAGATGGTTGTCTCCTTATTTTGTTGACGGTTTCTTCTGCTGAGAAGAAGCTTTTTAGTTTGATGTAGTCCAATTCATTTATTTTAGCTTTTACTTCTCTTGCCTTTGAGGTCAAATTCATAAAATCCTCTTTAAGTCCACAGTCCTTGAGTTTAGTTCCTATGTTTTCTTCTATGCATTTTACTGTTTCAGGTCTTATTCAGGTCCTTAATCCATTTTGAGTTAACTTTGGCGTGTGGTGATAGGCAACAGTCTAGTTTCATTCTTTTGTAGGTGGCTTTCCAGTTTTCCCAGTACCATTTATTGAAGAGGCTTTCCTTTCTCCGCTGTATGTTTTTGGCTTTTTTGTCGAAAATTACTTGCCCATATGAATATGGGTTTACTTCTGGACTCTCGATTCTGTTCCACTGGTCTCTGTATCTGTTTTGCTGCCAATACCATGCCATTTTGATTACTGTCACTTTGTAGTATATTTTGAAGACAAGCAGAACAATGCCTCCAGCCTTGTTCTTTGTACTCAGGATGGCTTTGGAAATTTTGGGTCTTTCATGCTTCCATACGAATTTGCTGATTTTTTGTTCTATTTCTTTAAAAACTGTCAATGGGATTTTGATAGGGATTGCATTAAATCTGTATAATGCTTTAGGTAATAAGGACATTTGAACTATGTTGAATCTTCCAATCCAAGAACATGGAATATCTTTCCATTTCTTTGTATCTTCTTCAATTTATCTTAATAGGGTCTTGTAGTTTTCATTATATGAAGTTTCCTTCATATCTTTTGTTAAATTATGACTAAGTATTTTACTCTTTTTGGTGCAATTGCAAAAAAAAATTATTTTTTCTACTTTTTCTGACACTTCATTATTAGAGTATAGAAACGCTATGTATTTTTGAACATTGATTTTGTATCCAGAAATTTACTGTATTTGCTTATTGTTTTTAGTGGTGTTCTTGTGGAGTCTTTAGGGTTTTCTATATAGAAAATTATGTCATCTGTAAATAGTGACATGACTTCTTTGTTTCCTATTTGGATGCCTTTTATATTTTCTCTCATCTGATTGCACTTACTAGGACCTCCAATGTTATATTGAATAACAGTGGTGATAGTGGACAGCCTTTCCTTGTTCCTGATTTTAGAGGGAAAGTTTTTAGTTTTTCACCATTAAGTATAATGTTGGCTGAGGGCTTGTCATATATGGCCTTTATTATGTTAAGGTACTTTCCTTCTATACCGATTTTGTTAAATGTTTTGATCATAATTGGTTGCCGGATTTTGTCGAAGGCTTTTTTTTGCATCTATTGATATAATCATATGATTCTTATTTTTTAATTTATGTGGTGTATCACATTAATCGATTTGCATATGTCGAACCACCCCTGTGCCTCAGGGATGAAGCTCACTTGCTCATGGCGTATAATCTTTTGAATATGTTGCTGCATTCATTTTGCTAATCCTTGTTTAGGATTTTTGCATCTGTGTTTATGAGAGATATTAGTCTGTAGTTTTCTTTTTTGTGTGTTATCCTTACCAAGTTTTGGTATCAGAGTAATTAATATTGGCCTCATAAAATGAGTTGGGAAGTATTGCCTCCTCTTCGATTTTTTGGAAGAGTTTGAAGAGAATATATATTAAATCTTTTTTCAATGTTTGATAGAATTCACTGGAGAAGCCATCTGGTCTTGGACTTTTGCTTTTTGGTAGGTTTTTGATGATCGTTTCCATTTCCATACTGCTAATCGATCTGTTTAGATTTTCCAGTTCTTGATTCAGTCTAGGCAGGTTGTATCATTCTAAGTACTGGTCCATTTCTTCTGGGTTATTAAATTTGGTGTTATATACTATTTCATAGTATTCTTGCATAATCCTTTGTATTTCTGGAATGTCAGTCATAATTTCCTCTCTTTCATCCCTTATTTTGCTTATTTGTGTCCTTTCTCTTTTTTCTTTAGTGAGTCTAGCCAGGAGTTTGTCAACTTTATCAACCTTCTCAAAGAACCAGCTCTTTGTTGAATTTAATTTTACCATTGTAGTTTTGTTTTCAATTTCATTTATTTCTGCTCTAATTTTGATGATTTCTTTCCTTCTGGTGACATTAGGCTTCATTTGTTCTTCTTTTTCTAGTTTTTAAAGATGAAGCATTAGGATGTTTATTTGGGTTCATACTTGTTTTTGGAGATAGGCCTGTAATGATATGAACTTTCCTTTTGTGACCCCTTTTGCCATGCCCCAAAGTTTTTGATGTGTTGTACTATTATTATCGTTCGTTTCTATGTATCTCTTGATCTCTGTTTTTATTTCTTCTCTGATCCAGTTATTCTTCAGTAGCACGTTGTTTAATCTCCATGTATTTGTGATTCTTCCTGCTTTCTTTTTGCAGTTGATCTCTAGTTTCATAGCATTATGGTTAGAGAGTATGGTTGGTAAGATTTCAACCCTCATATATTCGTCGGGGCTATCTCTGTGTCCTAGTATGTGGTCTATTCTTGAGAATGTTCTAGGTGCACTAGAGAAGAATGTATAAGCAGCTGTTTTGGGATGGGGGGCTCTGTATATTTCAATTATGTCCAGGTGGTCTAATGTGTCATTTAAGTATGTTATTTCCTTATTGATTTTCTGTTCAGATGATTTGTCCTTATCCGACAGTGAGGTATTTAGGTCCCCTACTATGATAGTGTTTTGGTTTGTTTCTCCCTTTAGTTCTGTTAGCAATCACTTTAAATATTTTGGGGCTCCCTGACTGTGAGCATTGATATTAATAAGTGTTATGTCTTTTTGGTGCATGATTCCCTTTATCATTATAGAGTATCTCTCAGTATCTTTCTTTACCTTTTTAATTTTGAAGTCTATTTCGTTCAAAATTAGTACTGCTACTCCTGCTTTTCTTTGAATGCCATTTGCTTGAAATATCATTTTCTACTCTTTCACTTTGAGTCTATATTTGTCTTTGGAGCTAAGATGTGTCTCCTGGAGGCAATGTATGGTTTTGTTTTGTTTTTTGATTCATTTTGCAACTCTGTGCTTTTTTATTGGTGAGTTCAGTCCATTTACATTTAGGGTGACTATTGAAATATGAGGTTGTCTTATAGCCATTTTATCTTTTGCTTTCTGGTAGTTTGGTGTTTCCATTGCTTCCTGGTCCTTGTGTTTCTGTTTTATTTTGGTTGACTTTGTGGGTTTTGCCTCTGGTTCTTCTTTTTTTATGTTATATACTTCAGTTCTGAATCTTTGGTGTTGGTTGCCATTATGAATATGAAAAGGAAAGTCATATGTGTGTATATATATATATATATATACACACACACATACAGTCATCCTTTTTCTTCTGTGTGCGCCTAATTCCATTCCCCTTTGTGAATTTGGATCTTTGAATCCTCCCTTTTCAGTCATGTTATCTCAATTTGTCTCTAAGTATGCTGAATGTTCAATGCTATGTTGCTATCGCAATTCACTTCTTATTATTTAAGCTTACAATGCCCTGTTCTTAGTAAGGGTTGTATTCCTCTGCTTCTATTTGCCTGATCGTCATTTTACTTCTAATTATCTATTTATGGTATGTTTTTTTTTTTTTTTTGTCATTTGGTTTTAGGCGAACTGACCCCTTTCAGTACTTACTATAGTGCAGGCCTCATAGGGGAGAATTTCTTCAATTTTTGTATGTCTGGAAAGGTCTTAATTTCTCCTCCATATCTAAAGTAGAGGTTAATAGTTTAAATATTTGATTTTATTCCTTTCTGGCTTGTAAGGTCTGTGCTGAGAAGTCCAATTATAATCTAATGGTTTTTTCTTTGTAAGTTATTGTTTTCTTCTCCCTGGCCGCCCTTAGAATTCTGTATTTGTTGTTGATTTTTGATAAGTTTAATACAATGTGTCTTCTTAGAATTCTGTATTTGTTGTTGATTTTTGATAAGTTTAATACAATGTGTCTTGGTGAAGGCCTTCTTGGGTTGAGATAATTGGGTGTTCTCTTGACTTCTTGAATTCCAGGCTCCAGCTCATTCATTAGTTTTGGGAAATTCTCACCCGTTGTTTGTTTGAAAATGGTTTCTAGTACCTACTCCTTTTCCTCGCCTTTGATAATGCCTATTATTCCTCTCCTGATGGTATCAGCTAGTTCTTGTATTTCTCTTTCATTATTCTCCGATTTCTCTCTTCTTCCTTCTGATTTATTTCTAGATTTCTGCCTTTGATATCACTGATCCTTTCCTCCATTTAGTTGACTCTATATCCAAAGCTTGCTATTTCATTTTTTAGTTCTTGCAGTGTGTTCTTCATCTCCAAAAGATGTATTCTGCTCTTTTTGAGGGTTTCAATCTCCTTGCTCTGCTCATCTTGTTGTTTTTTCAGTTCCTGAAATTGTTGATATGACTCGTTTTGGAACTCAATGAGTTTTTTCAGAAGTGTAATCCTGAATTCTGTGTCATTTTAGTCACATATTTCTATGTCTGTAAACTTATTTTCTGGAGATTTTTCTCTTTCTTTCTGAGATGGCTTGTCGCTTTGGTTGTTTATGGTGTTTAATGAACTATTTCTCCACCTGGGCATTAATGGAAATGTATTCTGCTGTTTTTCCAGAAAGATTTATTATATAAAGGTCTCTCTTTAGCCTGCTGTGAAGAAAGCACTCTTCTTTTGGTTTCTAGTAGGTGTCGTCTAAGCCTTATGAATGCCTGCTTTATATAAATCCTAAATGATGCCTTTTTAATTTCCTTATAGATATTTAATCATGCTTGCTACCCTCGGTTTTAGTTCTTGTCAGTATCAGTGACAGTCTCTGCAGCGTTTGCTCAGATTCCCTTGGGGCTCTGTGGTAATTGGTCTTGGAGGGTATGGGGGAAAGGGCCCTCTAGCTTGGGTGTCCGGGGTTGTGGCACAGCCCAGATTTTCCAACCAGGCTGGTAAAAATCAACTTTTGTTTCTCTGTGGTCCCATCTTGCTTCTCTGCTTTCTGCCCTGATGACTGGGCCCTGCTATCGGCTGCATGGAACTCACAGCACTTCCAGGCAGGGCTGTTCAGGGAAGTCGCTGCATCTTCTCCTCTCCCCCTCTCCCCTTTGGCCTGAAAGGAGTTCCAGAGGCTGTAAGAGTTACCTCAGTCTCAGCAGCATTTGGTCAGATGCCCCTGGGGCTCTGTGGAGTTCAGTCTCAGAGAGTATGGAGGAAGGGGCCCTCTGGATTGGAGGTTAGGGTCTGCAGCTCTGCCTCAGTTTTGAAACTGCAGCAGGTAAAAATCAGCTGTTGTTTTCTGCTGTCCCGCTTCTCTGCCTTCTGCTCTGATACCTGGGCCCTGCTGTTGGTTGTGGAGAGGAGAGCTCACAGCTTTCTCAGGTTCAGGGAACTTGTTGCTCCTTCTCCACTCCCCCTCCTCCTACAGGGAGCGCCAGTGGCTGCGAGAGGCAGCTTCTTTATTTCTCTCAGTCAACTGACTGGGGTTCTGACCTGTGGCCGCTCTTATGTGCAGATCCCACACTTAGACGTGCTGGTATGCAGTTTGGGTGTTTTGTTGTTGTTGTTGAGTTTTAGGTGTTCAGGTTATTGTTGTTTCAAGGAGAGAGATCTGAGGATGTCTCTCACTCCATCATGTTTCCCAGGATCCTTTGCTATTGATTTTAAAGCAAACTTAAACCTTAAGGGAAAGAGGATATGGGGGTAGTGTTTTTACTGAGCAAGAAAAGGGCTTCTTTTTGCTAAAAGCCTCCTTAGGTTGACAATATTTCTAATGAGAAGTCCCCTTTGATGACTCTGGTGCAAATTTATGGAAGTACATGGACACAATTACCCTGGAAGTCCACTGGATGGAGAATGAAAAGAAGTCTAGTCTTGGGGCAGAAAGCTAGGGCTGGGTCCTGCCAAGTCTGAGACTGATGGCCACAGATGTTTTCCTGGGCTTCAAAAGCAGATCTCAAATCATTTGAATATGGGGATACCATGGAGAGGGGGCTCCCAGTATTGCCAGATATCAGATTACTAAAAATAAAAACCCATCAAGTTTACTCCTCTTAATGTTTTTTTAATGTATAGATATTACCCAACCATAAACCAGCATTCTCCCCTTTATTGATAAAAGTGGAGGTTTTTGCTGCCAGAGTTGATCTTACCCTGTTCTGAACAACAGCTCTTTCCAACTCCCCATCAAAATTATACCTTGCTCATCATAAGTGGTCCAAAACTAGATACTGTGCCAAAGCCCTATGGACAAATAGTTGAATAAATTGTGTGTTCCACACTGTAGAGTATTATACACAATTAGAAAGAACTAATGAAAACCATGTCCACTGACCTGAAGGGATAGCCATATATAGCTGCATAATTCTGTGAAGGATATCCTGTAAGTGGACATCTATGTTTGCTGTGTATTTGTATTGTCAGTGAAAAGAACTCAAATCTCTAAAAATATTAGAAATGTTTTTATTTGGGCCTATCTGAGGATTACAGTCCAAGAGCAAAACTTCAAGAAACACTGAAACAGTGTTCCAACTTCAGAAAAGAATGTGTGTGGGGGTGCATATATAGTCAGAGGAGTAAACAAAAAGTACATCTGGTGTGTTAAAAGTTTTAATTAGGGAACATACAGTTCCATGATGAACATTTTTACACCAAATAGAAGGATGTATAGAGAAGATTAGGTTTGGTCATTGTGCCCCATGGTGTGAGGGAGTCTGGGGATAGGGTCTGGAAATAATTAAATTGCTTCAGAACTCCTTGAGGTGACTTTATCAGGATGTAGAAAGAACAGGAATTGTTTTCTATAATCATCGAGTTTTGCTGATGAAGCTGAAGAAGGTAAACATGACTATCCCCATGGTTTGTCTTAGTAAGGAATTTTAGAAGAATTTATTGTTTTCTCTTGATTTTTGATTAAGTAAGCATCTTCTTTCCTGAGTATGAACAAGAAGATACACTCCTAACAGCTGACATGAGGTACTTCAAAGTGACAAGGTGGAAGTTTGGGGAGTTAAATCTCCTGACCCCAGATATCATTAGTCTGGTAAGAAGAGGATCCATTTCTATGTGAACCTTTCTTGTGTCAGGTAGAAAGCAAAAGCCCCTCTGCAAAGCCTTTCCCTAGCACCTCATTAGTAGGAATCGTCTCTCCCACCTAGATTTCCCCTACGATGATTTGTTTCCAGTTTTCTTTAGCATGGTTCATGGTGTATTTTAACATTCAGATATGGGTTTTATCTGCCGCTAAATTTTGAGTGCAGAGCAGGTAAGGAGCACATTTAGAGTCGTTATACCTAGGTCAGCCTGGCATGCAATGGTTGCTCAATAAATGCTTTGAAAGCTTAAGAATGGGAAACATAATGTAATAACTAATTTGGGGATAAATTCCTAACAAGTGAGGAAAATAAATAGCTTAAAACCACAATACAAATCCAACTCTAGGTGAATAAAGAGCTCAGTTTGAAGAACCAGTATTCATTTTTTTTTTTTTTTTTTTTTTTTTTTTTTGGCAGGGCTGTCAAACTTCAGGGCACCTTAACATTTCCTGGGAGGCTCATTAAACATGGGTTCTGGGCCCACCCCAGAAATTCTGATTCAGTAAATGTGTTTGCATTTCCAGCATATACCCAGGTGATGATAATTCTCCTGGTCCAGAGACCACATAGCCATACACTGAGAATCGCTGGTCTATGGCATTAGGTTTAATTACTCCAAAGGAAGAAAGTTCAAGTAGAAAAGTGAAATTGGACCCATAGTTCACAACTTGGATGCCCATTAGAATTATGCAACCCCCTTCAGCTTGTTGAAATATGTATTCCCAGGCCCATCACCATCTGAAGCTGAGAATGGAGCACAAGAGGCTGCATCGTTTAAAACAAATTTCTCCCAGCCCCTCCATTCCTTTAGCTCCAGGAGATTGAAACTATCTTTTGAGTGTGGCAAGTTGTAGCAGGCATAGCTGAGTGTGTTTCCCTTTGGGCATTTCCTATCTAGGAGCTGAATTGAGTTTTTTCTGAAGTGAGCCACTCCACCTTCCTACTCTGTCCTCCTAAATAAGGAAGTAGCTGCCAAGCATCAGCAAAGCCCTGATGAGCCTCAGCTGTGAAGGCATTTAGCAGTCTCCTGGGACTCAACTCTGGAGGTGCTGCAAATATCCACCCTGGGTTGTGGCTGCTCCTGGTTACTTGTGGCTGACTGAGAAACTCGAAGGAGTGGGAGTTCCAGTCGAGATGACAGAGTAGGTAAACACTGCGCTTACCTCCTCCCATGACCACATCAAAATTACAACTAAATTATAGAATAGGCAACCTGGAGAACCATCTGAAGACTAACTGAACAGAAGTCCAAGACTAAGGATATAAAGGAGAAGCCACATTGAGACTAGTAGGAGGGGCAGAGATGTAAAACAGTCTGTTCTCATACTCAGTGTGGCAGTTGAGACTCAGGAAGGATATCTCAGCCACAGAGGACCCCATGAGGAACTAAGAGTCCCAGCCCTACACTGGGCTCCCCTGACCAGAGCACCAGTGCCAAGAAGGGGAGTTCTCACAATATCTAGCTGTGAAAATCAGCAAGATTTTCTTCATTCAGGTGAGACAAAAGGCTGCTGGAAACCAAGGTATCCTCTTAAAGGGCCCCCACACAGACTTCCTCACGGATGCTCACCCTGGGCTCTGACGGAGGGACAGTGGCTGAGTTGGCACCAGGGATATACAGAGAGAAACTGAGATGTGTAGCTTCATGGTGATGGCTGGAGGAACAGCTGCCATTGTCTGTGTGGGCACCATCTTTCCTGTGTTGAGCCCTCCTAGACCTGGCCAAATCTGAATTTTCATTAGTGTAGTGAATGCCACTCGTTCCACCCTGAGGACTCCATGAGACCCCACCCCACCAACTCAAGCATTACCTCAGCCTCTCTCTGTAGCATACAGCCAGCCTCACATGCTTCTCACCAGAGAGGCTCCCTCAACAGTGGGTGGCTGGCTGGCTTTGACTCCCACCTCAAACTTTCTTAAAATCTCTCAAAAGTCGATAGGCCCCAGGCAGGTGGAACCTGGCCTAGGTATATTGTGTACCTTTTACTGAGTGGCCCCAGGCTTGACATTGATGCCAAATCTGAATCTGCATTAACTAAGTGAGCATCAATTACCCCACCATTGTGACTCCCTGGGACCCCCACCTTACCCAATTCGTGAACCGCCCAATGCTATTTCAGTGGCTGAGTCTTACTGGAAGCCAGGAGGAGTCTGTAGGCTCAGGGTCCCCTGTGCCTTTGGCTAAATGGCCCCAGGTCTGGTATTGGTGGCAGCCAGCCTCAGTTTATAGTGCTGTTTCTCCCATATGCCTCCAGACCAAGATTAGGAAGCTACCAACCATGGATTGCTTTGTAGCTTCTAACAGGTAGCCCTGGGATGATCATGGGCAGTGGCTTAGCTTGGCAAGCTCTGGAGCCACCCCCAAGAGGCCCCCAAACCAACATACCTAATGGCCAGCTTCAACAAAGTATACCACCTGATTAGCTCCACTGACAGCACACCCAACAAGTGGTCTTGGTAGACACCAGAACACACTGGAGCAAATCCTGCTTCATGGGGAGAGCCTCCACATAGCAGTTCAGACACTGTGGTTGTAGTCAGTCCTCACAGCCAGTCAGCCCAAACATCAATCCAGCCCCTAACATGCCAACAGCAATCAAGGCTCAACTACAAATAGAAGGCACACAAGACTCACACAAGGGACACTCTTAGAGTACCTGGCTCAGGTGATCAGGGAGACTGTGCCATTGGGCCTCACAAGATGAAGCCACCAAGCAAGACTAGGAGATGTAGCAGATCTACCTAACACATAGAAACAAACACAGGGAGGCAGCCAAAATGAGAAGATAAAGAAACATATCTCAAATTAAAGAATAGGAGAAAACTCTAAAAAAAGAACTAAATCAAACATAGGCAAGCAACCTACCAGAGATAGAATTCAAAACACTGGTTACAAGGATGCTCAATAAACTTACTGGCTTTACTAAAGAGATAGTAAATGTAAAAAATGACATAGAAACCATTAAAAAATAGTCAGAATTGAAGAATACAATAATTAAAGTGAAAAGACACATTAGAAGAAATCAATAGCAGATTAGATGAAGCGGAGGATCAAATCAGTGAATTGGAAGACAAGGTAGCCAAAAAAATAAATAAATAAAAGAATTGAAAAAATGAGGATGGTTCAAGGGACCTCTGGGACAACATCAAATATAACAACATTCACATCATAGGGGTACAAGAAGAAGAAGAGAGAGAACAAGGGATTAAAAACTTATTTGAAGAAATAATGACTGAAAACTTCCCTAACCTGGTGAAGGAAATAAGCATATAATCCAGAAGCATAGATCGTCCCAAACAAGATAAATCTAAAGAGGCCCACACCAGGACACATAATTATACTGGTGAATGTTAAAGACAAAAAGAGAATTTTGAAAGCAGCAAAGAAAGGCTCCTACAAGAAATCTCTCATAAGAATGTCAGTTGATTTAAAAACAGAATCTTTGCAAGCCAGAGGTATTGGCACAAAATATTCCAAGTGATAAAAAGCAAGGACCTACAACTAAGACTACCAAGCAAGGCTAGGATTTAAAATTGAAGGAGAGATAAAGGGCTTCCCAGACAAGAAAAAGCTAAAGGAGTTTTCGCCACCAAACCAGTATTACAAGAAATGTTAAAGTGACTTCTTTAAAAAGAAGAGGAGGAAAAATAAACACAAATATGGATAATAAAATGGCAATAACTAAGTAGCTATCAATAACCACTTTAAAAGTTAGTGGATTAAATGCGCCATCACAAGACATAGGGGGGGCTGAATGAATAAGAAAACAAGACCCATATATATGCTGTCTACAAGAGACTCACTTCAGATGAAAAGACAGACATGGACTGAAAGTACAGTTGTAGGAAAAAATACTTCATGCAACTAGAAATGAAAAAAGCTGGGGGTAGCAATACTTATAATAGACTTTAAAGCAGAGATTATGAGACAAAGAACATTCGTAATGATAAAAGGATCAATCTAACAAGAGGAGATAAGCCTTGTAAACTGCACATCCAACACAGGAGCACCTAAATGTATAAAGCAAATATTGATGAACATAAAGGGAGAGAGCAACAGTAATACAGGACTGGCTTGAGGATTCTATATTTTATGGTATGTTTTTCATCCTTGACAAATTCATTGCCTCTGTTATGGTCAGCCTATTAATGCAACTTCTTGTGCTATAACGCAATCTCGAACAAACCCCGGCTGAAAACTGTGGGCCAAGAGAGACTTACTAGCTGGGAAAAGAACCCATGTTACCACATGACATTGCTTGACTTTAAACTAATAATGTTTCCTTTATGTAAATCTGGTGATTTTTCTCTTCCCCAGACATGCACAGACACATGCGCATACATACAAACATACTCACACCTAACATTATTTTAACAAATTGCTTGCATTTACTTCCAGGTGTAATTAATTTCAAACTCTGTATAGATTTAATTGTCTCCATCTTCGTACTCAGTTGAGTTTCACAGCCATGGGTGGCAAAGGTGTAAGGTAAAATATTTTACTGGTTTGCTTGTTTTGAGTTTTGGTTTTCTGGTAGCGTTTTTTCATCCAATTGTTCTTTTCAAGCATAGCTATGACATCCTCATGTAAGTAGCTCATTTGTTTTATTTAGCAACACATTGTTTTTAATGCAAATTAGAAAGTCAAATATTTATTTTGTTTTAATTTTATATAAAAGATAGATCTACATTTTATGATGTGGGATTTCCCTTGTACTTCCTCCTTATTTTAAATTCAACACCCTTCTCCCATGTTTTTAAGCAGCATTATTTTTTCTGAGTTCCAATACTTTTGGATTTTTTCTGAAAATAATAGTCAAGAAAAGAAGAAACAAGCTAGAGACAGTCTGTTTTCTTCTCGAAACCATAGAAGAATGACATTTCATTTTACTTCTGGGTGTTTGTCAGTTGACATTGCTTTAGCATACTTTGTGTTTTAATGAGAGAGACTACCCTCCGCCCACCATTTAGTGAAGTCAGGAACTTGTTGGTTGCAATCACCTAGAGGCCTTGATAGCCAGTTGACCCTCAGGCTGGGCCTGGGCAATTTCATTTCCATCACCTTCTTCCTAGTTTTTGGAATGTGCATTCCTCCCTTTTACTCATGACAGCAGCTGCCCAGGACACAACTTTGAGATATTAGGTGTTATTTAGACCATGTGGATGATGTATGTAAGTTAATGCAGCGAAAGTCCCTCTTTAAAACTTTTAAGATTCCAGAGGGCAGGGGCAGAAATCAGTTACTTTTCTTGCCACCTGAGACAAGTCTTGTAAGTAAGTTAACTTGCTGCATAAACCAGGCAGCTACCAATCTGAAGAGTTCTGCCTCTTATTTTGGTCTCTCCCCATAGTGTAAGTGTGGTGACTGCTTTTGGATTATATCTGGGGAGCTCCTGAGGAGGTTGTGACCCAGGATAGACCACTCAAAATAACTCACCTAAAGAATTTCACGTATCATTTCCTCACCTCAAGGTAAAGATATGATATGAGGGTGAAATAAAAATTTTTCAGGAAATATTCTTAGAAATGTGTAGAGTAAATAAGCAAGGCATAGCTCTCCATATGTGAAGTAATATGGACTTCCATATCCTGAAGAACTAAAAGTAATGGAATTAAACAGGGAGCAAACAATTTCTATCTGTGAAAACTACTAAGCTCTGAATAAAAGTCATGCTGGCGATAGGATTATGACAGTGGCAAAACTAACTAGTAGAAGCCCTATTTCCCTTAACATTCAACTTCCACTTGCTTGATGTGAATCCTTCAAGGTCACGAATATTTAATGAAGCACTTCCACAGGAAGCTATTTAAATATTACAGTGGATCATCCTTGTTCTGTATCATGCCTATACTTCCTCGTACTGCCCAGTTGGCTACCAGTCTCTGTGAGATCCAGGTGACCCTACAAACATGGATACAACAAGCACAAGGAATCATAAATCCCCGTCAATTTCAACTCTGTGGATAGATCATCAAAATACCTTGATGCTTTTCCAGGGCTAAAGAAAATATAAATTGCCATCATGACTACAGGGACAGATTTTACAGGGCTGTGCGTCAGTGATAATTTAAGGGATGGGCTTGAGAATGGCTTCACCATTGCCTCCTTGAAATAAAAAATGAAGTCAGTAGCCATTGTTCTCATTATTATCCCCTCTGCTGGACGTCTTAAAGGCAACCAACTCTAGTACATAAATTATCAGGTTTTTTTTTCGTATTTAACTTATGAAAATATGTGTTTCATGTCAATACACTAAATTTGGATTTAAAAAATGTACACTTGTTACTTTTTATTTTCAATCGTATCTTCCTACAGCTTCCCATTTTCTTTGCATGCAATTTGACAGATCATGGGGTTATAGTTGGCAGATCCCAGGATCACTGACTGTTGTTTCTAATATGCATAAATAACTATCTCACTATGGATGGCCTCAGGTGTACCCATTAGTTAAAAATGGACAATAAATTTAGAGCCAAGTTACAGATACAGTCTGGGCTAAGTAATTTGAAGTCATTTTCCTTCGGTTGGGTAGTTGCTTAGAAGTTTTTTGCCAGTTTATGTCAAGCAAGGTGAAGAAGGAAATAAAACAACCAATTAAGTTAAAGCAATTTACAAGAGGAAAGTTCTGAGAGTAGGATTTTTTAATGTTATATCCCCATTAAGCTACCAACTGCAGGAAATTCAATATGAGGGGAGAAAGAATATTTCTTCTTCCCTAATGCTGACTTTCTGGGTTTTCTGAGACAGCATTTTCTCAAATACTGGTCATAAAGTGTCATTCCTTGGGAGGACCTGGCCACAGGTGGATAATTAGAATCCCTGAACAGGGAGGAAAATCCATGAGAAAATTATGGATGAGGCTGCTGTGCCACAGCTTTTGTTCCTTTATTCCTTGCCTCTATATAATCTTCTGTTCTGAAGCCTGCCCCTTGGGTTGGGTTTAAAATAAGTCAGCAATAAAACAGAGGTCACATTTGAGCACAGAGCCTGAGATATGAGAACAGGTAAACAGATATTGTCTTTCACTAGAGAACTTTTGTCTGACTTTTCAAATTTTCCACACTGAACACCCAAAAGTCATTTAAAAAACATTGTTCTTCTGTCTCCAGTAACAAGGAATCAAGCACATAGTTCCATTGTGTATGAGAATGACACTTCTTGTTTGAAAGATAGGTATTGGTTACATTAGATTCTCCTCACCTAGAAGTGACTTTGGAATGTAGTTGGTAAGAGGTAGCAAGGAAAGACTCCTTCCCAGTCAGCACATACTGGTAGTTACTGTCTTCATGCTTTAGATTTTTACACGGGTACTTCCCAAAGTTTCATATTGTGTATAATGAAATACTGATCTATGCAGACCTGAGAGAGGTGAAAAAATAATAATCAGGTATTGACCCCCTTCAAGGTGAGGCATAAAGGGCAAAAGAGAGCATGGGAGAGAAAGAGGCAAGTGAGGCATGGAGATAGAGACAGAGAGCAAAACTGGTAGGATTGGAGGAAAGAGGTGGATGGAGAGAGAAGGCATGATAGTGAGCTCATTCTGCCTTTAGGAAAGCAAGAAATGTCTTCTTAATCAGGGGAATATATATATATATGTATATGTATATATATATATATATCAAGCAAGGTGATATATATATATATCATGATAATAACCAAAGAATAATGATTATTTTATTATTGATTGCAGACATTCTATTCTTTAAAAATTTGTGCTCTTATTTGAAAGTAAAAATATTGTGTTTCTGTAAACTATTGTGCCTTTGCATCACCACTGGGTCCACAGCCAATATGGAGTCTTCTTTTGTTTGACTGTTTGTTTGTAGATTTTGTTTGTCCATTTGTTCTGTTTTGAATTGCTTTATTATATCTTTGAAATTATGGTGACACAAATTTCATGGCAATCGATTCTTCTTTTTGTGCCTGTAGGGTTAACTCAGAACATAGATGCTCCACATACTCGAAATACTGATAGCTGCCCAACCAGCAGCCATGGAAGGCAGTACACAGAGTTTTCAGCAGTGCCTACTCCCAAGCACGTTTTCTGTGCCTGCCATGGATGTAACCTGTTCTTGTAACCAAGCAGCACATCTTGCTCCCATCTTTGGAGAAAGTGGCTGCTCCCCCAATGAGATAACTCCTCCCTCTGCTTTGGGCATAAAAAAAAAAATCTGCTGCCCTTGGTCCCCAACAGCCTTTTTCTGCAGCACTGACTAGCTGCTGTTGAAACTTCCCTGCCTCATGAATTATAAACAGTATTTCTCACCCCTCATCCTTCTGTTGGTTTTTCAGAATATCCAAACCCAGGTGCAAGTTCCAGGCCTGGGACTCCAGCATTACAAAACCTAGATTGTGTTTCAAAATGAAAGAACAAGACATTTAATGCAGAGTTGATTGCAGTTTGCAGACTCCTTAGAAGGGAAACTCCATGGACAAAAACAGCCTCAAGCTTTGACTCAAAGTGAGTACACAGCATTCCAAATACATTTTCTGAGGGGATCTTTTCAAGACAGAAATGCCTCTGCTGGTGGTTGCCAGAACATATGGATATGTTGATGAGGGGGAAAGGGTGGGGGGGGGGAGGGTGGCGAGGGGCGTACATTTCAATTCATGCCTGCACAAGAAAGTTTCTGAATCAGAGAAGTTGAATTTTTATTTGGCTCGTAGCTATCAGTAGACAGGGGAGACCTTTGGAGGAATGTCTGTACACCCAAGGACTTGGAGTATTCAGGATAGAGAAGTGGAGGTAGACCTCTAACTATGTGCCTTAAAAGGGGTAAGGTGAATGGCATTAAGGCATCAATTGCCATAAAAGTGTGGGTAAGAGAAGTAGTTGGCAGCATTTAGAGGGCCTCCATTTTAGCCAATCAGTATGGAATCTACCCCTAACCAGGTGTACACAGCTGTCCTAAAGTTGCTCTTTGTTTAAAAGGACCACGTGAATGCTTTATACAGACTACCCCCTTAGAACAGCCTTATTAGATATCTTCCCCTATCTGGCAGATCATGGGATGGGGGAAAGGTGGAATCTCTTACTTCTGGTGTTCCTATCTTCCTGTTTCTGTCCTAGAACTGGTTTCAGAACTGAAGAGTTTGGCACCCAGAGCAAAGCAAAAGTGGACCCCTAAATGCATTGGTGGAAAGCCTTGATCCCAAGCCTTACCCCTCTCCTCTGGTGGACCAAAGCAACCTGTTGACTGTTCTCAGCAGCTCTCATCACTTTTTCCCCTTCAATCCTCTCAGCACCCTCCAATAATCTGCTGTAGCAGCAGCTCCTCCTCTCTCTTCTGCATTCTTTTTTCCTTGGTTTCACTCTGTGGGCTGTGTGGACCAGTCACTGTAGGACATAGTGATCCAGGACATTCAGGAGGAGAGGACTCCCACAGTCCTTGAACACTTATGAATCACTCGTCAAACGAATCAACTCTAAGAGGGGGTCTCTCACTTACTAAAAGTCTTTTCTTGCCCCTATACTTAAAATCCAGGAGCACAATGAGGACACTGGCCTAGCAGCACTGCCCTCTCAAGAATCCCCTGTGCAATGGTGCAGCAAGGGGCCACAAGCTGTTGTAGTCAAAGCAGAGACATGGGAAAGGGCAATTCTGCAGCCTACACATACTGGGACACTCTCTGCAGAAACTCTGTGACTCTTAGATGAACTACCCTTAACCCCAGAGCTTCAATGCAAGGTTAAATATTTCTAAATGGAGATTCCAAGGAAGAAGAGCCTCTGGGACTACCAGAAATACCCCTCAGTGAGGGAAAATTTTGGGCTCTGCTCAACATACTGTAAAAATGACCAGGGCCTCAGCATTAGGAGGATAAAGGCATCATTTCCTCCACTTTGATTCAGAACTCTTTTCCTGAGTTGCAGATCCAGAGTGACAGAAAGGAGGATACAGGAACACTCATCAGGTTCTAGAACAAGAGAAAGGCAAGAAGCAGCAGCCATCACTTTAAACCACAAAAGGATTGTTTCCTCTTTGTCCAGTTGGAAACACATTATTTCCTCAATGATTGTTGCTGGGCCTCTGGATGCACTGTGGGAACCAGGTAGTGGATGATCTCCCCGAAGCCTGAATGAAAATATTGCACCGTCATGACAAACATGACCTCCTCCCTGCCATTACCACCAACTTGGCTCTTTGGGCAATCCCAGGCTCAAACCAAAACAAGGCAAAGAGAAAGAGGTCAAGAAAGACTTCCCCACATGGGTTTTTGTTCTGGAGGTCAAAAGTTAATCCTGAGGTTAGGCTGGTGTTTATAAAATAAGAGGTTGCTACAGTTCTTGAACGTAAGAGTCCAGGTCCATGAGGTTTTACCCTAGCTGTCAATGTGGGAACATACAATTAGAAGTAAATTTGGTCTCTGCTTATGAATGATTGATTTAAAGGTTAAGTTTATAATACCATGGAATCTGTGCATCTAGTTTTCCCTTGGATCATGTATAACAAAGAATATGATAGGGAAAGGTACAATAGAAACACTAAGTAATCACTCAGGAAATTGTATGAATCTCATTCTTCATCCTTCTAGCATTTTTGTATTTATAGGCTGCATATCAACCCATAATTTTTAATAGTGTTTTAAAAAGAAAATAAAAATTATCTATGAGACTCTTGGTATATTTTCACTTGTGTCTCCTCCCTTCCTTCCCATTGTATCTTTGAAATAATGTTTCTTGGATTTTTAAGCAACATGCAACTCTTTTTGTATAATAAAAATATATTTGAAAACTCAAGGTGGCTTCTTGGTTGTGATTTGGTCTGTTTGCCTTCCTTCTAGGCTTTCCTGAAAATTTACAGGGATAAGTACTCCTTTCTTTGCCTGCGATGGTGTGAAACAGAAGTCAGGATGCCTAACCCACACTCATAGCTTCTCTCTGCCTACATACAAGATTTGAATCACTAGAACCACCCTGGAATGAACAACCCTGACTTTGTTTCTGTGTACATGATGTACAAATGTTCCACAAAGGTATATACATTAAGCACAAGTGCCGGAATCCTTCACTCTTTATTATAAGATCATACTCAATAACGTTCATATTGAATCATAGTTTTGATTATAGAATACTAGGAAGAAAATTTCTCTCTGCGTCTCTCTTTATTTCTTTAAATTTCTCTTTCACTTTCTCTCTTTTATGTTCAAGAATACAGAAATACAAACAACCACATAATCACACAGACACATACACCTCATTATATGGGAACAGATACATCCGAGAAATTGTAAACAAAATAGAACATTGCAAACAAAGATAAAATGTCAGCAGTTCCTTTTCGTGATATTTTATATGCCCACAAGACATTTTCTTAGTATACCTTGAGATCAGAGATTGTGGGCATATTAATTGCATGCCAGTATTTCCAACACGTATTTTACTGGAGTGGTTGCTAAGCGATGATGTGTCAACAAACTCTGGGGAAGCCTGTCAACAGGCCATTTGCATGAATGCTATTTGTGATAATGCAAATAAATTGCTTTAGAGAACACATAAAGTGGAAGGGTCAGAAAGTGCCCATGCCAATCAGCCAAAAACATTACAGCATCATATCCTCCAATATCCAAGATATTCCCGAGAAAGAAGGCCAAACATGGACCGATAATCAGATAGCGGCTCAATCTCCCTGCTTGGCTTGGCCTGGGTTCTCCCTAACCACTATTCTCCATACCTCCACAGAAACCTAGGGGAATATGGGGGAAGTTGATAGATTAGCTGCCGTAAGTTATTTAGAAGAGACAGAGTAAGGGCTGGCCTGAGCCTTCCTGTAGTCACAGATGTGCTAATGAAAGTGCTAATGAAAGTGTTTTGGGGCAGGTGGGTCACAATTCTTGATGAGGAAACAGCCAGTAGGGATGAGGAAACAGAAAAAGGGTCTCTCTCAGATACTGACCAAGCCAACTCAACCCCATCAGCCCCATCAGTCTCCATATCCTTCCTGACCATTGGCAATCAAATCTCTACTTGATTTCCTTAAGTGACAGGGAGCTCATTCACTCTAAAGTCAGCCCCTGTAAAGCTGGGTGAACTCTCAAGGTCAAGAAAGGTTTCCTGGAATACAGCTAAAAACCACCTTCATTGGACCTTTACATATTGGAATTCATTTTCTTTTTGCATTTGTGAAAAACATCTAGTTCCTCTGGCTCTTAAAATACTTTGGACATTTGATGGATAGTCACTCATATACCCCCATAATTACTCTAGCCTGCTTTTTTCCAAGGACAATAGTGATGCTAATTTAGCACCTACTATGAGCCAGGTACAGGCAATATCTCACTATGTACTCACTACAAATGGAGGCTCTGAGAGGTTAAGTAACTTGGTGAGTAAGCAAGGCAGAATCCAGGGATGACAAGCACCAGAGCTCATACCTTTTCTAGCACACAAGGTCAAACCTTCTCACTTTCCTACTCCTTCCACTGAGGATGAAGTTTTGAGTTCAGTGACAATAGACGATAAAAAGGTCCAGAAATCACAGAGCTAACATTGGGTAGGGCTGTGATGAGCATTGTAAAGACAGAATTAAAAGTTTAACCCTGTTTTAACTGGGTTCAAGTTTTCCATCTTAGCTGAGTGTGTTGGATAAGTCGGGTTACCTCTACAAGCTTCCAATGCCTCATCTAAAATGAAGATAATAGTAGCACCTACTTCATTAGTTATGTAATGAATAAATAAGTTAAGAGCTGGTATATAATAATAGTAAAAAATGCACATTGCTATTTTGTATTTCGTGGTGCTGGTGTTAGGCTAGACATCTGTTGTTAAACCCCTGTCATTATCTGTTTTGAGAATATCTGTAGAAACCCTCAGAGACCATCCAACATAACTGTATCAGTTTATAGATGATAGAATTGGATTTTCTTTCAAGTACACACTGAAACACTTAGAAATGACATGAAAATGCTAACTTAACCATTATCCAAAGCAGAGGTGCCCAATGGCAAGTGTGCCTGCACCCACAGAAGTGCAGTGCCTTTTAATATATGAGGTCAAGAGCACATACTCTCAGTAAACTAACCAGGGAGAAATATCCTGAAGAGATGAAAAATCACAACAACTTCATGAAGCTTCCAAAAACTCCCCAACTAGAAGAATTTACATTAGAAGTAATAAAGAATATTATGCAATCTTAAAATCTGTTTCAATGAATATGTGACTTGAAAAGGTAAAGGATAGAATAAAAGCTAAAACAAGAACACCAACTTATGAAACAATGGCAGTTAGATATAAAAACAACTAACAACTAATTAGAACTCACATATGAAAGATATAGTGGCCACAAAACTCAAGAGATGGGTTAACTAGTAGAAGTGTGGCAGGTCCCAAAGGCACCTGGAGTCCAGGATGCAACTCTTGGTTCAGTAATAACCACAGGGGCTCAGTCTCCTTCCTGTAAAATGGACCAGGAGTGTGGTTGGAGAAGCAGCTTTTGGCCCTGAGAGCCCTGCACCTCACCCAAAGGGTGGCTGTCCCTTCCACATCTCTAAAACTGCACTTAAAACAGTGACATCCCACTGAAATATGTGGTGGTTCCTGGAGATAGGACAGAGTTATACCCTTGGGGACTTAGAGGTCAGAGACTGGACTTAGAGGGCAGAGACTGGACCCTTGGCTTCTCTTGGACCCCCAAAAGTCCACTGGCATCATCTGAGCCCTTTCTGGGTGCCCAGCTAGTGACTGTGCTAGGCTCTTTACAGACCCCATCTGCTGTAGAGTTCTTTGCACCACACACATCAGATTACACCATCTAACTTAAAATCACCACTCTCTCTTGCCCCACCCACAGAGCCCTACAAGGTCCATGCTCCAACCACTCTGGCCTTCTTACCACTCAGACTCACCACAGAAGCTTTGCAGGTGTGGACCTGCTTCCTGGAATGCTTTTGTCACCTCCTCTATTCCTTTATTCTCATCATTTGATTGCAACTTTTCAGAGAGGCCCTTCTTGACCTTCCAGGAGAGATCAGGTGCCCCCACCCTGTGCTGCCTAAATGTCAGGTATTTCTGCTTTTTAGCATTTATGATCACATTAATTTTACATTCACTGTTAAATTCGTTGTATGATGTCTTTTTCCTATAAAGCCAGGACCTATGTTTCTTCTCCCCACCCCAGGGCCCAGCATATAGTAGGTGTTTGATAAATCCCTGTTGAATGAATTAGTTAATACACTAAATCCTCACATCAACTCCAGGCTCCTATTTGACAGGTGGAGACTGAGACTTGCTCACCTGAGGTGGTACCCAAGCTTCTGGATCCTCCTCTATAGAGCCTGACCCAACAACCTCAGGTAGCTTTCCACCCACCCTTCAGCTTTAGGTCAGTGGTTCTAAACCAAGGGGACATTTGTCGATGTCCGAAGACATATTTGGTTGTCACAATGAGGAAAGAGTACCACTGGTATCTTGTGAGTAGCGGCCAGGGATGATGCTCAACATCCTACAGTGCACAGGACACAGGATTATCCTGCTCTAGGGAAGTGCCCACATCCCAGCCTGATTTATAAAGACATGCCCATGAGGTAGGCCTGGGACCAGCGGTTACTTGATCAGAAATGGTGGTAGTTGTAACTTTGGATCCCCAGTATAGATTTCACCTGGACATTGCTGACACTGTTTTAGCTGTAAAAATGGGAATATCATCAAAAGATTCTATCCGCAGAGTGGAAAGGCAACCCAGAGAATAGGAGAAAATATTAGTAAATTATATATCTGATAAAGAATTAATATCCACAATATCAATAGAGAAGTTCTATCATAACAACAATGACAACAGAAAAACAGTGATTTAAAAATGGGTAAATGACTTAAATAGATATTTCTCCAAAAAATACAAGCAAATGGCCATTAAGCACATGGAAACATGCTCAGCACCACTAATCATTAGGAAAATGCAAATTGAAACTATAACGACATATGACCTCACACTCATGAGGATGGCTATTACCAAAAAAAAACAAAAAACAAAAACAGAAACAAAAACAAAAAACAATACCAAACAAATCATAAAATAACAAGTGTTGAGGAGATGTGGAGAAATTAAAATTTTGTGCACTGTCTGTGGTAATGTAAAATTGTGCAGCTGCTATGAAAAACAGTATGGAAGTTCTTCAAGAAATTAAAAATAGAACTACCATAAGAGCCAGCAATCCCATTCTGGGTGTATATACTAAAAAAAAAAAAAAAAAGAAAGAAAGAAAGAAAGAAAAAAAATCAAAAGCAGGGTCCTGAAGAGATATTTGTTTACCTATGTTCATAGTAACACTATTTGCAATAGCTAAAACCTGGATGCAGCCCAAGTGTCTACTGATGGATCAATGGGTAAACAAATTGTGGTAATCACACAATGAAATACTATTCAGATTTAACAAGAAAGGAAATTCTGACACATGCTACAACATGGATGAACCCTGAGGACATTATACTAAGTCAGTCGCAAAAAAATGAATAATATATGATTCTATTTACATGAAGTCCATGGAGTACACAAATTCATAGAGACAGGAAGTAGAATAATAGGTGGCAGGGGCTGGAGAGGGGAAATAGGAAGTTAGTGTTTAATGGAGGCAGAATTTGTTTTACAAATAGAAAGAGTTATGCAGATGAATGGTGATGATGGTTGCACAATGATGTGAATGTACAGTTTAAACTGTTGGGTCCACTTATACGCAATTATTTTTTCAATATATGAAGCCAGCCTTTTTTTATTCAAGGATTTTGCCTTCACGGATTCAACCATCTGCTGGAAAATAATGTTTTTGTTTTGCGGTAGGTCAAATCCACAGACGCAAAGGGCAGACTGTAGTTAAGGTTTAGGAGAGTCAAAAGTTATATGTGGATATCTGACTACGCTGGGGACCGGGTCTGCAACCGTGCACTGTTCAAAGGTCAATGATACTTAACACCACTGTACTACACACTTAAAAATGGTTAAGATGGTGCACTTTATGTTATGTATATTTTACCACATCTCAAAAATTTGGAACAAAGAAAATGGTGCTGGTTGCCATGTCTAGGGCATGGGCTGGCATGTCTACAGAGCCCCATACATGTCCAGCCTCAGTGGCTCCCTTCTTTCTCCGTATAAAAGCCCAAGTCCTCTTTGTGGCCCACAAGGCCCAGCCTGACCTGCCTCCATCCTCTCCCCGTCACTCCTTTCTCCCTCTCTCCACCTTGCTTACTCTGATCCAGCCACGCTGGCCTTCTTAATGTTTCTTATACACTCCGGGCCCAGGCCTGCTTCATGACCTTTTCATGAACTGTTCTCTCTTCTTGGAATACCCTCCCATATCAACATCTGCATGGCTCGTCCCCTCTCAAGGCCTGCCACCTTCTCTGCTTCCCCACAAGACAGTTACCTTCTCCCACTCAAGCCCCTCAGTCTTACTTGGGACTTGAAATTTGGAGAACAATGCCAGGCTAGTGCAGGAAGCTGGTTTCTGAAACAAACCCTCCAGCCCTTTAGAGCCAGATGAGCCAGTTATTCCCATTCTCCATGCCAACAATGGGTGGGGGTGTCTCACCTCCTCTTCTCATCTGAATAAGCTCCAGAGCCCACAGGCACCTGCTGTAGCCCGATGGTGGGCAGAAAGGACTTGCTCAGTAAATATTTGAATGAAAGTGCAAAGGAGAGTGGGCAGAGAGAGGTGGAGAAGGACAAAGACAGAGAGGGAGAGATAAAGATAAAAAGAGAGATAAACAGAGCAAGCAAAAAGGGGAGAGGGGGAGGTGGGTGCGCAGGCAGAGAGAAGCGAGTGAGCTGATGGCCAAAAGCTTAGGAGCTACAGCCCTACACAAAAGTTTCTAGTAAACAACAGTGAAGGTCTGTCACCATTAATGGTCAGCAACAACTGCTCACTCCCATCTTCAATGGCCACTGAAAGCTCACAGCATTTAGGCTAGACTCTACTTATCCCAATCTTCACAATAACTGGATCTCACAACAGACAGACTCCACAACAAATGAACCGCAAGTCTGCTTTGCGAGCTGGACCCACCAGGTTGGGCTCCACAGTGAAAAATTCAACAGCCAGATACCTTAGAAGACTGCATAAAAACCAGACTCTTTCTAGTCCCTAAAAACTGCCTTCTGAGACTGCAACACCTCACTCATGTCCCCACCTACCTATACACCCATAAATAGGTATAGTCACCATAAGGACTGACACTATTAAGTCCTTTTTGAAATTTCATGGAGCCCATGCTTTTTCATTCTATTAGTGCTGACAAGGCAACAGCTGGCTGGATGCCAATCATCAGCAGCTAAGTTACGTGGGGTACAGGGGCTGGATGTGGGAGCAACCCCCACAGAAGGAGCAGAGACATGAGGAGATGGGCTAGTGATGAGAAAGGTCAAGGAGAGAAGCGAGGAGTAGGTGGGCTGTAGGTAGAAAGTAAGCAGCAGAGATGTGGGCTTTGGGGTAAAAGTGGCTACAGGGGAGAATGTGAGCTGTGGGAGAAGGTGGGGTACACAGGGAAGATGGCTCGGAGAGAAAGTGGGTGGCAGGGAAGAATGTGGGTAGCAGAGAGAAGATGACTGAAGAGGGCTTCTCCCAAATGGAGGTCACAGGGTCCTGAAGTGTGATGCTCCCAAGTAGAACTTGATGGGGCCTAGCTACGGACCCTATCACCCCCCAGCCAGCCCACCCTGTCCCTTCTCCAGGGCAACTTGTTCTCCCTATTAGGGCAACTGTGTCAGGCAGAACCTGATAATGCAAAGGACTCTGGGGTAGGGGTGAGGAGAGGAGAAGCCTGTATCACACCCCCATTGCCTGGAGAGTGGGGGTTGGATATGACAGCAGAAACAGAGGAAGACAGAGACAAAAAGAGACATATAGGTAGGTAGACACAAAGAGAAAAATCCAAAGAGAGCCAGAGACCCTCAGAGCCAGAGACCTCAAGAGGAAGAGAGCTAAGACGGGGAGAGAGACACAGAAAGAGATACAGATGGGATAGGGAAACTATGAGAGAGCAGAAAAGGCTCAGACAGAGACAGTATGGGAGAGGGAAGGAACATTGTCCAGAGAGACAGGGAGGGACTGAGATAGGCAGGCAGAGGTGGTCTGGGTGCAGGGTTCTCAAGGGCCCCCTCAGGGCCCTGGGTCTTGGCCAGCTCAGCTGTGCCTCCACTTGAAGGCAGGGCTCACCTGCAGGCCGCTGTTTCCCCAGTGAGTTCTGCGTGAGCCACGTCAGCCAAGGGGGCCTCTAACCCTTCTGTGCTGGAGGGAGTCACTGGTGCTTCCATAAAGTTAACACCCATCCCTTAGCCATCCGACTGGCTGGTATTGTGCCAGGGAGCCAGTGCTGTGGGCCTGCTCAGGAACAGGGGGGAACTGAGGTGAAAACAACCCCACAAGAAGGGCACACAGCACTGGTTCCCTGGCTCCCTGGTCAAGCCACTGGGGGCCCAAAGAGTATTTTTGCAAAGGAAAAAAGGAAGGACATTTAGGCCGAGGGAACAGCAGGAGCAAAGGTGGTGAAGTAGGAACAAGTTTGGTTGAGTTCAAGGAATGGAAAGGCGGCCTGTAGTGTTGGAGCACAGTGATGTGGGGACAGCACTGAGAGATGAAGTCAGAGATGACGGCACGGGCTGCATCTTGCAGAGCCTCATGGGCTCACTAAAGGTTGCAGTCTCTGACATCACCTGGATCAATTAGGGCTTCTTTGGGTTTACATGGCAGAAGTAGGAGGCGGGATCTTACACAGGATGATGGGGCCAGGCATCCTGGCTCTGCCCACTCTGGTCTTGTGGCCTTGGGAAGATTATTTTAACTTTCTGTGCCTCACTTTCCATATCTGTGTAATGAGGATAATGATAGTAGCAATCTCAGAGGGTTGTTGGGAGGATTAAATAGGTTAATACATGTCATGCGATTAGAATAGCATCTGGAACGTGATAAGAGTTACATAATGTCACATGTCATTATCTTTATTATCACAGTTAATATGGGTTCACATAATATGACAGCTATAGGTGAGAAATTATCCAGGTACTCATATGTTATCACTAAGGCTCTAGTGTCTTTCTCTGTCAACAAGTCTGTCTGGACTTTACGTTCTTGCCCTACACTACAGCTAAATACCTAATCACAACTCTGTGCCCCACAAAATGACCTCTGCCATTTCTCAAAACCACAGCATCTAGAGTCAGATAAGGGGGTCTCTTCCAGTCGCCCCAAAGGAAAAAAAAAAGGAAACGAATCAGCTTTCTCAGAATCCACAGCAAATCTCCTTGCCTCTTATTGGCTCTGAGTGGGTTACATGCCCACTCCTGAGCCAGTCACTGTGGACAAAATGATGAGGTAATGGCTGGGAGCTGGGTCTGCAGCTAATCACGGTTGAGGATGTTGGGGGAGGGAGCACGGCTAGAAAAGAAATGCCGCATCCTAGTTCCATTTTAGATGGCCTGTGAGTTCTGTGCTAGTGTCGTGGACAGTCACCCATCTTGCCTCAGTTTCTCAATTTTGTCTGAACCCTCACACTTCACATCAAATTGATTCCGGAGCAGAGAAGTGAGGAAACCTATCTCACCCTCCTGAGGGGTTGTTTGGGGCTTTCTTTTCAGATATCCCTTCTTTCCCAAGTGCCACTCTCATTGCCCTGCTCTCAGGATAGTTGAGGCAGAGAAAATAGGAGAGAAGCTGAGTTTATGTTGGTGATTTAGTATGCTGCCTAGAGACTCTTAGAGTCTTCCTCCTTCCGTGGCCTGAGGAAGGGGATTCATCATGAAAAGCCACACTCTCCAGCTCTAGAAAGAGCCCAGGATACCGGGCAGGACTAAGCTGCACAACAGGTGTGAGTCTGAGAGGACCCACCACCTCTGGCCTTCCTCTACCACATCTCTCCATCTTCAGCCAGAGAGGGCAGAGGGGGATATGAGGGCTAGTTGTATGTGTCAGCCTTCTAGCTTATTGCACCCCATTATTCGAATACTAAGTGTTGCTATGAAAGCACTTTGTAGATATGGTTCACATCTTCATTCAGTTCCCTTGAAGTAAAGCAGAATCCCCTGGATAATGTGGGTGCGCCTCATTCAATCAAGTGAAGGCCCAGAGAGCAAAAACTGAGGTTTCCTAGAGAAGAAAAACTCTGCCTCAAGACTGCAGCATCAACTCCTGCCCAAGTCTCTAGCTCATTCTGCACGTTTAAGACTTGCCAGCCCCAACCATTGCATGAGCCAATCAATTCAAATAAATAAGTATACACACACACACACACACACACACACACACACACACACACACACACACACCCCTGTCAGCATCGAGCTGATCAAGAAGGGAAGATTTCAGTGGTGAGATGCCCAGTTGAAGGAACGCATGAAGAGCCAACATGAGAATGAAATGGCAGGCACCAACTTCATTGCTGGGATCACGCGCTTCTGTAATAGGGGACCATATGGGCTTTATATATGTCAGAGAACAATAGTTGCATTCTGCCACACATGCATAATATAATAAGCTGAGTCATACTTACATAAGTTAGGCACAGACACCCTACATTACACTACATTAATGTAACATTCTACATCCAGAGTCCTATCCCTAGCCATGAGCCTGGATCACAGCCAGACCTGGAACACGATCACCACCCCTCGAACCCCCCTGCCACACATACACCTATATAGCCTATTAGGTTTGTTTCCCTGGAGAATCTGATATTCCTCTTACCATTGCACAGACAGGGAATGGGGGAAATGATATAAACTAACCCCAGCCAAACTGAAGGCCCTGGGGTGGTGGGGGAGGCAAATAAGGGAAATCTGGGGCATGGTGATCTCTAGTCCCAGAGAGACAGAAACTCAGGGACAAGGATCTTAGTACCCTGTCCACACCCCTTGGGCCCTTCGGCCTTACTGGTCAAGTTGTACGGTTCCACAATCAGGACAGTTGGACCGTTTCTCTACCTGTGGAAGCAGGACAAGGAAGATTCAGGTCACAGTCCACAATGCCAGAACCTGACCACAGCCAGGGCATTAGGACACACAAGGCTTGGTTGTGGAAGACTTTGGGGTGGGTGTCGAAAAATCAAGTGGCAGCCTGTTGGAGTACTGGGTAACAAGGGGACTGTTACGTGTGAGACTACTGGGAGTTAACTTGGTGAGGGATTCAGGTGTTGTTATATCAACTAGTGGAAGTACAGTTGTTGACACAGATGTTGGGGCCACCATATATTGAATATTGACTGGTGAGGATTTAAGAAACTGGGCTCACTGGGTGTCAGGGTGACAGCTGCATGGGGAGCTGGAGAGTTGAATGCTAGTATGATAAACAAGTACCGAAGGCCAGGAACTGACCTGCGTTGCCCATTTTCAGGTGAGAGGTTGGAACACTGAGTGTGGATTTGGCCATTCGGGTTCTAGGTTTTGTTTTCTGACTGAAGCTGGGATAATAGATGTTGGAGAAGGGCTGTACTGCCCATTGGCATGTCATTTACCTGGGTGTGTGTGTACACAGACAGGCATGTACCTGTGTGTCCACACACCTGTGTATCCACACATGTGTGTGTCCCCCTGCAGGGGCCTGGCCTGGCCTCCCCTTTTTCCCCTTCTAGACCCAGTGTCCAAGGACCCTGCTCCTAGCTTGGCATAAGCCCTGCCACGTCCCACCTCCACCAGTTCACCTGGTTCAGGAAAAGGTTTTCCATCTGGGTTGAGGATGTTCATCCATCCCTGATGCTAAAGGTCATATGGTCAGCAGAGTTCCTGCTGGGGGACCCCTGGTGCTCCCATGAGCCTACATTCTTTTGAGGACTTTGTGGGAACAGTGGTGGGAGGGAACCTCTTTGGCTCCACAGCAGACTCTTCCCTTCCATCCCAGTCCCTGCTTGCATCAAGATTCATCTCTCATTCCCTCATTCCCGAGCCCCCACCTCTGAGATGCCCACCTGACCCATGGGGACCACTGTGGATAGACAGGCTGGGAATACGAGATGGGTAGCCCTAGGGGAAGAGAGAGGGACAGTGATGATATGGGGGACAGGGTCTACCCCCAAACCCCTTACCCCACTCATCTGAAGTGGCCAAGGCACCTACAGTGGGTAGGTCTCCACCAGCTGAGGGCAGGGAACTTAGGGCAAGGGGGTCTACTCTTCTCTAGGACACAGAGCTCTCCTATTACAGCATCTCCCTATCACAATATCCACTCAGCCTGGCATCCTCCCAACACACTGTCATTCCAGCACTGTGTCCCCTCAGTAAAAAGCATAGGGGGGAGCATTAGGCTTAGCCCCTCAGGATGCAGTAGGGTCCACTTGGTCCTGGGTGATGGGGAGATGGTACTGACTACAAAGGGTTATTAGAGGACATTCTAGGGGGCAGGAAATATTTCAAATCTTGATCAGGGAGATGGTTTCATGAATGCTTATTGATGCAAAAAATGATCAAGTTCCACATTAAAGACTTTGCACTGTACTGAATGAAAGTTATAGTCCAAATAAAGAGAAAAATAGAAAATAAAAAAGGCTAAAAGAAAATAGCAAGGAAGTGACGAAGTAGTGATGATTGTCTGGTGCTAGACAGCTCCATGTCTGAGACAGGCTCTTGGCTCCCCACCTAGGGACTCGGCTAGGAGTTTCCGGTTTTCTGGGAAAATGCCAGAAGAGCTCATTAGGAGCTGCTTTTTCTCTGGGAAGTCCTTTTACTTGGACCTGCCTGTTGGCAAGAATATCCAGTCTTTGAACAGGGCCAACCAGCAGCTGGGTAGGGTAATTTAGAGTTCTCTGAGCAAATAAGTTATATTGTATCTGCCACCCAGAGGCTGAGAGTCTTGCTACAAGCCACAGAGGCTGTATCAGCCCCTGGGTCAGAGTGGAAACACCATGAGCCATGCCAGGCCTTCACAGAAACCTGTAGACTTGGTGCCTCTGATCAGAGAACCAGAGGTATCACAGAGGCTATCAGAAACGTGGGAGCAGCAGCAAAGTCCCCCTGACCAACTTAGATTTTGTGGATCTCTCCTTTGCTTTGAACCTGGCACTTGTTGCCACAGGTAGAAGGCTCAGATCCCCAGTGACAATGCCAAGAAGAGGCCAGGGGTCTCCTGGCCATTGGCCTCATTCTTTGTCTTGAGAGCCCCAAGACCTGTGGCTCCAGGACAGCTAGTGGCATGCATCTCCTCTCCCTTCCCTTCCAGGTCCTGAGCCCAGGTCTCTTGCCTCCCTCCTGCTCATAGACTGGCCTCTCCCTCCCAGAGCCCTTCTCCTGGCAGCCAACATACAGGCCAGCAGAGTTCTGGGCCACACAGCCCCCAGGCATGGAAAAGGATGCCCCCACCCCAAGATCTGAGGGTTCTGAGTGTGCAGTCCTTGGCCCTAATTCCCGGAAAGCTGTTCAGCTCCCCAGATGACCCCACATTATTAGGCTAACTGTCAGCCCACCTTCACTCAGATGCTGGCACATAGCCACTTGCAGGACCTGCAGAGAGACAGGTTACCTCTCTTCCTTGCCTTCTGCCAGCCAGCAGGAGAGTCAGCTGCTCTGAAATGGTTCCAGGCCCCTACCCTCTTCATTTCCTAGCCAAAGCCCTGCATCAGCAGAAAACTCCTTGAGGCCCCTAGAGTCATTAAGCTCTTCACAGATCCAGATAGCTTTAAACTTGAGGGCTATATGAACAGACACAAGTTCTATTTGATGAGTCCTGCATACCCAGCCAGAGCTGACCAGACACAAAGAGAAACAGCACTTAGGGCCTCCCCAAAAGAGCCAGAAGGAACTTCATGCCTGGCCTTTGAGGTCCAAGTGAACAGCTATTGTCATGGCCAACCTCTGCGGATTGACAGAGCCAGTCCTCCCATACTGGGTCTTCGAGCAGGACCAAGAGAGTCTAGGCTGTGGGCTTCTGTCTCCTACCCTAAACTCTAGCCATGTTCCTGACCAGGTAGCAATCTATGATGGGTTTGTCCAGCCATGGCCAGCCGCTCAGTCCAGGAGGCAGAGGTAAGGTTGGCATAGGAGAGACCACAAAGTTCTTGGAGGAACAGGAGCCCTTGACTGGCTTTCTGCTCCCTTGGCTGTGATCAGAGCCTCTCTGGGGACCTGTCTCAGCTCTTCTCGCCTCCTCAGCCCCAACTGCCTAACTGGAGTGGCAGAGATGGGTTTGGAGATAGCAATACATTTGCAAATAAATTCTTTGGCCATTTTTTTAAAAAAATTACATTGCGTATTGTGGTTCTTCCCACCTTTTGTCTCTTAAAATGTTGAAACTACTAGAAGCCTGGTGATGTTCTGTGTCTCATCTTGAGGAAGAAAGAGGGTCTAGCAGCAGGTGAGATCTTGCATAGTTAGTTTAGAAATAGAGTGACTATGTGTGCAATCCTCATAAAAGTCATATTTGGCTTTTTTTTATGCCATTTGTTACACTTCACAATTAATCTTGGTATAGGAAATGTATATAAACTTAATGTAAATTTTTTAAAAAAGGAAATAGAAATAGGAAACAGGAAGGTATCAAAGGGCACAAAATTTTGGTTATATAAGATGGATAAGTCCTAGAGGTCTACTACACAACATCAAACCTGTAATTAATAATGTAGCAAAGTTGTAGTTGCAACAATGTTATATACTTAAATATTGGCTAAGAGGGTAGATCTTTTGTTAAGCGTTCTTATCAAAAATAATAACAAATAAGAGAGTGGGAGGAAACTTTTGGAGGTGATTGATTGTTGTATTATGGGTGCGCTTATCCATAAATGCCCACTGATCTCTAAACTTATCGAATTGCGTACCTTAATTATGTACAGCTTTTTGTATGTCAAAAATTAATTAAAAATAGAAAAAGCCTTATATGAGCTGATTTCAGAGGGGCAAGGAAGATTCAGGAGAGAGAGTACAGCAAGCTGAAGGTGCTGTCTGGGCCTCTATGGTGGCAGAAAGAGGTGAACACAGAGAGGACTGTGGTGAGAGATATGACATCTCACAAATTTGGACACTGACCTAGAAATAAGTTCAGTGCCAAACTTCTCTTTTAATGACTTGACTGAAAAGCACTTCTAAGTTATATCTAAATGGAAGACATTATAATATTTTCTAGAAAAGCAGAAGCAAAAATCTTCCTTCGAACTCTCCTTCTTCGATACCTCTCCCCCATAAAACCCCTCCAAAAAAAAAGAGTTGCAGGTTTATTTTGGTCAGAAATGGCAGACTGGGAAGAGAACTATCACCTTGATACCATCTTTTCCTGTTTTGAACTTCTAATCTGGCAGCCTCATTAGTCCATGAACTGAGTTGTTTCTTTACCCTGATGCTCATTTACTCTGGAATACTTTATGCATCTCCGTGTGGTAAACATAAGAAGAAATAGGGATGAAAAATAGAAAAGAAGATTGAAAGTTGCCATTATAATATCATGTACATTAAAAGTACAATGGAATCAACCTATCCACACAAATATAGGAATCAACAAGTTAGGTCAAGACTGAAAGAAGAAATCATCCTTTTCTTATACAACAGAAATAACCAGTGTGAAAATGTGGCAGAGAAAACAATTTCTCTTCATGGTAGCAACAATTTTATAAAATACCCAGGGGTTAGTATGACAAGTAAATTAATTACCTTTATGCGTAAATGTGCACATTGTATGTACATATATATTTTTATCCACATGTATTTCACATTAGTAAAGAATGATGAGAATCATGAATGGGAGCATGCACTATTATAAATCTATCAGTTCTCCCCTAAATTAATCTATAAATTGTATAAATTGTCATCCCACATTTGAAGTATTTATTCTAACATTTGACAAAACAATTCTAAAGACCAAATGAAAAAGAAAATCTACACTAACAGTCTCAAGAATATTGCAAAAGCCAACAATGAAGAGAGAAATGTGCTACCAGCTATCAAAATATACCAAAAAGTTAAGCATATTAAGTCTGGTATTTGTACAAAAGGAAAAAAAAAAGTCAAGAAAATAGGGAGTTCAGAAATCGTGATTTATATGTAAGAGCTTAATGTATTGAAAGATGGCATTTTAAATTGGTGGAAAAATTAAGGACTATTCCATAAGTGTTCTTGGATCACTGGATAACCACAGCTGGATTAAAGGAAATGGAACTTTATGGTGCCTACCAGGCAAATTAGAAAGGAAAAAAGTGAAAGCCAGATGAAGATGATATAAACATGGTTACTACAAACACTACTGAAGCAAGAATAGCAGGATTAGTTAGTAGATTTATTGGGAGAAATCCAAAATGAAATTTACAGTTGTGAAGTAGAGTGTCTGAGGGTTGTAGAGCTCCCGACACTATTAGAGAAAAATAGGAGTTGCGTAGTCACTGAAAAAATAAATCACATTCTGTAATCAACTGTGTGATGTCAGAATGGTGTCACTTTATTTTCTGACTCTATTTTAGAAATCACATGAATTAAAACTTGAGAAGGCTTATTGCTCCCAGAAGGTGTTTCATCCCTTAACCTATGCAGAGTGTTGCTCTCCAGCCTTAACAAAGTAATATAACACTTTGAAGCAAAGATGTAGGCTAGTAGCCCCTCACTGGAGGCCAATTTGCAGAAAATTTCTATGGCCACCATGACCTTGCCCTTGGTGTTATGGCAGACGAGGAGGACCTAGGCACTGCAGAACACGAGCATGCTGAACATCAGGAACTTGGCTTCACTGAAGGTGTCAAGTGGGATTTGGGCCAGGAAAGCCAAGAAGCTCCCCAGGGACATAATAGAAGAAAATGACTGTGCCTTTGTTGCACACAATGATGACGTAGCCCTGTTTAGAGCGTGCACCTCTGTCAATGAAGAGAGGAGAAATTCCCAGCTAGATTTCACGAAGAGCAAGTGGGAATGATGGAATTGGTGCCTCATCCTTCCCTTTGGTGCAGTGGCCTTGAAGGCCAGAACCATGGTAGTAACTCTGGGCAATACCGTGGAAACAGCTACAATAAAAACAACTCAAAATGACATTTGTTGAATGCAGGTGTTGGGATGCCTGATGAAGCGTAAAAAGCAGAGGAAACAGAAGGTGAGAGAGATGAGCAAAACTTAGTTGAGAGTCCAATTATTTGCCTTGACAAAAGGAGTGTCTTGGTGCTTCACAAAGACCCCAGACCACACCTGTAAGAAGAGAAGCAAACAGCTGTGCAAGCCAGAGCCATCCCTAAGGAATCTTCAAATGTCAGAAATGCCACAGTTTTTGTCAGGCAGTGATTTTTTTCATTGTTTGGATATTAGCTTCCTGGACATTCTATACATAGATCTCCCAACTGAAAAGAAAAGTGCAAAATCTTAGTGCTTCAGTTTCATGCATTTTTCTCCATTAACAAGACAAAAAAAAAAGTTCTCTTTGAAATTATAGGGTACACATTTCACTTCTGATTTGGTTATCAGACAAAGTTACAGAGATATTACATTAATAAATATTCACATTAAAACAGTCTAGTCCTATATCAGAATGCTTTAGCTTCAAATCCAAAAAAAAAAAAAATTCAATATTTAGGTGGTATGTTAGTTGTATTTTTCCAGAAGCTTGAAGAAGAACCTCTTTTCCCACCACTGTACTCCCTGACAGTTCCACCGGTCCCTGCTCAGCCACTCTATCCCCGATTACCAGATTGCTCTCCACCATCGGTGCCTTCGCCACCCCAACAGACTTGAGTGGCCACCAAGTCCCAGTCCACGGCGTCTTCACTTGGCCACACAGCCAACCCAGCCACCTGAAGCCCTCCAGATGCCTCTCCGAGAGATGCGAGGCTCTCCTGAGATTAGCAAAGATGGCACACTCCAGCTGGGCCACCCTGTCCTCTACTATCAGCCTTTCAGCACAACTGCCTTTCTTAATGGGAAGCAGCACACCCCATCCTATTCAGAGAAACCCCAGATGATGACTGATTTGCTCGAGTCCATCTTCTAAACTCATCAGCCTATTTGATGACTGTCACCAAGTCCTCCTAACTCTCTTCAACACTGAAGAATGATGTCAAATTCTGTCAGAAGTGCAGGGCTGGTTCCAAGGACAAGCATGGGACGGTGTACTAGACCCCAGAGCATGGGCATTGAGGGTTGTGCCTGATGCCAAGCCCAACTGGGATTTCAATATCCTGAATAGAAGAGAGTCTCTCGACAGGTACCGGCAGGCCATACGGCAGGGGGTGAAAGCTGGGGCCAGAAAGCTGACAAACATGTCCAAAATGGTAGAGGTACTCTAGAAGCCAGATGAGTCACCTACAGAGTTCAATGAGAGACTATGCGAGGCGTTCCGAGAGTATACCCTCTTTGACCCCGAAGCATGAGAAAACCAACACATGATCGATGTGGCATTCGTGGCTCAATCTTGTACTGATATCTGCCACTCAAGCTTCAGAAATTAGAGGGCTTTCTGGGATGAATGCCACCCAGCTGCTGGAGGTTGCAAACAAGGTGTTTGTGAACTGTGACCAGGAGGCTCAAAAGATAGCTGATAAGTGGATGAAGCAAAAGGTGTCCCTGCTGGCAGCTGCATTAGGGAACCCAGGCCCAGTACAACAGACTGCTCCCCCATGGAAGGGAACGACCAAAAGGAGACCACCACTACACCATGACCAACATGCCTACTGCAAAGAGGCCAGCCATTGGAGAAATGAGTGCCTCCACTGCGGAAAGATGTCCGAAGGGCCAAAGAAATCCAATCAATCCGTAAAGAAAAATACCAGCCTGAGCTACTTGTCTAGGACCTTATCGATCTGGCCGGAGAAGAGTCAGACTAGGGGTGACTGGGCTCCCTGAAACTAGGTTCCTGGGAGCCTATGGTTGCAATAGAAATAGGGGGCCAATCAATGACCTTTATGGTGGACACTGGGGCTGAACACTCTGTGTTGACCACGTCCATGGCTCCGCTCACAGACTGAACAGCAACTACCATTGGGACCACCGGGGACTGAGTCGCCTGCTTATTTTGCAAAGCCTGCTCATGTCGGTTATAGGGCCACCTAGTGACTCATGAGTTCCTGTAACTACCAGAGTGCTCCATCTCCCTTTTGGGTAGAGACTTATTAATGAAGCTTGGAGCACAGATCACCTTTGCCCCTGGGAAGCCCACCAGTCTCACCCTGGAAAGCCAACCTGCTCTAATGATGGCTGTGGCTGTACCCAGGGAAGACGAATGGGGCCTCTATTCTCCGGAAAGAAAACAGACAAATCAAACCAGCCTGCTGGAAGAGTTTCCTACTGTCTGGCTAGAAGAGGGGCCCCCAGGTCTAGCCAAAAATCACGTATGCTTCATAGTGGACCTGAGGCCAGAAGCCACTCCTGTCACACAAAGGCAATACCCACTGCCATGGGAAGCACGCTTGGAGATTTGGGACCACAACCGGTGTTTGTGCGATACCGGAATTCTAGTTGAGTGTCAGTCACCTTGGAACACTCCACTCTTACCAATCAAGAAACTTGGGGGGAACGACTACTGCCCTGTCCAGAACCTCCACGCTGTCAGCAATGCAGTGGTTGCCATCCATCCAGCGGTCCTGAACTCGTACACACTCCTGAGTCTCTTACCTGCTCAAGCAAGCTGGTTCGCCTGCCTCAATCTCAAAAACGCCTTATGCCTCTGGTTGTCACCAGCCAGCCTTTGTTTGCCTTTGAGTGGGAAGACCCACCCACACACCAGGAGAAAAACACAAATGACTTGGACTTGACTGCCACAGGGCTTCAAGAACTCACCCACCCTGTTTGGCGAAGTGCTGGCTGCAAATCTTGCTGCCTTCCCCAGAGAAACTTTGAACTGAACTCTTCTCTAGTATGTAGCTGATCTGTTGCTGGCTAGCCCCACCCAGGAAGACTGCTGGAAAGGTACTAGAGCCTTTTTGGCCCTACCCTTTACCATGGGATACAAGGTGCTGTGGAGGAAGACTCAAATCTGCAAACAGGATGTCAGATACCTCGCGTTCATTATCTCAGAAGAACATCAGGCATTTGGACATGAAAGGAAACTGGCCATCTGTTCAATACCTCAGCCAAACACTAAGAAAGGGGTCCATGAATTCCTAGGGGCTGCTGGATTGTGCTGGATCTGGATACCAGGTTTTTCTGAAATTGCCAAGCCACTGTATGAGGCCACAGCTGTGTCTGGTAAAGACCCCCTAGAATGGGGCTCCAAATAAGAAAAAACCTTCAGAGAAATAAAGAGACTTTTGACCAGCATTAGTTCCCCAGCATTAGGACTACCAGATATGACACAGGACTTTAATCATTACATACTTGAGAAGAATCATACTGTACTGGGGGTCCTCTTACAAACGGTCTGGCCATGGCAGCACCTGATTGCATATCTGTCCAAATGGTTGGATCTGGTGGCCATGGGATGGCCGCCATGACTCTGGGCCTTAGCTGCCACGGTAATCCTGGTCAGAGAAGTGGACAAGCTCATGCTGGAACAGAATATAAATGTAGAGGTCCCCCATACTGTTACTGCATTAATGAATAACCAGGGACTCAAGTGGCTGACCAACTTTAGGATAATTCATTATCAGGGACTGCTTTGCCAAAGTCCATGTGTTTGCCTCCGCACTGTGTGGATGTTGAACTCCACCACGTTTCTGCCCACTGAGGAGGGACCTCCCAACCATAATTGCGAAGAGGTCACAGATGAAGCCTATTCAAGCAGGCTGGACCTGACTGACGTTTCTCTTCAGAACCCAGAACCGATATTGTTCACCAATGTGAGCAGCTTCCTCCATGAAGGACAATGCAAAGCCAGCTACACAATAATGACCACAGATGAGGTGATTAGAGCTGAGGCTCTGCCACAGGGCTGGTTGGTACAGTGAGCCAACTATGGACATTCATCCAGGTGCTGCAGCAACCTGAAGGGAAACAGACCAACATCTATACCAACTCAAGATACGCCTTTGCTAGAGGGGACTACTGATGGCGGGAGAAAAGAAATCAAGAACAAAGAAATCCTTCAACTGTTAGAGGCAGCCTGGAAACCTGAAGTCATTGATAGTCATTCACTGCAAAGGCTGCCAGAGAGGAATTGACCCTGTCAGTAGGGAAACCAACTAGCAGACCAAGCAGTTAGAAAGGCTGCCAAGTGCCACAACGGGTCCTGAGCCAGTCTCTAAGTTTCTCCTAACTCTAAAATTGCCAAGGAAGAAGAACAATGGGCCTTAATTGAAGGGGGAACCAGGAGAAAGGAGGGCTGGTGGGAGCTTCCAAATCAGAGACTCTTTATTCCCACTGCAGTGGCAGCTCAGCTGGTAACACAACACCATGAGTTGACTCACCTAGGGAAGATTACTTTAGAAAGTCTGTTAGGCTGCTATTATTCTATACTCAAGCTCCCAACCCTATGCACCCAGATCAGTGCTAGATGAGTAACATGTGCACAAAACAATGCCGGCCAAAGGCCAAAATCCAATCCATGAATGCAAACAATTGGGACTATATCCTTCGAAGACTTAGAAGTGGACTTTACTGAGATCAAGCTCTGCCGGGGCCACCGACACTTGGTTGTGTTAATTTGCACCTACTCCAGATGGGCTGAAGATTTCCCTACGCACACTGAATGGGCACGAGAAATAACTAGAGCCTTGTTGAGGGAACTTGTTCCAAGATACGGACTGCCCCTTTCTATAGGATCTGACAATGGACCTGCCTTTGTGTCTGAGATAGTCCAGACTCTGTCCAAGGCTCTGGGAACCAAATGGAAGCTCCACATGGCCTACAGCCCACAAAGTTCAGGGAAGGTTGAGCACATGAACTGTACCCTCAAGACCACTCTAGATAAGCTTTGCCAGGTAACCCAGTTACCTTGGATTGACTTGTTGCCTTTGGCTCTACTCTGAGCATGGTGTACCCCAAGGCCTTCGGGCCACTCCCCTTTTGAAATCCTTTACGGAAGGCCTCTCTCAGTGATAAGGAAGCTAAAAGGAGACCCTCAACTGATAGCTGACCTAGAAATGTCCCGACACCTTCAGGGCCTAGGGAGGATCCTCCATCACTTCACTCCTAAAAAGAGCCTCTATCCCCTTAGGGAATTTGGTCCACCCCAATCAGCCAGGAGATGAAGTATAAGTTAAGGGTTGGAAGAAGGAGCCACTCCAGCTGATCTAGACTGGCCCTCACACTGTTATATTAGCAACTCCCACTGCTGTTAAGGTTGTAGGTATCATCCCATGGATCTACCACACCTGGGTAAAGAAAGTGACACCTCTGTAAAAATGGGAGATGACTTGGGCTGCAGAGCCTCTTCCTGATCCGAGTCACATTCCAGAGGCAGCAGAAATCCATCTGGGGTCTTGGGCCCTGCTCTGGCCACCCCCAAAAAGCTGGCCAGTCTATGCACAGCAGAAGCCTGAAGACGACATCTCATCAGGATGGCACCCCTGAAGACTCATTTCCTTCTCCTCCTACTCTACCATGTGTGGCACCAGTCTGCCTACTTCTTCTTCCCCTTGTACCCACTGCATGCAAGGTACAGGATAGGGTCCAACACTGCCACCAGCTTCACTTCCATAACCAGTCTACCCAAAGGGGATGTGCCCTAAATGCCACACTCTGCACCCATTAGGGATTCAAATGTTGGATGAGATACATAAAGGTTAAATCTTGAGAGTGGCCTGGAGACACTGTGGGACAGACATGGCGTGCACGTACAGGGTTTGGAAGTACACCAAGGAAGACAAGAGATGTTAGCTAAATCTGTGCTTAGAAGGAAATTATGTATAGCCTTAAATAAATGTATTAGAATGGAAGAAAGGAAATCAATCATCTCAGTTTCCAAAGCAAAACGTAAAGAACAGTCAACTGAAAAAAAATAATTAAACAGAATGAAAGCCATCAATGAAAGATTAAAAATACGACAGAAACAAATTAGGCTGAAAGGTCTTTTTGTAACATTAATAACATTAATAAACAACTAGCAAAAATGATTTAGTGGAAGAACAAGAGAAAAAAGCACAAACGGCCATATCAGTAATAACATAAGATATATTCACTACACATTAGTCCTTAACAAGATCCTAAGAGGATTTTGTGAGAGTTAGGACCAATTAAACAATAGGGGTAAAAATTGGACATCTTATAAAAACCAATGTGCCAAATTGACATCAAAAATAAATTAGAAACACCTGCATTAATACTAAATAAATTTAATTGATTGTTAAAAAGTCAGACCAACTAATGAACAAAAAGCCCCAGAAACTTTACACAAGCAAAACTTCCGATTGATAAAATATCCTGAACAACTAAAAATGTGAAAAACAGCTAAATTTCCCAAGTTTGTCAAATGTGGAGAAAAACAGGGAATATTTTCTAATTTCTTTAGTGAGTCCAACATTGCACTGACACCATAATCTTACCAAGACATTAGAAAACAAGCAAAATATAGGTCATAGAGATAGACATATTCTAAGCAGAATATTATTATATGAATTAGGCCACATAGGAAAATGGAATAGAGCAATACTGAGTGGAATATACTTGAACATGTGAGGGCAGTTGAAATCCAATAATAAATCATGTAAAACACCCCATTAGCAGAAAAGTACAAGGAGAGAATTATATGATCAGTTAGAATAAATATAAAAAATTATATTTAGGCATGAAAATAACTCTAAGCAAAATCATAAAAGAAAGCAACATCTTTATTGCTTTTCTAAAATGTACCTAAAGCAAACATCTTAATTCTAGTTAATTAAAATTGAAAGGTGTTTTCTTTGAAAGGAAACAAGGTTGACAGCTTTTACTACTTCTACTATTTACTGTTATGCTGAAGGTATATTCAGGGCAATAAAGCAAGTGGAAAGGAATAAAGAGGCATAAGGATCAATTTTTCAACATTGTAATCATTATTATATGTAGAGGACACTTCCATAGTTCAAAATGATTACAATTATTAAGTGAATTTCAGTATATGAAATCAATGATCACTGTGAACCACCAAGAACAAAGTAGAAAATAAATGAGTAAGACTGGATTAGGAAACAAGTTATCTATAAGACAAATAAACCAATAAAGGATTAATATATAGAATATATTTTTAAAAATCATTAAATTAATATAACAAAAGTACCGATGACCCAAGAAACATAAGCAGAGACCATGAAGAGAAAGAAAGGTGCAGAGGCCAAGAATCAACTTCTGAAAAGTAACTCACCTGAAGCAGATGATGGCAACAGGATCCAGGTGACAGGATCCAGTCAGGGACTCAGGAGGACAGGATCCCAGGAAGCGGGATCATGGGGTAGGTGACAGTACTTCCTGCTGAAGGATAGGTCCTGATTCCAAAAAGTGGATCTGGTCTTGCTGCCCACAGCCTGTGCCCTCAGTCCCCAGCAAGCATAGCCCCATGTGACAGCTTTGTGCTCAACTAACTTGGAAACCAAATAATTGCATCATAGCCAAATGTAACAATGCCTGTCAATAATAATATCTGGTATGGGCAAAGGTCAATTCTGTTGCAAATGCATAATAAACACAACTCTAATTCTTTTTGATACATTTTGTAATGAAGCTGAATTGAACCATGAGCATACTGCAATGTAGTGTGATATTGGCTTTGTCAGTAATATTCACTGCTTCAGGTATATAAGTCCTATAGGAATATTCATCTAACAGATTGAGAGAGTGAGTTAAAGCACCCTCAGAATGTAATACTGATGAAAATTGACAAGCCTCAGGAAGGATTGGATTTAGATAACTATCTGATAACATCTATATTAAATAGTTTGCAATGTTTTCCTTTAGACACAGATGGCAATAGATTAAGAGAGAGAATGAATAATATACATTTAGGACAATGACATAAAAACATAAATGGGGAAATAAATAATAGAGGTAAAGACAGCTATCTAGTTAAATATGTCAGTATATTATACTAATATGTATAAAATTATACTGTAGTCTGAAAAATAATAATACACACTTTTGGTTTGTGCTTCCCCTTTTATTTCTATATGGTTTTGATAAATGCATGTATAAAATATATATAAATCTATTTTACAGAGCAGAAAATGTATAAAAATATGAGACAATAGCAACATGAAGGAACTGAGAAGCTGTAAGTGTGCTGAGATTTAATATACAACTTAAGTTTGAATTAATTCAAACTAATTTATTATACATTTATGGTTTTAGTGGTAATCTTTAATGTAACCACTAAGAATTTTTTTTTGTAAGAAAAAGATACAATATAAAATCACAATGGTATGGTAGAAAAATCAATTAATTACAAATGAAGACCATAATGGAGTAAATGGGGAACAAAAAAGATATGACATAGGACAGCAAATATCAAACAGCAGAATTACTCCTTTAGGACATAAAAGGAAGCGACTAGTAATTACCTTAAATGGAAATGGAATAAACCATTAAAATAAAACAAAACGAGATAGGCAGAATTGATTAAAAGAAAAAAAAAAAACCTGCATGCACTCACTGGGCAGAGCCTTGAGACCCAGCAGGGGCACCACTACCCTCTGTGAGACTGCCCAATCCCAGGTCTCACTTTCTCTTTCACTACATCTGGGGTTGGGCCCAGGGCTCCAGGTGCCCAGCCTTTTGCTGCCTCAGGGTCTTGCCGAAAGCACGGTGCACACGGCCTGCCCTGTTAACCCCTACAGTGCCTCAGCGCAACTCATGAGCTCTCAGCCCCCAGGTGCTGGCGCCTTGGCTGGGAGACCCAAACGACTGGGCTGCGACCCTACAAGCAAGCAGGGGAGGACATCGGCGGTGTGGCCAGGTGAGTGTGGCTCCCGCAGTTGGGTCTCAGACTGGCTGCAGTGAAGCAGCAAACCCTGCTCAGAATGGTTCCTGGTTTCTCTTCTTATGATCCCTGCCTGACTACAAGGCCATTCAGTCTTCTCCCCCTCCTTGGCCTGACCTGCTCGCCCAGGGCCTTGTAGCACTCAGAGACAAATTCCTCAGCGGGTGCTTGGTGGGCATGAAACTCACGACAGGTTTCTGAACCAGTTTTGCTCTTGGTTTGCTACTCTCCTTGGATCAGCCCTGACAGCAGTCACATGCCACACGTTTAACCAGCTAGGGGAGAAAGCAACTCCCAGTTTCCGCAGGACTTTCCTGGATTCCTCTAGGGGGCCTTTTGAGGCCTCTTATGGAGGCGCCCCTTGGCAACCAGCTTCCTCTGCCCCTTGCACATAACCTCGGCCTCCTGTGACCTCTGGCCCTCATAGGAACAAACAAACCCCCACCCGTTTTGCGGTTGGCACTGGTGGGCTGCATGACCTGCCTGCTTGCAGCCATGCGCCGTGTGCGTGCTCCTGCGACTGGGTCTATGTGTGCACTGCGGCCCTTCTGAGAGTCTTGACCAGAGGGCTGCGGGCCACCAGGGCCAAACTCTGAGGAAGTTTGAGGCTGGAACCAGAATGTGGAAAGCTGCTGTGTTCTCCTCATCACCTGACCACCCTCCTCCCAAACCCAGTCCAAGCCAATAGAGCCCGGATGCCAAGAACACAAGCCAGGCAGACAGTTAGCCTGGGTTCAAATCTAGTTCCATCACTTTTTTGCTACATGACCTCGATCCCTCTGTGCCTCATTTCCCTCATCTGTAAAATGAGGTAATAATAGCACCTGCCTCACAGGTTTGGGTGAGAAATAAAGGATGTTATTATATGTAAAGCGATTAGAGCAATGCTAGATACTTAATGAAGAATTAATAATAATAAATCTTATTTTTCTGTGATTACTTGGAAATTTTATTTGTGTTTATTAAAACAGTGAAGCATTGCAAACCATGAGATGCAATATTTTACATTGACAAGTGTGAATATTAGTTAGACAATTAACTATAGTGCTTCATTTGAATAATATCTTTACTCTAGTTACTTTTATTTTTCCAGCTTACTGAGCTATACTTGACAAAACTGTAAGATATTTAAAGTGTATGAACCTTATTCTTTTAAACTGGTGCTTGTTTTAACACTAAAGAGTGAATCAAGAAAATAAAATGTTTTATCAGTAGTGGCTTCTCAAATATTTCAGTTTTATTGTAATTCACATAGTTACTGGACAATTATTTGCATAAAATATTTTATCAGACATTAATCAAATTTTTACCACCTGCCTTTTAATGGAAACTATTATCATTTGTTTCATTTCATGATTACTGCTGAAGATGAATTTGTTTTATAGGAAGGAGGAAGTAAAAATGTATTTTAATACACCATGAATGTGGCTAATATCACAATATCTGTTGAATGAACCAAAGGAGAAGCGTGCAGTTCCACACAATGCCCTCCAGAGGACACTGTTTCCAAATCAAGGCCTATTCAGTCCCACCTTGCCTGACTCTTCCTCAACTCCAGGCAAAGGGAACAGCCTGTGGAAAGGTCCTGTGGCAGCCTGTGCCGGTTGTTGGAGGAACAGCAGCAAGGCCAGTGTGGCTGGAGAAGAGTGAATGAGAGGAGTAACAGTCATGAGGTTGGGTGTACAATCTCAACAACTCTGTCAAAGCTGTGTCCTCGAGCTAGTTCTAGTGTGGGGAAAACAAGAAGAATGTACATTCCAAAGACAAAGGAGAAGTTGATGTGTTGGATATTGCCTAGGTCTAGCTGGATGGTCAACGGACAGTCAAAGCCTCTAGATGACTGCTACCAACCTGGGCATTATAGCTTAAACAATAAAAAGTGAATTGTTATAGCAAGATAGTAATGAACGTTCAGCATACACAGGGACAAATTGAGATAACAATGATTGAAAAGGGAAGGATTCAAAGGTCCAAATTCACAAAGGAGAATGGTGATAAGGAACGTGCAGAAGAAAGGAGATGACTGTATATAAATAACTATCCTTTTCATATTCATAATGGTAACCACACACCAAAGAATCGGAACTGAGGTATATAACATAAAACAAAAAGAACCAGAGGGAAAAACCACAAAAGCCAACCAAAATAAGGAAAACCAAAACACAAAGACAAGAAAGCAATGGAAACACCAACCTACCAGAAAGCAAAAGATAAAATGGCTATAAGAAAACCTCATATTAGTGATTCAATAATCACCCTAAATGTAAATGGACTGAAGCAATAAAAAGGCACAGAGTTGCCGAATGGATCCCAAAACAAAACCCAATCATATTCTGCCTCCAAGAGACACATCTCGGCTAAAGACAAACATAGACTCAAAGTGAAAGGGTGGAAAATGATATTTCAAGCAAATGACATTCAAAGAAAGCAAGAGTAGCCATACTAATATCGAATGAAATAGACTTCAAAATTGAAAAGGTAAAGAAAGATACTGAGGACACTTCATAATGATAAAGAGAATCATGCACCAAAAAGACATAACACTTATTAATATCTATGCTCCCAATCAGGGAGCCCCGAAATATGTAAAGCAATTACTAACAGAACTAAAGGGAGAAACACACCAAAACACTGTCATAGTAGGGGACCTAAATACTCCACTGTCGCATATGCACAGATTATCCAAACAGAAAATCAATAAGGAAATAACATCCTTAAATGACACATTAGACTAAGTGGACATAATTGACATTTACAGAGCTTTCCTTCCCAAAACAGTTGCTTATACATTCTTCTCTTGTACACATGGAACATTCTCAAGAATAGACCATATACTGGGACACAGAGAGAGCCCCAACAAATATAAGAGGGTTAAAATCATACCAACCATACTCTCTAACCATAATGTTATGAAACTAGAGATCGACTGCAAAAAGAAAGCAGGAAGAACCACAAATACATGGAGATTAAACAACATGCTACTGAAGAATAACTGGATCAGAGAAGAAATAAAAACAGAGATCAAGAGATACATAGAAACGAACGATAATAATAGTACAACATATCAAAAATTTTGAGGCATGGCAAAAGGGGTCATAAAAGGAAAGTTCATATCATTACAGGCCTATCTCCAAAAACAAGTATGAACCCAAATAAACATCCTAATGCTTCATCTTAAAAAACTAAAAAAGGAAGAACAAATGAGACCTAACTCAGCAGAAGGAAAGAAATAATCAAAATTAAAGCAGAAATAAATAAAGTTGAAAACAAACAAAAATAATAAAAAAATAAATGCAACAAAGTTGGTTCTTTGAGAAGGTTAATAAAATTGACAAACTCCTGGCTAGACTCACTCAAGAAAAAAGAGAAAGGACACAAATTAACAAAAACGGGTGAAAGAGGGGAAGTTATGGCAGACACCGCAGAAAACAAAGGATCATACAAGAATACTATGAAAAAGCTTATAATACCAAATTTAATAACTTAGAAGAAACACACCAGGTACTAGAAAAATACAATCTTCCTAAAGTGAATCAAGAAGAACTAGAAAATCTAAGTAGACCAATCGGCAGTATGAAATTGAAACAATCATCAAAAACCTACCAAAAAGTAAAAGTCCAGGACCAGTGAATTCTACAAAACATTCAAAGAAGATTTAATACCTATTCTCCTCAAACTCTTCCAAAAAAAATTGAAGAGGAGGCAATATTTTCCAACTTATTTTATGAGACCAGAATTACTCTGATACCAAAACCTGGTAAGAATGACACACAAAAAAGAAAACTACAGACCAATACCTCTCATGAACACAGATGCAAAAATCCTACATAAGATGTTAGTGAACTAAATATAGCAACATATTCAAAAGATTATACACCACGATCAAGTGGGCTTCATCCCCGGGGCATAGGGATGGTTCAATATATGCAAATGGATTAATGTGATATACCACATAAACAAATTAAAAATAAGAATCATACGATTATATCAATAGATGCAGTAAAAGCCTTTGACAAGATACAGCATGAATTTATAATCAAAACACTTAACAAAATCAGCACAGAAGGAAAGTATCTTAACGTAATAAAGGCCATATATGACAAACCCTCAGCCAACATTATACTTACTTTTTTAGTTTTTATACTTCAGTTTTTAGAGAAAAACTAAAAACTTTCCCTTTAAGATCAGGAAAAAGGTAAGGCTGACCACTAATGCCACTGTTATTCATCATAACATTGGAGGTCCTAGTGAGTGCAATCAGACAAGCGAAAGATATAAAAGACATCCAAATAGGAAACGAAGATGTCAAACTGTCACTATTTGCGGATGACATGATCCTTTATATAGAAAACCCTAAAGACTACACAAGAACACTACTAGAACACGACAAATATAGTCAAGTTTCTGGATGCAAAATCGATGTTCAAAAATCCATAGCATTCCTATATGCTAATAATGAAGTGTCAGAACAAGAAGTGGAAAAAATAATTCTTTTTGTAATTGCAACAGAAAGAATAAAATACCTAGGAATAAATTTAACAAAACATGTGAAGGACCTATATAATGAAAACTACAAGACCCTACTAAAAGAAATAGAAGAAGATACAAAGAAATGGAAAGATATTCTTGGATTGGAAGAAAGAACATAGTTAAAATGACCATATTACCTAAAGTATTATACGGATTTAATGCAATCCCCATCAAAATCCCATTGGCATTTTTTAAAGAAATAGAACAAAAAATCATCAGACTTGTATGGAAGCACAAAAGACCCCAAATTGCCAAGGCCATCCTGAGAAAAAAGAATGAGGCTGGAGGCATCACTCTGCCCGATCTCAATTTATACTACAAAGTGACGGTAATCAAAACAGCGTGGTATTGGCAGCAAAACAGACACATGAACCAGTGAAACAGAATTGAGAGTCCAGAAGTAAACCTGTATTTATGTGGGCAAATAATTTTCAACAAAGGAGCCAAAAATGTACAGTGGAGAAAAGAAAGCTTCTTCAATAAATGGTGTTGGGAAAACTGGAAAGCCACTCGCAAAAGAATGAAACTAGACCACACACCAGAATTAATTAAAAATGGATTAAGGACCTAAATATAAGACCTGAAAAGCATAAAATGCATAAAAGAAAACATAAGAACTAAACTCAAGGACCTTGAGTAAATGTAAAAAGAATTTTGTGAATTGACCTCAAAAGCAAGGGAAGAAAAAGCTAAAATAAATGAATTGGACTACATCAAACTAAAAAGCTTCTGTTCAGCAAAAGAAATCATCAACAATGTATAGAAATAATCATCTGAATGGGAAAACATATTTGCAAGCAATGCCTCTGATAAGGGCCTAATTTCCAAAATGTACAAAGAACTCGTACAACTCAATAATAACAAAAAGCAAACAATCCAATCAAAAAATGGTCAGAGAATCTGAACAGACACTTTTCCCTAGAGGACATACAAATGACCAACAAACATGGAAAGTTGCTCAACATTGCTAGCTATTAGGAAAATGCAAATTAAAACCACAATAAGTTACCATCTCACACCTGTTAAAATGGCTATAATTAACAGGACAAGTAATAATAAATGTTGGAGAGGATGTGGAGAAATTGTAACCCTCATACACTACTGGTAGGACTGCAAACTGGTACAGCCACTATGGAAAACAATATGGAGGTTACTCAAAAAACTAAGAATTGATCTACTATATGATCCAGTAATCTCTCTACTGGGTATTTATCCCAAAGACTTGAAAACTCATACCAGAAAAGATATTTGCATACCGATGTTCAGAGCAGCATTATTCACGGTGGCCGGGACATGGAAGCAACCAATATGTCCTATGATAGATGATTGGCTAAAGAAGCCGCGGTACATATATACAATGGAATATTACTCAGTCATAAGAAGAAATGAAATACTGCCATTTGTGACAATGTGAATGGACCTTGAGATAATCATGCTAAGCAAAATAAGCCAGACAGAAAAAGTTGAAAATCACATGATATCACTTATATGTGGGATATAAACCTAAAAGCAGCAAACAAACAGAACCAATAGAGACTCATGGACATGGATAATAGACTGTTAGTTATCAGAGGGGATGGTGGGAGTAGGGGGGGGGAGGTGGTAGATGGGGTAAAAGAGTCAAATATATGGTGACAGAAAGAAATCTAAGTATAGGTGGTGAACACAGGCTGAAATATATATATATATATATGCATTACTGTTGAATTGTACACCTGAAACTTACTGAATTTTGTTAACCAATGTGACCATAATAAAAAAATAAAATTTTAAGATAGAGAATGTTTGAATGTAAGATTAGAAATGATAGAGAAGAATTGAAATAATGTTAGAAAGAACCTGAAGAACACAACTTTCTGAAATTAAAAAAATAGAAGAAACTAATAGTCCGGATTGAAATGTTTTGTTTTCAAAAAAAGAAAAATTAAATAAAGTTTGCAGAAGTCAGGCATGCTTGCCAGGACCACAAGCCACCATGTCTTTACCTACTGACACTGGTCCATCTCGGCCTATGCTTTTCTCATCAGCACTATGTCGTGCCCCAATGAAAAAAGACAGGGAGCATGCCAAGCAGCATAAATATTGGAAAGGGCCCAGGAAATTCACAGTCTGACATGAAAAAGAGGAATAAAAGAAACTGCTTATAGTCAAACCGTATTCTGTGTGTATACTCAGCATATCTTAATAGCAGGCATGACCGAAGCCACTGACCTAAAACATGGGGCACACGCTGGGCCCAGGCAGAGCTGTGTAAAGAAGAGTATGCAAGACGGGCTGAAAAATAGTGAAATAAGTGGAGTAAAAATATCTTATGCAGAAGAAATGGCATGAAAAAGGTGACTGAGGTAAGGAACAGAAAACCGAGAGTGTGTAAGAGGACATGCAAATACATGTATATAAAACTTTGAAAAACTGTGGAGATTAAAAACACAGATAGTTACATGTGAAGGATTGTAAAAAAAAAACCTAAAGAAAAAAATGAAGTAAAAATAATTATACTGACTGAAATAAGTCAGGCAGAGAAAGATAAATACCATAATATTACACTTATCTGCAGAATCAAAGAAACAAAAGAACTAATAAAAAGCAGACTCGCAAATATAGAGGACAATCTGGTGACAGCCAGACAGTAGAGGGGGTGGGAAGATGGAAGAATGGGGTGAGAGTTTAACGAATTAAAAATCAGTAGTGGATAGATGATCACATGGATGGGTAGAAATGCAAAGGGAGTACAGTTAGCATTAATGTATTTAAGTGAAGAGACAGATAAAGGAAAGTGCAATTGAAGGATCATTATATAAATTATATAAATATCTAACCAATGAAGTGTATACTTGAAATGAAAAAAATAATAAAAAAAATTAGAATGCAAAAAATATAGATTAAAGGGCAGGGAGATAATAGAGTCAAGAAAACATCAACGTGAGCATCATAGCCAGGCCAGTATCAAGAGCTTGGACAATAGCTGTGATTTATTAACAGCTAGTCCTTCCTCAAAGGAGCCTCTACTGGGCAACTCACCTGTGCCAGTCCAGGTCTCGGATGGGCTGAATTCGTGTCAATGCATCCCTGCCCTCCCAGAGCTCCTATCTGGGTCTTCCCACTGAACCAGGCCTGGTCGATTCTAATTGGCAGAAGAGGAGATGGAGGACAGCACCAGGCAGAGTGAACACTCCAAGGGGGAAGGGGGCAGGCCGAAAGAGTGGCTGCTGCTTACTTCTTGGTCAGCCAACAGACTAGGAGCTATAGCAGGAATATCAGCGACCCGGACAGCCCAGGCAGGGGGGACAAGGGAACCCCTCATTGTGGCCAGCTGCCCCCTGGAGTTCCCGGAGTCTGGCACAGAGCTGGTTCTTCAGGAGGGGGCAAGATGGTGGCTCCCAGACCTACCTATTCCTGGCCATTTCCAGGTCTGGTCTTTGGGCAGCTGCACAGAACCTGGCCATCTCTTGTCCTGCACTGACTCCGACACTTGCTTTCTTGATCCCCGCTGGCACTGGGCTTGGGCCGGGTGGTGACCAGAGGGCTTCATTCAACAGCATACATTAGATTTATGTGTCCCAGACCTGGAATGACGTGTTAGTACTCCTGCCTCCAGCTGGGACTCCATTGATAGCAAACTCCCCCTGAAGGCCCCACTAGTATGTCGCACCACCTCCTCCCTAGCCTAAGCCCAGGCCAGCCCAGAGGGGTATGGTGCTCATGCTCCACTGGCCCCAGGGTTCCTGGACACCCCATGAGAACCAAGGCTGCAGAAACCTGCTCTGGCCTCTGCCTGAGGGTCGGCCATTCGTCTCCAGCCTACTTGGAGCCCAGCCTTACCTGTCACGCAGTCACCTCTTTCACCACCCAAGTCGTGGCTGCCTCTGTACTCTCTCAATTTACCTGAATGCCACAGCATCTGCCTTCAGCCCAGTGGCTGGTTCAACCACCAGTCCTCAGTCCAAAGATGGGTGGTCACCAGACAACATCGGCAGTTTCAGGTCTGCTTTTGGTCAGGAATTCCAGCTTCTGCCACTTTCCTGCTGGAAACCTCATTGAGTCCTTCTGTGACACTGGCCCAGGTAAATATACATGTCACACTGAAAGGGACAGGGTCCTTCTGATTCCACTCCCATAAGCTCTTGGAACGGAGAACGAGACCCTGAGAAGACAAACAACCAAAAGTGATGCAGGGCAGGGCAGGGCAAATTTCCCTGAGTTGGGGAGAGACCGAGCCCTGCACTGAGAGAAGAGGGGGGTCCTTTGGCGGAGAGTATAGAAAGAAATCAACACATTCGCCTAAGTTAGAGTCCAAAGGAAAGTTTGTTAGAAGAGGGATAACACTCCACAGACAGAGGGAGGTCTCCTCTCAGAGGCAGAGAGTGAGAGGGACAGTGAGAGAGACCTGGGCAAACATAGTAAAGGCACTGAGAGAGATAGGCTGTCAGTGCTGAGTGCATACCCACACCAGTATACAGGTCTCAGATTAAAGGTGTGCATCTGAAATTTTTTTCAAATTAGAGAACAATGATTCCCCAGTAGGTTTCTTGTGGTAAAAAGTACACAGGGCAGCAGGTTTTGGTCTCAAATACCCGAGTCAGGCATTCCAGGTACTACAGATTTCAGGATATGTCAGATCTTTCTCTTTTTTCTTTTCTTTTCTTTTCTTTTCTTTTTCTTCTTTTCTTTCTTTCCCTTTCTTTCTCTCTTTCTTCCTTTTCTTTCCTTTTCTTTCTTTCTTTCCTTTCCTTTCCTTCCTTTCCTTTCCTTTCCTTTCCTTCCTTTCCGTTCCTTCCTTTTTCCTTTCCTTTCCTTTCCTTTCCTTTCCTTCCTTTCCTTTCCTTTCCTTCCTTCCTTCCTTCCTTCCTTCCTTCCTTCCTTCCTTCCTTCCTTTTCTTTTCTTTCTCTTTATTTCTTTATTTCTTTTTCTTTCTTTTTTTTCTTGCTTGCTTGCTTTTTAAAATTTCAGCATGTTGTTTTCTGCAGGTTCTTTTCAATATTATTATTAGTTTTTAAATAGTTATGTGTTATTTTATTCACAAAAAATGTATGTGTAATAGGAAAACCGAATATTTTAACATGCAAAGTTTTGCTATAAAAGTAGCATACAGAAAAACGCTGATAATACACACACCACTGTTCACTTTGTAGTCATAAATTACCTGTTTAATTAAAAATTTAAAAATGAAGCTTAAAAAATAATACATAGTAAAAATTTCATAATGTGGAAAAATTTTAGCTAGAAAGAAAACATTACTCTATGTCCTCGATCCAAATCAGCAAGGGTAACTATGAAGAATTCTGGTATATTATCACAGAAAAATTTCATAATTATAAAAAAGAAAATATGTAATAGGTATTTTTTCACAAATGAAAACATATATAATTGCAAATTGAAATATTTTTACTTAGCTGTCATTCCGTAGTACATATAGATCAATGCATATCGATCTACCCCTAGTCTTTTTTTTAACTTTATTTTATTATTAGTTTCAAGTATACAGTACATTGGTTAGACATTTATACAGTTTATACAATGATCCTTTTAATTGCTCTTTCTTTCCTATGGCTCTCCACCAACCCATTACATTAATGCTAACTGCATTCCCTACCATCCCGGTGACCATCTATCAACTACTAATTTGTACTTCATTAACCTTTCACCACATTCTCCCAACCCCCCAACACTCCTCCCCTCTGACCATCTCCAGATTGTCCTCTATATTTGTGAGTCTGTTTTTGATTAGTTTGTTCTTTTTGTTTCTTAGATTTTGCGTATAAATTAAATCATATGGTATTTGTCTTTCTCTGTCTGACTTTCTAAATTCATTCTTCTCTAGCATTTCTAATCTTATATTTGAACACTCTGCTTTAGAATTTAGATTATCTAAAATATAAGTTCTTAGAATTTTAAAATAACTGCTCATTTAATTTTTGTTAATAAATTTGATGACTAATAATCTTTTTAAATTATTTATTATTCTTTTTTCTGAGTTATTATAAGCATAACTCTTCAATGTCCACCTGCATTTGAACATTCAATAATTAATTATATTACTCATGTATTTTCTTAAAATAGTTATTTTACTTAATCACTGTTTCTTTGTCTTTGTATTTATTCTTATGTTTTAATATTTTGAATTTGTATACAATGTTCCATTTTGGGTTCTGTTAGCTCTCACAAAATGTTTGATATTTTTAAAATAATTTCCATATACTGAGTTATTTCAAACTCAAATATACTTTTTAATTGTGCAAATAAACTTGTTTCTAGTATTTATGCCTAGGAATTTGAGGTTTTCTTCTTTTCCCTAATAAAATGGTTTACCTTTTTTACTTGTTCATAAATACTTGAAAAAAAGGTGTTCACTGTTCATGTCAAATATGATTTTAATATATACTAAATAGGTTCCCTACAAAAATTATGTGAATGAGAGCTTTCAAATGCTAAAGTTGATTTACTTGACCAGTCGTAACATAGGAGTACCGAATTAATTTTTTTTATATTTTTAAAGAGGTTGCCTTTTCCCCTTCTTCTTTTTGTTTAAATTCAGATATTTTACTCTGGAAAACACATATGCACCTACTTCAAACATAAAAAATTAATCGGGGAATAAATACCATAAGATCATAAACGAACCATTGTGCAGCAAGATAAGCGAAATGGATCCATTGGTCCTCCTAGCCCCAAGGTGCTTGCAGGAGGGTTGAAAAACCAGGGTGCTGGATCCCCACAGACTGCTGAAAGAAACACAATGGAAATGGCACGTTCCTAATGATGAGAAAAGCTTACAAATAAAATCAAAATTAATTCAAGTCCTACCGTGAAACACAAAAGAGAAAAGGAAAAGAGATCAATATGATCGGAAACAATCACTTTAATAGTAAGTTGCTGAGCTTTTGTTGGACCTCCAATCCCAGATGCCTGACCATGAGTCAGGGCACCTGTGAGAGGTCACTCCTTTATGGCATGTGTGATCTGTCTGTGATACTCTTCTAATCCTGAGGTCCCCCGGTGACATACAGCAGAGGAATCGGCCTTGTCTGTAAGGGCTTCCACTGCAACAGGTCCCTTGGACTTCCTGAAATCCAGTGGAAATCTCTTCGGTAACTAGAAGAGATTTCCACTGGATTTATCCTGGTTCATGGCCACCCTTCTGCCCCAGCCTTCCTTTATATGTTTGGCTGACTCTGAGTTTCCATAAGATCTCTGAATGTTACCTGCTAGAGTAAATGCTTAATTTTAAAGTGTGTGTCCTGACCTCGTGACAAGTCATACTGATGTCCAGGCGTTTTTGGTGCTTCCTTTCCTCACATCTCACAGTGTGCTTCCTCCCCTGGCTACATATTCTAGCCATTCTCTATAATTAAAAAAAGGATAATGAATACTAGCAACAGCGTGCACTAAACAAACCAGTGAAATTGATTTTTTCAACCTGCCTGTCTCCTTAATCTGCCAGTTATAAATCTATCCCTGAAACTCAGTTCATCGGGATTTTATTAATTCAGTGGTACCTAAACCTAAAATCTGTTGGTTTTAATGATATCGATGTTTCTAAAGGCCAAGCCAAATGGCTTTCTCAACTTTGTCTCCTAAGAGTCTAAAAGTCTCCAAAGAGAAAGCTAAATTAACAGGTTACCCCTGCATTGTGTGAGCAACTCATGTCATACAAATAACTAGATAGATAAGTATGACTACTGCACTTGAAATGTATTGAAAGGAAAAAGATAGATAATAACACATCAGGTCTCTATTGTGATTATTTTAACAACTGCAATAAAAACCCACAGTGGTTTTTCAGTCAAGAATGTCTGGGATAAAAGTAGTATTAAAATGTGACTCTTCCAGGCCAATTTGTATTTCAGACTACATGACCGACTCTAATTTAGAACAGGCCATATAGATTTGGAGTTAAGGGAAAGAGGTGCTGACAGTCATGCCCATGTTTCCACTTGACCTTCTGCTCTGATGTTGCTTACAAAATCAGGATTATTAGTGACAGTGAGCTACTAAGGTAAAAAGCTATTAAGTATTAGGAATATGAGCATCGAAAAGGAACTAGAAAAGATAATGCACGTTTTTTTTTTTAATAAAGATGAATTAGAGGGAAAAAAGTGTAAAGGAACTAAATCATCAAAATGTGTAGGAAAGAAAAATATTTTGGGTTATCCTGACAAATGACAAATCAGAATTGCTTTTATTCATACTTCCCAGGCATCATTTTATTCATGTTACTGATCTGCTATTTACCGTTTTCCTCTAACAATATGTAAACTGCATAGAAATCAATGCAAATACAGGAAAGAAGAAAGAAAAATAACCCCTTTTTCAAGAACACATGAAATTCTTTTATAATTATTAGACCAAATCATCATTCTCTGTTTCCATACTGTATTGTATTCCATAAAATAGAACGGTTGATTTTTACCCTACTCTAGGGACTTTTATTTAATTTTTAAGACCTTTTAAGCGATGAGGCTGCTTTAACTTATATAACAGAGGGAAGGGACAACAGAAGAGAAAAAGACAGCACAATTTTCTGTGTCGGCTCAACTCCACAAGACCTGGATCCTCACCATCCATTTGGAAATGAAACTTAGATTTTTACCATGTAGATGACTTTTAAATATGTAACTTTTTACTCAGGGTGAAAGCACTGGTCTGTTCTAACTAGAGTACCAGTAAAATGTGATGGTTTTATTTTAATAAAGAAAAAATGTAAATTTAGCAAGATAGGTATGTTTCCTATCATTTGCAAGCTAAATGGAGAAAAAGTATTATTTTTGTTATTATAATTATTAAGACAGACACAATAATCCTCAAAATGGATGGGTGGCTTAGGAAATGCAATATCATGTCCAAGTTGCTGAGTGTTTTGAACCAGAGTAAACCTCAACCCAACCAACAATGAAATGCCCTGTGACCTTGGTAAACACAGCATGACACACTCCCATGCAGAAAAGTCGGAATTGCTGCTGTTACTGCTTGTCACCATCCCACCCAAGTCACCCAGGAGAGGCTGCAGGATTTGGGCGACACCCAGTGTGAAGCATATGCTTCATCAAACCAATTTCTGAATATATTTTTTATAAATATATACAAATCTGTTAAAGGCACTGGAAATGTCTTTGACTGGAAGAACCCAGTATTGCAAGATAATGAATTCACGGAGTGTGCAAGCCTGGGTTAATGTCAGCAGGTAGCGATTCGTTTGCTCAGTCTTTTTCAGAAAACGGGCCATTGTGGGATTAGGCATCAGCCAAAGACACCTTCTCAGGACAAAATTCAGGACTGCTCTGATGCAGTGCATTGGGTCTGCTCTTGATAACAGCATAGCAAAACATTGGTATCACCATCAGGAAGAAGTAACTGGTGTGCATCATAAGCAAATTTATTAATGAATGGTCATCCTCTGAAACCAAAACTGTAAACTTGGGATTTAAAGCATGATAGACTTTTCCAGTGACTCTCTTTATAACACTGAAAAGGATCATAATTTTTAGCATATTTTGTGTTGGCATCTCTGGTAGGTGTAAAGATTCCCTGCCAGAGCGTGGAGTCGATGTATGTGTCAGGAACACAGTGCGGTGTCTGTATAGTGATGGAAAACACACCAGGGGTAGCCATGAGGGTCATGCAGGATGTGAACAGTTTCTGCTTACAGTGATTGTGAAGTGCACAGTCCTCCGAGCTCCAACCTGCAGGCAGGGTAAAGGTAATGTTTATCTCTTCAGAAGCTTCCGTGCCCAAAAGTTTGTTCTGATGCCCTAACGTGGTCAAGTACAGAAGAGTGACACTGTGAGAGTACCCTCCATAGCGTTTAAATGGGTCCAGGGTAAGGGCAGTTGTAACTGAGGTATTAATTGGGCCTGAGTCCTCAAGAGCCTGCGGAGACTGGGGTGACACTCTGGCCTGCTTGCTGGTCATTGTGCTTTCCAGAGTTGTGGTGTTGTTAGCTACTTAGTCAGACATAAGCGACAGAGTAAACAAAGGAATAAGGGCCCAGCCTAGTGCCCATCCAAAGTACACCCCATTGGTAGTTAGAGAACCCCTCCTGCATATCCAGAGACAAAGGAAAGAAGGGCCCTAATTTTAGCTGGCCTCAACTGGGCACAGATACCTGTGTGAAATGGACTACCCTAATTTGCCCACAATTTAAGCTTATAATGCTATGTTTATACTTGGAAGTTCATGAATCTAATTATAACAGACTGAATTCTGAGTAAGCACATGTGCAGTAGGCAAAGGTTATATAGCAGCCAACTGTCAGTCAAAGTGACCTCACATATGAATCATCTAGGACCTCACATCGCTGCCCAAATATAAACAGACCTTCTTATTTCTACGCTGTTACAGTTCTCCACTGGGGCATACTCTGTCTTATCTCTTCACCTCCCAAATTCCACAGGGCTACAGCACTCCTTAGCATGGCCTGTCTTCTTCTAAAATATACTTTCAATAAATCTCACTTTTTCTAAATCTTGCCAACTTGTAATTTTTTGCTGTATCGGCAGGGAAGAGCTGGGGGACAATGCATCACACCATCGTACTCTCCCATGCCTCTGGGGTGACACCGGATTTCATGTCACCCCAGCAGTAACAGCGTTATTTTTGAGATGCTTTAATGTTTCATTCTCTGATATATATATCCAAATCATTAACTCACCACAGAAAAGGATACCAATCCTATCCATTTTCAGTGACTTCATCTCTTTGATTTTGAAGAAATAGCCCAAGATCAGTGAAGATATTGCCTTGGCCCTTACACGTATTATAAAGACCACCAGGAGAGGCTGACTGCTGATATACAGCATTAGGATATCCAGGGGGTTTATGCTGGACATCATTCTGATCAGTTCCACCTTGCTGCAGCGGGCAGCAGCACTCCCCAGCTCCAGCATGGCCAGCTGCTGGGTGGATGCCTGGGGCGAATTTTCCTATTTCTTGATTTTTTTCATTATGAAGGGCCTTTTTTTATTTACCACTTGAATATTTTTCATGCCAGACATCACCTTAAATCTGACTCCTTTAATGTTTCCCCCTCCCCTGATGCTTTCAGATGTTAATGTCTTGACTTTGCTCAAACTTGAATGATATTAGCATTAAATTTAGATTAATAGTTTCCTTGCTCACACACCATTCAAAACCCCCCATACAGATTGCTTTACAAGTGATCTTTACTAAACTTTCACTTACATGTGAAGTATATATTACAAAGTCTGTACCATCAAATAAAGTGGAGAAAGTACTAATCAATTTTTTTAGCCTCTGATATTCTTGACACCAGTTGGAATATGAGTAACCAGTTCTTCCCATTCCACTTAGAAATCTAGATGCAGTCATTCTACACACAGCTTATGGAATGGAGCACAATATCAGAAGATAAATTATGAACTGTAAGATTTATTCAAGAGTTATAACATATTAATTAGAAATGTATCATTGGCCTAAATGTAAAATCTAAAAGAATGGAACTGATAGAAAAAAGTCTAGCAGAAAGCGTGAGTGGAAATTTCTTTGATATGACAACAAAATCACAACTCAAAAAGAAAAAAAATGTTAAATTAGATTTCATGATATTTAAGAACTGCTTTTTAGAAGATGTTGTTGAGGAAATGAAGACACAAGCCACAGACAAGCAGTAAATATTTGCAAGTCACATATCTGAGAAGGGACTTGTACCCAGAATAGATTAAAAATACTCAAATTTTATAATCAGAAAACAACACAAAACGGACAAAATTTTTGAATTGATACTTTATCAAAGAATATACATGAACCCAAATAAGCATTTCAAAAGATGTTTTACATTTTATAAGGAAAATGTAAATGAAAACACGAAGGCAATAGAGAGACATCAATAAGATGGGTGATTAGCAAACCCCAGCATTTCTCCCGGCACAAAAACAATGATCTGACACCTGACCGCTAATGAAAATGTCTCTGAGAGAACACTGGAGTACAATTAAGAAGCTGTGACAACACTTGGGTACACAAAAACTGAGAACAGCTGTATAAAAGAGTGTAGGATGCGTTTGGCTGCATGGCTCCATCCTCAGGTCAGCACAGGACTGCACCAAGTGGAATCAGGCATGACTTTCCCTGTGGGAGAAAAGGAGAGCAGAAAGATCCCAGCAGCCCTGGTTACCACCACTGGTGCCCACAGCCTTAGCCTCTAAGAATGCCCCCAATCTTTGTCAACACTGAGCTCAGCTGATAGAACTTCCTGGAAGCCCCTCTGCTGTGCCCTCCTCCCTGGACCTGGGTTGTTATACCCATCTTCCAGCCCTGATGCTGCTGCAAGGATGCCCACACCTCAGATCTTGGTCTCTCATGGTGATACTATGCCCTGGATATGAGGCTACAATATAATAATTTCCAGAACTGACATCCACATGCACCCCTGTGAAGCAGTGCCACTGCACTTCTCCCAGAAGTCAGAACCCACACACACGCCACAGGACTAGTGTCTCCATATCCTCTTCAGAACTGTTGCCCTTCCTTGCCCCTGGAACTAGTGCCGCCACATACCTTTCAAATAGCATTCCTGTATCTCCCCACACCTAGAGCTGGACTCAGCACAGCCATGTACATTACCCAGCCAGTAACCTCCTTCCCATGTGCCAGTGAAAATGTCCCCCTGGCAAAGGCAGTCTACAAAGTCTGGAAGAGGTGAGTGCTCCTTCAAATGTGCAGACACTAGTGGGAACGTATGAGAAACAACAACAGCAGTAACAAAAATCAGGAAAAAAAACAACACCAAAAAATTGAAAACATTTTCAGTAGTTGACTCTCAAGACATGGCGATTAATGGATTTTTGACAAAATATTCAAAACGATTGTTTTAAACAAGCTCGTCAAGTTACAAGACAACACAGATAGCTGAACGAAATCTGGAAAACATGACTAAATGAGAAGTTCATCAGAGACAGAAATCATAAAATAGATTCAAACAAATTCTGGAACAGAAGACTACAATAAATGCAATGAAAATGCAATGACAGCATTGGCATCAGATTTGATCAAACAGTGGAGAGAACCAAAAACCATATATTCAGATCATTTGAAATTATCTAGTCAGAAGATAAAAAATAATAAAAATGTGTATAGAAAGCTTCTGGGACTTATGGAAAATGACTAAGAAAATCAATACATGCATTATGGGAGTCCCAGAAAAAAAAAAAGAAAAAAAAAAAAGACAGAAAGATTATTTAAAGGAATAATGATCAAAAATTTCCCAAATCTTGAAGGAAAAAACTGGCATCCAGATTCCAGAAGCCCACAACACTCCAAAAAGTTGAACATAAGGAGGTCTACACTGAGGCACAGTGTAATGTAATTAAATTGTCAAAAGTTAAAGACAATATTGCTAGCCAGGAGAAAGATGGGTGATGTATTCAAAGTTGTGAAAGAAAAAAAACTGCCCAATAAACATTATATATAACAAAACCATACTAGACTAAAAATAATAGGGAAAAAAGAACCTGAGGGAGTTTGTCAACACTAGACTTAAGTACCTGAAATGTTTAAGGAAGGTCTTCAAACTGAAATAATAACCGGCTAACTAGCAATATATGAGGATGGGAAAGAAAGCATAAACTCACCAATAAAGGTATAGACAAATACAAAATCATATACCACAACTATGGTAGTATGTAAATGACTTTTTAACACTCATAAAAACTAACACGAAAAAATGGGTCGATGGATACACAATAAAAATAGAAGCAAACCCTGACTATAAATATACAACATGAATGTGTGGGAGTAAAGTCCAGTTTTACTTCTAGGTACTTTCACCATAAGAAACTTTTCTTTAAATATCTTTGTTGCAAGGGCTTATGCCACATGACCAATCGGCTGAGAGGTAATTTTGCCATTAAAGAGAGAAAATCATGATAAATAAAAGTGAGTTATTTAAAAAGACACAATGAAATATGGCTAAATGAATAACAAAATGAAAGAGGCTCTTTAAAATGTGAGTAGCTTCATGGTGATACTGTGCAAATCACTTTTTTTTTTTATTTTGTAGATTGTTCCTAAACACTAGTATTCATTCTATGGAAAATGTGGGTTCAACTAACCCTGCACCCTCAAAGAGAACCCTGGTCTCTCTTTCTGTCTCCAGTGTAGCGTGTTCCTAATAAGAAATCAATTCTTGGGGCAAATCATCATCATCTGGAAGAAATGATAACTATTTTAAGACCAGTACCACCATGTCTACTGTCATTAATTAGAACACTATGAGGGCTACCTAGAATATATACGTGATACTAAAATAAAGTTACTGCAAGAACATTTTCAGTGGAGAAATGAAACCAAACAAACAAAATCTATCAACCAGTTATTTTATCTTTTGTGGCAAAATGACTTACAGCCAATTAATTATGCAGTGAAAATATTTGTGGAAATAATGTTTATGGGAAAGATGTTATGGTGAAAATGAGATATAAGAGTTTTTGTATGTGACAGAAGTCATTATAAAATTAAAATATACAGTTATAACTACAAAGTATTTTATGCAAATCCCAAACTAATCTCTTCTCCAAAAATAACTACCTGGACATCATAATGCTCATCTTAAGGATCGTCCAGTGGCCATAATGTCCTGAAATTCCTGGTAGGTCTAATATCACAAGAAGTCTTATAAAATATAGGCAGGAGTGTGTACACACACACACACTCACCACAGGATGATAGAAGCTGAGAGACAAAGAAAGAACATATAATGATGAAAGGAGAGGTCAGAAAGTGAATATACTATGACACCTAAACAAAACAAAACACACATAGAATACACTGAAGATTAAGAGGAAAATATCAAAACGAATCATTACTGAAAACCATCCAATAATAAAGGAAGACAACAAAAGAGGAGGAAAACAATTGTAAAACAAAGAGCAAACAATTAACTGTATGGCAATAGTAAGTCCTAAGCTGTCAATAGTTACTTGAAATGTAAATTTTATGGTTTGAAATGTAAATTTCATAGTTTGCAATGGGTTGCATGTTCTGCTTTGTTTCAGAGAATAAGAGTTTCTTTCTCCCCTTTACAATGAAACATCATATACGTCAGCCTGATATACTGTGCCTGCCTATTGATAATTCTGCCTCTAACCCCTAACCATTACATGGTTTAATGTGTCACAACTACACAATTCTGTTTTGACCAAATATTTATTTACTTTCCATTGTTATAATCTTTTTATAACACATTTCATGGAAAATGTTCCCGAAAGAATTTTCTAAACAGTGTCTGCATCTCTCTCCCTCTCCGGAACATGTTTGACTCAAGCTTCTTATACAATACAACCACATGAACTCAAATGCTCTTTTCAAGGATTGCATGCCTCTGGTTCCAGTTAGCTCTTGCGTGTAGGAAATCACTTGCAAATTTAGTGTTGGATTTATTTTTTAAATTCAATTATTTTTATTATTTTTTATTAACTCCACCTTCTAGAGTTCAGCTATGTGGTCTGGGCTGAGTCATGCAGTTCTTCTGTAGGCCTTTTCTTGCCCATTCTTGTGTCTGCAGTCAAGGGTGGATGACCTGGATCTATAAGGGACTCAGTGGCATGTCTGCCGAGTCACAGGCCTTCGGCATGGATGCTATGGTTTGTTCCCATGCATCTTCTACTGCGGAATAATGATCATGGTCACATGGCAGCAGCACGCAAGAGGACAAGAGAAGAACCAGCAAGGTCTCTTGAAATCTAGGCTCAGAAATTTATAATGTGTCAGATTTTGCTGCTAAAAACTAATCATATTGCCGGCCCAGATGCCAGGGTTTGGGAAGAAGCATCCATCTCTTGAGGAAAGGTGGCTCTTCATAATTTAACACAACTCTATGCAAGTAAACCTCTTCCTTTATCAGTGAGCATGACTTGACACTGTTAACCTCTGCACCCTCCACTTTCTTATTTAAAAAAGTTTATTGATGTATACATGCAGTATAATAAATTGTATGTACTTAACACACCACACTTTCATAAGCATTGACACATAGACCCTCAACCATAACTATCAGTATTATGAATACACCTTAATACTCACTCCCTAAGCTTTCCGTGTGCCTTGGAAGTCTCTCTCTACTGCTCTTCCCTGCCTCCCTTCCCTAGCAAACATTTACCTAATTCCTGTCACTATGGATTAATCTGCATTTTCTAGAATTTAATATTCATGAAATCATACAATATAAACTTCTCTTGTTTATCTGGTTTCTTTCACCCAATAGAAATGTTTTTGAGATTTATCCATGTTTCTGTATCAATAGTTCTATTTTTATTATTTGTTACTGTGGTATTTTATTGTGTGGATAAACCAGAAATTGCTTATTCATTTGCCTTGATAAAATTTAACTTCTTTCTCACTTTGGGTCTTTGCAAATAATTTGAGATGAGCAACTAGCCCCTCCAGCTGTGCATCTGCACACCCCTAGCCTGTCTTGCATCAACAGCATCCACTGTGCTGTCCTGCAGTGTGGAAACCCTGGGGCCAACAGCGAAGCCAGTCAACAGCCAAATCATCCACAGTAACTTGTGAGCCCAGCTCTGTCGCCTGTCATGGCCTGCCCTATTACGCTCACCTGCAGCTATTACTTCTAGCTATGCAACTACATGTACCCAACCTAAATCCCTTTACTGACCTCTAGTGCCATGCAGAAGATGCATGGGAGAACCGTGCAGCCACAAGACTGCACACTAACTGTGGAGCTCCCACAGCTGTCAATGCACCTGCATCAGCCCAAGACTTGCTGTTGGCCCTGCCCTCCACTGCTATGTGTGTGCCTGCAACTGCCCCCTACCACTACCCAGACCCCTGGAGCAGGGCCTTGCAGCTGAGTACGAGCATTCCACTGGCTCTGGCCGGTATTGCTGTCTGATTTGGTTCCTAGCTTTTGTGTAAGGGGGTTAGGTTCAGTCAAGAGAAACCGTAAAGGTACTATTTTCTTCACATGTCCATTTGTTCCCCATTAATTTAATTTGAGGTTCTGTGTGAGAAAGAATTAATAAAGATATTTCCCACTTAGGAGAAAAATTTATTGAGGACTTATGTCTTTGTAGAAAGTATTAACCTAATATATTTGAGAGTAAAGAAGAACTGACGAACTGGCTAGGAAGCAGTGAGTATTTGTTAATGGCCCCAAGTGTCTGTGAGAAGTCCTCAGTTCCTATGACTGCAATTATTTTCGTACACGAAAGAAGCAGCTGCTGGATCAGCATAGGGTTTAAAGCAGATAGTGTCAACTAGAACGGGACAGTGGAATTGTCAATCTGAATAAATATTTCCTTCTAAAAATTCAGAGGTGGTGGTAGGGAAGAAGCAGTCTTTATATCTTCAGAGCCCTATCAGATTTCATCTTTGGGGAGTTTAGATACAATGGAAGTAGTTTGTCATTGTTTAGTTTTGAATTTTGAGCAGTCCCTTTTCCTATGATCACTGTTTGTTTGTTGGTTTGTTTTTTTAAAAAAATTATTGACAAATAATTTTGGGTTTTGGATAACTTTACAACTGGCCTTTGTCTATAATAATGCAGCTGTAGATTCATGATATGATTTACTTTTTTTTTTCTAGCTTCATTGAAAGTTTGGGCTAGATATTCAGCATGGGCACATTGAGCAATGGGAAGACTTCACAGTCAGTTTTAGTTCTTTTAGTTAGAGCAGACAGTTATCAGTCTAATCCATTAGGAAAAACTGGATTTAAGGCCAGTTTCATCTCAGCATTACATCAATAGGTGAGCCAGGATTTTCCTGAAAGACAGAGAAGAGCTGGATGCAGTAATAATAATAAATGGATTTTTCTTGAAGTCTTTTATGTTCTTGAATCTGAGAGCAGTCTATGGTTTTAAAAAAAAAAACAAAACTCAAAAAATAAAGGCCTACTACCATTCAGCAATACAGATGGCCAATTTCAAAACTAAGACCAGATCATTAAATAACCTTCCTGGAGTAGCTTCAGGATCTTGATAGTCTGAAAGCTGCGCCAGTGTTGATCTCCTTGGGACCCCACCAACATGTGAATTAGCTGATATGAATCAGGTAATACGAACCATAGGAATGCACAGTGACATTAAATCTCTCACTGAAATGGGGGAAAGTCATTATGCGGATATAAGAAGATCTTAGCTATAGCTTTTGATATTGTCTGATAAGAGGGGACACAAGATATACCGGATATTTTTTTCAGGAGGCACTGTTGAGGCTCCCTATACCTAAGCATAAGGCTGACCCTTAGCTGAACCCCAACTCTAATTTTAATTCTGACACTAGCCCTAAATCAAGCCCTAAACAAAACCCCAAACACAACCCTAACTTTATACCTGACTCTACCTTACCCATAACTCTAACATTTTTTTAAAAACCAAACCCTGTCCTGAAAGCTATTAATAATCGTAAGCTTAACTCTCAGTCTAAACCTAACTCAAAATCCTAAGCCTAAATCTAAAACTGACACAAAATCTAAACCTAATCCTGGCTTTTATCTTAACACTAAAACTTAACAATCTATATTTGAAACCAAACCTATAATCCAAGGTAACTCAAACACTAATTTTAATCACAAACTCAAGTCAAAACCTAACTCTCACCTAACCCTAATGCTAACCTTAACACTAAACTCAAAACCTAATGCCAGCCTTCACTTTAAACCTGAAACTCAACCTGACACAAATTTAAAATTAAAAGCAAATCTCAAAACTAACTTTAAGCCTAACCATAATTCTAACCCTAATGACAACCTGGACCAAATCATAAACCTATCGTGATACCTAGCCATGCTCTGATATCAAAAACTAATCCTAACCTAAAATCTAACACTAATCATAGACTCAACACTGACTCTAATGTAATCCTAAACCCTGATCTGAGGCAAAACTTAGCTTTAAAACTAAATGTAAGTCTTAACCCAACACAAAGTCTACCTCTTACCCTAACCCTAAGTCTAACCTTAATATATGCCAAACTATCACAATAACTGTTCCTTTCACCTTTTTCACTTATTTTACTCACCCGTGGCCAGCAAAATATTCCTAGAATACTGTTGGGAAAATCACCTGAAATACTCCTTTAATCATGTAGACATTGACACACATAGCACACACTGGATGCACACATACAGATTTGTGATCAGCGTAGGCAGACATAATACTTTCATATCATTATGTCAATCATACCCAGACCATTATAGGCTCCTGTAAGGCTGTGCACTAGAAATACATTTAAAACTGGACACCCATTTATTCACAATCACAATAAATTCATATTTTTTTAAAGAAATTGAAGGAAGAAGCACAAGAGAACTTATAGAAAATGAAAGGGTCTATATTCTTTTTTTAAAAAAAATTAATTTACTTTTTATGGTGACATTGGTTAATGAAATCCAATAAGTTTCAGCTATACATTTTAACAGTAAGCTATATTTACATTGTGTGTTAACCACCCATAGTTAGATTTCTTTCTGTCATCACATATTTGATCCCTTTTACCCCATCTACCTAATCCTTCTCCTCTGTACTGTCTGGTAACTACTAGTCTATTGTCCATGTATATTAGTCTTTGTCCTATTCACTTGTTCCTTTTAGGTTTCTATCACACATCTTTCAATACCATGCCATTTTGATTATTGTCACCTTGTGGTATAATTTATTTTATTTTGTTTTATTTTTAAAAACATTTTAAAATTAAGTTTATTGGGGTAGCATTGGTTAATAAAATTATATAATTTTCAGGTGTGTATCTATATATTCTATTGTGTGTTTACCACCCAAAGTCCAGTTTCCTTCAACTACCATATATTTGATCCCCTTTACTAACTTAACACCTCTTGTTCCCCCTATATTTGACTCTCTTTATCCCATCTACCTCCCCTCTCCTTCCCCACACCCTCCCCTCTACTAACTATTGTCTATTGTCCATGTTCTTGACTCTTTGTTTGTTTGTCCTGTTCATTTGTTACTTTTAGGTTTATATCCCACATGTAAGTGATATCATGTGATTTTCAACTTTTTCTGTCTAACTTATTTCGCTAAAATGATTATCTCGATGTCCATCCAGGTTGTTGCAAATGCCAGGGTTTCATCCCTTCTTCTGACTGAGTAATATTCCATTGTATATATGTACCACCGATTGTTTAGCCAACCATCTATCGTAGGGCACTTCAGTTACTTCTATGTCCTGGACACTGTGAATAGCGTTGCTATGAACATCGGTGTGCAAAATCTTTTCAGATATGGGTTTTCAAGTCTCTGGGGGGTAAATTCCCAGTAGAGGGATTGCTGAATCTTATGGTTGATCAATTCTTAGTTTTTTGAGGAACTTCCATACTGTTGTCCATAGTCGCTGTACCAATTTTCAGTCCCACAAGCAGCGTATGAGGGTTCCTTTTTCTCTACATCCTCTCCAACATTTGTTATTACTTGTCCTGTTGATTGCAGCTGTTCTAACAGGTATGAGATGTGGTTTTGATTTGCATTTCCCTAATAGCTAGCCATGTTGAACATCTTTTCATATTTATTGGCCATTTGTATGTCCTCTAAGGAGAAGTGTCTATTCAGGTCCTTTGTCCATTTTTTGATTGGATCGTTTGTTTTTATGTTGTTATTGAGCCTTATGAGTTCTTTGTATATTTTGGATATTAGGCCCTTATCGGAGACATTGCTCGCAAATATATTTTCCCATTCAGATGGTTCTCCCTTTACCTTGTTGATGATTTCTTTTGCTGAGCAGAAGCTTTTTAGTTTCATGTAGTCCAATTCATTTATTTTAGCTTTTAATTCCCTTGCCTTTGGGGTCAAATTCATAAAATCCTCTTTAAGTCCAAGGTCCTTGAGTTTAGTTCCTATGTTTTCTTCTATGCATTTTACTGTTTCAGGTCTTATATTCAGGTTCTTAATCCAGTTTGAGTTAATTTTGGTGTGTGGTGATAGGTTTGCTAGTTTCATTCTTTTGTAGGTGGCTTTCCAGTTTTCCCAGCACCATTTATTGAAGAGGCTTTCCTTTCTCCACTGTATATTTTTGGCTTCTTTGTCAAAAATTATTTGCCCATGTAAATGTGGGTTTACTTCTGGACTCTCAACTCTGTTCCACTGTGTCTGTTTTGCTACCAATCCCATGGCATTTCGATTACTGTCGCTTTGTAGTATAATTTGAGATCGGGCAGAGTGATGCCTCCAGCCTTGTTCTTTTTTCTCAGGATGACTTTGGCAATTCAGAGTCTTTTGTGCTTCCATACAAATCTGATGATTTTTTGTTCTATTCTTTTAAAAGGTGCTGATGGAATTTTAATTGAGATTACATTAAATCTGTTCAATGTTTTAGGGAATATGGTCATTTTAACTATGTTGATTGTTCCTATCCAAGAACCCTCCTATTCAAAACGTAATATCTTTCTATTTCTTTGTATCTTCTTCAATTTCTTTTAATAGGGTCTTGTAGTTTTCATTATATAGGTCCTTCACATGTTTTGTTAAATTTATTTCTAGGTATTTTATTCTTTTTGTTGCAATTGCAAAAGGAATTATTTTTTCTTTTTCTTTTTCTGATACTTCATTATTAGAGCATAGGAATGCTATAGATTTTGAACATTTGATTTTGTATCCAGAAACTTTACTGTATTTGCTTATTGTTTCTAGTCATGTTCTTGTAGAGTCTTTAGGGTTTTCTATGTCATCCATAAATAGTGACAGTTTGACTTCTCCATTTCCTATTTGGATACCTTTTATATCTTTCTCTTTCCTGATTGCACTTGCTAAAACCTCCAATGTTATATTGAATAACAGTGGTGATAGTGAAAAGTCTTGCCTTGTTCCTGATCTTAGAGGGAAGATTTTTAGTTTTTCACCATTTAGTATAATTTTGGCTAAGGGTTAGTCACATGTTGCCTTTATTATGTTAAGATACTTTCCTTCTATATCGAATATATAAAGTATTTTCATCATAAATGGATGCTGTATCTTGTTGAAGGCTTTTCCTACATCTATTGATATGATCATATGATTCTTATTTTTTAATTTGCTTATGTTGTATCACATTAATCGATTTGCGTATGTTGAACCATTCCTGTGCCCCTGGGATGAAGCCCACTTGATCATGGTGTATAATCTTTTGAATATGTTGCTGTATTCAGTTTGCTAGCATCTTATTTAGGAATTTTGCTTCTGTGTTCATTAGAGATATTGGTCTGTAGTTGTGTGTGTGTGTGTGTGTGTGTGTGTGTGTGTGTGTGTGTGTGTGTAGATGTAGGTTGGGAATAGAGAAGTCTACGGGGAATGTTAGGGTTACATTCAAGTTAAATTTGAAGTTTGGCTTAAGGTTATAGTTAAGATAAGTGTGAAGGTTGACTTTTTGATTAGGTTAAAAAGAAAGTTAGGATTTCAGTTAGATTTAAGTTTAAGTTTTGAGTTTCCAATAAGGTTAGGGTAATATTTAGATTAGAGCTTAGGTAGGTTTGTATTTTCATAATAGTTCTGGGTAGAATGAAAGTTAGGTTTAAGGCAAGGACTAGGGTTACTTTAAGGTTACGTTTAGGTTTAGGTTTAGGTTTTCAATTAGGATTAGGCATAAAGTTCGGGTTAGATTTAGAGTTAGGCTTATTGTTAGGGTTAGAGTTATGGTTAAGTTTTGCATTAGGGTTAGATTTAGAGTTAACCCTAAGGATTAGGTTAATTCTTAAGTTGAGTATAACATTATAATTTCAATTAGAGTTAGCTTCGAGCTTAGCCTTTAGGTTGAAAACAGGTTTAGCTTTTAGGTTAGTGTTGGGTTCAGTTATCGGGCAGAGGTGTGGATGCAATTAAGATGATAGGTTAGGGTCAGCTATTGAGTTAGGGTAGGTTTACAATTAGGGTTAGAGTTAGTTTTGAGATTAGGGTTTAATGTAGATTAGAATAGAGTTAGCATTGCAGTTACCTTCGAGCTGATGGTTTGGGTTGCATTTGTGTTAAGGTTAGGATTGCATAAATAATAGCTTAGGTTAGTTTTAGGATTATGGTTGGTTTGGGTCTTGTGTGAGGATGAGGGCTAGCAATTTGGATAATGATTGCTTTGCATTTAGGGTTTGCATTTGATTTGTGTTAGACTACGGCTGGGCTGAAGTTTAGCATAAGTATCACAGTTAGGTTTAGGTTTTTGAATTAGAGTTAATGTGGTGATCATGTAATCATCAAACTCTTATGCACTGTGCAGAGCATGTAATAAAGGGGTGCCACTCTTGTTATTAGTTTATGCCAAATGGGATAGTTTCCAAGTGCGATCAGCAGATGTTCATTAGGTGAATGGAACTGAAACCATTTTGTAGATATGTACTATCGTGTTGAAACAAGAGCTGTAATATCTATGTTATCAGCAAGTGACTTGTATGCTGTGCATCATATTTATCTGTCAGGGAATGAAAATTAATCGTGTTCATCGATTTTACCATCCTTTCAAAAATATGTTTTCGACAAAGTCTTAGCACACTGTGATCAAAACAGTGCTACGACAGGGAATAGAAATCACACTTTTCTGTAACACGTATAATAAAAGGTTTTACTCTAGTGTATGCAGGATTCTTTTGCAGACTTGAACTCAAACTCATCTGGTCACATGTAGCGAAGTTGGTCATGTGACTTGTTATCAGTTCCTTTGAAACAGGATAGGTTGAACATCTAGAAACTCTCTTAACCCAAATCCTGATCTAACCTCATTCCATATACTTAAATCAACTCTAATTGTAACCCAATCTTTACACATACCATTAATCTTAAATAGAATTTCAACCTTAAACTTAAATAGAATTTCAACCTTAATTGAAACCCTAATAGTAATGTCAACTTAAATCTAACTCTGAAAGTAGAGACAACCATGATAATTAACCTGACTTCACCTCTAACCCTAAACATGATCCTGACACTTACTGTTAAACTCACCATAAAATGTAACTTTAACCCAAATCTTCTACCTAATGTTATACCAAACACTAATGTCAACTGTAGCCATAGCTCTTACCCTAAATTTAACTATATTCCTAACTTTAAAACTAAGCTCCATGCTAATGCTAACCTCAGCATAAACCATATCATAAAGTGATCCCAACATTTGTCCTGATAACAGCACAAATCATAAAGCTAAACGTGATCCTACATTACATCCTAACCATTCTCCAACCCTGGCCTTAACAAGAATAACCCTAATTCTTATCCTAATTCTTATCTTAATCCTAAACTTACCTTTAGGCATGACAGCATGCATTTGAGTTTCCTTCAAAGAAAAAACCATGCTGTATATGGTGTGCTCAGGTCAATCTCTTTACTACATGCATTACAATCTTTTTATTACATGCATTACAGGTTAGTGGGACAGTTTTGAAACCAAGTTTTAGTGCTCGCCTTATGAGCTAGTACCTTGTCAAAACATTTCAAACATGTCGGACACAGGTCACGTGCTTGAGAATATGTTTAGTTTCCACGCGCTGAAAGACCAAAGTGATGATCATAACTTGCGAGTAACTGGTAAATCATATTCAAACACCGACTACTGAAAGGGTTTCAATTGTCTTTGCCAAATGAATACATTGCTGAATGCAATGTGCTGGTATCCTATCTCATACAAATTCAGTATAGGTAAGATTCCACCCCATACTACCCACTTTACATGATGTGTAAAATTTCAAAGAGCAAAAGACACTGGTTTCAAGAATGTTTGTAAATAGCCTCTTAGAGTGGTATTGAGAACAAGTTGTCATACACTTAGCTGTAGACATAACAAGATGCTTTTAAGTTACATTTTAAGAAAGAACCCTGCTGAATACAGTGTACTTGAGTCAGTTGCTTAACTTCGGGCATTTTGGGTAAGTATGATATAAATTTTTTGACTAAGCACTTTATAGAAGGCAGATTTGATGCTTACACAGTGTGTTAGCTCTTGGCCTAAAATCTCTTTTAGAAACTTTGGTTATAGTTCACATGCATTAGCAAACACAGTATTCATTCATGATGTGTCAAAGTTGGGGACAGAGTTTACAAGTGACAGAGTTTATAAGCAACATATTCTAAACAAAATACTTCTGATCATATTTAAAACAGTACTACACACCAGAAAGATTGCGTTTTATTTCCATTCACCAAATGAACATTGCACCTGAGACAAGCATTCCACTTGGAACAAATTTATGATAAGAACCCAGTTTCAACTAATCGCTTTAAACAGTGTGTGTGAGTTTTAAAAGTGGAAGGCCATAGAACTAAAGAGCATTTCCAACAAGGCTCTTTAAATGGTACTGAAAAGTGTGCATATCATAAAATTTGTTACATATGGAACAGGATGTATTTGACTTCCATTCTCACAAAAACCTTGTTGATTAGAATGTGCTCATGCCAACCTCTCTACTACCTGCATGCCAAAGGAGTGTTTTCTCCAAACTCTAGGAACTGACCAGGTTACATGCTTACAGAATGTGTTAGCATTTTGCCAAAAACATCTTTCACTTAAAATTTAGTTACAGACCACTTGTATTAGCAGAGGTGCTTAGATTTCATTCACTGAAAGAAAAAATTAAGGAATAGAGTCTGCAAGCAAATTGTTAAAAACAAAAAGATGATACATAATGCTGGGAAACAGTAATAGGCACAGGGCAGAGTTTTATTTTGCTCTACCAAAGGAACACTCCGCTGAAGACAATTTGCAAGTTTCCCGCTTGATACACAATGAGTACAAGGAAGGTCCACCCCCTTTCTAGACACTTCACACAATGTGTAGGAATTTGACAACTAGAATACTATGGCTCTAGACAGTGTTTACAATGCTCTGGGAAAGTACTACTAGCAAGGAAACATGCATTAGAGAATGCTGAATTTCCATTCAAAGAAAAAAACATACTGAATATATTGTGCTCAAATCAACCTTTGACAACGCACTTCACAGATGGGAGTGATATCCATACTCTGAGTCGTACTGTTCAGAACACACTTTAGATGACATCATAGTCTGCTAGTCACTTGTGGAAAGATTTTTTGACAAGCCAGGAAAAATCCTTTCTGTCTTCCCAAGCATAAGTGAATTTGTTTTGTATCCACCCATGAAGAGTGAAATTCGAAGAGCTCAGTTTGTAGGCAACTTGTTAAAAACAGCAATTTGAAAACAAGTTTAAAAATGTGCATTACCAAATGTTCCTTTTTCCCATTCAGTTCATATTTTGCTTAACATAGTTTGCACGTATTCCATTTAATCCATATTAATTACAAGTTAGATCCAGCACTTTGTTTCCTGATGTCTATAGTAAGTTGAAGTCTGATGATTAAAAAAAACAACACTGATCAAAAGTGTTTCAAGTTAGCCTGTTAGAGAGCTACCAATAAGAAGTCCTGTCACAAAATTGCCATCATGTATGAACACTATTGAATGCAGTCTTGCAGTTCTCATTATGTTAGGACTTTGTCAGAAACATCTTTGGACATGTAGGTCACAGGTCTTATGCGTGACTCTATGCTTTTAATTTCCACATCCTTTAAAAAAACTCGGGAGCCAGAAGAGGGACAGGGTAATACATTCTGGAACAGGGGAGCAAAAAATAGGGAAAGGAAAAGAAAGCTATGACCCTGCTGACAGAGGGACACCCTAGTCCTTTTCACAATAGCTTTCACAAGCTTCACCCTTGGAGAACAATGAACAACCTTGTTTAGAACAAAGGATACTTGGGAGCCATTGGTTCTGTTGACCTCGGGCTAAAGGAGGTCTCCTGAGAACCCAGACTGATGACCACTTTTTCATATTCCTGTCCTTTCCAGGTGATTCCCTCTGTCGGAAACTCTATTGTTTTGGTCCCCAGAAACAATCCAGATTCCTTAAGGGACAATACAGGATGTGAGGCATTCCCTGAGGCAAACCCAACGAAATGGAACATTGGGTCAATTCTTTTCAGACATCTAATAAGAAGGGGGGTGGGATATTGAAAAAAGTGCCAGAGAATAAGCTAGTGGTCACTGGGTACTGCAAAGTCTCTGGGCCCTCTGCTGACTTGTCGGGAATTCTCGAAAATTAAGCCGGCCACTGGAAATGCGAGTCACCTTGCATACCCCTCTTCTCGGTCACCAGATTTTCCATACATGAAGCAAGAAAGGAAAGGATGAAGTCTGAGGTAACTTTGGAGCAAATGAAAGGTTCTTGACTCAGTAACAAGGAAAACATCAGAGATACCACAGCTTGGCTCTCTCCTCAGCCATCTGGAACCTGGATCGAGCTGTGGCCTCAGGTGGACTGGGCCTCCCTTGTGTCAACCACCTTCTCAGGACAGGAGGCTCTGGTCCTGACCTGGATGCTGGGCTGAGCTGGCTGCGGGCTATCCACTGGTTGTAGGAAGGCAACACATGAAGCTCAGTCCTAATGGGTATGGGCTTGGGTATGTGGCTTTGGGGGAATCTTATTGGGCGAATTTCCTTTTCTTACTCTGACTCTTTTGAAATTAGAATTCTCGATTGAAGCACAGATAGATTCCAAGGTGATATTGGTTTCAGGGCTATGCTGCTCGACTCCAACAGTCCATACAAAGTGTTCACCGCCAGGGGTCCAGCGATCGTCTGTCACCCAGAAAACGATCATAATGTGACTAAGAGCACTCTCCTCCTTTTGGACACCTGGACTTCATGCCAAGGCCCAAGCAAATGTTGACAGATGTCTCTGGGGAACATAGTTGACACACTTGCACACTCTACCAGACATTGATACCCCCAAAAGTCACTTGAGGCACACATGTTGCTTTGCATTCCCACAAAAGTTTATGCACAATGCACCCCCATTATTAAACACAAGTGAAACCGTATGCCGACACTCATAGAAAGGTTCACCCAGGTACACACATGATGGCTCTCACATATTTCCACCTGCCTGGATATCACACAACCATGTCTCTGTCACACACACACACACACACACACACACACACACACACACTCACACACAGAGAAACACTGTAAACTCCCAGCCAGAAACCTATTTGAACTCAGTTCTTAGAGACCGAGGGACATGGAACAGGTCTGCCACACCCACAGCCAGCTAGAAAAAAGAGGCAAGTCATGCCTGTGCCTGTTTGATACAGACACATGAAGGCCCCCGACATCAAGGAGGCTTCCCAACCAGCCTCTCAAGGCCTCCAGAGGCCTTTCTCTTTTGTGCCCCACACGCCTGAGCCAGCTCAGTCTCCTTAGCCCTCTGCCTCCCTGACCTCAGGAGGAAAAGGACTGTGCCTGGCACCATGGCTGGCGCAGGGGATGTGGGGTCTCACTTTCTGAGGTGCTGGCCAGGCCTAGTAAAATATGATCAGCCACCAGGACCCAGCCTGGCTGGGCAGTGGGCTTGACAGTAGTCAAGTCCCAGGAACCGTGCACTTGCTGCTTGTCTACAGTCCTGCTATGGACAAACAGATTATCCAGGATGAGGGTGAAGGAGGGGGAAAATGGTCTGCTTTGTTGGATCAGGTAGATGAGGATAATGGCTGTGGAGAGTAGGTGAGGATACTGGTCAAATGGGAGTAAAAGGGTGGTAGACTTGGCAGCAAGGGAGTATGGAAACATGGAGGAGACTGGGAATGCACTGCCTGGAGGGCTGAAGAGGGTGGAAGGGTCCTGGGAGTGTACTTGAAAATTGAGAGTGGAAGGGAAATGAAATGAGGTGTCTGGAAAAAGAGTTGGGCTGCTGTATCATGGCAAGACACAATGGAGGAAAGTAGGAGAAGAGAGTCTCCTGCCTGGCCCTAATCAATTGGATGAGCAACAGCTGTGATTAATTGACAGCTTGTCTCTCCTCCAAGGAACATTGATTGGGCAACTTGCCTGTGCCAATCATGGTGCCCGGAGAAGCTAAACCCCTATCCAGTTACCCCTTCCTGCTCAGGGCTCCCCTCCAGGGTTTTCAAGCGCTCTAGGCCTGGCAGGGACCGGTTCTCAGAAGAGCCAGATGAGGACAGAGAAAGAGACAGAGAAGATGCTCCAAGAGGGAGCGGGACGCAAGAAAAAGTGGCTCGCGTCCACTTTTCTATCTTTCAGGAGGCCTCGGGCGAGAGCATGAATATCGGTGACCTGGACACTGAAGGCAGAGGTGAGAATGGCAGCACCCTTGCATGACGTCCCACAGACCTTTAGGGGTTTATGCAGGTGCTGGTTCTCCAGGTGGGTGCAGGTTGGTGTCTCCCAGACCTCTCAGTTCTGGGTCTTTTCCAGAACTGGCGCCAAAGCTGTTCTACATAACAAGGCCAGCTCTTGTCCTGGGCCTTCTCTGAGATGTGCTTACTTCATCCCTACCGCCATGCTGATGGTGGGTAGTGATGACAGCCTCCATCAGGCCGTGGGCAGCGGCCTCATTTCACTGTGAGTGTGCCATTTGTGTGTCCTGAACTGAAAATGAAGGTCATAACTGCTGCATTCAGCTGGGGCTCTAGCAATAGCAGACCACTCCCAGAGTGGCCTTGAGTGTGTTTCACTACCTCCTTCCCAGTGTCAGCCCAAGGTAGACCAGAGGGACCAGCTTTCCACTCTCCACAGGCCTCAGTGCTCCTGGAGACCTCAGGAAAACCAAGGTTCAGGACGCCTGGCCTGTTCTCTATCAGAGGGTCAATAATTAGCTGCTGGCCTGCTGGGATACCAGCCTCCACTGCCTCGTATTGACCTCTTTGGCCTCCTTGATCATGGTTGCATCTGCATTCTATTCACCCGAATGCCATGAGCTGTTCCCTTTGGGTCAGTGGCTGGTCCAGCCCCACGCATTTAGCCTGGAGAAGAGAGGTCTCTGGACAGTGCTGGGAATTTTGGGGCTGCGTTTTGCCTAGAACTCATCACTCTACCACTTAGGAGCTCCTAAACTCGCCCATTCATTTTGTGGCTGGCCCTTTCTAGCAGTCCCCCTCCTCATCAAGGGAATGGATTTATTTCAGACCATAAGGGACAGGGCCCTTATGATTTTGCACCCATGTGGATTTGAAAAGGAGAGCAAGATACCAATAAGCAGCAAACAAACAAATAAACAAACAAACAAACACCAACTCTGACCTCAGACATGAGACCAGTGTAGGTCAGAGACTAAAGGCGGTATGGGGAGAACGACATGTGCGTAAAGGAGCTCAGCCTTTGGGAGACGGTGACACACCAAGCAGCGTATGCTGAGCACCCCATGCAGGTGACCGTTGCGGGAGTAGAAGGCAGTGCCCCTGAGACATGGGTGAAATTGTTATGCCATGTATCCCTGCTAGGTTTCATTGTGTCAAATGGACAGACTGTGGCTGGTTCGAAGGTGCCAAACCCTAGTCTGCTATTCTCATGATGACATATTTCTGGACACACAGGAACATTGTTTGGTTTAGATGGGATCGTTTCCCATCCGCTGAGCAAAGATGTTTGGAGTCACCCGAGTGCCGTTTGAAATGGAGCGGTAGTCCCGGTGCCTCAGTGTTTCCTGAGACCGTGTCTGTCACCTTCTTCCTATGTTTTGAAAATGGGAAGGGCTCCAAAAGGATGTGTTTGCCTCTTCTTGAGAATTTGGCTCCTCAGGAGCTGAAAGAGGGCAGCGTAATCCATTTTGGAACAAGGGAATGAGAAATAGGGAAAGGGAAAGAAGGCTGCGACACTGCTGATAGAGGGACGCCCTGGTCCCTTTCTCAATAGCTTTCACAAGGTGCACCCTTGGAGAACAGTGAACAACCTTGTTTAGAACAAAGGATACTTGGGAGCCATTGGTTCCTTTGTCCCCCTTGCTAAAGAAAGTCTCCCAAAGACCCAGACTGATGCTCACTTTTTCATATTCCTGTCCTGTCCAGGTGATTCCCTCTGTCTGAAACTCTAACATCATTGCTCCCTGGAAACTATCTGGATTTCTTAAGGGACAGTACAGGATGTGAGGCATTCCCTGAAGCAAACCTTCCAAAATGGATCTTTGGGTTAATTCTTAGCAGACATCAAATGAGAACAGGTGTGGGAGAGGGAGAAAGGTGCCAGAGAATCATCTAGTGGCTGCTGGGTATTGTAAAGTCTCTGGGCCCACTGCTCAAAAACTAAGCCCGGCCACTAGAAATGTCAGTTGTCTCGCATACCCTTTTACACAATCACTGGAAATTCCATATGTGAAGCAAAAAAGGAAAGAATGAAATCTGAGGTAACTTTGAAGCAAATGAAAGGTTCTCCCCTCCCTGGAGAGAAAAACAGCTGAGAAATGCCATAGCCAGGCCCCTTCTCAGCCGTCTGAGCCTTGGACTGATCTGTGGTCTCAGGTGGACTGGGCCTCTCTTGGCCTCCAATTCTGGGTGTGACAGCCACCTCCTCAGGACAAATTTTGGGAACCACTGGCTTAGTAAGCTCCTTTCCTTTTGTGTTTAACGTGGTGAATAAATCGAAATCTTTACCTGGAACATTGTTTCATTTTTCTAAGTAATGTGTATAAAACCATGAAAATAACAGAGCTGTCCTCAGGTTGTAAACAAAAATGCTCTTCGAATAAATAGTTAGTCAATAGTGACCTCAGGTGGTGTGAGGAGAACCTAAAATAAATCTGATTTTTCTTGCAGAAATGTTCTTAACATAGGGAAGATGTGTCCATGACTACACTGTTCCACCCCATGCCCTTCTACTACATACATATGCTATATAGAAAAGGAAACTGAAGCCTAGAGAATAAGTTGACCAAGATTACCCAAGAATCATTGATATCTGTGGAACTGAAACTTTACTGGTTCTCCAACTTCCTCTTTCTCCCCAGAGTGGCCTCATCTTCTCAACTTCTGAGTATGAGCACCATCAGCATACATCGGTAGTTTCCAGGTTCTATTTCTAGCTCCTAAGCATGATCTTGATTTCCACAACTGCCAAACACAGTCACATAACTGACCAGAGCCAGAAGCATCTAGAGAGGAGTGGTGATCTCTCTCCTTTGTGCCCTACAGTTTTGATCTCTCCTGTGAGGTAGAAGGCAAAAGTTGCACTGCTGGCTAGGGAAGTCTGAGAGACTGGCCCTTTTGATTAAGGATAACTGTCATATTACAAATGAGGAGGATAAGGCCCAATGAAAGATATTGCCTAGACAAACCATCTTGACACAGTCCTCTCTGTTCTGAATCTAAAGGGCTTCATGTAAAGTGGGGAGATTGAGGCCACGTATAGAACCATCCTCTCTGGGCAGGCTTCTGAAAGCTCTGGGCTAACCTGTAGCACCAGAACTAATGGGGCACTAGAAGTGTGACATTCTCAAAATGAGGTAACAATGGATGATGATGCCAGAGGACAAGAAGTATGGGATTATACGATCTGAAAGAAGATGCTAGGTATCAGTTTTGGAGGGTAGAGGCTGAAGATTTAGGGACTAGGGGTTGGAGTGGGAGTGGGGTGGATTATTGCACTTTAGACTAGCAGAGTTGAGTCTCTGAAGCAGAAGTGGAGTGGAATCTGAGGACTGAAGAACAGGAGCGAGGGAAAAGGGGAGTCTGAGGCCCCATTTAGGTACTTTCCTGGAAACAGACTGAGACCAACCAACACTCTACCACCTCCACCTTGCTTTGCATAGGGGTACACTCCCTGTCAGGCCAGGGACTGACTCCTGGGTACTGGGACTGCTGGGAACCAAGAGACCTTCCCAGCCAATGTGAGTTGTAGAAGACCTGGGGTCTGAGGAGATCCCCGCCTCTTTCACTCCCTCCAAAAGCTCTATTCCTCGAAACTTCTGACTCCATAATCTAATGAATTATAAGAAATCCCAGGAAGGTAGAGATTACCGATTACCTGTGTTCTCGTGGCAGAGGGAAAGATACAGATTAATCTCTTCTTTGTATTTCTGGAAAAAGAAGTTTACTAAAGGTCGGCAAAGCCCTACGGGACTTTCTGGGAAAGAGTCCTGGGCGAAGCGAATGCATTCCCAGAGGATTCTGGGGATAGTAGGTTTCAGGCTCCGGGTGCTTACTGTGTTCTGAGGCTTGGATTGGCGCAACCTGAAGGAGGATGGGCTCTACTATTGCGCACCCCCCCCCCCCACAACTTCGCCTCTTATTCGATGCTCTATCTGACCTTCCTACAGGCTAGGATTTATTCTTTCCAGAATTCACAACCTGGAAAAGGCTAACAAGCAAACCGACAAAACAGCACTGTAGACAGGTATGTGTTTTAATTGCTGCATTGGGCAGAAACATGTAGGTGTGGCAAGTTTCTCAGATGGACCAAGGTTCGAGCTGAAACATTAAAGACCAATAGTCAGGAGTAAGGGATATGGCAAAGGCCAAGAGAGGTATCGCCTGGAGTTCCAGAGAACAGAGCAGAATTAATCATTAGAACTCCACCATTTTGTGGGAAGAAAGGTGAAAGTAATGGGGAGAAGGGACACCTAAAGCAGGATTGAGTAATGTAGATGTTATCCCCAGCGCAATGTGCAGTCACTAGAACTCTACGCAGAGGCCTTAACCTGCTCTGAATTGAATTTTTTAAAAATTCAGCTTTATTGTGAAACCAATCGGAGGAGTTGGATGCAGGAATTTGTGAGAAGAAATGATAGTGGTCTGGGATTAGAGTAGGAGCAGTAGTAGATAGGAGATGATATTATGGCGATGAGGTATATTTACAAGATAGGCTAGAAAAAGAATGGTTACTGCTTTTATGAGGGATGATGGATTACTTTAAGCACCCCTGGGGTATGGTGGTGCCATTCACTGAATAAGGAAATTCACATACGTATACCTAAACATTCTTACACAATGACGTCCTTATTTATAAATTACCTCATAATAAAAGTATACTGGAGATATCTAACTATTTATAAAGTATGTGTATTTGGACACATAATGTGCAATGTACTGATAAACAGGCAAAAATTCACAAATGTACATGTTGTGTTAGACTGGGGAGGGGACATAGAATCGAACTAGTTCTCTACCCTGGGCTCTAAGCTCCTCACCCCTCCCCTTAAACACTGCAGGGTCTGTTATTTTTCACTGCGTGCTCTTTAGCATGTAGTTTAGCCTCACTTGATTTGGTTTTCAAAAGGCAACTGCTTAGGGAGGAAACTTGTAATGAAGATGCGGTACTTTAAGCATAACCCTTCAATAGCGAAGAATTTCTAGTGTGGCTGTCCATGGATGATGGCACCTAGGAATAAAAGATGCCTCCTAAGTGGAGAGAACCCAGAATGATAATTTAAGAAGTAGAGAGAAGTGATAAAGCTTGCTATGATGGTCTCTTTAGTTTTGTGTTGGAGTTTTGTTTATTTTATATTATTTTAGTTTTACTTTATTTTGAACAGATAATATCCATTAAGGAAGATTCTTGCTTAGTGTGGAATCGATTGTTAAGAACTTCTGGGATGGGTGGACAGCAGGACAACCCATTATCTGACCTCAACAAAAAGCATGTCATCAAGCTTTTGTGTTTAGGAAATATTTACCCTCTTGTTATTTTTGTAGGCCACCTCAGATTCTATGTTGAATTGATATTGAGAAATACAGAACTGCATTCTTTCTGGATTTAGTGGTTGAAAAAAAAAATTTTTTTTTTTTTGTAAAGTTTCTCATGAGACATCTTTTGACCCCAAATTAAAGCTCCATTATCTTTTGAATGGCCTGTGTCTCTGTGACTTGGTGACTTTTTCTCCAGCTTTGAAGTCCCCTTTGCAACACATCCATTGAAATCCACTCATCATTTACCTTTGGATACATAGTCAGTGAAACCTCTGAATACCTTTCCCTAGTTCCTAGAGCACAATATTTTTTATCTCTATTACCCCACTTTGTTTACCTCCCTTGTGGGTTAGTGATTTGTATCTCTTTTACTGTATGTTGTTGCTTTATAAAACATGCAAGACATGCATTATTTTCTTTTGTATATTTAGAAATCATATATTAGTCATCTTTTATATTTACCTAATGCCTATGTACTATTCATTTTTGTTCATATGTGTATATACAGTGTCTGGTATAATACCTCTGTAATTCTCAGCCTGAGGCCAGGAACCCTTGGCAAAGGTATATTTATTCATCTATTTTTGATATTAAAAAATTAAACATATCTCCTCAATTAAGATATAGGCATTTAACAAAGCTTTTAAAAATTACCCAAATTTGTAAAGCTAATTAGAAATGCAATTAAAAACTTGAATGAGCTAATTAAGTTTTAGACAATCTTTTAATAACAAAGTGGTGGGGTTCTTGAGAAAAGATTGAGAATTATTCTCTTTGGTATTCAGTAAAATTTTTAAAAAATATGTGTACCAGTTATTGCCACTTCTTTCCTAAATTTGAATTTTATTTCAAATAAATAGTAATTTTTAAATAAGTGTATAATGATCTATCTCATCAGAAGTATCTGAAAGAGCCCCTCTTAGAAAACCAGGCAGCTATGGTTCTCATCCTTTTCAAAAATCTATATTAATTTTATGGGTAAAAGGTATGTCTTGTCCTTTGACTTATCTTTCTTTTTCACAAATTTATATTGATATTGATATTTCCTGATAGGCTCGATTTTTGAAATATTTACAGCCAGCTGTATGTTTAGTGTGCTAATCCAGGTCATCAATGTTTTAATGTTCATCTAGGAGTACATCTTACCCTATTTCTCTTTGACCCAATACCTTACTAAAAAATATTTGAGAAACAGAAATTTCATTTGTAAATATTACAAAATTAACAATTCAAGCAGGATAGTAATATATTCTGATCCTAAAACTTTCACCTGTTTAATGAACTTGAGCCTCTTGAAATTTCTAATTCTATTAGATCAAGGGATTAGATTCCTCTAAAAGTCTTTTTTTTCCTTAAAATTTGAGAAATGTGTTCAATTTTTTTGCAGCTTTTTAAAACATTCTAAAGGACTATTTGAAATGGCAAGTTAAACCTTAATATTAGGGTTAGCATAGGTATGGTCGTAGGATGCAATAGTTTGGTGAATTGTGATGACTAAAAATAGATTTGCTAATACAATATAGTTTCCCACATTAAAAAAAATAGTGTTTTTGATAATATCAAAAGTGCACTTAGAGTTGAAGTTTTAGTCTTTTAATTTTCTAGCCATAAAGGAGGCAGAAAAATATTCACCAATTCTGGCAAACTTATTGAAATAAAAAAAACTTTGGCCATGGCCATGTCAAGAACCCTAAATAATTCCATAGCCCAGAGTGGCACTTTCCTGAAGCTGGGAAAAGATTCTTGGGCAGGAAGCAAGGGAGGGGGCAGATCCCAGGCCAGCTTGATGCTTCAGCAACTCCAGTATTCTGCTGTGTAGGAGCACTTAGTGAGCCAAGGCCTAAAGAAGGAGGAAACGATTATCTCCTGGGAAAGGCCTGTGTAATCTGGAACACCACAGATTACTTAGAGTAGGAGTTGGTATCCTAGGGTCTCCTCATTCTTGATGAAACAATTCAGTCTGTTTCAAGGACACGTACCTGGGAAAATGATTGGTTTCTGGAAACAGTGTTATTCTAGTATTTAGAAATAACCTTGCTGAAGAGCACCAGAAAATCAGCCTCAACCTACTATATTCCTAAGTGGTAGAGGACTTATTCGATAAATCTATTATGACAATAATAGGAATGGTAACAAGGGCATTTATAGATTGCTTACTTCCAGCCAGGTACTTGATAGCTATTATGTTATTTAAGAAGAATTTTATTTGGCATTTATTTTATATTACTTCCTTTGCAAAATTAGCGGTGGTTGTACCTAGGAATCTTCCCCTGAGTATATGGGCATCCTAATTAAGTGTAAGAAAATTCAATTGTAAAAATAACTAAGCCACAAAATATTTTCTTTTCTTTTTTTTGGACTTGTCTTTAATTATTTTTTAAATGGTTCAGAAATAGTATTATACCAATATTGATTTCCTGATTTTGATAATTGTACTGTGATTATGTATGGTGTTAAAATAAAAGGGGTAAAAAATATGAGGGAAATTTTTGCACTACTTTTGCAACCTTACTGTAAGTCTAAAATTTAAACAAAATTAAAAACATTATAATTTCTTTACTACAATTTATTATATCTTTTATTATTTCTTATAGCAAAAAAGCAATACATGTTCAATATAGAGAACATTTTATATCCATATAAGCAAAAAGAAGAAAATGAAAATTCCCTAATACTTTAGCCAGCTAGAGGTATCTACTATAAACATCTAGGTATAAATTCTTTGAGATGTATGTGTACATGTATATATAGCATGTATTAATTTTAATTACTGGTTCTATTTGCAAAGATAAAACTTTATAGTCTTTATTGAACTCAATTTGTCTGAAAGCTTCAGTTTGCCCAGTGGGCAATATAATCACTTCTCAGCAATTCAGTTATTTTAGTATTTAAAGTCAATTAAATTCAGTTTTCAAATTCAATCCCCTTTTAATTACCTTTTAGGGCTCTTATGTTTGGCGTGCATTCATTTTTGGGCACCAGCCTCTTGCTTCTACTTACTAGAACCATGAACTATTGAAAGCTTCCCATCTTCACAGTGCTGGACACTCACTGGGGACTTTTGTAGAATTTCGAAAGGCTATCCTTGGATTCCTTAACAGAATCACCTCATTAGCCTTTAATCCTTCACTGCCCTGACATATTTCTGGTTTCTGAGGCTCTCTCTAAGATCTGGAAAACAAGGCACAGCTTCCATTTCTTTTTGGATTTCCAAAAACTTTGCTAGGCTATAACCCCTCCTTGTGGCATTTAGCCCAAGGTGTTGGCATTCCGGGTCCTTTTCCTAAGACCCTTTCAGAGATTTACTCTGCAAAAATTCTCCTCCTCCACTGAACTTTGTCTCTGTTTTTGGGTGAAGGAAGCAAACAAACAAGCTCTTATAGATCGTATATTCTTCCAGAATCTATTAGTTCTTACATAAACTTGGAATTTTTTTTTTATTGAAGCCAGATTTTTGAATATTCAGACTCTTAAAATGTTTTTCCCTGCCAAGGGCTTCAAAATTCTATTTTGTTAACAAACTATAAAAGAACACTTTTTTGAGACAACTGTGAACATTTGATTATGAATTATCTATTAGAAGACACCAAGGATTGATTTATTATTAAATTTGTTGGGTGTAAATGGCCTTATGGTTATATATAAAAACATTCATAATTTTTAGAGAAGTTAATGAAGGCTATTATAGGCAGGGTGGGTTGGGAAGTGACAAGAGTGGGAGAGGTAGAGGACAGATTATAAAGAACCGCACATACCATTTTTTGATTTTATACTCACAGTATCAAACAGGAGTAACATGATTAATTTGTATAAAATGGGGAAGGATGACAAAGAGTGTTTGGGACTGGGGTGTGGCTGGCTGGAGGAATTTTTTATTCCTTCTCCACTGTCAGCACCCATATCCAAATCCATAAGTAAACCCTGATTCTCTTAGTTTCATCACCTCCCCATTCCAAGCCATTATCGTCTTTTACCTGGACACAATCATTTCCTAATTATCAACTAGCTCATCTTTTTGCTTCTGTTCTTGTTCCCTATAATCCATTTTCCACAGAGCTGCGAGAGTGACTTTTTAAAAGCCGAATTCAGATTGTCATTCTTCTGCTTAAAATATTCAATGGCTTTCTATTGTATTTAAAATAAAATACAAACTCTACCATAGACCATAAATTTCTATGCAATCTGGCCATTATCTTCCTCACCATTCTCTTAGTGCCACTCTCCTTACACATCAATCCAACACACAAGCCACCCTACAGTTCCCTTTTTTTTTTTGTTACAAGTGTTCATTTTCCAGAAAACATTATCTAGTGTGGTATTTCAGAATTTGTAACTGTTATAACATTTTAATCAAACTAGTACAAATTGTACTTCATTTTTTAAAATAAAAATAATAAAGAACGACTAAAAAGGAATGTTCAACAGCTACATCTGAGATGTAAGATAGTGACCAGATGGACAAAAAACCCCAAATTTTTATGTCATTCAGTCCACATTCTATAATGATAGGACAGTCATTATACAAAGGCCTTAAGTTTTGAAAGGTTTACATATATTTTCATATCTGGAATTTTATCTTTCAATCTAATGAGCATGCCTTCATTAATTTTATACACAAAACATTTTCAATCTGGGTATTTTCTGTCATATTTTCTAAGAACTTATTTAGAATCTGGCACACCAAAAATTGAACTATATTGCTATTTGCCTCATAATACTTCCGAAAGGAAGTAAAATAATTAAACCAATTTAAAGTGTCAGTCTTCATCTTCCTTCTGTTTAGTAAAATGAATAAATTGCTGCAAATTTGATTTCTCATTCCACTGCTGTTTCCTGTTTACAGATTAAGATAGTTTAAGATAAGGAACAAATGCCTCTTGAAAAACTTTCATAGGTCACCTCTCACACTCTCCTGATGGAAGTGTAAAATGCACTATTCTATGAAGGGCAAGTGTCAATATTGATCACATTCACAAATGCATCTCCTCTTTGATCCTGCAATTCTCTTTTGGCAGTTACCCTTATACCCTCATGGTAGCACTTAAAGGCCACCACCAGCTCCCAAATCCTGGTGGTGCTGCATCAGTTAAAGGCCTGCTGAACCAGCTGCAGCCTCTTCCCGGGCTACCAAGTCAGAGACAGGCCCTGCCAACCCATCCAAAGCCCAGTTCTGAGTCTCCTCAGATTCTCAAAAGCCGCTGGAGGAGACACTAAGGGCACCTGGGGAAGCCATGTGCCTCAGGAGAAGTCCGCCCATGACCTCTGGCAATCACCGAACAAGTTAGTTGTGCTGTCATCGCATTTTGTGGCCTTCATCTACTAGAAAAGAGTTTAACTTTAAAAAGAAAAGGATGGAGGGGTACTCCATAGCCAAAATTCCAATTAAACTCTTAAACTACTTGGGGTTAACCACAGGAAATGAAAAGTATCTCGCTAATACCTCCACGGCTTGTAAATCGCGGAGTTTATTTAGTGGAAGACATTACAAGTTCACATCAAATGAGGAAAAAATTAGAAGCGGGATGAGGTAGGTTCTAAAGAATGGGGCTGAGGCTCAGGGTCTGGGGGAAACAGAAGGAGAGTCGTCGCGCTATGAGGCCCAACATCACACAAACCGCAGACACCGAGGGCACCTCAGTTGGGATGCTGAGGCAGCGTGGCTTTCGCGCGCGCCGGCCTTGGGGGCGGGGAAGAACCCGGATGGAACCGCCCCTGCGGCCTGGACCCAGCCCACAGTCTTTGAATTGCTGCACAGGGCGGAGTTGCCCTCCCTTCCGTGCCCTGATTGGTTCGTCCTTGTAGGCTCCTCCGCGGGATTGGACGTTCCCAGTGCTAGTCACAGAGCGTCGGCGATCGCTCAGATTGTTGCTGGAAGGAGACAGCGTCGTCGTCTAACCAGACTCGCGGTGTCTTACAGTGGTCCCCTCTTCCTCCCGCGCTCGCGAAGTGTCCTTGGCTTCTCAGCTGCAGGCCCTGGAAAGAGGCGTATCGAAGCTGCTCGAGAACGATTCCGAGCACCCAAGCGTTTCCCTTGTCACCCACACAGCGCCATGTCCTGGATGTTCAAGAGGTGAAGAGGGTGGAGGGGGTGGGGCGCAAGGGGTAACGGCCTGGAGGCGTCCCCAAATGAACCTGACCTTCCCCGCGTTCGTTTCGCGTTCCTCGTGCGTTTTGTGCTTGTATTTGTTTTGCTGGTGGCTCATGTATCCGCGGGAGAAATAAATGCATAATCTTGGTTGGTATGGGGAGGCTCCTCAGGCGAGTCTCGTGCCTTGGCGTTGGGGAAATCTGTCAAGGGCTGGGGGCGGGGGTTGAGGGGAAAGGCCTGGGGCGCAAAGCTCCGCTCCTTTGCCGGGATCGCGACCTGTTCTTTAACAAAACACCTATTACATACCCACCATGCTCTAGGCGTTGTGCTCGGAATGAAGGGCTGAGTAAGACGGCCCTCGTCCCCAGGTAGCTCATGGTTTACGTGCATGCACAGACGTGCAAATCTGTATTTTCAGAGGAGCCAAAAGAGCTATGCGCGACGTATAAGGAAAACGCAAGGGAATTACCTTCTATCTGTTATTAGAGTGGAAACTTCCTGAACCTCCCCCCACCAACACCCTCGCGACTTCCCCTTGCCTTTCAGTGTCCAGATTGGTTTTCGTGCTTGTTCCTGAAACACTCATCCATAAGGGGACTGAGTGAGGTTACCCTTAAACCAGCGGGAGTGGGAGGTGAGGTGAACCTTCCATGATGGCATGGTTTGGATACCTGAATAAAATAAGGGTTCTGTTCGGAGGGAATTAATGGCTGTTGGATGTATTATCTGTAAAGATATAAACGACTTTACATAGAATAGTAATTCTATATTTGGAAGTCTTTTCTAGCTCAATCTCTATTGAAATTATGGCATATAATTTAAGTTACAGACATCATATACATTTCAATTTAAATAGGTGATCCCTAGGAAAGAGATTTGTGAATCCTTATTGGGGTTTTCATTTTCGATACCCGTGGGTAGATGTATTACTGAACAGTAGGGTTCCTGGAAACCTCCCCCACTCATTCCAATCCCTGCTTTAACCAGAGTAACTATAATCGCATATAGCAGTTCCCACATAAGATTTAATTTGTTGAAATAAAGTGTGAGAAAACATTTGGCCTATAAGTATGGTATGGTATTTGAGAAATACTTGGTTAATTTATTTTTCTCTGCCCGCCCTCCCCGCCCCTCCCCCCCTTTTAAATAGAGATCCTGTTTGGAAGTATTTGCAGACTGTCCAATATGGAGCCCATGGAAATTTTCCACGCCTTTCATATCCAACTTTCTTTCCCCGTTTTGAATTCCAAGATATTATCCCTCCAGACGACTTCCTAACTAGTGATGAAGAACTAGATTCGATTTTATTTGGAACTTTGAGAGGTCATGTAGTCGGACTACGCTATTACACAGGAGTAGTGAGTATAACATTAGATATTAAATTAAAATGTGATGTATATGTGGTATTAATCTAGAAAATAAGAATTAGGAGGTAATAAGTCCAGTTAATTTTTTTTTACTTTAAGCAATTGAAATATATCTGAACAAGATAACAAATATCGAATGACTAATATTCTTTTACATTTGTATCATTCTTAGACTATACAAAGGTCTTTTTTGCTGTGTGGTCTCATTTGATCGCTACATTGACTCTGAGATAGATGGGACATCGATTATCTTGTTCCTATAACTGAAGAACTGAAGCTCAGGAAGGTTAAATGATTCTCCCCAAAAGCACAGATGTTGTGTTGTATATTTGCACAGTGACTTCCAAGTCAGTCTATTGCTTTCTTCTCTTCTGCCCCTTATAAGCAATATTAGGCTGTTACTTTAGGGCATACCTTACTTACGATGCACAAAATAAATCAAGATAAAACACAGATGTCATGGCAGGGGTAGGAAGAAATAATTCCAGCAGGATAGAAGAGAACTTTCAGAGGCAATGGAAAAAATCTGTATCTTGATTGGGATGGTAATTATCAGATATATATCTTTGTAAAACTCTTGGAATCATATACTTAAAATATGCACATTTTATCATATGTAAAACATCTCAAAGCTGAAAAACAGTTGAAAATAATAAGTATACAAAGATAAATACCTCAACTTTTATTATATTTTTTTCATAATAGTGATCTAGTCCAAAATGTCTCTTAAAAGGAAATTAAAAATACAATGCAGATTTGTACTTATGTGAAAAAATGGTCCTAATATTTTACTAAGAGAAAAAAATGTGATCACTGTAATAGGCATACTATCTCATTTTTATTAACATATTATATGATTTCAATTTACATGCATATGTTCACAGATTAAACTGGAAGAAATAACATAGTGAATAAATTATGGTTCCGAATGGTAGACTTTAGAGATATTTAATGATTTTTCTTTTAGTCATTTTAAAATAATGAACATGTATTACTTATAAAATAAATAATACATTTAAAAATAAAAAAAGTAAGTGATAATTACTTTTAATCAACCCACATTTTTATTAAAATCAGAAATGATTCTAAGATCATCAAATAGTGATTGTTTTAAGATCAATAACAACCATAATCTAATATTCCACAATGGTTTAAAGTAATTTAGAAAACAATGTACATTTTGAAAAAGTAGCACAAATCAGGAATAGGAAAGCTCAGAGATGGATATGAGAGCTAGAGAACAGGTGAATATGAAATAAGAACCTGACATTTCAGGAAAAAATTTCAGAAAAGAAAAACTCATAATTAAAGAGAAAGTAAAAAAGAACACAAAAATGAACAGACCTTGCGAACACGGTAAGGGAAATAAATGATGAAAAACAGAAGAGAAAAAATATGATCGAAAGGATTTCAGAGGCATTAATAGGTGTATAGATATGGCATATGTATATGCAGAGGAGATCTAATATAGAGTAAAGTGGAGTTCCTGAAGAAAAACAAGTTTTTGAACAAAGGAAACATTTAAAACTATAATTAAAGAAAATTTTCTGAAATAAAAGAAAACGACTTTATGATACAGTCCACACCAAGATATACCTTAATGAGACTATTGGACTTCTAAGATAAGGAAAAATATCTTAGCATTATACAGGCAAAAAAAATTTCAACTTATATAGAAAAGAAATATTGGCATCAGAATTTATTTTATGCAACACCAAGATGTTATGGAAAGAAAATATGGGTCAAAGATTTTATATTCAGCTGAGCATCATAAGTATAAACATCATAAGTTTATACTCAGGTTTAAATATCACAACTGTGAATATACAAAAAGTTAGGAAATACTGTTCCTTCCTAAGGAATCAGATAACACATTTCAAAACATTTCCAATCACAAAATGAATCTAGAGGCTCTAATATAAAGGAAATATGGAAGAATGAAAGACTGGACAAATCCAGATCATGGAATTCTTTCCCAAGGAAACTCCTTCAGAACATGCTTCAGACAACCAAAAAAATGATCTGAGAAACTTCAACATAAGAAAAATGGGGGAATAGAAGAAATGACAAATCAGACCTTCAGGTTAAGCCAGAGGTGAGAGCTTAGGACCTTCTCAGGTCTTTCCTGAATAGAGGCACAGCCCTGGGCGTACATATAGCCCTATACTTGCCTATGACCTAGATTCTCAGTAATATGGAGCCATTTAGAGCCCTATAGGTATTTTATTGCCCAGATCTTCCTTTTAAGATTTTTGGTTATTGTATTTTTTGTCCCAGCTCTTGCCCACTACCTGTAAAATTATTTTAGATGGACACCCACCCCAAAGAGAAGGTTTTTGTACTGGGCGAGCTCACAGGTTAAATAGAAACATCTTTGCAAGTGGGGGTCTTCTAGGGAATCACATCATACAGATCAAATAATGGCAGTCCTTTGGGAATGAATCTTGAAAGATTCTGCTCCATTGTGTTCTCTCTGCTAACTGCTAGGCTGCACTAAGAATCCCAGCAGGTTATTTTTAAAGGCTATCATGTAGCTGAGAGCTGGCAATGGGATTGGGGCACAGATATTTAGCTTTTTAAAATTTTTTTATTTTTAAATTAACACTCCCCAGAATTGCAAAGAATTTATTCAATTCTTTCATTAGTTTCCAGAGTTCTGAAAAAGTTGATTCTGACAATTTTTGCCAGTTTTTCCAGTGCTTTTATGGAGAATTTTCAGAAATTCTTACTCTTCCATTTTCAGTAATGTCTAAGGTAATTTTTAATCAGATGGAATCAGAATGACATGAGTTGAAGTCTTCATTAATTTTCTTATTCCAGTTCCATTCCTATTTATAATTAATGCCTTTTTCCCCTTTTAGAGTCTAGAGAATTCAGGCTTACATGCCAGACTGCCTAGATTCAAAACCTAGCTTTGCTATTTATTAGCTTTAGGAAGTTAGGCAAGTTAGTTTTCTGTGCTTTGGTGTCTTCATCTGTAAAATGGGGATAATGATAGTACCTACTGATAGGGTTTTGGAGATTTAAAAAGTCAGTCTATATAATATCTTGGAATACTTTGTCAGCACTCAATAAAGATTGTTTGTTTTCAGAAGTTATGATGTTGAACATTTTAAATAGTGAATCTTTAGTTTTGATTGTAAAGTTTAGATATCAAGGATTTGTTAACTTCTTGATGCATGTTTGAAAAAAACTATAAGAATCATTGTGTTCTTTAATATTTCGTGGAAATGCGAGTACAAGAAAATATACATTTTTCATATGCAGCATTATTCAGTAAGCATTAAAAAAATGAATGGAAATTCCAGATAAAGTATGAAGAAAGCAATTATTGTATGTTTATTTATAATGTTATCTATTCATTATTTTTATTAGGTTAATAATAATGAAATGGTTGCATTACAACGAGAGCCTAATAACCCCTATGATAAGAATGCGATTAAAGTAAACAATGTGAATGGAAATCAGGTTGGACATTTAAAGAAAGATCTTGCAGCTGCATTGGCTTATATCATGGACAACAAATTGGCACAAGTCGAAGGGTAATGTACTTCAGAGTTTAGTTTTAATAATTTTGAGTCGTAGTGGTCTCTAAGTAGTTTCCCTGACAACTTTTATCACTGTCTTTAGTATGTGTTCAATAAATATTTTAATTCTTTTCTCATCTGGCTTTACTACCCTTAGCCATCAAACAGTTATTTCCTCACTTTCTTCTTGAATTATTACATGGAGAAAAACAGACTCTGGTTCAAATATTAATAAGTTCACATCATGTCTTCCAACCTTTTAGTGTTTAGCTTTGGGAGTTTGGAAGTGTTTAAATCAGAGATTGTAAACTGGTAGCCTGTGATCAGATGTAGGTAAGTTTTATTTTGCCTACAGTGTTTTCAAATTTTTCAATTTTTTCCCAATATTTGAATACCTGGATAGTCTACATTTTATACATACCATTTTTTCCATAAACATAAAAACTATTTATGAAGATTTTTCTTGACAAAGTGAATATCTAGTAATGCTGGACCCTCCCTTCCACATGACATCAGTTAACTAACTGCTGCCTAGAGACAGCTGTTGCTTTAGCCAGGGCATACACTCTCTCAGTTCTGCAACTTCTTCCTTTTTTTAAACTCATTTCCTCAGTTACCTTTTCTCTTTTAGGCATTTCTGTTTGTGATCTCAGTTTAAGTATGCAGTGTTTAGAATATGAAAAGGTGAGCTTGGCAGATAAATGCTTAGCGGTGTCTTTTCACTTTACTACTGTACTTGCTTTCTTTTCATCAAGTTTTTCAAATATTGAGAATAAACTTACAGTGAATTGTGGATCAGAAATAGTTTTTGCAATTCATTTCCCATTCTCTCAGAATGGATTGCTACTCCCAGTGGTTCTGTTAATGAAAGCTCTACCGTTTCAACTAAACTTACTATTTATAGGCTATCCTTCTATTTAAACACTACTTTATCCCATCTTTGTTTCTTCAGGCATTCTTTTCCTAAAAACCACCCTTTTCTTCTGATTGTTGTCAATTCTGTTCTCTGTCCTTCTTCTGTCTTTTCTAGTCTGCCCAACTAGTTCCTCCCTATTTTAGATTCCTGTTAATGATTCCTGTTAAATTTGAATGCAGCACTTAGAATATTTAACAATCAGATTCTTAATGGGAGTAAACAAATGACACTTAATTTCTTTTTTTCCTTCTTAAAAACAATAGGGTGGTTCCTTTCGGTGCAAACAATGCTTTTACCATGCCTCTGCATATGAGTCTTTGGGGAAAAGAAGAAAATAGAAAAGCAGTTTTAGATCAGTTGAAGAAACATGGATTTAGATTGGGTCCTACACCAAAAAGTAAGTTTAGGTTTTAATATACTATTATTTTGATGATGTGAGAATTCAGGGATTGTAAACATTTATTCTCTTAAGTAATACTTTGAATTTGGTTGGCCAAATTAACTTGTGCCGAAGGCTCTAAGTTCTGACTTTCTGGAGTCTTTTAAAAAATATCCCTGAATTTTTTCCTTTTTATTTTGAAACAACTATAAATTCATAGGTGGTTGTGCACGCACACGCACAGACACACAGATACACACATACAAGGAGGTCCTATAGTTTCTCCACTAATTTTCCTTAATGGTAATATCTGCAAATCTCTGATTGTAAACATTCTCTTTGATAAAGACAATAAGAATCTCACAATAGGGAATACTAAAGTATTGTTTAATGATGTGTTTTTAAAATGATTTAGGATTTAGCTTTTAAAAAATTTTTAAATGTTAAGAGAATTTTTAATGCAGCTTATTCAAGTTTTAGAAGCTAATTACTAAAAAATAGTCTATTTCATTTGGTGATTTTTTTCTTTTCATTTTGTAAATCACAGCTTTAGGATTCAGTTTGGAAAGCAGTTGGAGCTCTGGAAGAGCTGGGCCAAGCTATAGTATGCCAGTTCATGCTGCAGTACAGATGACAACTGAACAGGTGTGCTTTTCTTTTGTAATCTAAAAGTGAATTTTAAATGTCGAAGATTGAGTTTTAAAAGAATAAGATAAATATGTATGTGCTGGCATTAATTATCTTCAGATATGATGTTAAGTTAATGAAACACAGGATAAATAGAATATATAATGCAAACATTTATGTAAAAAAGAAAGCAGTAATAAGGAATATAAGTGTGGACACACATTGATACATATATTAAAACACATACACTGCTGTATATGAATGCAGTGTTTTAGTATGTTTTCATGAAATTTTTAGAATGTCCAAATATTTTATAAAAATTGAAGCTTGAAACTTTTTCCTTCTTTCAGTAAAGGTTGCAAATGCAGTGCTAAAAATATTAATTCCAAATCTTTGGCATTAGTTTAGTTTTTACTTTGTTTAATTTGTAATCCAGGATACTGTTATACTGAGTTAGTTTGAAAAAAAAAAAGGATATAAAATGAAGTAATGCAGATCAATCTGTAAATTAAATAAAAAATGTCTTTATCCATCACTGCTAGCCTTTTTAAATTCGAATTGTAGTTATTGTGTTTTCCCTGTTTGTCGTTAGGAGGGTTTGAACCTGTGTCTGGTGGGTAAAGCCCTGCTCCTAACTTTTTAGAGTTGGCCTGATTTCTTCTGGGCTACTGCTGTGTATACATGTGCTAATTTACAAAAGTAATTATAACACATATATATCGCTATAAAATTTGACTAGATCAGTTTAAAGAATCAACTAAATTAGCATAAGATTGAAATCATCCAAATATTTTATAGCACACAGCAAGTTTTTATTGCAGTAATAAGTAAAATTTCACTGACTGAAAAAAAGCCAGATGTACCTGGTAGGATCTACCAAAATGGTTGAATACAACTAACTAATAGAATCATAGAATTTCAATGTCAGAAGTAACCTTGGAGACACTGTAAATCTAGTTTATTTTTTTGATTTTACAGGAATAAGATACAGAGCTATAAGGGTTAAGTGTCTTACCCAAAGTTATATATAGGTTTATTTGTGACATAGCTGTGAGTGAAACCCAGGATTTATAAATCTCTATTCTATATTCTTTCAACTGTTAACACAATTACTTATACCTAAAACATTTATTTATTCTACCTTCAATGAGCAGTGAAGTATATCTAAGAATCAATTTATGTACCTTTTGGTATTCAATTTTTATAGTTAAATAAATGATTTAAACTCAGTGAGTTAAGTTTAATTATTTTAATTTATTTTATAATATTTCTTATTACTGTTTATTATAGCTTAAAACAGAATTTGACAAATTATTCGAAGATTTAAAAGAAGATGATAAAACTCATGAAATGGAACCAGCTGAGGTACTGAGCCAGTATTTTCTATTTAAAACTATTTGGAATTTAAAAATATTCTGTTACTTGATATATTTTTTGTCATAAGATCAACTGTTTTCCAGGTTTTATGGGGAGGGAGAGAGAAAGGGCTTATTGAATTTCTATTTATTACATTCCTTTTATTTATAGGCTATTGAAACACTATTACTTCCACATCAAAAACAAGCTCTAGCTTGGATGGTTTCACGGGAAAACAGTAAAGAACTTCCACCGTTCTGGGAACAGCGAAGTGACTTATACTATAACACAATAACAAATTTTTCTGAAAAGGATCGACCAGATAATGTCCATGGAGGCATTTTAGCTGATGATATGGGTTTGGTAATTATTTTTTCTTGAGTTAATATAGTTTTATTTTGTGATTATGATTTTACAGAAATAATTTTGAAGTAAATACAGATAAGAATATGTTGGTGCCAATTTGGAACTAGATTCTACTTTTAGTGTAGAACACAGTTTTTCCTATGGTTTTTACTTAAAATAATGGTGAACTTTTTTTTGGTTTGGTTAAGATACAATTAAAATAATTAGTGATAATGATATAAATATGTTTCTCAATTTTTTTTGTAGTCTATCACAAATGTGATACACAGAATATTAAATATACATTTATGTTTCCTACACTAGCAAGTTTTATACTTTTCGGTCTCAAGTAACCCTTTAGGATCCCAAAGAGCTTTGTTTTCATAGGTTCTATCTATTAATATACCTATAAATAGTTATAGTATTAGACATTGGACAAAAAAATTTTTAATTATTTTAAATTAACCATTAATAAACTTTTTACTTGTTAAAATAAGTAGCATATTTTTAAGTGAAAAGTATTCCAAAACAAAAGCAATTTTGATAAAAAGACTGACTTTTTTTTTTTTTTTTTTTTTTTTTTATAAATCTCTTTAGTGTCTGGCCTAATAGAAGATATCTCAATTTTCATATCTGCTTTTTCATTCAGTATGTTAATAATATGGTGTGTTGGTTATAATTAGAAAAGGGAGGAGTATTTTAATAGCATTTTTAGGTAATCATAGATATTCTGCTTTGATACAATAACAAAATTAAGCAAGTATTAGTTTATTAGAGATTAATAGTTTTAATGTAGAACTTAAAAAAATTATCAGTGAACTTTATATATTCTGTTTCATTAAAATCCATTGGTGTAGCTTGTACATTGAATGATATTTTATCCATACATGATTCTATAGCATCAGGTATTGATTGCTCTTTTGGAAAATATTGGTTCACTGAGTTACACAGATCTGTCAAATGTTGACACATTTCATTATAATGATACCAAAAATTTACATTCATTGATAGTACTACTGATCTTATTAGTCATTTACATTTTGGGAAGCCGCTATGCTCATAGTATCAGGTACAAGTTTTCCAACATTTTAATTTTTGCTGAAAAACTCAGATTTTATCATTAACAACAAATACTATCAGTTGTTTTCCTTGAAGGTGATAGCCTTACTTTGCTTTCTACCACTCAGTAATGAATAACTTTAAGTTGTTGGTCATTCTTTTAAGTAAAAATGGTGACATATAAAAAACTGATGATGCGTAGCAATGCATGGTGGCTAGTTGAGCTTGCAACTTGGTTTCACAAGTGATATTTCTCTAGATAACCTTCATATTTTGGTATTCAACAGAAGTAATTTATGTGTACCTTCCATCTTATTATACAGAATATTTAAAAGGTGTATACTTAAGAGGCAATATAAAAGTAATGTGTACTGCTTCATCAAGAACAGTCTTACCATTCTTAAAGTAAAATTGGTTTAAAAAATTTTTTTTACTTTATGTGGCAGTTAAGAATGCAATAACCACTATTATGATGTAGTGCTAGCTACTTTATTTCATGCTAAGGCAGCACCAGTTTTGCCCACCATGGCTTTTTGTGACATTACTGCAGATGTCAACACTAATAAGGTCTTAGTGGTATTATGAAAATAGTTTTGACTACATATACCCTTGAAAGCATTCTGGGGTCCCCTAGGGCCTGTAGGCTACACTTTGAAAACTACTGCTTGACACTGCTTTAAAATTCCCAGAGATCTATTTCTGTGTTGCTCATTACAAATTCAGCTATGGAAATTAATAAAAAAACTGCATGTTTTTATTTAAGAAACATGTACAAGGTATATCATGATCTTTTGCTTTATTGGTAAATTGTAACTGTTAAGTGTTGGAATTATCTTTAAATGAAATTTAATGAAATGATTACCTTATGTGCATACTGGAATTCCTAATCATTTAAAATTAGCTCTGAATTCATAGCAAACAAAAGTTGTAGTTTTGTGATAACGTTATTAGTTCAGAGTTAAATGTAAAATCTTAGAATGGTAGTGATTCAATAAAATGACATTTCTTAGAGATGTTTATAGTATTTTATAAGAGTAAATCATTTAATAATTCCTAGTAATGCAGTGTGGGAAAGTATTTCCTAACTTAATGAAATACTTTTCAAATGGTATACATTAATATGTATACCATTTATTATAATACCCTGTATACTTCTGTGGCTTTAAATGATATTTGATATTGGTTCCTTGATTTTAAAATTAGTTTTGGAATATTCTCTGGTCAACTGAGTTTAAGAATCTGACCATTTGTCTTTTTAAAACATTTTGAAGGGCAAAACTCTGACAGCCATTGCAGTAATTCTTACCAACTTTCATGATGGCAAACCTCTTCCTGTTGAAAGAGTTAAAAAAAGTCAACCAAAGAAGGTAAGTGAGTGTTTCTTTTGAAGTCTCTGGATTAAACTTTTTAATTATGTCATTAAAAATTGCCAAAAAAATTAATAATATCTAATGTTTTCAAAGATGCGGTGAGTGGCCTCTCATGTGTTGTTGATAAGAGTGAAAGTCAGTACCATGTTCTTGAGGGCAGTTTGGTAATTTTTATCAGGAGCCTTGAAAGTGTTGATATTTTTGACTCAATGCCACTTAAAGAAGCTACCTGAGTTATCAGAAATGTATTTTTCCAAAGATAAAAGCTCAAGTCCCCCTCACCCCCCGCAGCATTGTTTTAAGTACAGAAAAGAAACACCTGTTGGTAAGGTAACAGTTAAATTATAATATAGCTATAAAACTTAACATTATTATACAAAAAACTTATTTTTGAAGAAAACTTTCATGATATTTTTTGAGTTAAAAAAAAATGGTCCAGGTACACATCCTAGTGATGAAAATATGGGTGACTTTTCTTGGTATTTAATTTTTATATATCTGTGTGTGTGTGTGTGTGTGTATGTGTGTATGTGTGTACATATATATACATATACATATACACACACATCTATATAGCATACATATGCCTATTTATATTCAATTTATAAGAATTAAGAATAAATTAATTTTATGGGAAAATGATTAGAATGAAAAAGTATTCTTCATTCCCAGCTTAAAGTCTAAAGAACTTTGAAGTGGGAAATAACTAAGCAAAAATCTATGTAAAAATCTTTTTTTCATGGAACTTTTCTGTACTGTTATTCTTATTTTTTAGATTTCAAAGAGGCTGCACATTAGTTTTCTACCACTCCTTATTGAGATTCTGTTTTATTAATTTCTGCACTTAGTTTCATTTCCTTCTTTATGCCTTTATTGGGAGTTTAACTCTATTGTTAACGTCTGAGATTCAGTTTCATATCTTGAATAGTCCAGTGCTTTACATCCTCTTCTTTTTACATTTGGTCATTAAAACTAAAGAGTAGCACCTAAGATTACTTTTAGCTTTTGTGTCAGTTATCAGTTTAAAGCTTATCAGTAAAGCTTGCCCTTTCCTCCCCAGTATCAGCTATGAATTTGAGGTGTTATGTAGTTGGAAGGTTTTAAGATATTTAGTTTGCTATGTTATTTGAAATTGAGGCTGTATTTCAGATATAAAGATACTATAAGCTTACAGAGTAAAATGTCTCCAATTTAAATTCCGTTAGATTGGAGTATAGTATGATTTGATAGTTTGGACTTAGTACAAAGTTTATCTTTGAATTGTATGAAGAAAAAGTTTACTAAACAAAATTATTTAATATAAAAATAATATAGAAGACATCCTTTATTTGTAGATAAAATTTTAGATTATTTTTTTGCACACCGATTAATATAATATAAATGGTTGTCCTAATCACTAAAGAAGATTGAAAAGCAATTTTTACATCGTTTTCTTGGAGATAATGATTTTAAAAGTTAATTATCTTAAATAACTCTTCTAGTTACATATCTCTAAAAATGTTACATTTTGGATTTTTAATTTATTTTTTCTGATACCATTTGAAGGGGCTGTTTCTTTTTTCAGTCCTTTTTTAGTAGAACTTAACTCTAATGGGATTTTATAAGATGTTTAAAATTCAGTTTTTTAAAAACTAAAATCAGATATCCTTCATTAGTTACTTTGTACTCCTGCCCACCACTCCTAACCTCCATTCTGATTGAGGTTTTGATTTACAGTATTACATCACACCTACCTTCCTTTTTAAACTGCAAGAATTAATTTAAACTCAATTTTATTTGTCATTCCTACCTACAGATTCCAATCAAGAATTAGAAATAAGATTGGAGGAACCCTGCCCTACTAGACTCAGTTAGATATATTTCCATAAAGAAGTATAAAGTTTTACTTTTATAGAAGTTTTTGTACTTATGTACACATTGATGCATTTTGAAACAAAAGGGTACATGTAAAGGGAAAAGGAAAAAGATTGAGAGGAAAATCTTCAATAGAGAAAGGAAAGAGAGAAAAAGGAGGGCAATGGCAACCTCATTAAAAGTCCATTCGTCTGAGAAATCTTTTTATTTTAAAGTAAATCCCATTTTTACGAGTATTTTTCATAGTAACTCATATGCCATTTATAACCGAGGTTTGCTTTTTGTATTCCTTTTGAAAGGTAAAGACCAACTAGTTTTATTTTATGAACTTGTGAAAAAAATTTTAATCAATTTGTATGTTTTTCCTTTTCACTTAATGCACTTCTCTCCTTTGCTCCAGAATGGAGTAACAATTTAAATAATCTTTATTATATAAAATAAAGCAATATAAAAAAAGATGCATTTTAAGTTTATTTAAAACTGATAACAGTGCTATGTAAGATATATGCCTTTTCATCCAGGAATGTAATGTTAATGATGAATCTATGAAACTTGAAGGAAACAGTACCAGTGAAAAAACAGATGGACTATTCAAAGGTAAACTTTAATTTTGAACATGACCCAATATTTTATTTAGATTTTTCCAATTTAATTATGTAATACCAGCTTTGGCTTTGTACTATACAAAAACTATGGATTTCTTTTTCTAAAGAATTGCATGAGGATTGATAGGAATAATTTCATCAAGGAAGTAATTATGAAACTGAGTGGTAAAGAAGCTGAGAAAGAACATTTTTAGTTCAGAAAAATATCTTGTGGAAGGGCAGTAAAACAAGCAAACAAAAAAGCAAAAAAAAAAAAAAAAAAAAACCCTCAAAAAACAAAAAAACCAGAGCACTTATTGTTCTGGGAACTCAGAGTAGTTTATGGTATTTATAATGTGATGTTCATGGATAACAGCAGATAAGGAGAGAACCAAATTCTGAAGTCAGAGGAGAAATAAAGAGATCTCTGGATTTAGCAGATATGGCTGGATTTAGTAGTTAATCACCTTTACAAAATTAATTTTTGAAGATTGGTTAGAGCAGAATAAGACTGAAAATATTTTAAGGTAAAAATGGATAAATACTTGGAAATAACTGTGTGATATTATATACTTTGGTTTGTTTGAGATAGGAGAGAGAAATAGAAGAATAGTTGGAGAAAGATGCAAAATCGAGGGCTTTTATTTTTTACTTTTTGTCTTTTGTTTTTTTTTTGGTTTAAGAAATCCATGGATAGGAAGAGATTTTGGATACAATGGAGAGAATAGGTTTTTGGCCTGTTTGAAGGAAATGAGATCAAGCAAATAGTAGATGAGTTAGCATTAGAAAGAAACAAAGTGTAGTTTATGGAAAATATAGATAATCGAGGGAATAAAAAGGTATAAAAATTATAGAAGATGACATCTGGTGAATCATGTTATCTTCTGGGAGTAAAAGGAGTTAAGAATGTAGGCAAGGGATCCAGTGTGTAGGATATAGATCATTCTGGTTAGTGAGTAGGGAGGCTATGTGTTATATAAAAGAGCTGCTAGGTGACATAAGGTGAGAGCTGAGATGAAAATGTAAATATAGTAAAACCAATTTATTGTTTATTTTTTTCCAGGAACTCTTAGCTGCCTTGGTACAATAGAAAATTAAGCCAGTATGGGGATTGGCTGGATGACTACAAGGAAAGACTGAGTACAATAATGGAAGGAACTCTAGTGAGAAAATACTAGGTTAAGAAACTAGTAGAGTAGCTGGCTGATTGACTAAAAGCAGAAATGAAGATATTAAGAAGGTTAAACTATTGAGTTGGAAAACCAAGGTTTTAAGAAAGATACTGCCAGTCTAAGACAATTTACTAATAGTTTGTATATTTGTACTTTTCTTTGAAATGGCAGGATCTAGATGTAGTGGAGAACCCAGTATTTCAGATGTCAAGGGAAAGAATAAATATTCCAAGTCAGTATTGTCTGGCACCCGCTCCAAAAGGTAAACTCTGTTATGGTTCGATTATATGTAATATGTTTGTTTAAACTCTCTATTTTTTATATATATAGGAGAGAGATAGGAACATTATATCTAAGTAACATGGTTCTTTCAAATACATTCTTTTATTTTAAACTGCCAAGATCACTGTGACTTAGGCAGGTGGGCTCTTCTTTTATAGGTAAGAAAAGTAATATTAATCTACAAAAGAAGTGAATTGGTAATTTTTAATGACCACTTGTCTTTCTATCACTTTTTTCCTATTTTATAAAGGAAGTAAAATCTAACTCCTGGGTTTTTTGTTTTTGTTGAAACTTTAGATGAGTTTTCTTTATGAATTCGAGGAGGTGAAAACTGACGTTTTTATTGGATGGCTTGACAAAAGCACTCCTTGCTCATCTCAGTTCTTTCTCACTTTACTTTTAGTGGAAATGAGTCTTGATAAAGTTATTAATAGAGCCTATTATATTAATGTAGACTGGAGGGAGTATTTGCATAAAACACATAATGCCCCTCAAATCTCAACATGAATATGATAACTTTATAAATTTTATTTGCCCTCTGAAGTAGATCAAAATACTTGGCTTTTGTTGTATTCTATTGTCTACTAATCAGTATCTGCTTGCCTAACCTCAAATCTGAGTTAGTTCTTTCACTAACAGAGATCTCAAAACTTGTGCACTGTTATCTATCATTGAAACCCAACTGAGCACAAAACCAGGACTCATCAGTTTCCCTCTCATCTAAATCTCCAATCTTACAACTCTGAACTGACCCTGAAACTGGTTAACAGCACTATTAGGTGGACCAGATCAGATTAAAGAACAAGGAAATAATAATTATGAGACATGGGAAAACTAAAAACAACAACCAACACATATTATATCTAACACATATATGCCTACTGTGCAATAGGCACTATTTAAGGGGCTTTGTATGTACTAACATTTTATCCTATGAAATGGAATGTATCTTTTTTCCTGTTTTCCAAATGAGAAAACTGATGCATAGAAAAATATTAGATATCTTGCCTAAGGTGACACAACAAGTAAGTGGCAGAATGAGGATTCACATCTGTGCAGTCTAACTCCAGAGCCCATTGTTCTTAGGCACTTAGCCATTGTACTGTACTTTTCATACAGAAAATTTACAGAAGTTTTCATTGTGAAAGAATTATATTTTTTCTTTTTAGTTGCTTATTTCACTGTATTGGAAATGTTTTCTTTGACGAGTCATTTCTTTGATTTCTTTTTCTAATTTTATGCTAGTTTTAATTGACTTGAACTCAGTATTGAAATGATTACTATTTTAGAATGGTTTGCTTTTTAAAATTTATTTTAATAATGGTACTTTATTTTGTATAGTAAATGCATTGGTTAGGAAAGCAAATGCTTTTAGCAAATTTGACTTTCATTTGTCAAATAAAAAGTTTCCCTTGAATTTTTTTCAAAAAATAAGCAAGGGCAGGACAAAGCATTAGTGTTGCGTTTATTAGACATATTTTTATATCTCATTTTGTTTTGGTTTGATAAAAAATGTATATTTACTTAATTTTAGAAGAAAAATTGCTGTCCAGTACACTGAAAGCAGTGATTCAGAGGAAATTGAAACAAGTGAATTGCCACAGAAAATGAAAGGTAATATGCAATGGATTTGATTTGATACTGTGTCCTATATTCTAATTTCCTCATGTGACCATTTTTATATCTGGTTTTGTTTGTAGGCAAACTGAAAAATGTACAATCAGAGACTAAAAACAAAGTAAAAGGTATGTATATACAACTCAATATCTGTAATCTGCACTTAAATTATTACAGTAAAGCTCCATCAATTTGTACCTCTCTGTCTTGGTATTCTTTAGTAATGGGTCTTAAACTTGACTGCTGTTTACATTTGAACTAGTCATGGAACTTATCAAGGATGTTGAATGAAGCAAATTGAAAGAAGAGTTTCAAATTAAAATCTAAGAGAAAATATTTAAATAAACTTTAAACAAAACAGGATGATTTTCTACTACTTATAAAATGACTTCAATAAAACTTTATTTGTATATGTCTAAATTGTAATTTCAAAAGTAGAGTGGGAATATTATTAGTTTATATTATTATAAATGTAAAAATAACCAGTGAGTATCTTTCCTTTTTTCTTTATCTTTAAAATATATAGTTTATTTTTTTTCTTCTAAGTCAGATCATAATGTATTCCTAAGTGAGAGATTGTATTACATTTGGAAAATAACTCATCACCACTTACCTGAATTTAGCATCCTCATCATTAGAAGTCAAATTCCTGTTTCTTTGAAAAAAATTCTTTCCCCTGGGAGCCAAATCACTTTGCATATAGCTGCTTCCTTTTACATCTCTTCTTCAGGAAAAGCAGTAGTTTATTACAAATGACTGCATTCCTTCTCTGAGCTGGAAAGATATGCTTAGTTTTAATGTCAGAAGAGGCAATTTTGGTTACCAGACATTATCTTATTCTTTTTTAATAACATAAGCTTTTAAGATAGAGAGTGTGGAAGTGGTATTCTATTTCCTTTCTTCAGAAAGTACCTGTACCTAAGCACTGGAGAAAATTAGTTTTCAAATATCTTAATGATTCTGTGGCTTTTGCTTCAGCAGGATCTTCTAAGGTTAAAGGAGATGCAGAATTTGCATGTGCACTTACTTCATCTACCCCTGCAACAAGAAAGAAAGTGTTGAAAAAGGGTTGGTAAATCTGCTGTTTTTTTAGCTTTGTTTAGTTTTGTTTTTTCTATTTTTCAATGAAAAAAATTTTAAATGACAAAAGTTATAAAACTGTATTATAAATTTAGAAATTAAAGAAAAAGAATACATAATCCCATTTTTTAAAAATTGTGTTTTGATGTGTTTTCCTTCCAGTATCTTTTCCTATTATTTTATTTAGGTCAAAAATTGATGGGAGGAGGTCCCTTACTCATCTGAGTAGCAGGGGTATTTCTTCTAGTGAAGGCACAGAGCAATTTATTGCTGCTTTAAAATTTAATTTAATTTGGATCTTTTAAATTATAATAAAGATTTATTTCTTATATGAGTAGAGTTTGCCTTTTACTTAAGAATGTTAGTGTTCTTTATTATTTATTATAATTTTGAATTTTGTAATTGACAGAAAAACAACACTGCTTAGGAGTCTAATATTTGAGACAGAGATCAAACTCAGGTTAAGAAGATCTGGCACAAGTTGTATCTCTGTACCTTAGTCTCTTTTATTTTACATGTTAGGGATCCAACAGACACAGGTGTATTTTCATGAAGCTTATGCCTAATGATAAGAGAAACATTAAATAAGTAAACATAATTATAGACAATGAGTACTATGAAGAAAAACAAGATAGTGAAATAAAGATTGACTGAAGGAGCCTTTTTAAGATGATGATATTTGAGCTAACAAAATGATAAAGAGCTAACTTTTGGTCTAAGAGAAACAATTAGGAATAGAAAATACTGGCATTTTAGATTACTTTTGACCATTGTTTCAGAAATTTTAAGAAATGTTGAATGTTTAGTTGAGATAGAATTAGAATTGAGATGGAATTAAGTTCATGCAAAAAGTTTCTGTTGCAGACACATAGCCATTAATACAAGAGAGAAACTTAAAAATTCATAGCTGTGATAAAACCAAAGTAAACATTTCTGGAAGAGAAACAAAAATCAGAGTGGAGACAGATGCCATATCTTGTGGTAAATAGTGATTTCTTAAGACTCACAAACTCATAAGGAAAAAAAATAAATTCTACATGTAAAATTTCCATGCATCAAAAGGCACTGTAAACAGTGAAAAATGATGAAACTGCAGGAGATATTTATGATAAGTATAACTTAAAAAAGATTAATACCTGGAATATGTAAAGAACCCGCTACAGATCAGTTAAATAATAGAACAGCCACTAAGAATATAAATGTACAATCTATGGAAAGAAAACCCAAAGACGTACTACCTAGAACTCTATAGAAATGGACAAGGAGACATAAAAAATAGTTTTCATTGATGCATTATTTTAGCGAAATATTGGAAATGTAAATAAATAGTGCCCAGTAGGGGAATAGAAAATAAAATTGGAGGGTGTTCTTCCAACACTGAGTTCCCCCAGAAGGAGTGATTAGAGAGTGAGAGAGCGAGAGCGAGAGAGAGAGAGCACTCATCTAAGGAAGAAAAGCTGTATCTTTTATAACTTAATGTCAGAAGTGATAATATATCCTACTGGTCACACAGACCAACCCTAGTAAATTGTGAGATGGGACTATACAAGGCATGACTCTCAGGGAGTGGATTATCATTGGGGGCCATGTTGGTGTCTGGCTACCGCATTAACTATAGTACAGATTCAGAAAACTGCATAAAACAAATGCTCATCTTAATGAATAGCTATTAATAACTAGTGACTATCAGGAGGTGTTCAAACTTTCTCCTTGTGTTCCCTCCCAATCAGTCCTCTACCTCCCACCATAAATGGTCATTGTCTGGGTATTTAGTTGTTTAAAGTGGCAAGGTAAGATCTAGTTCCTTTTTTCTTCATCATAGAGGGAAACAGAAGTCCATCTGCTTCATTTTAATTCTTCTTAATTTCTCTTTTCATAGAGGTACATATTGTTATCTCTTTATTGACCTCATACATATTTTAAAAAAAGCACCCAAAATCTGTGTCACTGATCCATTCTTTCAGGAGCATCTGCAGCGGAAGGTTCAAAGAAAACTGATGTTGAAGAGAGATCTAGAACTACACTGATCATATGTCCACTTTCTGTGTTAAGCAACTGGATTGTAAGTCCTCACAGCCTTTTAAAAATGAATAATTTATATTTGTCTTATACAATAAGAAATAATCTGTTAGTATGTCATTCATTAGGAGAAATATACTTGGTTAGCACTTTAAGTTCAAATAATTGTTAGGTGAATTGGAGTTATATTTGCCGAATTGAAGTAATTTTTCTTTGAAGATACACAGTAAAGAAAGAAACATTATCAGTTGCTATAAGATTTGGTTTATGCTTCTGCCACTGCAGTTTCTGTCCCCCAAAGTAAGAAATGTGTATAATTTAAGACCACCATATTTATGAACTATTAGAACCTCTTCTAAGAACTCCACTAGCAATAACTTTTTATAACAGCTTATAACATTTAATGAGTTCCTTTGTGCTCAGTTTTTCCCTAAGCTTTTTACATAGCTTTTCTCACTTAATCTTCGCAATTATTATTCTCATTTTCCAGGTAACCAAATTGAATCACAAAGAAATTATGTAATTTGCCTAAGGTCATCCAGCTAATAAATGATGGACCTACATTCTAACTCTAGAGCCTCTGCTTTTAAGGCTACCCACAAAAAAATGTGTATGTTTGTTTTTCTTCCAGATTGCTTTCCTGTTCTGAAAACATTACTTTGGAGAGAACCTCTTTCTGTATTATGCATAAGGAGTAGCTTGATTCTGTTTCCTTTCCAGTTAGAGCTTCAAGCTGCATGTTATAATGAAATAATGACTCTTAGAAGCACTGCGAAAATAGTAGAGATCACTGGATATGAACTTCTATTCTTGTTACCACTAGTCTCAGAGGTGAAAGATGTCTTATTCTTCTTGAGACCAATACCTTAGTCTACACATTGGATTCCATCTCTTCCAGTCTTTGCATTTTATCTGTTATTTTTCCCCTTGCCTGATTATTCAGACTCTCCCCACTGGCTCTTTCAGGAAACATACTCAGATGTTTTTATTTTAAAATACTTTCTCTTGATTGGCTCACCTTTAAGTTGCTACTCTGCTGCTTTCTTACACTGTCACACTCTTGGGGTTTAATTTCTACTTTGTGCTCTTACTAACTCCTTAACTCATTGTAATTGGTTTCTGCCACTGGTTCTCTAAATTGCATTGGAAAAGATTAGTAGTTACTGTCTGTCAAATTCCATGGCCTCTTAAATTTCTTCTAAACTTTTATGTATCCTTGCCTTCTTTGATTCTTTATCTTTCTATTATAAGTTTTTGGTATATTTTTTTAAAAAATTACATCTGATTAGTGTGCCATTTTTCCTCTTAGGACCAGAATGAATTTTAGTTTGCTCTAGCTCTTTTTAAAATTCCAGCAAAATTGTGCCTTTTCTTTTTATGTGTGATCCATCATGGGAAGGGCAGTACATGGATACTTGAATGACAGTTTCAGGGTAAAGTTTACAAGTTTTAGTGGAGGTATAAACAATAAAACTGATTCTTTAAGAGTTTGGAGTGTGGATAGGCATTTTAAAAATGGGTACTCAGTATTAATAGTTTTATATTTGGAAAATAAATTTTGGTAATAAAACCTTTAGAAGGGAAACCATTGCAAAATTTGCCTACTAAGGTTATGGTAAAACTGATATTTAAAGGGATGAGAGATGGCTGGACATATAGGGATTCCTTGTCAAGATTTAGAATTTTGCAATATCTCAGCAGGCTACTCTCTTCCTAGTCCCCAAGTAAATGACCTAGCACCCTAATGAGCAGGCTAGAACTACTTTATTTTCATGTCTTCATCTTCAAAAATGGGCAAGAATCTAGTTAAAGGAGTAATATACTAATGCCACTTCCACCACTTAAATTTTCTGATATTTAGATAAAGTATTTATTCTCCCAATGGAAAATGAAATGATACCTATTTCTTCACACACATGCATACATAACAGCAAAATGACTAGAAACTCTATAGTATAGTTCTCCTTCTCTAGAAGAGTTAATTTTGTTCTATTTCAGGTCTAAGCCTTCCACAAATTCGCTCTGTTCTGTTTGAAGGCAATCCCATTGATTCATTCTTTTTTTTCCCCACTATATTTCTTGTTAAAATTTTCTGCATTTTTCACTTTCACTCTTTCATGTTTTAGCCTCTCTTCTCAGTCTTTCTGCCTTATCTGTTTCAGGTTTTATTCTCTTTTCAAGCCTTCAGTAGCAGTTTTTGTTCCTGCCCTCTTTAGAACTCTTTGTGAAGGCCTTCAGTGAGTGACCTCATTGTTGCTATGTCTAATGAGTTCTTTCTTTTCCTCTACCCTGGCTTTGTTTCATTTTTATCACCTTTTGTTAGATCTTAGGTTGTAAGTCATCTTTAAATCTTGTAAAGAGAGGGAATGAACATAAATTAAAAATTTAAATATCAATCTTGTATTCTTCTTGAAACTTTGTTCTTTGGCCTTTCCCAAAGTTTTCTTTGCTTCCCCAACTTTCTTACCACTGTTTTGTTCCACACCTATTTTCCTCCCATGGTTCCTATTTAGTCGGCCTATTTTTCCCCCTTAAAGCATAGTATTTTTTTTAAGTATTATGAAAAATTTTAATGAGATCTTCATTTACTCATCAAGATTCAAGAATTTCAAAATTTGCTTTACTTTTTAATTTTTTTGCTAGAATATTTTTTTAAGTTTATATACATTTGCTTTTTTCCCATATTTATTGAAATATAATAGACAATTAGTTGCTTATATATACATTGTACAAGTCAATGAGTTTTTTTCAATTATAGTTGGCTTACAATAATTTACCAGTTTCAGTTGTATAACACAGTGATCAGAGATCCACATAACTCACAGAGCGAACACCCCACTATATCTAGCACCCCTCTTCCTCCTTATCTGTTTATTACAATATTATTAACCATCTTCCCCATGCTACACTCTTCATCTTGATGTCTATTCTGCAACTATCACTTAGTATTTCTTAATCCCTTTGCTTTTTTTTGTCCCCTAATCCCTCTCCCTTCTATTATCCCTCAAAATATTCTTTGTATCTATGAGTTTATTTCTGCTTTTTTGTTGTTGTTGTTGATTTTGTCCTTGAGATTCCACGTGTACGTGAATTCATGCAAAACTTGTCATCCGACCCATTTCATTCAGCTTAATACCTTCTAGGTCCAGCAAGGCAACATATTTTTCAATTCCCTTACTTTTAGTCTGATGTGTCTCTCTTGTAGGCAGCATACGTAGGGGTCTTGTTTTCTTATCCATTCAGCCACTCTATCTTTTGGTTGGAGCACTTAATTCTTTTCCATTTGAGGTACTTGTAGGAATGTAGTTATTCTCATTCTTTATTCATGTTTTCGATGCATGTTTTTTCTTCCTAAAAAAGTCCTTTCAACATTTCCTGTGACATTCTCTTGGTGTTGATAAATTCCCTTAGTTTATTTTTGTCTGGGAAGCTCTTTATATATCCTTCCACTCTAGATGATAGCTTTGCTGAATAAAGTATTCTTGGTTGTAGATCCTGGGTTTTCATCAAGTTGAATATTTTGTGTCAAGCCCTTCTGTCCTCTATAGTTTCTTTTGAGAAATCAGCTGCCAGTCTTATCAGTGCTCCCTTTTAGGTAACTAACTGCTTTTCTCTTGCTGCTTTTAAGATTCTCTCTTTGTATTTAACTTTTGGCATTTTAATTAGGTTCTGTCTTGGTATTGGCCACTTTGGGTTCCTGGTTTTGGGGACTCTGAGCTTCCTAGGTTGCATGTATATTCCCTTCACCAGGTTAGGAAAGTTTTCCATCATCATTTCTTCAAATAGCTCTTCAATGTCTTGTTCCCCCCCCACCCCTTGTACCCCTATGACACAGATATTTTACATTTAATAGTGTCCCATAGACTCTTTAAATTATTATTATAGTTTTGGCTTCTTCTTTCTTGCCATTCTGATGGAGTGTCCTTGGCTTTCCTTTTTTCTATATAAGTCATGTGATCCTCTTCTTTATTTACCTTGTTAATTCATTTAATATACTTATCTCAGATAACGTGTTCTTTATTTCTGACTGGTTCCCTTTTATAATTTCCATTTTTATATTTTTTATCTCTTTGTTAAAGTTCTCACTGAATTCATCTATACTTCCCATAAATTCATTGAGCATCTTTATAATCAGTGTTTTGAACTCTGCATCTGTTAGATTGCTTGACAACATTTTTCGTAGATCTCTGTTCTGTTCTCTCATATGGTTTCTGCTTCTTTTTCTTCTTATTTTGGCTGCTTTTCTGTGTCTGTTTCTATGTTCTAAGCAAAGCTCTTAACTCTCCTGGTCTTATTAGTGCGGCTTTGTGTAGTAGGTGTCCAGTGGCACACCTACACGGTCCTGAGAGGGGTTCAGCTGCAGGCCAAGATAGCCCCAGCCTATGCTCCTCTGGGGCCTCTTGTTAAGATTCTGCAAGCAATCCACAGATACTGTGCTTATAGTTGCCTCAAAAGGTCACACCATAAACTGAGGACAGCTGCCACCAGTGTGAGTCTTGGCGATGTTCAGCAAGGGCACCTGACTAAGCAAGGACGCAGCTAGATGTGGCTTGGGCGGGGTGACCTCTGTCATCTAGTTTGATGATATCTCAGATATGGTGGTGCTACATCCACACACTGGGAATGGGGAGGGCTCAAAAGAGGAATAATGGATACTGTACAAAACAAGTCTTGCCTCTGGCCCACACTCCTACAATGCAGTGCCCCTTGTAAGTCCCTGGTGCCCACTGCATAGCCAAACTTGCTGGTGCTCAGAGCAAGCTGGTCTGTCCCTGCAAAAACCGGCTTGCAGGCATAGCCCCTTTAAGAGGCGTCTGCTGCTGCCACAGCCTCCGTACCCCTCAGCTGCTCGGGACCAGCCAGCCCTGTGTCCTTGCCCCATTCTACCTTCCGCCATTGCAGGGTGATTTCTTAGTTCTCTCCCTAGTTGTGTGCTTGTTCATCTAGATCCCAGATGATTTTTCTTGCTGTTTGCTTCTTGTTTCTGTTACAACTTTGATTTCGTCACCAGAGGGATGAACAGAGCCTCTTTTAACTTCACCATTTTTTTTTCTCTCTTAGGATATCCCAGGCATCATATTATAATTCCCAATAGAAACATAAACCTACTCTTTAAATTTTGATATTCTGTAGGCCTATTTTCTCATTGTACATGTTCTGTTTAGAAAATCTTACTTCATGTATTGTCTGCTGATCACTTTAAAATCTATATCCGTACTTGTGTTATGAGCCAGTCTTTAAATTTTCCTAGTAAACTTCTCCAGTCAGTTATTCTGTAGTGACCAAAATTTTTAAATGTATAAAATAATAGTTACTTTATCTCTTTTTCATCCTTATACTTATTTCCCTCCTTTTTTAAACTTCCCCATATTTTATCACACAGTTCTAGGCAGTCATTTTAAATATGTGGCTTCTTTGTTTTCTTTATGAAATTTAATTAGTCCTCAAATCCCATCAGTCCTTATTAGTATATTTCTTTCACACTGGTTTTTTTATTCTATTCTTAATGCTATTTTGGTTTAGGGCTTCATATCTTTCCTAATGGTGTCCCAGCTGTCTTTCTATCTTGTCTTTAATCTAATCATGATATATATATATTTTTTATGATTAATAAAAAGACCGAAAACAAGTTTTCAAAAACTGATTATGTCCTGGTCTTAACTTTTCTTTTTAGCTGTATGATCCTCTGGTTAATACCTGGCACATAGTAGGCATATAATGAATGAAAGTGGATACTGTGCTTGAATCTTTGCCTACATTCTTAAAAATATTGGTTGTTCTTTTACTGCTTAATATTCATATCATTAGGTCTATTAACTAACTGGAAACATTAAAGATACTTTGTGTTAAAATACTAAATTTTGAAAACCTAATTATTATTTTAAAGAAGCTTGGTTTTCCATATCCAAAAAGATATTTGCACACCAATGTTCATAGTAGCATTATTCACAGTAGTCAGGACAAGGAAGCAACCAAACTGTCCTACAATAGATGATTGGCTAAAGAAGGTGTGGTACATATATATATAATAGAATATTACTCAACCATAAGAAGAGATGGAATACTGCCACTTGCGACAACATGGATAGACCTGGAGATAATCATGTTAAGCGAAATAAGCCTGACTGAAAAAGTTGAAAATCACATGATATCACTTATATGTGGGATATAAACCTAAAAGCAGCAAACAAACAGAACCAACAGAGACTCATGGACATGGACTATAGATAGTGGTTATCAGAGGACTATAGACTCGTGATTACTAGTGGGGTGTGGGAGGAGAGGGGAAGTAGATGGGGTAAAGGAGGTCAAATATAGGGTTTAGAGGGAGGGTAAAGTGGATAAAGGGGATCAAATATATGGTAGCTGAAGGAACACATGATAGAATATATAGATGTCAAATGATAATGTGCACTTGAAAATTATATAATTGTATTAGCCAGTGTTACCCCAATAAACTTAATTAAAAAAAAATAAAAGAAGCTTGGTTTGTTTTTCTCCTAAAAATGAAGTGGCTGCTCGTTGGTAGGGCCAGGCAAAGTTATATAATATGTTATTCTATATATGTCTATTTTTTGACAATAAAATAGTTATTAGTATTATTATCATTGTTACTTTAGTTTCAAGAAACTTGATCTTATGTAATTTTAGTAGTGTGATTTGTGACACTACTAAAAGTACCAGGACAGTACTTTTTTATACATATTCAACCTGTTACTGATCTGATTATTATTCAAAATATTTCAATTTTTTTTTCAGGACCAGTTTGGACAACATATAAAATCAGATGTGCATTTGAATTTCTATGTTTATTATGGTCCTGATCGTATTAGAGACCCAGCCTTGCTTTCAAAACAGGATATTGTTTTGACCACATACAATATTTTAACTCATGACTATGGAGTAAGTATGCTAATACTCAGAGATTTAAAAAAATTGAATTTAAGAAATATGTTTCAGGTTTCTAAAGTGTTCTGAAATTCAGGCTATAGTCTTTTTTCTTTCTAAATACTTAAGAATAAATAATAAATTGTGTTTTAATATTTTGTAAATAAAAGATTGCACTTTTAGATAATAATGTTAGAACATTTTTCATTTAGAGCATTTCAAAGTTAAAATTTTAAATTTGAATTGTAATTAAGTATATATAACCATTTGTAAATGAATTCTATTTTTCAAATATTCTAGAATATTGTTTTTTATCACAACAATTTTATTGCCTCAGTTCCAAAATAAGCTTTTTTTGTAGCTGAAATTTATGTTTCCCAAGTCATTTAGAAGTGTAATTGTTGTTTGTCTATAAGTTCATGTTTTAAGTTAAAATGTTTTTAAAATACCTTATTTTAAAAATTCTAGTGTTCTGATGAGAATGTTAACTTTTGCATAGAATACTTATGTTCATATAATTTTTACAGTTGACAATTTTTATATCATCACTGTAGTTTAGTCTGAGCCAGGTCACAGCAGATAACTAAACTACCTGGGTTTGAATGCTAGCTCTGCCACTTTCTAGCTGTGGTACTGTAGGCATCATATTTCACACCTGGTGCTTTAATCTTTCTCATCTGTAAAACAGGAGTAATTATACTTCATAAGCTTGTGAACATTTGATATTTAATGTATGTAGTTGCTTAAAGCAATACCTACCAATAGTAAGTTGATTTGAGAATAACAACTCATATTATTTATCAAATTACATAAAGTACAATTTTAATTTCCTATGTTTTTAATTCATATGAAACATTTATTCAGATGAAAGGTGATAGTCCATTGCATAGCATAAGGTGGCTAAGAGTGATCCTGGATGAAGGACATGCCATACGAAATCCAAATGCTCAGCAGACAAAAGCTGTACTTGATTTAGAAGCAGAAAGAAGATGGGTATTAACAGGTAATGATAGCATTATACTTAAAAAAAAAAAAAAATTAACTCCCAAATAGGTATGATTAAGTATGTTAGTGAAGTAACTGAAAACTGCAAGTGGCTATAAAGTCTGTTTTAAAATTAATCATAGAAATCATTTAGTAAAAATTTTGATTTGTTCTTCATAATTTCCCATGAAATAACAACATTTGAAGTATAGTTAATTTATGGGACAGTCTTACTAGACTTATTTTTGAACATTGGAGATTCATTAGACATCTTAATTCTTCAATCAGAATCTCAATTTTTTTGCTTCCCATCTTAGAGCCTGTTGGCTTTACTAGAGGATAGGAAAGAGAACATAAACTCAAATCAGTTTTTCCCTTCTTGCTAGTGCTACTGATTTACAAATCAAACAAGTACGTGTTCATGATAAGGAGAAAGTTGAATTTGTTGGATCTGTGTTCTTTTTCTTTGTTAGTATGGCAAGTGAGAGTTAAGATTTAGGCCAAAACTATATTTAGAGATTACATATATTTAAGAAAGGATTATAATATCAGCTTGATAATGAGTATGCCTAGTACAGAGTACCCATTTTCAACTGTTGTCTCCTTTCGTTGGGCCAAATGACTATCCTAATTGGATATGCAGGTTATAGAGTTGTAATAATTTTCTGTTATTTTTAGGTACTCCAATTCAGAATTCTTTAAAGGACTTGTGGTCTCTTCTTTCCTTTTTAAAACTTAAACCATTTATTGATAGAGAGTGGTGGCATAGAACAATACAGCGTCCTGTCACAATGGGAGATGAAGGAGGACTTAGGTAAGTAAATTCATGACACATGATTAGCATTATCTACAAATAACTGTTAGCACCTTGAATCAATTGCCACTTTCATTACTGTTTCAACATGACTTTTGTCTTTTCTCTCCAAAAAGTGTTTTCAACTTCATGTCTTTGGCTCTTAGAACCTAGTGATTCTTGTTTTGGGAGACAAAGATTTCTAACTACCACTGAAACACAAACCCTTCCTTCCTGTGATTTTTGTCATACTGAAAAGAGAGGCAGAACTTTGTGGTCTTTGTGTGCTGCTATTACCCCTGAAACCACAATTAATAGATTAAGTAATGACAGGAAAAACATTGTATACTCTGAGGGTCCAGTATGCACTAAATTTCAATAACGTATTTTGTATGTAGCTTTATATTGTGGTAATTGAAGGATGGAATAATGTACAATGGCATCAATAAGAGTTTTATAAAAGAAAGTTGTTTCTGGTGGAGACAGATAAAAGTTGAGAACATAAATAAAATTCAACTTACGGATAGCCATTTTGCAAGGTACAAGGCAAATGGGGTTTAAATTTTTTGTCCAGAATATTTGTTTTCAAATAGAAGGTTTGGGATTCATTAATGGTTCGTGAAATTATTTTAGAAGATGGCAGCTAGCATTATAACAAAATGAAATAATCGAAAATTTAATAGCAGAGAGCATCATACATAGTAAGTACTGTTTACTGAAATGTTTGTGTTATAAGTGTATGTGTTTATGTTTATGTTTGCTAAATGGAGTAAACTGTATTTCTTACTGTGGGTTCTAGTGAAAATTAAAAAGCCACTAACCTAGTTTGCAATACTTTCTACCTGATTCCCTAGAACTAGCTATTTAAATTATAATTTAAGGAATTATATTTATATTTCAGTGTTAGGAAAAACCTTTTTTTAAAAAAAGAATTTCTATGCTTCCTTTTATTCCGATATTGAGAAGGAGTAGTGTAAAGGCATAGAACCTGGAAGGCATTTCTCTCTCTACTGGATTGTCAAATGTTTTTATAGTTATGGCACTCATTACTTTATAGAAATTATTTATTTATGTACCTTGATTTTGGTATTAGTGAAAAAACTTTTTGAAGTTAAGATCTTACTCATTTATATTTTATGATATTTAGTATAATACCTTGCTCTTAATAAGTACAGTAGTTTCTTATTAAGAATTTTGAGTGTTGAATATGGATGATGTATTTGAGGAATTGAGAAGTAAAAAGGTTAGTGATTAGAACAAAAATGGGGAGAAAAGTTTACAGATTCAACCATGTGACAGATATCGAATTGAGGGCAAATGTCAAAGCATTTGTTGCTATGATTTTCTGTTTGTAGATTATGTCTGCGATTATCAGATTGGGTAATACTCTAAATGAATGATTTTTAGTAAATCCTTTATTAAGGTTATAAAACAGTAATAGTTTAAAATATCCATTTTTGTTCTTGTTGAATTAAAAGGTTATGTAATTATTTGTTTTATTTTGACTAGGCGTTTACAGTCCCTAATTAAAAATATTACACTTAGAAGAACAAAGACAAGCAAAATTAAAGGAAAACCTGTTTTGGAGTTACCAGAACGTAAAGTATTTATTCAGCACGTTACACTTTCAGATGAAGAGAGAAAGATTTATCAGTCTGTGAAAAATGAAAGCAGAGATACTATTGGAAGGTATGGAAAAAGAAAGCCCTTTTAGAAAATAATTTTTATTTTCTTTGTTTCCCATTTAATTGAATAGCATTTTTAAGATATGTTAGCAGTAAAGTCTGAAGTATACTGAGAGATCATTTGCTTCTTCATAGTTAAACTACTTCTTATAAATTAGTTGTTCAATGGATGAATTGATATTATAATTTTCCAGGTAAGTAATTTCTTAAGTTAGGGAAAAATTAAAGTTTATCTGAAATGGCAAGTTCTGAATTACTCGTCAGAAGATCTTGCTTCTCTATTCCGGGCTCTGTGTCATGAGGGTAGATGAAACATTGAGAGATGTATGTATGTAGAGAGAAAGTAAGCCTATTTAAGGACTAAACTTTGGGAACTGTCCACATTCAAGAAATTGGAAAATAAAAGCCACTTGTAGGAGATTCTATCAAGGAGAGAAGTATGAAGAAAAAGAAAACTGTTATAGAATCCTAGGAAAGACAGCATAATCAAGAAAGAGGGAATAGTCAGTAGTATCGCATAGTGCAGACCCTTAGAAAAAAGGCTATTTAATTTGGTGATTCAGAGGTTACTGGTATAAACTCTTGGAATAGTTTCACCAGAATGAGGTATGTAGCCAAATTATAGGACTAAGAGGATTACAAAGAACTAGTCACTATAGGGGTAGATCATTTTTCACAAAATTTGTAAAAGGAGAAAGAGTAAGACTAGTAAATAGGATTGATAGTTGTTTGCTGGATCAATTATTTGATAGTTTTATTTGGGTAACTGCCATAAGAGGTAGAGAACATGGAAGATAATACAAGTACAAAAGAGAATAAAGCAAATTGGCAGAGAAAAGTGAAGCCTAGGTGGGGGTATATAATAGCAAGAGCATAATCAGTGAAATATGAGACAAGGGTATGTATGAGACAAGGGTAGGAAGTTGAGGAAGGAAGACTGGATTTCAGCAGTCATATAAAGGTAAGATTTTAAAGAGTGGTTGAGAGACTTCATGTAGTATTGGATTATTGGGTCAGTCTGACTTTCCAACAACACGTGGAAATCTGGGAATAGAAATTGATGAAGTATATTAAAGGGACTGGGAATTGGTAGAAGGTGAGAAATTCTAGTCAAAGCAAGAGCATTTTGATGTGAATACTCACAGGAACCAGAATGAATGTGAGACGAGTGAAGGCAGAACAGGGCTGAGAAAATAGGGGAATCTTCAAAACATAAGAACTTCAGTGAGTTACAAAGTAAGTTTATTAGGAATTACAGCTATTGGGAAAGATTATTTTAAGCAAGAGGTTTCAAAGCAGAGATTTCAAAGCAAAGAGGCACAGAGTAGTTTGGTCACACAACTAGTGAATGACAGTGCTGGTATTTAAATTCAGGCAATTTGGTTCTAGAGTTTGTAGGTTTAATCTTTATATTGCCTATTCTCACATTCTTGAATATTTAGAAGTATTTGTTCCCATAATACTATTAGTTATAACAGATACATATTTACATCATTTACTGTGATGTCGTCAGTATTCTAAATGCTCTGTATGTTATAACTTTTTTAATACAACAGTCCTATGAGGTATTTATTATTACTATGCCACTGTGAGCATTCAGATCAAGACAGAGTTTAAGAAACCTGTCCAAGGTTTCTTAGTTAAATTGGAAGAATCAGGTTTTGAACTCAGACAATCTAGCTCTCTTTGAGTCTGCACTCTAATAATCAGGCTAAATTTCTTCTATTGCCTTAATACTTAAATATCTTATTGGTTTAGTGTATAATTTTTGGATCACCCGTTCTTTCTTCAAAATCTGTATTGTTGTTGTTCTTCTGGACTTTATATTGAATGTTTCTGTGGGAAACCTTGACCTTTTTTGGAAAGTTTTCTTTAAATATTATTTTCTGTTCCATTTTATTTCTCTCTGTGTAAACAAAGATGTTCTTTGTTTTTCCATATATATCATTTAACTCCAGTCCTTTACATCTTTCTGTTTAATTTTGCTTTTCTCTATCCTGTTTCCCACATTCTTTCCTATGTTTTTATCAGTGGGTAGTCTCTTTTATTCTGGTTTCAGTGTGGCTTTTCTCTTTGATGGTTCACTTTTCTCTTTTATGCTCTTAAGCTATGCTAGCTCATCTTTATTTTCTTTGCTGTTTTAATACCTTTTTGAAGCTCTTTGTCTCTGATTTAAGCTGTTGGATTTTCTATTAGGAGGAACTGTTTTATTGAGCGGTGTTAAGTTACGGCAATGTTCATGGCCCTAATTTTTATTTGCTCTTTGGCAACATTTTTCTGATGAGTTTTCTTTCACTGTCATTTGTTCTCTCTCTTGCTCTTTGCTAGTTATGACTTATATTTGGATATCTTTAGTTCTTTCTGGATTAGCAAGAGATTCTATGAAGGGGATGGGATCCTAGCTGTGCCCCAGACTAGCAGGATGTATCCCTGTTTATGACACAGGGTTACATGTAAGTTCTTTTAGGTTTTGCTTGTGCTCCTGTAACAGAGACCAGAAGCTTTACGATTCCTTATAGTGTGGAATGCTATGCCATAGTCTTTTTTGAAAACACAGGTCTGTGTGTTGTTTTCTTATTCAGTTTGCCTTCCTTCCGTCTTGGTGTTAAACTTTTCCAGGGGAAGTTCAAGCCATCAGTCGTATATACTGTTTTTGTGCATGAGAAAAGCTGATTTTCCCCTCGGAGCATGTCATCTATTTTGAAGAATTGCGCTCTGGAAAGTCTGTTTGAGATCTATAGTCATATCTTTTGGCATCTTTCTTAGTTATACTGCAGTCAGCAGCCATTTCTCTTAATTTTGCTTAATTTTTACAAATCTCTCCTGGTTTCATTAAAGATAGTGTTTGCTCTTTTGTTCCTTATTCTTGTTTTGATGTGATTTACAGAGAAGAGAACAATGACATTTTTCTTTGACAGTTAGAATATGAAATTTTATTATGTTATTTAACATTTCATAATATTGTAACATTTTTACCTTTAGGTATTTTAATGAAGGAACTGTGCTTGCACACTATGCAGATGTCCTGGGTCTTTTGCTTAGATTGCGGCAGATTTGTTGTCATACTCAACTCCTTACAAATGCAGTGTCTTCCAGTGGTCCCTCAGGTAGGTAAATATGATAGATTTACACCATATATTTGTTAGACATATTTAAATAAGAATGAGATCTTCCACACTTTATCTGTCTATCATCTGTCTATCTACCTATCTATCTACCTATCTATCTACAGTAGAAAAGAAAAGTTTTATTAGAAGGGAAAGTACACTTCCAGAAGTGGACATGGGCTTGAGCAAGAGAAGCATGGCTCAAAAGGCCAAAATTTCAAATTTAAACCATGCATTTTGCCTATGATAGAAAAAGGTTAAAGACTATGCAAGCAAACTTTTTCCTGTATATGGAAGATTAACTTGTCTAGTCATATTACAAAATTTGCTCTGAAATTAATTTTTCAGCCTTTTCTCTAGGAAATGATACACCTGAAGAACTACGAAAGAAGTTAATAAGGAAGATGAAGTTAATTCTGAGCTCAGGTTCCGATGAAGAATGTGCAATTTGCTTGGATTCTTTAACAGTTCCTGTCATAACACATTGTGCACATGTCTTCTGTAAACCCTGTATTTGCCAAGTCATTCAGAATGAACAGGTTAGTTTTATGCTTAGTACAGATTCGGTGTTTGATGGAGTGATGTAACCAGGCTTGAGTGTAATGAAAACTCAAGTTCAACAGCCTAGAAGGAGCTTTATGCTTGGATTAACTAATGTATCTTTCATGGTTAATTATATCAGTATTTAATAGGTGATATATTTCTTATAATTAAACCCTTTTAACGTAAAAAGATATTGTAATTTTAGAGGCATGTTTCAGTCAATATCCTAGTTCTACTGATTGTTACATTATCGCTATCCAATAAATAGGTCGATAATATGAGACCCAAAGGTACTTTTAAATTTTCTGTTAGAAACAAATGAAGTTAACTTTTTTATCCAGTATATCTAAAATATAGAAATAATTGATTAATTTTTTTTTCCTGTGGAAATGAGCTTTTTTACACCAGCAGCCTCTAGTGATTGAGGAACAGGGCCTCAGCCAGTGAAGTGCCCCTGGTAGATTGGCAAGGGTCAGGGGCTTGGGAAATGGCCCGCGCTGCAAGATAATGATGGGGACCTCATGAGTTGAGGCATCCACCTTAGGCTGTGGGGTTGTCTCTGTGTTGCGTCCAGTGAAGGTCTGAAATAAATACCATGAAGGTGTGGGGTTGAGGGAAGACAGATGCTGGGGGCTACAAAAAGGAATCAGACCACAGCTATGTAGGGTCCCGGCAGGAAGGCAGGTCTAAGTATGAGGCTTCAGTGGGTCTTGCAGGGGAGGCAGAACACCCCTCCCCCAGCTGTGGAGTGGGATGGTCCTCCAGGTGGGGTGCCAGGAAACCAGAAGTTCTTGTGCAGGGACTGTGATAATTTGGAGTCATTGGCCTGACTGCCCAAAGGGAGGCCAGGGCTGTGCATTTTGGAGAAAACAGCTTGTTTCATTTAGAAGTTGCTGACAAGGGGATGGATGCTATATCCTTGATTTGGCCAGGGTCATGTCCTCCTCAGAAACAGCCCTTTGGCCATGAGTTCTTCCCAGAAGCATCCCTTCTCCTGGGAGCAGAATGTCCAGCTAAGGGAGCTGCTCTGGCCTTCCCAGGGGAGACACTTAGCCCCGGGTGGAGGGTGGGGATCCTGGAGTTTCAACTGCAGCTGGGGAGTTGAGGGCAGGATGAAGGGCTTCCAGCCACCCCCACAAAGGCCTTCCCTCTTGTGGAGGTAGGGGCTGGGCCCCCAGGAATCCCATCATCCATCGGGGTAGGTCAGATTTCTACGGTTGTGTTTATAGGGTTCATTTGGTCATAGGGGTCACCTAGGGTAGGGTCCGTGGGCCCACCAAGCAGTCAAGGTTGCTCTGTATCAATGGCCTCCTTCTCGTAGTGTAGACAGGGACAGGGAGGGCATATCCAAGTCATGTCCTGCTAAGAGCATTAGGAAGAGAAGCTGGTATGACTATCCTCTACCTCCCCCTCCAAGTCCATGGCCTCATGGCGGGCTGCCAGGTACCAGAGTCTGTGGGGGCCTGGTCACAGCTGTAGTTGTAAGCAGAGGCTGGCGCTGGTTGCTCAAGGGTGCAGTGGCCAGGGATGCCCAGATTCCAGTCTTTTGTGTCCACAGCACTTACTGACCATGCCATTGGAGCTGCATACTTGGGTCCCCACAGGCACCGCAGTCATAGGAGCTACTGCGGTGTGTGATTGTTGCCCCCTCTTTCAAGGCAGTATGTAAAAATTATTAATGAGATACTTTACATGATTTTTTAAATGTAAATGTTCAAAATCCAGTGTTACTGTACCCTTATAGCACATCTCAATTTGACTTTGCCACTTTTCAAGGACTTAATTGCTACATATGGTTGTCAGCTATTAAGATAGGTCTTATGTTTTATAGAATTTTTCAAAGTAGAATAATCTTTTAAGCATTCCTTCAACTGAGGTAAAATTTTTAAAAACATTTTTGATATGTGATATATATATAATAAAAAATACACAAGTTATGATTGTACAGCTCAGTGAATTAAAAATTAAACACATCCATGTAACTAACTACCTAGGCTTCCTTGTGTCCCTCCCAGTCATTTATGCTCTTCCTCCTTTTTAAAGGTAACCTCACTATACTGACTTCTAACATTGTTTCAGTTTCAGAATCTTTTTTATTATAATGGTATTTGATATATAATTATTTAAGAAATGATCTTATTATCATGTCTTATTAGTACAAATGGACACAACAGTATGGCTTTGAATGATAGGATTTAACAAATCTTGACTGGCTTTACAGGCCATCAAGAAGGAAATTTTTTTCCTTCTAAACAGTTCCAACTAGTTTGCTGTGTTGTAGTTAGGTTCAAGAAACTGTTATTCACAGTTTTATTACTTGACTGCAAATAGTATAATGTTAATGTCAAGCTCTTGCTGCTGGTCAAGATCACGTACTTTTGCTCTTTTTTACCCATCTCACTTAACCACATTAGAACAGTATATCTATCTGGAGTTCAGCATGTACAGTTTTCTCTCAAATGGATGAATCTAATAAAAGTTTAATAAAATACTGGTTATTAGAGATAGAGAATTTACAATACTTTTTAAAAATTTCAGGCAAATTTATATTCTTATTCCTTTGATAAGTATCATTCATACTTTGTTCTTTCTTACATAGCCACATGCTAAATGCCCATTATGCAGAAATGATATACATGGGGATAATTTATTAGAATGTCCTCCAGAAGAATTGGCTTGTGACACTGAGAAAAAGTCTAACATGGAATGGACATCCAGTTCGAAGGTAAAATACCCATGCATAAATATTTGAGTATTTGTTTTGTGTTTATATAAAGAAATACTATATATAAAAATAATAATTATGCTTTTAATTTTGTCATTTGAATATTATAGTCTGTTGATGGTTATTGGCTTTTTTTAATTTTTGGTGGTAGATTTCAGAGAAAAGAAAGGTTTCAGATTATGATAGTATTCGTTCAGTCTTAATTTAAAAAAGTTAGTGGTCTTTTGCATTTTAGGGAAATAACATGGCAGCACCTTTCTCTTCATAATAAAAAAATTTTGGATACATTCTACCAAATGGAATCTAATTGGTGTCCTAATTTTTTTACAGATTAATGCCTTAATGCATGCATTGATTGACTTAAGAAAGAAGAACCCCAACATAAAAAGTTTAGTTGTTTCTCAGTTTACAACGTTTCTGTCTTTAATAGAAACACCACTAAGGTAAGTTCAACAGTGTTTCTCACTTTGAGTAAAAGGATTTTTATGTAAGTGTTTTGATTTGGATAGCAAAAAAATATTTTTGTTTTACCAGTTTTATTCATTTCACTATCTAAAATGACATTTAAAGTCACAACAAAGAATACTACTGGGCGCAAGCGTTTTTAAAGATGAAGTTCTGAATTGGAAAAAAGTGACTGTAGAGTCTGACATATTGGTAGATGGTTTATAAATATTTGTCAAAATAAATGAGTGAAGAATTGGTTGAACGAAGACATTGTAAGTATTTAACGTGTTTTGTTTATAGTATAGGAAGTGTTACTTGTCTTGTTTGTCCCTTCCATTAGAGCTTCCGGATTTGTGTTTACTCGTTTGGATGGTTCAATGGCCCAAAAGAAAAGAGTTGAATCCATTCAGTGTTTTCAAAACACAGAAGCTGGATCTCCAACTATAATGCTTCTATCCTTAAAAGCAGGTGGAGTTGGTTTGAATCTCTCTGCAGCTTCTCGAGTGTTTTTAATGGATCCAGTAAGTAGTTTGTAGATTTGTGGTATGTTATTATTTTTTCTAAAAAAATAAAGAATAAAAACTATTTGGTAAATACCTTCATAGTTATAATTGATTGTGAAAATGCCTCAGACAAACTTTGGAAATAGATAACTTATTAAATGTCTATCAAGGGCTTTCTCAAATATATATCAAATGGAAATCTCACACCACCTTTATGAGGTAGATCTTGTTATTCCTTTTTAGATGAGGAAACTGAAGCTTAGAGAAATAAAATAACTTGTCCAGTATCACACAGCTATAATATGCAAAGTAGGATCAGAGTCTTTGTCCTTAAGTACTGTGGTTTTCTACTTCTCTATATAGAGAATACATTTCTATTAACTGTAATGCTTTAAGGGTAGTGGTTTCATTCATTTGTCCAACATATAATGAGATCCTACTTTGTGTCAGGAACTTTATTGGCATTCGGAATCTGGCTATAAACAAGATCAACAAAGTAGCTACCAGCCTGGTCCTGATGGTCTCAAACTTGAATGTACAAAGGAATTGGTAAAATGTAATTTCTGACCTCTTTTCTGAGAGATTTGGTAGTTATTGAATGAAACCCGAGAAGCTGCATTTTTATAGGTGATTCAGGTGCAAGTGGTCCAGCATCACAATTTTAGAAACAATACCATTACTGGAATGTTTGGGGTAAATTTTTGTGTCTAATAAATACAGTGCAACCACTTGTAGTTGTATAATACAGGCCGAGGCGTAGATTGGGAGCTAAAATTTGCTGAACTTTACTCACCTAAGTGGGTAACCTAGAGCTGCATCCACACAGGAACACCTGTTTGTAATTGCACAAATGAACTGGTTTGGGCTGGAGGCACTCTGGACTAACTCAATTTCAAATTTGCACTGGATACAGCTTAGGCTAGAGGCAACCCTGTGCCTTTTCTGTGCATTTGTACAGAAAATTCATAACAAAGAAATTTTATTGAGATACAAATTCGAGTTATTCAGGTTGGGCTATGCAGTTGATTCATGTACCTGTTTCTGGCCTTTTCCTCACCTGAGGGTAACTTTCCAAGTAAGATTACAACCAGAGCCATATTTAGGTATTCATCAGAGTCACATTAATATCATGGCTGACAGTGGTCTGTTGTTTTTTCTTGCTTTAGTTCTGTGGATGTATTTCTAAATCTTTGTTAGAGTTGTAGTATTTTATGGTTATTATAAAAACATTCTAACTACAGATTAACTTACGTAATAGCGCAATGAAAATCGTAGAAGCTGATTTTTAGAACAAATTCTCAAATTATTTTTTCCTTTGGCTATCTCAGTACTTAATAAGGAAGAGTCTGTTCATACCAAATAGAGTAATTTAATTAATATTAAGTTGATTAGAAACTAAACTCTTTAGCAGTTATAGTTAAAAAAAACTTGTAGAATGTTTTCAACAGTTTCGTAGTAAGTTGCTTGAGCATTTTAAACTTTCAGATATTGTTTCTAATTTTAAAACAAAAGCCACGTCCCAGAAAAATAAGATTCAATCAGAAAAATTTGAGCATAAAAATCTTTTACCTTATTGTGTAAGAGTTAAGATTCATTTTGATGTTCCATTAGGAGCTTTTGGTAAAGCTAATTGCTTCCTGCATCACTCATGTGGGAATGGGAGCTGTCAGTTTTATAATGAAATAAATTTGATTCCTGGTAATCATACTATATGTATTATTGCCAGCTTAACACAAGGTTCCTAGACAAAATATAGGCAACAGAAGGAACATTTTACCTGGGCACTTGGTATAATGGTTTCAAAATGTGTCCACTTGTGAAATATAAAATATTCGCAAAGTATTATCTGTCAGTTTTAGAAAATCATAAGTTGAGTATGTCCTTAAATCTAACTTCCATATCACAAACATCCCAAAACTCAAATTACAGCAAATTAATAGTAAATTCTCCTTTTCCCTTGATTCCAAGGGAACTTTAAAAAGAAAGACTGGAACAGCCTAAGAAGTATAAATCATACTATAAAGTTATCTACCTCTGGATTTATAATTTTGTTTCTATTTTCAGGTGGTACTTTGCTATATAAATGTTCCATGTCCCCAAAACATCCTGTTTTCAGCTTCAAGAATTATAGTTTAAAATTTAACAGAGAATACTTTTTCATAAATGGACCCAATTACATATCTTTTCTGATACAAATAAATTATGTAAGAAGATATGTAAACTTTGTTTTCTCTGTTAAGTAGATATAGATCAACTTTGAAAATGGAAAAAAAAAGCAGAAAGGTATTATTTTATTGATCAACAATCATCTATACTGTGTGCTTTCTATATATCAGGACCTGTATTAGATACTAAAAGCAGTGGAGTGAAATGACAGGGGAGAGCATCTGCCTAGCATAGTAGTTATTGGGAATATGGGGGAAGCGTGGGTTTTTTTTTTTTTTTTTTTTCCCCAGAGCATTTATAATGTCAGTACTTAAATTCTGTTAGAAAAATTTCAGTCAGTAAAAGATAAAGAATACTGAAATGGAAGAACTTAGGCAGATCACGGTGATGATAAAGCAACTTATGTTCCATTGTTAGGCCTGGAATCCAGCTGCTGAAGATCAGTGCTTTGACAGATGCCATAGACTTGGCCAGAAGCAGGAAGTTATCATCACAAAAGTGAGTTTTAAACCATCTATTTTTAAAATTAGGTCGATAAGAGTTTTTAATTTATACAAATAATGCATGAATATATTATTGCAAAAGAAAAAAATAAAATTATGAAAAGCAAAATATGCTCACTTCTCTTTAGAGAAAACTACCATCAGTAGTTTAATATATGCTATTCAAAGTCTCTTTCTTGATATTTACATACATTCATGCTTATGCATAGATCTCTTTTTAAAAATTTCATTTATGATAACTGGGATCATACTTTATTATTCTGCAACATGTTTTTTTTTTCCTTAACAGGATATATTGGAAACTTCCATATAAGTGCATCTAGATCTTTTTTTTTTTCTATTGTGGTAAAATAGACATGTCATAATAATTAAAATATTTAAAAGTATTTTTAAGTGTACAGTTCAATGTTAGTAAGTACATTCACATAGTTGTGCAGTCATGACCACCATCCACCTCCAGAACTTTTCATCTCGCAGTGAAACTGTGTCCATTAAACAGTAATAACTCACCATTTCTTCTTCCTCCCGGCCCCTGACAATCGCCCTTCTACTTTCTGTCTCTATAATTTGACTGCTGTATAAACCCATTCTTTTTAACACCTGCATATATATTGTAATTTAACCAGTTTAACTCATTTGCTAATAAAAAAGTGCCATATGAGCATTATATTACATGCATCTTTCTGCATATATATATTTCTTAACGATTGGTTAAGAAAACTAGAATTCTAATTTATGATTTTTATTAGGTAACTGTCAAGTTGTTTTCAAAATAGGCTTTATGATGTAAATTTATGCTTATCACGATGGTCAAAAAGTGCCCTTCTAATTTGCATTTACCTAAGACTTTGAGTATATTTCACATATTTGTTGTATTTTTTTTTCTGTGAATTGCTTGTTTACATCTTTTCCCTAGTTTCTTCAGAAAGTGCTAATACAGTTTTATAGTATAAAGTATTCCTTTTATACATTGATTTTAAATGTTTTGTTATGTATATTGGAAATGGTTTATTCCAGGCTGTTCCTTATCTTTGAACTTTATGTGCTTTTTATCATGAGAGGGTTTTAAAATTTTTATTGTTTGAAACATGTCAGCCTTTTTCTTTATATCTTCTGGATTTTGAGATCTTGCTCAGAACCGGAGTCTTCATTTTCAGATTTTAAAAAATGTCCTATATTTACTTCTGATTTTTTAGAAATATTTTGTCTTTTGTGATTCATGACAGTTCTAATTTCATTTTTTTTCAAATAAACCATTTGCTCATCACGAATTTTTCTTTTTTTGAAAAGTCCATCCTTTTTTCCTTCTGATTCGAAATGTCACTTTTTACATAAACTAATTCATATATATTTCATGGGACTCTTATGGACTCTATTCTGTTCCCTTGATAACTTATTCCCAGGACAATATTACTGGTATAATTGCTATGGTTTTATAAAGTATGCTTGGGTATCTAGTAGGGCAAAGTGCTCTCATCACCTTTCTTTTTGAAAATTGTATTACTTATTACCACTTACTCTTGAATTGAACTGTAGATTTAGTTTGCCAAATCTCATTTTAGAATCATGTTTGGGAGACCATGCCAACTGAGAAAGAACTCTACACATTTGAATATAGCTGATATTGAATAAAGGTTAACTGACTTTAAAAAAAGAATCTTATTTGGGATTTATTGAATTTATGACTGATTTGAGTACTGTCTTCTTTATAAATGAGTGTACCCAAATATTCCAGGTACAGAGTTGCCTATAGTTTGCTTTTCTGTGTGCTGCTCATATCTGATGATGGGGTTTTAAAGATGTAATTTGTGTCCTTATGGCCATATTCTTTATAGAGAAAACCATATTGAGTGCTAAAGGGAAGCAATGTTCATCTCTAGTTATTATATCATGTTATAAATATTCTCACTAAATATTAAGGAAAAAAGGGGAGCTAAAATGTTTTCTAATAGATTATTATTGACCATTTTTGAAAGCTATATAATACTGTAAGAAAGCAGATTCCTTTATAGTAGACCATTTTCATTGTCTCAAATTTTCATTTTTTTACATTAAAGGTTTCAGATATTGTGACCTAAAAAGTACTTAACCAATTTAACTTTTTTTTTCTTTTTAAAGTTTATTGTGAAGGACTCTGTTGAAGAAAATATGCTGAAAATACAAAACACAAAGAGAGAACTTGCAGCTGGAGCCTTTGGAACTAAAAAAACAAATGCTAATGAAATGAAACAAGCTAAAATTAATGAAATTAGAACTTTAATTGATTTATAATTTGTGGGATTTTGGTAAGGTCAGTTTGATCAGATATATACAGAAGTTTGGGAAATAAGAAAAATACAGTTTTAGAAATGAGATCTAATATGTCTTCTAAAAGGGCATATTCTTTTATATCAGTGAAGAGGTATTACTGATATATAATTTCTGCTATATATAAACCTATTTTTAATACTTCAAATAGCAATAAGTTCTTATATACTGTGGCCTAAAATAATTTTTTGAGGAAAAAAATAGTTTGTTATTCAACTTTTCATAGTATCTCTGTTGACTGTTTTCATATATCTTCCATGTACTCAGCTTTTTCATATTTCAAGTAACGTCAAACCTTTTATACATTTGACCAAATTGTTATTTTCTATGTTGGACACATTCGCTTTTTCACCAATGCTTCCCATTTGTGATGCAGTGGATTCAACAATCCTTAAAAAAGATTAGTATATACACAGACCATATAAGAGATTGATTTTTTTTTTTTTTATGCCTACAGCACCCGGTCTTCCTAGGTGGTCTCCCATCCAAGTACTAACCAAGAGATTGATTTTTTTTATTGGACTTTTGAAAACCATATTTGCGTTTTAGAACCAAACCTTAAAATGTGAAACCAAAGTCCAGATTAGTTTTTTTTTGCAGTGTTATTTAAATATAATTCACATAAGTAATGTGCAATTTTATGTTCATAAAAAAATTAGGGATTGTTAGACCACGATTATCTCCATTTTAGTCAGGTGGTACTGTTGTACTGTTCATTGTTTAAATGTAACTTGATATGTTAGTGTGTAAATACAGTCTATGGGGGTGAGAGGGAACAAATTCTACCCAATTTGATTTGAATATTTAAATTATGGTATTGCTGAATAGATATTTCTATATATAGATAATTTTTATTTATGTAGGATTTTTTTTGAAATAACTTTATAAAGTTTTATAATTCAGAAGACTACTATTTGTGAGAGGCGTGATATCTAAATGACCCCCAAAATCATTTTAACTCTTAAAGACATGTTAATTATGAATGGAAAAATTTCTTTGCTGTTATATTTAGAATCAATTTGATTTTGGTCCTTCAGTAATTCATCCTTATGTTTTTTCTGTAGAATTAATCATCCTTTTGTTACTTTTTTGTTAATAATCAAACTCACAGTAGTTGCTACAGAATTCTTGATGATTGAGTCACATTTAAAACAAACAAGCTATAATTTAGCTGTTAGGTTAAGAAGTTGGTGGTATTTTTTCCTTAAGGGAATTTTTTTTTTTTTAATCCAAAGAAGAGCTTACTTACTATAACAGTAGAAGCTTGATACCTAATGATACAGACTTAAGAACTCCTTATATTTTACTTACTAGAGTTAGAAGTGACTTGACTGAAAGATGGGAGATTGGAGGCAATGTTGTATTCTAGGGCATACATCTAAGGTATGTGTTAAATTTATCAACAGCTAAGTCCTCCCCTCCTTGTGCCCTGTCCCTCGCTCCAAGGAAACAGTAGGAAGAATCTTTTGTACAGTCCCTTTTCTTTTAGCAGCAGGTGAGGCAGAGGGCTGATGAAAAGGACCAACAGGACTTTCTGCAGGGATGAGCGTGGAATAACTTGGAGTTGGTTCACTAGCATTAGGAGCAATAGGGAAGTTCTTTACCTTGTAGGACTAACATTATGCAAAAAATCAGATTGATCAGCATCTCATGAAATATAATATGTAGGTTCTCTATATAGAGAGGTTAAGTATAAAGTTTTCAACAAAAAACACCACCATCTATTTGCTTACAAAGGTAAAGACTTTGCTTGCTTCTTTACCCAAATATTTACAGACTTGTGTTTTAAAACATATTTATGATGACAAATTGGGCAAGTGGCTAAAAATATACCTGTTTTTGAACAGTTCTATTATGGTGTTAAAAAAACAAATTTAATTCATCCTGATAAATAAACCACTGGAATGAGAAATTCACATTATGCTATGCTGTAAATTGTTTCATTATTATATAGAATAATAGCTTTAGAAATATCTCAAAGACATTGTATTCTCACTTACTCAAACTGGATTTTGTTTTACATTTAAAATCAATAAAAGTTTCAAATATTTATTAGCTTCTCAGTGCCATAATTTTAATGACTTTTCCTTTAGACAGTTTAATCTTTCATTAATATCACACACCTGTGAAGATGTCCATCTTACATATGTATATTACATATCTGTATTACTTATTTGATTTTTACTGTGACAGTACATAAAATACTAAATAATTACATAATTTACTTACTTTTTTTATTTTGCTCAATTCAACTGGTCGAATTTCTTACTTAGAAATTAAAGTGTATATAATTTTGAAGTTTATGTTAAATGTCTTGATTTAAAACATTGGTTTCAATTTTATTTATCCTCTGCTAGAAAAAATAGCAGTTGTGATAACCTGCATATAGTGGTATTACTATATAGCACGCACTCTGCACTGTAGATTTAGCCCTAATTATATCTCTAGGATTGGAAATAGTTAATCAAGAAAATAATCTGTTTATTATCAGTGAGTACAGATGAAATTATCCTCAAGACAGTGTATTTTTATTTCTTTTTATTGGGGGATGTCAAAGGCATTCGTGTGTTTTTTCTTCATTTTAATTTATAGTACTTGCCAAAGTACTATTCACCAGGATTTGGAAGATTCATTAAAAACCTGCGGACAGACTTTATGTTGGGCTTATTAACAAGAACTCAGATGTTTAACCTTAAGTTTTTAACTATATTAACTTTATAATATTTACAAAGTGTGTAATACAACCTCTTTCCCTCATTTAATTCATTGTCAAGTCTATAGTAACCTTCCTTACAAGTTCTATATTCTGGAATTTGGTACCTCATTGTGTGGTACTTCTGAATAAAAAGAGCCAAAAACACTAGTGGCTGTGAACGATTGGGATGCTTCCCTGTTTCCATGCCTACTTCAAAGGGAAAACTCTGTTGATTAGAAACACTTCTATAAGCAGATACAGTGTTTTCTTTCATGTTAATATATTTATGTTGTGTGAAGTAAGGAAAAGTGGTCTTCTATATAAAGCCATAATATTTTTTACTTTTTAAAAGGTAAATTACTTCCAATCAGATCTTTTACTGGTTAAAATGGGTTATTTTCTCTGTTCTGCTTCCTTCTCAACCTTCCTGTTCAAGAATGTTGACAAATTTAAACCCATTTCTCCTTTTAAATATGTAAATTGATTTCTACATGAAAATACAATTTTAATAACATAGTTTAATGTATGTGGTAGAGGCCACCTCCATTAACCTTAACCAAGTATTCAAAACTTTATAATAATTAGGCTATATTGGGACTTCTACATTTATAAGGGGAGATGTCAAAATGATTTCTTAGCCTGGTGGATAAAACAAATTCTCGAGCATGTCTTTGCATATTTGAAACCCAGTCTAGACTACAAGAGGGTATTTAATGTGATCAGAAGTGATGCTAAGAGTCATCAAAAATGTTTATATTGTTAAATATGTGCTTGTTTACTAAAGCAGAGATACGGCATAATGTTTAGGGAAGTTTTAATTAAGTTTGCTATCTTTTCAGCATTCTAGTTTATTAAAAAAAAAAAAAAGGCAGCTGAAATTAACAAGGATACAGCTTCCCAAATACTTTTAACTAATTTACACTTTTTGTTAAGGGAAGGGCTATATTCCATAATGATACATGGAGGTTTTTAAAAATATTGCATTGGTATCAATATGTTGACAAAAAAGGTAAATAGTTCATGAGAAATGGTGAAGGAGACTTAATGTGCTGCTTGTGGATACAGGTATAAGTTAAGTGAATTAAGATAAACATTCACTTTATATATGAATCATAGACCTTGATCAAGCTAATCAAAGGATGGATCTGACCTTTGCATAGGCAAATTTGTCTTATAGCAAAATATATCCACCATTGTTCATAAGGGGATAAAAAATTGATATATTTATCACCTCCACAAAGTATGTTCTTGTAATCTGAGTTACTGTTTTTTACACATTTTACTAAGTAACCCTTTGTATTTTAGGCGCCCTGGAAAAGATTTTGCAGTATAATTGTACAGCTTTGCATGTAAGAGTTACTACTTCACCTTAATTAAAGCATATCCTTAGAAGATGAGGGAAGGAAAAGAAATCTGTTAGCCCAGTTCAGTGCCTTTCTAGCCTCCTAACTCGATAGTTTTATGCACATTTTCTATTTTCTGTGGTAAACTTTCATCCTTTCTGGTTCTAAGTTAACAGCTTTTACTGAATACTTATTTAAAATAAGAAATTATATAAGCTTTTTCACTTGTTTTATCTCACATGCTGTGTAAAAGGGAACAAAAGGTAGTAAGTAAACACAAAAATTAGTACCTACTGATGTTTGAGTCTCTGCCTGCCCCCCCACTTTGATGCTACTTTCTTCAATTGTAAAAGAAAAAGCTTTGAATATTGCGATCTCTTCTGATAAAGATGGAGAGCTGCAAAATACACTTAATTACTTTGCATATTGCATGGTCATAACAATAAGGCAGTATTCATTATCTGAAGACTAGGTTTCTGTTCATCTTAACTAGGGACCCAGAAGTCAAAAAACGCCTCTGACTAGCTAAGAAGACTGCAGTAAACCTATATATTTGACTTGGTAGAAAAGGACTAGCATTCAGAGGCCCTATTACTGAACATTTGACTCCTCCTATTTTTGTTATAAACAATAGTGAGACATGGTAACTGTAAGGCTGGACATTGAGAAATAAACCTCAAAAACTTAACAGTGAACACAATCAATATCAAAAGAGTTCAGCCGTTTAGTGTTAAGGAGATCTTACCCTTGTAGGGATATGTTGACCCTGAGCTTATCACAGTATCACAGCATAGTCATAGGAGTTTTGCTAAAACAACTGCAAACAGGATAATTCTACGTAAGATACAAAGGCTATTCAGTAAGTCCTCACTCAACATTGTTGATAGGTTCTGTGACTAAGCAAATGATGTATAGTGAAACCAATATAACCACAGGCTGATAAAGTTAGGTTCCTACAGCATCTCATCAACATTATAATGAAATGATTTGCTGTATGTTGTGAAGCTGAATCATGTCCAAGTCAAAACTCACATCTTAATTTCTATCCATGGAATTTCTTATCCATGTTTTTTTTTTTTTTTTTTTTTTTTTTTTTTTTTTTTTATATAAAATTATTTCAGGCAGCCTATTTAGGAAAACCTTTGTAAAATGTTTTGTACTATTTCCCAAGTCCTATTTCAAGGCCACTGCCCTTACCTACATAACAAGCAAAATGAAAGCCTTTCCATTATTGTGTTACTCCCCAGATTTCTGACATTTGTATTTCTGGTTATATAAAGAGGTTTCTCTGATCTCTGCCTGTTTCTCTGCTCTCATTGTTTTGACCGTAGATTTGTTTAATGCAGATCTTCAACAGCTTTGGACTTGTAGCATACACAAATCTGAATCAAGGTCTTTTGCAGATTATCTCTTTCTTATTCTCTGATTATCTGCAAAATGAGGATACTATGACTGATAGAACTGATAGAACTGAGATGTAAATACTGAGTAAATATTGTCTTTTCTCTTTTTGCTTTCTTACATTATTTTTACTTAAAAGAGACTGAATTTCAGCATCTGAAACTCAGAGAAATCAGTTATCAGATAACGTACCCAAGTATAAAAGTAGACTATAATCCATTTTTGTATGATAAGCAGAGACAAAAAGCAAACCATGTCAGACTATTTTATTTAAGGAGAAAACAAGTCTTACTTAATTTAATGCCCCAAGTTTCAGTGACATTAAGAAGGTAAACACAATTATATTTATAGATGTTATTTATGGTAATTTTTTCAGGGAGCTGACTCTTTTGTAAAAAGCCTTCACTAATTAGAAGTTGGAGCCCCTGCTGTGCAACAACCACCTCAGCTCTTTATGCGTCTTCTGCTAAAAACTTGACTCCCTATTCTATTTAGTGTAAATGCTTCCTTAATGTATCAAGTGGTTCTCAAATGTCATTTGGGTCAGAGTCATGTGGAGTGCTTGTTAGTTGAAGTGGAGATACTGTGGCCTCAACCAAGACCTATTGAAATCTGAACCTGTAGTGATACGGCCCAAGAAACTGTACTTAAAATTAAATATGGTGTTTTCAGGAGCAGCCAGGTGGAGCTCAAACTTAACAAGCTCCTAATCTTCATTTACTCCTTTTCCCTCACTCTTCACATCCAATACGTCAGCAACTTCACCGCCTTCACCCTGGTGAAAGGAGGTTGGATTACTATTGTCTTTCCAGGAACACTATAATGAATTGGCCTTCTCATCAACACTTTTGTCTTTATTCAAGCTAATTTACACCAGCTGCAAAGTAGTGTTCTTAAAAATAAATCACAAAGGTAAGACCATCTTTTAGAATAACTGCAGTGGAATAAAGCAAAAACTATATTAAAATTTATTAATTCATTGTGGTACTATAACAACACCCCCCTCAAAACCACCTTTGCTACCTTTGGAGGATGCTAGGAAACCAATTTCTTATTTTGTATACTTGTGAATGAAGGGAAAGAATCAAGCATTATTCCTGCCTTCTTTATAGAAATATAACTCAGGTTAACCAAATTATTGATGAATGGGAAGTATATAGAAATATTTCAGCTACTAAATGAGAGTATCACCATTTGAAATCCCTATGAAATAATGTACCTAGGCAGTGCTCAAAAGCAGTTAATATAAGAAGGTAACCAGAGATTCAGAAGTAGCCAACACCACTATAAAGTATTGTCTCAGATATACACCTTAATAGAATACAGGGAAACATCATGTCAAATTGCAATCAGCAAAATGCAGAATGTGGGAGGGTACAGGACAAATTTAGTTTCTTCAATAAATTAATTGCAAGGAAACAACAAATGGGGAGGGTAAGGAAACAGAAGATACATCTACCGACAGATGTATCCTTCAATTGCAATATATGGACTTTACTTGCATCTTGAGAAGAACAAAGTGGAAATAAACAGAGGGCATTTGGAATTAATAGTTTTTTCATGTGATAATTTTCTGAAGTCCTTATGTTTTAAAGATGTATATGGAAATATTAAATATAAAATTCTTTATATGGGAATTGCTTCCAAAAAGTTTGGTGGGGAAGGGTTGGTAGAGATATAGATGAAACATAACTGCTGAAGCTGCATGATGGGGGTCCTTTATACTCTTCTGCTTGCTTTTGTGTGCAACTATAATTCCCCATTAATAAAAAGTTAGATATAAATTACATGAATAAAACTTCAATTGCTATTGAATTCAGAATCCAAAGCCCATACCTTGGGCTATGAAGCCACTGCTTCCCACTCCATCCTGTCTTGGAATCCTTTACTTCCACCAGGCCTTTGCTCACACAGTTCCCTTTGAAGGGAATATTCTTCTTTCCCCTTTAGCTGTCTCATAGCCTCTCTTTCTAGCTTAATCAGCATCTTTAGGTCTTTCCTGACCACCCTGAGGCTGGATTTCACGGTTAATTGCTGTCAGTGTACTTTGGCATAAATGGTAATTACATTTGTTTCTTCTTTGGGCTGTGTTTCCTACTAGAATATAAGGAACTATGTTTGTCTTACGTGGTCCTGTATTTCTAATGCTTGTCACATGTGATATAGTAGTGACTTAATAAGTGCTTATTGAATGAATTATTGTGTTGTCTCTCTTAAATGTGTATGTCAACTCAAACTGTGTTTGATGTAAAACTAAGATGACTAAATAAATACTTTGGTAGATGTTTTTTCTGGAATAAGCTCAGGTAGTTCCTTGAAACCAGACATATATCTTTATGACCACTGGGATTGTGAAAGCAACATAGGGTTGAAATGAATTTTGAAATTGTCCAAAAATAAAGGCTCATTTGTATGACTTGTAAATTACATGGTAATGAAATTGATTTCCATTTAGCCTTATTTCTCTATCATAGGAAGAGCTCAGCTCATCACCCCCACCCCCCAATGCATCTTAAAATATCTTCATACCTAGCCTATGACACATAGAGACACTTGAATCTTTGTATGGTAGTGCTTCATGTACTTGAAGATCACAACTCATTCTCCACCAGCCGAAACTGTAGCTCATTTTACCTTCAGAAATCATTTATCGTTTAATATCTTACAATTTTAGGTAAATCCTCAGAGTCTTCTTGAGTTCTTATGGTAGTTAGCATCCAAGGCAGCCCCCAATTCTTGCCTCCTGGATTCCATACCTGTGTGTATTCATTCTCACCTGTATTGAATAGGGAGGGCTGACCTATGTAACCGATAGGATATTGTGGAACTAAAGGAGAGTGGCCTTTAGGGTTAGGTTATAAAAACCATTGCGGCTTCTGCCCAATTAAACCTCCAAAATTTCTTCTTGTGATGGTCTACTCTCCTGTTTTCATCAATAGAATGATTTCTCATTACTTTAGTTTTAAAAGATTATTTTGGATCCTATTCTCCACTAGCTTGCCATCCTTGCAACCTAGCATCATCTGTACATTTTTAAAATATGCATTACATTTCTATCATGTTCAGTCAGAAATAAAAACACTAGAAAACATTGGGTCCAATATTGATTCTAACAGTCCTGAAAGATTGAGTATATTCAGAGACTGACAACCTATGATGATTTTAAGGTTATAATATTCTAAAATCTGAATACCCACTTAATATGGAGATGCAGTGTGGGTGACAGATTAATTTGATCTCACTTTCATCTATCAGATCCATCACCATCTCTGGAGAACACTAGATTTAATTATCTTTAGATGGAAACCAATTTTTAAAGCATATATTCCACTGTCAAGTTTTACACTGGTTTTAAAAACACCGACAAATTCTACAAATCATGAAAAATTATCTAATACATTTTTAAAGGGTAGTGGGAATCCTTAACTTACTTAATTAGACAACTAAGATATGGCATTATGTCTTTATTTTTCATACAAGGTGCCACTGCAGGTAACCAGAGAATACGCTGCTGTTTTCAGATATACAGAACTGAAGAAAAGCATTTTAGCATGCTGCTTCATTGTATACAGAAAACTGGTGATCATCCTCAGACACTAAGGCTAGGAAATAAAATGGGTTAATGTCATTTGTTGGTATGTTCATGAATCAGCAGTGGTATAGGCTGCCTTTACCTGAAAGCAGAATTAGAATCATTCTGGCAGCCTTAGGTAATCCTAAAATGCAGGTCTAGTGAAGGGGGCAAGAAGCGAGCAAGACAGGTAACTGACCCATTCTGAAGGGAGACTGATTTGGTGCCTGGCTGAGCACATTTTAAAAGATTTGATACAGCCATCTCAATAGTTTAAGACTGATTTTCCCTTACCACATAAGTTCACAATCAGCATGATTGAGAATTTCTGAAACATTAGCTGAATAAGCCTAGGGGTTAAAAAAATAGAACACTGTCCATATAACGGAATTGCTACTTCACAACTTTTACCCACTTCTCACCTGTCATCCTACAAAAACACCTCATCTGATGAATTAGTGAAAGCCTCTAACAACTGTAACAGACCTTTCTTAACCCAGTTCTAGAAACTAAGTATCAGAAATAAGTGCCTGTGAAGTCAGGATGTCCAGGGGAAAATGGCAGTGTTTCTACTGGAGGTAAGTGTCAAGTTTCCTCTTGATGTTATCAAAGGAATCCGCTCCCATGTAATCGGCCTGGCCCTGTTCCCATCGCTCCTTCCGTTCTTCTGAGGACACTAAAGGCTGTGCCGTAGCCGGGATCTCCCCAAGGGACAGTTGTGATATGGCTTCTGAGACATCCTCCTAGAAATGAGAGCATAATCAGAGATTCCTTGAGAGCTGAAAATCAGACTGTTTTAAAGAATGCAATAAATTGAAGAAGGTGAGAAAAGCCAGGATGAATTTATCATGCAAAGTAGCAAAAACTGAAAAGTATTACATGAAACAAACAAAAAAAGACACAGAAATACAAGGGTCATATGATTTTTTCCTAACGAAATGAAGACTTCTTGACTCAGTGAAAACATTGGGAGAACAAAGTAATTAGGGTTAATGTTTAAGTTCTGCATACCTTTCTACAGAAGCCACAAGAGAAAGCCAGTGTATAGACCAAGTCTGAAAGCTGCAAACAGTTCATTAGAAAGTGTAAGATGGATAAACAAGGGAATGAACATAAGTCTCACGATAAATTCTTGATCTGTGTGGGCTCAGAAAGGTTGAGAACTTAAACAAAATGATACTTCTGAGGCTAAGCTGAGAATCTAACCAGAGAGCCACACCACATACACAAGTTGTCATGTTATAAAAGCAAGAGCTAAATGGTTTAAGACCATGCACCAAATTCATCTGTCTGTTCAAGCTTATTATGGTAATAAGCATCTCTTCTTGTAGCTTCTATTAATTTAATTAGCTTAGTTTTGAACAACTGTTTCAATTCCCATCTTCACCTTTCTTGTTCATAATTCTCAGTCTTTGGGTTACAGAAGGAACAAAGTAAATGTGTAGGAAATGGAGCAAACCTAATCTACATTAAATTTGATTCTCATTATATAGATATGCAGTTAATTTTAATTGTACCATAAAGGAATATCAAGGCTATCCATATTCAAAAAGCTCTGAGGTAAGAAGGTACTGGAAATCTTAGCAGAGAGAAGGGCAAATGAATACATATAGGTATTGCTTCTGAGAAACCAGTAAAACAAAACTTTGATTACCTGTTTTTGTTAGTATATATAAGTGTGTATGTATGCATTTGAATATACTGGAACGTCATGGTTTGGGTGAATTCCATGGGACCATGTTATGCTGAGGCAACATAAGTCCTTCCCTTAGATTAGCCCGGGCTTTGCCTCCCACTTGCAACAGGAGTGACGGAGAGGCTCCTCCAGTGTCCTCAGCTCACAGTATTTTTCATAAAGGTAACAGTCTCTCAGACCTGGATTCCAGTCCCAGTTCTGCTACTGACTAGTCTGTTACACAACTAAGAGAAGTTATGTAACTTCGTTAAGCCTCAGTTAATATATAAAAGGGGAATATTAATAATAATATTTGATAAAGTAGTTGTAAAAACAGGTAAATTTTCTTAAGCACTTACCATGTGCTTAGCAATGTTCTAAGTACTGTACAAGTGTTATTTCATGATCCATATAAAACAATTAGAGTAAGAACGTGCAAGTTATTTTTCCCTTTCTCCTTTTTATATTTTATCACAAGTGTTAATAAGTGAAATGGCTAAAATGTATACCATAGCAAGACAGATCTCTTATAACCTTATAGTCTCTTATAATTACAGCAAGATAATTAATCAGTTAGATTTGATTATAATTCACCCATTCAGTTCTATTCTTTTCATCTTAATCAGTAGCATAAAAGTTTAATTTCTTAACCTTTTCCAATTCTTCAAAAATAACAAACCTCAGAAGAAGACCTTTAAACTCAGAAAAGATGCTTAACAGTTTTGTTATTTTAAATGTTAATATCTCCACTTCCTCTTACAAGATTTCTTTTTCTGGATCCTATAAAACCATTAGGATTACAAGCATAGCCAATCAAAATAATCCTAGAAAAGTGTGTTTGTAGCTCATGTTGTAATTTTCACTGAAAATGCATTCTTCTGAGCAGATAGCTAAAATAAAATAGGTATTTTTAAATGTCTGCAGTTTCTAAAATGTGAAGTGTGTCATTCTTTATTTTTATAAATAACCACTTTAGGAATAATCTTACAATCTTAGGACAATGGGCTAAGGATTTTATAGTTACAATATATGGGTATATAGTAAAACCTCTAAAACCCTTTCTTATGCTCTAACACCTAATGAAATTTGCCACAAAATCTACTGCTTTAGTCTTTGTTGGTATATTTCTCCTCCTCTGAGATGGATATTTTCTTTCCACAAATCTTATTTATCTCTCTGTTTAAAATACCATGAAATACTCCATCTACCAGTATACCAACTTTTTAAAAATACAGCATTAGTTATCTGAAAGGAAAAAACAGAACCTACCACATTTAGGTATGAGTGGGTGTCTTTGACAAGGCCAAATTCTTGAAGCAGAGGTAAAACACTGGTGGCAAAGATGTCCCACCACAGGTTGAGAAACTGCGGATGAATCATAGTGGGATCATGGGACTCACTTTTGACACTTTTTGTTTTAGGATCATAAGCATAATTCCATGGTTTGATTCGTCCCAGGAAATGCACAACCTTGGCATTTGCACCAAACCTGCCAGGTGAACGGAAGTTGAAATGGTTAGTGGATTCTGAATGCTTAAACAAAAAGATAAGCAACACTTTATTCCCTATCCTCAATAGTGCACCTTCCATCCTGCATTACTGGTTGGAAAGAAAATTGAGTTCACTGAAAAATTTTTAGACATGTTTTTAAATTATTCAATTGTATGTTAAATGTACATAAAAACCCAAAAGTATCAGTGGATCAGTACAACAACCAAAACAGCAATTCATTGTGGATGGGAAAGGTACAACCACTTGGGAAACCATTTGATATTATCTTAGTAAAGTTGAAAATGCTCACGCTCTGCAACCCAGCAGCTCAGCTTCATGTGCCCTAACAAAACTCTTACACAGTGTAACAGGAGACATAATCAAAATATTCAGAGCAGCAGCATTGTCTGAAACAGGCATGAACTAGAACCAACTGAAAAGACTGTGTTAGGTGTGATTACTTCTCAGCAAGTGTTCACTTCTTTTCCCAATCTCCATGATGGAGTACAGTTCCTTCCTCACTGATGTGGGATATGCTCATATGACTTGCTCTGGCCAACTGAATGTGGGCAGAAACGACAGTGTGCCTTTGAAAAAGCATTGTTTTTGTTCACCCTCTCTGGGACACTGCAACTTCTGCCAGCAGAAGAATGTGCCCTGGGTAAAAAAAATGAGACACATGGAGCAGATGTGGATTAAACCTGTGACCTGACTCCAAACCCAGCTGGGATTATCAGAGCTGTTCTAGCCTTTCCACAAACATGAGCAAGAAATGCATGTTTACCGTTGAATGCTACTGAGATTTTATGGTTATTCCATTCTATTTTTTTCATTCAAAAATATTTATTGAATATCAGCTCTATGCTAATCACTTCATTAAATATTCTCACTTTATAACTGCTCTTTCAACTTTTTAAGTTCCCATTATTTTTTTCCTAGACACAGACCCGTATTCTCATTTGGTTCAAAGAAAAAGACTGAGATGAGGAGGCTCATATTATCTGCGTTCCCCTTTCTATCTCTGGCAGAAAACTTAGCCAAAGATATTTTCCCTCATGTAATTTCAAAAGCAAGTATCACTTCTTCATCTTAAAATTTTAAATGGCTCTCTGTGCCTGTCCTATGTATTAAAACCCAAATTAATGTCCTGGTTATTTGCATTCTATTTTTTTTTGAAGGACAACTTCTGGTATTTCATATCATGGAATGTGATACAAGAGTGAAAAATGAACTATAGCTATACACATCAAGTAGCAAATGAATGAATTTTTAAAATATACCGAAAAAAAAAAAAAAAAAGAAATACATACCTTCAAATTAAACACCTATGAATCCACTTATATAAGGACAAAACCAAAAAAGTACTATTAAAGAATAGAAAAGCAATCAATATATATTTCATGGTAAAATGGGACAAATCCATGAGTGTTGGGTTCAAATGTTAGATTTTAGTGAATTTATCCTATAGGCAACCAAAGGATTTATTTGATCATGATATATAGAAATAATACAAACTCTATTCATGTAAACTTTCCTGTCTCCTAAAATTTTTTAATGTCAGAGACCTGTTATACAGCTATCATTATCTGAGAGTCTACTATACTTGGGGCCCCAATTATTTAAGGAGATGATTGGGAATAATAGTCCTGCAAGTTAGATTTTACTAATGAGTTAATGGAGGCTCCTAGAGGCTGAGTTGCCCAGAACCATACAGCCAGTAAGTGACAGAGATGGGATTTGGCAGTTTTGCCTCTCTCTTAATCCTGAGCTCTTACCATCCTACCATGCTGCCATTCCAAAACTATTCAAGAAAAACAGAGCCTATTGTAAATTTCCTCCTAAGAGTTACTATCCCATAGTGCATTTCTTTTGAAAATGAAGTGGATACCTGATATTCCCAAGTTTATTCATGCACACTCACACACATACACACAAGTACTCTTAACTTTATCCTTAAAAGGATAGAAATCATAATGCTCAAATTTGTGCACAGATATGGCTATCAATTAAATAAGCAACTGTTATGTGAAAGGCACTATGCCCAGTGCATGGTCCCAAGAGGCTTTTGTCCAAACAGCAAGATAAGTCATCCACATAAAAATAAACAACAGCATAAGCAAGGCGACAACTCAAGGCTACCAAGGCAGTGCTGACATTAAGAGCTATGAAAATTGCAAAGCAATTTAGTGCAGGTAGGAGTTTTCAGAAGAGGCTTTGTACAGGAAGTGGGACGCAGACAACGCCTGGGAAATATGGGCAGAATTAATGTCACTGATTGGGGCCAGAGTATTGAGGGGCAGAAGAGAAAGAGCTCACGAAGATTCAGGAGTGTGATGGCAGAGAGATTCACGAGAGAGAAAGGGAGAAAGATGCTGAAACATAAAGAAATCAAGTGCAGGTTTCAGATGTTATTGGTTCAGGGTATGGTCAGCCCTACTTCTGGACAGTAAGGAATGAAAGCTCTTTTTACTGGTATGGAGATATTACTTGGACCTAACTGCCACACACCTAACAGATCTATGGAAATGAAAAGGGGTAGAAGGAAAATAAGTTTTAGAGCAAGGACTCTGAGAAGAGCAGGCTTGGGTAAGTCACCAAACATGGAAGGTTTGGGTTGGCCCAGCCAGGGACCTTTCCAGGGTTGGGGACGGTGAGAAGGTGCCTCCTAAATGGGAAACATAGGCCTCAGGAAGGTGGAAGGGAAGCAAAGACAGACTTTGAAGTTGGCATAAGGTAGTTATACACAGGATGTGCCTGGAAATCACCTGGGGCTGCCCTGAGCCTAATATAAAGGGAATTGTTAGGCCTAACAACACTGGCTACCCTATGTGACGGTTTGTAAGTTATACAGTTAAAGCTATATAACTATGTAACTACATACTACCTGTACAAACAGAACAGTATTTATTTACACAGAAAAGTAGTGTGAATGACTTGCTCTATTAGCTTTCATAATAAAACACTTTGTTTACAAAAAAAAAAAGAGCAAAACATCTCAGTTTCTGTATCTAGAGTTTCAATTCAGATATAAATTTCATGTAACTTTTTTTGTGTCTCATCATATTGCCTGAGAAATTTGTTTAAAAATAATTCTCTGTTATTTTAATCAATTTATTCAGTCATTAATGAAAAGCCAAAGTAATCATATCAAATAAAATAAATAAGAGCACAGGTCATAAGAGCACAGGTCATAAGTACAAGAGGAAATTACTTTTTGCTTCAAAGAATATTTTAGCCTAAATGCAAATTTGGGAGTGTTCCTCATAGAAATGTAACCCAGGATATTTTTCTGGCGTTAGCTCTCTCTCACCAAAAGCAACAGTCAGGTACCAGTCAGAATTAAGGTTACCTGGCTAAAACAAAATAGTTGATTAATAAGAAGGGGAAATGTTGATGTCAGAAGATAAAGTCAACTGACCTCGACCCAGAACAAGGATAACCAGATGATTTACTGACTCACTGCCTGATTTATCCATCAAATTACCAGCCAGGAACAATAATAAAAAAAGTTGGTTACATATTACAATTGTCTCTAAATTACTGAGAGCCATTCATTCTGACCCAGTAATAGGGATTTGTCTCAGCTTGCACACATCTCTTAAAATAAATGTTCTAATTTTAACAAGATAGAATCTCAAAAGAGACGTCCAGATCACAAGACATAGTTTGAACCTGAGCCAGCAATAATACTGCTTATGTTAGCCGTTAAAATAATCCCTGTGACCTGATGTTTCCAAAAGATCAGAGAGAATTTTCATGACTAGTTTAGCGGTTGAGAAATGTAGCTGGTAACATGTGGATGAGACTACAGAACTGTTTAGAATGAAAAAGGAACCCATGACAGTGCATACGGGGACAATTTAATGTGAAACTCGTGTGCAATGTTTAATTAGGTACCAGAGAGAGAAACTGCACTGCTCATGCGACCCTTCTCTGGGAAAGGTGGCGGCAGTGCCGGCCATTCTCTGCCCACTCTGATGACTCGTGTTCTCTGTTACATGACCACTCGCTCTTGTACCTTCTCAGACTCGCTCTCACACAAAACCCCTCCTCCCACAACCAATTAGCCACCTCTCTTTCCTCATCAAAAAAAATTTCTACTCTTACCCACTCAGTCTAAATCAAGTGTCTTAAACCCAAGTGCCCATAGGATGGGCTGGTCAGGCAGAGTTGTGGACCTGGTGAGCTGGGGACTGTGCAGCATGAGTAAGTGCATGTTCCATCACCAGAAAACAACTGTGGCCACCAGGGACCCACCCAGTTCTTCCTTGCCTTTCAAGCTAAATAACCATCCAAATCGTGCTCTGGAAATCAGTACGAATATCAGTACTAAAAGCCAGACTTCAATAACCTAGACTAGGACCTATCAGGTCGGCCTCTCTTCACAAAGAAGGCCATGGAAAGGCCCACAAAGCCAGGCCACCAGGGAGACTTAGTCTCTCCTGGCTGATTCGTTCGTTCATTTAAAACAACAAATCCACCCCCTACCTGTATCAGTACCTGCACACTCTGCCTTCCTTCACGGTATTGTCCTTTCTTCTGAAGCCGACCTCTCCACTGTGCACTAGGATGCATCCCCTTTCACCTACTCAAGGACATCATGCCAGCAAGTCTCCCTTCAGCTTTCTGCGTTATAACTGTTCTTTCTCTCTCCCCCTCCTTCATCATTCCCATCAATATACAAACGTGCTGTAACTTTTCTGATCTTTACAAAACAAACACCACCACCCTCTTGATCCTACATCCCCATCCAGCTACCAACCAATTTCTCCGCTCTCTTTTAAAGAAAATGGTCAGAAGAGCTGTCTACGTTCACAGTCTCCAATTCTCCATTTTCTTGGACCTGTTTCAATAGGCTCTCTCTTCCACCATTCCACCAGATGTGCTCTTGCTGAAGTCACCAGCGACCATCACATTCTAGGCCCAGTGCCAGTTCTCAGTTGTCCTCTGTCAGACCCATCACAGCATCTGGCACAAATGGATCACTCCTCCCCTCTGCGAAATGCTCTTTGCTTGGCCTGTGCAGCACCTCGCTTTGCTGGGCTTCCTCCTGCAATGCTGTTCTCAGAGTCTTGAACCTGTTCCTCCTTATTTCCTGCCTCAGGGCTTAGTCTTCAGGACTCTCTTCTATCATAATCATGCTCTTGGTTACATCATCTTATCTCACAGTTATAAATATCACTTATCTGCTGACAACTCCTATAGTTATGTCTCACCCAGACCTCTCTCCTTAATTCCCAACTCTTATGTCTACTTACCTATTACATGTTTTCACTAGAATGTTTAATATGCACCTCAAACTTAATACAACCAAAATTTAATACATTCAAAACATCTCTGGTCAATGCTTGCTCCCGCCAACCTGATTCGCCCACAGTCTTTCCCAGCTCAGGAAATGGCAACTCCTTTATTCCAGTTGTGTAGGCCTCAAACTGTAAGAGTCATCTTTGACACCTTTCTCCCATATCCCATTGAATATTTGATTTTTTTCAAGTTGGAATTCTGGGTTTCATGTGAAATTCCCTAATTTTTAAGCACTGATAACAGCATTGAAAAACAACTCTGAGAGAGACAAAACATATCTGTGGGACAAATACAGTCTGTATCTCACCAGTTTGCGATCTCTGAGGAGAGTATAACTACCACTCAATCTTATGAACTTCCTCTCCTACTGAGATGGCGTTTCTCAACCAGACTTCTGTCCTTGAGATATCAATCTGTGTGCCCTCTTTGTCTCTTGTCAGAGCAGCCTCTAAAGGCTGGGCTGGGTCTGACATGGAAGCTTTTCCCTGGCGATGAGCACCAAGGTGGGAGACAGTGGAATAGGCAGCAGTAAGATCTGAGGACAGATCATCTGATAGAGATAACACCTGAAGATGAAGTCAGATGATCAGATGGCCATGAGAAGAAATGGGACATCTGGGGCCTAACAGGCATCACTAATGCCCAGAAAGGAGAAACAAGACATCTAGGCAACCGCCACTCGATTCTTCTTCCACACTCAAAAACCACAATGGACTGTGCCATGTGATGTATAGGAAACCCCGCACACTATGCAGTTGCTAGGTTGATAAGGCTCTAACTCCCTCATTCATCTATGAGGCCTCCAGTAAGCAGAATGTGTGGACCCCTCTACTGTGCTAACTGAATGACGAATGGGTGAGTGGACCAACGAAAGGCTGAAAAAATAAGAGTGATCCAAATTACAGTGCCTCAGAGTTTCAGGTGAAGAAGTGGGAGTATGAAAAGAAATGAACACTGAAAGGCTATGGCTTCAATGACAACAGCCAAAGGCATCTCAGGGACCAAAAAATCCAATCAAATCAGAAATATACAAGAACGACAGAATTTAGTACGCTGACGGTTCAGTATCATTTTTGGAGAATATTGATTTTTAAAGAGGTGTAATAAGCTCTTAGTGAATAAGTCACACTTCTGAAAAAGAATAGATATGAATGTCTTCAGAAAGGTTAAAAACAGTGAACAAATGGAAAGAAATCTTTTAGGTTTCTAGACCTAGTTTCTGAGACTAGGCCAGGCCAGGTCTCAGATCACATCTAAACTCAAATAAAAGGGTAAGTTAAAAGGCTTATTTGGAAATTATTTGGTAGATCAAGCTTTATAGTTAATCAATTTGACCAATTAATTTGTATGGCAGTTTTAAGCAATACCAGAGAATTCTTTATGACTGCTTTAGGCCCATTTTATATAGCATGATATGATATGCACAGCTTTTACTAAGTGGATACACTAGAAAGCTAAAATGGAATTAAATGACTAATTTTAAAAAGACTAATGAGATTTTGCCTAGTGCTATGCATAAGCCAAATGCTATGCTACATAGATAAAATAGGCCTTCCAGATGGAGAAAATGTTAAAAAAAAAAAAAAAAAAAAAAAAACTAATATTGATTAAAGCTTGCTATTTCTCAAACATTATGCTAGTCGCTTTCAGAAACATTATTTCACTAAGAGATAAATTTATAATTCATTTTTCAATGCACATATTACAAATTAACTCAAAAATTACTCAACCAAGCATTTCAGTTCTCAAATTATGCTGTGTTAAAGAGGATCTTCTATTACAGAAAATATTACTAATTGTTTTTCAGAAGCTATGTTTGATTATTCAAAGGGGTAAAACTATTTGTTTCCTTTATGTTTTACTCTATCCAAATAAAATGTAGAAAAAAGTGTTGAATATGCTACTTTAATGGCTCAAATTCTTTTAAGTTTGCTTCATATTAGACTATCCTTTAGTGGAAACTTCAAATAATAGCAAGGCTAGACCTGTTCTAAGACATCTGGAGCTCTAAGATTCTGGGGGACCTAAATATTGCCTTGGTGATCTCATGGCACATGGTTGCTCGGAGCTGGTAAGACAAATTCTCCACTCCCCTTTTCATGAAACTCAAGTTGCTCTAAACCATTCCATGGTTTCTCATTCTACCTGCCACCACTGATGCTGTTCTAGGGACGACCAGAAAACCACAGAGCCACTCGGTCCTGGAGACCACCAAGGTTATTCTGAGCCCAAGAGAGGGTTTCAAATTCATGCTGAGGTCCCAGAGGTCCACAAGGCTCTTTATGGATCTTTGGTGGCCTGGATGTTTGGGATTGTCTACTGCAGCTTAAAGATGTGGACCACAGTTTTACATTAACTTGAAACAAAAATGAAATATCTGCCTTTTCAGCCCTTCCCAATTTAAAGAAAAATGTAAGAAAAAAAAAATGTCTCTGGAGATGGATCTCTGAAAATAAAAGCATTTTCTGGCAGAGGGAAGGAAAAATGAGTTCTCTGATCTGGTTTCAACACTCCTAAATAGGCAGCAATGCGGTGAGACAGAGTTATTGCTATGAGCAGTCTTATCATAGTAATGCAGAGCTGACATCTCCAAGGATGAGCTTTACAGACGTAGCACTAGCTCCTGTCAGGCCACAGGCCAGATGACGTCTGCCTAATGGATGGGGTTGCTCCCAATTTCCCCAGTGCGTCATATACTCTATGATTATGGCAATAAACCAAGGAGACTTCCAAAATTAGCACTCGTTTGTTGAGCCAGGAAGAAGGAACCATCCTAACCATTTTGGTAATTTAGATCTCAAATTGTTTTTCTGGAAAATTCATTTAGAGGATATAAAAACAACTGGGTTCCTTAGAGAGGGGATCTGTTTCCAGCAAATGAGTGAAAACCCTAAAAACTTAACTCTGCTTCACCTGGTTCTTGTTTTAATTTGTCAAAATAAAATAACTGCAAGCAGTGTCTGTGCAAATCAGACTATCATTGAAAGGTACAGTGTGTTCAATTTTGGTAGCAAGGTGAAAATCAGATGAACTCCAAATGAACCATAGGAAAAATAGTTGCTAGGCACTGGGGCCCACATTGCACAAAAAACATGAATCTTTAAATGCTAGGATGACCCTGTTTAGGAATTGAGACCAACTGTCAGATTCACGTCTCCCCAACATATTCACCTCAGGACATATGCTCACTGTGCAGAACTGAGTGTAATGGTGGGTAGAACTGCTCACACTAATAATGATTTTTTCTCTTTTGCATGCTTATATTTTTGCTTGCTCAGCTGAATCTAGTCAATTAAATCAAGCAGCTTCCCTATGAAAGACAAATTCAGTTCTAGGGGGTCAGCTGTCATGGTTTAAAGGAATTCTGTTCAAACTGGCAGGGTTAGTTTTGCGGCAATAAGGATTAAAAAGAAGCAGGCCCACATTTTCAAGCAAGACAGGTTTGTACTTTATTAGGCCAAGGACTAAGAGGCAAAAATAATGCTTCTCCTATTCCATCCCTTGATTATGAATCCTGTTTTGTTTGTTTTACTCAAACTGCAGTTAGTGTGTTTGAGAGTCTGCCTGTTTTGTGCTAGAAAGGCTGTAACATGTCGGAGACATATGCCAAGAGAACAGTTAGGGGAGCGAGAACACAAGATACTTATAATCCTTCTCTGGGGGATGTGACAAAGTCTGCCCAGAAAAGAATGGAAAAGGAAACATTCTGCCACAAAAAGCCAGACTTACTCATTATTGTGGTGCAGACTTATAGAGAGGATTCTGGATAATGAAATATGAAGAGTGAAAGGCCCTTTGTTTTCTGCTCACTCAGGAATGCCCACGTGGGATGGGGAGTGGAGAGACAACCCATCTCAATGAAGAGCTTTGCTGTTCACTGCAGTGTCTCAGGATCAACCTGACAGCTTGGCCTCTGTTCAGGAAACCTGAATCATCTTCTTGGTTAAACACAAATGAGTCAGAGGCTAAAGAACAGGGCCCAGGCACTCAGTGAGACAAGAGCTGCAACTAGGCTGTATTGGTTGCTGAATCAGAACAGCACCAGCGACAATGCCAAGCAAGTACGTTCCCCAAAACAAGAGAGAACTTTAAGTGTATGAACTCACTTCATCCTTATGCTAGGTATTATTTTTCTACTTGTCTTGCATCTAGGGAACTGAGGCAAAGAGCCTGAGCCACGTAGCAGGGAAACAGCAGAGTGAGGCCATGTGACCTACCTTCCTGACTTCAAAAATTACTCTTACGCTATACTCTCTCTCAAACAGAAAGGACTAATAACCTAATGTTTATTGAGTGCCTAAGGGGAGACCAGGCCCTGTTTTAACCACTTCACATGGTTACCTCCCTCAATGCCCACTAAAATCTTTGTGGTACATCGAGGCAGAGAGAACCATCTAGGAAGTGGCTACTCCAGGAAGTGAACTGAGATAGCCCAGCTCCCCCAGCCCCTACTCCTGACCACAACACCACACTGCTGCCAGCATCTTGCTTAATGCCTACAACCCCATGGAGGGAACTGTTATCATCCTCGTTTTACAGATGAGGAAACTGAGACTCAGCAGCCAGCACAAGCAAGAAGTTGAGTTTGCATCTAGCCTGTGTTCTTGACCATGACATACAGATGATTTATCAGAGAGCCAGGCACCCCAGGAACTGATGGGACCCCGTTTCTCATAAGGTAGCTAAGTTACTTCAAGCATAAATGGATTGAAAACTTCAAGGCCTCTCCCCGTCACAGCTATGTTTCTTACAAGAGAAAGACGTCCCTCAAAGTTCCCACCTGTTGTTGGCATCAGACTGACAGTGCCCCCTAAAAATCTTAAACCCACTTCCCTGTCCCCACCATCCCCAAGAAGAGTTAAACCATTTGCACTTACGCTTTAAACGCCGGGAGGTAGGAGTATATAGAAATGCTGCTTAGGTTATAAATAAATGGCAGGTGTTTTCTGATATCTGTTGTTGCCCAGCTGCTAAAAAATGTGTTCAGTAAACCCTGGTCCCCACCTGAAATAAAAAAAAAAAAAGAAAGAAAGAAAAGAAATTACAGTCACAGTCTTCAAGGACAATTCAATAATTTTAAAGGAATATATACCTAGACCTTTAAAAATAGGTACTAATTCCATTTTTTAAATAAGAAATTCCATGTTAACATACTAAGGACATTTTAGGGGGTGACAATTTTCCGGAGTTAATTCATTAATGCAACAAATATTTACTGAGCAGGTACTAAGTGCCAGATACCACATCAGGCACTGGAGAGTCAATGGTTAACAGAGACATACATGGTCAGTGGGTACTGATACTGGCAAAACAAGAATCAATATCATCAGAAACGGGGAGAAGAGCAGTAAAGAAAAATAAAGAGTATCACAAGTGCACATGGAAGATGCTAGAGAGAGACCTTGCCTGATGGGTCAGGGAAGCCTTCCACGAGGAAGCTGTATTTAAGCCACGATCTGAGAAGTGCATGAAGTGCATAGGAGCGCTTGACAGATGCAGGGGAAGAGAAGAAGGGCAGATGAGTTTCCAGGCAGAACAATGAACGAACACCAAAGACCTGTGGCAGGCATAGACTAGACCACATCGGGCCTGGATTTTAGATTTTATGCCCGGTTAAATATTTAGACATTATGTTAAGAGCAATGGAATAATAATTTAAAAAAAAAAAAAGTGAAAAGAGAGAAAACTGGGATAATGAAATTATTTTCTGGAGCCTCCAAGTGTTGGCTCATCGACAGAAGGCCCAGAAGACCACATCCCCATGGTGCACTCTCCTGTTGCTGACCAAGCCTCCAGGCAGGTCCAGGTCAGTTACCAACTGGACCAAGGTCAGCCACAACCATATAGCACAGTGCTTGTTCAGCCCTTGGGGGTTCCTGGACTTCCTGCCTTCCTTGCAAAGTGAGGACCAAGCCATTCATTTGAAAGAAGTAAAAACAATAAAAAAATATGAGCACCTAAATTATAAACACACAAGTCACCGAACAGGTCACTATGCCACCTCAAAACATATTCTGCCATATAACCCATGTGCTTTGTGTTTTAGGCTCATGAGATTTCAGAAAACACTCAAAGAACCGGAATCTCCCCTGAAGCAGAAGAGCAGCTCGGATGTGTGGGTTGTGTGTATGTGTGTGTGTGTGTGTGGGCGGGGGGAGATGGGAGTGGAAGGAGGGAGAACCCTGCACTTGCGAAGTTCGAAGCCAGCGCACTGAAGTTATTTCCCTCCTTGGTCTGCTTTGCCTTGAGACCCAATTTCTTTTTCTAAACATGTAGCAGGACTAATTGGCTGTCATTACTAATTGTTTTGTTTTTCTTGGTTTTGAAAGAGACTAAATTTGGAGATTTATTCAATATTTGGAGCTAAGCAATAAGATGAGGGCATTAGGCTTAAAGTCCAACTGCACCTTATCTATCCTCTGTGTATTACATCCTTTCCAAACACCCTCACAATCACCTCTACAGATCAAAGGCATTAGTTGAGCAAATGTCTATGGAGCAAACTCTTTGTATAAGGAGGCTCTGATAGGTTCCCATTCCTTAAGGGACAAACAGCTTAACAGAAAATTGCAGTTTCACCTTTGTAAGTTATAAAGGACAATAAAAATGGCATCAGGTTATGCTTCACTTGTTACATGAACAAAAGAAGATTTTAGTTATATGGACAAATTAATGTTTTGATACAAAAAATATTAAAGCCAAAACACCATATTATACATCAGATGCTCACTTTGGGTTCTACAAAGATATCCCAAATGTGGGCATAGACATTGGTGGTTGAGTTACAGAGGCCTGAAGTCTTACTCATTTCCTTTTACAAATAATCATCCAAATAAAGCCTGAAGAAATGTTCATAGCAGCTTTTCTCATAGTAGTACAAAACTAAAAACAGCCCAAGTGTCCTTTAGTGGGTGTATGAATGTAATACTGCCAATACTGTTTGAGTTCTCTGTGTGGGCTCCCCAATTCAACCCCACTGTCTCCTCCTCGCAGAAGTTACCACTTATCATGAATTTTGTCTGCAATTGTCTTGATTTATATGTATGTATCCCCAGGCAACATATGCAGTTTTGCTGGTTTCTGAACTTTGTAAAATTGCGTTTCATTACTATATATTTTTCCTGCTTCTTGTTTTATGCTACATTAGATGACCTTTTTTTAAATTAAACAATTTACTTAAAGCAACTATTTTCCATACACAATGCAGTGAAGAAATCTAATTCCATGCAGCTAAGAACAGTAGTTGTAAAACAGAATTTCCAATCTCATGAGTTGAGCCTGATAAACAGGAGGCAGAGCTGTTGATCCCTCTCAGCCCCGGCTGGCTGCCTCTGGCCTTTACCCTCAGGTACCTTACTAACAGCATCAATACCTCAATGGTGTGCCACAGCAGGGTGGAGACGCACTGGTGGAACAGAAAACAAACAAGAAATGGAAAAGGCAGGGTAGGAGACTGGTGAATCAATGATGCCCAGTCAATTTGCAAATCTCTTAAACAGTCAACAAGGACCCTGCCTCCAGAAGTGACACTACAGACTGTGAAAGTTCCATGGCCACTGACTATAAAGAGTCACCTTTCAGCTAAAAATTGTAAATTAAAAATAGAATTAAATATCACCTAGAAGTCTGTGGCTTCTTAAATAGTTTTTAAATTCAGCATGCTAACCATCTTTTTCCAAATGCACAATCCACATCTCAAAGTTAGGCAAATGTTTTAGCTTCATCAGAAAAATCTATGTGTGCTGTTATCAATATCCTCTCTTTAGAAGTCCCTAAATTAGAGCACAGTTCAAAGGAAAATGCAAATCTAAGCACATCTGTGCTACAAAACATACGAGGATAACCATTACGATTGCTGAATTTTCACTATAAAAACCCAAGGACTTTTGTCAAGTATATTATAATCAAACCTCCACAGTCAACTTTATTTATGCTGACAGGTTAGAACATTTTTAATCTCAATCATCTGAGAGTCAACAGACATGATTAGCAGACATGCTGGCAGCTGTGATCCTGTAGGCATGGGTGTGGCAACATAGGTGAGAGACAGAAAGGAAATGGAACAAGGACACTTGGCACCTGTTTGCAAATAAAAGCAAATATCAGATGTTGTATCATCCTCCCCCCACTCTGCCTAAGTGCTAGTAATAACCTTATAACAACTTGGTATTTTCTAGGTCTTTTGACTAGGGTCATGAACCTGGTAACCACGGACATACTGCAGCATTTATCAGAAAGTCAGCCTATTATTTTATAAAACAGAAATGGAATTGAGTGCTTTCTTTTATATTTGTGCACTTGTTCCATGCTTCTGTAGTCTGCATGACCTTCTACAGTTTGTTGGCAGCTGGCTTGCCTACTGCCTACTGTAGACGGCAAGGGAGGGTGGGCCAATTCTGGTTTAAACATGAACTCTAGTATCTCAGCCACAGGAATGTTCTCCCTAAAACTGCGCTACTCAAACTGTGGTCCAGGTGCTAGCAGCATGGGCATCACCTGAGAGCTTGGGAGAAATGCAGAATATTAAGCTCCAGCCCAGACTTACAGAATCAGAATTCATATTTTAATCCCTAGGTGACTTGTTTGCCTATTAAAATATGAAAAGCATTGATTTAGAGTCCTTTAGAGAATGACTCTTTTTTATTTTACATCAAAGAATGTAACGATCAGAAATGTCATTTCTATAGAAAATGTCTAAAATTATATAATTAGGTATAAACATCATAAATAGGATGAGTAAGATAGGTTCCAGCTTTCAAATGGTTCTCAACCTAATAAGGGACAGAGGGGCAGATATCAAGTAAAGGAAGTAAAATATGCGTAATACTGTAATAGAGATACAAATAAGTGCTGAGATGAAAATGTGACTTACTCCTTAACACTGACTTTGCTTAATATACTTGGCAGGTTTCATCATCCCTGCCTATAGCAAGCATGCCAAGGATTACTAAACTGCAGTTTATAAATGGCCCTGCTCGTGGGGATATTTCTATAAGGTTTACTAAGGATCATCGGATTAACCCCAGGGTAGCTCATGGTAATCCAGGCACTGGGAGAGCGGGTTTCAACCTATTTAAGCCAACGACAACTGATTTACTTTATCATTTTATGTTCTAGCTTTTATTTTTCACCTTAAAACAAAGATTCTTAATAATCAAGCTAGTAAATGGTTATATAAATTGCAAGGGAACATTTATTCTTGGCTTAAATTTCACTTTCTCAGTCGAAGGCAGATCCTCCTGGTCTACATTCTATTAGCACTCTGAACTTATCGGAATAATTACATAATTAACTGTGCAATTAGTTAAGTGTCTTTAAGGTCTCATAAACTATAAGCTTCAGAGAGGCAGAGATCAAATATTATTTATCAGTCTATTCCTAGTACTTTAAATTTAGAATCTTACCCAGATTAGAAGCTAAAATAATTTCTGAAACACTGAATAAATGGACTATAGAAATGTAGATGGGAGTACTATTTCCAAGAATATGTCCAGACCCATAAAACGATGCAAGAATATCAACTGTGCTGATTTAAAAAGACAAAAGTATTTCTAGATATTGTGGCTCAGAGGGGAATAGAGGCTGTATGGTGAGATTTATGTTTCCATTTCTTCATCTGTAAAATGAGAAATATATCAGCTGTTCTGTCAGAGAAATGAATTTTAAGTAATTAGTGTGTAAAAAGGCCAGTGTAATAGAGATTTTCCTTCATCCTGTGTCATTCACAGGATACATTTTTCTGAATGTTGCAATGTGGAATAATTGGGAGAGAAAGGGAAAGAAAAACCACACACACAACCCAGTTACAGAGCTGAGGAAGTCTCTGGTTCAGATCTGGCTCTGCCACTGGCTCAGGGACACTGGGCAAGCTGCTGTCCTGAACTCTAAGGATAGCAGGTTCCTAGGACCAGCTAAATTGAACAAATACGTTAATGAGTGAATGAATGAATGACTACCTCAACAAGATTGCTAAAAAATCTTAAAAAGAAAGTACAATGATGACTGTAAGAGCCTGTACACATGTAACACTTTTAATCCCTTCATCCTCTTCTGCTTCTCACAGGGTTCATGATCTCTGCTGGTTATAAGGCTAGAGACAAATAGATGGCTAAGCAAAAACAAAAACAAACAAAAGAAACTCATGGGTACAATGAAATAAAAATTGATCTTAGGAAAAAACTTGTGTGTGCTCATTTATTTTGCTATTATATGTTATGACTTCTGCTTTTCATCTTTACTTATTCAAGATACTTATTAGCCAAACTATCAATTAAATGACAAATGCAAGAAAACAGAGAAATTTTCAAAGCAATTGATAAAATGCCCTAAGGGTCACAAGCAGCCTGATGTTTGGGCAGCTGGTGTTTGGACAAACCCCCGAGGCAGCTGTCAAGGTAGAACCTATCAAGTCAAGAAACCAAGTGAGGCAGATCTGAATTTCTGAGCTCACTGGGTTTGGACAAGTACTATTTGGAAATGCCTCTTCCCTTCATTCCTTTTTTGGGCAGGTCCGGCCTGAAGCCTAACTAGAAAGATCAGGAAAAGTGGCACTGGGGTTGATTTTACTCTTTAACAGAACTCAGTACCAAATATTTTCTGTTAAAAGTAATTTTAAAACCTTATTATATTCACCTGATTTACCACATTTCCAAGCACACACAAAAATCTTACAGTTTAAGAATCTCAGTGACCACTTAGAATTAGAATATGAAACACACAGGTATAATGACCTCACAGCAGAGCTTAGATTCTGTTTAAAGTTAAACCATACCTAACATTCTATCATCAATTTATTCTCTCCAACACTTTTTGAAAATTCAACCACAGTCCAAAATTTCATCACTCCAATAAAAAGTTTAGGGTATTTTGGTTACAGTAATCAAATGAATCCCCTCCCCCCCCTTTTTTTTTTAAAGAACACTCCATGTAGGAAAATATGAATTCTTTTTACCTTAGGTTTTTTTGAAACACATACAGATGAAATTAATAGCAACTCTGAAGTACTAAACTCTTGTCCTCAACTGTATAAGCACCTTTAATTTAGATCCTGTAGAGTCACAGGGGTCTATGGCCATGCTACCCTAAACAAGCCCGATTTGGTCTGATCTAAGTAGCTAAGCATGCATGGTTGGGCTTGGTTAGTACTTGGATGGGAGACCACCTAGGAAGACCAGGTGCCGTAGACGTAAAAAATAAAAAATAAGGGATTGTAAGCTGACAAGATCCTTGCAATCTGTGAGGTCAACCAAGGTTTGCCTCTCCTAAAATTAAAAAAAAAAAAAATAGAGTCACAGGGGAAAAGAAAATAAGCTTCAACTTGCATTCAGATTGATTTCTTCAAATTAAGAGCCAAGAACATCAGCTTTATTGCACACAAGCGTGTGGAGATAAAATCACTGATTAGTCTCTGTGACATTATGACCTTTTTCTTTCTCATTGTTAACAAGCCCTGAAGTTAACCTTATTTTGTCGCATTTTATAAAATATTAGTTTACATTTATTTCACAACAGCTATTGTTCAACTTTCAGGAACCACATAACTTTGGTTATGAAGTAAGTGCCAAGACAGTTTGCAAATACAAAAAAAAAAAAAAAAAACCAGTATAGGAACTTAAACACTTTATGATGGGAAATTAGATGCCAGCCATGAATCAGGTATGGAGTCACTTGCTCTAAATTCTAATATTCTAGATATCTAGTATGAAAAGAAGTCAAAGTACTTAGCATGATTTGCCATATTAGGATTATGCTCTTGGCTGAAGGTTGTAGTAGTGGGTGGTGCGACTAAGGACTAGTGATTAGAAGTATGACAGCCACATTCTTTCCCATTATTAGAGTTGTGAAAGCAGCTGCAGATGCTCAGCCAACAGCAGCCTGTGTAGCTTGTCAGTATACACAAGGCCTCATCAGTTTTTGTTGAACATATGCAAGAGATTAAGCAGAACCTGCAAGATATTCAGACTGTGATACAGTCATCTGCGAAACAGTTTTCTGTAACACGAGTCTAAAAATGCTGGAACTTAAGCACCCTGTTCCATGAAACTGGGGGAATAGGGTGGACAGATACCTATGGATATTAAAAAATGTATGTATGGTAAAGTGAAAGGAAATATTAGAAAATACTCATCTCAGTGCCTATGGCATAACACCCAAACAAAATGGGGCACTGTATTGGAAAACCTGAGGCAAAGCAAGCTTACCACCATTAGAGAAAAGAATGTAGCTCACAAGAAATATTTTATTAATATTAAGCATCAGTCCAATAAGTCTTTATGCCACACAGGTATGAATTCGATAGGCTAGTATAATAGTCCCCCTTATCCATTGCGGATACATTCCAAGACTACCGGTGGATGCCTGAAACTGCGAATAGCACTGAACCCTACATATATATACTATGCTTTTTCCTATGCATACATACATTTTATGGTTCTCTTTGGCATATCCAATTACCAGTATCACTATCTTGCGCTTTGGAGCCAGTATTAAGCAAAATAAGGGTTACTTGAACACAACCACTGTGACACCATGACAGTGAATCTGATAACCAAGACAGCTACTAGGTGACTGGGAGGTGGGCAGTATATACGGTGTGAATATGGATACACTGGACAAAAGGATGATTCACATCCTGGGCAGGACAGAGCTAGATGGCACAAGATTTCATCGTGCTACTCAGTGTCGTGTGCAATTTAAAACTTAAGAATTCTTTATTTCTGGAATTTTCCATGTTTAATATTTTTGGACCACAATTGACCTCAGGTAACTGAAACCACAGAAGCAAAACCATGGATAATGGGGGACTACTATAAACCCTTCGACAGAGGAGCAGGCTCCCACAGGATGGAGTGAGCTTTCTTCGATGAGTAAAGCTTATCAACATATCAAGCAAAAATATCTTTTCATTTAAGAGCTCCTATTTTATTCTGCTGAATTTAAACAACATGTTGAGAATAGGTATAAATTCCTATCTGCATAGTTTAATTTTCAACTTTGTCAATTAAGCATTTCTATTAACAAGAAAATTCAACCCTTTACCAACAAAGAGCTAGTAAATAGTGTACAGAAAGGCCAGCATATAGAAAGCTCCTGGAAACCCTGCTGCTGAATGATGAAATGTGTTAGCAGGCACAGAGAAAATCTCTCAGTAATTTCACATTCTGGCTGAAAAGGCAGAAAGTACTTTCTAGGTGAGCACTTTTCACACACCCTTGCTTCTTGACAAATTCACCAACTCCTCTAGTGCCCCTTGATTTTAGAGTAAGATAGATGACCCAGGTTGGTTTCTACCAGTTAGTTAATTAGTTTTCTATTCTAAAACTGTAACCATGGCATACTATCGTTTGGTATCTAAACTCTTATCTCTCAACAAAATCTAACACTCTTTTAGATAAGAAGTTGGATTCTCTTTACACTATTACAATTATGTGGATTTCAGGCCACAGGACCTATTTTAGAATGTGATTCTCACACTGGAGTTGAGAATTTACAATGAATTTCTGGCAAGATTATACTACTTCCTTCAAATTCGATTAGAGGAGGTGAAGAAAGCTACACTCTGATAGGAAGGTTAAGACAAACTGGACTTCTGCTAAAAATACTCTTAACTTCCTTTCACATAAAGGTAACTTATAGAATAAGCAGTAGAAATAGGAAATATATGTTTTGAATTCAAATACTAATACAGCTGTCATTCCTTAAATGAAAGGAAAGTAGAAGCTAAAAAATAAGTCAGTAAGTAAAGAAGTTACATTTGACCACAATGAACACTCAGCACATTTCTTACTTAAAATTGTATAAAATAAGACTGTGCTTCCTGTCAGATGCTGCCATTCATTATGGTTCAGATATTCCTGCTCACTGTTTTAGAGCACGCACTGTCCTTGCACAGAGCAGTTTCTCAACCTTAGCATTATTGACCTTTTGGGATGGATAACACTTTGTTATGGGGACTATCCTGTGCATCAGAGGATATTCAGCAGAATCCTTGGCCTTTACTAACTAGATGCCAGTAGTACCCTTCCCACTCAGTTGTGACAACCAAAACTGTCTCCAGATGTTGCCAAACATCCCCTGGGTGGGGGGAGGAGTGGAAGGCAAATCACCCCAGGTTGAGAACCACTGGCATAGAAATATAAACTAGCCAAATTGTGAAAAAAAACTGAAACTTAAACTTCCTTAGTTGTTTCAAAGACATTTCAAATAGCTGCATATCCCAAATCCTCAAATAATTGAACAGAATGCAATTTCCGTGAACAGCAACTGTTAAATCCCAATTTCAGTGTTATGTATAACTTAAAATGTTTTAACTTCCAATTTCTTAGCTTCAAACACTTTTAATCTTTTAATTTAAAAAGTTTAAATCTGAAATTTTGATTTTTAAATTTATAACTAGTTAATGGAAATGAGTCCTCATAATTGCACCCAGGGTTACACCTTAGGTTACACCAATTGAGGAAAGCTGTTTCTGCTAGTTTCAAAAGATCTACACACTGCAAATATCAGGTTTGCTCTTGGAGAGAGAAGGGGAAGAAAAGAAGTCCCTGGTACCGAGTCTGCTGCAGAGCTCAGGGCTCTGGCCCAGCCCCATGTCCCTGACCTGGCCTTCTGCCACAATGTTAAGTATCTGACAGAGAGTCACTGCTCAGACCATGACTTCTTAGAGCATGTCCTTCTTCCTAGATACACTGCATCTTTCCTTTACTTAAAATATCCATCAACATTAATTTTTTAAAAGAGCTGCTTTTACGTATTAACTACTAGCTTTGTCTTATTGTTTATGGTTTTGTTGCTTAAAAAACAAAAATGGTTTATTATTATCTCAGAGACTGGCCTGAAATGGAAACCCACCTACTAATTCATTTGATCAAAATTCTCAAAAGGATGTGAGGCCCGAAATCACAAGTAGTCAGAACTATTCATTCTGGTTCTCTCATTCTCTCTCTCTCTCCATACATACATATGTGTATATGTATATACACACATACACATTCACACACACACACACACACACACACACAGCTACAGATACACTTACACATTATGGAATATGGATGCTGACTTTGCCAATGAACTACCTCAGCCTTGCAGATACCACTCTATATTATGCACAGCCTTATAGGGAATGAGAATATAAAGACAAAAATTATTCGCATAAACTTTCCATCTTTTTTTAATGTCTCCCAAGAGAATAGAGCTAAATTATTTCAAATAATTGGTTTATTCCTTCAATTTCCATGGAGACAACATTTGTTCCTCCTGTTACCTCTTGCACGTAAGTTTACTCATATTTAAAGACAGTTGTTAAAGTTTTTGATTTGTCTCACAGTCTTTTGAATTCTTGAATAATCATAGTTAGCTTACTATACTCTCATTTAGAGACAGGAGAGCCAATTAAAGGGAAGTCTGTAAAACTGTCTGTCCTACTTTAGGTTAATCTTATGCACCTATAGAAAAAAATCCATGTGCACACAACCACACAATATTTCCAAAAGCACACAACTTAAAATGCTACATCTCATGTAATGCTGTCTTCCAGGCACATTGTAACTATACCCCAAGGAACCATTGTAACTATACCCCAAGAAGAGCAGCCCCTAAAAGTTACTAACAGTTTATCGGATATAATGATAAAAGATACATACCATCAAAACTTCCTTGCTCAGAAGCAACGTGCAACAGCTGATTATATGTTTCAACTGAAGGTTGATAAACAAAGACTCCAGAATTGAAGCAGTCAGGCCACCCTGGGTCTGGTGCTGCCGACAATTCTTCTCTCTCAAAAAGGTCATCAATATTTGCTAGGACCTGATTCAAAGAGCGGGGAGTGAAAGCATTACAGAAATGTTCTACTGCAGCCTACCCTTCTTAAGTTCTCCCTAAGTTATCTAACACAAAAGATGCAATCTGTCACTGGTCTTAACTATTCAGATGACAGCTGTAAGGTGGCCTAGGCCTACTCTCCTTCATCACCTGACACTTTTTATGATAGTGGTTTTATTTAAATTTTATTGTCAAGTCTAGACAGTGTTCCTCAAATGCCTAACTGATCTCAGTTACTATACACATCTTTTTAGCCATCAAAGCCCCACTCACCAGAGTATCTGCATCCATGAACACACATTTTGAATACTGTGTAAGTGACCAGCAGTGGAGTTTGGTTAACGTGACACCCAACTCAGGCCTCTTCATTAAGGTTAGATGAGCAGAATCACCACTGTCCAAGACGTCTACTATGATGACTTCATCAAAGACTGCCTCTAAAACTTTTCTGTCAAAATAAAATTTTAAAAAAAATCATGCTTAGCATTTCAGAACAAGAGACAAATAAAATAAGACTGCAATCTTATTAGCCCATCCCTCAATTACAAGAGCAATCTGTTACTTTGTTATAGTACAATCTCTTAAATATGTCCTAATTTGCTTTCGGACAAATTAAGTTAATTTGTGTGTGTAGTTAACTTTACTAAAATAATAAGAATTGCTTATAGTGAAGAGGAAGCACTTGTAATAAAACATTATTGTAGAAGAAGTTTTCTATTTTTTATTGTACCACTGGACACCAAGAAAATTGTGGAAATAGCTTGCAAAAATGTAGCTAACATTTGGTAAGAGTACATCTTTGCAAAAGCCTATGCATTTAACAATGGTATCTTATTAGAAATGATTCTTGCTGACAACCATATTTTTACAAATGATTCTGGGTAAAGTACATAGAATGTCTGCAAAGAAACCTATAACTAATCATTTTTGCTAAAACAGTCGATAAAGAACTGCCTGTGTGTCCCAAGGGACGTTAAAGGACACAGTTGTTAGGCTGCCATTTTTTAGAATAGAATATAACCAGCATTTATTATGTCCTTAGCACTCCTGGCATAAAGACTCACTTTGGTTTGTGTGGTACAGCGCTTCTCCATGGCCAAAATTAACTAAAGATTTATTTTAGAAAGCAATCTTGAGGTGGGTTAAGGGGAGTATACTTAGGCGAGACACTAAACTTAGCATAAGTAAAAACATATGATAAAGAAAGATCATCATTGAAAAGTTATAAAATCAAACATGCAGAACAAAACTGGTATTGTATTATCTGTCTCCAGAGCTGTACAAAAATATGTTCTGGTTTCACATAGTAAATGTGATCTTTTAGAAAAGAAATGGCCGGTGGCACCATCTACTACAATAAACGGATGAGGGGAGGAAGGGAAACTAAGATTACATCTGTCTTCTTATACACATCCTCACTAAATAGACTACAAATTAGGACATACATATTAGGAGACAGTCTTTAGGCATTTTCCTAAATTATCCTTTAAGAACAAGGTTGTTAGTGTGTATATATATTTATCTCCTCCTCTTCTGAGGTCCTTGGAATGTGCTTACATATTTTGAAAAAAGTCACAAAAAAGGCGTTTTCAATTTCTAAGAGGGTAGGATAACGTAAAAATAAACACAATACAGAGCTGCTAGTGTGCCCAGATATTTTTAAAGTTCGTATTAGGAACTAGGCAGTTCATTTAGATACTTCAAAATTTAATTCCAACAAATCAAAGTGAACTAACCCAGTCAACAAGTAGCTTGTGCCCCACAGGGTGCTCTCCTAGCACAACCGAAATTCTGAAAGTCCTTTGGCAAATATACTAATTTATTAAATTGTAAATAAAGATCTTTAGGTTACAAATGTTAACTGGCAGTGGAGAAAACTGCTACTGTCTTTCAAAGTTAGTTTCCCTGGTTTGAAACAGGAAACAAAGTAGCCCCTACTGAATTTTGGGGAAGTAGTGAATGTGAAGTGTGACTACATAAAGGGAATGCCATGGCAGAATCCCTTACTTAGATCATCCTGAGAGGACTTGCTTAAGGGAGAGTTCTGTTCCTTGTTAGGATTAGTAAGAGTATGGGACAGAACACCTCTTCACAGAAGGGAGCTTGGTTGGAATATCTTCCAAAAGCTAGGAAGAGGTTTCAGACCCAGGAATCCTTCACTCAGCAACTCTCATCTTTCTCCTGAAAATGGTATGGCTTCAATGTCCACTGATGCCAGAAACGGAGAAGGGTGTCAGAGTACCACCACAGATGTGCAGTGAGGTCCTCACCTCATGGAGTCTGAGACCTGGGGGGTGGTGAGCACAGCCAGCCTCCTGGTGGTCCTGTGCTGTTTCAGAGATGAGCCCAGGACCAGGGCTCCTTTGGCGTAGGCATCGTTTGTGGTCAGTGTCACAAAGGCCTGATCTTAATACAAAGAAAAAACAAAAGATTCATTACAATATCCTACCTAGAAAAAGCTACCCAGGATCCGCTGAAACTAGTAGTGTGGCAAAAATCAGCTCCTCTGTCAACCTGCTCTAATTTAAGAGCCCAGACAAGCTAAATTCTCAGACTAGCTTACAACCCAGAGGGTGAACCTCAGCCAATTAACAGATGGTAATGAAGAGATCAAGAAGTGCAATTTGTTTCCCCTACAAGGTACCATAGACAGTTTTTTTTTGTTTGTTTTCGGCCAGGCACAAATCCAACAAACGACCCCAAAAGAGAGTGTCTGAAAGTGGAAGCCGTATTCTTCATTCTGGTGCCAAGTTTCAGGCTTTCTACAATGTTTTCCGAACCTGGAACAAAGACCACCTCACCCACCCTCAAGAGTCACTTTGAGCCTCTGCTCAAATAAGAGAAGCCTTCCCTCCTAATGGTTCTTTCTAAACGGTGGCCACTGTTAAATGGATTTCCGGGTCGCCTCACAAGGTCTAAGATATCTGCCTCCTTTTCCCTGGAGATGAAAGCAGTACTCCCTCCCCTGTACCCTGAGGTCCCCCAACATACATTCTTTTTCACTTTTCCTCTTTCTCTGTCTCTCTCGCACACAATCTCACAAAAAATCATCACTTAATTGCCGAGACCAAAGGCAAACACATGGATTATTCTTCCTACTAAACAAGCCCCGCCCTCCCAAGACCACCAACCCAGTCTTTGGGATTTCTCCAGTTCTTCCCTGGGGTGATTCTGGGGCACATTCCGTCTCTGAGGGGATTTTAACATTAGTAAGTTGGGCGGGCATCCAAATGTACAGGATACTTAGGATCAAGCTCTAGCAGGGGTCACTTGGGGGCACTGTTGCCTAAGCAGGGAGTTGGGACATTTTGTCACAAAGTCACCGTCTTTCTGTCTTAGGTTTCCTCATTCTCCCTTTGCCCATTTTCCATTGTGGAGGCCAGAGGAGGTGGAAATTCCGTTGAGAAGTCTTCTTTTAAGTTGTCAAGTGGGCCAGCCCATCCCCCAGCCTTTGACCTGAAGGCCATCTTCGCAGATAGTATTGGACTCTCTTCCAGGACAGGCCCACTATTAAGTTGTAGAAAGAGTGGTGTTCCCCACCCCTGGAGGGACACCAGCTTTCCAGCCAGTCACACTCTAGGAAAGCTCGGAACAGCGACACCTGTCACTTGACATGCCCATCAACCACTGTGCTTGTTCCTTCAACCCATCATAAGATGGCAATATTTTGGTCAGTCTGCTCCAAGGGTACCTAATTTGGAGAATAACGAATGATGTTTTAACTCAAAACTGGTCCAGATTCTGGGAGATCGTTAAGAAAGTTCAATAAGGTAAGTAGGATTCAAGGATTTCAGGAAGCAAGGATATGGATGATTTCCCAGATGAAGCAGGTGGCAGGACAAGTGCTTGGGAACATGGGTTAGAACATCAGACCTAGCAAACATTACAAATGAACAGGGAAACCAAAGACAGTTGGGTAGGGTTCAACCTTCCCAGAGACAGGTTTACATTCTGCAATCTTTTTGCAGCTCATTTGTTGTAGTATCCCCGGCTTTCAGCCCCAACAAGACGAGAAGGACCAGGTACCTCGGGTCGGTCCTGGGGCAGATTCGCCTTGCAGCCCCGACACCTTGCAACAAGTGGGCCGGCGCCCTCCCTCCGCGCGGGGCCCGCTCCCAGGAGGCGCTCGCCGGGCTCCGGCTTCCCGAAACCCGGCCCCAGCGGCCTAAAAATAGGCTCGGCGTGACGGCCAGCGCCCGGGCGGGCGGCCGAGGAGCTGGGCCGGGGCCGCCGGCGTCCCTGCCTCGCGGCCGCCCCTCCGCAGCTTCCCGGGGTCGGGGGCGGCTCCTCGATGCCGCTGCGCCCCCGGGCTCGAGACCAGCGCCCGGGGAGCCGGCTCCCCACCCCCACGCAGCCCCACGCAGCCGCTCCGCCCGCCCGCCCGCCCTTCGCGGAGCGAGCGGGAGGGAGGAAGGGCGAGGAGACGGAAGCAGGCGCGGGGGCGTCGGCGGGGGCCCCGCTCCGCCTGGCGGCGCCCACTGCTGCGCCCCGGCTTCCAGGGGCCGCCCCGGTCGGCGCGCGGCGGGGCCGCCGCTGACGCAGGAAGCGCCACGCCCGGCGGCCACCAGCCCGCAACTTTGCGGCGGTGCCCGTCCTGCCGGGAACTCGCCCGGGGCTGAGGGGCGGGGAGCAGGGGGGAGGCGGCGAGGCCGCGCGGGGCGAGGAGCCGGAGGTCCGGGGGCGGCGGGCGGCGCGGCGCGTACCTGCCATGGTGCTGCCGGGGCTCGGGCGGCCGCCGCAGCCGCAGGTTGGTGGCTGGGAGAAGCCGGGCGCCGGGAGGGAGCGCAGCCCGAGAGGAGGCGCGGCGGGAGCGGAGCGTCGGCCCCCGGCGCTCTTATAGCGGCCGTCACGTGGCCGCGCGCGCTCCCGGCGCCCGCCCGCATCCTCGCCGCTCAGCGCCCGCGGGACCTGGGCTTCCCCTCCGCCGTTCCGTCCCGGGTCCCGCTCCCCGCGCCGCCCGCCCCGCCCCGCCCCGCGGGCACCTGCCTGGGACCGCGCCTCGGGCACCCCCGCTCTCCACCCCGGGGCGGAGATTCGGATGCGGACTTTTGGGCAATGGGGAGCATCAGCGGGATAAACTCCCAGAGAAGCCAGGGGTTAGGGAACCTTAAAACAACAACAACGACAACAACAACAACAACAGAAAAAAACACGAGCAAACAAAACCCACATCATTCTAGTTATAATCATTCACCTGAACTGCTTCGATGAAGCATAAAGTTTAATTCCACTTTTTTCACCTAGAATCTAAATCAGCCCCTGGAAGCATTTCTTAGTATTCTCACAATGTTTTTGTGGTTTTGACAGAAAAATAATAAATTTTCAGGATAGTATTTAGATTCTTGGAGCCCTCTGCATCCATTAGATATTTAAGTTTCAGTTAATCTTCACACAAACTCAGTGAAGTAGGTGTTATGTCTTTATTTTTACAGATATGGAAACAGGCACAGAAAAATTGAAGTATTTGTCTATGGTCATATTACACACACGGAGAAGAATTTGAACTGTGCAGTTTGGTTAACAACTGAGTTTCCCACCGGCAAGGCCATGACAACTCTGGTACACTGGTGCCTGAAAAAGGTTAGTAAATAATGGTAACTGGTTGAGTAATGTACTTGTTTAGGCTAATGTGTTTCACAAATCATGAAAGGGTGAATCTGTCATTTTTTAGGAAGTTGAGAAATAGCTCTCTATTGTAATCAAACCCTTCTCCTCTCCCTATCCCTTCCACCCAGCCCAAACACACCAGGAAAGCAGTAAGTAGTATAATTCTCTGCAAACAGTGTTGCTCGGTAAATGCTGAATGGAAGCCAAAAGGAAAGTTGACAGCATCAGTTTAAAAAAATAAGTGAAATGGATGTTTAAGAAAAGTAATTTGTTGCAAAGATGAGTTGCTAATGTCAAATTATATCATCGTTTCTTCAAATGTAGGCCTGGACCTCTTACTTCAGAATCACTTGGGGCACTTGTTAAAATGCAAATTTCTGGTTCTAAGCTCGGACCTCCTGAATAAGAATCTTAAGGATAGGACCCAAGAATCAGCATTTTAAATATCTCCCTCCAGGAGATTCTCTTGAAGCCTTCCCCTTCTCCCCAGCCCCACCATAGCATGGAGACCACTAATTTACTTGGGAAGACCTCCTGGTTACTTGGCATTACAAACTTCCTTTGCAGGAAGAGGAAACTTGGGGACAGTGGCGCAATAAATGAGTTTCCACTAATTCGAACCCTGTAGACTTTGAAGAGTTGGAACTCTTTAAGGAATATAAAGACTATACTTGAAATGTACCTGCCTGGGGAGAGGGGAAACAGAGAGTGGTAGTTCCAGATCTGAATTGCTCCTTTCCATATCAATAAGTGGACCTGGAAGAAGAAGGTTTCCATCCTTTACCCAGGAATCCTCCTACTGTCAGTGATCCTTAACTACCTGCTGCTTGAAGCCCAAGTGTCTAGGCTGGGCTTTCTGCAGGATGTGGTGTGGGAGCCAAAAGGGCAAAGCTAGGAGGAAGAGCTGGGGATAATTAGAAGCTTCCCTTAGGCACAAGGTCCTCTTTTTTCCACACCCAGGGTGTGTAAGTAAAAGCGGTTAACACAGCTTTCTTTCTCATGTTTCATGCATATTTACAGAAACAGAAAGGTTATACCTTTTTGAGGTTGCTACAACCTATTCTTACATGTTGTCTTAATCTACATTACCAATAGTGACCCACTGCCCAGTTTTCCTGAGGCAGCTCTACATTGATTTCAGTTGGGTATGAGAGCAAGGCCTCTGAAATTTTAATGTGCACACAAATTCTCTGGGGGTCTTGCTAAAATGCAAGTCTGACTTAATAGTTTGGGGTGGATCGCTCAGGTGATGCCCAGGCTCTGTGTTTGAACATTCTGGATTGTAAGGCTTTGGAGGTAGTGGATAGACATAGACGTTGTGGTGGGACAAACATTTGAGACTTTAATTTGTTAATTTTTTTTTCTCTAAAGTTTGAACTAGCAGAGTTTCTGAATCCTAAAAGAAAGATTTACGTTAAAAAAGACAAGCTGTACTCTACATGAGGATACATAACTATTAACCATTTAAACTTATGCTAAATGTGTATATTCAGGATGATTGGTCCTAAATTCATTTTTAATTGGCTTTGGAATGTGTTATATAATTTTTTGGCAGGATACCTACCTTCCTAATTATGTTTTGTTTAAGATGATGCTGAAATCAGTTTGCATCCTCTTGAGCACACACACTAATTGATGGTGGGAACAGCTGACCTGGAAATATATTCCAGAGCAGAAGGCAGCCTGCTAGCCTGAGACACAAACAGTTCTCACGGACAGTCCGTGAATAGATATACCACATCTGGCTTGACGTAGGAACTAGCTAGTTAATTAACTACTGAAAATTTTGCCCTCAATTGATAACACACATGATCTGTACTTGTAATTGTTGCCAGTGATCACAACCCTGTCCAATTTTAATCGGAAGCTTAGTTTCAAGAGATATTATCCTTGGAGGACTAAAGTAGCTCATTCTTCAGTCAAGAGCTGGAATTCCAAATTCCACAAATTGCAGGAGCCTGGTGACTAGTTACATTGCCTTACCAAAATCTTTATTGAGATATAATTTACGTATCATAAAAATCATCCACTTAAAGTATACAATTAAATGTTTTTAGTACATTCACAGAGCTGTGCAAATATCATTACAATGTAAGTTTAGAACATTTTCATCACTGATAAACCTATAGCCATTAGCAATCACTTTTCATTCTCTACCTCTTTCCCTCAGCCCTTAGCAACTACTAATCTACTTTCTAACTCTAAATTTGTCTATCGAGTTTTGCCTATATGTGGTCTTTTGTGACTATCTTCTTTCATTAAACATAATGTTTTCATGGCTCTTTCATGTTGTGACACGTATCAGTTTTTATTCCTTTTTATTGTCAATTAATATTTCATATGCATATACCATATTTTGGTTATCCATTTCCAGGATAAACATGTTAATGGACATTTGGATAATTTCTACTTTTTAGCTGTGATGAATAATGCTGCAATGAACATTTGAGTCCAAATTTTTACGTGGATATATGCTTTTCTTCTGCTATATATTAAGAGTGGAATTGATAGATTGTAATATTACTCTGCGTTTAACATTTCAAAAACTGTCAGACTATTTTCCAAAGTGTCTGCATCATTTTGCATTCCCACTAGTATGAGGAATTTTTTTACGGCTTAGCCACTACTTGTTATTGCTTTTTTAATATAGCCATCTTAATAGTTTTGGAGTGGTATCTTCTTGTGGTTTTGATTTGTATTTTCCTAATAACAGTGATATTGAGCATCTTTTCATATGTTTATTGGCCATTTGAATATCATTTTTAGAGGAATGTCTATTCAAATCCTTTGCCCATATTTTAATTTTTTTTTTATTATTGAGTTTTAAGAGTTCTTTATGTATTCTGGAAATAAGTCCCTTATCAGATTTGTATGACATGCTTATCTATGAAATTTGCAAATATAGCCTTTCATCCTGTGGGTTGAGTTTCACTTTCTTAATAGTACTTTTTGATAGCACAAAAGTTTTAAATTTCTACATTGTCCAATTTATATTTCTTTTGTTGCTTGTGCTTTTGGTGTCATATCTAAGAAATTGCCTATTCTAAGAGCTTAAAGATTTACCCCTATGTTTTCTATTAAGAGTTTTATAGTTTAAGCTCTTAAATTTAGGTCTATAATCTATTTTAAGTTGATTTTTGTGTGTGGTGTGAAGTAGAGCTCCAGCTTTTTCCTTTTGTATGTGAATATTGAGTTATCCCAGCACCATTTGTTGAAAAGACTACTGTTTGCCCATTAAATTGTCTTGGCACCTTTACTGAAAATTAGTTGACAATTGTCACATATAAGTGTGACAATTCTAATTCTGAACTCAGTTCTATTCCATTGATATGTATGTCTATTATACTGCTAGTTCCACACTATCTTGATTTCTGTGACTTTGTATTTAAGTTTGGAATTGGGAAGTGTGAGTTCTTCAGTTTTGTTCTTTTTTTCAAGATTATTTTGGCTATTCTGGATTCCTTACAATTCCATATGAATTTTAGTATCAGTTTGTTAATTTCTGTTGTAAAGGAAGCTAGAATTTTTGTAGGGATTGCATTGAATTTGTAGATCAATTTGGAGAATATTGACAACTTAAGCTTTCTGATCCATGAACATGGAATGTCTTTTTAGTTACTTAGATTTTTTTTAAAAGACATTATTCCCCTCTTTCAAGTTATGGATACTTTATTATTTATTTATTTTTTAAAATAATTTTTTATTTTTCAATTACAGTTGACATACAATGTATATTAGTTTCAGGTATACAACATAGTGATTAGACATTATTATAAATTACAAAATGATAATCCCAATAAATCTAGTACCTATCTGATACCATACACAGATATCACAACATTATTAACTATATTTCCTATGCTATACTTTACATTTCTGTGACTGTTTTGTAACTACCAATTTGTACTTCTTAATCCTTTCACATTTTTCACCCATCCCTACACCCCTTCCCATCTGGCAACCATGAAAATATTCTCTGTACCTATGAGTTTGTTTCTATTTTGTTTGTTCCTTTCATTTGTTTTATAGATTCCACATATAAGTGAAATCATATGGGTGGGGTGGGGCTCTCAGGGAATCACCAGGGCAGGGCAAGCAGTGTTAGCCAGGTTGATGGAAACTCAGACATGATGGCCAACTGCATCTACATGCTGGGAGCAGAGAGGACTCAACAAAGGAACAATGGTTCTGCCAGCACTTCTGTTCGAGAGAAAGCTGCTCCTTCAGCCCTTACCCTGAAGCCAGACAATTCAGTTTCTCCCTGTATGTCCCTTGTGCTTTATAAGTAGCTGCCCCAGCACTGGAGCTCAGAGCAAGTGAATAAGTTCCTGCGGGCCCTTTAAGAGGAACCTCTGGGACTCCCACAGCCCCCTGTCTCACTCAGCGACAATCTCCTGTTTTTCACAGCCAGAGGTTGTGGGACTTCTATTCCTAGCACTTGAATCCTGGGCTGGGGAGCCCAGTGTGGGGCTGGGACCCCTTGCTTCACCAGGGGGACCTCCACAGCCAAGATATTCCCTGATTCTCAGCCACCACATGTAGGTGTGGGAGTAGCCCTCCTACCAGTTTGGCCCTTCCTATTGGTCTGAGTGCGACTTCTTATGTATAGCCTTAGCTATAGGACTTTTGTTCAGCTGAACTTTAGGTAATTCTCAATGAAGTTTAGTCGTAATTTTCATATGGTCATGAGAGGAGGCAAGCACAGCATTTACCTACTCCACTATCTTGACTAGAAGCCTCATTATCTACTAAGATCTTTAATTTCTTTCAACAGTACGTTGCCTTTTAAAACTCATACAACTTAAACAAATTAGCTGCATAGACACCACAGACATGGCAACTCATTTTCATATCTGCTAAATACTCTAAATTTATATTCTTCACTAAAGTCTAATTACCACTGAGCTTTGTACATGGAACAGCATTGTTTTGCCCCATCACAGAACAATCTTTACAAAACTGCACTTTGGCATTGTCATTAGCAATAGCTAACGCTTACCTGATGCCAAGCTTTTTATACATATTAAAACATTGAAACTTTCCAATAATCTCATAGGTAGATAGTATCTAATCCCCACTTTCAAAGTGAGGCACAGAACTTACTCAACATTATACAGCTAGTAATTTGTGGAGCAGTGAATTGAACCAAGCAGCCTGCCTCCATAGTCTGTACCCTAACCACTCTTTGGTACTGTGTGTAGGTTGTGCACTACTCAAAAGCTGAAAAAGGATATGTGTACAGTGAAAAGTAACTCTCCCCTGCCACCTTCCCCCTCCCTAGATTGGCATTATGTTCTTGGCTTTTTCTGTGGCTTTAAGGTTGCCACAGAAAACTCACTGTTATGCTTTTTCCTATGTGCTGTTAAAGATATTTGCTGCGCCACACAATTTTCTCTTTTGGAGGATCCATGGGAAAATTTTCATATTGGCCTTGGTATTACAAATGTTGTATCTCCTTAATATTTAATTTTTTCTTTACCTTAGAGACATTTAAGTTCTGTATCAATACGTTTACCCATCTTTGGGGCCACTTAGAAGATTAGAGCATAATTTGCAGCCACTTCTAGTCGTTCTTTAGGCTCTCCACCCTCTGTTTACTTGTGCTTTAACTTTCCCTCCTGTTATTACAGTTGTTTGACTTATTTATAAATTTGCTTGCGATCCTTTGGAAGGGGGGAAGGAATATGGAATTTAATTAGTAAATAATTAAATGAGAAGAGGTTTCTAGTGGGAGTAGAACATGTAAGATAAAATTTCAGCCCAATATGGGTGACTCTGGGGGTTTTTGTAGTGATTTGTCAGTAAAATGAAAAATGAAGATTTCATAAATTAGAGAGGCAGAGTTACTGATCCAGACATGGGAATAACCTTGTATAATTAGTTTAAAATCTGGAAAAGACAAAGTAATTGTTTGATCTCTCAATCTTACTTTTATTATTTATCCTACTAGTAACATAATACCAGCATGATAGTGGCCAAAAAGGAAAGATAAAGTTGTCCAAGATCTCTAACCCTGAACATTTCACATATATTACACCTTTCAAACTTTAGTTACCATATTTGTTGGTAATTTAAATTAGCTAGTTATACAACTAAAAATTAAGAGAATCTTTTTGGCCATTGGCTTTTCTTTAAAACCAGCTTTATTGTGGCGTAATTTATAAACAATATAATTTACTTTTAAAAGTGTATAATTCAATGAGTTTTGACAAATATATGCAGTCATATAACCATCACCACAATCTCCCAAAAACTTTTCTCTTGTGCCTTTGTGGTCAGTCCCATCCCTTTATCCTAGCTTCTGGCAAACACAGCCCTGATTTCTATCTATATAGATTTATGTTTTCTAGAATTCAATATAAATGCAATCATATCTGTCTGGCTTCTTTCACTTACCATAATGCTAAGATTTATTTATGTTGTTGAGTGTATCAGTGGTTCTTTTTTTTTTATATTACCAAGTAGAATTCTTTTGCATGCATATACCACCACAGTGTATTTATCCATTCACCAGGAAATGGACATTTGGGTTGCTTCTACTTTTGGGTTTTATGAATGTTCAAGTACAAGGATCAGGATTGCTGGTTGTAAAGTATGATATATTAAAGTTCATTGACAAATTTGGATGAGATCATTAAGAATGGAAGTAATTGTTTTTATAGAAAATCAGTATGGCCTAAGGTGATCTGATGTCTGCTCATAGTACAGTGAGAGAGAAGGGGACATAAGTCCCACACACAGTACTGGGGAATTTTCTTTAGCATGCCAGTGCCACCTGCTTCTGCTTGTGTCTAGTACATGTACTCTCAGGACCTCATTTGAGAAGGATTAGAAAAGATGACTCTAAGGTTCATTACAATCCATTCTTAGTGATCTGTTGATTGCAGGGAAGAGCAGAAAACGTGGACAGAAAACATCATTGTCACCAAACTCCTAGCTTACAACATAGATCATAGAAAGTACTCTCTTGTGGATTATCTCATTTGATCCTCAAAACAGTATCAGGTAATCTAGCTGGATCCATGGTATTTTCACAAGGCCACTGGGAATCTAGCAACTGATAAAATCTAAATTTTATCATTCTTTTTTTAAAAAAGCATGCTATTTACAGTTGAAAAAACCTAAAGTCTATAGCAGATGTTGCCCCTCAGTCCTGAGCCCTCTTCACATCACTGAACTGTACCTCATCCCTCAGGCTCACCGTATCTCTGAGTTCAGACTCAGTGCTGAACCTCCAAGGTGAGGGTCAGAGTGAGGGGTATCTCCTAAGCATGATGTCTGGAAACAAGAATATGTTTGTTTTCTTTTTTTCCTTTTCCACCAGGTGGAAATGACTTTCTTTACTTCATACAGAATTACTGTTCCTATATTACAGATGATATAACTGAGACTTGGAAAAGTTAGAAAATTGCTAAAGGTTATTTTACTAGAAAATAATGTGTTTGGGTCTCCTTAAACTGAAATTTGAGTGGGAAGCAGAGTATTCCCCAGAATTTGGGACCTAAGAGGTATTCATTCCTAGCGTAGGCAGTCAGTGTGTCAATAAGATCCCACTATCTGCTTTTCCTTTTGATATAGAGGAAATGTGTGTGTGTGTGTGTGTGTGTGTGTGTGTGTGTGTGTGTGTCTAATCTCATTTAATCTTTCCAAAGAGCCCTGTAATAGCTTCATTTGGCATAAAAAAGTGATGAAACTGAGAGGTTAAGAAACTTTTCTTTCAATGTGTGAATATGCCTTTTATGATCTGATAAACAGATTCTATGTTTTGAGATACTTTTGTCATAATGAGTATATATAATGTTACTCTAAATGATCACTAAAGATTTTTTAAAACAAACTTCTTAATAAAGCAACATGTTTTGAGAAGATACATTGATTGAGGCATCACTATTTTGCACATAGAGCAATTATAGTAACATATAATTCTTGGAACCTTGAATACCTAGCACTATTGTGGTCATTTATAAATTGAAGAGGTGGTTAGGTAGAAGTAGAAATTTACTCAGTCCTAGTACTTAAACTTTTTAAGGGATATTTAAAGTTTTTTCCACATGTGTATTTTAAACTTTTTTTTTTTTTTTTTTGCAAAGTAAGATGAGAACAAGTAGCTTTTTATTATTCCACACAGATCTTTAAAACCCTTCCTCACTTCTGTTGTATATAACATGGCTCTCAAATATATGCTTCTGCTTGTTTTCACTTTTGCTTCAGATGAACTTTCAAGTTAATTATTTTTGGATTTGCTCGTGATGACCAGGTAAATGTTTGGTTCCCAAAACATTTCAGGTTTTATTCTCTTGGATGATTGAGGTAATTTTGTATTTACATTTAAACAGCTTAAGAATTTTACTAAAGTGTGTACTATGGTAACTTTAATTGGCAAGTATTTAGGAATTCCAGTCCGTTAGCATCTACATTCCAGAAATAAATTTGCAACTGATAGTTTAAGGGCTTGTGGGGTAGACTGACTCTATGCAGCATGGACTAATCTTGACCTGACAATTTTTCTCTGCCAGTTTCCATCAGGAAAACCCCTCTTGCAGCCTGGGATCTTCCTTGAGTACTACAGAGCTGAAAGCTATCGCTAGAATTTGATACCACACAGTTCTAATTGCCAAAGTGCTGCAGCCAAAACAGTTTGGTCATAGTACATCATTAGAACGCACTCAGCCTCTGGCCTGGCCAAAAGCTTAGGAGGGGTGATGGTATCTAACCGGTTGGGCCTGTCAAAAAGTCAGCATGTGAACTCTTTGGCAAGTTTTGTTGGTGTCAGCTGAGGGCAGCCCTTTCTGGAGGCAAGTGAGTTCTTCCCAAGGCAGCTGCCCAGTCACCTGCCCTGAGGAGATAACTCATTTTCGATTCTGGTGTGTTGGGCTAGAATTGGATTCATTCAGAAAGTATGTGACCGACCACCTAATGTGAAACTCACAAGGGTGTGTCTGTAAGAAAGGTACTAAACACCCTAGGGACAAGCAGAGGAATGGCTTTTATCAAAGATATCACTTCCAGCAATTTGAGCCACAGACCTCTTGGGTAAATCAGTTCTGAAAGAGATTGCATTTTCCAGAAAAGGTGTTTGGATGCTTTTTGCGGTCAGGAGGAAAATGCTTTATAGCGCCAAAAGCCTTGCAGCTAGCAGTTCCCAGGGGATATGCTCAGCTGGTAAGGACAGCTGGGTGTTTCAGACATGCCCATGACACAGACAGCACCATATGTTCTCTGCCTACAGAATCTTCTGGATTGGAGGCTTAATAGTTAAGGCCTTACATGGCAGATAAGTAACAAGACTGATGATGGCTAATGTTTAAGGTGAAGATTAAATAAGAAAAAATGGAAGGCAGAAGTTAATACATTTTTCTCTTTTGGAGATTTTACAAGATTTCCTTTATACTTTTATTAATTTCAAGAAGATTGAAAAATGGATCCAAACTTTCAGAGTTAGAATAAATAGACCATTGTGTGATTGTTCTGTTTTAAAAAGTTATAAAAAGAGTTAACTATTTGGGACAATATTTCAATACTGATATGGGTTTTTTAAAACTGACTTTAAGAAATGGATAGAATAAGCTACTTTTTTTTTCATATACTTTAAATTATTTTACTTAATTTTTCTGTAGGTAATTTTTTAATGGTTCAAAAATGAGTATGGTGTAAAACCTCTGTCCTACTCTCTGCAATATAAGAAAAATGAATATATATGTAATCGCTCCCCACATTTTATGCAAATGGAACATACTATACATCTTATTCTATGGTACCTTGCCTTTTAAAAAAAATTTGGAGCAGTTTTAGGTTCACAGCAAAACTGAACAGAAAGTACAGAGTGCCCATATACCTTCTGTCCTCTCCCCCAGCTACACATGCAGCCGCTCCGCCATCAGCATCCTGCACCACAGTGGAATATTTGTTATACTCAATGAACCTCCCCTGATACATCATTATCACTCAGAGACCATAGGTCACTTTGGGATTTACTCTTGATGTTGTATATTCTATGGGTTTGGACAAGTGTATAGTGACATGTATCCACCATTGTAATAACATACAGAGTAGTCTTACTGCGCTAAAAATCCTCTGTGCTCTGCCCTCCCCCACCTCGACCCCCTGGCAACCACTCATGTTTTCATTGTCTCTATATTTTTGCCTTTTCCAGAATGTCTAATAGTTGGAATTACACAGCATATGGACTTTTCACATTGGCTTATTTCACTTAGTAATATGCATTTAAGGTCCTTCCTTAAATGTCTTTTCATGGCTCAATAGCTCATTTTTGTTAAAGCACTGAATAATACTCCATTATCTGGATGTACCACATATTATTTATCCATTTACCTACTGAAAGACATCTTTGTGGCCTCTAAGTTTGGCAATTATGCATAAAGTTGCTGTAAACATCCATGTGCTGGTTTTTCTGTGGATGTAAGGGTTAATACCCAGGAGAACAGTTGTGGAATCACATGGTAACAGTATGTTTAATTTTGTAAGAAATCACCAAACTGTATTCTCAAGTATAGGTACCATTTTGCATTACCACCAGGAATGAATGAGAATTCCTGTTGCCCCACACACTCACCAGCATTGTTTTAGTGTTCTCGATTTTAGCCATTCTAATAGGTGTGTAGTGGTAGTTCATGTCTTTCTCTGATGATATATTATGTGGAATATTTTCATATGCTTTTTCAGCATCTGTATACCTTCTTTGGTGAGGTATTGGTTGAGGTCTTTAGCCAATTTATAATTGGGTTGTTTGTTTACTTTTTAGTTTCAAGAGTTTTTTGTATATTTTGTTTTGTCAGGTGTGACTTTTGCAGATAGTTTCTCTCATTCTGTGGCTGATTTTTTTCATTCTCTTGACAGCGTTTTTACAGAGCAGAAATGTTTAATTTTAATGGTCCAGATTATCAATTCTTTTTTCATGGATTGTTTCTTTGGCATTGTATAAACCTAACTTTCTCCTATGTTATCTTTGAGGAGTTTTACAGTTAGGTCCATGATTCATTTTGAGTTAATGTTTATGAGAGGTATAAGATCTGTAATTAGAATTATTATTATTTTTTTGCATGTTGATGTCCATTATTTTAGCACCATTTGTTGAAATGACTTTTTTCTACTTCGTAGTGCCTTTGCCCCTTTGTCAAAGATAAATTGACTGTATTTATGTGAGTCTACTTCTGGACTCTGTATTCCATTGATCTATTCATTTGTTCTTTTGCCAGTTCCACACTGTTTTGATTGTGGAAGCTTTATAGTAAGTCTTGATCAGGTAGTATTAATCCTCCAACTTTGTTCTTCTCTTTTAATACCAAGTTTGCTATCTGGATCTTTTTGCCTCTCTGCCTAAACTTTATGTTCAGTTTGCCAATTTCCACAAGATAACTTGCTAGGATTTTGATTGGGATTGTGTTGAATCTATAGATCATGTTGGGAAGAATTGATATCTTGACAATATTGAGTCTTCCATATATCCATGAACATGGAATATTTTATTTATTTATTTCTTCTTTGATATCTTTCATCAGAATTTTGTAGTTTTCCTCATATAGATCTTATACATGTTTTGTTAAATTTATACTTAAGTATATCATTTTTGGGATGCTAATGTAAATAATAATTTGTTTTTAATTTTGAATTCCACATGTTCATCGATGATATATAGGAAAGTTATCAACTTTTGTTTAATTAACCCCGTCTCCTAAAACTTTATAGTAATTGCTTGTTAGTTCTGGATTTTTTTTTTTGTCTTTTTAAAAAATTGTCTACATAGACAATCATGTCACCTGCAAACAAAGACAATTTTATTTTTTCCTTCCCAATCTGTATACCTCTTATTTCCTTTTATTATCTTATTGCATTAGCAGAGACTTCCAGTATTATGTTGAAAAATAGTGGTGAGAGGGGGCATCCTTCTCTTATTCCTGATCTTAGTGGAAAAGCTAAAGCTTCAAGTTTCTCACCACTGAGTATGATATTAAGTGTAGGTTTTTGTAGTTGTTCATTATCAAGTTGAGAAAGTTCTCTATTCCTGATTTGCTAAGAGCACCTTGTTTTTTTTCCCCCCCTTAATACAGTCTGGAGAACTTTCTATTTTGGACATTAAGAGCTGCTTTATTGTTGTTATTACTTACAGCCTCATAATACCCCATTGCATGGATATACTACAGTGTATTTGACCTGATCCTTGTCGATGGACTATAGTAGCTTTACAGGTTATTTCCATGTCTTTTTAATAGCAAAAATAATGTTTCAGTGACTAACCATATCTGTAGATCATTTTCATGTGGGAAAATTTCTAAAAGTTGAAATAGTGAGTAAAAGAATATGTATGCATGTATTACTTTGAATATTTAATTACTTTATATAGGGATTATACCAATTTATACTCATATCAGTAACATGAGATATTTGAAAAGTTGTATCTCAGTGTAGTTTTGATCTGCATTTCTCTTATATGAGAATCTTTTTTAGATTTAGATTAAATCTCTTTTTAGATTTGAGAATCATATTTATTTTTATTTCCATGTCTTTAGCTCATTTTTCTATTAGACTCTTGGTGTTTTTCTTTGTGAGTGTAGTAGCTTTTTACATATTATGGAGATTATCTATTCGATACAAATTGCAACCATGTGTATGTATTTAGACTATTTTAACATAGAGTAGATGCTCTGCCCTAGAAGGTTCAACCATATGAGTATTATAGCAAATATTCTTGGATCAGATCTCTGTACTTTATAATTTTTAAAGTACATTTTCATTCTTGGCTTTTATGATTTATTGATTAAATAAATATTGCCTTATTTAGACTAGAAAACATAGGTCTGGTTAACTATGTACTCTCTACCTAGAGTAGGTTAATTTCACATAGTCTACTCAAGTATCTCTTTAGAAGACAGAGCCCAAACACTTGGCAATCACACATTTGTCAAGCATCCAGTGACCTGCACCTCTGCACCCTTTTCCCTAGAAATAAGGAAGCAGCTGTGACCTATCACCTTTGAGTATTTTGGCCAAAAGCCTGGCATCTTGGGAATTTATCCAGCATGCTTTTCAGAGGTATTCAGATCCTTTTAGAAGAAAGCAAAGTCTTTAAAGGAAACCAGTAACATTACAGATTTATGTGTCTTGTGTAATTTGGCTATAAGAAACAAAGCCAGTTTTTGTTCAGGATCTAATATAAGATGAACTGAAAACTGCAAAGAAACATGCTTAAAGACAATTAATAAATTTTTATAATATTTTTGTCAAATAGCTCACATCACACATTTTACAGGCAGCTTGAAAACATTTTACACACTAGAAAGATAAAAGCATTTAATATTAGTTTCCTGGAGGTGGAGGAACAAGAAGAATCCTGGTTTTTTGAAGTCCCCAGAAAATGATTCTGCATATATTGCACATAGTTACCAACTGCTAAAAATCAGCAAGACCTCATTTGGGACTTTGGACATGTCAAGAAACAGTATGTGGCTGATTAAAGTGAGTGGCAATGAGAGGTCAGCAACTGCTGAGGATTTTTATTCAAGTGCTATTTTTTTTTACTTTTCAAGTTTAAGAGCAAGACTTCACTAACTTAGAGTACTTAAAGGCAGACATTTTCTAGAAGGGATGAAGTTAGTTTAGGTCTTATCAAACAGTTTGGTACTTCGATTTTCTTTTTTTGAAGTTTTCTTGCTTTCAACTCTTTTGTAATTAGCTTTCTGATCTGTATAAATCTGTCCCTCATGTTTTTTTCCCCTTCAAGTTCTATTCTTTCCTATCTCTAGTGGATGTAGTCAAAAAAATACATTCTTTCCTTTCCTTTTGTCTTCTTTCCTTGAGGGAACATCCCTGTGTTTAGGGACCACCTAACATTGTTCGAAAAGGGTATGTTCTGGATCTAAAAAAGGGTGCCTGATGCGATGTGGCAAAGTGCACAATTGTGACTCCAACCCTGAGTGGAGGTGGTGTTAGGGGAGGCCAGGAGTGAACTTGGTTACTGGCATTTTTTGTGGTTGACTAGAACCTGATGAAGTTACAGATAGAAGCTGATGCTCTGGGAAACTATGGACAAGCCAGCCCTGCCAGGATTCATACAAGTCAAATATTGTGGGGCCGACTGTGTTTGTCCAGCCATGGAGAACACTCTAAGACATCTCACCCATTAGGCACCAGGAAGAAACAGTCAATAATCTTCTCTGTCAGTTAAAAAATGAGAGGGGTGGGTGGGACGCGAGGAGAGGGGCACGAGAGAGAATTAGAAACAGCATTTCTTTTCTTACCCATGTTATAAGACCTCCAGGTTGAATTCACAATAATGATGGAGAAGAGAAAGTTCAAATGGATATGTCTCACATATGGCTTTAAAATGGAGCTTGAGCATGTGAAAACAGCATATTGGCTGCAGCTCTGAGGTGATGGGAACGCGGAGGCTGTGGGGTAAGAAATAAGCTTGTGCTGAGAAACCATCTGGGAAAACTTTTAGATTAATTTGAATTGAACCAAGCTGAGACCTTAAGCATTTCTTTCCAGTGAGATCTAAGCTAAACGATGACATGAACTGATGTTCAGTTGTGTAGATGCCCATGTGTCCTCGCCTAATAGCTGTCACGGTAAGTCCACACTGCCCCTGAAAGCTAGATAATTAACTGACATTTGCTTTGAAGTCTTTGGAAAGCTGCTTCCTACTGTGGTACATTTACAATATCTACAACTGCTCGTCAAGTGTTCAGTGCCTCAGCTGCATAGGTCCCACTAACTCCTTTAGATGTTCAGGTTTCTTAAAGGTATTCAAATCCCCAGAACTTTCCCAGAGCATCAAGACAGGTGTTTAAAAAAAAAAGACAATTTTCTAATCATTAGATTATTAAACAAGTTTACCAAAAACATGACTATAAGTCATAGATATTTGTAGCTTTTTTTTTTTAGAAAAAAAGTTATTTTGGGAAAGCTGTTTTTGAGGGATCAAATTTGGGAGGAATGGATGTAGAATTGTTAAGTCAATAGAATTTTCCAGATAGTAGCATCACACTAAAAAACATGAATAAAAATATGTTAGTTAATTTTTTTAAAAAGCATAATAAGTGAGTCAATTTTGATTTTCTTTACCTTAGAATTTTCAAAATATGCCTCAGGAAAAATATATATTCATAAAAAGATTCAAACTTAAGGTTCAGAACGAACATGAGTTTAATAGTGTATATATGTGTTGAAGGTAATGGAATATAATACAACTGCATGAAAATTTGATTTATTTGTGTTTCATATATAGCTTTTTGTGTCAATGTGACTGTTGGATCTCTGTAAAGGACTTTGGTTTCTAGATCCTAATCATTCAAGCCAAAGTGAATGTAGTTTTACTTTGAGACTGCTGTAAAAAGAAAATAATTAACATGATTTAAAATTTTTTTAAATTTATTTTATTTTTCAATTATAGTTGACATTCAATATTATATTAGTCTCAGGTATACAGCATAGTGGTTAGACATTTATATAACTTACAAAGCGATCCCCCAGTAAGTCTTGTTCCCACTTGAAACCATAGTTATTACAGTATTATTGACTATATTACTTAAGCTGTACTTTACATCCCTGTTACTATTTTGTAACTACCAATTTGTATTTCTTAATCCTTTCACTTTTTTTACCCAGTCCCCCAATCCCTCTCCCATCTGGCAACCATTAGTTTGTTCTCTTAACATGATATCTTTAAAGATAATGTTTCATAGCATAATTTTGAAATGGATTACTAAGACTGTTTGTGAAATTATGTTAGTTAATTCTATATACATTTCATTATAGTAAGAAAAATGCCAGTGTTTTCATGCTGAGATTATTTGGTAGGGTTAGCAAAGGGTAATTACCAGTTTGGGTTTATCTTTGTAGTAAAAATCAAATGTAGACTTCATTGAGACAGAAATTCAGGGCTTAACCTGTACTATGGAAATCATCTACACTTAGTGAAGTTTCATAGTTATTTTTCTTTTAAATTTAAGTTGTTTTGCCTTTAGGGAGTTGAAGGAAAGGCACTGTAAGTGTTTTTGTGGCTAAAGTTAAAATTGTTTCATTAAATGATAATGGACTTAATAGTCCAGTTAAAAAGAGCCAATATATTAGCCTGTATTCAGCATTTAATGCTGACATGGCTTATGTCCAGGATTTGCATTTAGGGCCATAGAGCTGAACATCATACATACGCATAGGTTAGGATTGAGTTTTGTTCTCTTGCTAAAAGGAAATAACCATTCTGTCTGTAAATGACCGTGATTTTTAACAAAGTAGCTATTTTAGATGCAACCAATTTATTTCTTTTTGTCCAAAGAAATATTCAGATATTTATTTGTACATTAGGAACACAACATGGCTCACTAGACTCAACAACAGACTAGAACTTAAGTTATATAAAATTCCATCATGTGCCCTTTCTTTAGCACTTTTACTATAAAATGAGCTAATGATACAATTGGGAGAAATTACTGATTTTAAGTCTTCATGCAAGAAATTTTTTGATGATTGTTTTTTTGATTTTTTTTTTTTTTTTTTTTTTTTTGCTTTTAATGATATGTTTTGAAAAACGCTTTTTTTCTTGGCTGATGAAAGAGATTTAAAATTGTGCCATTTCCTCCAGATTAGATTAGAATACACACACACACACACACACATCCATACATACATCCATACATATGTGTGTGTGTGTGTGTGTGTGTGTGTGTGTGTATCAGTTTTGAGCACTTAAAAATACATTTTGTAGAGCAAGCAGGGAAAATAGGCTCAGCTTAGCCCAAAATTCTATGTGACATCCCTCATTTGTGTCTTCAGCAATCACCAAATCATGTGGCTTTGGATACGTCTTTGTCACTCTTTTGAAATCGATCAACACTCATTTTAATATAATCTTTAAACATTTGGAAATAGAAACACTTCATGTCTTCCCAGCACATGTAGTCGTGAACCATATGGATTCTATGCAGGCTGAGAACGTGATAATAAACAGAAGTCTCTGTGTCCCCCTTCTACTTTATAATATGAGAAATTCAACAATAAGATCACAAGATGGGAGAAAGGAAAACTCAGAGAACTTTCATTCATTGAACAAGTTTTTTTTTGAGCACCAACTATTTTCCTACCAAAAGAAGTTTAAAATCTGCACAACAATCTATAACTATCTTTAGCTGCAACAATTCTAGTATTAGAGATATGTACTTGTCCATAAGAATTCATAAAAAACAACATATGCAAAATGATAACAAGTGGCTGGACCAGACATGAAGAGTTTGAGACTAATCAATGTGACCTTGAGGAAACATCTGAGTTCTCTCAGCCTCAGTATCTTTGGCAAATGAGGGATGGATTGGTAATGTGAGAGGCTCCTTCTCACCATACAATTCTGAGGATCACAACAGAAAACACTGTTGATAGTTATCCCAGTACAAGAGAAAACACTGATACCCTTTGTCCTCTCAGTGGTGTGAAGTTTTCTAAAATTCTCACTTTTGGCTGTTTCGAAAATATGTTATATCATTCTGTAATGTTCTAGTGCTCTGAAGGCTTCTAGGCACTTGATGAACACAAGGCATATTTGTTAAAAGATCACATTTCTTTAGAATATAAAACACAACCAATGGATAAGTTTTAAGCTCCAGTTTCCACTTTGAATATCTTCTATAGGCAAATGGGGGATACAGCTATTAGAAAGAACATAAGATATCATTAAAAATTAGCCAAGGCAAGTTACCTTAGGAAATTATGATAAAGCAGTTGCCTTCATGACCTGAGAATAGTTGGTTCCTCGAGTTTTTACATTTTAACTTGATAATTTTATCAATATCTAGTCAGTTGTGGGACACAAGAGAACAAAATGATAGTGATAGCTAACTTATTCCTTATCATTGCTAGGTACTTTTCTAAGCTTTATATATATATACACACACACACACATATACATGCATACATACATATATATACACATACATACATATGTATATATATACATACATACATATTAACTCATTGAAATTTTATAGCAATCCGCAGGTGGGTTCTGTTATTATTATTTCATGGATGAGGTGATCAAGCCACAAGAAGGGTAAATGACTTGCCTAATATCACTTAAACTGTACATGGCAGAGCTGGGATTTTAACCTATGTGGTCTGTTTTTAAAGCTCATGGTTATGTCCACAATAACAGAGCTACCTCCCAACATGAGTATCGATTTGCCTAATTTATAGTGACACACACCAATAGCTAGTAACCAAGAGTTTCCACCTAGAATTTAAGCTAAGTACTGCTGAGCTGGAGGCAGGCCCAACATCTTTTAGGTGCAGTGGGCCAGGGCCTAAGGCCCATGATACTCTTAGGGGCCCAAGAAAATGTTTTAATTTCTTTTAAAATCAGAAGAAATATATGAATATAATACTTGCCTTTATATTGGCTTAGTCATAATTTATATTTTACATATTTTAAAATGTGCCCAGGGACACCATAATGCAGGCCCGATTGGAGGGCAGAGCAGGTAGGTATGGACAAAGCTGCTGCTCAGAGGCCCTTCCGGAGTCTTCTTGTGTGTTCCACTCCTTTCTGCAGGTTGGTGCCCAACCGCTACACGGCCTGTCTTAGGCAAGGCTGCTCAACTCAGCCAGACCTTTGACTGAAGCTGACTCCTTCCCCTTCCTATCTTTGTCACCAGGTGGGTGCTGGCTCTCCTCATTTCTCTCATGTACTGTACTGAGAGGCAAGCTTGCTATCATGTTTCATTGTTGGTCTGCAGGTGGGTTTGTTCTGTTCTGTACAGTTTTTAACAAATCAGAGTTAGTTGCCAACATTAAAAAAAATTGGGAGATTTCACATAAATAAAAATGGATTTGGGCTTCTCTTGAAAAAGCAGAAGTCTTAGTAGCATTGGGCCCATGCTGTATGGTTCCATTCGGCTGGAGCTGAGTGGAGCTATTTGCTTTAGTCTCCTCCTCGCCCTTTCTGGCCCTGTAGACCCTGGAATTTCAACCTTTGTACTAAAGTATATATGAAAGCTTAAAGTATTATCTTTCCTCAAAATTTTTGCAGGTTCACAGAGAAGGAAGAAAGCTGTAGAGATTATACAGTAATAATGGAATTTCAGGCTTTAGCCAGTGGGAAGACCTGGAGGGTATCAGGGTTTCTACAGATCATGTCAAATAAGGCCTTTGCATACTTTCACTCTGAGCAAGGCTTGTCCTGAGCCTTCCCATGAATTGTGTAACCAGGGCAGACTGGCTTTCCAGGGATAAAGGTAAGTGGAAAGTGAGGCAGGAAGGTCAGCTAGAAGATGATGATTTGCACCCAACTCCACTCCCCACTTCCCTTCAAGTGCTTTATCCTGCTGAAACCGGATAAAATATGAATTGAAATAGAATTCCTGCATCTCTTGTTCTTAATATTATTATTATTGTTAATTATCATTATTTCGAAAGATAAGACTTCAGAGAAGCTGGCAGGTGCTCGCTTCAAGGAATGCACATAAAACATTGTCCAGATAGTTTAGTTCCACTGGGCAACTCTATGCGAGGCCATCAGGCACCCAAAGGTGAAAAGAATTTTTGCTGTAGCTTCTTGTTGAAAACCTTCCTATTTAAGAATGAGATTTTAAATTCTCTCCATAACAATTCAGGCTTTATAAACCTTGCCTGCATTTTTATTGGCACCAATGTGAGCTTTCTGTGTGGACAAAATATTGCTGTTGCTCAGCCTTTTTTTTTTTTAATGCCTACATCACCTGGTATTCCTAGGTGTCTCCCATCAAAGTGCTAACCAGGACCAACCCTGTTTAGCTTTCAAGATCAGATGAGATCGGGCACGTTCAGGGTGGCATGGCTGTAGTACTGCTCAGCTTTTGACATTGGTTCTGAAGACAGAAGAAATGGGCCTTCTCGTTCTCACTTTCATAAGGCTCTTCTGATGTATTAGCATTAGTGATTAGAGGCCCACATAGATGTGCACAGTTCTCACATTTGGTTCTACCACACTGACAACGTTTCTCTAGAGGGTTTGTAGTTACATACACTCAGTGCTTAACATAATGTGAGATATCTGATTACTTAGATTGCTAGTTACTGAATATAGGAGGTGAACAAAATAAGATTTTTGTGACTATGCTGCTGAGCTTATCGTCCCTCCTATTAAGAGGGAGATGACCAGCCTAAAGAGACTTTTTTTTTTTTACCTGCAGAAAAAAGAGGGCTTCAGAGATACAATGTGATCATTTTATTTCATTTTTTTCTTACCTAATTCAGTGTCCAATAATGTAGAAACCTTTTTGTTAATATTTATTCACATTTTATGAATTATGGCTTCTACATATATGGCACTTGCATGACAAACATGATGTAGAAGACATGGTTCTTGCCCTCAGTGAATGCAGTCTAGTTGGTGAGACAGGACTTAAGAAAGAACGATGGGCCTTCTATACTGCTATATATGAAGCACTAAATTGGATGGAGATATAAATGACTTAGTGTACCAGCTCTTCAAAAGAGGAGGCAGTCAGGTTTGGGCCAGGCCACCTAGTAGGCTAACGTGGGTCTTAGGCTAGGTTTCAAGGGTCGAAACTGAGAACAGAGTATGGAATGATGGGTGGAGGTTACTGGAGTTGAGAAGGTGGGAACAGAGTGATGGAATTTAGGCCAGATTGAGTCAGAGATGGGGGAGGTGCAGGCTAAGGAGCTTCTGCTTCATTCTACACGTACTGTTAAGCTGCTAAGCCATTTTTATGCAAGGGAGGAAAAGACATGATGAAAACAATGCTCTAGGAAGATTAATGTAGAAGCTTAGTGTAAAGAGATTAGAGCAATAGAAGCTGCAAGAGGCTGAGAAGCCCATCAAGAGACTTTTGAGTAATCCAGGTATAAAGTGAGTGCAGACTGAATTCAGGTGAGAGAGGAACAGGGAAGGTGATTTTAGAGAATAATTCTTCAGAAAAGATAACGATATAGCTGGATTAAGGAAAGGGTGGGAGGAGTAAAAGAAGCTATAATTTAACTGCAGTTTCCAACCTGGAAGGGAGTAAGAGCTGAAGACGGTGCCTTTCCTCTCATCCATCTTGCTCATTCCGCTCCTGCCACACAGATAGCCTTGTTGTTACCTGAATGAGGCAAACACATCCCTTTACACTTGCCAGTTCCTGCATCCTGAACATTCTTCCCCCATTTATCTACCTGGCTTGCTTCTTCACCTTCAGTCCCTACCTGTCGCTCTTCACTTATTTATGTTACCCTTGTAAACAATACACTAAGTATGAAAATATTGCTTTCCCTGAAAATTCTTGCAGGTGCAGATAGACGGAGGGATTAAGCATTAGGGATTGTTAAAATGTACCCTCATCAAATTGGCCTTCCCTGATGACTCTGTCCCTCTCCCCTTTCCCTGCTTGATTTTTCTTCATAGCATGTTTCCTCAACTGACATTTATTATGTGTTTAGTCATTTGTTTGGATATTTTATTTTTTCTTTCTTACTAGAATGTAAGGGTATATAGATAGAGGCTGTCTCATTTTTATCTCAGCACCTAATACAGTGCCTGGCACATAGTAGGTTCTCAATAAATACATTTTAATTATATGAATGAAATAGGGAAGTTTAAAAAGGAGCTAATTTGGGGAGAGAAGAAGGAGGAGGTTTGTGAGCTAGCTTTAAACATGGATCACAGAAGAGATAACGCTTTGTATAGTGATTGGCAGGATTTCAAGGTCAGGGTGCAGCTCAGCACCTTCATAGGTTTATCTTCTTTATAAGCATCCTAGCAGTCTTGTCAGCACCAAGCTGATTGAGAAGGGAGGGTTCGATGGTAAGACAGCCAGTTGGAAGAATACACTAAAGGCAGACACGAGAATGAAACAGCAGACACCAACTTTATTGCGAGCAGGAGCGCAGTTCTACTGGGAAGTGCAGTTCTGTTGGGGGAAGTGCAGTACTGCGCGTACTTCTGCTTCCCTTCCCTCCACACGTAGCAGAGTACAACAGTGGCATTCAGCCACACATGCATGATACAATAAGCTGAAGTATGTTTACATTTTTTAGGTACAGGCTCCCTACTACACGAATGTAATATTCTAATTCTGGGGTCCTGTTCCTAGCCACAGGCCTGGATCACAGCCAGAACTGGGACCAGCCAGACCTTGGACCAGCCAGACCTTGGATTCAGCTGGGCCTGGCACCCACAAGCCTTGTCTAGGATTGCACCCTTTTATGGATGGCTGTCTCAGCGTTGTCCACCTTATTTTAGGAGTCCATTTTACCCCATAGGACTTGCCTTTTCCCTGAGAGGCAGGAGGGGAAAACAGCCTTTGAACAGGAGGATGTAACTGGAAGCTGTGGAGTCTCTGAGAGGACAACCCAGGAACCACATTTTCTCCCTTAGCTGTCCCTCAAATAAACATCTCGAAACTCCACATCTATTTATTGGGATGATCTCCTACAAACTTCTTGAAATATATTTGATGTCGCCTCTAATAGTCCAGATGAGACCCCAGAACAAAAACAAGGCACACCTGTAACTCATTTGTTCCCCTGTCTGAATGACTTCAATTCCCACTTTTGCCAGGAGCATATTAGGATCACCTGCCAAAATGACTTATGATTTAATGAAGTATCACACACATTTATTTGATTCTCCAAAATAATCCCTTTAAGAAAACACATTTCTCCTGTTCAAACGCAGTTTAGTCTTTTCTTGATATGAACCACTTTCTAACATTACTACTGACTGTATTGAAATGAATGAATACATTATAAAACACTTTATCTTTATTGCTGCCTGAAGTGATCCATAGAGAGTATAATTGCCAGCTGTGTATCCTAGGCACATAATTCTATTACTGGGCTCTTATGGAGCCATCAGTCCCATGGATAGTCTTCTGCTTGACAAACCAAGCATCAAATTCCAAACATGCCTTAATGGCAAGTGCCATCTTCAGGTCAGGTCCCCCCACTCTGAATGCAGCAGATATTACCAGAAGCCTGGGATTCCCAGGCTGTTCTTAGAGTCTGCTCAAAAAGTTCATCATGCCCCTGATAACCTGAGATCATAGCTTCTGATCAAAGGGTCTCTCCACGATGACATTGACCTACGTTTCCTGGGACAGGGGCCAGCCACCATTCAGAAGTAGGGGATAGTGAGGAGCTTAATACTATTCTGGCTCTAGTGTGTGGGCTAGGGGTGATCCAGTTTCCCCAGATATCTTTAAATGTATAATTTATCAACTAGAGATTCGTTAGGTGGGGGTGGGAAGGGAGGTTTAAAAAACTGTCCTGCTAGCATGCAAATTACTTTGGATTCACAATTGGCTATGAATTCCTGTGGAGTCCTAGGGTTTTAGAGGTGACCTTGTCCAGATTTCTTATTTCATAGATGAGGGTTGATAACTCTCACTTACTAAGGCCTTATAAGTATCCAGCACAGTTAAGAGCTTTTCATTTGTTCTCTCCGTTGACTGATGAGAAAACCAATATCTTTGTTCTAGCACAAAGAGACTATCTCAGTCCTGATGGAAAAGAGTTTTGATTAAAGGGGAGAAAGTGGACAGAGGAGTAACTTTTGGGCAGGTAGTGGGAGTGGTAGTGGGAGGGTGATACGAAGAGGGAGGTTGAGCAGAATACACTGAACACACTCTGTGCCGCTGGAAACACAATCTCTGAGTCAATTCTTGATCTGTCTTTGCCACAATATTTCGAGTTGCTGGAGTCTGCTTTCAAGTTAAGTTTGGTTGATCGCAATAGAGAGACATGTGTTTGAGAAGGCTTCAAGGTGGGAAAATGTTGTTATTTTAATGGCAATAATAGTTACCATTCATCAAAAGCTTAATATGTGCTAAAGCGGCTATTTGTATGATGTGTCATATAAATTTATTTTTAAAAAGCTTTGGAGGTTGATACTTTTATCTTTATTTTAGAGATGACATTTCTTGGCCAAGTTCTTACAGCAAATGGCAGATCTGGGTTGAACCTAGGTGTGTCTGGCTCCACATTTATGTGACAGACTCCCAAATAAGTAATTTAATCTCTACTCATAAAAACTGGATTTAATGTCCTCATACCTCCATTTTTATGCTGTTCAAGCCAGTTCAGAGCATAACAGCACTGAGCATAACAACACTAGAAGAAACAATAACAAGATAAACTTCCCCTTTAGCTATTTTCAAAGTTGTGGTCTCAAGTAAACCTTTACTTTTCAGTCTTTCTAATTCCTGGGATACTTATACCTGATTCTAGATTCTATTAACAATTTATGGCCTATAATTAAAGGGGATGCCCCCCTTATCAAACCCTTTAGATATAGTGTTGTCGCATGCAGCAAAGCACTTTTTTAAATTTAACGTTGACAATCATTTTTGTTCTTATTACCTAATAACTAATCATATTACACTATGATACTGAGGGCCTTTAAAAGGCCGGCAAGAAGAAAAATATTTTTGATACTATTAGGGTAAAGAAATAAATTTTGAGAAATTAAAAGGGGAGGAAAGGTTGTCTGTTTATATGTAGTATCTATTATATCTTCCTTACCCCTCCTCGGTTACTAGAGAAAACCTACCTTTGTTGATATGTAAGTGGAAAGTATGTGATGGGGAAAATGTGGCTGTTTATAGCCCTCCTGTAGCTTTGAACATGTTACCAAAGTCATTAGGCTTTCAGTTGCTTCCTGCATGAAATTGATCTCATAGGTAAATACAGAAATAGTACGTTCTACATTGAGCAACATTATATCACTATCTTCTTATACAGATGAAAGTCTTTCTTTTACCTTATGGCTCATTCTTTCATTATTAACAGTCTTGGTAAGAGGGCTTTCTTTAGAATCACAGAATGTTACAGCCAGAAGGGAGATAATGAATGAAAAAAGAACTTTTCTACTGTAAAGGTCCATTCAAATACAAAAGTTCTTACAAATACCTGTGTTAGAAAAAGAAACATCCAAATCCCCATGCTGCATTTGGAGTCTGTTTTCTGTTTGTTCTGTTCTCAGTAGGGAGAACAGCTCATTACTGTCCTAGGCACAAGCCTTTTATATACTTGAAAACCATTGCTAGCTAACCCTGTAACCCTCTTGCCTCGAAACGGAATTACCTTGGTTCTTTTAACCTCTCCTGATCTTTATTTCTCAGACCTCTAATCACTTCTGTGGTTTTCTTCTGAACTGACTTCGTTCTTCTCTTGCCCCCATTAATTGCAGACCTCAGAACTGGACCCTGCACTCAGGGAGGGTCTGCCCAGGTTCCCGTGGCTAGGCAGGAGAGATGGGAATGTAGAGGCGGGCAGTGACAGCATCAACTTGTTAGTGGATGAATGAGATAGGATATAGGGAAGGAACAGGCCGTCTTTGTATAATAGTTAGAAATCTGGCTTTTCCCCACCATCTCATTTTAATTTCAGAATTTCTCAAACAATGGCACATATGTGAGTGAGCCATTTGCTCACAAAGAGTTTAACAGGGGTTTACCATGGGCTTAGTACTTCTACTAGAATTCAGAAAACTGCCAGTTCTTGGTCCCTAGACAGAATCCTACCTGTGGGTAGGGGTTATTTTGCTCACATAGTTAAAAGACATTTTAATTAGTTCTCCTGACCTTTAAAAATTAAGAGATTTCACCTCTGAATTATTCAGATTTCCAGTTTTTTTTTTTTTCTTTTCAAATTCTGAAGGTTGGAGGGAATATTAGGTTTGCACATTAGGACTGGGGCAATTTGTTGGAACTAAGTAGTAACCCTCTTATATGGATGGGGAACTGCCCTCTGGTTCTCCTGCATCTCACCTTGCCCATTGCTGTGTTCCTCTAAATTTGTATGTTGAAGCCCTAACCCCCCAAGGTGACTGTATTTGGAGATAAGGCCTTTAAGGAAGTAATTAAGGTTAAATAATGAGGTCATAAGAGTAGGATTCTAGTCCCATACGACTAGTGTCCTTATAAGAAGAGGAAGAGATACCAGAAAGCTCTCTCTGTCCATGAGGACACAAGGTGAAGGCAGTCATCTGCAAGCCAGGAAGAGAGGCATTACCAGGAACCTGTCCTGATGGCACCTTGTGATCATGGACTTCTAACCTCAGAATTGTGAGAAAGTTAAGTTTTTGTTGTTTGATCCCCTTAGTCTGTGGTATTTTGTTACGACAGCCTGAGCAGACTAATATACCCAGATACCTTTCTTTGTGCCTAGCTTCAGCGGGCAGTTGAATTTGAGACCCCTGCTCTACGTGCTTGGGAGTTAAAAGAATCACTGTCCAGTTCCTATACTTTGTCTGCTGATAGAAAAAATTAAATGTAGAAGTAATTTATAACAGAAGATGCCATATAGGAGCTGTACAAACTGATATCAAAGGACCAAAGAGTTGTCGATGGCTGGGATAGGAGGGAGAATAAAGAAGTCTTCACTATGTGGAGATAGCATATCAGAAGGGTTTTAAGAGATTAAAAAGATTTCAATGAATGATATTGGAACAAAGAGAAGCAAAGGCATGCAGGCCTGAAAGTGGATGGTATACTGTTAGGTTTGACTAGAGCTCATGGGCCATTGCAGGTGGTGGTGTGACAGGAGATAAGGCCAGAAAAAGGAGAAGGGGGTCAGATTACGGGTCCTGAATGTCATGCCATAGAATTTGGTTTAATTATGGAGTAAATGAGGGATACCTGAGGGGATGGAGGAGGGAACTGAGTGGATGAAAGGTGTGTTTTTAATTAATTAATTAAATAAATATTTATTTGGTACATCCAATGTGTCTGGTGCTGCAGATACAATTTTAGACAAGATAGAATCACGTCTCTGCCATTATAGAGCTGACAGAGATGAACAATCAGATATATAACAATGGCAGCTAGTGATGAATGCTATGAAGAAAAATAAAGCAGTGTAAGGGAATAGAGTATAATATGCTGGTATTTAGGGAAGGCATGATATTAGGGCATAGTCCTGAATAAAGTGAGAGAATGAATCATTGGATGTCTGGGAGAATATAATTCTAGATATAAGAAACCACAAATGCAAAGGCCCTCAGGCAGGAGCACAGTCATGTTCAAGGTACAACACAGAAGCAACTCTGGAAGGAGTAAGCAATGGGAAGAATAGTGAGCAGTGAGGTTGCAGTAGTCAGGTGTCAGATCCTTTTCTAGGAAGGGAACTTCAGTGCAGCGTGAAAGGATTGGAGTAGGGAAACTCTCAAGAGCCTATTGGAATGACAAGGGCTTGAGCCGGGGCAGGAGCAATGGAGTTCGAACTATAGAGTCATACACAGGAGAAGAGCACGTTTTGGAACAGTACACAAAATAAAATTTCCAAATAGAACTGGCCTTGGGAAATGGGGCTTTGGGGACACAGTGAGATGGGGTACCTACCTCCCAATCTTTGGATCAATCATGTGTGATGGCAGCCATCAGAGGAGGAGGAAAACCAAAGTTCTATCTCTCTCAAAGTTCAGACCTTCAGTCTGTAATTGACCCAAAGAAGGGCGAAGGCAGAGACAGGGTTCATCTGCTACCGCAGCTCAGAAGCTGGGGCAGTCTCTACGGGGCATCAAGGAGAGCAAAAGTGTTCTTCCCCTAAAAAATAGAGCACTAGCACTTAACACTAAAGACATCAAGCACATGTGCCAAAAGTTTCTGGTTTGGTCTATCCCTAGAATGAAATGACTTGTTCTAACAGGTGGAAATACAAAGAATTGAAAGGCAGTGCAGGGAGAGGGGTTAATGCAGGTCAGAATGTGGGTTGGCTTGGTTTAGTTTCTTTTTGGCGTTTTCTTCTTAAGTTTTAGTGAGGGGTGGGTAATTAGTCCTTCGAGAGCCATATAAAGCTCTGCCTTCAGGGCTTGATGGCCAGGGAGCATGGTCATCATTGCCTTTGGCATTCTTCTCTACTAATTTTTTACCTCGGTATTTTCCTTTTCCTTCTTGCTTGGCTGGGAGGCTTATGAGCTCCTTAGGAAAGAATGCAGTACTTTCTCTGTTGGTCCTGCTGTGGGGCAAATGTTCAACAACAACAACAAAAAAAGTTAACTAACTATCTGTGGTAAGAGTGCCCTCTTTTGGTACACCCTACTTGTTTTTAACTGCCATTTTCCTGACTGCTATATTTTCAGGGTTAGTTATCTTCTTCACTAAGTAAATTGGCAAAGGAGAAAAGCAAAAGGTATTATTGTTGGGGATAAATTAATTTCACTCAGTGTTCTCTAGAACTTTCTTTAATAGTCATAATCCTTATTTGGCCATGGTCTCTGAATATTTTGACCAAGATTTCTTTGGGATTTACACCTAATCTTTTACTAATTCAAACAAAAAGTAAAAATGGCAGCAGTTGAAAATGGTGTTGATACAATTCATTTAATCACTTTTATTTCTCTGTTTCTGTGATATTTATTGAGTGCTTGCTCAGTTAATTGAATGCTTGCAGTCCAAATATTCTCCTAGGTCCTTGAGGATCCTAAATGAATAAGTTATAGTCCTTGTCTTTGCTGAGCTTGGAGTGTGGTAGAAAAGATGGATGAATAAACAGAAAAATTATAACACCAGGTGACAAGTAACTGAGGTGTGATCAATAAAGTACATGGTTGGGGGGAGGTGTGTGTGTGAATTAACTTTTTTGGTTAGTCAAACTCAGAGGTAAAGATATGAATGCCTCCCTGACCAGCATTATTCCTCCTAATGGGTGCATCTCTCTGTGCATTAGCCCTCGAGAGTCTAGGAACAAATCACGATAGCTTTAATATAGATCTATGTTACTAATCCCACAAAGTGATTTTAGACCCGAAACAGATACATAAAAATATACCTAAGTTTTCTCTTATTTTTTTCTATGTTCAGGGAAAGAAAATATTCTCTCTTACGATTTGAACATTTAGAGAGATACTACATCTCTAGCTTCAACTAAATAAATATTGCTTTTAATTACAAAATACCAATGAATAATGAAAGGGGTTATGTGTAGATTTTGCTAGAAATCATAGATTTGATAGAAATGGTTTCCCCCCCTTTAAAGGGAGAGTTATATTTAATGAGATCCTCCCCAAAGCATTCTTCACAAAGGGAAGCTTGCCTCTCTCTTGTCTCTTGTGACATTTCCACATTGACTCTAATCCATGATCTTGTATATATGTAGCTCTGAGTATTTCTTAGTGTCCCAGTGACTCAAAACCTTTTGTTTTATTTGGAAAATATATTAATGCAGTTTTCCGATTTTTTCCCTATGCTCTGAACCTTCTAAATAACAAAAGCTTTAATTAAAACTGGGAGAAAGACATGAGGGATTGGAGAAAGAGATAATATATTGGTGAGCTACATTAGTCCCCCATATCCATCTCTTGGCTATAAATTCAGGTAAAACATATTGGTGATATCTGCATATACTTCTCACCAGACATAGTTGTTCATTATTTAATTTTTATTTATCTAATTTATTCAAAGTATTTTATTTTTAATCACTTAGGATTCATCTGGCATTTGCATAAATTTGGTCATCTCTCTCCATATTGTTTTAACTCTCAATTGTGCACTGAAGAAAATGTTCCTATCCTTTAAAGCAGGACTGATAACCTTTCTCATAGGACAGCTATCTTTAGGATTTCAGTTTTTGTTCACTTTACCTCTATGGCTCATACTGCACGTTGCCCAAAAATATCTTCCAAACTCACGAATCCTTAAGAGGATCTTGAAGTATCCACAAAGTCCATAGGTTACATCCTCAGAAACACTGATTTTAACATTATCTTGCTGATTTGAAATAAAAACTTCAAATGGACTTAAAGGAACATAGAGGCTGAATGTAGCTCTGAACCTGCTTGGTCCTGAGCTGGTCCTGGTGATCTACTATGGCTGGAGGACAATTGAGCCTTTCAGTCTGTTTACCATTTAACTTTTTTTTGTAGGAGTAAATCAAGGATGGAAGTAAAACACTAAAAATGGCAGTGAGAAACAAACAGGTATGGAAAACTCTAAGGCTGAGGGGACAGGGTGAGGGCACCATAGTTCATTGGTTCTGTCACTCATGGGCTATGTGCCCTGGAGTAAGCCACGTATGTGCTCTGAGATTCATTTTCCCCATCTTTAAAGTGATTAGAAATGTACTTCTTGAAGGTGCCTCAGGGAGGATAAGGAAGGAGAGAAGATGGCGAAGTAGTTGGGGTTAGGGGTCCCCACTCCTGTTTCAACCCGAGCAGCTCAGTTTTATTCTATTTTATGTATTTGACTTCACTGTAAAATCTTGTTTGAAGAAAGCAAAATATCTTGTTTGATGTAGCAAAATAAAACAGAACACAATAAAACAAAAAACTTTTGAAAATCATTAGATGATTTCTAAATTTCTTACTAGCTCTAGAATTCTACGAGACTCGGAATAGTGGTATTTGTTGCTGCCCAGTATCCATGATGATGACTTCCTTCTGATTTTCCTGTAGTCATCTTGTGATTATTATGACAAAGCCTGAAGCTGCCAGAGGCCAACACAGAGAGCTTAGGCATCAAGCCAGTCCAAAGGCAGCTAAACAGAGTTGGGTGCTGGTGGCAGTCTTTAATTTCAGGACAAATTTCACCTGTGGCTACAATGTCTTTCAGGATTTTCAGTTTGAGTCACTAAATTTACCCCTACCCCCACTTTTCTTTCTTTCTTTTTTTTTTTTTCCTGAAACCATTTAGAATTGAGTTTTCTGTCATTTGCAACCAAAAGATTTCTAATAAAATCAGATAGTGTTAAAAACAAAGATGGTCAACAAATGTTTTATTGAAATATCATAAAGCAGGGGCCCCCAAACCCTGGGTCGCTGACCATACCTTTAAGAACCAGGCCGCACAGCAGGAGGTGAGCAGCGAGTGAGCCAGGGAAGCTTCATCTGTGTTTACAGCTGCTCCCCAGCACTAACATCACCACCTCAGCTCCATCAGATCATCAGGCATTAGATTCTTACAGGAGAACTAGTCCCTGGTGCCAAAAAGGTTGGGAATTGCTATCATTGAGTACAAAATAGTATATGCCTGAGATATAGATCAAGGAACTCTCTCCGACAGTAGAAAACTTAACTGTAGTATTCTGTCTTTTGTTTATGATCAGTTCCGATTTACTATCAATAGGATGTTCCTTTTGATTTGTTTATTTAACTAGTGATAAAAACTCTTACTCTGAATCAATTAAAGGGATAGTCTTGTTAACACTAATGTATTGGGACCATCTGAACTCGTGTGAATGTAGATAAATCTGAGAAATGTGAAATTGATAAAAATGGATAATTGCAAAATTACAAAGCATACTGAGAGATATGGCTAAAATCACCCTCTTGTACTGCTTGATGAGAGTGTACATTGTAACAGCTTTTTAAAGACAATTCGACAATATTACCAAAAGCCTTAGAACTGTGATCCTACATTGATTTATCAAGCCCACCTTGAGAAATTTATTCTAAGGACATAACACAAAGTCTTAGATACAGAGATGTTCATTACAGCATTGATTATGAGCACACACATACGCATGCGCCAAAGAAAAACATTCCAAGTGTGGAGCAATAGGGGACTAGTTCAATATGTGTGGCTTGTGTGCAGAGAGAACACCGCTCACCCATTTAAAGTGACGTAGATGAGTACCGTCATGGGAAGCTGTTGTTGACCTATCATTATGTAAAGTAGATTATCAAACAGTATGTATAATATAATCCTGTATTTGTAATATGTATATGTATGTGTGCATGCATGTATCATGGATATTCGTTTGGTCTAAGAGATGATCCAGTCCTTTGTTTAGGAAAGTGAAAAATGGCACCGCCAGCAGTCGATCCTGATATTGCCAAGTGAACATTGACAATAGCCACAGAATATCAACAGTGCTCAGACAAGGCCACTCTGACCATGTTTGGAACAAGATAAAGGACAAAGCCACTCTATAACCACAAAAATGACTAAATCTCTTCCTCTAATACAAGTGACTGCTACTTTCTTTGTTTTTAAACTAATAATAACTCTCATTCACTGTAGGACTTTTTTTTTGTAAGATAAAAATTAAGATATTCAGCATCAAATGGTCCTTTTTTGATAGAATTCAATCCAGATTCGATCCCTGTGGCATTAATTTCTCCTTAGAAGCATCCATAAAAAGCCCAAATCCTATGAGAAGCCCCTCCCAATTTTCTTCCTTTAAGGCCCCACAAGTGTGTTTCTTGTGATTTTGGTCAATGGGCTTTAATACTAATAAATGAAATAAATTTGACTTCCACCCACCAGAACTGGCTAGAAATTCCATCTCAGTTGAGCTTTACATGGTATGCAGCAAACAGCAGAGGGGCTACAACTGTTCAAGTCCCTGTGGGAGCTACTGAGGTGCTTATTCTCCTTTCGAAGAGGGTGGCTTCATGTCCTCTGTGCCACATTGGGTATAAGCATCTCATGCTGCAGGATTAGGCCAAAGATTGTCAGTTCAGCCCTCCTCCAGAAGCCAGGCCACTACTCGAGCACTCTCTGGGGTGGGGTGCTGCCACGGGTATCCTCCCTAGGGAACCTTCTTCCCTCCTAGTTCAGGCCTCTACTCTCACTACCATCCTTCTTCTAGGCAAGCCAGGCATTAGCCTTCTGGCATCTCCTAGCTTCTCTTTCTAGCTCTGCAACTGAAATGTATTAAGCTACTGAGGCTGAGAAGTTCAAAGAAGTGGGTTCAGGAGTGGGAGTAACAGCATCTTTTATTTTTTAAAAGCAGTGAGTTCAGCACACATCGATCTGTGGTGTATGTTCTAGAAAGGGTTCTGAATATGTATCCTGAAGTGTTAAAACTGGTTGTCTCTCTGTGGGTGTATTATGGATCTTTAAAATGTTTATGTATATTATCTTTATTTTCCAATTGTTTTTTCATCTTTATTGAAATATAATAGACAATTAGTTGCTTGTATTTACATTGTACAATTCAATGAGTTTTTTTCCAATTATAGTTGACTTACTATAATATACCAGTTTCAGTTGTATAGCATATTGATCAGAGATCTACACAACTCACAAAGTGATTGCCCCATTAAATCTAGTACCCCTCTTCCCCTTACATATTTATTACATTATTAACCATCTTCCCCATGCTACACACTCTAAATCTCCATGTCTATTCTGCAACTCTACTTCTTAATCCTTTTGCCTTCTTTTTTTTTCTCCCCAACCCTCTTCCACCTAGTATTCCTCTAAATATTCTCTGTATCTGAGTTTATTTCTGCTTTTGTTGTTGTCGATATTGTTCTTTAGGTTCCACATGTATGTGAAATCAGGCAATACTTGTCTTTCTCTATACGACCCATTTCATTCAGCACAATACCCTCTAGGTCCATCAAGGAAATATCTTTTTCCATCTCCTTCCTTTTAGTCTATGTGTGTCTTTTAATCTGAAGTGAGTCTCTTGTAGGCAGCATATGTAGGGATCTTGTTTTCTTATCCATTCAGCCACTCTATCTTTTGATTGGAGCACTTAACTCTTTTCTATTTGAGGTACTTGTTGATAGGAATATAGTTGCTACCCTTCTTCATTCCTGTTTTTGATACATGTTTTTTCTTCTTAAAGAAGTCCCTCCAACATTTCCTATGATACTCGCTTCGTGATGATAAATTCCCTTAGCTTCTTTTTGTCTGGGCAGCTCTTTATCTATCCTTCATCTCTAAATGATAGCTTTGCTGTATAATGTAGATCCTGGGTTTTCACCACATTGAACATTTTGTACCAAGCCCTTCTGTCCTGCGTAGTTTCTTTTGAGAAATCAGCTGCCCATCTTATAGGTGCTTCCTTATAGGTGACTAACTGCTTTTCTCTTGCTGCTTTTAAGATTTTTCTCTCTGTATCTAACCTTTGGCATTTTAATTATGATGTGTCTTGGTGTGGGCCTCTTTGGGTTCCTCAGTTTGGGGACTCTCTGAACTTCCTGGGTTGCATGTCTATTTCCTTCATCAGGTTAGGGAAGTTTTCCATCATCATTTCTTCAAATAGCTCTTCAACTTCTTGTTTTCCTTCTGGTACTTCGATGAAATGGACATTTTTACCTTTAATAATGTCCTTAGGCTCCTTAAATTATTAGTAGAGTCTTGGCTTCTTTTCTCTTTCCATTCTGATAGAGTGTTCTTGGGTTTCCCATCCTCTATATAGGTCATTTGATTGTTTTCTTTATTCACTTTGTTTATTCCATTTAATATACTTCTCATCTCAAATAATGTGTTCTTCATTTCTGACTGGTTTGCTTTTATAATTTCCATTTCCATTTTCATGTTTTTTTTATCTCTTTGTTGAGGTTCTTACTGAATTCATCTACACTTCTCATAAGCTCATTGAGCATCTTTATAATCAGCGTTTTGAACTCTGCATCTGTTAGATTGCTTGACTCCATTATATCTGGATCTCTGTTCTGTTCTCTCATATGGTTTCTGCTTCTTTGTCTTCCTATTTTGGCTGCCTTTCTGTGTCTGTTTCTCTGTACTAAGCAAAGCTCTTAAGTCTCCTGGTCTTATTCATATGGATTTGTGAAGTAGGTGTCCAGTGGCAAAGTCCTGAGAGTGGTTCAATTGCAGGCCAAATTTAGCCCAAGCCTGTGCCCATCTGGGGCTACCTGTTAAGATTAAGCGAGCAATCCACAGATACTGTGCTTATAGTTGCCTCAAAAGGCCTCATCATAAACCAAGGCCAGCTGCTACCAGTGTGAGTCTAGGTGCTGCACATCAAGGAGCACCTGACTCCCCGAGGATACATCTGGATGTGGCTTGGGTAGGGCTGCGAGTTGGGGAAGGCAGAGTTTCAGGGAATCCTTTGGGTGGAGTGACCTCTGTTATGCAGGTTGATGAAGTCTCCTCTAGGCGATCCTGAGTCTACACCCTGGGCAGTGGGATGGCTCAACAGAGGAACAATGGGCACTGCCTACACTTCTGTACAGAGGGAGTCTCTTCTTGGCCCTCACTTCGACAACTCAGTGTTCCCCTCCGCTGTAAGTCTCTGCTTGGCTGAACTGGCACTGGTGCTCAGAGCAAGCAGGTCCATCACTGCAAAAGTCCACTGACAGACATGGCCCCTTTAAGAGGCATCTGTAGCTGCCGCTGCCACAGTCTCCGTCCCACTCAGCTGCTGGGGACTGGGCAGCCTCACATCCTTGCCTTCTGCTATTGCAGAGAGATTTCTTTGATTTCTTCCTAATTGTATGACTTGTTCATCCATATCCCAGGTGATTTTCCTTGCCGTTTGCTCCTTATTTCTGTCATAACTTTGATTTGGTTGCCAGAGGGGTGAATAGAACTTCTATTATCTACGCCATTTTTCATCTCTCTTTGATATTTCTTAATGAATAAATACTTTCAAAATAAGAAAAAAAGTATGCCATTTATTTCTAACTAATAAAAGGGAAAAACAGAGAATGAAAGAAGAAACCAGGGCCCTCTGTAGTGGAATATACAGGTATAATGGTATAGTGTGAGTTTAGGACAGCCCTAGAGGTTGGTATTTTCTGGAATTCTGAAGTCCAAGCATCAACTTTTTGGCTCTGATCTGAATATTTTAATAAGCTGAGTGACTTTTTCATCCTCTATCTATTAATGAACATAGGGGGGTCCCATGGAAGTAGTAGAGGGTAATGGAGGTTCCTAATTGGGGAGAAATGTCTTTTGAAAGGAAAATGGCAGAATGGTTTAAATCTAGGTTTCATATTAGAATTTCTCAAAACCCAGGCCCCACCCCAGTGGTTTAATCAATTATTGATTAAATGAAGGATGGGATGGGTGAAGAATGGAGACGCCCCCCCACCCCCGCTCCTTTTTTTTTTTTTTTTTTTTGGTAGAATCAACCCAATTGCCTGAGGCCAGGTCACTCAGCAGGGTTTCCATAGGGAGTGGTCACTGGTTTTGCTTGCTTCCAATATAAAAAGTTGTACAGATTCCTAGTCAAATTCCAAGAACTGAGCTTCTCAATACAAAATTATCCTATCACAATTTCTCTTAGGGCCATCTTTGGAAAGAAAGGTAGGATCAGAAATTATTTCCTTCTGCCAGTGTTTTCTCAAGTATTGTACATATACTCCACCAGTACACAAACTATAGTTATTGTTACAGGAAAAAGTATTTAAAAACAGTATTTAATGGTATATACTTATTGTATTGCATATTAGAAAAAACATATCAAAGCCATGATTTCATAGTAGTGATATAATTTTTTGAAAAACATTTCATTTTTGTAAAAATGCAAGCCAATTGATGCACATGTCTTACATAAATTGTGGTGCAGGTGGTATGGTGAAAATCAAGATGATATTAATGGCTTCAGGGTGGGAGATAGTGGCAGGAATTTGCTTTGCCAGACCTTTCTGAAAGAGGTGAGGTTTGAGCTGCAATTCAGAACAGTGCTTCAAGCATTAGATTGAAAATATGCAGGGCTGGCTGAGAACTTAAGGAAAACAGAAATTTCTGGTCTCTACCTGGAAATATTAGTTCAAGAGATCTGGGATGGGGCCCAGGACTGTGTCTTTTCATGATGCTTTCCTGGTGATCCTGGTCCAGCAAGTTTTGGGAACCTGGAAGAAGAGAGCGACACCTCCTTTGGCCTGGAAGATGAGTAGTTCTTGGTAATTAAACTTGTTTTAAGTATTTGCTGGTTGTGAAATCTATTAACTGTTGTTGACTATCATCAGCATGGCTTTGAAAACCTTTAATTTTTAAACCATGCCTCTGGGTCTCAGCATTGGGGGTATGTGTGTAAATTAAAAATACACACAAGCGAGCATACTATATTCTAGCCAAAAACATATTTTAATCTGATTTAACCAATTAAACAAACAGGAGTGAATTAGGCCATTAGACTCAACAGGGCTACCAGGGCAAACAGCGTGATATAGACGAGGCATGGGAGTTGTAAAGTGCATGTTTCTAGGAAAGAAGATGCTGGAGTGGGAACTGTTTCATGGCAAAGTGATGTTTACTCAGTGAGTTTCATTGTGAGGCAGCTGGAAGGGAGTCCCTGGGTGGGATGACTCTGGGATGGAAACCCTGGGTTGGCGCTGTGAGGGTCCTGTGAGAAGGCAGTTGAGAGGAGTGTGGGTGAGGAGGGGAAACCAGAAAGCTACACTCACACCAGCAAGGATGAAAGAGTAATAGAATACTGGTAGCACCAGAGGCATAGCACCTTCACTGAGGGGCTGGTAAAATCCTCCTCCTGGGGGGGAAAAATTTTTTTAAAGCAAAATATTATCCTAGAGGACATTAGAAAGCAGAACGAATTCTTTATCAAAATCAAACAGGGCCAATACTATATGTTGTTACAGCAAGTGAGTATCTTGAATTTCCTGGGCAGTCCTTAGTTCAATGGCTCAGTTTTATAGTCTGACTGTGTGTTAGGTTATATGCCCTGATTTGGGGGTCAGAATACCAGGGTGGCATCCAGACAGTTGGGACATATGAATGGCAGAACCTCACCAATTCAGGGCGAGAGTGGATTCCTGGATCCCACAAGGCAGAGGGTCCAATCGCCCTAGGCCAGGCCACTCAGCATGGTTTCCAGAGGCAGCAGCCACCATTTTTCACCTGCTTCCAATTCTAAAAGTTCTACTCATAAATTCAAAAATTCAAATTGTTCTCTCTCCATATGATGGAAGAATTTTATGCCACCCTAAAGAAACCTGGGACAAAGATTTGTCTTTTTTTTAAATCAGTTTCTTCATATACGTATATGTTTTAAAAAATAGTTTCACTCTATCAGTCCCCTTTTGCTGTTTTTATTACAGAGGTTTACGTTACAGGATTTTTGATGAAATTTTCAAAGACGTTGGCTTTATGACAGCTTGGCTATACTGTGGAATAATTTCAAGAATGAAATTGATTTGGGGAACGGACAGAAGTAGAGTTTAGCAAAGATTGTCCACTAGGTGTCACTCTTGACCCAATTAAACTTGCTTGTGGTGTTAAAATAGAAGTCTATCTATAAAATATTTATTTCCTTGGCTACGTAAACATGAATAACAGTGTCCCCATCTGTATGTTCTTAGGTCCTTTCGTGGTGAACTCTGTCATAAAAGGCGACGAACCATACATCAGCTCTGTGGAGGACTAATTCTTATCACAGAGCCACTTTTATTAGGAGACCTCTTGCATGGTGCAGCTGGCTGCCTGAGTTGGATGGAGCCTTCTCAATTCACCGATTGCTTTTTATGACACGGGACCCCGTCCCTTGGGAGATCACACTGGACAATCCTGTTATTAGAGCCAGTGTTTCCAAAATGCCCCATTTCCGCTTGCTGCTTCCTGAAGTGCTGTCTCCCCGGTCTTTCCGGCCCGCTTTCTCTGGCTCCACCTGTCCATCATCTCCACGCACTGTCACCTGTCCGCAGCCACCAGGAAAAGCCACTTATACTGACTGGAGATGGCTGAAGGGCAATGTTTAGGGACTCTCAGCTGGGGCGGGGTTGGGATGGGATGGAGTTGGGAATGGTAGGGGGAGGCAGCCTCCTCACTGACACCATTTCTGGGAGCAGTGCAGGCAAATTGCTGCTAACAATTTTGTATTTCAGAATATAGACTTATTTGGTACAAGTATTGGCAAATTTTATTTGTTTCTCTTTTGCACTGCCTTCAGGGTTAAAAACAGACATACAATTTAGAGTTTATAAGAAAGCAACGGTCCAATTCAGAGATTGTGGTTCTAATTAAAAATAGATTTTATTAGTTTAAAAATTGTTTTTCTCTAAAATGTGAGTTCATCTTCAGAGAAGAAATTGGGCAATAACTAATATATATATAGCACTTTCCAGTTCAGGAGGTTGTTGTCTTCCGCACAACCTTGCGAGACGGGTGACTGTTGCTACTATGATTCTAACTAGGCCTACAGCTGTAACGCCCTATGCTTGACAAGCTGTAATTTTAATCCAGACCATCTGACTCTAAAAGTTATAATGTCTGTTAAACCAGTGGTTCTTAATCAGGGTATGCATCAGAATCGCCTTTCAACATAGGCAATTCTGGACCCATGCTGAACCTTCGCCATCAGAATTCTCCGAGTGTTTCATTCAATAAAGAAACACAAAGTAGGTCAGGTAATGATAGGTGTTTTAGGAATCAAAAACAAAGCAGAGTGAGGTAGCAGAGAGTGACAGAAGGTGCTATTTTATTAAAGCTCAGTTGGGGAAAACCAATCTCTCCCAGGAGGGCACATCTGAATTCAGACTCTAATGAACTGGAGCAGTAGCCTTTGTAGATGTAGGTGGGAATGCAGAGGGAAAGCAGATGCAAAGGCCCTGAGCCAGGGGTATGCTTGGTGTGGAGGAACTGCAAGGAGACCAGTGTGGCTGGAGTGGAGTTGATGAGGAGAGAGTACTAGGAGATGAGTCAGGAGGCAGCCTGGAGCCAGATGTTAGCCCTTCAACTGGTGTTGCACAATTTTTAAAACAGGTTCAGGAACAAGTTCTCACTCTTTAAATGCTTTTTGCCCCTCTTTTACCTTGCCAAGCAATGAAAAAGAAAAACAGGGAAGATAAAAGCACAGCTAAAATACAGCCCTGATGAGCTGCCACCATTGCAATCATCATGAAGTTGCAGTTCAGGGCTGTTAGAGAGACCAAGAAGACTGAAAATGGTTAGTGGTGAATGAGTAGCTGCTAATTTGATAATCACCGTGAATCCGAGTGAAACAGATTTGTTCGCCTCACTGTCTACAATTTACTTTTATTTGTGATTGAATTGTAATTTCCATTTAAAATCATTATAAGGAAACAATACGTTCCCATCATGCTCACTTAAGTACCATCCTGGAGTTTTTAGTTTTGCTTTAACATTAAATCTGGTCATGCTGTCTTTAATTCTTACCATCAGGGCCCTCTCTTAAGTAGATACTGTTCTTTTCCTTGTTGTGTTTATTGCGTGGGGACAAACTACACATGCCTGGAGAAATGGTGATCATGTTTTGTTTCTAAGAGAAGTGCGCATTGGTTACATTTGACGTTTTCTCTCTAGAGAAATATCTCCCATAATTTTAAGGAAAAATCTTTCACATAGATATAATTCAAAAAGTATATTTTTTAAAGCAAGAATAGAATGCCATATCCACACAATTTAAATATGGTACTGAAGTAAATCTTATACAATTAACTCGCCATGATGAATATATTAGATAGTATTAATGTTAATTTCCATAGGCACAGATTTATTATTTTAAATACCATATGGAAAATAAAATGATATGCTATGATTGGTCACTTGCTTAAGCCGGCTGGAAGAGTAAGATGAGAAGGGACCCAGACAAGAAATGCAGGTAAAGTAGCCTCTCCTACCACAGTCACAAACCTGCATTTTGAGTGATTGAAACACACAGGTAGGGAATGACTTCAGAACATGTGCACCCTCTCATGACCTCAGAATATCTTGGTGAAGTAGCAGGTTGTGAAACTGAATGCAAAACGTGATCTTCTGTTGGTTAGAACAAAATCCTATGTTTACACATGCATTCCATAATGCCTAGGTTGATATATTCACAGTATTGCCAGTGGTGGTCCTTTAATGGAAGGTGGTTTCTGGACAATTTCATTTTGTTGCTTATCTGTACTTCTTAAGATGAACATACACTTGTGAAATGGAGAAAAACTTGTAAAGTTTATATACTTTTATATTATAAGAAAAACACCACCAAAAGTTATTATTAGTTTTTAAATTATGCGTTTGTTGCATGATGTGAAGACCACATTCTGGTTTCCTCCCAGCCTCGGTGGTTGCTTTGTATCTCACCAGTGAATTATTGACTCCTATTTATTCTACTTCAACACAAACTTTGCCTTTTACAACAGAAAACCATAGCTTTAGTTCTCTGTAGTTTTTCCAGTTTTTATTATTATCCCACCAATTCAACATCGCAGAGGAAGGGACAATTTTTCTGTGGCTGTTAACACTTTTCTGGAGTTAGGCCTCAGGGAGCTCTTGGATTCTGGCCCACAGTGTCCGCTGTATCCCTTTTGTCCACTAGAGGACAGCAGATGATAGGACTCATGGGCCAAGGTTCACTTCCTGTGTTGACTGCTTTTTGGGAAAAACTAGAAGTGGTCCTGGCATATCTGGCTGGGTGTCACAGTTACTGTAATTCAGAGGGCCATATGGTTTATTTGTATTAGTGCAAAACAACAGAATGTTTCCCTTCGCTTCTGAACTAGGGGAATGCAGAAAATTTAACTCCTGCCCCATTGGTGGGAGTTTCTAAAAATGCCAATGACACAAATCTACACACTTACGAGCAGGATACCAAATAAGGGTCCTTTTATAAGATTTTCACACTATATACTACGTATTCTTGAAGGTTCTGGTTAACTAAATTTGAGGAAGGGGCTGGTATGAAATTGAAATATGGACCATAGGTAAATTGATCTTGCCCTCAAGGTATATGAAATACAAAAGCCAGATAATATGATACGAGTTCTACATGCAATTAAGGGGCTATAAAGGAGTGATAATAAGCAAAGAAAATATTAGGGAAATAAAGTTGACTTGGCAAGGATTTGAAGAAAGTAGTGTCTATGGAATAGAATTGAGACAGGGGTTGAAAACTGATGTCTGGCTGCATCCAAACTGCAGAAGTACTTTGATCAGTAGAATGCTTTAATTTTGTTTTAAATTTGTATTTATTTAGGTGGGTATGTGCTTTTTAGTTTGCTATACTCCCCACCATTCCCTATTGTTGTATAGTCAGAACTTCACACATTTCTCTTACATTCCAAACCTCTGAAGACATTTATGATTTCAATCCCTGGCTTAGAGGAACTGGGGAAAGAGGACACAGGAGGGAGGAGCCAGAGTAGCATGAATGTTGTGCTAGAACCGGGAGCAGGTAAGTCACACTTGGAGGGTGTGCAGTCAACTCAGACCAAGAAGCCATGTTGGAAAATAAGTTACAAGAAGCTGAGGGTGGTGGTGGTGGTGATTTGATCTGATACTACTGTAGAGAACTCTGTTAATTACCCCAGGATGAGAGAATCAGGAAGTTTTGGAAGAAGATACAGGAATCGACCTGGAAAAGTGCTGAAGATTCTGTTTCCTGTTCACTCTAATATCTGTTTTTCTTTGTTTGTTTGTTTGTTTGTTTTTTGCTATAGGTTTTGATGACTAGAATTGCTCAGCTGAAAAGAAACACTGAACTTTGGAGTCAAACATGTGACATGTGGGGGTGCTGTCCCTCACCACAACTCCAGACCTCACCCCAGAAAAATTGGGGACTTGAGAGAATCAGCTTCCCACATTTAGGACATGGGTCTCTTCTTGCACGATCTTGGTAGCACCACAAGGTGCCAATGCACTGCCCTGAAGTCAGCGCTGGTCCTGCTTCTGGCCTTGAGTCAATGACTCACTAGGGGCACAGTGATTTAATTGCTGCACTTCAGTTTTCTCATAATTATTTAAAGGAATTGCATGAGACAGCTTCAGAAGATTTATTTAGCATTAGTTTCTGATAACTGGAGCTCAGAAAAGAAATGCTGACACCCAGCTCTTACAAATAAACCAAGCACGAGTGCTCTTAGGAAGAGTATTGGTCTCATTGCATTGTGGGAGGAAACAGTGGGAAGAGAGGTGAAGAAGGGCAAAAAGTGTGAGGTCTAATTAGACCTGGGTTTCAATTCCACTCCACCGTTTCCTAACCATATGACCTTGGGAAAGCCATTGAACTTCTGTGAGCATCTATTTCATTTGCAAAATGATGGTGCTGGGGTGTGTTTGCAGGGTTTTCTTTGTTTGGAAATTAAATGAGACAGTGTAAATGTCTGACACATCTTCATTCCTACTTCATCCCAGGTGGAAGTCACTTCTGGAATCCTGGAATTCTGCCTGAGAGAGGAACTCTAAATGAGAAAAAGTGAAATCTTAAGGACAGCGTTAAGAGTTCATTTGTATGAGAAAATCCATGGAGAGCATACGTGCCGACGTTTCCTCAATTAAACGTCAGTTAAAACTCTGAATAGTTAATATGCCGTTTCTGGGCAGTTTTGATTGTCACAGCATTTTTCTGTCACTCCGTTACCAAAAGAATCAAAGGAAGAATTGTGTTCAGGGTCCAGAGGTTGCTTCTGGGGTAAGTGGGAAAGTGCTAGCTGCAACTGGTGGTGATTTGGCAGGTGCCGTAAAGAGCCTTTGACCAGAAAACACCTCTGCCTATGTATGCCACTGAAGCCTGCAGGATGTCACTGGAGCCTTATTTCTTTGACATAATTCATCTTGTTCCTCCTAGAGTCATTTGGCCATCTCCAGCAAAAGCCATGCATTTCAACACTCCCGAGGAATGCGATACACCCCTCTCCTTAATAGTGCAATTGTCTGTAGGAAAGAAGAGAGTTGAGTGGGGAGATGGGATGGCTATGAATTGAAGCAAGTCTCCAGCAGGTGCCTCAGTGATACCACAATTTCCTCTAGAAAAACCTCGGTCATGAATCTAGTAATAAAGTCATCCAATCAACAACTAACTAGAGGGGCCCATGTTAGATTTTATCTAATTTTTAGATAAAATCTGTTTTGGATAGATTTTTGGATCATTTGCATGGCATGATGGCACTAAATGTGATTTCATAGTTTCATAGCATAACAAAGAAAATTTCTTCGATTGTTTTTTCCTTGAAATGAGGCCTAGGACTACACATTAACCTCTAAAAAGTCTTGGTGGCCTGTTTAAAACCTAGTCACAGATTCCTAAGGACAGAAGCAGCTTGGTCGAGGTTGGGGTGGTGTGGGAAGGAATGGAGGTATAAGGTGGAGATTCCGAAGGAAAAGGAGCCACAGTGCCTGGCTTTTAGGTGGAAGGAAGAGAAAGAGCTTTCTGCAAGGATGGAGGAGCTTTCTGCAAGGATGGAGGAGCACTAGTCTTGGGAGTTGGGGGAGAGGGAGGAGGGGTACGAATGAGGCACCTAGTGCTAAATTTAAGGAGGCACCCTCTGTCAGGTTCTCATGAGTGTGGGCCTGGCGCCTGAGAGTGAGTGCCTCCTTATTTTATGTCTTGGAAGTTTGGTTTTGCTCATCCAATTCCAGGCCCTGGACTGAGATGACTCGACATTTCTGGTTTCTCCAAGACAGTTTTAATACCACTTACTTTGATTACTTAAGAGGTTCTGATAAAAATCTAAATAGCACAACTTTAGGGAAGAAAGTCTCAGATGATTATAGAGCTTATACCATAGTAAACCGAGGTCACAGATTAACAGGTATAAACATTTGTCATGTAAGATAAAAAATAAAAAAAACAAGTTTTCTCCAAACTAGGGTTTGTTTGTATTCCAGGTACAGGCATATCTTGTTTTATGGTGGTTTGTTTTATTACACTTCACAGATGTTGTTGTTGTTTTTTTACAAACTGACGGCAAGACCCTCTGCCACCAAAAAAACTGCGACTTGCTTTACTGTGGTGCTCACTTTATTGCAGTGGTCTGGAACCAAGCCCACAGGATCTCCAAGTCATGCCTATATTCGTCTGGTGAGCTGAGATTTCCTTCTTTTCCTTCACATTCTTTTCTTTTTCGACTCTCTTCCTCTATTCCTTTCTCCCCTCTTCCTTTTGCTCTTTGTGACACTACTGAAGTGACTGCCTTTCTTTTTGTTTCTTTCTTCCTCCTTCTTTTGCTTCCCTTGCTTATAATAGATTCAGAGGGAATAAAAGAATCGAATATCTGTTTCACAGCCATTTCATAAACAATACAGGCTCCTTTCTTTCAGTACCACTAGGCAATGAAAAGCGCTGTAGGAGGACATTTGTGACAGTAGAGTGATGAATTCATGACGACTCTGCAGTGTAGACTTGAAACAGGTCCACTGTGTTTCTCTGCATTTAGCCGAGACCAAACCAGAATGAATGCCCATGGGTACTCAGCTGGATACATGAAACAAAGAGGTTTTCTATTTTGTGATGAAAGGAAATAATTTGGGGGGAGGGAAAAAAACCTATCCAAGCCAGAAGTTTAGTTTGTGTTTGTTTCAGCCAAATTGCTTCAAGCCCTGTCATATACTTCATATACTTCTGTGACCCTCCATTGTTGGAGAAATGTTTTTAAAGCTTTTCAAGGTGTTGTTAAACCTCTCCAGAAGTTTATTTTAAAATGGAGTTACTAACATTGTTTTTTCAACGTTAGATCATATTCAACATTCTTTACCTGAGTAACTTGAACTTTTTGAACTAAGTTCCTTTTCTTCAAATTCCATTTTGAAGTAGTCACAGCTCACGTGAAATGGATTTCAGAAATTTATTTTAAAATCAGATAAGGATTAAAAAGTTCTAGTCCACCACAACAAGAGGAAGGATTAACATGGCTTATGCCATTCTCCTTATTCTTATTTAAAACTTATCATGATAAAGAATATGAAACATATTACATAGAGACAAGAAAACAAACTTTCAGTCACGGGTGGAAGCCTAATGTGTGTGGTTTCGTATAACGCACACTGCACAATGCTGGGGACTCCCTTCACATTGACGCCATTGAGCACTTGGATATTTATTATAGTAATTCCCTAGCAAATCACTTGGAAATGTTTTGGGGAAGGAGCTCCCCTTCCACACCCCAATTTGAAAAGGTGCCATCTGGAAAAGCAGTGGTCCTGATGCTAATTTAATATTTCAAAGGTTTATTTTTGCTTCTTTGGTCCTAGGCCTCTAGCTGAATTGAAGTGATTAATCTGGATTGTTTGAATCCTGCTGTGCTTAAACTTAGGACCTTTCTCTCAACTTGCTGATAATTCCAAAACAAACAAACCAAATAACCAAACAAACAAAGGTATAGTATTTGCATTCTTCAGTTCCCCTTGTTTTCATTTGCTTTCTCTTAGGCCTGCTTCTTACTGGTTCTCTCCTTAGTCCTTCTCTTATGCCGGGTGCTGTTCTAAGCTCTTTTTTTTTTTTTTCTCTATTTTTTTGTCTTTATTGAACTATAATAGACAATTAGTTACTTTTATTAACACTGTACAATTCAATGAGTTTTTTTTTCCAGTTCTAGTTGGCATACAATAATATATCATTTTCAGTTGTATAGCATATTGATCAGAGATCCACATAACTCACCAAGTGATCACCCATTAAATTTAAAACTGCTCTTCCCCCTTACATATTTATTACAACATTATTAACTATCTTCCCCATGCTACACACTCTACATCTCCATGTCTATTCTGCAACTATCCATTTGTAATTCTTAATTCCTTTGCCTTTTTTTGGTCCCCTCCAACCCCCCTCCCATCTAGTAGCCCTTTAAATATTCTCTATCTATGAGTTTATTTCTGCTTTTTGTTGTTGTTGTTGTTGTTGTTGTTGTTGTTGTTGATTTTGTTCTTTAGAGTCCACATTACATAAAATTATGAGATTTTTGTCTTTCTCTATCTGACCCATTTCATTCAATTCAGTACCCACTAGGTCCATCAAGGCAATACTTTTTTCCATCCCCTTCCTTTCAGTCTGTGTGTGTCTTTTAATCTGAAGTGAGTCTTTTGTAGGCAGCATATGTAGGGATCTTGTTTTCTTATCCTTCAGCCACTCTGAAGAGGAATTTTTTACTCAAATGGCTAACCTTGAAATCAGCTCTTTGTTCTGCTTCTGTAGACATGCCTGCTGCATAGGGTGAAGGGCATGGTGACCTCGAGATCAACTGAAGACTCATCCTTCCCTTCGCTTATTCCGTGTAGATAACAAATATATCCCCTTTGCTTGTTAAGTCCTATAAAAGTAAGGTTACCCCTGATTTCGGGGCCCAGATCTTCAGAGTGCTAGCTCTTCTGGGACCACCAGCATAATAAACCTGAGTTCTCCAACTCTCTGAGTGGTGCTTGATTTCTTGCCAGTCTGATTTTTCTGCAACAACTCTATCTTTTGGTTGGAGCACTTAACTCTTTACCATTTGAGGTACTTGTTGATAGGAATGTAGTTGTTACCATTCTTTATTCCTGTTTTTGATGCATGTTTTTTTCTTCTTAAAGAAGTCCTTCCAACATTTCTGGAACACTGGCTCGGTGATGATGAATTCCTTTAGCTTATTTTTGTCTGGGAAGTTCTTTACTTGTCTTTTGACTGTAAATGATAGCTTTGCTGGATAAAGCATTCTTGGTTGTAGATCCTGGGTTTTTTACCATGTTGAATATTTTGTGCCAAGCCCTTCTGTCCTGCATAGTTTCTTTTGAGAAATCAGCTGCCAGTCTAATGGGTGCTCCCTTGTAGGTAACTAACTGCTTTTCTCTTGCTACTTTTGATAGATTCTAACTCATTGAATCCTGTTTTGTTAACCCTTTTTGAAGGATGATGAAATTAAGGCTCTGAGAGAATTATTTGCCTGTGGTCACATAGCCAGTCAGTGGCAGAATTAGGCAATGTGGCGTTAAAGTTCCTACTCATAACCACTCTACTCTTTGGCCTCTCCTGAGTTGGTCTGTTTTTCTTGAAACCTGTGCTACTGTATAAAGTCCTATTTTAAACTGCTCTGGTCATCCACTGTCTGACAGTGGTTCTCTCCTTCCTTCATTCCAATATTTTCTCAGACCTCCTTTGGCCACTGTCGTTTGGTTCCTCACCAGGCCTCCTTGAGGACCAGCCCTAATTTGAATCAATTCTCTTAGTCTTGGTTCCCTCCAATTCCAATTTTTTGCCATTCTCTACTGACTCACAGATGAGGTGGACTCTATCCACCCTGTGATAGATGAGGATAGAAATGGGCAATTGCTATTAAGAGCTATGTGATTCCTGGGCCTTTTTTTTAACCTACCAATGTGGCAAAGCCTCAGGAGTTGGTAGTGCGCTGCCTTGGTCAGAGTGTGGGGAAATGGAAGTCTCATTTGTTGGTGGGAAGATATACCGGTGCAACTGCTTCGGAGGGCAATTTGGCAACCTCTGTCACATGCATTCAGAATATAGCTAAACTCTGACCCCATTTTAGTGCCTCCACTACTGCCACCCAGATCTGAGCCACCACATTTTTCACAATAATTTTTTACCTCCTCTGTGGTCTCCTTGCTTCCACTCTTGCCATTCTCCCCCACCCTCAAAACAAAACAAAAACAAAAACACACATTTAAAGCATTTTAAAACAAAAGCCAGATCATGTCACATGTCCTTCTCAAATCCCTCCATTGGCTTTCCTTTTCATTAAGAGCAAAAGCCCAAATTCTTGTAGTAGGCTGCAAGTCCCTACATAACTTGGTCCGAACACCTCTTTGATCTTATCTCTTATTCTGTCCTTGTTCCCTTTGCTCCAGCCACACTGGCCTACTTGTTTTTCCATGAACATGTCAGCGATCCTTCCATTCTAGAACCTTCACATGGGGTGTTTCCTCTGCCTGAAATAGTCTTCTCTAGATATCTGCAAGGCCAAATCCCTTACCTCCTTCAGGTCTTTGATGAAATAACACCTTATTCATGGGGGCTTCACTAATCACTTGATTTAAGATTGCAACCTCTTGATCCCATTCTCTTTTATTCTCTTCTACTTATTTCTATTGCTGTTATCTACTAATATGCTACATGACTGACTTATTATGGTTTTATCTGTTTTTTTTTTGTTTGTTTTGTTTTGTTTTTTTTTTATGAGACTGGAAGATCCACAAGGGCAGACATACATTTTTCTGTTTTGTTTTTTGATGGTGCCTGGCAAACTGTCAAGTAAATATTTATTTATAAATATTTATTTTAAATACTTATTAACTATTTTTTGAATTTATTAAATGGCATTTTACTCAGCAATTCCATTTCTAGGAATTTACTTTGTGACACACTTATACATGTATACAAAACAATATAAACACTGCTAGTCATTGAATATTGTTTATTATAGAAAAAGACTGAGCTGTTATCTCAAAAGATTAAGCATTACCTGAATGGGGCTTTTTAAAGGATTGGCCAAAGTGTCAAACCAGATAGAAAAAAAAGTTGGTTTGTGTTCCACTACTTCCTAGAAAGTGGGGGCCAATATTGAAGACCAGATAAGTTACAGTCAAAACTTCATTTTCTTTGTACCTCTGAGTAAAAATTTAAAATATATATATATGTGGAGTTGTACTTTTCCCATTACTTCCAAATTGATGAATAGGTTTCCAGTAATGCAAAAACGTCTCTGTTTCTACTCTTCCTCATGCTCTCCACTTTTAATCCAAAATGCCTGATCCAGAAAAGGAGCCAGACTCTTTCCTTTTTTCTCCACTCAATGAGCCTTTTCTCAACTCCAGGTCCCTTAAGGCAATGCCAGGTCTTCGCTGGAGCAAAGGGAGGAAATGAGACTTAAATTGGACATGAGTTGGGGATTTTGAACAAAAAATGCAATTTAACTCAAAGTGTTAAGAAAATTATACAATCTTCCTGAGAAGTTCTGTAGGAGAAAAGGAGATTCTTCAGAGTTCAGTTAAATTATGGTGCATGAACCAAAAGTTACCTTGATTTAAACTCCACTGAGCTGATATTTCTTAATAAACTGAATACCTATTTCCCTATGTAAAGACAGGAGCATATCTTGGAAAACACAGTAAACTGTTTCAGTAATTATCTTTGGGGGAGGGGAGTTTGAGATGGGATTCATGTGGGGAGAAAATGTACTTTTCACTCTGTACCCTTTTGAAGTTAAAAAAATAGCATGTACTTATATTACTTAAAAAAATGCAAATAAATTAAAACTAAAGTAATTAGAACCATATGATACCAATAGAGCAGAAGGCCGAGTTAAGAAACAGCCCCAAGAGCTACATGTTAGTTCTATGTATATTAAAGGAGTTTCTTACTAATGAGAGGAATAATTGTTGTGGGGTAAACCAGGGAACTTGTAATGGAAAGAAAGCGAGATTTGCTGGGCATGAGAAGGAAAACTATTCTTTGCACTTGGAGGAAGATCTGTAGAAGATGGAGTAGGAGACCCTTGGACCAGAGATGAATGTTAGAAATCAATATGGACTGCTGATGCTTTTGCTTGAAGGGAGGTAAAAGTTGTGACAGATGCCTGCAAAGCTTTTGGCAAGGAATGGGATTCCATTTGGTATGATGCATTTCAAGGTTAAGCTCTTTTGTGTCTTGTAGATGTGGCATGTTTTTGGCTCAGTGCTGAATCTTGGCGTTTGGGATTTACATAATTGCAGAAGGCGTTTAGTCAAGAGGCAATGAAAAATGATTTGGCTTGTGAAATTTGATGTAATTCCTCACACTTATGTTCAAGCAATAGAAATCACCACCAACATATCAGGAAAGGATTCTGCCAAAGAGGAAGAAAAGAGAAGGGTCATTTAGGTTAACACATATATTTAAGCTTATTTCCTCACATGTGATTAATTCTATTCTCAGTTGTGTGAAATAAATAAAAATTGTGGAATAATACACATTCTGTGTGTGCAGACGGTGGCTAGAGAGTGGGGCAATAACCCTGTCATGTTCCTGAACTAAATAAGTGCTTGTCGAAGGAATTCTGATGAAATGAGATGTACAATTGGACGTAGGACTGGATGCAGTAAATGTGGCCAGTCCACACAAATACCTGCCACAGTTCTTTTCCATGATATTCAGAGATGAAAGGAGAAAAGCTATAAAATATTAATATAAATAGTCAACAATGCAGGTCTCTGCCTTGCTTTAGGAGTCTTTGCCATTGGGGAGCACACTCCAAGGTGTCTACTGGATCTTTAAAAAAACGTCGCTATTGGCTTTATCTTGATGCTTGTTACTCATTTAAGCCACTGGATCTGATGGGGTCGGGCCAGTCATGTTGCATAGGGAGTGTAGGGAGTGTCTTCCCAAGGAAGAACTGCTATTCCAACTCCTCTTGGCTCATTCACACTCTATTTCTACTGAATTTTAAAATGGAAACTTTAGAGTTAACAAGTAGGAATGCTTCTATTGCATACTCAAAATGGCTGGAGCAAAATAAAGATTTGGGTGGAGAGGAATGTATAAAAATTGTGGTATGTTGAACATATATAGCAACTAATATTGAACAAACTATTGTAAGTATCAATGTTAATAAGTATAAAATATGTTAAATGAAAAAATAAGTTGGTAGATGAGTTAGTATTTAGGTAAATACACTATTATATATTACTTTGGGACAAATACACATGTAGTAAAAGTATAAAAATATAGGGAGAAACAATAGGCACCACATTTGGAGGAATAAAGTAGGATGAAGGATTTGGAAAGGTTACAAAGGGAGTATCAAATACATCTATTAATGTTATTTTACTTAAAACATCTGGTAAGGTTGGGATAGAAGTGGAAGAGAAGGGAACAGAACTTGTTGAAAGCCTTACTGTAGAAGGAGAGTGACTGCTTCATTTTTTTTTTTTGGTTGGCAGTGTCTTTGCATTTCTGAGCCAGGACAGACAGTGGGGAGGGGCAAAGCATCTTTCTACCTTCTTTTCAGCCATCGGGTTTTCTGCAACCCAGTGCCAACACATTCATGGGTCACCAATTATATTTCACAATCCGATTCTAAGGGCTTTGCAAATAATGGCCATTTCTCCCAGATTTTGGCAATTAATTGCCAGTTTTAGTTTTCACTATTGTAAATTTCCATCTTTGTGTGTGTGTGTGGGGGGGGGTTTCTTATTAAGCATCTGTATTAGTCAAAATAAGCTAGAGTATACTGTTGTAATAAACAAATACCCAAATTACAGTGGCTGAATCCAGTGAAGATTTTTCTTTCTAGCTCCTGTCGTGCCCTATTTATATATTCCTGGTCACTAAGCTTTCCTCAATGCTTCTCCTTGAAGAAGAATCCTCATTTATCTAGGCTTCTTACATTGCACAACTCTGCCACCTTCTTAGACATAGAGATGGAGAAGAAATATGGTGGCAGTTGTGAAGGATATTTAATGGCCAATTCTGAAAAAGTGACATACTTCACTTTTGGCCAATATCGTCGTCAGAATTCAGTCACATGGTCTCACCTAGATGCAAAGGGGCCCAGGGAATATAGCCTTTCTCTGTGCCTGAGAGGAGGATAAAGCAGTTTGATGATTTTATAGCATTGTCCAGCCACCAGATTTTATTGAGAATATAAGACCCTGAAACAGAACTTAAAACTACCATGTTTGTTTTTTAACTTTTCTTTTTAACTATTTACTTAGTTGTTATTAATCATGTGATAAATACCTGCAACATCACTAGCCAGAATAAAATCAGGGACCCTGACAATATTCTATAACTAACTATATAGCCTTCCCTTCCTACATCCCTGACTCTACACAAGATAACCATCATCCTAAAACAGTATTGATCATTTCATTGTTTTTTTTTAAATCAAATTTTCATCTTGAGGTAATTCTATATTCACATGTAGTTGTAAGAAATAACACTAAGAGATCCTGTGTGCCCTTTACCCAGATTTCTCCAGTGACAACACCTTGAAAAACTATACTGTAATATCATAACTGGGACATTAACATTGATGTTGTCAAGATATAGTGCATTCCCATCATCACAAGGATCAATTATGTAGCCACACCAACTTCCCTTGGGCCCTTGAACCCTCATTAACCTCTGGCAAACACGAGATTTTTCTACTTTTGCAATTTTGTAATTTCAAAAATGTAATCTAAATGAAACCACTTCCCTTTGATTACAGGGTTGTTGTTTTTTTTTTTTTTTTTTTTTTTTTACTTATCATAATCCTTAGGAGATTTATCCAAATTGTTGCATGTACCAAAAACGCATTCATTTTTATTGCTCAGTAGTATTCCATGATATGGACGTGTAGTTTGTTTAACCATTCACCCATTGAATGACATCTAGATTTTTTTTCAGTTTTGAACTGTTACAAATAAAGCTACTATAAATGTTCAAGTACAGTTCCATTTTTGGTGAACATACACCTTCATTTCTCTGAGATATGCCCAGGAATGCAAATGGTGAATTTCATGTTTTAGCTATTTTAGTTTCCTGTCTTTCCATATACTGTAAACTGTAGAATGATCTTGTGTATAACTACAAAAAGTCTTGGCAGAAATTATGTTAAACCTATATCTAAATTTGGGGGAGCATCAGCAGCTCTACTATGTTGTCTTCCAATCTATGAACATGGTTTGACTCACCCCTTAATTAAATCATCTATGATTTATTTCATTACTGATTTGTAGTTTTCAGCATACATGTCCAGTACATATTTTGTTAGATATATACTAATTATTTTTTGTTCAATCATTAATGATATATTTTAAATTTTAGTGCCCACATGTATTCATAGCTAGTATACAAAAATATACTATGATACACTTCTATAATACTTACCTTGTTCCTACGACCTTACTGAATTCACTTATTAGTTCTAGGAAGTTTTTTGGAAATTCCTTTGGGAACTTCTATGTAGACAGTCATGTTCTCTGCAATAAGAATGATTTTATATCTTCCTTTCTGATCTGTATGCTTTTATTTCATGTTCTTACATTATTTCACTGGCTAGACCTTCCGGTACTATATGGAATAAGAGGATACCTTTGCTCCTAATCTTAAGAGGAAAGCACTAAATCCTTCACCATTAAGTATATTAGCTGTTGGGTTTTCTTTTTTCTTTTTTGTCAATGCTCCTTATCAAGTTGAAGAAATTCCTCTCTGTTCCTACTGTTCTGAGAGTTTTTGTAATGAATGAGTGTTGAATTTTGTCATACGATTTTTTTTGCATCTATTGCTATCATCCTGAGATTTTTCTTCTGGGAGTTTGTTAAGCTCTACTTGGTTATGGTGTATAATTATTTTTATATACTCTTGAATTCTATTTGTTAATATTTTATTAGAAATTTTTGCATCAATATTCATCAGGGATATTGACCTATAGATTTCTTTTTTTTTTTTTGTACTGTCTTTGATTTTGTTATTAGGATAATGCTAGCTTCATAAATGACTCAGGAAATAGCCTCTCCTATTCTATGCCTTCTTGTTGGAAGAGATTTTGTAGAATTGGTATCTAAGGTTCTGTTAATTTTTTCAGTCATTTTTTTCTGTTGTTTAGATTAGATAATTTCTATTAATTTCATTTTATTTTTTATTTGTCCATTCATTCTGCTGTTGATTCCATTCACTGAGGTTTTTATTTAGTTAAGAAATGTGTTTTGTGTTCTAAAATTCCCATTGGTTCTTCTTATCTTCTGTTTCTTTGTTGATACTTTTTTTCCTGAGACTTCCTAATTTTTCATTTGTTTCAAGTGTGCTCATAATCACTCATTAAAGCATTTTTCTGGATGTTTTACTACCTTTATCAGATAATACTAAATTTCATCTCTGTCTTTTCAACTATTATCTTTTCATTCAGTTTTAGATCTTGTTTTTTTGTATGATGAGTAATTTTTATCATACGAAACATGGACACTTTGATATTATGTTCTGGATCTTATTTAAACCTTTTGTTTTATTTGGCTACCTCTCTAAAAGGGTCAAGGGGTGCCATGGCCTCATTCCTGCTGGGTAGATGTAGAAGTCCAGATTCCCTATTTTGCTTTTGTTGACACTTGAAAGTGGGATTCCTACTAACTGCTAGGCAGGATTGGGGGTTCTGGCTCCTTATTAGACCTCCACCAATACTCCCTGGTAGACAGGGCATGAGTATCTCATTACTCTCCTCACCGAGCCTCCACTGATGCCATAGTGGCAGAGGTAGCCTCATTACTCCTGAGTGGTGGTCAAATCTTATATCTCCCCAAGGTTTCCTCTCATACCACCACAGTGGAGAGAGGATGAGCATCCTATTATAGCCAGGTTGGAAAGGGGAATCCATGTTTCCCATGTTGTCTCTACTGAACCTGTCAGAGGACCTCATCACCACACCGTGGAGATGAAAGTTGTGGCTCCCGACTCCTCTTTGATACCACCCCTGTGTGTGGTTTGCAGTCCTTGTTCCAGCCTGACTGGGTGGGGGATGGGGATAATAGTCTAGAACCCCCTCATCCCCAGTCTTTGCCGGCATGGGTTGGTCTACAGTTTTTCTGTGGTGTTTTGCTGGAATAAAGCAATCATTGTCCACAGGTTTTATGTTTTGCTAGGCTGTCCCTTTCCTGGCTCTTTGACTAGGCAGAGTAGGTTTTTGTTAAGGTGTTTTTTTTCTCTGTGTCCATTGTTGTTTCTATGTGGATGGCTTCTCCAGCTTTAAGTCTGGAATATATGACAGAAAGGAAATCCAGGGAACTCACTAGATATCCTTCCTTGGGTCCCAAACTCTCTAGATGGTCTGCTTTCATTTCTCTAACTTTCAGGTCTTGCGATGATTGTCTGAAACAAGTTTTTAAAAATTAAATTTAAAAATTGAGGGAAAACTGACATAACACTATGGAAGTTTCAGGTATACAACATAATGATTCAATATTTGTTTATAGTATGGTGAGATGATTGCCTCATCTATTGCCATACATAGTTACAGTTTTTTCATACAAGGAGGATTTTTAAGATTTATTCTCTAAGCAATTTTCAAATATGCAATACAATGTTATTAATTGTAGTCACCATGCTGTACACCACACTGTGAAAGCCAGCCTCAGCAACCTGCACTGGAACTGCCACAGTGAGATCTATAAGAAGGAAGGTCAGCTACTCTGAAATCCCACCATCCTCCCTGAGAGGGAAGTGGAGGTGTTCCGGTATGGAGACTGTGAAGCAGTGGCACTAGATGGCGGCGGCTTTGCTCCCAGAGAGAGCAATGGTGAAAGACAGCAAGCAGGCCCTGTATGAGCTGGTAAAATGCATTTTCAATAAAGAAGAGGCCCTGCGGAGGCTGCCGTTCAATGTGAAGGCGATACGAGCTGGGTTCTGTGATTGGACTGCAAAGGAGTGCACAGACTTTGAGCGTAGCTTCCCAGTGCACCGAAAGAACTCCTGACCCCGACAAACAAGGAGTGCATAGGCGGATGGCTGCATGTGTGGAATGCCACGACGTGTGGCAGACTGGCAGACGTCGGAGCAATACGACTACTTCTCCCAGCAGATGCAGCTGGGCTGGAGGAAGTATGCCCATCAGGAACCAGAGACGCAGACCAAGACCTTGAATGCGGTGACCTGGAAGCCCTGGCCACCCTCACACCTCCCTGCCCCTGTCGCCTGTCTCGAACAACCTGGGCCTGGAATAGGATTCCCTCCCACGGAACCACACTGGGCCGTTGAGCGAGGACGGAATGATGGGCAGTCTTGGTGAGCTGAGGTAGGGCTCTGAAAGCCTCCTGTCCTTGAAGAATTCCAACAGCTGGACGTGCCCCAGTGGCCTCCAGCCCTGGCTGAGCCGGCCTTCTACCCTGAGGCGCAGCAGCTCTAGAGCCCTGGGGCAGTCCCAGACTGGCACTGGACTTAGCCCTGCCTGAGTCCCTCTCCGAGGGGCTGACTCATCTTCAGCCATGTGGATATGAACAGAGAGCCCAAGGAGGCCATGTGTGTCATTGCCCCGGTGGTCTTGTTGGTCACAGAGTTTGTATTCATCAGCATTAGGGCCGTGAATCCCTTCCTAGTCGCCCATCCAGCATGCTGGTCTCTTGGCTGCACTTGGAGCCCCTGGCACACTGTGATGTGATGACTTGCTGATCGTTGGTCACAGGAGGGCATGTGGGGCATGGACTGGACTTCAGGCCACTGCGGGGCCTGCCTGTTAGGCTTCCGGATCCTTTCCCTCCTCGTGGGCCTCTGCTAATGCCTTCTCTACTTCAGAATACTTCAAGAACTGGGTGATGTATGGCCGGGCTTGCGGCCCTCCTGTGCTCTTGCACCTTGTCCTGCTCCAGGCTGCTGACCCCTCAGTGGGAATCATCAGCAAGAGGAGGTCAGGGAAGGCATCCCTTCCCAGCATTCTATCAAATGTGGACAGACTTGCAAACCATTTTGATGAGTTACTGGCTGCATGTGTTTCCAATTACAGAGAAGGGAGTCACCACCCTGCAAGCTGTGGTTGCTTCATCTCTACTCACTTCTTGGCAACCTCCACTAACTTTTTACCTCATTCATCCACATTGCCCACCAAACATGCCAATCATAATAGACGGTGGCATCAATGTTGATAATATCTCCATCCTGAAGAGGTTGACTGAGGTGCAAAAAGATTTTGGAAAACCTTCATAGCTTAGAGATGAGGTATAGGTATCATGACTGCTGAATTACTGCTGAACAAGAAGACTATCCATCTCTTCTGTTGTCATGTGATCCTTTAAACTTTTCCCAGAAGGAGGATATGACGAGCCCCATAGAGCATTTGACTCTGACCTTCATTCTTCTATACTGTCTCCCCAGTCAGATACAATGGCCTGTGGTCACATAGTTTGGCTTCTTTATGTGCTTAGGGACTAGATGAACTGAAGAAGTTGTAGCTGGCAAAACAGTGCAACGTGAAATATCTTTTTGTCTTCTGAAAAAGCAATTTCTTCTTTGTTGACTGCTTCTGTAAGTAGATATGATTGACTGGTGAAAGAAAATTCTGTAATAATCTCTGTGGATGAGCAAGTAGACACTGCTGGACACTGACATGTTGGTACCACTCGAGAATAAAGTAGACATAGTCAGGGTGGTGGGGGCAGGCGAAATAGGTACAGGTGGTCAAAGGGTACAAGCTTCCAGTTATAAAATAAGTAAGTCATGGGGATGGAATGTACAGCATGATATTTGTCTTACACATTATATACAGGGTTTTTAGTTGTACTTAATGAGAAGAACAGGAAAAATACATTTATCTTCCCCAGAAGTGACAGCTGCTTTCCTTTTTATTTAGATTAATTATATCTCTACTTATTCCTATGTAACTTTTATTTTACCCTTTTTTAACTTTACAAAAAGAGTATCATGCTCAACCTATTCTTCAGGGACTTTATTTTTTCATATGAATATATTGTTAAGAGTCATCTTTAAGGCAGCAAATCCCTGTGTAATTCATTAGTTCTGACTGCTATGTATGGTATATAACATATATACCACAGTTAAATAATTCGATTGTCTGTGGAGGGCTATTGGTGATAGTTTCAGGTTTTTGTTATTGTGAACAATGCTTGTGTGAACAATCTTGCCTTATATGTGCTAGAGTTTCTCCTGATATATACCTAGGGGTGGAATTGCTAGGCTGCAGGCTATGTAAGTCTTCAACTATCAAAGATAATTTAAAATTCTTTAACAAACTTGTTGCACTAATTCAAACATTGCCACTAGCAGTGTGTTAGAAATATTATGGATGCTTACTGAACTGCAGCCTAAAAACTCTCTCCAAGCAGTAAGCTAAGGTAATTATGGGACTCCCCTCAAATCGTCCCTCTCAGGCATCACTTATTTTCAATTGAAGAATATCTAAAAACTACTGTTGCATATATTTTGGCTTCTTTGTTTTTAATTTTTAGCAAGTTAGTCAACTAGTCCCTGATTCTTTATCTTGTTTGAAAGTAGAAGTCTTTTAAAATTACTTTAACCCTTTTTTCTGTAGTTATTATCTGTTTTTTATTTATAAAATCATTTTTGTCTTATCTCTACTTGTCTTGATTAATTCTGCCAAATTAATCTGCCAAATTTGAATTTGTTAGTCTTCTCTATTTTACCTTTGTTTTCTTTTACCTTGTATTTTCTTTAGTTGTATCCTGTTATTCTGTATCAGATTTCATAAGATGGGCAATTCATTAATTTTTAGGTTTTAATTTTCCCCATAATATTCATATTTAGGGCTATAAATTTTCCTCAGATCACTGCTTTTGCTGTATCACATAAAATTTGATACAGTTTTAAAAATTCAAAATCCATTGCAGATATTTAAAAATTTCCATTATGACCTCATTTTACCCTAGGAGTTATTTATCAGTGTTGAAAAAAAAATTTAAATAAGCAGGAATTAAAAATTTGTATTTGTATTAATGTCTAACTTAATAGCATACTTACTTTTATTAAATTGTTGAAATTTTCTTTATGGTCTAATTCATGATAAATTTTTATAAATAATCATATATACTTGAGTGAAATATTTTTATTCTAATTATCTGATGCAGAATTCAATATAGGCTTATTAGGTTAGTTTTTTAGTTGTGTCATTCAGATCTTGTATGTCTTTGCTCACTTTTTTTTTTTGTCTATTTGACTTCTCAGTAATTGTGTTGAAGTATGTTGAAATCTCTCACTATGAATGTGGCTATATCACTCTGCCCCTGCAGTTCCAATAAAATTTACTTCATGTACTTTAAGGCAATTGTATTAGTCACTATCTATTTAAAATCATTTCATTTTCTTGGAGAATTGAATTAAGTAGTGAATTAAATTATCTGTCTCTAATAGTACATTTTACTTTAACATTTATTTTATTTGTTGTTAGCATAACTACAACTTTCTTTTGGTTATATTTGCTTCATATTTGGTTTTTATTCTTTTACTTTTAACCTTTGTTTTTTCTTATACTTTAAGTATATCTTTTTTAAACAGCATATTTTAGATTTTATAAAACCTGAACTGTGACTATTATCTTTTAAAATTTAGTTCATATTTATTTATACTAATTATTGATATATTTGAACCAGTTTAAAGATCTCAACTTATTTCTGTTTTTCTCCCCCCCTACCCCCCCCCCCCCCCATTTTGATTTTGTTTATCTGCTTCATCTCCTTTCCTCCTTTAAATTGATAGCTGTATCTACTCAAAATGCTGATCTGGGAATTGTTAGTGAACCACAATGGAATAAAGACCTCATGCTAGAATGTAAATTAAAGCATTAATCCATTCAGAAAGTCCTTATGTAAAAATCATGTCAGCAATCATGAACTAAGCAATGTGGTTAGTGACCTGGTTGATATACACTCTGGAGCAAGATCCTTCTCTTGTCAAGAACCGATAAAGAGTTCACAGACAAGCGTGGTGGACCTCACTTTGAGAAATGCTGTTTTTAATGTGCTCTCACATCCCTTGTGAGGACTCAACTTTCAACATACTAATAGTATTTAAACTTTTAAATAGGGGTTATTGTGAATATCTTTCCTTTTTTATTTTGATAATAGATTTCTCACCCTTTCTTTAAGATAGCAACCAACTTTAAAATAGCAATCAAGATATTTGTTCTCTTTTATTCATGTATCATTTGTAGCGTCTCTTGTATTTGTATTTGTTCTTTTATTTAAGAATATCCCTACCCTGTTTTCAACCTGAATCTTTGCATAGCAAAACTTCCAAGGCCTTATATATCTTGGAATATGTTTATAAAGCCTTTAGATTTGACTAATATTTGGACTGGATGTAAAATCATAAATTCTGAGTTTTTAAAAACTACTTGGGAAATTCTATTTCTAGAGTCTTCCTTTAGTCAATGTTGATTTTAAGCAATTTCATTTTATTCCTTTGATGTGATATGCTTTCTCTTTTTGTTAATGTTTAGAATTTTCTCTTTATCTTTCTTATTCTTAAATTCTAGTATAATGTGGTGTGGATTTTTCTTCATTTCTCCTCTTTGGCACTCTATAGACACTTTCAGTCTTAGGCTTGTTATTTTTTAAAAAATCTGGAACATTTATCTACATACTTATCTACATTATTTAAATTATTTGAATATTTACTCCTCTTTTTAAAATTTCTTCTCTTTTTGTGATTTGGATTTTAGCACTTCTGTTTCTATTCCTTATTCCTTTGACTTCATTTATATTTCTCACTTCTTTGCTCTTCTTTTCTCAGTGGTTTCTTTTTAAAAATGTATCTTATCTTTATGTTCTTTAACTATTGTAATCTTATCTTTAAAATATCTGCTTGACTCTTTTTAATGCATTTTCTCTTTTATAATATTGATACATTCTTCCATTTAAAAAATATTTCATTAAGCTGATTTTAAATGATTGGTTTAAATATTTTTGCTTCTAATGGAATCTGAAATCCAGATAGTTATATTCCTCAAATATCTTTTCCTTTTGGCTTGTATTTTTTTCTGGGGGTACTTTTGAATCTGTTAAGCAATGCATATAGGAGAAGGCCAGATTCCTGTCTCTGTCACCACAGTCAACTCAGGGGATGAGAGTGGGTTGTATGTATTAGCCCTAGTGTAGAGAGGCCCAGGCAGTAAGTCAATCACTTCTCACCCTAAAATAACTCAAGGCGGGGCTTTGCTCTTTGCCCTTCAGGAAAGAGCAGCTTTAGGATCGTCTTTAAGCATAGCAACTTCCCATAGTCATCACTTCAGTTTTGCACTATCTCACAGTGGCTTCTGCCATTGGTTTTTTCCTTATTTTTGAGATCACTTGAACCAAATCTGAGTTGCTATAGATGTGGGTGGGTATTTATTATCCCAACATTGGTACCTGCTCTATTTTATCTTCTCTAGACTCTACTGGGTTGCCTCTTACACTGGCTGAAGCCACTTTTTCCCTTTTACATTAATTAAAAACAGACCTCTGTCTCCATCTCAGGGATTTTTCATACCTTTCTTGCTATCTTTGGTTGATCTAGAGGGTGACAGCTAATAAAAATGCCTAGTCACCCTCCTTGTCAGATTTGGAAATGGATCCACCTACCCTTTGCTACTGTTATTGGGGACCAAAAAAAAAATATTTTCAGTACAAAGTAACATAGTTTTGTCTCACGATTTTATTTTTACAAAAGGTGTAAATAGAAATAAAAGTAGAAAATAAAATACTACACCCAAGCTCTTTGTCTGTGTTCTATTTCCAATCCTTAGCCACATACAATCTAACTTTTTTTTATGCTCCAAGTTTTTTTCACTTTATATTATTTTGAGTGTAATTCTTTTGATTTGTTCTTTTTGTTTACTTTTATGGTTCTATACTTTTTATTTTTATTTTTAATATATTGAATAATAGTCTAAAAAATTATATGCTAAAACTTACCAAACCTCTCTTAGATTATTTTTTACTTTTCACTACTAGATATGAGTATAACATCTCTATAAATATATATACATATATTTGATTTATTGATTTAAATTTATTTTAAGAATCAGATTACAAAGTCCCTGAATTAAAACCTTGATAAGTATTGCCAAATTTCTCTTCAAAGAATGGTGCTATTTTTTGAATGGTTTTCTATACACTTATTCTGATCTATACTTAATTGCATATGCATAAACTACATTAAGACTTCAATATATGAGCAAATGGTGCTATTTTTTGAATGGTTTTCTATACACTTATTCCGATCTATACTTAATTGCATATGCACAAACTTGTATATCACTTAAGACAAATCCTCTTCTGCCTTTTTACACTACTCTGAACACATTTTTAAAGGATACATTAAATTAAAATGCTGATAGACCATCTCCTTTTTTAAACCACTATTATTTTCAAATAGCCCTGTAAAATCCTTTTAATTCTAATTCTAATTTAAGTAATTAGGAATATAAATATAAATTAAGAGTATGGGTGACTTTTACTCTCTCAGATTCTTGCAGTATAGCAATATAGAGAGCATGTATTACTTATATAGTTTGAGGCGTTAAGTGTCCCAGAAAGGAACAAACCAGTGTTACTTCTGTAGGAAAGTCTGATCCTCTCCCTCTGTTTGAAACCATGTAGGTCCTGAGGATTTCTAACATGCAAGAAAAGGATGGAGATGGAAAAAGGGCAGACATTAGACTTCTTGACAACCCTAATGCCTGGTCTCATTCTAGATTTTAATTTGATATAGAAAATTCAAAACTGTAACATTTTTTACGTATTAGAAGCCTGCTATTCACACTTGCTGTTATCTTTAAACAAATGCTCTAAATATATTGTTTACATTTTTATTGTACAATATAATTTACAGGATGCCTAAAATAATGATGACTAACATGTGCCAAGCTCTGTTTTAGATATTACATGTTTAATCTTTGTATTAATTTTTGGTGAATTACAAACAATGTCAAAATCATGGGGGTTTACAATGATAAATGTTTATTTTTTCTCTCACAGGTCTGTGAGTTGTCTGACTCAGCTGGGCTCCAGGAGGCTGGCCGTGGCCCCAGGCTATGGATTGGGTTCCCATCTGCTTCACCAGTGCCAACAGTTACCTGAGGCATGCTCTTCTATTGCAGACCACAAAAATGTAAGTGGGAAGGCTAAACCACACAAACATGTTTAAAACTTCGGCTTTTATCACATCTGCTAAATTTCAATAGTCCTATGCAAATCTCACGGCTAAACCCAACTGCTGTTGGCTCATAGTGGGAGGCACTGCAAAGTTACATAGGAAAAGTTCGGATGTGTAACTTTTTTAAGGAGTGAGTGAAGAATTGAGAACAATAATCCTATGTATCATAATCCTCAAGGCAATTGTGCAGATTGTATATTGTTAATTCACCATCATCCCCATCACCTATATTATATTAAAGGTGCTGATTGCACTACATTTTAGTGGAGAAGCCTAGTGTACTAGTCAGTGGGAGCTGCCATAACCAAATACCATAGACTGGGTGGCTTAAACAACAGAGTTTTTTGTTTTCACAGTTCTGGAGGCTGAGAGCCTGAAATTAGGATGCCAGCATAGTCAGGTTTTGGCGAGAGCTCTTCTCCTGGTCTTCTGCCTTCTCTCTGTACCCTCACATGGCAGGCAGAGGTAGGAAACAAGCTCTGTGGTGTCCTCTTATAAGCACTAAGCCCATTATGGGGACCCACCTTAATGACCTCATTTAAACCTAATTATCTCCCGAAGGCCTCCAAATACCATCGCATTGGCTGTTAAGGCTTCAATATATGAATTTGAGAGGGTGACACAATTCTGTCCATGGTTCCTAGGGATAGCATTTCCCAGAATTCCTAGCAAACACAGTTCTGGGTCAGATTCTGTTACTGAGAAACACTTGGAGATAGCAAATGTGGAAAATTAGGGAAAGGTATTATTCTCTGCCAGCATGTGGGCAGGTAAACAGCAAATGGCAGTCGTGAGATTTACTTTGAGTTCTGGGCATTTTTTTTGCAAATTATTTGCATTGGTGTGGCCTGCAGCTGCGATCATCAGCAGAAGTTTTCTTAGATTTCTTAAGCTTTCTGATCTTTGAAAGCCAATGATTGGTTTCTCTGACCTTTGCCTCTCTATACCTTCCTTCCCCTGATTTTGTGAGCATTTGTCATATTTTATTGAATTTCAGATGCCATCAATTGTATCCTAAGAAATAAAAAAAAAATGCTAATTAGATTAAAAATTTTTTGTCCCTAAGAGTTTTCTTCCATGCTTTTAAAAAAGGTGCTTTCAGACTTAGATAAGTTTAAAAAACATATAACACAATCATACGTACATAAAAATGCAAATATGAGCACAACAAATTTTCTGCTATTCTTGAAATAATTTCACATTCAGAAATTTTCTCTTGTGAGTCATTCTTCCACTTAGAAGCCTCAATGTGTGTATGTGTTTTCCACTCATCAAGAGGCATCAGGGGCATTGATGTTGGATCATTTCTTAAAAGAGTGTTTCATCATTATCTCCTGTCATTTCTTCCAAGCTGCTAACAACTATTCTGCCAGTTTGGCTGGTGTTATCTTGATTTTACGTCAACTCATAGTCTATTCTCAAAGTGTCCTTAAATGATTTATGGATTCAAAGTGTGAGGATTTACAATGGTTCAGTCTGCCATCAGGAATGACCATAGTTTCTGTACTTCTCAATGAGCTAATTATTTACCCATCTTAATACACATTCCTGTATCAAGAACTAACCTAATTGGGGAGTTCTGTAGGGTTTCTGGATATCTACTCTAAAGATTTTCAGCTAGCTCAGCAGCAATCCATCTATGTTTTTTGAGCATATATTATGACATCTTGGGGGAAGACATCATTTTTGTATACCATTTTGCAATTTAAAGTTAAATATAAAGCCATGGAATGTACAATAGCAAAAGGGAACCTTAATCTAATATGGACTTTGAGTGATGGAGATGTATCAATATTGGTTTATTGGTTGTAATAAATGTGCTAGCCTGGTGTAAGATGTTGGTGAGGGAGACTGTGCATATGTGGGAGTAAGTGGTATATGGCAACTCTGTACTTTCTGCACAGTTTCACTATGAACCCAAAATTACTTTAAAAAATAAACATAGAAAAATTAAATATAACAAAAATACTTTTACTGGCAATTATGCATAGCTTTACAGGTTTAGACTGCTTTTATAATCTGTGTCATTATCTCCATGTCTTTAGTACTTTTAGTAGTGATAGTATCAGTCCTGGAGTTTCTTTAGCATTTTCTATTTGACTAAAATAATTTTATTAATTTTCTCAATTGAATGACATATTGCTGGAAATTAAGTAACTTCTGTTCACAGGCGGTAAAAAGTTTCTGACAAATTGATACTTAGGGCCTGAAGGGTAATCCTGGATGGTGTATGAATTATTCACACAAGCCTGTCTTTTACCTCTTTTGGATGATTTGGCAATTTTTCCTGTTTTCATATCCCTCCGAACTTGGGTTCTCTTAAAAGCAGAGCCTGAGGCAAGAATGTGGGTGCATAGAGAGCGTATTTAAAAAGTGGTCTCTGGAAGCAAGTAACTCTGGGGCATTAACTTCACTGTTGGGGTCATTTATTGCTTCCCACACCTCAATTTCCAGACTCCTCTGAGGTAGAAAAGCAGAGACGCCCATGTAATTTTGAATAAAGGGAAAGAACAATGACAAAGACAGAGAAGTGGCTACTGGCAAGCACTATGCTAGTTTTGTCTTTCACATGTTCCTTGCTAGACCAAAATGCATAAAGTTAAGACTTACTATGAACTTATGACATTTATTCTCCCAACCTGTTTGCATCTCTGCCTCTTTAGCAACTGCTTGAGATGGATGCTCTCTCTCCCCAGTGTATCTACTCTGCATTCTCTAATTCGTTCCAAACACCTAGCAACCAATAGTCAATTAATAATTTGGCAACCTCACATAGAAGTCAGACCCTAGTGAGTCTGGTTGACATGTATTCATTTAGCAGAGCCTCTTTACTCTGCATTACATTTCTGTACATCAGATTCTGGACTGTCATCACTCCACCAGGCATTACCATCCCAGGAGGCCCTGCCAAAGCAGCCTGCCAGGATTGATCTTACTAAGTTAGAGAGGTGTTAGGTACTACTGGTAATAAAAAAGAAGTCCATGCAAAAGTGGCTGATTTCCAGGACTATAGATGGATGTTCAGGAGTAGCCCTACATAAGGGGCAGTTTACCAAAGTCAGCACCTCAAGCTCTGGGAGCAGCTGAGAGAATGTAGAACGCTCATGGAATGAAATGTTTTGGAAAGGCCCCGTGAGGGAGCCAGCTCTGATCAGTGAATTTGAATTGGGGAGCAATATTGATAAGGGTCTATAGGATGCATTCTTTTTGGAGCCGGGTATCACAAGTAAATGCCATTTTAAAATGTTAAATTAGTAACTAAACTGTTTGGTAAGTTAGTTGAAGTCTGTATACCTTAAGAGCAGGCAACTCAACTTGTTTGTGGGATTGAGGTTTGAACGTAGGTCTAAATGTGATGTTTTTAGAGGAGGTAGGTGACTAACATTTAGCGGTGTCCTTGGATAGGCATGGTGGCTTACTTATGTATAGAAATCTCAGTTTCTGAGTGCCTGGCAGCTCTGGATAAGATCTATAGATCTAGTGGGACCCATAACAAGAGAACATGGAGACTCGCTCTCTGGGGCAGCCAGACATATTATGGTCCAATATGTCACCTGGGCTTGTCACTTGCTGGGGGAATTTATGTTCCTGGACTATTGGGTATGGTGACCAGCTCCTGGGTAGACCTGCACCTTGTGAAGCCATGCTTTCCCTCTTCTTTATCACTAGGGAAGAACTGTCACCATTTGCTTTCCCATGGACTATGGTAGGATAGAGGCAAGGATCTAAGGCATCTGGGAGAAGCATTAAAACTTCCTCACTTTTTGTGAGTCTATGTCGTCTGTAAACTCTTGCTCCTTAGACAGGATAAAATTCACTTTTAGCTCCAGAGGCCTCAAATGAGGTACCATAAGGATTTATGGTCACTGTTGGAAAGCATTGTGCTTGAGTCTCAAACCTGGATTCAAATCCTAATGCTGCCCCTCTGGGTGATTCTCTTAGATTCTTTGTGTCTTAGTTTTCTCCTTTATATAGTAGTTAATTATATCTGTCTCATAGCATCATCGGGAGATAAAAAAAAATAATAATGATGTAAAGCACCTGGTACAGAGGTCCAAAAATGTCAGTTTTCTTATAATACAACTTGATATATCAGTTGTAAAGCTAAAGCTTTAAAAATCCAATTTAAATTTGATGAAAAAAATTAAGATGTTTATACATTATTTAAGAAAGGAAACATATAAGAACAAATTCGATTTTAAGCTAAATGATTTTGGAGGTGGAAATACAGTTTTATTTCCTAAATGCAGTTGTTTCTAATGACTTTTATTTACTTTTGATGGAAAAAAATGTCATAGAGAAGAGATAGCCTTGGTATAAAAGCATCTGATGAAATGCAGCTAATTAAACACATAAGTTGGTACAGACTGTGTACCCAACATATTTTGGCACATAAAATATTTACTCTGAAACTGTTACTCTGAACTGGGTCTGAGTTGTTATTGAAACCGAGTGTTTTTAATCTAGAAAATGATAATGACTTTCTCACTCCTGAGTTTGTGTGTCTGGTTTTATCCTGGAATGAGATTTTATTGCCTTTCAGCTTTCGGTAGGAGTACTTACTTGATAGACTATCTCTGATAAGATCCTGGTTTTGATAAGAACATTAAATATTTGTTAATTTACATTTATATTTGAAACTCTAAATTGGTACTAAACCATAAGCAAGTCTCCTAATTATAATTTTCCCCCATATATTCAGTTTTGTGTGAAAGCCAAGAACTTGAACAGTACAAAAAGTAGATCAGCTCAAAGTTTCTTTTCAAAATGCTTTGATGTTTTGATCTCTGTGCTTCCCATTTCCTGTGTTTGTATTAGAAAAAAGAGTATAGTTTTGGTCATGTTCTAAGTAGGTATATTTTGAAGGAAAAAAACCCCCAAACTTTCTGTGCTTTAGGAAAGCACCGTTTGAGTTTATTTCAGGTTTAAGTTTACTTAGCGTATTTAAGTTTACTTCTAGAGATGCCAGTTCTACTTTAGTTCAACTTTAGTTTCCTTCACTAAGTCACTGAGTGGCTTTTAGAGATATAGTGCTTCAGATTAAATTAGGGGCATGGAATGAGAATTTACTAATGTTACCTAAAGCTTAATTCTAAGTGTTTTCCAGCTGTAAACCTGTACCATAGTGTTTCCAGCTGTAAATCTGTACCAGCACAGATTGAGGTTCAGTTAGTCTGAGGTGGGTGTAGCACTGAGAGTCTGCATCTCTAACAGATTCCCAGGTGATGCTGCGGACTGCTGGTCTGAGGACAACACTGAGTAGAAAGAGTGCACTGCACACGTTTAGAACTTGACTGCTTGAGTTTGAACGCCTGTTTTACCATCGATTAGCTCTATGACCTTGAGTAGGACATTTAGCTGTTGTGTGCCTCCATTTGGCATCTGTCAAAACGAGAGTGATTAAAACAGCATTTACCTCTAAGGGATCACTTACATAATCTATATAAAATATTGAACATCTAATAGCAAAGTGATAACTATCAATAAATATTAGCATTTATCTGGTGAAAATAGTTTTTAAAAAATAGGAGGGGGAGAGGAAGGAGTCCTAATATTTATTTTTGGTTGAGAAATATTTCAGTGCAATTTGGTGACTAACTATCTGTTTTCCTGGGACTGTCTTGGTTTTAGCACCGCAAGTCTTGCATCCAGGGAAATCCCTTACTTCTGAGCAAACGAGAACGATTAGTTACCTTTATGTTTTATATAGCTCTTTTTAAATATTCACAACAGCCTTGTGACATATGTACTGTTATCTGAATTCCTTGGATAGTTCCTAGCTAGTAAGTGGTGAAACCTCTATTTAAATCTGCCGTTGAGTGACTTCAAAATCCTTGTATGCTTCATTACATCTGTTGTACATTCAAATGTTGTTCCTGTATTCTTATTTAGCCTTTCAAATTGGATATCAGAGACATATTTGGTTTAGAATAAAATAAAAGGATAAAAGATCTTTAACTCCATAAGGTTATTTTAATAAAAAAGTCAGGGGATAAATAGGAATATATTGAGCACACCAGAATCATGAGACTGCCCAAATCCAAGTTCTGAGGAAAGGCATCTTATCCCCAAGACTTGCTTTCTCATCTGAAAGACTTGCTTTTTGTAGACCAAACGAAATGGGTTAAGATGAGGCAGAATATTTAAATAATAATGGGAAAGAGTGAGAATTTAGGGAAGGAGCAAGGGAAATCTGATTTATTACTTTTTTTCTTCCCGATCCTTTTCTTTCTAGTCTTCTGCCCAAACTAGCAGAAATGTGTTCCTTACCATTCTTCATTTCTCTGTCTTTGAAAGAGATTAATTGGAGCAGATACAATTGAGCTTTGTCAAGTGGCAACACCAAGGGATGCCTGAACATAAATAAGGAAGTCCTCAGATTATCCCATTACCCTGTCTGAGCTTTTCATGTGACAGTCAACCACATCAGCTGGAATCCTCCAATTAGTCTTTATGAAACAAATGCTGTTAACTCCAAAAATATTTCCACAAATACTTCTCACAGAATTTGCTCAGTTTTACTATTAAGAAAGCCTCTGCTTATTGCCAAAGCAAGTTTTACAATGGATTCTAAATCAGAGTTTCCTCAGTAGCCATGGTGAACTTGGGCTTTGGCAGATGTCACATTTTTTATGTTCTAAAATATGTCATTTAACATAAAAAATTTAAAACATTAAAAAATTAATATATTGACAAATAAAATATAAAATATAAGGAATAAAAATAAATTAATGCCAGTTATTTTACAATTTATAGAATTAACAAAATTTCAAAGCATGGACACTTATGCTCATTTATTTATGTATATTTAAAAATTGTAAATATACATAATGTGTAACGTGAAATGGATTTGAAATACATGAATCTGTTTTCAATACTTGGTTTTGTTATTTACAAACTTTTTTTTATAAAAGATGGAACTTGAAATGGAAATATTCCAATTTTATCGATTTGATTAGTTTGTAATTTTAATTGAAGATAAAACCTGTGAGTAAATCACTTTTGCAAATAAACTGCACAATTCAATAAAGATCACTAAAATAATTGAAAAAACCAATTATCGAAAAGTAGAAGGAAATTTTAGAATTATTTTATATCAGTGGTTCTCAAGTAGCATTGGCATTAGCAGAGGACTTGTTAGGTAAGAAAATGTTACTCTCTGTTCCCGCCGATTGTTTCAGAAACTCTGGGGGAGGGTCTTAGCAATCTGTACTTTAGTAAGCTTCCCAGATGATTCCAACATGTGTTTAATATGACAATCCTTGGTCTAGATCATCTAGGAGAGTATTTGATGCATCATTAGTATGGTTTGAGAATTAGAACCGAAATTGATGATTGAAATTGATGATGTGTAAATCAGATAACTTCTTTCTCTGCCTTCTAGAAAAGTGATGACCATTGGGCAGTGTGGTGTTATACAAATAATTTGAATTTTGAAGTGTGAAAGTTTATTTTCAATTTGCAGCTTTAAATTTGCAAGTCATTTAAGTACTTTGAGCCATGGTTTCTAATAAATAAAATGGATATAATAAATAGCCTTCCCCCAACTCAGTCTTATAGAGTTGTGAGCAAATGCAGACATGCACATGAAGCAATTTTTAAATTATTCAGTGCTATGTAAATGCTACTTTCATATCATCATTACTACCAGTATGATTGCAATTCTCAAAACTTACCCTTCTCACCTCCCCTTCTTTGCTTCATTAAAATTTAATTACCTCTTGAATTTTAAGTTTTGCAAAGTAAAGATATTTTTGAAAAAAAAAAAGAAATTGGGGAATTTAAAATAAAAAAATAAACCAAAACCAGAGTTCTTGTAATTTCTTTTATATATGAAGTGAGAGATATGGATTTTTTCTTTGTTTCATAAGCAATCTTTTAAGTCTTTAACCCACAGTATAAAATGAGTCAATAGCACACTTCAGTGGTACCCTGGCAATAATAATGCATTTGGAATGTTAAGTGTCAAATTTCCCTCACAGATTTCAAAAATTGTTTTACATTTTTCAGGTTTAACCTCTCTTGACACCAGTGAACTTAAGGCTTGTAATTGAAGGATAAGTGAGCAAAAAAGCAGTTCAAGTGATAATATATCCATTTCAATTCCTATTTTCTGGACGGAGACCTTTTATGCTAAGTTCATGTGAGAATAAATTTTTATGACAAAATTATAACCCTCACATAGATTTTACTCAGGCAGACTGAGATCTGTCCTGGAATAATGGATTTTGTGACAATGAAATGCAAGAGAGTCTCCCAAAAGCTTTGCCTAAGGAATTTCTGACAGTAGCCTATATGCTGCTGAGATTTTCAAGATGCTATTATGACTCATTTCTACTCATTATAGAAAAATGGCTTGGTATTTTAATCATGAAATACAATTGTGTTGAAAAGGAATAAGATGTGTAAAGGCATAATCTTTGAAATATTGCTGTGTATTCATATTAGCTGCACTATTTAGTAAATGTTGTTGCTTTTAATGTGGTTTTATATAATAAAACCTTCTAATTTGGAAGGTCGCATATATTTGTTACTCCTAATTTGAGTTCCACTCATAATTTTCTGTATGTCACTAGTTGAATAAAAAGCAGGTATCTTTTTCGACCAGAGGTGATCTGAACTTCATATAATTCTCAATAAATTCTTTCTTTTCTAAGTGGTAAAATACTACTTCTTCTCTCATTTCAATGGATTAATTTTTTTGAGGAAAAATATGTAAAGTTGCTTTGAAATATTGCAACTTGTGCAGGCACAAATGTCGTAGAATCTATAAGAGCCACATTTTTCTTCTTTTTTCCCCTACCTTTATGGGATATAATTGATTTAATTCTGTAATTTAAGGTGTACAACCTGATTGTTTGATATATGTATATGTTGTGAAATGATTATCGCAGTAGGCTTAACACCTTTATCACCTCATGTAATTACCTTCCTGTATGCGTGTGTGTGCATGCGCACATACTGAGCCCATTTTAGATTTACTCTCAGCAACTTTCAGGTTGTGTAATTCCCAACGTCCGTTCATTTGGAATGACTAAAGTAATTCCAACGTTTTTGGGAGAATAAGTTGCTAGGGGAGAGCCTTATAAGAACAGAGAGAATTTGTGTAGTCCCAGTAAATAAGTTTCTCTGGGTTATTTTTTCATTTAAAGAAAATCGGTCATAGATGTTTGTCTTAAATGAGAAACAGACTCTTGTCAATAAGCATGTTTACTTAGCTAATGAGCACTTATGTAGTTATAGAAACTATCCAATGTGTAAGATGTGAGGTGGGTACCTCTGATAAGACATTTTAAAATCAGTTTGGAGTCATAATGCCCATTGGAAATTCCAATTTATTTGCATTAGTAAAAAAAATCAGTAAGATGTTTTATTTTCTCATCTGACAATGGAGATGTGTGTCTCAGCCATTAGATCATATCAGAGAAAATTTCAAAATATAAATCAACATCCTGGACATGGTTCTATAGTATAGTGGTTAGCACGGCTGCTTCACTTGCAGAAGGTGCTGGGTTCACACCCCAGTGGAGCCACACTCCATGGTTTATAGTCATGCCACCCTGAACAAGCCCGATGTCTGATCTGGGAAGCTAAGCAGGGTCAGACTTGGTTAGTACTTGCATGGGAGACCACCTAGAAAGACTAGGTGCTGTAGGCATAAAAAGAAAAAGTTCCTTGAGTGAATTTTGTAGTAAGAAAAGTAGAAGAGGAATAATGATTTAGAAGAATATTGTAAGAGACAGCAAAACTTGTAACTTGGGTACAAAATTCTTTTACAGATAAATGAGAAATGATGCGGGAAGAATCACAGCACTGGGTACTCAAACTTTCCAATAAGTAAAATCAATTTTAGTATTGAATTTTAACACTTTTTCATATGTTTATTTTCACAGTTCATATGAAGTCTAAGAAGCAACATACCCTGAGATATCATGGAAATGCTATTCAATTAATGGTCTTGTTAGGATTTTTTATTTTTATCCACTCAAATCATATTTCTCTGATTGAGAAAACAAATATTAAATTATATAATAGCTTAATATGATGTTATGTAAAAATTTTGTGTTCTTTATAAACTGAATAAAGGATGAACCAGAATGATGTTCAGCAATTGGGATTATTCCCAATTATCCTCTCATCTCCTCTATCTATAAACTCAATGGAATTAGAAATATTAATGTAAATTTTAAGGATAGAATTTCTTTCAGTTCTTTCTCAGTATATAATTCCCATGTGACATATTTAATGGAACAAATTTACATTCTCATGTTCTGAGCCAGTTTTGAATGCTAAATATTTAAGTATAGATATATTTTTTATAAGGGACAATTTAATCTTATAACCACAGTTTAGTCTTTTACTTTCTTGACTGTCATTTTCCCCTCTTCCACTTATAAAGCAATTTTTTAGTTCGTATTGGTTTTTCCCATACAATTTTGCATGTAAAACTTTCACCTACCTCATAACTATCAGAAACACTATCACCTTGTAGATTTTATAGCTCTTTTTCTTTTAATGGCCCCTAAAGGATTCAAGAGGACTGTCTCAGATTATTTTTTGTCCTGCTTTCTCTGGATCTTTCAGGATCCTCAAAAATTTTATCCAGAGTGTTCTGAAAAGGAAGTTTATAGGAAGTTAAGAAACTTTCTACTTGTCCTTCAAATTCTGGTGAGGAATCTGTGTTCTGGATTTCTAGAATTTTGACACCACTGTCACATAATGAGGTATTGAAGAATTAAGGTTGGGAAAAGGTATTTTATAACACTCTTCTTAAATAATAGGATTATAGATGGTATAAAGGTATTAAGTTACTCTGATTGCCCTTGGTCAACATGACTTTCTCTTTTCAACTTGTACTAGATTTCCAGGCTTCCTTTCTTTTCTTTTCTTTTTCTTTCTTTTTAAAATTCAATTTATTGGGGTAACATTGGTTAATAAAATTATATAGGTTTCAAGTGTATAATTCAATAATATGTCATACGTATATTGCGTTGCATGTTCGCCACCAGAAGATAAATTTCTTTCTGTCACCATATATTTGACCCCCTTTACACTTATCTACATCTTTGCCTCTCCCCTTTCCTTTGGTAACCACTAAACTCGTGGACAACAGGCTTCTTTTCTATTTATTATGAGGGCGCAACTTGCAGCTGACCAGATTGTCTTGTCTGTGTCTGTAACTGCCAAGAGATGTTTTGGCAGGTAGTTTCCTCTGATTATGGCAGGTTAAATTAAACTCTTTTGAATTTAATGTACATTATGTTGATGGGAACTGGTTATTTAAAGCACTACAACTCACTCCTGTAGGAACTTTATTTCCCGCTAGCACATCCTTTTGCTATTGTGCAGATATAAACAATGCCTACTCATATTTAAAAATACACACGTGTAGACAAAATATGTTTTTGAAAGTTAAAGATATTCTTGCTTATTATTAATGCTAATAGAGGACTGTAGAGAATATAGTTTATAAAAAACAGAAGATGAATTTTGGAATGCATTTTATTTTTATTATATTAGCACATTAAGTGATGAAGCCACATGGTGAAAATCTGGTTCTGGAGAAAATGAAAATTCTCATATCTTTCCTGTGACCCACTGAATATCACCTTGCAAAATATCCCAAATAATACTTTGTGCCGGGTTGAACTTTATTTGGAGCAAAGAAAGGTAGTTAAAAGCTTTCATTTAAAGCTATTTGTTAAGGTGCCACTGAGAGTAAATAAAAACCAAAAGAAATAAAAGGACTTAAATGAACAAGAGTCAGGTGAAGTAGAAGCTTTATCTAGGGATAATTGAAGGTGGACTTTCTGGCAAAGGCACAAAGAAGGAATAATTGGCTTTTTCCAAACAGAGGACAATTCTTTAGGAAGTATGCTTGAGGATATACTTGGCAATAAATTTGACAGCTAGCATGGTCTCTTTACAGGTTGGCTTTATCTGTGATTCTGGAAAAAGAAAGCCAAATTTGCCTTTATCTCGGAGCTCAAAGGCGAATGTATGTTTGATGCCTAGGTTGTAAGCCCAGTCTAAAGAAGAACCTGATGTTGGGTCTGTAAAATATAAGCAATAAATATTTAATTAGAAACAATGCTAATGTTTTCCTTGAAATGGAAATTCACTGGAGTTCAATTAGCTATAAAAATAATTATATGTAAACTTAATTGCAGTAATGAATGGGGGAGTGGTCTGCATAGTATAGAGGGTAGAGTAAAATATAATCATGGCGTTGGAACACTCTACACATTTTAAATATATGCTGCATTTTCATAATTACATTTTCCTTAGGTCAGTACTTGAAATTGAGTTTGTTTCCTGGGAACAGACTGTCACAGATGGAGGTGATCTGAGCAAGTGCAAGCAGCTGAGAAAATCAAATGAAGAGGGGTCACTGGTCATTGAAAATCCACCAAGAAAAGCTATGTGGACAAACTATGCAAAGTTATGTTCTTTCTAGTTCAGTTCTATTTCTATTCATATTGCTTGGATAAACTCTTATAGTTAAAAGACCAAGAAAGCATAAATCAGACATATCAAGGAGGTATTTAATCCCCTAATTCAACTTCTCCATGTCAATTTTCATGGAATTTTATGAACAATGTCTTTATTTGATAAAAGATTGAAATTATAAACACATAAAGAGTTTACATATATGATTTACATGAATGCATATAAATACATAAATATAAATTTATGTATATTTTGCTTCACATAATAGAAAAACTTTTTTTTGTATACCTAAAATTATTTATGTTCCAGGACAAGTATTGAGTTTAATTGATATTAATATTTTAGGTTTGAAAGATAAGAATTCAAAGCTGTGATGAAGAAAGAGAGAAGGAATTATTTTGGTAGAAAGAGATAAAGTTGGCTCTTAAGTTAACCAACAAATAGTTATTAAATCTTTAATATGTACAATGCACTTTACTTGGGTGGTTTAGGGTGCAAATGTGAAAAAGATGCTATTGGTGTATTTGGTAACTTACAAATTAAAGGAGAGAAGTCAATAGAGACAGGGCAGAAATGGAAGTACTGGAGGTGAGGTACGATACCTTAAAAGATTTTAAAGAAAAAAGAGATTATGCCTGGTGAGGAGGATAACATTTTGTGCTCAGTGCCTGCTCAAATACCACCTTCATGATGGAGGTGGTATTTGCGGAGAACCTTGAAGAAAGGCTAGTACTTTTTTCCAGATGGAGATGGAAAAAAGGCCATCTTGACAGTGAACTACAAGAATGGGATATCATAGAGGCATTTTCAGGGACCTGTGAGATCCAGATAGACTGGAACAAACAGAACAGTGACAGTTTGTAGGCAAAACTCAGAAAACCTGGTATATCAACACAAAGTGTTTTGTTCAGGAGGTAATAAAAGTCATTTCAGTGCTGTATTTAGGATAGTTTATCTGGATTGGGAAGGTTAGAGACCAGTTAGGAGGTATTATGAAATAAAAGCCTGAACTAGTGTAGACTCACTGTGCTGGGAGTAGAACTGAGAGCTTTATGTAAGAAATATTGGAATGAAAGTCATAAAATATGATAAAAATAATTGAGATTTCAATTTAGGTGGCTTAAAAATATCTACGTTATTAGCAGAAACTGAAACTCTGCTTATCTTTTTTCAGTTTTTCTTTTCCTCTTCATATTAGGTGAATTCTATTGTTTAATCTTTGAATTCACTGATTCTTCTCTCCTTTATATTCAGTCTACTATTGAGCCACTCTAGTGAGTTTTTAAAAAATGTTTAAGTTATTGTTTTTTGGGTTTTTTTTGTTTTTGTTTTTTGTTTTTGTTTGTTTTAGTTCTCTAATTCTACTTGTTTCCTTTTCATATCTTACATTTCCTTGGTGAAATTTTCTGTTTTCATTTGTTTCAAGGCTATCTGTAATTGCTTATTAAAGCATTTTTACAATGATGACTTTGACATCTTTGTTAAATAATTCCAACATCTAAATCATCATGTCGGTGCTGGCATGCTCGTCTTTATTCGAGCTGTGACTTTTCTCACATTTGCTATAACAAGTGATTTTTGATTGTATCCTGGATATTTTAGCTATTCTGTTAAATCTTAAATCTTAACTGAAATCTTTTTTAGCAGCAGTCATCCTGTTTTAAGTTTAGCATGCAGGCCCTGGTCTTCTATTGTGACTTATAGTTCCAATGACAATATAGTTTCAGAGCCTTTGCATTGATGTTTTGATTTGATTGGTTCACCTAGTGCAGTGGGGGTCTCACTGATTCCTTTAGGTAACTGCTGCATGGATAAAGGTGGTTTCCTAGCTGGGCTACCTAGTACTTCTAGGTGGCAAAAGCAGGCTTAAGCCAGGGAAGTTAGAGAGTACTTCCTGATGAGTTAAGAAGAAGAAGAGGAAGGGCCTGAACAGAGAACCTTGTGAAGTATCTGTATATCACATCTATTTTTTAGAAAATATCTACTTTTAGAAGCTGTCAGCAGAGACAGAGTGGAAAAGAAAGAGGAGGCAGACCAGGAGAGTTCAGTGTCAGGGAAGCCAAAGGAATGGCAAGAAGAAAAGATATCAACAATGTCTAATGTTGCAGGGAGTTTGTGGAGCTTGTAAGCTGAGATAATTGTACCGGATTTAGTGATCAAGAAGACTGCCATTTTTAGCTAGAGTTGGGTTTAAGTTCATTAGGAAAAAAGCACATAAGGGTAAGAGTTCAGTAGCAATGGGAGTAGGGTAAATAGAAATTGTCTTGCATGGTAATTTAAAGTGTGTTAGACATTTTAATAAACTTGGCTAGTTTCTAGCAGTACCACCTCTTCAATCGCAGTTCAATAAACTTGTGATTTCAAAGAGTTAAAGAGTATGGCTATTTCGTTTTGACAAATCCACTTCATGTAAAACTTCTCATTAAGATTAATAGCGGTGATTGAAAATATATATAACTTGTGATTTTTCATAATTGTGTGTAACACATTTTCTTTTATGATACCACATTTTATATCTTCAAAACCTTACATTTACAAACCAAAACTATATTAAGGCATAAAATAAATGCAACAGTGAAAGCTTTTACTTGTGAGAATACATTATTATAGAACTTAATTTGTTGAACATGCTACTTAGCCTTTTATTATTTCCATCTGTACCCACAAAATATGTGTATATTTATAAAATATAATAACAATCACTTGTTAAATACCAGATACCCTTATAAGTGTTTTATGAGTGTTAACTCATTTTATCAATTCCTATCACAACCTTATGATTTAAGTACTAATTGCTGTTTTACAGAAGAGGAAACCTAGCTATAGAGAGATTAAGTAATTTGCTCAACGACATATAGCTAGTAAGTGGTTGAGTTGGGAATCAAACCCAGGCTGCCTGTCTTCAGAGTTTGTGCTATTAACCATAGTACTGTCCTACCTACTCTGTGCTAATTTATAATTCTCCAGATACAGAGTCTTCCTTAAGACAATTTGTTTTTGTGGACAATATTTTCTTAATGTATCAATGTTAAAATTTTTTTTACTCCTTTCAAGGTACATTAGATGTGAGAACCTTATTGAAATACAATCAAAGCAAGTCAAAATAAAACTGAACTGAACTAGGAATCTGGTTTCAGCCCAAAGGAATTCACATAAAGTGATGCTGGTGAATTAATACATGTTTTTTAAAAAAAGTATTATTGATATACATTAAACATAATAACCTGCACTTTTATATTAATACCAAGTGAAAATTTTATTTGAAGCAAGAGCTAAAGCTGGAAATACATGATGATAAATCGAAACATTTTTTCTGCACTTCTATTGTTCCTTAATATAATCTCACTTCAATATCTCATAGTATATAGATATTGGGTGTTGTAAGCTACAAATTCAAGGTCTTGATTTTCTCTTTTTCAAAACAGAATAAAACACAGTACAGGTTGAGAAATAAGAGCAGATCTAACAATTTCAATGTGTGGGGAAGGCAATAAGAAAGGCGCTTTGAACTTAACTTTTTGATTCATGATGCAACTCACAGATGGATGATAGTAATGATACAAGAGACCTGGTTCCTATTAATTTAATGAACTATTCTTGCTAACCAGGTGCTATGTTTAGTTATTTCTAAGATGGTAAAAGATTGGATACGCTGTCAATGTGTAAATGTTAACATTTCACAATCTTTAACACATCAATTTTTGTACTATCTAAATACTTCTGCTTTGTGACAAAGTGCTTGATATACCATTTGACTGTGATCTGGAATGAGATTTTTGTTCCTATTCTGCCTTAAAGTGATAAAAATCTTTCTATATCTTAATTTTACAGTCTATTTTTTTTTTCCTGGAGATCAGAAATCTCTCCAGAGCTTGGGTTTTAAAAATGTTCCCTCAGACTTTTTCTTCTGTCTTTATCAAATCAAAGAGAGAAAAACACCGGCAAGTACTGGATGCTTTCCCCAAATTCTGGAACTTGTTAAGTAATGATCAGGATATTGGAATGACTAAATTTTAATCGTGGGATGCCCTTATTTTCCATTTTTATCAAGTCAACAACTTTACTACCCCTTACTTATGAATGCTTAACATTGAATCAGATACTTTATTAAAGCAGTCACTCCTAAAAATTTTGAACCATCTATCAAGCTGCTACAGCCCTGTATGGAAGAGGCAATTCTTTCTATATCTGAATTCATTAAAAAATCATTTTGATAGAAAGTTTAAAATACTGCTGCACAGTTGTGCACAATAGTAATTCCTCTTCACCTTATTCTCTCATTTTGAAAGTGACACACGATGGCATGGACCTATGGTATATTTGTCTATCTCCTTCTCCCAGTTACAATATGACTCCTTGAGAGCAGTTATTGTGTCCTAAATCTCACTTATCTCTCAAAGCTCTAAAGTGCTGGGATATTACATCAATGCTCCAAAAATGTATTGCTCATTGAATGATTGTAATGCAATGCCATGCATAGCTCTAGTATGCTCATAATTTGCATATATATGCAAATATACATTGCATATGTAAATGTGGAAAGTTGAGAGTAACAATTCTTTGATTGTCTAGTTGCCATTTGCAGAATTCCAAAGGGTGGAATCTCCTAGATTCACATATAATTCAAAATACCTGTTAAAACTGAAGCTTAAATTAGCAATTCCAGAAGTTCTAACTTTAATTTACAAATTCTGTAATTTTCTTTAATATTTTAAAAAAAGAATTAAGAAAAACTTACAAATTGTTAATGCTATTGGACCATAGATGTAGAGGGTTTCATAACGAGTTGATAAAACATCGGTGCTGATTTTTGCAACTTTGGCCTGAAGAGAAAGGGAAGTTAGGAATAATAGGATACTATGTAAATGACATTAATTCACTGGGGATTGAGAAAAATTAATTTTACTAGTTATATGTCATTTGATCTAAATAAAATAAATAGTTAAATGAGAAATTTATTTTCAGTAAGATATTGTCATTATGAAGACTTCTAAATGTGAAATCAGTTATCTACAGTGATGGTTTATCTCATTTTGATTCTACACTTTCTTTTTTTCTCTCTCCTTCTTTCCTACCTCCCACTGTCTTTTTCTCTCTTCCTCCCTTTTATCCTTCCTTTTAAAAAACATAACTTCTTCCTCTCAGATTTGTTTCTGGCTTCAGATTTTTGTCTCTTCCAAGTCAGTTTCTCCTTTGTTCCTCCTTTGCCTTTATAGGTTCCACATCACCATAGGACTTCCTTTGCATTCAATTTTAGCATGCCAGGGCAAGAAAGGTGGTTGACTCTGCTTTAAAATAGTTATGTTAAATTAGAGTTTTTCTTCCAGAGTGGTATTTCATGACCTTTAAGATACATTAATGTTTCGTGCTATGAGAACGATTATCGGAATGAACCTTAGTAGAACATAGTAACATGTTTGTACTTTAAATGAAAATATTTTTTAGTCTACATGTATAACATATATAACCAAGAAATATTTTTTTCTTAATCAATTCAGTTGCCGTGTAAGAACTCTTACCTTACTCAAAGTGGTTTGTTGTGTATATTTGTATTTTTTTTTTTAGCCACAATACCATTTTTTTAAGGGAAGATTGAGATTGCATTGCTGCATCTTTGCATGAGTTATTCAAACTCATGGGTTCAGATTGGTTGAATAAATGACTCTATGGGCTACATATTGCTTATGTATTTCCTTTGTTGTATATACACAGATGGTTTTAATGATTGGTCTAAATCTCTGCTTCGATTCAAAATTAAATGTGCTGAAACAATCGACTGAAGTCAGAATGACAATTGTGACCTCTTAATTTTTTTTTTTAAATGTGTGAAGCAGTATTTGAAGCACAGCTTTTACTGGATCTAAGCAGTTAAAAATATTTATCCATTTTTATGGATATTCATTTATTTATACTGTCAATTCTTGTGATTCCTTGAAACCCAAATGTAGAATTTTTTTTTTTCAAAGCTAACATAAAATCGTTTTCCTAGAAAGGAAGGGCTGCTTAGTGGATCATAGTTCTGGGAAGACTGTGTTGTTAATGAGACAAAGGTTCAAAAACATTCTTTGGATAGTAAAAGAATTAATATTATTTCCAAGTTGATCAGGAAGATAAAAATACAACGGATCTTTTAAAATCTGGTGTCTTTGGAACAGGAATAGTAAATGTGTTTGCTATTCTATTATGCTTTTGCTGTGTGTGGTTTTATAGTGTGACACACTGCACATGTTTAAATACACAACAGTCTTTGTGGCAATGGAATTCTACTCTGGATGGCCTAGATATTTCTTCCTACTGGCCTTTTCTTAGAATCACGTTGAAAGATCTTATTATCTCTATACTTTTATCACCTGAAAAGTGAATCTAAGGATTATGATTTTAACTCCAAGGTCAACTTTATTGGTTCTTTTCTTTGGTATTAAAATATGGAATTTTTTAAAACATAACCCAAATTACTAATGAAGAACAAATTGAAAGTCAATAATGGTGTCAATGCATAAACCACAGGCTTTTGTTTACATACCAAGTCCTCATGGTTAGGTGGCAGTTCTGATGTATATTCGTAGGGAAACAACAGCATCTGGGAGTAGGAATGGATGGTGATGTAGGCCTTGATTGATTTCAGATGGCTTCGAATGAAGTCATTGACGGCTTTGGTCTCCTCAGATTCTGGAGCGGGGCCCCGATAGTTCTCCTTGCATGGGTTCTTAGTGTTAGGAAAAGCTGCAGAGGGCATGGATGGATGAAATCACCATCTGCTCTCCATCAATACAGGCCCCACTTCTTCTGATGTAGAGTCACAAAATCTTTTAAACATTTTAGTCTCCTGAGTTTACAGGGCTGCTTTAATGTCTCCGGCATCACAGTTACTGCAGACTAACTGTACACACAATTCAGTAGGTAACAGACAGCCCACTGGAGTATTCTTAGCTTTGTTTATTTTCCTGCCTTTTCCCAGGATTGCAGGACTAATACATCAGAAGCAGCCTAGTACCTGCAGCCAATAAGTCCCAGTTCCATTCAGCCCCAGCTCTAACTCTTTAGGAACTGGTATAAATTACCTTCTTTGAGCCCAAGTCTCAACCTGTTTCAGCAGGCAGTTCTCAACTGAGATAGTTGCTCTTATCATCTTCGTTAGAGTAGAATTGTATTAAAAGCTAAAGTAGTATTTTTAACAAAGTTAGGGAAAAATTTATGAATTGGGGTAGTGGTGATTTTTTCTTGAATATATGTGATGATAAGTAATACTTGTGAAGCAGCTACAGTGTCATCTGATGTAGCAGGCCTTTGCTTATTATTGCATTTCCATTAAACCTTTTTCTTTGCCTCAGGTGTTTATTTTCACTAAACATCTGAAGAGCTACCTTATGTTGGTTTTAACCACTGGTGTTTCTCAACTTTTTTCAGACCAGGAGGAGGGACCTGAGACTTCTCATCAGATTATCTGAAATTTTGTACATTTGGATTATGCTTGATTTTTAGCAAGCTAGATATATTAACTAAGAGATAGTTTGATAAACAACCCCACCCTCCACTACCTCCCACACAACGAAACATTCATAATACTTCTTTGGTAGTGATGATTATCTTTCTTTCTTTCTTTCTTTTTTAGATTAGAAAATTAACACTCACCCATCAAACACATATATTTACTGAAATAAGTAGGTGGTTTAACTAAATTTGGGATCTAAACACTCTATGTAGCTACCCTCCTTGAGATAAAGTCAACTCACAGTTCTATGAGGCATTAAAGTTCCTGTTGAGGTCAGTGCCGATGCATTTGGAGTTTTGGTTCTTGGAACGATTTTTTCTCCACATGCAGTTCTGTAGGATTCAAAGATGGAAATGTTTAGAGCAGATAGGTTTGCATTTTTCGATTTGTCATTTTAGATTCTCTCTGTAAGTGTCTATAGCTTTATTTGAAATCTATCTAGTTAACCTGAGGCTCTTTATTATAAAGAAAAATATATTGTTTTCTTATAACTTGTAATATTTTTAGAAACATAGCTTTTTATATTAGTATTCTGAGGCATTGATAAAATAATTCAGTTAGTTTTAAAAACTGTTGATTAGTTTTCAGTATTAGAAAATGATCAACGATGTTCTGAAACTACCTATAGTTTAAATTATAACTTCATTACATCTTTCACTGTATATATATATTCAGATATAAGACAGGTCAAATTGTGACCATTGTAGCATAATTTTTAGTAAAAAACTTGATGTGATAGTATCTGGCTGAAAGTTTATTATTAATCTTATTTAGCAATAGTAGGGCAACAAAGTATCCTGTTAAAAGAGAAACAAATATGAGTCACTTTTTTATTTTTGATACAATTATTCCTCCTCAAATTCTGTCCCAAGTTGATGGAATAGAGTGTTCGTTGCTTTGAAGTCAATGTGTTCCTAATATCTTTACATGACTTGTATTCATAGCTAGAATATGCTTTTGCCATGTCATATAATATACATCATACAGCATATAACATATATTTCCTTTATAATTACTGCTTTATTTAATTCATTCACATTACCATCACCAGAAAATATTTCATATTATTTCAAGGACACTTATGCAACTGGGAAATTGTGCTCGCCTTAGTCTAAAATTGATATTTAAAAAAATATACTTTTCTGAACTTGAATTAACTGGTTACTCAAATCTTAAACTTAATGCATGATAATCAGTGTGCATTAAAATCAGTAAATAACATACTATCTAAATGCAAATGAGAATTTACAGAACAGTACCTGTGTCCATGACCAAATATATCCATCAATGTTGAACACAGGAAGAACATAAAAATTCATTTGGTCTAGGTGTTTGGTCATGATTTTGTTTTTTCCATAAGTTTTGCTTGCCTGTAGGTTTAGGGAAAAAATAAGCGATTGCTATAAAATTTAGCAACCATGTGGAAAGTTGTGGTTATAATGACAATAGCTACTACTCCTTAAATCGTTTGCCTAAGGTCACATGATTTTAAACATATTTCCCCTAAACTGTACAAAAGTAAATGACCTATATAGATAATGAGGAAAAATGACATTTATTCAGACTAGCAAAATTAATTGAACCAAACTTTCTTTAAAGAATCATGTAATTATTGAGACTTGTGGCATTCTAAATGTAGCATTCCAAGATATATTTCATAGGAAGAATAGCGGACAAGTGAAAATTTAGCTGTACAACTCGTTTTAAATGGATTATTTCCCTCACATCTTTTAGGTAAACATGGAGTCTGCTGGCATAAGAATATATAAATATTAGAGAGGATTCATAAATTAATTATAAATAAGATCAAATAAAAATGACCTATTAATTAAAAAAACTCAAGTTGATCAATCAGCTTTTTCTCATATCTGGCTGAAATTTCTCCAATTATCTAGACTTTTTATGGCTACCTAAAATCTCATTCATCATTCTTGGAAAATCTCTTCCAGGAACATCTGTACCGAAGTTAAGAGATGTCTTGTAGTCCTATGATGTGTGTTCCTTTATAGGTTGAGTAAGGGGCACTCTGGACCATCATCTGGAAAAGCTAAAACAACCTAAGGGATAAATCAGTTCTACTGACAGATTCCTTCCTAGTGAAACTATCCATGCAAGTCATTATCATGCATATTCTATTGGTGTGTTGTATACAAAAGCTGAGGAAGAGAAAGTTAAAAAATAGTAGGAGTCAGAATACAATAGAAACAGAGTGAGAGGAATTACAAACTTATAAACTTAAAAAAAAGTGAGTTATTTTTCTTTTGGAAAGGAAAATTACATATAAAAATTCCAACTGCATGTGTGGACAATGAAATGCCTAGACAGGAACTAAAGGCCTATGCTTTGAGTTTACTTAGAAGAAAGACCACATCTGTGGGTAATAATATTAAGATAATTTCATATTTTCCATACTTAACTCCAAGAAAAACTCATATTGCAACCAAAAAAATTCTTTTAGTTTTGTGAACTTTTAGCTGTAGTTCAAGAAATTTGAAGGAAGGTGTCAATTTTATAAAAACTGAATGCTGAGTAAAGTCCAGAGCATTTATTTCCTGACAGCACCAAATATGAGCTCTTCTAGGTAAGTGGAGCTGCTCTTGTTTGGAAAGGGGTGCTGCTTCTCAGTGAAGTGCTGGAGACCTGATAGTCACGGGAGAATCATATGTGCCTTCCAGTTAACTTACCTGATAGACAAACCATTGGCAGAAAGCTGGGGAGATCCATTCTCGTGCATGAATGTCACAGTCCATAAAAATAGCCTTTTTTCTTTCATTATTTTTCCCAATCTATTTAAAAATACAGCTTAGATATCATTTTGCACAAATTTACACATTGATCACTTGTTGTCCAATAACTCATTCATATTCTCAAAGAAAATTTCTCCTGTCTCCTGTTGAATGAGTAACTCTGTTAGCATATATTATTCTCTGGGAAAACCATGGCATATATCCTTAAACATCTATACATAGTTCATAGTCTAGTACATAGTATATTTTTCAAAAATTTATCCTACTGTCAGAGTTGCTTTTAGGGTTTTTTTTTTTTTTTAAATCACAACCTATTGTTTTTGTTTTTTACTTTTACTGCTAATGTTCTTTGGTCTGAGAAATAAATTATAAAGTTCTTTTGTTTTACTGTCTTCATAAACTAGGATGTTTTACTTGCAGTGGAAAGATTTTGTAGTTGTGTTCACAGTGGGGAGGAGGACTAGTGGCTGGATATTGCTTTGAAGATAAGTTAGGTTGTTTTGAGTGGTTGGAGAGAATGAATGGATGGGAGGTCAGGGTAAGAAAGGGATTCTCAGTTTTTAAGAGAATGCTTCAGGGAGTGTGTCTTCGGATGCACAAAAATCCAGCAGAAGTTGAATGACCATTGTTGCTTCGATTATAGAAGGGAATCCCAATCAACATAGGTGGAAATGGTTATGATTCTGTGATTATTTCTCTCTTCTTCATGACGTTTTAGTCATCAGTTTCACTGAATTTTAATGGATGGAAAACTGTTTTATACATCAGGGAATTATAAACTCTTACAGTCTAGATATAGGATAAAATATTTGTCTGGATTTGTCCACTGTGTCTGACAAATGGTTTAATCAGAGAGTTTCTTGGTTCCATCTAAAACCACCTGTCACTTTTATTCTTGAATGGCTGTCTAGAGCTTAAATGTTCTTCAAAAAAAAAAAAAATAGTGACTTTTTATTGTATCAAAATTTACTGAATGTGACAAAAAAAATCACAAGTTTTAAATTCATGTTTTCCAACAATAATAAAAATTGCTAGTTCCTGAATTATTTTTACCTTGAGAACATATAGTGGATTGTCTTCAAAAGTGGTTCCAATTTTAATATGAGAGACCAATTCAGGATGCTTATGCACCATTTTTTCAGTCCAAGCAACAATCTTAAGAGCAAAACCAATGTTAGGAATTAGAATAAAAGAAAACTAAATGACAACATGTTTTTATGTTGAGGACAATTTTTTTTTTTTTTGGAAGCACAGGCATTATATACTGTATCTTGTCCCAGTTGTTGTATTTTGCATAGCTGTGCCTGCATGAGATATCTTTGACATCAAACTGTTTCTCTATCTCTTCTTGTAGAGTATGAATCAAGATTCTGTTTAACAGGGAAATAATAAAATCCACGTTTACTACGGAAAGAAAAACACAGTTATCTTTCAGTTGCAAAAAATTTCTTTCTTTATCTTAGATCAGGTTTTCTGTTTCTTGATTATTTTCTAACCATTTCCTTTAGATATGTCATACATCTGGCTTCATATCTTCCCATTTATCTAGAGCTATGCTATTTAATATAATCACCTATAGCCACACATGGCTATAGGCCACTTAAAATAGGACTTGTTAAAAAATAGAGATTGCTATATGTGTAAAATATCTTGCTAATAAGTTATATACATGTTGAAATGATACTATTTTGGATATATTTTGCTAAAATTAATTTAGCCTGTTTTTATTTTTTAATGTGGCTTCTAGAATATTTAAAATTACACATGTGGCTCAAATTATACTGCTATTGGTCAGCACTGTCACTCCCAATCTTTCTTCAAAGCACACACACATTCACAAACACACAACACAGGCAACAGTGGATATTCTTATGTGTACATTTACTTACCATTCCTATCATTTCACATTTTGAGAGCTGGGAAAACTTGAGTAATTACAATAACAGTAAGCACTTACTTGGCACTTACCATGTACCAATCTTTGTTCTAACCAACTCATGTATATTAACTCAATCTTCACATGAGATTATCATCCTCATTTTGCAGATGAGAAACCGAGGTATAAAGTGTTAAAATAACTTGCCGATGGTTACAGACCTAGAAAATGGCCAGGCTGGTTTGAAGAGGGTGAAAAAAGATGCAGCAAGAATCACTGGGAGGTTAGTGTCAGAGACCAGAAGGCTCATGTCTATACCCTCTCATCTATTTTCATCTCATCACCTCGTTGAATCCATGGCTATAGTGGTAACCTAAGAGTCACCCATATTTGTATCTCCAGTTACAGCCTCTGCCCTGAGCCTCCTCTCCCTAATCTCTTCCCCTCTCCTTTTGGGTTTCATTTCCAACTGTCTGCCTCACATTTTCATTTGGACATCCATTTACTTAATATGGTGCAGATACTGCTTTATACACATCATTTTATTTGGTCTTGTTAGTATTCTTGCCATTTTATGGATGGGGACATTGTTGCTCAGAAAGCTTAACTACAATTTGTGTGTGGTGGAGTTGGAAATTTGAATACTAGTTCCCTTGTCTTCGAGATTTATGCTTCAAAAATACTATTGTCATCATATTCACAAATTTTTCTTTTTTACTATTTTGTCTATTTAAGGATTTTCTGTTGTGCTCTATTGATTGTTTTCTTACTCTTGTGTAAGCACCAAACCATATTTAATTATAATTTAAATATTAAATTTTAACATTTTTAAAGTGTCTCCCTATTCTTGTTCCCAAAGTTTTTGAGTAATTTCATCTGTTTTTAATAAATTTTTTGTCAGAATCATTTTATAAATTATTAGAAAAAATGGGCTTTTAATTAGAATTATATTGTTATGAATAAGTTTGAGAAGAATCTTATTATTAATAATAAAACAATATAGTCTTTTTGATTCTTCAGTAAAATTTTGTATATTTTTATTCATGTACTTTTTATTGGTCTTGTGAATGGCTTTTTTCCCACTAAACAATATAACTGATTATTATTTATATATTTAAAAAATTATTGACTTGGTTATACTTATTTATTAGGCACTGTATTAGTATAAAAATTATCCTTTTACTTCTAAGATTTTTTTAGTTATGTCTCTAGTGTTTTCTATGTAGTTATTCTTCAAAAATTATACTTTCTACTTTTTTCTAATATTTTTTCTTTCTTTATTGCATTGGCTAACTTCTCTGAACAATGGAAATAAAAGAGGTGAAAGAGGGTATTCCATTTTTTTCTGGTTTTAACAAGAAATCTTTCACTATGAAGTATAATGTTGATTCTCATTTTGAGATTAACAGCAGTGTTTATAAGATCAAATTATTATTATTATTGTCCATTGATGTATAGTTGTATTAAAATTTATTATTAGATTCCTCAATACGTTAAATATTATGTTGCAACCAAAGGAGATTCACATACACTCTCACAAAAGCCTTTTTATTTCATTTTAGATACAGTTATAAAAAGTTTGTTTAACCTTGGAGAAATGCATTGGACAAAAGGAAAATGACTTAAAAAGGAAGCAAGCACACTATCTGTAGGTAATAGCTAACAGCAAAAAACAAAAACAGAAACAAACAAAAAAAAAACAAAGTAAAACTACCTAGATAGAGGACTTAGGAAACACAGGGGTCAGCTATAAGTCCAAATGACCCAACATATTTTAGGAACTAAAATAATCCTTGAGGATATCATTCTTTTATAGTATGAAAATTTGTGTTGATAATGATAATCACTCAACAAAAGTAAACTATATTCAGTGTACTCTTTTAAAAGTTGTATTTATCTGAACAATTTATTTAAATTATCTTACTTTCCATTAACATCATATACAAAAAGGCAGTACCCTACTCATGTTGATGAAACACATATGAACGTTCTTCTATTAGCAGTGAGTCCTATGTAGGGAAATGCTATCTATTTTTAAATATTCATTCTAATCATTGCAGACAGTATCATGCACTCTTTCACTTCAATAAATCCTGTCAAATTAGAAATCAGGAATCTAGTGGGAAGAGGCTCTGTGGTCAGACATTCTTGGGGTTCAACCCTAGCTCAGCTACTTAACACTTATGGTGATCTTGAGCAGGTTAATTATCTCTTTGATTCTCAGTTTACTCACTTTCACAACTGTACCGAACATGCCAGCCAGCATTGTGCTGGAGATGAAATTAAGTGAGATATGAGATGTACTTGGCATGCCATGGGCACTCAGTTAATTTCAGTATAATAATGAAGATGCATCCCCAAACTGACACAGTTTTAACATGCCTTTAAACAACACTTTCTTGGTATGTACTTTTTTGATTTGAATTTCTTCAATTTCTTGTGATAATGAACTGCGACACTGCAGCACCCACTCCACTTGTTGGTTTCTTCTTGCTGATCTGAGTTTGGAGGAAGAGCATAAATGAAGTATATTCCTAATTAGAGTTTATTTAGCACATGAGACCAAATACTGCTCATGAATATTGATTCCCATTAACAGCACTGACAAGCACATTATTATGTACATTATATGCAACTCACTGTTTGCTTGGTTTTTGACTTATGATGAATCTGGGATTTCTGAGGAAAAGAAATTATGACAACAATTTTGGAATTGAGTGGGACATGTTGCGCTAAAACTCACATAAAGCCTGAGAAGGTTGGGAATTATATTTTGGGTGGTCACTATAGACATAATTAACTGTTTTAAGCTCTAAGGAGAGCATTAATAGAAATAGAGGAACCAGGAAAAAAAGAAATTTTATGGTCCCAAAGGTTGATTTCCAACACAAGAAAGTATTAATCACAGGAAGCTTGTATCATAGAATATTTTTAGACTTAAATGTATTAATTTAGCTCTTGCGATAACAGCAGCAAAAGAAAATCATGTGAGCTGAAATACAACATTTTCACAAATGCAGCTGCATGAGGACATCAGAATGGTGCCAGATTGTTGCTGATAGGGACAAGAAATTAGGCCTAAGGCTGAAAATTAAGTACTAGAGCCAGATGTTAATTTCATGAGCCCTTTCACTAACCAGCAGGCAGGTTTAGGAAGATAAACCAAATTACTTTCTCTCAAATATAACTTTAGCACTCTAAGATTTGCTTAATTTATTAAAAATATTTCTAAATGTAGGTGAAAGGATAAATAATTATTGCTGAGGATTTAATAATATAAATGATAATGCTTATCCAGTCTTTCTTATGTATCAAGCACTCTGCTCAGCATGGTATTTACATTTTATCTTTTACTCTTCGCTTCAGCACTATTATTTGGGTACTGTTACACTCCCATTTGTACAGAGGTTAGGTTGCTTTCCAAAGTTCTCACAATTGATAAAATACAGAAGTTGGGATTGGAACCTAGAAGTGTCTGACCTTGAGTTGTGAACCATTACACAACAATGCCCCCATCGCAAGGAGTGAAATCCCTGGGTATTGCCATAAGACTTGTAGTTTTCTGATGAGACTCAGCTCAATTTGCCCAGATGACCACCAGCTCTTCTAGAAACCTGTGTCTCAATGTCAAGGAGCAGATGAGAAATTCAGAAGAGAGGTAAGATGAATTCCATTTTGACAATTTCAGGGTGACCTCCTGCTGCTGCTTTTAGAGAAGAACAAAGAAGAAATGGAGAACTGTGAGCTAGTGTAGAGTAGTCCTTCTTTATCCAAAGTTTTGCTCTCCATGATTCAGTTACTTGCAGTCAACCACGGTTCAAAAATATTAAACAGAAAATTCCAGAAATAAACAATTTGTAAGTTTCAAATTTCATGCTGGTCTGAGTACCTCACTTCATCATTTCACATTATCACAGGAAGAAAGGCGAGTACAAAATAATAAGATATTTTGAGAGAGGCCACATTCCCATAACTTTTATTATAGTATATTGTTATAATTGTTCAATTTTATTATAGTTGTTAATCTCTTATGGTGCTTAATTTATAAACTAAACTTTATCATAGGTATATATTATGTGAAAAAACACTGTGTGTGTGTGTGTGTGTGTGTGTGTGTAAGGGCAGCAGGGAAGGATGTTTCAGGGAGGCAGAATCATTGTTATGGTGCCTTATAAACTGGTCTGTACTGCTTTCTTCACCCATGCCCACATTCCGGCAGGATAGAGACTACTCAAAAAGCATGCTTTCAGGTTCCCCAAGATCCTATTTGTCTCCCATAGCTCCCTAATTGGGTTACTATGTATCAAACCCAGCACTTACTGACATGGCTTTCTCAACATTTGAGCCATACCTCAGTGTTGGATAATAAACTTTCAGGCTCTAATTTAGTCACTAGGAGGGAAAGGGGGCATTTGGTGATAGCCTCTAATTATCTCCTGTTGCACAGTGTGTGTGTGTGTGTGTGTGTGTGTGTGTGTGTGTGTGTGTGTGTCTGTGTGTGCACATGCGTATGCAATTGTGTAAACACGTGTAAGTGGTTTTCTTCCCTAGATTTAATAGAAGTAAGGGAACCAGGCAAAGAGTGATTTTATGGTCCCAGTAAATCTTCATGAAACCCCTATGAAACATCTTTTAAAGATGAAGAAAATGAGATGGAGAGAAGTTAAATAAATCGCCAATGTTAAATACCTAATGCATGATTTAAGTGGCCCTGGACCCAGACAGCCTCACACCAGAATCCACATTCTTACCTACCACACCCTCTACTCTCCACCAAGACCGACATCTCTTCAACATTTGTAGCAGGTATCAACATACCTGTTTTACTCTTGGGCAAGAAATATATAAAAGTGTAGAGCAGAAATAAAATGAGTGGAATGAGACAGAATGATTTATTTGATTGAAATACTTATTTTATAGGAATATATTTATTTGGAATATGAATTTGTGTCTAACTGAACATTATTAGGTAATTAGGCATTAATATGAAGTATTGATGATTGCTGTACCAGTTTGGTATAGCTCTTTTTTGCATTTACCACATAATCTTATGTGGATCTTAGTAAGATTCTAGTTAATTAATTATCATTTGAGTTTTATGTTAATAGTGGTATTCTGAATTACCTTTCATTAACAACTCTTTGCTTTCTAATTTTAAATTTTGACCAAAGAAAAGATATTCTAAAATGTATCTAAAATACAAATATCTAAAATATAAAAAATTAGTAAAAACACCAGGGTTTTTAACTGCTCAATCTAAATATGATGTCTGCCCTTTTAGGCTCAGTTCAATGGATGTGCTTTCTTTTAGACATTTATTCACCAGACTGTTCAGGTTGGTTAGTATATACATATTATTTGTTTTTTGGAGTGGCTTTTATGATTTTGTAAAAGTGCAAATAAAAAGGGAGCAAACATGCTACTTTAAAATCAAATCTATCTTAGTAATTTAATTTTTGAAAATTAAAAAAACATCACACACAGATGCTTTAAACTAAATAGTGGTTTATATGCACTGTCTAATGAAGGGTGTCTAAGTAAATCATTGTGTCAAACCAGCCTCTTAATGTGGTTTTATTCAGACTGGTGCCTGGGTCCAACCAGATGTTTCTGTTCTTCGAACCCTCTTCTGTTACTGACTGACACCAAGTAACACATATAATTAATATGCAAATAAAATTATCTATATAATTAGTACTTAGAGACAAGATTTTAAATAGTTCTTGTCTGTACAGATCATTTTACATATTTATATTTCTGAGGAAGGTACCTATCTAATTATGTGGCTTTCCCACAACTGTGGCTAATTTAGACCAATTTCTAAAAATCATGTCCTAATTAGATCAAACTAATTTTTATAGTTAGTTTAACACTTTGATTTTTGATGTAGATAGCAAGGACCTCTCTTGGCATAAGGCAAAGTGAAAAACACACTATTTCTGAAAGTCCGAATTTAGACTTCTGTTTGAGTCAGAATTGTTTCAGGCGAGGAGAGGCCTATAGAGGACTAGGAGGAGAAGACTGATGTAAACTATTTGATAAAATGGGAGGGTGTCAGCCACTTGCCTAGGTGTCTTCTGTCACAGCGATTTGTTCCACTATCCATACTCATGTCAAGCAACTAGCTTTTTGTTTACATAACCAGGATATTAAGGAAAGTGTAATACTTCATTTTTACCCTGCTGTCCAAACCAAACTATACAAAATTGGCTAGCTAGAATTTATTTTAGCTTGGACTGAATACTTTGTAAGAATTAGTTGATCACAACAATCCAGATCAGGTCTATATTTATGAAGTAGAATGAAAAGTGTAAAAATCAAGGCACGCATTTGAGAAACTTGGCTGTGAAGCGAATCGAGAGACACAGTCACCAGGGGGTCCATAGGGTGGCGGGGCAATGTCTTTTAGATGGAAGAATCAAGATGTCATCTGAACCTTAGTATAAGCAGAGAGTCTGTAATGTACTACTAGTTTCTGCAGTCTCGAAGGTTTATTGCTTTGAAATAGTTAAATGCCGATGTAAGTTAATTTTGAATACATTTTCCCCATTTATTAACTTCTACATTTGTTTCATATCCTTTTTCAAACAACAGCAAAAACAAAGACAAATCAACAATGGCCTGCTACTTTTTAAGCCATTAAGCCATGAATGAGTTTTCTTGTTTGTTTGTTTACTTGTTTTATGTATGTTTTTCCTTAATTTCAATAGGGTTTATATTTATTAAGGGTATTGTAGCAATATTATAAATATAACCAACTCATGATGAGTAGTAGTAAATCCTGCTCTGCAATGTAATATAGAATCTTTGTTTCAGCGGGAAGAAGAAGGCCTCTTGAGCTACAGCACTAAGTTAGGGAGCAGGGGCATGAAACAGCAAGTCAAAAAGAAAGAACTAGTGCTTGGCAGTGTTTTGAGTGGTGAGGATCTCAATGAAAAGGAGTCCTGGGATGACGAGGATTGGGGGAGTTAAAATAGCACCCCTTAGTACATAAAATCGCTGAATGTTTGACAGTATAAAAACACATTTGATTTTCTATATTGTGTTGATTTGTAATAGTCATCGTTGGGCTCCCTTCTTGTTCACTGCTCCAGGGCCCAGACTATGCATGACCCATGGCTAGTTTCTAATTTCTCCTTATTTCTCTGTGGCACCACGGTGACTTATTTTGGCATCTTTGGCCATTAAAAAATTCTCTCCTCATGGATTTAAGTCTTACTCTATTGCATTGCTTTTGCTTTCTCTAAGGAAGAATTTCTTTCATAAAGATTGATTTATTTACTATATATTTTACATTCCCTCATCTCTGACTTAAAGATGAGAACTGTTATTTGGGTCTCTTTTTATGTATCAGGAGAATTCAAATACAAAAATGTTATGCTGGTAGCCAGGGTCGTGATGAACGTGGCTAAACCATCCTTGCCTGCTCATGTGCACCCTGGCCTCACTAGGGGCTGGTTTTGGAGATGGCAGATGTAGATAATTGTCATTCTTGCATATCAGAGCAAACATAAGATGGAGTCTGAGTAGCCAAGTGTGATTTCAACACCTCTATAAGCAGGCCTCAGTAATCTGTTTGGAAATCATTTTTTTTCCCAGTTAAAAAATAGTACTTCCCTTTTAATTTTAAGACTCCCCAAACTTTGAGTATCCAACACATTTTAAGACTGAATAATAGGACTTACTCATAGTGTATTTTATTTTGATCCAAGGCAGACTGGATGAACTGGAATTTCTTTTCACTAACTTGGAAATCCACTGTCATGTTAGCAGCCACATGGTGCGTGGCATCTGGATACCAGAAGTCAAGCTGTGGAGACGAGGTCAATGTTAGTCACAGCTGTTTATTCACTCAACATTTACTAAGAAATGACTATGTGTCATACACCATGTAAGGAATTTGGATTCAATATGATTAAGGTATGGACCCTTCTCTTAATAACATTATGAGATTTTTGCAAATATGTTTAAGAACTGTTGAATATTAATGAGTGGGAAAGAAATCATTTGTATTGATCACTTTTACAGGATCATAGTATCTGTAAATACAAAAAATGTGATGAACTTTTGATTAATCTGTTAGCTTCAATGGTCTTGGGATTGATTGAGGTTGTTTCATAATTGATTTAACCACAGCATCTGTCTCTAATCGGAATTACAGATTAAATATATGGCTCCTTACCCCGCTTCCCAATCCAGCCTTCAAAACCAAATGTCCCTGTAAACGCTGGAATTCCTGGAAGGTTCGTGTCCAACAAAAGGCATAATTTTCAGCCCTCTCATTTTTATAGCAACGTCCTTGGGAAAGTTCCTAAAATTCTTTGAGTTTCAGTTTGCTCCTTTAAAAAATGAGGCTAACAGGGCTCCATTGGGAGTGTTGTGAAGATTGTGAAATAGCTATGAGGTCTGGGATATGCAGACATTTAATAACTGCTGATTCCCTTCTTTTTCTCTTCCTCTGGCTGAGAATTTCAGAAATTTGGTAAATGGGCCCAGAAGGATAGCATTTAGGTTAAGATAACTTTGAGAAAATTGCAATTCTTGTTCTTCGAAACTGCACTCAATTATGAAACCCAGTGAAATACAATTCTCCAACCTGGGAAATGTGAAGGAAATTCTGAATTTCCACTCATCACACCAAGCTTGTGGGCTTGTCTAAGTCTACCTGGCTGTTTCGAAGTTGAATCCCACTCTACCTCTAGGCCAATCATCATGAGACAGCTATGAACTAACTAATGTTTATTGGTTTATTTTGATCAAAAAGCTACAGCTGAATTGGACATATCAGAGATGGAGTGTGATTTAAAGGTGAGTTAGGCAGGGCCATCTAATCATAATAGCAGTTTCTCTGTTCTAACAGAGTAATGTGGAGCAAGAGTTTAGGACTCAGTGAACTTTCATGAACAATTATTAAACAGCAGGCACAGAGCTGGATGCTACCATTATAGAGGCTAATGAAGGATTTATGAGAAACAAGAAGCCTAGTGTGAAAGACAGCCAAGTATGCATTTCCAGTGCCGGGGAGAAGCATAATGTACTCCAGGAGCACAAAAAGCAATCCAGACTGGGTCATGAGAGGTGACGGGCAGAGAAGACTTCAGTAGGAGACATGGTCTGAGCAGGGTCTTGAAGAATGAGAGTTAGCCAAATAAGGAAGAAAACACATTCCTCCTGAGAAAGGGTGTGTAGGGCCAAAGTGAGTCTTGGTGCTCATGGGGTTTGAAGGGTAAGAAAGAGGGTGGGGGAGGAGGAGGCTGCAGAGGCTAGCAGTCTGGCAGATCATGAAGGACTTCGAATGCTATACTAATACCAATAGAAAATGCTTCTCCAGTGCTTATTATAGCCAGGCCCACTTCTGAGCACTCCCTAAATATCAGCTCACTTAGTCTTTATAACAACCATAGCAAGTAAATATGATTATTATCCCATTTGGTGGAGAATGAAATTGAGACCCAGAGAAGTTAAGTAACGTGCCTAAGGCTACAGAGCTGCGATTGGAACCTCTGAAGACCATACTCTTTCCACACTTGGCTACATCCCATGAAAAAAATTTTAAGGGAGGAATGTAATCAACAAGTTTTAGAGACAGCAATCCAGTTGCCCTGTGGACTGGCTTTGTGGGAGAGAGGACTAGAACCCTGAATACTAGAGGAGGGGCTGGCTATTAAAATTGTTCCAGTAACAGGTAGAGAGCCAACATGAACTTGACAGTGGCAGGGGAATGGAGAAAAAAATATGGATTTGAAAAACATTTGGGAATTAGAGTAGGTGCAACTTTTGATTGATATGACGTGGAGATAAGGGTGTGTGTGGCTAGAATAAATCCCAGATTTGGTCTTGGGGTTAAATCTGATGTGTAATCTTGATCATTTGATTTATTGTCTTTGAACTTCAATTATTCTGCTTTAAGCATGTTAAATTATGACACTAACATTGAAAATCTGTTGGAGAATTTGAAATGATGTGTGTAAGGTGGTTGGCACGGTGCGCCTTTGCATGGGAGCAACTGAATAAATGATAAAATGATTACGTTAACCTGTTAGATTTTAAAAGATCGATCTAACTTTAAATGAGAGTTCCTTGTTCTTGGAAAGGGTCACAGCTTGATATTATCAGGCAGGTCCTTAATGTCATCAGTTAATAATATTAACAGAAATTATGCTGCTGGTGAAGATGAGGGTGGGAGTGAGCAAAATGAGGCAAAATACTAGCAGGGAGGGAAAAGAGGCCCCCCATGAAGCGGTCAGGGACATCTCCTTATTTCACAGTTTCAGCTAGAAAAAGTTCTTGTTTGCAAAGCTTTTGGGAGGGAAAGTGGAAGCGAAGAGGTAATCTGGGGAAAAACAAAAAAAAAAAAACAAGGAAGTATTGGTAATTGACTCCATTATCCAAGTGGCTCCTGCCACTTCCTCTTACCTGTGTCTTTGGGCATTAAACATAAAATAAAAATGAAATAGCTTTTGGAGAACAGAAAGAAAAGATAAAAATGATTTACCTTATTGGTTTTGGCCAAGTCCTTTATGACGTTTGCTTGTTTTTCATCCTGGGGCTTCACGCGAAGCACCTTCTCCCTTTAAGAAAGCAAAGGATGAAATATGTGAGCTGTAAAGAAGCATTCTTTAATCTTCGCACACAGAGACTGGAACACAGGGTAGTAAGAGTTACCTGTCAAAGCGAACAGGAGCAATCGCAAGGGTGGTAGCAATCAAACTCACAGGCAGGATGCACCGCGTGGTTCGTCTTTGCCTTCCCCCAGACCCTCTGCCAGTTTTATGCCTCAGCTTTTATCTCAAATAGCAGCTGATTTCCTCTTAGGGTTCTGTTGAATGAAATGTACCCCGCCCCCATCCTCACCCCAGCCCATGTTTCCTAGTTGGAGAGTAAGAGGTAGTTGGAGTGGCAACACTAACACTGAATGCCACGCTAATTGTATACCTTTTACAAAAGGGAATACCCATTTTACAGATGGCATGGGAGGCACATTTCTTTTTTAGCAAATAACTTGCCTAAGTTAGCAGAGCTAGTATGTCCACAGAGCTGGGATTTGAACCCAGCTCCTGGTTCCAAAATACTACTCTACCATATACTTAAATTGAATGATGGAGGGAATCAGTTTAAATTTGCAACCTGAGATGAATTTGGGTATCTGGCCATAGAACATTGGTGGGTGCTCCTTAACAACATAAAATATGTTTTTGAAGCTACATTGAAAATTGCTAAATTAAAATCATGTAAATTATAAAATATTTTGAATATATAAAAATATGATAAATAACCTGGAAAAAATCGATGTGTGCATCATCTGAATTTTATGGTGGTTATACATTTGCCATATTTGTTCTTTACCTCACTTTGTAAAAAAGTAAACATTACAGAAAAAACTAAAGTACCCATGTTCCTACTCCTTTTCTCTTCTCCCTCCGTCCTCAGAGGTAGCCCCGATTCCTAAAGCAGCTCGAGAACTCATATAGGGCAAGATAACACTGTTTTCTTCAGGGTCTGGATGCCCAATAAATGCTCTTTGAAAGCTGAATTAATAAAAGTCATTTATAGGCCATTTAAAACAGTCTCATGTGTGTGTGTGTGTGGGGGGGGGTGTCTGTAGTCTTGAACACAACTCAGTTTGTTATGGATTATTTGAGAGAAGGTAACAACTTTACCCAGAATCATAAGTAATCTAACAGAGTGAGTGAATTTATCTAATCATATAACTTATTAGAATTTCCTTTTAAAAACTACCTCTTTACATTGACAAATGTATAGGTAGTCACATATGAAACTTCTGAGTCATGGATGCATATTTTTATTATCAAAATGATATTTTTGGAGAGATTATAAATTATAAGTAGCAACAATAGCTTTATTAATTTCCATCTGATAGGTGTGCGAAATAATATGACTTTTTCAAAATGCCCCCAAGGTTTCTTTGCCCAGTCTGCATGTAAGGAAGAGGAGGGTTTTATAAATGGCTTCACATTTTTGACATTGAACAAACTTATCAGCACTAGAAACTTCCAAAGCAAATTCTTGTTCCATTGCTTCTTAGGGCATGTTTGGCAGAGGTACACAGAAAAAGAAAGACCTTGACTTTGGACTTGGATGTAGCCTCAGAGCAGTTCTCAAACACTGAATTTCACCTTGAGCAGTCTGCCTAGTCATTCTGGGCCTTGGTTTGCTCATCTGTAAAATGGGGACACAAATGTGACTTTAAAGAGTGGCTGTGAGTGCTACATGAAATAGCATATATAAGGGACTTGGTGGATGATAGGTAATAAAAAGGCATACCCGTATCTTCTAGATAGTTGATAAAACCATCAGGTTCCCTAAACAGACTTACAGTTGACCAGCCGTCAGACTGCAGAACTGATAAATATCAGCATATATCATGTGGTAAAGTGGTGGTTGTGGCATTTAGGGGTGAAATATCTCTGCATTCACAGACTACTTCAAAAAAAATTTTTTTTTATGCAGTAGCTTTGCTTTTTGGAGTTTTATTTTCTGATTCTAAAAGTAAAATGCTCATTGAAAATAATTTAGTAAAACAGAAAATTTGGGAGGAGAAAATAGAAATCAGCCTTAATTCTAACATTCCGATATAGTTTTTCAAAGCCTTTTTCAGTGTGACTAGTTTTAAAACTGTGTAGAGAAGGCTTCTATGTCTTTCTTTTTTTTAGGTCAAGTAGCAAGGACACTTCTATTTTATTTTGGGATCCGAGTAAATGAAAGATCCCGGTATCTCTCAGGATAATACTCCGATGATAAATAAATATTTGACTTCTTAATATCTGTTGCATATTGCCAGTTCCCTACTTCTGGAATAGAACATAAATATATGATACTTTAAAGACCTCTCACTCTTCCTCAATCTATTTAGGCCCTGAAGAACTGTACGATAGATAGATTTCAAGAATATACTGGAGTTTTTTCTCAGAACAGGTATGATTTCTTAGCAAGCATAATTCAGTACAACCTTATATTACTGCATCAAGATTTATAAAAGGTCTTGGAATATGTATGGAGTAGGATAAATAGTTGTTGGGACATCATATCATTTTAGGATTGACTGTATAAGATGATATATCCCATAGGTTAAATTAATCTCTTTAAAAAGAGATTTAAACTTGAATGCTTCACATGGCAGTAATTTTCCATCTTTCTGGATTTTCGCACTCCTAGGATTTTTCAATAGTGTATGTCTATCCATGGTTTAAAACATCACTTTATTTTTTAAAACTATGCTTTTCTGCATAGTTTTTCAGACATCATTACAAAAAATATCCTAGAAAATGGAAGTTTTCTTGTGATTTATTAGAATCTTTCAACTAATTTTCTATCTTAAAGTCAAATTCAATAAACTTCTGGAATACCTTTAGATAGTCCATAAAGAGTACATTGAAAGAAAAATTTGTATCCTTAGTCATTGATATTGAATTCTTTTTCCCCCCGTCTTTATAGAAATATAATAGACAATTGTTTGTTTTTACATTGTACAATTCAATGAGTTTTTTCAGTTATAGTTGGCATCCAATAATATATCAGTTTATGTTGTATAGCATAGTGATCAGAGATCTACGTAACTCACAGAGCGATCGCCCCACTAAAACTAGTACCCTTTTTCCTCCTTACATATTTATTACGACATTATTAACCATCTTCTCCATGCTACACTCTTCATCTCGATGTCTATTCTACAACTATCCACTTGCACCTCTTAATCCCTTTGCCTTTTTTTTTTTGTTGTTGTTGTTGTTGCTGTTGTTGTTGATTTTGTTCTTTAGATTCCATATGTATATGAAATCACGTGGTATTTGTCTTTCTCTATCCAACCCATTTCATTTGGCGCAATACCTGCTAGGTCTATCAAGGCAATATCTTTTTCCATCTCCTTTTAGTTTGCGGGTGTCTTTTAATCTGACATGAATCTCTTGTAGGTTTCTTAACATTGAAACAAAACTGCCTTGTAGAATGCTGCAGAAAACTTGTCTTCATTAGTTGCAGCAAAGGTGGCATTTCTGGACAAAGATCTGAGTGTGTGATTCAGGCACTGTCAGAGGTGGCTAGAGGGGGAGTGACTCCCTGCTCAAATGAGATGACCCGTGAGTCTCATCAAAATCCCATTTGGCACCAAAATAACCTTCTTAACAGTCATGGTTCCTCCTTCTCTTCCTTCTAGGCCTGAAATTCACTGGCCAGTTCGCACAGGATAGCTTGCCAAGGCAGATGAACACATGGGATTTGATTCTAGGTATGTAGAATTTCTAGAATCCGGACTGGAAAACCAATTTTGCTATTTTGTAGCCAAACCATTGGAGAAAGGAAAAATTCAGAAGGCTGTTCCTGAGCTGCTGGTTCGTTGCTCTTTTGGGGAGATGAGAACATGGAACTGAAGGAAGGGCCCAGAGCCTGTCCCAGGCTCTCAGGCTGGGAGAAGGTTAAAGAAGGGAGGATAAGAGGTGCCCTCATGGCCGGTGGGCAAGGTTGGGCAGGACCCTTGGCAATCTCTGGTCAGTCTGGCAGGAGGGATATGGATGGCACTATTGTACTGGGAAGGACTAAGACTCTTCTTTCTGTCCCAACTCCCCCCCCACACACACACTTCTTGGTTCAGCTTAGGCAAGGAACACTCCTAGGCAGTTAGTTAACTTCCAGTTGACAAGAGATACAGTAAAAAGATCTTCGAGGCAGGAAATCTCAAATACACAGGATGTTAAATGAGAATGTTTGTGTATTTGCTTCCCTAATCTTTAATCTTCTTCTTAAAAATTTCTTGTAATTTTAGAAAAAGCCCATACATATTTCTGATTGTTATTTTAAAGCACTCAATTTAGGGACTTCAGAGAGTTCTTTATTATTTACTCACATGACTTCTGAACTTAGGGCCACAAGACCCCTTAGATAGAGTTCAATGTTACTTGCTAGATGCAGAGTAATTCCTGTGGAATTATCTATATATTGAATAATATACTTCCAGCAAGAAAACCACCCAGGTAACTACTACAGAGTTAGCCCTCTGATTCATGGTATGGATATATGACTTAAATAGAATAGGGGAAAGATAATTTAGCTAAATTGCATCTATTTTTAAATTGCCATCAGTCATGCTTGAGAATTATGGGAGTTTCTTTTTTTTGCAATTAAGGATGCCTCTTTCTCTTTTCCTATTTAAATAATGTATTACTAAATTATTTAGGAAATGATTACTGCACTGCTACCATCTAGTGGACAATTAATGCAATTAATCATTCTGTGGCTTGACAACTTCCAAACAAAGGGTTGTTACTTAATAGGATTCTTTTTGTACTATTTTCTGTCACATAGTATCATTTAATTTTTTTTTTATTGAAGTAATGTTGGTTAACAACATTATATAAATTTTAGGTTTACAACATTATAATAAGATATCTGTATACTCTATTGTGTGCTCTTTTGGTGGTGGCTACACAATAGATTTTTTTTTTTTTAGAATTCTTTGAGTAGAACGCTGTTATAGATATTTCAACATATTATCCTAGATATGGAATCCTATTTTCCTTGAATCCACATAGTAAACGATGAACTAGCACTTTGTTCTATGATTTTAAAATAAGAGATGCTCCCAAATTATAACTAAATACATATTATATTTTAAAATTGAACTTTATACTATGCTCTCCAACATTAGCATGTTCAGTTCTAATTCGAGAAAACTTCAAATCATGGAGTGATTTTGGGTACAGCCAGGGCTTCTGGCATCCTCTTGGTTTACTTCCAATCTGCTTTCCATTCCTTAGCCTCGTTGGTGTTTTAAAACTGATCATGTCATTTACAACTTAATGTCTTTAATGGCTTTTCATTGTTCCTAGACCAATGTTCCAAATTCTTGACATGACTTCTAAGCTCTGCCTGATATGGTCCCCACCTCGATCCTCAGCTTCTACAAGTGCCCTTCTCTCCCCAAGTCTCTAAGTTCCACTCTCTCTGACTCTCTTCCTTCAGGTTCTAAATAGTCACAGGGCCTAGAAGGGGTGCTCCCTTCATCCAGCTAATTGTGACCTGTTCTTCAGATTTCAGCACTTCCTGAAAGAGCCTTCTTTCCCACATCGGGTGGGTAGACTTTCTATATATTCTCTGTGGGTAGTTTTCCAACACTTGTTTAACGTAAATTAAATCGCAAATTATTAAATAATAAGTTAAATAGCTAATTATTTGTTTCATGTCTGCCTTGTATAACCACCACTGAGGGCAGAACTATTATCTTTCTTTTTCATTGCTCTGTCCTCAATTGCTAAGTGCAGAGTAGACCGCTCATAACATAACTTGAATGAACTGAGATGAAAGATAAACCAAGGTGGGGCCTTTTCACCTATACTGAGTTTTGCAATCTTAAATTTCCCCTCACATTTCTTCATTCTCGCAAGCCCGACATTGTAACTCATGCACCTCTGTACTCTGCCAGAGTGTTGGCCAATCCCCCAAGGACTTTAGCTTCTATATGGCTCACCTGCATCTTTACCTGTGCACAGCTTGTTTAGTCATTCATTCAATCATTTTTTTCCCCAGAGAAGTAGGCAATCTATCAAGTTTTCCAATTATAATGATTCATGTTTATTAGGACAAATATTAAAAGATCTAAGTAATTTAATAGACCCAGAAGCTTAAAAGAAGGATTGGGATCTGGCAACATCCAGGCAAATGAAACTTAGAATTCGGGATAGAAAAGAAATGAAGTGTGAGCATTTTGAAATAAGGCTCTCAGCATTCTTGACTAGTACAGGTGTTCCAGGACATAGCTGGCAATGTGCTTGATTGCCAGCATCGTCTCCTCACAGGTTGGCCGGATCTGGGATTCAGGAAGGGTAAAGCCATATTTGCCTTTATCCCGGAGTTCAAAGGTGAAGGAATATTTGATACCTTGGTCATAAGCCCAGTCGTCAGAGCCTCCGGCAGCAGGATCTGAAATGTGCAAACAGCAGAAAGAAATCTTTACATCTTGGGAGGAAATTTTTTAAAATGTCAACTTCCTTTTATAATCGTAGATGCTGTACTGTGCAAAATAATATAGGTAGGCCAGTTTGCCAGTAAACTGGATCACAAAAGATATGGGGGGCTATTTTTTTAAAAAATTAGTCCAATCTTATCTCTAAGCCTACTTTGTGGGAATGATGTGTTTAATGCCCTAGGAAGTATGTAATTTGTAATATATAAACTTCTCAGTGTATTCGTATGCTATGGTAAAATATGCTATCTAGTATGCAATTTGTTAAATATATAGATATAATTTCTGAGAAAAAAAATTGTATCTCCCAGGAAAATAAGGAAAGCTATGTGGTGATGGGTGAGAGGAGAAGACTCCAAACCTGCTGAAACTGCAGGATGAGGAAACTAGAGCACCTAGAGGGCAGGGCTGTATGTTCATTTCTGTTTCCTTAGGGTCTTGTATATGTTCTGGCACAAACTGGATATTCATTCAGTTATTCATTCAATAACAATTATAATGTCACTACCATATAGCTTATGTATTTTTATTTATTTTTTCATTCATTCATTCATTCATTCACTCATTCATTCAATCATTATCTATTTATTCAGTCAACAATTGTACAGTCCCCCGAGCAGCAGGCTGTGTGGGCTTACCTCTGGAAATGTCAGGACAAGCAAAAGATGCCTTACAAAGGCTTACAGTATAATGAAAAATTAAACCTCATTGAAATAGTTTGAATAAAATATACAAGAATTTCACAATGTATGGATAGATGGGGAATTTTTACCAGAACCCCTCAAGAAAATAATGTATTCCATCTGATTCAGAGCAGTTTTAAATAGGACCAGAATGTAGAAAACTGTATTCTGTATAAAGCTGTAAAAAAAAAAAAAAAAAAAAAAAAAAGCCTCAGGTTTGGAGCCTCTCCATCTGCAATAGAGGCCTCTTGGTGACAGGATTGGGCTTTTTCCCTTGTATTTTTAGTCCTTTCAGAACTGGGGCAGAAAGAAATCATGCAAAGGCAAAGGAAAATATAGGTAGAAACTGAAAACAGAACCTGCAGAATGTGAAATCTAAACTCTCTAGCATCCAAGGCTCTACGGTCTAGCCCCAACCTAATGCTCCTTGCTGTGTGTCTCTTGTCACTTGTCTGCACACACTGAGTGACCTGTCAAGAGGGACTGGTTTGAGCCTGAAGTAGCCCTCGCACTGCAGTCTTTTAGCCAGGAAAACACTCCTTCTTATGCTTTCCTCAAGCAACTGTCCTTCCAGATAAAGCTTCTGTGTCATCATTCTGGGAAGTCATCCCTGACACTGTGGGCTGGGTTGTTTAGTTGTTGGGTGTGCTCTTTCCTTGTGCATCCTTCTGTCCCAGCACTTACATAGCTATGCTCATTTTTCCTGCTTCTCTACTGTGAGTTCTTTGGAGACAGTGCTGATCTCCTTCCTTCCCTTTCTCCTTTCCTCTTGCCTGCTCTCCATCTTTCCTTTCTTCCCTAGTGCACATAGTAGGTGCTCAATAGATGTTTACAGAGAGCAAATGTTTCTGTGGGTTGAGATGGATATTTCTCTCTCTTTTTTTTCTGAATAGAAAACTGATGACAAATTTTACAAAAAAATTCACTGTCTGGCAAAAGCCATATGCTTTAAATGATCAGAAAAGAAAAGGCTCTGGGAACCGTTTTTCGCCTTTTTCGGCATGTGGTCTCTGCACAGTGCTGAAGCCAAGACTCACAGATTGTTGAAGCTCCTGGGCCATATGTGTACTTGGTGCCGTACAGTGTGGCAAGTTCTTTCACAGTAGCTTCAGCCAGAGCATTCTGCAAAAGAACCAGCAGTAAGTGAATAAATAAATAAAAGCACTCACTGACAAGCAAACAAATACATTATTTTTAAGACATTGAAGATGTGTAAGTCATAATTCATGTTAGCATTTTATACTTATTCAGCGCCCATTCCAATTTTTCCAGCTAATTTAGTCATGCAATCCAGGTGATTTCCATGAAGGGATGTCTTCCCTAACCCCGCAAGCCGTCACTCTGAGCTACCCTCTTTCACATACAGAATGTGTCATATTGTGTCAACACCATTTGCTGGCCTCTGAGTTCTCAGTGACTTTTCTGTCTTTTATCTCTGTTTCCCTAGGGTCTAGTTTAGGGCCTTAGTGTTTGTCTAGTAACTATTTGTTAAAACTCTGAAGACGGTTAGCTCTCTTGTTACCCTATTATTTGAGAATTAGGTCCTTCATTTATTTTAAATTGTTGTAGTAAAGTATGAGTCCTAGGAATAAGTTTTGTTTTAGTAAGAGGACAATATTTTACTTCATTTTTTTTTATTTACATAGAAATTAGTTGGTCTTTTTTTTTTTTTTGCTGGATTTCTTATTTAAGCTTGTTAAACTTTTTTTTAAAACTTTAATTAAGGCTGGAGGAATGAGGGTATAGTGATTGTAACTGTCCCACGTATCACATTTATTGACATAGTATAATGTCACTGTGTGTTAAAAGTTTAGGTTATGTCTAAGGATTAATTTAGAGCATGTATCTTATCTAGAATGTGTAAGAGAAAAGCAGGCGGCAAAGCAGTCTTTATGATTGTGTGAAGAGGTCGTTTATCTATTATAGGCAAACAAACACAAATCAAATGCAGACAACCCCCAACAAAAAACAAAAACTAGCTGGAAATGTGGCAGGTTATAAAGCCAGGATAAAGTTGTGACAGAATTATGGAGGTCGGGGCACGAGCATTATCTTCTACATGTGAGAATGACTGAATAGTCAATGCAACACTCAGTGCCAGTGTAGAAATACTTAAGAATTGTGGGTTCCAAGGATGAGGGGAAGTTTCAGCTCGGAAGATTTTTAGACTGAATAATTAGAGAAAACTGATTCTATTTCAAAATGCAGAACATTTGAATTCTAGAATTAAAAAGCAGCAAGTATTAACTTATGCGTATTTTTTTTTCTTAGAAGTAGCATCACCCTCTCAACAGACCTGCCACCCGCCAGCCTCCTGCACTCAGTTCCTCAAGGAGACAGGCTCCTCCCTACATAGTAAAAGCCCTGACATCTGCTTTCTTAAATGAGTCACATGAAAAGCAAGGACTGCTTAGGCTGTCTGGGGAATACCGATTTTGAAAACTGATTGTTTACCACAGGAAAATAAGTCACAATTCATCCTGGTTATGGAACTAGCTATCTTTCATACTTTGGCATTATACTTATGTCTTGTACATATGCTTGGAAAACTGTGAGGTTGGTGATGAAATCAGAATAATTTTATTTTTACAGATAGCAACTTCTCTTAGTTCTTTTTCTAATAAAACCAGTTTAGTAGAAGCTTATGTAAAATTGATGAGGGCACATTTGTAAGACTTCCAAAGACTTAATGCTTTACCAACAAAGTGGTAAATTAAACAATTTAAAAAGAATAATAAAATTTAAATTATGATTTTTCTAGTTTGATCCACTGAAATGATGCAATCAGTTTTTTGGAACTAACTTATTCTCAGAGTTTTGGGTCAGTAACTTGAAAATTTTAGGATTTCACTTTCCTTTTCTCCAAACTGGTAAACTAATTTGTGCTTTCTCTTACTGCACAAACTCTTTATTGTCATGACCCGCAGGTATAGTTCCTGTTGTCTGGTCTTATTCTGACCAGCACACTAGAGCTGGTTCTTCTCGCCACCCTTTAGTGTAGGGTCTAACGCCAATTAGAATAGGCATAATCTACAAACATTGTATTATGTTCAGAGTAGATTTAAAATCATCTTTTAAAGATGTGAAACATGGTAAGGTACTGACCCTTTGATAGGCAATCAGTATGTTTTTACTATTCGACAATGTCTTTAACTTGCCATTATCCAAGGATGTCTCTAATTCATTATTTTTCCCCATAAGGCAGAACCTTTGATCCTTAAAAACTTTTATTGTTTCCCTAGTTACCTTCTTCAGGCTTTTCTTCAGTTCTGCCCCTCCCCCACACCTTAACCTTGAATTACTCCTTTTATTTAGCAGAAATGATTCTAATAAGTTCCAGAGATCTAAGGTACAGCATTATGACTGTAGTTAGCAGAGCTGTGTTGAGTACTTGAAAGCTGCTATAAGAGCTTTAATGTTCTCACCATAACAACAACAACAACAAACTAATAATCGTGTGAGGTAAAGGATGTGTTAACTAACATGGTAAGCATTTCACAATATATACATGTACCAAATCATCATATTGTACACCTTGAGCTTACACAATATTATATATCAATTATATCTCAATTAAAGCTGGGAAAAAGAAGATATCTGATTTTTCAGGATTAGTTCTAAATGTGAAAAGTTGTGAAGACTAGAGAAGATTTAAGACAAGAAGATCATTGTCATCTGTTGAGCTCTTGTGGTCAGTTGACCTTTAAGTCTCTCAATATATTTATTGGTGTAACATAATATTTAAGTTATTCTACAAAACTTCAGGGGCCTACTCATGATCTGTCACCTCTTTTGACTTAAGCAACTTATCAATTTAGTTATAACTACCATTTGGGCCACATAAAAATGTTCCATTTGCCTTTCCTATATGTGGTAACCAAGCGCTTTCTAAGCCTCATTGGCATCTTTTGGAAACAGTTCCTCTTTCTTTGATACCGAAGCAATATCTAAGATTGATGTTATCTTAAAACTGCTGCCGTTTTGTTTCTGTCACTGGTGCACATTGCGGGAATTTGTAGTTCGTGCCTCAGCTTTGGCTCTCCTTGTCCTCTGTTGCTCTCTCATCTGGATGTATAAAGCATCACTCATCCAATGAATGCCACCTCATCACCACATCTTTCAGTGTTTCTCACCTTCTATTGAAGGTAAGTCTCCTTTCTTGGCATAAAGAGTCCCTCCCTTCTTTCTCAGGCTGCATCACTTGCTGGGTATCCCCATGTTCCTTCCAAGCTAGGTTTTCCTGAGCTCATCCTGTACACCCTTCCCTGAGCCTTCCCTGACTCTCCTTACCTTATTCTCCCTTTGTTGGAATCCCCTTTCTTTGTTCACATGGAGAATTCTATTGTTCTTTGAGATTCAGTTTTAGTATCATCTTTTTTGCGAAGCTGCCCTAACTCTCTTAGGGAGCATTTAGTCCCCTCTTTTGTGAGGGCTCACACCTCTATCAGAGTTTCTATCACTCTATGCTGTAATCAATATATATATATATATATATATATATATATATATATATATATATATTTGCATATTTGCATTTATTTCCCCCCTCCCATCCCAGGGGAACTTCTTATGAGAAAAGATTCTTAACTAGTCATTTTGTATCCTCAGCACCTAGCACATGGTTGCTTGAGTGAGTATTATTTTAGGACTTCAGGGCGTTAAAGATGGGCCTGATTGGATGTGTTTGCAGAGTGCTGAGCTCTGCAAAAGATGAACTATAACCCACCTGTGTGGAGATTGGGAATGCTCGTGAGGTGGGTGGCAGTACCATGTAGTGATAATCGACGGGTTGCCACATTTAGACATTGACCTCTGTTGTTCACTTTACTTATTTCTATTAATTTTTTAAAATGAAATCCATAGACCCTTTCTCTCAGTCCCTCAAAGCCAAGACACAAAAATGTCAGAACAGACATTAATCAACCAAAATATCATGTTTTAAATTCCAATTATCTGAACAAAAACCCCTGGAATCAGTGTGGGTCTTTTCTTTTGAAGAGTTCAAATACTTTCACAAATGTTACTCATTTATCTTCCCAATGTTATCTGTCCACATTTCATCGACACAGAATTTTCTAACAGAATGGAATGCCATGGAGGATAGCATGCTCAGTGGGAATGTTTCAACCAAGCTAGGTGGCTGACCCCTGCCAGGAATAGGAGAGAGAGAGGCAATTCCTGCATTTGCTCAAATGTTAGAGTGGTAACTCCTTTCCTTTGCTTGGCTCTGTAAAAATGGACTAAGACAGCTGACTAAAGACTCACAGAAGCAATAGCACGTCAGAGAATGTGATCTACATCTTGAAAAACTCCAGTTAATGACACTTTCTATACAACCTGTCATTTGAGGGACATCTTATATCCTTGCTCAATGGGTTCAGAATAAGAACTAACATTTACATAAACCTTAGACTCTACAAAGAGCTCTTGATAAGAGCTAGATATTTTTATCCCCATTTTACAGATAAAAGAATTGAAACTCAGAGAGGATAAAAGAACTTTCTCAAGGGCACGCAGCCCTGGTAAGTGGCTGACTTGAGCTAGGTTCTTCTTGCTTTAAATCCTGTGCTCTTTTTTGCTTTTTCTTGTGGCCTTCAAATACTTCAAATGAAGTGTTGCTGGAGCTGGTTTTACCAATTGTAAAGAACAGAAGGAAGCTAAATATAAATCAGCCTTAGAGAAAACTTTGCTTTCAGTCAAGGCCAAACATGGCCAGCCTTTATTAATCCTTAGATATGAGTTTCCTACCACGTCTTATGCATGTTCTCTTTTGTCGCATGTTTTCTTAAAAAGAGGCCTTGGTTAGAGAGCAAAAGACAGAGAGAATCTAAAATGTCACATCTAACTCAAAGCCCAAGAGACAAAAGACCAACTAGTGTAATGGTTCCATAGGCTCTGAGCTCCAGGGGGCTGGTGAGATGAATAAGATGAGGGTGTTTTTTAACACTGACCTGTGTTCCCAGGCACATGTGATCAGGAAGCCCCTGTCTCATGACCATGCTCATGGTCCTCATTGCAGCCTCCATATACACAGCCAGTGTCATGACAGGGTGGGCTGCCTCTTCTAATCCTCACTGGTCCATTATTACAGTGCAAAAAAACAAAAGCCCCAAACGGACTTGGAGGATAAACCAATTTAAAGGAAATTTTCTTCAGAACTTTGTTTCTAACCTGAAGTCCTGAGTTTAACCACCCCTCTGGGTGGATGCTTGTGATAATGGAAGCATCAAAATGATCTTTAACTGCAGTTTCCTTCCTCTGTCCTGTGATAACCGGTAACTTACACCAAGGGACTAATGAGGAATTTAACTTTTATAATTGCGGTGCAAAAGGAGAAGTCTGCAAGGCCTACAAGCAGGCCCTGAGGAGAGAGCCTTTGGGACTTGAAAAAACAAATATATTTCTGAGAAAAAGAAAGAAGGTAAACAAGCACAGCTCTCAGAAAAAGGCAGGGAGTTAGGGGAAAGCTTGGCTTAAGAGAGAAGGGCCTGCCTATCTCGGCAGAGCCCATGGGGAGTGTGGGAATGTTTTCACTGATGTAAACCAAATTTTTTCTTTGGCTGATCTACAGACATATTTTTAAGCTCTTTAAAATTCAAGGAGAATGTGAAGCATGAGTCAGCTGAAATTTTAAAGTCCAGATAATTTTTTTATCTGGAAGTGGTGCTTCTTCCAAATAAAGCTTAAAAAATAGATGGGCAAGTACAGGGTCTCTTGAACTTCAAATTTGTAGAACATTGTAACCTATTTGTGAGGAGGGTGTAAGATTCTGTGAAAGTCAGGTACTTTTGGCTAGGAATATGACTCTGTTCTTATCTTTGTTTATAGCAGAATTTCTTAATTTCAGCACTCTTGACCTGTGGGCTAGATAATTCTTTGTTGTGGAACTGTCCTGTGCACCTTAGGATGTTTATCAGCATCCCCTGGCCTCTGCCCACCAGATGCCAGTACTACTCCCACAGTTACAACAACTAAAAACGTCTCCCCAACATTGCTGGATGTCCTCTAGGGTCAGGAAGGGGGCAAAATTAGGAGAAAGGAAAGCCAGATAAAGAATGTAATTATGGTAAAAAGAGTATATTTTATAAAAAAATAAAAATAAAAAAGGAAGAGAACTGGCTTTAAAGGTGCTCTGAATCCTTTTTTTTTTTTTTATTGATAATAGTGCAATTGTCCCCTAAACACTGCTTCTAGTTCATTCTTGCCAGAATTATCCCTATCATCAGGGTTGCCAGATTTAGCAAAAAATATAGGATACTCAGTTAAATTTAAATTTCAGATAAACAAAGAATACTTTTTCAATATAAGTCTGTCTCATGCGAGACAGACTTATACTGAAATACACTCTTTCCTTCCTTTGCCTTCCAAATTCTGCCCATCCTTCAAGGTTCAGAACAAATTGTATCTGCTCTCTATAACCTTCACTGAATAGCTGAATCACATACTGCTATGTCCCTGCCCTGAATTCCTATAACAGTGCCTAGTTGGAAACGCCCATTCTGTACTCCTCTTGAATGGTATCTGATACCTGAGTCTTGCCATTTCAATAAGCTCCTATGTTCTCAATCGCAGGAATCATGTTATGCTGAACATTTAATAGGTGCTTGGTGAAATTTCTGGTAACTGCCTGATGAACAATACTGACCAGGCCCCATAGGAGAATTCTTACAGGCCCAGAAGTCACTCAAAATGTATTAATGGTAAATCAGCAACCAGTTTCTCTAATCAAAGAAATTCTGCAATTGTCACTTAATTTTTGTTGTTGTTGTTGTTTTTAAGTGAAATGAGAAATTCTGAGAAAATTCCTGAAGCAAATGTTTTGTGGCTCAAGTCCTGTGTGCCTTAGCTGCTGGTAGCTTGTCTGACAGTGGGACTGCGGCCTTGCTACTCTTATTAGTCGGGGACATGGTGACAGCTGTGATTGGGTGTGCACATGGCCCTCCAATTGTTGACTTCCTAATCACAATATTGCTTCCCTCTGAATTTTATGTTTATCTCTACCTAATCAGAGTCTTGTTTTATACTCACATGTTTGAGTGGAGCAGTGGATTTCTATCTTGGTGGCTCATTAACTAAGCTGCAATTAAGAGGTAGTGAAGTATCACTAGACTGGAATGCGTTAGACTTTAGAAATAGATTTCTATCTTTTGGTCAAGTTTAATACTTTTTCAGAAAGACTGACCCCTTTCTCCTGGTTAATGAATACATATCTATGGAAGTACAGGCTGGAACCATAAAGACTGGGCCCTGAGAAGTCAGGCATCTAAATTCTTAGCAAATGTCCAGGGACAGATTTATGAAAGACTTTATCTGATGAATGTTCTTCTGCAAAACAGCTACATGAGGTACGAACATAGAACATGGCCACATAAATAGGTGTGTTTGTCTTTGGAAATTGGGGCAGCCTAGGAAATTCTTCGAGATCCACTGGTTCTAGGCCCTAGGCTGCCTCTACTACTGCTGTTGGCTTAACCAGCAGTTGTCTTGGCTGAAAAATGAGAAAACAGAACGGAGAAATTCCAAAATTTCTAACTGAAAATTTCTGGGCTTCTAATGCAGATATGTGGTGTAAGATGCATGCTCTGGATCTTCATCTTTATATGTAGAGTGCACATCAGCTTTTCATTGGTCAGTTTGGGGAGTGGGTCAAGATATCTTGTTGATCTGTTATTATTCTGGATTCCTGCTTGAACTAAGAAGTGGTAAAATAATAATAACTATTATTAACAGTGTCATGTAGGCCTCTTTGTGGGGAAAGGTGGGCCAAAGATTGGGATCTTCTTCCTACTCGATAAATGCAAAGATATGGATAGGTTTGGGAGCCTTTTCACTTATGTCTCCTAGTTTTTATTTCTGAAGTAAAGAAGTCATACAATTCAATATTTCATTATCCTTTTACATTTTGGAAATGTAAGTATATTCTGTATCTGGGCCTTAAAACTTCCTTTGAAGATAGTGATACTTTATATTGAAAAAATCAACAGTGAGGAACTGGATAGTTTATGAAACCATTGGAAACTCACAGTGTACTTAGTATTCTTTCTTTAAATAATATAGTATGTGGAAAAGTGGATTGCAAACTGGAAAGCATTATGCAAGTAAGATACTATTATGATTCCTCATACTTTTTACTGATTCGCTGAAGATATATTTTTTGATAGCCTTCTTTGTAATCTATGATATTACTTCTGTTTTTCTACTTAATTGTTTTTTTTTTTTTTTTTTTTTGCATTTCTACCTCTGCCTTTCTGTCCTCTGAAGGTCGTTTCATTATATGAGCAACTATTAGGCAATCTACATGTAAGATATTTCAGAAATGAAGCCGCAAAAATTTTCATCATGACTCAGATATCAGAAGATTGCTACTTATGATATGTTCTAGATTTGGGTCAAGAATGCTAATATAAGTACAGAATAATTTCCTTCAACCTAGAGTCTTATTCTCTTTGAAGCATTAATTTTTGCTACAAAAATAATCGTATAAACTTTATAAGTATGAAGAGAAATAGGAATTATATATGCATATATAGAATACATATGCCAAATTTTGTATGAGTCAAAATCTGCTTTGCGTTTCTTTAAGAATATTCTGACTTAAATCATGTGGTATGCCCAGAATTTATCCTCGTAATCTTCTTCTGCTCTTTATTTTCTGCCATACAATCACACTTTTCTGAGAATTAATATGGAGGCACTAGATTTGGATGAAACATTCACCTTTCTAGATCAAGACTTTTACTTTTTCCCCTTGATAACCTCATAACAAATGAAAACCATGAAAAAACTAATGTTTTTTTCTTTGAGAAACTCAAACTCTCTTTTGTCTATCCAAATATCTGTAATAACACTACAGTTATCAGTTTTTCTAGCAAAATGTGCTTAGGAAGTAAGTGATTTGGAATTATACAAAATAATAAAAAGATTAAAAGGATTTGTAGTTATTCAAAAGATTTAAGTTGCTTTGGGTTGCCAAATGAAATTCAGACCCCCAGGGAATTACATAATCAAATAACATTTACTAGTGGCATTTATATTTCTTTAAAGATGCTAGACAAAAGTTTAATCATAAAAAATTATTGGAAATTAAAGTAACTTTTAAATTAACTAAAGTGATGTAAGTAAATTAAGTTTTGCATTTTAGTCACTTATTTAACTCTGGATAAGATAAGGTTCTATGAGTATAAAAATAAGATTTGTTCTCTGGTTTGTACTTTTTTGAGAATAGATTATGAATATTTTCCTTTTATATAATTCTGCTTATTCCACTTCTTTGCCAATTAGAATTTAAAAACAATTTCAGAAGACAAGATTTATAATATCTTTTTTACTATTACCTCTTTTCTTGATTTTAAATGAAGAGGTGATTCTTAGAGAACAGTATCAGTGGCTCACTTTCTGCTGGAATGGCTTCACACCACTTGGGGCAAATGTGAATTGGTCCACTAAACCCACTAATTCTGAGTCGTGGGTCTTTTCCTGCATAAAACTCTCATAAGCAGTAGCAAAAATTATTCAGCGTATTCTAAAGATAGAACTTATTTGATTCTTTTTTTAAAAAGGATAATCTTTAGACTTTTAGAGTAGTCCAGATACTGTGTTGTTATTGTATGGAGCCAATGGAATGACAAAGCTTTTCATTGCTAAAAGGGCTTACATTGATTCTCAAAATAAGAAAAGGTATTGAAACCTTGTGAGGCTGTTCAATCAAAGTACACGTTGAGCTTTTCTGTTAGCATTAGTCTTTTAGAATTTATGTTTAAAACTGGTTGCTATTAAGCAAACTGGATATTGGTTATTGTTACTTAATATGGTTTACAATTTTGGTTTTACTATTTGACTTATTAACTCATTAGTGCTTAGTTTGTGTGGCTTTGTCTTTTTCTCTTCTGATGTGGTACAATTTAAACATAGTCACACAAATTAAGCAAACAACATAAACCACAGCCTGTCCTCTGGTGGCCAACAATCTAGGACTGGAGTGAGAAGCTAACCACACCCATTCCTGGGACTGAAGGTCTGTGAGTGCCCACTGGGGACAATGACAGACCGAGTATAACTGAAAAACTGCAATATTTAATGGTTCCAACTAATGATGTTTTCTTTTGTGTTTTGGCTACAAATAGAGAAAAAGGGAAACTTTTTGGAAAATAGTATTTTTTTAAAGGACTTGGCCAACTGACAATTAACAATCATTTTTCTAAGTGGTTGACTTATTTTTTCATTTTGTTCTTCACAAAATATTTACAGCATTACAAATTTTATTTGGTCTCCGAACAACTGAATCTGAAAGTACAAAACAACAGTTACTGGGTTTTCAAATTTATGTATTTAGGTCAGCCAAATATCTGTGTCATTGTCTAAGTGGAATACTTTTCTGTTATCTATCTATCTATCTATCTATCTATCTATCTATCTATCTATTTATTTATTGCATAACTCGAATGCTTTAAATCTTAATCTTGTTCTTTTAGATCAGGTCCCAACTTCTGGCAGCCAGATGTTTCATAAATTAAAAAAAAAAGAAATAGTTTGAAGAATTCAAACCTTATTTAAAAGAATTATGCATTGATGTATGGTATTTGATAATGTGAATGTTATAAAACTCATTTAGCTTTTAATGTTATTATATCTTGATTTTCCAACAAGATTGCTAGTTTTTTGAGTGAGGAATACTTAAATTTCTTTGCATTATTTCCTATATCTAGTAAGGACCCATCACTCATTTGTTCATTGATTGATTTACTTCTGTGTCTCACTTAATCAAACAGTGAAATAAGCAATTTTAGGATCTCATCACTTCCCCAGTGTCAACCAAATGTGCCACGTTCCTAATGACATCTGCCATGCTCTGCCTATGTCAAATCTAGCTCAGGGCAATTGACAAAATCAACTTTCTGATTAAGATAATGTATGAAATGAAGAACTTTGATGATCCCAGATGCATCTGAAATCATCATGTGAGTCAGTATTGTAGTGAAGCAGGAGGAAGAACTATTGTCTTTTTGAAGATTAATGAATAAACCACAAGAGGACCATTCCCTACATCAAAATAATATTTCTTTTCGCTAATTTATCTAGTCGATTTCAGATTCTTTGTAATGGAACTTCCGGAAATTGTTCTTATAGTTTTTTTTAAGAAAAATAATTTAAAAATTTCAACAGTGAAATACTATTTCTACTGTCACGACTACTTACCAACTCAGCATTATTCTCTGTGAGTTTGTAATCATAAGAATAAGGATAAAGCAGCATCTGGGAGTATGAGTGGATTGTCAGATATGCTTTGATGGAAGCGAGGTTTTTGCGGATGAAATCAGCTAAGGCCTTGGTCTCTTTTTCAGACTCTGCAGCAGGTCCACAGTAAGTTTCATCACAAGGCTTCTTGGAGGCTCCAATTTCTGAAGAAAAATACATTATTGTTAGTGGTAAATGGTCTTCACAAAAAAGTTCTCACAAGGCATGTTTCAGACTTTCAAATCAGAGAGTTAAAAACAAGTGGTTTTCACAGGACTACTCATAATCATCCTCCTATATGTATACATTTAGTCACGAGATTAGGGTAGTAAGTTTTTAAGTTAACAGGGTAAAAAGTTGCATGTGAAATCACCAATGTTTTCCTATGTAGTATTATATAATTAGGTCAATGTAGTGTAAGAAAATTAATCAGTATGGGACAAAATATTATCCATGAGAAATTTTTTGTGCTATTGTAATTATTTTCTGAGCATCTCATCACAATTTTATCCAAATAACTGTTTAACGATGGTCTCCTCTAAATTGTATATTCCACAAGCAGTAGAAGAAAGTCTGGCTTTTTCTGTCTTATGTGTCCAGCATCTAGCACAGCTGGGAACACAACAGAGCACATAATACATATTTATCGACTGAAGAAATAAACTGTTTATTGTCTATGTTTTCAGAAGTTAGAATTCTAAAATATAAAAGTTTATATTTTTCTTGTTTTAGACAAGAAAAAGTCATCCCTAACTTACTAGAAATAGGTCTTACCCTCATATCCTACTAACTTTAAAAAATAGTTATTGCCATCATTATTTCAAAGGAAGTGAGTACATACATTCTTTAAAAGACTTTCATTTTGTTTTTTAAAGTTTTTCTGTGTTATTTTTCCTCCCATGCTTCTCAACAGACAGACACATGCAAAATGGTTAGCTGGATACTTACCGCACCAACCAGCATTAAAATTTCTGTTGGGGTCTGTGCCGATGCAGCCAGTTCCAGCATGAGTGGAGCGGGTCTTTCTCCACATTCGGTTCTGAAAATGGATTATATGGTCAGGACAAATATAATAGAAAGTGGTCAGTTTTAATTTCATCAGCACCTCTCAGTATTGGTTCACATACCTTGCTCCAGGTGTAGACGTAGCCATCAATATTGAACACAGGCAAGATATAGAAGTCTAGCTTGTCGAGAAATTCTGTCATGTGGCTCTCAACTCCGTAGGTGCGAACAGCCTGCATATGAATTATGAAGCAGAATTTCATGTAAAAATGAAATGTATGATGCTGCTAACATTTACATAGACTGGATAAATGTTGACTTTGGTAATGAAAGCAGTATCCCTTATGAGGTAAATATTATTAATGTTTAAAAGTCAACTAGCAAAATACTACTAGTTTTGTTCAAAATACTGTTTCCAGTATATTCTATTTTGTCCCTATATAACCCACAGAATTATTTCTTTAACTTTTTACTTTAAATATCAATACTTAAAAAAATTAAAAACTTTAAAAAATAAAATGAAAGTCTTTTAAAGAATGTAGGTACTCACTTCCTTTGAAATAATGATGGCAATAACTATTTTTTAAAGTTAGTAGGATATGAGGGTAAGACCCATTTCTAGTAAGTTAGAGATGACTTCGGGTGGCTATGTGTGTTCCTCATAACATCATCCAGAGACATTTAATTTTTGTGAAACTATAGATGGTCTCATCAGAAGGAGTGTCTGACATGGCAGAAGAATATGAAAGTCTTCCATTATGAAATGAGCTCACATTGATGGATTTTGGGGAGCTCTAATTAAGGCATCAAGCTGCATCATGATGGAAGTATTCTCCTTACTCCTTTTTCTTGAGAAGGGAACACTGTTAAGGGTTTGGACTAGTTCTCCGGGCTGAGTAATGTGGACACCTATCTATGAATGAGGACCACATGCCCATTTATTATGTTTTCTTAGTTACAGTCCCTCAGCTCTAGAATCATTTTAACTTAAATTTAATTTTTTTAAGCCCTCTCAAATAGACTTTAAGATACTTAAGGCTTTTATGTGTTAATAATTTTTATATGCTCTTTGTGACTCTATATGTATATATTCATTATGATAACACATGATAAAGCATGGGCTTCTTAGATGGGAACAGCTATAGAACCATATTCTTTTAATGATCCATGATTGGAGATAACCAAAGTAATGACAAAAGTTCTTTCCTTCTAGAGGATAGATGGTGAGACATACACTAAAGTTAAATGGTGCCAATTGGACACATGTCTAAAAAATAAAACCATATAAATAGACACAGAAGTGTTTCACAGAAAAAGATTTATATTGTATACAATAATCTTGTATTTTAAATCACATTAATATTTTAAACCTTGAATTTTAAAATAATTTTAGACTTTTAGAAGAATTGCGAATACAGGGAGTTCCCATATACCCCTCACTCAGCTTCCCTTATGTTACTATCTCACATAACCATGGTACAGTGATCAAGTGAGAAAATTAACATTTGTACAATACCATAAACTAAATTCTCAGCTTTATTCAGATTTCAGCAGTTTTTTCACTAATGTCCTCTTTCTGTTCTGGGACCCAATCTGGAATCCTACCTGGCATTTGCTTGTTATGTCTCCTTAATCTTCTCTTATCTATGACAGTTCCTCAGTCTTTCCTTGTCTTTTTTGGCTTTGACACTTCTCTTGAAGAGTACTGGTCTGGTTATTTTGCAGAAGATCTCTCAATGTGGGCTTGTCTGATTCTTTTTTATTATTAGAGAAAGCCTATGTATTTTGAGGAAGAATATCACAAAGATGATGTACCCTTCAGTGCATAATATCAGGGTACATGGTACTGATTATGTCTAATACTGGTGATGTTAACCTCGATCACCTGGTTAAGGTAGTTTCTGCTGGGTTTCTCCACTGTAAATTTTTACTTTGTAAATTTATATATATATTTTGGGGAGATACTTTGAGATTGCAAATATCTTATTTCTCTTTAAATTTTTACCTATTGGTTTTTATACCTATTGTTGATTTTCCTGAAACAATTATTACTGTGGTGTTCTAATGGTGATTTTCTATTTTGCTCATTCTTTGTACATTAGTTAGTTGTGATTCTATAAGAAAGAATTATTCCTTCTCTCTATTTATTTAACTGTCTAATTATATAAATATGGGCTCGTGGATATTTAAAACTTTAATTTTTAAAGGGTTTTCACATATCTCTTCGCATTAGAATTATAAAGAATAAAAACAGTATCATTTAGAGAAGCGATTAGTATATAGTGCTTTCTTTTATGCTGAAGTATACAATGACTATTATCTAGGAGATAATGATCAGGTTAGTGGTTTATCTACAAGTATTAACTTTTAAATTGCCTATCCATCATACTACCTGTCACCCTCTCCACCGAGTATGAAAGTTCAGATGAATGAAATTCAAATAAAATTTGCTAAATGCTTTTTAAAAATTCTTGCCTTATAAAGGTCTCAGTGAAAGTTGAAACTAATATCCAAAAGTGGGAACATGGAGTTATGATTTTTTTTTCTGTTATTCTCTTTTATTTTAGCTAGGTTATAAGGAATTGATTGAAGTAAAATAATACTTTCTACTTCCCTCTGCCAAAAATCACTCTACATACTGACCTCTCTCACAAACCACTGGCAAAAGGCAGGGGAAATCCACTCTCTGGCATGGAAACCGCAGTCCATGAAAATGGCAGGCTTATTTTCTCCAGCTTTGCCAACCTATTGCATACAAAAGGAAAAGGAAAACTGTGATTCATCACATTCAGGGCTTAACACTCTCTATCCTTCTGGGCTTTGGATTCAACAGGTGAAACTTGACAACAGTAAGAGATTTATCCCATGATTAAATTAAAACGTAATACTAGCACAGTATGTTCTTGACACAGTATTTGAGCTGAAGGCTTACATGTCTGTTTATTATTTTTATTAAGCTTGACAGGCTCGTATTTTCAGAAGATGCTTGATTACTCTGCTTAATTGTACTCACGTGGAGGTTATTTTCAGCTGCTGTTATTAGGTGACATGACCAAGACAACTGGATGAGTAATTAGAAGTAATCATGATTGTTGCTAATCTTATAAGAATTTTTTCTTCTCTCCCACTTAGTCCTCATCTTTTTATTTTCTTCATTAGAATTACGTGACAAAAATGGCATTAGAGGATGGCAGAAACAAATTGTCGATATGCTTTGTAATGGTGTCTGATAGACACGAAGTTTATGAACTTCTTTAGCAAATGAATTTGCAAACAACATCTGGGAGAGAATTTCATCAAGGTAGATGATCATTTACATTGCTTACAGGAATATGGTTAAATTTATAGGATATCTCTTATTTAATTGTAATTTTCCTTTTGAATAGATAAAAATAACAATTTAAAAATCCACACAGGATAAAAGAAGCTGGAGAATCCATTTGATTCCCTGGGGGATATAGGCAGGGAAGGAGTTATAACAATATTGGGGATAAGCATATCTGTGAAACAGATGTTAATGTGTTAGAAGTCATTGATTTAAAGCCCTTGGATATGGCAAGGTGAAGGCCAAAAACAATTACCTTGAGGAGGTATATAGTGCGTCCTTCAAATGTGGTGCCGATGGCACTGCGAGAGATGAGGTTTGGGTTCTCCTTGGCAACTTGTTGAGTCCAAGCCTCTATCTACCAAATGGAACCATATGAATTAATGTGACATTCTTAATTCGATTCCCAAAGCAATGCCTGACTAAATCATGTGCACATCATACCGTTTCCCAATTGTTGTACTTCTCATAACTGTGTCCAGTTGCACGGGCCTGGCTATCAAACTGAGCCTCCAGCATAGATCTCAGGTTGCTTATCAATACTCTGCAATAAACAAAAATGGGTGCTCCTGTGAACATAAACGTACTTCCCAGTGAACACATGTGAACACCCAGAGTCACTGTTAGTTGATGGTACAAAGCATTCTCTATGGAGTAACATGTGTTCTCTGATTGTTCCAAATGTTCTTCAACCTCAGCTGATTATCATAAAGATTGAATAAGTCATTGAGAAGGATACAGGAGAATGGGAGCAAGGCAGGCTCTTTCTTGACTTAATTTCACATATTTGAGTATCCTAGGAACCTAAACTTAGAAAATTGTTTACCCTGGTACCTGGGGCATTCTAGGTCAGGGCCATGGACTGCCATGCAAAAGCAGGCACCTGAGCCCTATCTGTGATCTTTCTTCCTCAGGACTTCCCTGGTTCACCATTAAAGGTCCCACGTCCCAGGAACCTACTCAGTTCCAGGTAAACTGAGCCAGTTGGTCACCTGAGATCTTTCTCTAGGTTTTGAGAAAAGTATCTCGATGGGTGAAAATAGAGAAATATTAACAAACTAAAAATTGATTACAGACAAGAATACTGGGTTTAAAAGCCTACTTCCTGCTTGCCTGTTTTTCGGCTGGTTTAAGGTAATCTAAGAATAGTTCTCTAGTAAGGTAATATGAAAATTGGTGACAGAAACTTAGAGGCCTGCTTATTTCTATAAATGATGGTTCAGGTGAAATTTCCCATTATAAGAGGCAGGCCTGAGGGTGTGTATATGTGCGACCTCGTTTCTGTTTGCTGCTTGTCAGTGGAAAGTGTGTTGTGAAGGGACAAAATTTTATGAGCATTAATGTCCTTAGCCACAGGACAGAGGCCAGCTTGCAGAAACATCTGTTAACCACAGTCAAGCCTTGAAATGTTTTTATCTGACACACAGAGAACTGCAGTTGCGCATCAGAAGTCTACTTCCCCTCCGGCTGCCCCAAGGGCGTTCTGATGAAGTATGTCAGAGACATCCTATGAAGCTCCCTCCCAGTTTCTCCATTTGGTTAACTTGGGCATGAACTTGTGTCTGTTTATGGAAAATGCTATAAATTAATACTAAATGATATTTGCTTCCTAGCAAAAGGCAAATACTGTCTTAAGGTCTTAAGGTAGATTTTGTTTTAAGGAAAAGGAGCAGATTTTAAAATTTATTCTATGGAAAGAAAATTTCTCATTGAGCAGCCATTAGTACTTTGTTAGTGCACTAGTTTCTATGGCTGCTGTAAATTACCACAAACGGTTTAAAACTACACAAATTTGTTATTTTACACTTCTGTAGGGTAGAATTCCAACAGAAGTCTCACTGGCTAAAAGCAAGAAATCAATGGGGCTGTGTTCCTTTCTGGAGGCTCTAGGGAAAAACCTGATCCTTGCCCTTTCCAGCCCTTAATAGCTGCCACATTCCTTGGCTCTTCGTTCTCATCTTCCATCTTCAAAGCCAGTAACAGCAGCTCAAGTCCTTCTCACATCGCATCATCAGATCTTCTCTTCTGCCTCTCTCACCTACTTCTGTGGACCCTTGTAATTACATTGGACCTATCTGGACAATCCAGGATAATGTACCTATTTTAAGTTTAGTTGCTTAGCAACCTTAATTCCATTACAACACTAACTCCTCTCTGCCAGGTAACATGTTCAAATGTTCTGGGGATTGTGATATAGACATTTTTGAGGGACAATCATTCTGCTTGCTATAGTTAGGGACAATGTTTAGAGTAAGTGCTATAATTACATTCAATACCCACATTGGATTGTTAGGGAAGAAGGTGGAAGTAGAAGAAGTCCTGAATTAGAAATCAAAAGTTCAGGGCCATAGTTTTTCCTAACTCATAAACTGGGTTGAGAAAAGTGATTTAGTCTCTGGGCCTTAATTATGGTTTTTAGTATGAGGGCATTTGATTAGCTGATGTTTAATGTCCTTTTCAGTTTTAAGACACAATGACTTGACTCAAATCCATAGACCTTGGTCATTTACCTAGATGTCTTCCAAAGTTTATGAAAAAAAATTAAACTATGGTAAAGTGGCTAGTTACCATTTTCGTAAAATCCAGGAAAACAAGAAGGAAACTAAGCCTAAAGTAGAATTAGTTTAGGAAAATAATTGTCAAATATAACTTAAAACAAAAACAAAACAAAAACCTTGAAAACTTAAAAAAATAACAAACAGAAACTTTTAAGAAAACGACTACATTCTAAGATCATAAAATTGAAAGAACAAATCCTGCCTAATAAGGATGAACTCTGACCTGATGACAAAACTAAAAATCCAAGAGGAAATGACATCTATTTTCACTTTAACAAGATTTTCCATTGTCAGTGAGCACGTAATATATCATCTAGGTCGCATGGCTTCTTAGTGGGTGCCCAGAGAAAAGAAATCATTAGTTAATTGCTGCCAGGCATTCCACAGCCTCAGGACCTTCACTAGACATTTGTATCTAAGACCGTAACCATGGCAATGATTTCTGATCTACCAAGAACCAGGTCTGAGTGGAGGGGACGGCAGAGCTCCCACAGGGTATCAGTGCTCTTTCTCCTGCAGCCAATCGTCAAGTTCAAATTATTTAGGAGATTCAGTGACTATATAGGAGCTAGTGTTTCATTTGGTACTAAGTTGAGACATTCTGTTAGAATTATTACTATGTTAAATATTAAACATTTTTATTAATAACCAGGACAAAGAAACATTAAAAAAAAATCAGTTAAATTTAAGATGATACCTAAGAGTAAAGATATCCTCTGGTAACTTGCAAAAGAAACATCAGAATGAGGTTGAAATTTAGTGCTGACTTCAAATAATCCTTTCCAGCCCTATGATTATTTGATTTTATTAGATTTAGGACAAAGCACTACATTAGCTCCATTACAAAATATTATAACTAAATAATGAGCTTCTATTCTAGGAGATTAAAACAATGCCTCTTATTATAATAGGGACTGCATTACAGCTCTAAAATATAGAGTCATGTACATTATTTTGTGCTTTTATATGTTCCTTTTACAGTGCTATCCAACTTTTTTTATTATTATTATTTAAACATGCAGGAGCTCTCAGCAAAGCAAGGAATACAGTGTCTGAGAAGGAGACATGACTCAGTTTTTTTCTGCCTTTCAGATTCCTGATTAAGGAGCATTTGGTCAGTTCCTGGCCTATGTGCCCTTGCTATTTAAGAACACTACTATATACCCACTGTTATCCCAGTATACTTTCCTGTCCGAATCTGACATATACAGAAAAATGATATTTTAGACACTTAGCAACAATCAATTTCTCCCTGGATTGGAGGGGGCAAAGACAAACTTCCTGTGATGTGTAAGAAGGAGTTCCATGGAGGGCCGCTCAGGGAAAGGGTCTGTCAATGTGGCTTCAAACCATAAGTTGGAGATTGACACCATCCAATTCCTAGTCTGTCTGTACCTAGGGGTGTAACATACACATTTAAAAATAGTTGTTTTTCTTGGTGCACACACTGTGAAATTTTTCCCATGGTGGTTCAGAATCCAATTAAAGTTGCCAAGTGATACAAGTCTTGGTGAACAGGGTTGGAACCACTGTAATAGCATCTGAGAGGCTATTTTGGTAGAACTTGTGCAGTAAATGGTTCCTGTTGTATAAAAACACAACTGCAAGTACTTACTGGCAGGAAACTATCTAAAACAAATTAGTTACCATATGAGGTAATAATGGGATGCACAGGGACTGCCTGTAGCCCTGGCAAGGATATTGCTGGTTTGCTTCTCCAGGATTTCTAGGGACTTATTATTATTTAATATTTAGAGAATTGTATGCTACGGATATGCTAAGAAGTAAACAGAGAAGCAAAAATTAACAAGCTCTTAGCCCTCAGGGAACATCCTGTGTTTTAGATGAGACAATGTGCATGCACAATTTCCCAAAAGTTTACCCACTAAAATATATGTATGTTTTCCACCCGATAAAAGGAGACTGATATGTGATTAAAAGCCATTTTACTGTTTTGTGATATGAGTAGAATTAGGACATCATTCAGATACCTAGAGTTAGCTTATGGTCACTGATCTTCCTTTTGTTTTTCTTAAAGAATTACAAAGAAACCATTATCTTTTTGATTGTTACTGAAGATCCTTAAAGGCTAGGAATTTAGAAGTCCTCCCTAGTGTAATAAGAAGGGCAAAATGTCACAGACATAAATCTCAATCACGTTTTGAAACTTACAGTATTATATCTTTGTTTTTAAAAGACAGTCATTTCTTAAGGTCAAATTTTGACTTCCCACAGGCAGAAGCAGAGAGCTAAGCTGTGTGAAGCATGATAATGGGGTTAAACACAAGTTTCTGTTGACCTTTAAAAATGTATAATCTCTCTCTTTGTACAATACTAAACCATAGCAGCATTCTCAGCAATAGTATCAGTTGCAGTTTATTTACATATTGTTTTATTTCATTTTCACAAAAGCCGTTTGAGAGAGACAGTGTATCCTCATTTTATGTAGATAAGGAAACTGAAGCTCAGAAAGGTTAAACAAATTATCAGAGGTCACACAGCCAGGAGGTTGCAGAGCCAGGATTTGAATCTGGGCTGTTTCCCGCCACACGCCGCCCCCCGCCCCCCCAAGCATTTACTTGTTGCATTATGCTGTACCATTTCTGATAGAGGTACAGATTTTATAAATGAAAATTCTGATGTACTAGCATAAATATTCTTCTGCATCCTTGAGATGTGAAGAACAAGAGAAATTTTCTTTGAAAATTATGTAGGCCACATTTTCTTGAAATGTAATGAAGACTTGAGCTTGTGGTGGGGGATTGTTGGATAAACATTTGAATGTTCAGAATTGGAGCCCAAGACTATCTTTTTCCTCCTCACTGATCCACTCCCTGGAGGAAGAGCTCTGCTTTGAACTAAGGACCTCACTTCCTTTCTCCCTCTAGTGTCAACACAGTCTCCCCCAGTTCTAAGCCTAAGCACATAGTCTGTATTTTTCCTAGAATGTGGTTTTTTCTTGTCTTTGGCTAATTCCTACTCACCTTTCAGTTCTCAGCTAAAGCCTCATTTTGTAGGGCAGCACTTTCTAATCCCTAGACTTGGTCTATTCCCTTGCATCTCTAGCTCTTTACTCTTCTTGACATCTATTATACATTATCGCAATCTTTTATTTAAAGTCTGTTTTCCTCAGAAGGGGTTGGGGCCATCTCTATCATTTTCAGTACTTGGTATGTGTAGGCACTCACTATTTATTAGATGAACAAGTGGACAGCCGCCTCTACTTAGGAGGACATGCTCATCTTAAAAGGCTTAGATGGACCAGTGTGCTATTTGGGGACAGGAGACATGGATGATCAGTTTAGCCAACTCTACTCTAGGCCTCTGGGAAACCACTTTTCTTTTTTTTAAATCCTTCTCTTCATTCCTTCTATTATTTGAGATAGTGATGGGGCTTTGCGGGGGAAACGGACAGAAGGACCACTCAGTCTGACTCTAGTCTGATCCTTAATCTAAAGGAGCATCAACAGCCCTAGTGGCTCACAACAGGTCTGGCTACTCACCTGGAAAGGAGACTTGATACAATTTGGGACTAAAAAGGTGTCTAACGGATAATAGAAGGTCAGCTGGTTTGGCCTGTAGTCTATCACTTGTTAACTGGTAGTAGGTCAGATATCTGACTGAAGATTTGGGGTTCGAGAGTCAAAACCATTTTTGTTAGAGTAATAACTAAACACAAAATCTACCAGGCCCAAAGTCCTAAGATTCGGAATTTAGGGCCTGCTCTGCCATGATCCAGAAGTCATGGTCTTAGTCTTGTTTTTACCTTCCCAGGGTTATTCAGAGGCTTGGATTAGACCATACCTGGTGGAAAATTTTAATAGCTATAAAACATAAACTTACTCATATTGTAGTTCATTCTGCTCCAAAAAGTCTTCCACAGTGGAAATATCTTCTGCTTTAACACGGAAGTCAACTGTACTGTGAGGTTTGATTTGTGTGACAGAATCTGGTTTCCAGAAGTCGATCTGAGTAAAAAAAATAAGGTATATTGTATTGGACAACTATAATTTAATGGGTGAATTATCATTGGAAAACACACGATTGCTCTACTCATTAAGTTATTTTCAAACTCAAATTATTCATGAAATAAATATCTTAGAAATATCTCTTTGAGTGAACAAGAGTTGGGATGAAGTACTTACATGTCAATAAAAATGTTTACACATATACACATAGCCTTAATTGATTATCAACAGGCATGAAGAACATATAATTATTTCCCCTAATGCTAGTTACTTGCAGTATTCTAAAACTACCTTTTCTACTTATTGATCTTCTGGAGCAATTGTTTATTATAGTAACAATGTCTGTAGTAATGAATAAATGTGCTGAATGAGTGATTAACTAGAGCCACAAAATTTAATAGAGAGAAACTGAGCTTTCCTTTTTACTTTTTAATGCTCTTTATTTATGAATTTATCTGGAAACTCAATACTTTTCACGTCACAGTAATGTGTGGACCCAGGAATGTCCCTGACCTGTGGAAGATACAAAAAGGAAGAAAACTGTATCTTTCTGTAGTGGTCATCATGATACCATGGCCAGAAAAAAATACTCTCAAGGATCCCGTAAAGTACTGGCATTTTCATTTGTTTAATTATTCGCCAGCTATTATTGAGGACCTACTATGTGCTGGGCTCTGTGCCTGAGACTAGAAATACAATAGTGAGCAAATCAACCATGGTTTCTATCCCCAAGGGGGAGATTTTAGAGAAAATTATGAACAAAAATAATAGGATGACATATTTGATAATTCTAATGTTTGTCTTTGTGAATTTGTGATTTCAAGTCTCCTTTATCCATGGAAAAAATATTAACTGAGGACATGCTGTCTCTTGTAGGTGTTTGTTTTCCTGTTCTTTCCTTGAGCTGAGTAAAGGCCTAGAAGCCTGAGGTAAGCCCAATAGTGGGTCTTTCTTTGCCTCTATATCTTGCACAATCCCTGTCTAGACATTTACGAGCTAGTCTCAGGCTAGAGATGTGACATGTGGCGATATTTAGGACCTTTGCTTGGAAACTGGGAAGGGAGTTTGGGCAGACTTAGAGATTGTTTAATAAAAACTGGTGAGGCAAGATATTAAGATGACTCAATTTCAGATATACCTGTGGAGAATCCAATAGCCTATATCCTGTCCTGGGAATCTTCAAACCACTGTAGATATCTAGTGGCTGCCAAGTCAAGTTAGGGCCATGTGGAATGTCAAAGTAATGGGAGGTAGGGATACCGGGATTATATCAGGAGGGATTCCAGAAGAAAAAGTGTGAACATGGTTGTCACTAAGGTGTTAAAAGGAGAGAGTCCAGATGATTTAATAAGGACTGGCTACAGAATGTGACCTAGTGAGTCAAAAGTGAGAGGATAAAGATAAGATATTAAAAGGTAAAGGAAGAAATGTAAAAGCATGCCATGATAAGGACAAAGAAATCAAGGGGCTGATAATTAAGTTAGCCAACACTGTAAAGGCAAGGGTAGTGAAGACAAGCACATTATAAGAGAAAGCATATTTTTAAAAGTGAGCTCTAAATTTGTGTTCTGAATAAACACTTGTCATTCCAATGTGGGATAGGAGAGAGAGGTGTATCTTTATTAAAGACACAGAAATTTAGAATCGGTAAAGCACATAAAGTCCTCCAACCATTTGTAGGCAAGTTGGCAGTACCCTGCCCATACATAACTTCAGGACCTGTTAGCGTGCTCGGGAGACTCTCCAGTGCCAAGAAATGCATCTCTGTGCTTGAAAGCTCTTACCCTGTGATTGGAAAAAGACAAGCTAGCAGCTCAAGGCAGGCAGGAGGTGCCACAGAAAGAACTGTTTCCAGAGAAGTGCTCAATCAATGACCCTGGCAGTGGATTTCTAAATATTCCAATTCCCTCACTTCCTAAGTGGGGTATTTCTGAAGTATGCAATTTGCACCTTTTCCTAAAGTTTCTCTGCAGGATTAAGCTCTAGTCATCCTCTGTGGTAGCTGGCTTAATAGTGCCCCGTTTGTTGGCTGCCTTCCTTCCCTTCTCTGTATCACTTCCCTTCTCTGTATCACTTTGCACTTCCCAGTACTCCTTGCACTTCTCAAGTAAAATCTTTGTCCTCAAATCTTTGTCTAAAGGTCTGTTCTGGAAGAACATATATTAAGATGCCAGTTTTCCACTTGAAGCAACAAATGCCTGCACAGTCTCCTTGGCGATGGTTCCATACAATGTCAAGTACATCTAGTACCACTTTAGAAGTAAGCCTAATTATTTTATGGATAGTTTTATTTCTCCTATTAGTTGAAAGTTGCTTTCCCTGATCTCCTAACCACTTGCCCATTGATCTTGGCTCTGCTAAATATTGTAGGGGCAGAGAGAGAGAGAGAGCGAGAAAAATATATACATTATGCAGTGAGAATAATTAATTCTTTAAAATAGGATGGCTAAATATTATGAATATATTTGAAAGAAGACTTGCAGACCCACCTGAGGTCCCTTAAAAATTTCAGTTTGACGTAGAGAAAATTGTTCAGCAAAACACCAGCATCTAACACTATGGAGTGCTACAAGTATGATGCAAACTTACACTGAAGTTAGTCTCCAGTGCTTCTTAGGAGAAATGGAGCCAAAAATTAGGAGCAACACTATAGCCTCAGATTTTTACCAATGCATCAAGTATGGATACATACTTGAATTATATGTTAAAAAGTTAGAAAACCGAGGTGACAAAGAACCATAGAGAACATTTGCTGGAAGATAAAAGAATATCTTTAAGTGATAGCACTGTGGGAATGTCAACTTGATTAGCCAGCTGTTTAATAATTAATAATCCTTTCTAAAGTGCATCACAAAGCCAGCACAAAAACAAGATAAAGTAGTGTGTCCATTTAACTTAAGATAAGTAGTTTCTATCTTAACTTAAATTCTTCTGGGAATAAGATAGGTATGTACAAGAATATTGGTGTTGAGGAGTTTTGATTTTTCACAAATTGACACAAATTTGCTTCTTCACATTTCATTTGACTCTAAGTTGAGTATCTTATAGAATTTTCATTTATCTTGATGTAATTTTCCTTTGTTATTGGAAGAGTAAGTGATTTCTACCCTAGGCCTGATTCCAGACAGTGTAGAGGAACTTACTAGGATAGTAGGAATGTTGGAAACATTGGAAGACTGTAACCAGATTACTCTAGGCATGGATAACATGTACCTTAAACTAGAGAAACAGAGTTCAAGAAAGTACAGAGAAAAGAGAGTAGGTTTTATGGTGAATGTCACAAATAAAGGAACAAGTGTAAGGCTTATTGCAAGGAAATAAGATAAAGTCCTTACTATACAATTACAGATGAAAAGGGAGAGGCGGCTAGTGTGGTCATAGTTCTCTCCAATACATTCAACTTTTAAAAGGACATGTTCAAAAGCTGGGAGGAAGGACACATGGCCAAGGATGAATACAAAGACTAGATGCCCTTGTAATGATCTTATCAGGAAGGCTGCAGTCCACAATATGCTGTACTTGCAGGATCGCTAAGGAGAATAAAAACCTCTTCTTCAATCACGTTGGAAATAAATAGATAAAGAAGAAGCATGCAGTCCCACTGCTCAGAACTAAAGCATGATGTTGGTAGCTGGAAGAGAGAAAGTAGCCTTATTAAACTCTTGTTTAGCTCTGTCTTTTCAAAAGAGTTATACTGTATCTTGTTTCTTCTGCTTGTACTAAGATATTAAATTAACATAAGTAAAGAATTTTTCACATGTTATAATTTTAGCAGAAATAACCTTCTTTGGAAAGAGAAATTGAGGCTCAAGGTAGATGAGGAGAGAGGAGATTACACTGACCATGTAAATTCCCTTCCAGATCCTGGGTGTAACGATGGCAATAATAACAGACACTTATATAGTTCTTACTATACATGTTCTTTCCACACTTATATCAGTTCTTTTAAATCTCACAAAAATCCTGTAGTATTATTCTTCTTGTTTGGTAAACAAGAAAGTTGGAACCAAAAAGTGTCCAAGGTCCAGCTAGCAAGTGCTAGAGTCAGGAATTAAACTCAGGCAGTCTGCGTCCAGATTCTCAGCTTTTGACCACCATAAAATAATGAATTTTAGGTAACTAAAAAAGTACTGCAGATGTGATTGCAGAACTTTCTCAGCAGTCTTAGAGGAATCAGAGCCTGAGGGATTACTGAGGAGCTGAGGGGGCAAATCTTGAATTTTATAAAGAGGAAAATGGGTGAATTCCAAAAGCAAGAGCTTCTGGAACCAGGCATAAATTCTGAAAAGCTGTAGAGTAAACTGGAAGCAGATGGATTGTGAATGCTTAGAAAAGGAAGCTGTGATTCCTGGGAGCCAGCACAGTTTAAAGCAAGAATAAGTCAGGCCCAATTAACTTCATCTTATCATTGGAAGAGACCAGTAGCCTGAATGCCGAATCTGGATTTTAGCAAAGCATTTGACCTAGGCCCCCTTGCATTTATATTCTTCTTTACAAGCTGGAAAACATGGTGTTATCTGTAGGTAACACCCCACTAACGGATAGTTGAGCCAACTCATTCATCCAAGAAGAGTTGGTTAAAGAATCACTTTCAGTTCTTAACACTATGTCTAGAACATTAGAGACTCATAATAAATACGTATTGAATGAATATGTATTGAATAAATGTGCTGACACCTGACTTAATATTTTTCTTTATTAGTGACAAAGATAAAAGTTGAGAAGGCATGCTTATCAAACTTTATGGTGATGCAGTTAGGGGGAGGAATTATTACCCTGAATGCCTGAATTTATTTTTAAAATGATCTTAACACACTGAAAACATGTTATCAATATAACTTTTGACAGGGTAAATTTAAAATCTTGCATTTAGGTTGAAAAATCAATTAGGCAAGCACAGAAGAAAGGATATCTTGCTTGAGGATGTTTCATGTGAGAAAAAAATAACCTAATGGTTTTGATTAGCCAGAAGTTTGCTAAGAGTATGCCATAACTCTTCAAGATGCTAAGAAGAATCTTGCGCCCCATTAATAAATGTCTGCTTTATAAATGAAGGCAGGCAATGGTCCTGTGGTATCTATTAATCAGAGCACACCTAGAAGTCCATTGTCAATTCTGAGAGCTAGATTTTTAAAAATATATAGACAGAAAAATTGAGCAATATTCAGAGGTGATCAGAATGATTAAGTGTCTGTAAACCAGTCCTAAGAGAAATGATGGAAGGCCTGAAAAAGTAAATCTTACAGATAAGACAATATTTGGCTCAGCAGGGTCCAATGGGTCAAAGTTAGAGAAGGTAGCTTTGAGCTTCATATAACAATTAGAATGATTTTTAAGGCAAATGGGTTACTCTGAAAAGCAATATTCTTACTATCATTAGAAATACTCAAACAGGTTTTATTAGGGCTAGCAACCAGAGATGCTATTTTTATGAAGGAAATTTCGGATTTGAGTGGAAGACTAGAATAGATGACGTTTTATTTTTTTTTAATTCTAAACTTCTGAATCTGTTTCAGATTGTGACACTTTCTACCTTTCCCCCACCCTCCATCTACATTTTAAAAGCTAAAGAAAAAAATCTGTAAAAAGAAAGATATATAAATGGATAGACAGATAGACAGATATTTAAAAGCTAGTAGATTATTTTGGTTTATATATTTAGAAGAAACAGAATTGGCAAAACTGAATTATTTGTCATCAGCAATAACTTCCTGCCACACTACATATATAATTAAAATGTCAGTTTTCATCCCATATCCAGTGGATTTTTAAAGAAGTGTAGAGATTTTGGTTTCTTAGAAGTAAAAGAAAAGTAAGGAAATCGCTTATAGCTTTTTACCTTCTTTTCCCCCTCCGCATGTTATAACATTAAGAGGGCCTGAATCAAGGTCATGAAAACTCAAGCTGTTTGATTTGGAATGAAAGAAAATCAAAGAGAACAGATGATATATGAGATGTGGAAATGAATTTAGAGTTGGACAAAAGCCCAGTTTTTCAGTAATATCCAAGTTGATCATTTTTCTTTTTTGCCTTAGAAGGGAAGTGACTGTACATTAGATGTTCTATGACCTTTACAACAGTTCCAACTCATCCAGTTGTCATGTTCTGTCAGCTTTTAAAGAAGTTACCTTGGATTTATAATACTATAGGGCTTATGGCAATCTAATTTAAGCAGAAAAAGAAAGTATGTGGCACTAAATATTTTTCAAGTTTTTATTTCTTGCTACAAAAATGCTATAGTTAATATTTCATAACATTCTTCTTTTGATAGAATTACAATGCAATCTAAGTAAGTGTGAAGCCAAGCTATAGCATAGAATTGTTATTTACCTGGTTGGTGCTGGCCAACTCATGGAGTAAGTTGATGTGATTTTTATCTTCAACATTGATGCGGTACACCTTCTCGCTAAATGGTGAGATAACACAAGAAGAAGAGAGAAATTAAAATTGAGTAATATATTCATATTCTTGAGCTAGTAAGGATGAAGGACTGGCTCATTTGAGTTGTTTACTTACCCTTCAAAGTGCTCACCAGAATGGTGAGCAGATGCTAGAGCCACTGTCCCAAGAACCAAAAGCACCAACATTGTGCCTGACTAGGTCTTTTGGGTGTGTTTCATCTGCTTTTATAATTCAGAATGTTCTTTGTTTTCTTCTTCTGATGGCAAGTAGGTACTATCAAATCTTGATTAATAGTTTTCCTGGCACTGTTGCCTTGGTGGCTATGTAAAGTCTGAGAGGATATCTCTTTCCACACCTGTGAAAACAGCAAGTAATCTCAGCTTCAACCTATCTAATTTGGATGCCAGACCTTGAGTAATCTAGAAGTAAGTGAGTTTTAAATAAAATGCATTTTTAGTCATACATTTTTATTTGAACCGAGAATTACATACAATAAATTCTATAGATTTAAGCGTAAAGTTTGATGAGTTTTGACAAATGTGTATCCCCATGTAATAAACATCCCAATCAAGGTATAGAACATTCTCATCACCCTGAGAAGTTCTTTTGGGTACAATTTTAGTCTATTTCTGTACTCTCCTCAGGCAACCACTATTCAGATTTCTAGCTTCATACATTAATTTTGCCTGTCCTAAAACTTCATGTAAATGAGGTCATACTGTATGTTGAAAATTTTTTTTTGTATTTATTGACTATTCATAAGTCTTCTTTTGTGAAGCATTTATTGAAGTCTTTTGTCTTTTTAAAGAAATTAGCTGTTTGCTTTTTAAAATTGTTTTATAGCTCTCCTTTATACATTCTGGATACAAGTCCTCTATTAAAAATACACATGGCAAAATTTTTTTTCAGGATATGCCTCACATTTTTATTTTCTCAATATTATCTTTTGATGAACAGAAGTTTTAAATTTTGATGTTTTAGTTGATCAATATTTTCCTTTTAGAATTCGTGCCTTTAGCATTATTTCCAAGAAAGTTTTGTCTATTCCAAAGTCAAAACATATTTGCTTATGTTTTCTTATAGGAGCTTTGTTCTTCAGGTTTTTATGTATGGTGTGAAATATGGATCAACATATTTTTAAAATATAGATATCCAATAGATCCAGCACCATTTGTTGAAGATTCTTTTCTTTCCCCATTGAATTGCATTGGTTTCTTTGTCAAAATTCATTTGGCCATGTATGTGTGGGGATAATTTATTGACTTTCTATTGTGTTCCATTGATCTATTTGTCTAATTTTATATGCTTATCACAGTGTTTTGGTTATTATGCTAAATAGTAAGTCTTAAGGTATGTAAGTCTTATAGTATTTAAGTCCTCCAACTTTGTTCTCTTCCAAAATCATTTCGGCTATTCTAAGTACTTTATATTTCCATATATATATTTTAGTGTTGACTTGTCAATTTCTATGACAAATTTTGCTGGGATTTTGGTTGAGTTTCCACTGAATCTATAGAGCAATTTCAACTTATAAGCATATTATCTCTGTACATTAATCTGGATCTTTGTCAAAAAGTGTGAAGGGTCTGAGATTTTTATCCTACCTGCAATTTAAAAAGTTATCCTGCTAGAGTTTCATAGATGCTGACAGAAGACAAGAAACTCCTGGGTTAGAATCAAAGAACTTTGTTATTTATGGCACAGGGGGCAGCATAAACTTTATATTTGTGCCAGTACTTTTATGTTCCAGTACCATTGGGACAATGTGGAGGTGGGCCCACATGGGTACTGGGTACATAGGTTTGTGTCACAATTGAGGTATAATGAATTTAGGAAACTCTCACTTTAATGAGGGAGCTGCTAGTAAATCTGCCCAAACTTTGCCTCAGAAGTGACATTAGCTTTATTATCCTGGAGAACAAACGGAACATTCCTTTGCCCTAGAGGGAGATACCATTTCTATATTTCAAGCTGTTTGCTGTAAAAATATCTTTGAAAAGATAGTCCAGAATAAAAGCTGTCCTGAGACATACAGAAGCAGAAGGATTCATGGAGAATTGTCTCTTAACACTTCCTACCCCTTTCTATATACTCTTGACTTCTCATGAAGTTTCCCATGAATGTGCTACTCTGTTGGTCACTTCGATTAATCTGACTGATAGGGGCTGGGACCAAATCCATTCAATTTGTCTATGTGGCATTTAATTAAGATTAATATCAACAGGACTCTAAGCAGCATGAGAGACCAATGTATAACACTGACCTCAGCCATGCCTCTCAAGGGTACTAAACCCAATAAGCTGAACAAATTTCATAAACTATATTGTCTGCTTTAAAAAATCAGGTAGCTTTCTTCTTAAATTTCGGTATCAACTATTCTACTTTGCCTGAGGCAATAATATGGGTACAACAGACTCTATTAGCTGTTGTGCATACTACACCACGGCCTGCAATTCTATTATGCAAAACAACCTTGGTCTTAACTAGCTATGTGAAAGAGAGAGCCGTTATTTATGTAACTGAAATTCCAGCAATAGTTCTGGCTTTACAAATTCAATTGATAATGATTGTTAAGCCTGGGTCTCTCTTTTTGGTCAGTTCTGCCATGTAATAACAGGATGGCTACTAATAGGTCTAGTTTTACATCGTACTGGATTGGCAATCTTATTGGAAATATAGTTTCTTTTTTCCAAAAATTCTATCCCGGATCTTCATATTGAATCTCTGGACTGACATGGCAAGTGCCTCTCTATTCTCGAAGCAATTCTGTGCTCAGGATGATGGGATGTACTGATGGCAAGGCCTAACTCATTTGACCACCCCTAAAACCCCATAAGCCACACACAAAATATGTAATAAAGCTATTACTGCTGCTGCTGCCACCCTTCACAAGATGGATCTTGAGCAGTCCTCACTTGTGTTTGTCACCAGCTTCTAAGTCAAAGTCACAGTTATAAGCATAGGTCAGTGCCTAGCTACAAGAGAGGCTGGGAAAGTGGGAGTCTAACTTTTAACTTTAAAAGTAGGAAGGGTTTCCTATGATTCCTTAGCTAGAGCATTCTCTAGACTTAGAGAAGGGATTCAGATCTGGATGGCTAAAAAGAATGACAAATATATACTAAGGGAGGACATAATCATTTGTGAATGACTTGTGGTGTTGTTATTTGAAACTATAAACACACAAGAGAGTTAATTTCAAGCAATGCTTTCTGAATCCAAGTAGAGGACAATTTGGATTTTCAGTTAGTAATTAAAATTTGTTTTTGTTAGTTGCAATAATTTTTCCATAAAAATTGAAATATCTGCTTTCCATCGTGTGTTTATATATTTAAATTCTTTTGTAATGCACAGCTGTGGTGATTAATAAGCTGAAAGGGACCTTTGTGTCTGTGTTTAATGTAACAGCATGAAATTTTAGAGAGTCTGTAAATTGCCCCATGGTGTTATAATTCATCTTATGTAATGTCTCATTTTCTAGAAAAGCATTTCCACAAGCGTATTCCATGGTGTTAAATAGGAAAGGGTTCTGAGGTCAAATGTGTTTGCTTTAAACCAGAACAAACAAGCTTTCTATTGCGGGTCTTTTTAGAATCTTTAATGTGTATTGCAAATCATCAAAAAGGAACTCTGATACAGCATTTCCCAAATGTATATGACAGAAGTGCTGGGTTGGTTAAGTCCATCTAAAATTAGAAGACTTAGGATCATTGCTACATTTCATTGTGTTTGACTATGGAACACTTTCTTCAAAAGCATCACTTAAGACCAATGATTTGGGGAAAACATATTGAGCAATTCTAGACAGAATTCACAAATGGAATTACATTAAATTAAAAGTTTGGCCTTGTGGCTTCAAGGCCAAAGAGTTTATTTTGACTTCAATATTAAGGTCCCTGGGCTAAGTGCTATGGAGTATTCAGACATGAAGAAGGTTTGATTCCTGCCCTTCAAGCCCTGCTGTACCAGACATGCAAGTGGTTAGGTACAAATATTAAGGGAGGAGTTTTCTCGACATCCTTTTCCTTGTTTGTTTTAGATTGAGGGTTTAACAGTTGGGTCAACTGATGATTCTGGGTAAACCATTCTCTCAACTTGAATGCTACCTTGAACTGGTGAGTGAGGAGTAAATAGAGGGTTCTCTTTCACTAAGGGACAGATGATACAAGGGAAGAGAGAGAAATCAGAAGATACATAATTTCAGGGAAAAAAAGTTTTAATGACCGGGAATAGTTAAAGTGCTCTGTACATATATTTGTGTTTACTGGCTATTGAATAGGAAAATTTTTATATAAAAGTTATTTTCTCAGAAATCCCATATCATCATTACCATTGTTCTTGTCATTATCATCATTCTATCCTATCACCAATTGCTAGACCATTTACTATGAAAGGAGAACACTTGCTTTGATTCTGATGTTAAAATAGAATTTTAGGTGATAGAAGAAGGAAGCTACTAAATGTGGAGTTATTTCTGAAAAGAATTAGCTTTTGTTTCTGTTTGCATCCAATTAAGATCACAAAGTGGTTGAGTCAGTTTAGTAAAGATTCTTCTCACACTCTTATCTCAAGTGAACTGTCCAGTTGTTTGTGAGGCAGCCAGAATTTCCTTGCAACTTGATGGCAATAACTGATTGATGACTCAATCTATTGGTATTACTCCAAGGAGGACAAAAACAACCTGAAAATGTTATTCAAGAGCACCAATGGCCTGTCAACTTTGTGTAATTATATTTAATATAAACTGCCTTTCAATGAATATGAAGAGGGAGGCTAGTAAACATTTTCTTTGCTAGCTTTTCTCTCTGGCATCTACTGATGTTGGGATGTGTGTGTATGTATGTGTATGTGTGTGTGTAAACATGATCATCATCATTAATAGGCATAGTATGCATATCTCTGATGATAATGTTGTTTGTTTGTTATTGAATTGCAAACCAGTATTTTTGAAAACTATGAGATAAACAAGACAACTTTATCCCATAAATCTTACCACCTGACTCATCATTTGGAAGTTCCTTATTGAAACAAGGAAAACATCTTTAATCATGCAAATATTTAGAAACTATTTGGAATTTGGGTGATAATTAAAATGGATAGGTTATGATTGATTAACTTATGAAGAATGGGTTAGTTAAAAGGCAGTTGGTTCTCTTTCTATCCTTATACCAGCACTCCCTCAATAGGAATTAAGAAAATAGCGTAACTAGGTTCCAGCTCCTTGCTGAGGGCAATTAATCAGGACAGAGACACAAGTAGGTAAATTGAAATAGTGCCAAATAAATCAATCTGTTTTTGTATACACATTTATCTTTGTTAATTCTTATAGACCATCTTAATATTTTGATCTTCGATTTGTGTGTGAGATGATGGATTTTAGGGAAGAATTCCCAGGTATTTTGAATTATTTTATAAATAAGTTACATGTTATATTTCCATAGTAACATCTTTCTTTACTGGAAACAAAAGTGTAAGAAGATGTACTTTTCTACTTTAAATTTATATATGAAAAATATTTATTTTGTTCTAGTTTGTAAGGTAATGGGGAACTATTTTTATTCTTAAATGCTGTAACAGAACATTAAAACTCCTTAAAACCTTTTGAAGAAAGGGCAGGGTTTTCATAAGTAAATGTTAATAATATAAAATGTCATATGGCTAGAGAAATAAAAGCATAAAATCAATTAAAAAAAGAAAATATCAATACTTTCTGACAACCTGTTTACTATTTACCTGATACGAATCTTCAAAAAGGTCTGTGTTCTACTTTACATGGCTTCAGTTCAATTTTGATTTATTCATAAAATTAGTTTGGAAGGGCAACCTCCAGGCACACAGGTAATACAGCTGATGCTGTCATTTGGAAGTCTGATTCTAAACACCAGATTATTTTTTTCTTGTTTCCAGATTTTAAGTCATTGAGATGCTTGTGTTTCTGTCTATTATGTTACTATAAGGACTTTCATAGACTGACCCTATGACAACCACTCTGGTTGAGACTTGAGAATAATAGATCTCTCCAACAGATTCATTTGAAAAAGTTGAGTCATTTGAAAAAGTTGACATTTGGGTGCTCAGAAAGAAGATCAGCACAATGGATGTTAGCACATGAATTTTCACTGTCAGGAGTGATATATTTTAATGTTGAAATGTTTTACGGTTCCTTTGGAAGACTAGGTGTTATATTACCATACCTCTATATAATAAAATCCTTGAAAGTACTTTGAGAATTAAATAATGAAATTGACACCTCAAATGAGGTTTAAAAGAAGATTCCAGAATCTTTGTTTAGTCTCCTTTTACCTCAGAGTTTTAGTTTCCAAATGCAAGGAGGGTTGAGCTTGGTTCACGATTAATGATCTAATTTTGTAGTACTGCATACTGCTCCCCAACACTGATGTGACTTGAAGGCAAGTCTGTTAAACATGATGTCAGCAGAAATTATTTTGACAGCCGCTAGAAGGGGTAACATAATACCTGAGAAGTTTTCATTTTAGAATGCGGCAGTCTAGAATATTGGTCTGATACACACACACACACACACACACACACACACACACACACACACACAAATGGACAATCAATGACAGTAGCAGAATGCTCAAGGGAAAAACCCACAAGGAAAAGTGATCACATTGATCAGTCAAACAAAACACACAAAAATCTCTAATTTCAAATTAGAACAGCAGAATCAAAGGCACATTCTTCCTCTTGATGGTCCCTGGTATTGCTTTACTGCTATGAACAGTGATTCTAAACCACATGAAATGCCACCCCTGATACACAGAGTATTGGCTGTTGACAGATCCCTCTTAATCTTAGGAGAGCGCCCCTAGGTGGGTTATAGTTTTCATTTTCAGGATTGATGACCCAGAATCAGATTACGTCATACACTTGCTCAAAGCATGGTCTCGTGTTTTCTAACAGTGTTAGATAAACATTCAGTATCTGCATTTCAGAGCAGTAACACAAAGATAAATCAAATAGCAAATTAAATTTAGGTATGCCATCTGCTGCCTTTATTTTATGAATTCCAGCCCATAGGACATAGATGGGGGCATGAATGTATAACCATTGTCTTTTATTATTGGACTTACCTCAAACATGGGACAAGTGTTCATCTATACTATTGGTCTTCTTGGAAAGAGTAAAATTCACAAAACTGAATTTTTTTTGGATTTTGTAAGTTATTTGTTTTAATAAAAATAAACCACAACAGAAGAAAACCCAGCATGTACTCGTTTCTTCGAGTGCAACATCTCAGCAGGCTTTAGGAACTCATCCACAAGGGGTAAATTGTTTAATGCATAATTGTAAGCAGAACTGTAAAAAGCCATATTAGGCTTCCATGATTTTATTCTCTTCCCTGGTAAAAGATCATTACTTCTCCCTGGGCCCCTAATGGTTAAGCCTTTTACAACTTTCCCATTTCCAAGTAAGTTCTTGATTTCTTCTGATGGTTACTCTTATGGGACGTCTTTACTTCATGGTGATTTTTTAAAAGAAACTATGTTTTTCCAATGTTTCTGAGGAAATTTTCAATTCTGCTTTCAAAACTTAAAATTTAAAAATTCTCCATTTTTGGAAGGAGAGTTAGTATATTTTCTTTGAGCAGTTTAATATAAAGTATGACTTTAGAAACATGAAACTACATTTTGGCGCTATCATTTGGAAGTATTTGCATCTTTTAATGTCTATTGCCAATCTGGTCCTTTAGCAGCATTTGCTCAGATGCAGTGGTTACCAGGACTGGTAAGAGCTGTTTTTCAAGGACTTTTGTAGATTTTCAGCTAACACCAATAAAATGGATTCTCTATTTTTGAGGCTAATAAAAGTCTTAATGATATGTGCATCCAACAGATGGGACAGAGGGCATTTTGGCAGTGGGCAGTTGAAAGCTGCCCTCAGTTGTTTGTATAAGGCTCTCACTAAAGTCAATAAAAGGTAATTTTCACACACGATTTAGCTCAGAGTATAAAATGTGGAGAAGAGTTTGCTGGTTTAAGTCCAATGGGCATAAGGGTAGCAGTTGGTAAAAGTTTTGTTTGATGGCAAATTGTAACTGGCAGGCTGACAAGTTGATCGAGAGAAATACAGGACCAAGTCACAAACTGTGGACAATGGCAGGGCTTCAATAGCAGAGCAAAGGACACAGCTGAAGTAATTATCCCCAACATCTCTGGTATAAGCCTTGATAATAAACAAACAAATAACAAAAAACACCAAATTCTTTTTGTTACCAGTCTTCTTTCTTTACCACTCTCTCACTCATACCCGTTTTTAAAACCATTCATTTGTTCGTATTTCTACTTAGCATTTTGTCCAACAAACAAAATGTTTGCATAAATCAGTACTGCATTGTAGGAATATCATAATAGGCATCGGGCAGATGCAGATTATATACTCTGGGTGTGCAGGATCGGGTGTGCAGCTCAGATCTCCTGACATGAAAGAGGCACTCCACATATCCTTCCTTGTTATGGTGAGGGGTTATCATGTTTAGTGCAGATAAGGCTTTCAGGGGACTGAGAAACAATCTGGAGAACAGGTTCATAAGTGAAAATTATACATAGAAACCATTAGTGACTTTGTTCTTTCATACACTTATTTAATACACTTAGTTAATAATTTATGCATATTAATAGCTCATATTTAAAAAGTCAAGAATGTTTTTGACAAGCATTATTTTACCTGATGCTGGTGATTTCTGAATGTGGAAATGTATATGTGGAAGGCATGCACAACAGGTTCATATTCTGGTTCTTTGAAGGCAAGTACTGTAACTCTATATACCAAGAATACATGACAAATGAGAAATGAGTTTATAGTCATGAAATTAGTAGCCTTTTGTTAGGCCACTGCAAGTTTTCATAATCTTAACAAAATTGATATTTTGCGCCAGATAATTGTAGTGGGGGCTGTCCTATGCATTGTAGGATGTTTAGCAGTATTCCTGGGCTCTGCTAGTTAGATGCCAGTAGTAATTCCCCTTTCGCCCTCTAAGCTGTGATAACCAAAAATGTCTTTAGACATTGCCAAATGTTCTCCTGGGACTAACTCTCTTTTGTTGAGCACCCCTGGTCCACCGATATGATTAACTTGATTCCAAATCAAGCTTAGGTTTCCATGAACTTTTAGAAAGACTGTGGACAGAGATGGGGAGGGAACTCAGGAAAAAGATATTCATGTAGTGTGTTTAGATTAGACATTAGTCCTGGTTTTTTGATGGCTCCATCAGTATCCTTAAGAACCTATTAAAGCATTAAATCACAAGACAACATCAGCCACAATGAGGTACCTACATGCTAGCATGAAACCAATGCTTGTTGCAATAGATTATTCTCTGGAACTGTGCAGAGCAGAGAGGTTGGTGGCCTTGGGCTCTGTGAGGTGAAGTGGAACAACTATACCCAGGGCAAAAGAAATGCTGAAGCATGGCCTGAGCAGTGGAAGCTGTGATGTGACAACCTGGAAAGCAATAGCAGTTGCCTACAAAGTGGGTGGCAATTACAGAGTGGGAAGCTTTTCTTGAATAGAGGTAACTTGATTTCTTTAAAGTTTCTTGGCATTTGTCCCTTCTGAACATCTGCAAGTGCTTCTAGTCCCCAAGGGAACCTGAGTTCACTGCACAGTCCAGCTGGGCTTAGAGGCTGTGACCACAGTAAATAGGCCTGGATGCTTTCTTATTATTCCTCATCCTTCTTGGGCTTGATTTCCACTACCCTTTTCAGGTGAAGACAAGCTGGGGTAGGGGCAACTAAGAGGTGTTAATCCTTATTACTATTTTCTTTGTTTGAGTTATTGATATCATCTCCCCAGAGTGAAGTGAAGAAGAGGGACCTATTTCTTGCTAATTCTTGTTTCTTTGTGATCCAGTTGACTGGGAAACAAAAATCCAAAAATAATTTTTGCTATTCTTGATATTTTCCTGTAGACTGTAGCATGTTCTGGACCTTGGCCTACCTATTATTGTTAGTAAAAATCTGTGCAAACACTAGACATTCCTCACATTTTTTCTTTAATCTTTAATGTATTTTTATAAGAAAACCGTTATTCTAGAATTCTAAAGAGCCAATGTAATTTGATAATTTCTGAGTTCAATGTAATTTGCTAATTTCTGAGTTATAGAATTCTTAAAAATGTAACTGCTCTGTAGGTGATTTAAAAGATGGTAGTTTCAAGATTGAAGTGAATGGTACATTTTCATTTGAAATGAGACTGTGCTTCAGTGAGTTCAAGTGTGGATACTGAAGTACATTTCAGAGGTAGGAAATTATGGATGATTGATGAAAACCTGATTAATTGCTCAGATATTTTCGATAACAGGCTGTTTCAAGTTGGCTTTGGTCTTTCCAGATGCCATAGTAGCCTAAACAGACTAGGCATTTTCAAACATCCATGCCTTTGCTCATGAGCTGCCAGCTGCTTGAAATATCTTCCTTTATGAAGTCCAGCTGAGGAAATGCTTCATCTCTGTACAATAATTTATTGAACCCAAGGCACAATGTCCTTCTTTCCACCCACACACATTTTAATGTGTCTGAATTTGCTGTATGGTTCTTACAATGAATACCATATTATAATCAAATTGGTGACTTTTTAAATTAACGGTATGTAAAGTAATGGTTTATTTTATAATTGATGGCAATTTAGAATTGATGAAATACAGTGTCTGAATCTATACTGTCAATGTGTTATCCAAGTGGAAATGCTCAGTAGGTAGATTGGAAGTGATGGTGTGGACTTTGGAGAGCTGAAGGTGTAAAATACACCCACCCAACCCAACATTCTCCAAAGTCTCAATTCATTATAGCATCAACTCTAAAACACAAAAGCATACTACTTAGAGGTGGTATAAAATAAGGATTGATGGGGAAGTAAATTTACAGAGCTATGTATCTATCACCAAAATCCTATTTTAGAACCTATCACCTCAAATAGATCTCTTAGGCCCCTTTGAAATCGATTCCTGCTCCCCACCCCAGTTCCAGGTAATCACTAATACGTTTTCTATTTTTATTTTTTATTTTTATTTTCTGGGAATTTAATATAAATTGAAGAATATAATATGTGGTCTTGTGTACCTGTCTTATTTCATTTAGTGTAATGTTTTTGAGGTTAATTCATGTAGCGTTTATTAGTAGTTTATTCCTTTTAATGCTGAATAATATTTCACTGTCTGGATGGACCACATTTTGTTTATCCATTCACTGGTTCATGGGCATTTAAATCGTTTTTACTTTTTGTTTATCATTACTAATGCTGTTAAAAACATTCATATGTAAGTCTGTGTGGATGTATGATTTCACTCTCTTGGGTAGGTACTGAATATTTTCTTGATAAAACTATGATTCCTGTTCTCAAGAGCAGGAATTTGTTCTATAGACATCTATGAGATTTTCTTTTTACATGAGTTTGTATTAAAACCTTGTATTGAGTTATATACTTAAAAATTAAAATATTAATTAGTATATGGATATGAGAAGTGCAACTAATGAGAAGTGTTCAGATTTACTTGGCATCTGGTACAATTTACTGTCATTCACTAGTAACTACCTCCAGTCTTGTTGTCTGGAATAAAAAATGACATATACATTATATTTACTACTCTGCTAATACCACCAAAAAGCCTATCAATTGCCATATCCAGACTGTCTGTTGTGAGGCAATGTAGCAATATAATTCTTTAAAACTGTGTCCTTGAATATGTCATTTCATCTCCTCCCTTTTTGTTCTTTTATGGTTGAAGGACATTTTATATTTGAAAAATGGGATTTAGGTTGATTTTTAAAGAGGTCAAGATAAAAAAAAAAAAGCAATTTGTTTTAAAACCTTTCAAATCCAGAACAACATGTGGGATAGTTAATTTATAAGAGAAGTTAAAGAGATTGGGGAATTTCCCCCACCTTGATTTGCTCTGTTCTCTGCCTTCTTATACTACAGAACAATCTAGAGTTTAATTCTACATTTGCACAGTTTTGACAGTATGAATAGGAAAAATGTGATGATGATGAATGTTAACATATTGATATGTTAATATATTATTAACAACAACACTTCTCAGGACAGTTCTGCTAAATTGGTAGTGATAGATTAAGACTTAGAATATGGTCTTCATTCATTCCTTCACTCACTCACTCACTCACTCACTCACTCATTCATTCATCTAGTCACTAAATTAGCTTCTTATTATTTATAGAGATATCTCTATGGCATCTTCCATGTACAAGGCTCTGGGCTAGGCACTTAGATTACAACTGTGAACAGCTGTTTAAATTGTACACAGTAAAGAAAGAAGCTATTTAACAGATGGTTTTCCAAACTAATTAAAAAGAAAAAGTTGATTTGCTTTAGAAGAAGAAACTTGCAACTTTTGGTTACTTGATTTAAAAGATCTTTGGGGCTTCCCTTCAGCTCTTTGGTTTAATGCCTTATTCAGCATTTTTTCTGAATCACCTATGGGTTTGGTATTTAGCAGCTTCTAAGACCAGGAGAAACATGACCAAGGACAAGAATCATCATTCTATGAGGTGAAAGTTACAAGACCTCCAAGATGAGGTCTTCTGAATCCTGTCTCTTGTTGAAACCTAAGGAGGAAGATATAAATATTATTCAAAAATAAAAATATAAGGTTAATTACAAGCATTTCATAAAGAATAAAAATATCATTCATCTAAAATTCTTGCACATTTCCTCACACCATTGATGCTTAATGTTTTGCTTCATTCAAATGTGATGCAATAGGTCCTTAGTGAAAAAAGTCTGCACTCTTGGTTACCAGATTCCCAGTTGCAGCATGAGTTAATTTTTCAATTCAGACTTTTCTGGGTCAAAATGAGAACTCATCAAATAACATCTAGGAAGTGGAACTTCTTATAAATTAAGGAAAATGCTAAGTTTTGGAAAGAATGCTTAGAAACTAGTAATGCTATCATCTAAGAGAAAAGTCATTTTCAACATAGGTATATATCAGGTTACACTTCAAACTTATCAAAATCTAATTCAGAGGATGGAGTTGTCCAGTTACCCTACAAAGCCAATCTCACCATAGTTCAAAATCTATACATTTTTTACATTGAAAGAGGGGGTCATGGGAAAATCCAGTCTACAGCTTGTGGGTCAGAAGCATAGGTGACAACCAGAACTTTAGATTGACATTTGAAGTTGGGGAGTGGCCAAGTCTAGTGGGACTGAGCCCTTAACCTGTAGGATTTGATGCTAACTCTAGGTGGATAGTATCAGAAATGAGGTAAATTGTAGGACACCCAGCTGATGTCACAGAAAATTGCTTGGTGGTATTACACACACACCCTAGAAGTATCAACCAATATCAACCAATGTCAAATTAGTAAGCACACTTCTTACTTGTCAGTGCAATAGGTTTTAAACAGAAAAAAATGTGGTACTAATCTATCAGGATAGAAATATAATTATGTTCATCGTCTGCAGGGAATAGGATCAGAGATGATCTGAGTTCCATAAATATGCTTCCACTACCACAAGCCCACTGGAGAAAGTGAGGATTTTGAATACCAAAAGAAACAGGCCCTAAGGAACACTCAGCCTCCTGTTTTCTCCTGGTGCTATGCATATGCTGATGGTGGCCAGGTGGAGGATTTGGCTAGCCCAGCTAATTGCTTCTATCTGGAGTAATAAGTGAATAGTGCAATAACAGTGCGCTACCCCTAGGTACAAATTAAACTGCACTAAAGTACACTTAGAAGAAATTAACAAAGCTCCAGAATGGAAAGTGACTTTAAAAAATTCATTCTCTTTTTATTTCAATTTTACGATTAATGGGAAATGAATAAATGAAAGATCAAGGAGAGAGAGGAAATAGTAGGAGATTATTTCCACAACATGAAGTTTTTACAGATACTATATTTGAGTACATTGAATAAAGGATATGGATTTTTAATCATTTCCCTAGTTTTAAAGATCACTATTACTTTAAAAAATTATTATTTTGGAAATCCCCAGGCTAAGCCAATGTACTTTGGATTTTGAAGTACAGAAATCACAAAATTTTAAGTTATTCTCCCTAATAGACACAATGATAGCTATCTCTCCAGGTGGATGTGATTTTTCTTTAAGTGGTATCGGAGGAGATGACATAGTCCTAGGTATAATATGAGATGCTTATACTTGACATTAAAATCATACTTCTACCAACTTTGTGTGTGATGTATGGCATAGCATTAACACACTATTGGTATATATTTCACCATCTATAAGGAGAACAAAAGAGATTCCTAAAGAGGTAAAAGGCATTGCACATCATACAAAATTCAACTGTGCTTCCTTCTCATAGTTTGAAGTATTATCTGGTCGGTTGGATTATCAACTAAAGACTGTCACCATATTATTTACTGATAACTTATCTGTGCCAGGCTCAGCACTATCAACTTTGCACGGATTGTCTGTCTCAATTTTATAATTACTATATGAATTACTCCTCTCTTATATTCAAAGAAACTGGGACTTAGAAGAAAGTAACTGCTCAAAGTCACACAATTGGTCAGTAAAACCAGGATTTGAACCAGAAACATCATGTTTATTGGTACTTGAAACAACAAGAAAGGAAACCCTTGGAGTCTGAAAAGGGATGAGTCATCAAAAAAAAAGTGTGAATTCGGGTGTGGCTTTTGCATAGATGCTTCCACTTGCCTCCTAATTGGGTCTGCTTCATTTTGAATTAAGAAGAAAAAAGAACATGAAAATCTTCATGTCAGAATGTTGAAGTAATTGGAATAGATGTCCTTTTTTTTTTTTTTTTTTTTTTTGGCTAGATAGAACAGTATTGTGTTTTTTCTCAATTGGCATTCTTACAAATTATTTTTTTCATACAGTTTTCTACCCAGTTGGCTGAATTTTTGCTGCAAAATTAGTTCAGATAATCTTACACAAAATTATATAAATGTCGTTACATGTGACTTATTGAAATGAAATAGTTAACATTTAGTTAATTCACTCTTATTGGTAACTCCAATCTATCTAGCACAATTTGAAAACAAGCTTTCATGTATGAGTCTTGTTTTACTATTGTTTCCATATTTATTCAGTATTTTCTTTATTTACTAGGGGATATAAGTCTTCTGCATTACTCAGTGGTGACCCAGAAGGCTAACGAGAGAATTCAGTGGCACCTGAGAGAATAATCATATAAGGTGCTTCTAGAAAATTATTTGATAAGGAAGGTATGTGTGTGCATGTGAACTAGTATTATAGTTTTGAGTGCCATTGTATGGTTGTGTATTTGAGGTATGTGAATAACAATTTTAAATGCTTGTGCTTCCTTGTCATCTCCTTGACTGTCAAGAAATATTTTTAGGGTTTTGCTCCTACTAATTTCTATTATGATATGGGATTAACTAATGTAACCTTAGTTTCTATAGAATGAAGTTGATATTTAAGTGATAAAAATTATGCCTGCAAATATTCTACTTTGAAGATTGGATAACTTATGGACTATATTGACATGACTAAAATGTCACAAATAATTGCCCATTTTCATCCTGAGCTGTGGAAGCAGATTTCTTTCTTTTATTTATGCCAGAGAGGTTTGGCCTGGAGCAAGCTGCATCCTTTTCATAGCTTGGTTTTATTTCAAGGTTCATTTCTTTCTTTGCCTAAACCTCCACTGTTTGCCATGGATATATCAATTCAAAGGCCTTCCCGGATGGGCCTGCCCATGTGCTGAGTTATCGAGAAGTGGATTATGGTAAGTGAGAAAAGAAAATGTAGTAAAGAGGAGGAGAGGAGGAAGTAGAGAAAGAATGAAGAAAAGGCAGATAGAGGAAATATCGAGAAACTGCAGGAAAAGGAGACAGGGAAGGGGATTAAGAGACACAGGACAAATCTGGGGAAATGGAAAAATAGAAAGCAACAGGGAAGACTCTTTTTATCCTGTATCTTTGTTTTTATAATTCAGGGTTCTCAAACTGAGCTCCATGGAGAAAATTCAGGGAGTCTGTGAGTTGGGATTTGGAAAGAATTATATCTTTATTTTCTTTTACTTCTACCTGAAATTTGGCATTTCTCTCAACTATGAATACAGGCCACAAACTTCTACAATACTAGCAACATGCATGACTTTGCAGAAATAAATATTTTCATGTCATAGTTTAATTGTTGAAGGTATCTTAAAATATTCCTTATACTCATAAGTACTTTGAAATCATGGTAGTTGCTAGACTTGTTACTAGATTTTATTTAGGGCTTTAACAAAAAAGCACATATACTATATTGTGTATTTGGTTTTGGAATATTTGATAACTGTAATTCAAAATAAGTTTGAATTTTAATCCTATGAATTTTCCTTTTTAATCCTATGAATTTTATTCTTTTTACCTTTAAAAATGTTATTCTGAGAGGAGATCCATAGGTGTCACCATACACTTAAGGGGTCCATGGTATAAAAAAGGTTACGAACTTCTGCTGGACAGCAAAGCTTCCCATGTGAATGGTTTACAATATGCCTGAGGTATTTGTGCTCTCAGTCCATAGAGCAGCAGATTGCGTGACCTCAAACAGCCTCATCTGTACAAACACTAACTTTATGTGTTCTATGATGTGAGAAAGGTTGGGACCACTCTCTAAGTTACTAGTGATTTGACTCTTTTAATATTGGTTTTCTAAGGATACTACCCCTTTTAAAATTATCTCATATATGGCATTCTTATCTTTATTTTAGGGAGAAAGAAGGTTAATTACAGAGAGAAACAAGAACTTAGAGACACAAGAAGCTCTATGAATGACACTCAAGAGTTCCTGGGGAAGAGCTCCTCAGACAAGAACAAGATCATTCAGTGGCCAGGGAAAGTGGAGGCCAATAAAAGGCACTCTCTTTTAGCTTCTTTTATGGGACAGAAGATGGTATACTGATTCTTCCTAAGAAATGTACTACCCCTAAGTATAGAGATTCTTTTCTATTTGTTTGTACATAAAGTCCAAACTTTGATCCTTCCCACATTCCTATCTGACCTGCAAAATTTTTAATTATTAAGTTTCATCTCATAGAGCATTTCACTAACAGTGTCTTTAAACATAGATAGGTATTAAAGGGCTAATTTCTTACTAATATCCAAAAATTCTTGTAATATGTTTAACTACTTAGTTTTCATTTAGCCATTTCCCATTTTTATGTAATATATAAGGTCAAATTTTAATTTAGAGTCACGCTCTATATATCATTTAACAGTCCAGAGAATATGTATACATGTCGATTTCACCTCAGTTTTTAAAAAATAAAATAATAATTTTTCAATAAAATTATATTATTGTATTCTATTGGATTATTGGTTCTTTTTATAGACTCCTAAAGTTTTCTCTATGCCCCTTAATGTCTGAGTCCCCAACTTTGCTGTAAAAGGCTTTAAAAGAAAAACGAATCCTTTTCTCTTTAAACCATAACACGTAATGACAGTCCAAGAACTATACAGAAAGTGCCACACTCAGATGAGCAGTACTGAAGTGAGGAACAAGATCACTAACCGGCCGTCGATGACATATCCTGTTTCTTGGTATCCAGGAGACTGAAAATCATTCGTTTTTCTTTATCTAGGCCACAGCTGTCTGGGGCCTGACTCCAATTATTTTGATCTGGTGAGGCTTCTCATTGGCAACGTAAATGCAGTTGAGTAGGGGCTGTAATGACATAGTAGTGACAGCTGAAATACATTTCCTTATTTTGATCTAGGTGAATGTTCTCTGTATTATTGCTGGAGACCATATGCTTATTCCTCTCACATATGCAGGAGATTTTTTTAAAGAGACCAAGAGGTATTTTTTTCCTGCATTCAACTCTGGACAAAGAGCAATTGTGAGCCAGTGTTTGTTAATCCATCATATTATAAAGTATGAAAATCAATAAACTGAAAAATGCAAAGTACCCCTATGTACCCACCAACCCCTCCATCTCCAAGGAATTTATTCATCAGGAGAGATAGCAACACAGCAGATTTGTTAGCTTAATTATGATATATTTCCTTTTAACTAGTTTGTATGTAATAATTGATCAAAAGTCTTCATAACAGGCTTCCCAGAGCAATTCATTAGTTTAGTAAAACAGCATGAGTAATAGTTGGAGCACACTTGCTTCATTTTGTTAGGAAAAATAAAGCAAAGCAGCTGTAGTTTAGTGTAGATGGCCACCAGAAACAGTTGATTTATCAAAATGAATTGATCTTGGCAGTTTCCGTTCTGGGGCTTAGATAGAGCAACACAATTAGAATTCAGTGCTGCTCATGTAGCCAGAACAAAGTAATGTTGGCTCATTTTCTACTAACATTATTGGTTACACCACAGATAGAAAATTCAGAATTTACGCAGTGGTACAGATTAAGCCACACATCTAAATGATCAATAAATGGAATAAAAACATTTCTTGCTCTCCTCCAACTCAATACCTTCTTTTAAATCTGGACCTGCTATCTTATCCCAAAACACCGAACACCAATGATTCTAAAACACATTCCGGCATATCCGTAGAACAAAGGACTGAGAAAGTTAAAGTTGAGCTTGCAAAATGACCTCCCAGTGAAATGGATTATCACTCAGACCCTCCAGAGGGTCATACTTTGGGGAAACCCTCAATCAATTAGTGCATATAATTCTGATTTTTAACCATCGATCATAGCCCTGCGCAGCTGCATACATTAAAAAATTCTATCATTTTCCAATCCTCACTCTCCTTAAAAACAGTGATTCATTTGGTTTAGCAGCTGCCTCCTTATAGCACATGCCTTGCAGACACACAGATTACGTCGCTAACTGGCCATCTGTGCTCTACAGTCACTCGCACCAACTCCAAATCTTTTTGGCTTTCCTTTCCAAGCTCTCAGTGGGAGACTTGACCCTCAGGTACTGGGAAGCAGTCAGAGATGCAAAGAGCTTCGAATCACACACAAGGGGCACAAAACTGAATAACTCCACAAAAGTGGCCTATATGAGAGTGTGATCAGATTTTCTTTTTAATTGTGGAGAGATGCTGCAAATAACTCAAATTTATTTTCACATTACCTATCTCTTTTGCCTAAGAGGACCAGGCTGATGCTCATTTGTTGTTGCCACTAGGCTTTTAAGTTCCAAATCAGGCTCTCCCTCACCCTGTCAGGAAGAATGCTCAGCTGAATTATTATCTGCCTCCAACATTTCCTCATTCTGGAGAATTTGTGGCCTGCCTAACTACGTTGTCTTGGGCGCCAAGTCTGTTCTGTGGGGACAAACTGGGGAGCTCGGCAGAGAGACAATGAACTTGCTCACATGCTAGGAAAGTAAACCATGGTCATAGGGCTAAGGGAAAACAAATCCCCAAATCCCACAGTGAAAAGTCTGTGGTTTGCTGCTGAACTCAAGAGTGAAATATCCAGGCCTGGACTCTGCTTAGAGGATGGTATGAACGAAAGGAATTTCTTGAAAGTCCAGGTCTACTCCATAGCCCTTGACATCCATTCTACTCTGGGTTAAACAACATTAATTCCCGAGAACTGCCAAGTTGTTATGATCAAATGTAGTCATGAACCACAGTGCAATGGAAATAAGTTAGTAATTTGGAATAAACAGAGAACAGGCTAAAGATTTGATTTGTACACTAGTACTGTGCTTTCCTCTAGAAATAACCATTATTTTACCCTTCGATGTGCAGAAGCCAGTTTGAATAAAGAAATGATTGTGAGGACTAGTAGCCTGGGATCGGCATCACAGTCCACCTCCAAAGCTAATGTACATTTCCACCCTTCTCTTTGGATATGTTGTTAGGATAAGAAGTAAACTGGATTTCTGATGACTGAGCAATGATGAGTTCCTCTCCTTAAAGGTTTTTTCAATCAGAGTAGATCAGGATATTTTTATCATTTCATCCAAATCCTCTGCAGTTGATTAGTAGCCATTTTTGCCTTGGTTCCCTCCACTTATGACCTCTCCAAAATTAAATGTCTTAATAGATGTTGTTTTACACATATTTAAGAGTATCAGTCATGTCCAACAGAGGAAGGCCAGAGGAGATAGCATGACTTCGAGGCAGGGCACTGAGCTGGGGGCAAGGCATACCGGGTACCTGTGTGATGTTGAGTGAGCCACTTAACTTTTCTGAATATAGTGTTCTCCAAAAAAATGAGAGGGTTTTCTTGACAGTGAGATCTTCTTATGACCCTTAGAAAAATCAAACGATACCTCATGCTTTCAGCATGTATTACAGAACTACATTAGTGTTTGTAAATATAAGCTACATATGTTAGCCTCAACATGATATAGATAGAAAATAAATAGTATATCTAGGTATTAAAAAAGTCAATGTACTTTCTTTCATCCTCTTCCTATTCTACTTCAATTTATAGCTTTGTTATTCCCCAAGAATTCCAAGAATAATGTTATTTAATATAAGTAGGAATTGGAGATAAATATTTCACGGTGTAGTTGTCTTTAGTAGTTTATGAGAGAGGTTATCCTTGACTATATACTTATAGTGTTGTGTTTTCATTGTAATTTAGGGCTTTCCTCATCTAGTCTCTTTCCTTCTCCCTAGAGCCCTATGTCAAAGACAATGAATGCTTAAGTAGGCTCTGTCAGGAAAACTCTTGGTGACCCTGGAAACGGTATTTAACCTTTCCATGGATCAGCATTCAAATTGCAAAGCAAAAATGACAGGAGCTGCTTCCTTCACAAGTCTGTGAGTTATGACTAAGAAAATGGATTGTAAAACACTCTGGAAATCCTAAATGCTACAGACAGGTCTAGTAATGTTAATAATGTACCAGCTCATGCCTGGCGGCCATTACCAGACCCTTAAAGCCAGTTGTTTTGTGGTAGTCCAGGTTGTTTCCTACCGGAAATGGCAAAAACTCAAATGATGAAAATTGTCATCAGTGTTAGATGGTTGTTATTGGGAAAACTGTATCTTCTGATGTTTCTGTGAGGCATATCAGTGCTATTTATAAGATAGGGTTTCTCCTCCAGTTAAGCCAAGGTTATGAACACTGTTAGTGTGTCTCCTTTCACCAGCACGAAGTTCACAAGGGTCTCTTTTTTTCTTTTCTTTTCTTTTTTTTTTTTAGAAGGAGGAGAAAAAAGATTTGGTACAAACTACATGACAGTCACAATGAGGCTTTCTTATGAATAAAAGACATTGACAATCGGCCCCACAGGGTTTATGTAATTTGAGAATATGGCTTTAAAATCATATCACAGGTGGCATTACCTAAGATTAATACAAAGGCCATTTACCTTTTTATTATATGTTTTATTAGCACTTAGAAGCTTGATTTATGAAAGAAAAAAATTGAATATGGTGTGTCAAAAGATAAAGACCGTGTTACAAAAATTAACATAAGAAGGTGAGATGCTACACTCCTCAGTTTTAGAAGAGAAAGTTGAAAATTTTCTGCAGAGAGTGGCTGTGGGTTACCTGAGACATGACCTTCCAGGAAGGGCTACTTAAACAAGAATATAAAGGAGGACTTCTTTGGGGAGGTGGTGATTGTGGGAAGACCAAAAGGAGCATGTTCGTAATGGGGTGTGGGGGAAAGTGGGAGATCAAAACATACATAGGATACAGAGCAAGCAAACATCCTAAGGTACAAAAGAGGTTGGCCTGTTTGAGAAGCAGGTAGAGGAATAGTATGGCTATAGTATTATCAATGGATGGAACATGGCAAAATGAAGTTTAAGAGATATATAGCTAAATTTTTTTTTAAAAAAAATATATAGTTTATGAAGTTTACTTGTTGATAAATCAAATGCTATGTGTTTGTAATAAAATTCTGTGCATAAATTTTAACAGTGACTCCATTTCCAGGGATTCTAAAGATATGATTATATTTGTAGAAAGAGGTTTATCTAGGATGTTTATTTTGGTGTTGCTTTTATTTTTTTAATCATACTTATTCAGTTTCCATGGTTTTACTTTTTATCCAGCTTTCTACAAGATTGATCATTTTGTCATTCCTCATTTTTTCCTCTACTAATTTGAAAGTTTTTCATTATTTTTCTACTTTATTCTACCTTTGGAATTTTCATGTGCCTTCTTAAATTCTAATGTTAAACACTACATCTACCCTCCTCTGACCTAATGAAAACCCCTGGCAAATTCCTAATTCTGAAATCTCCCATTTGTTTGTTTTTGATCTTGTGTTTTAGTCCTTGTGTTTTATTTATTTTTTTATATTTTTTATTATATTAAATTTATTGGGGTGACATTGGTTAACATATTCTATGATCAAGTATACAATTCTATAATATGTCATCTTTATACTGCATTGCATGCTCACCCTCTTAAGTTTAGTTTCCTTTTGTCACCATGTATTTGGTCCCCTTAACCCTCTTCATCGTCCCTCTAGTGCCTTCCCCTCTGGCAACCACCATACTTTTTGATGTGTCTATTAGTTCATTTTGTTTGTTTGTTTTTTGCTTTCTGTTTTATATCTCACATATGAGTAAATCACATGGTTCTTGTCCTTTTCATTTGATTTATTTTTCTTAACATGGTACTCTCAAGATCCATCCATCATGCATATTGTAAATGGCAGTATTTCATAATTTCTTATGACCGAGTAGTATTCCAGTGTATGTATGTACCATATCTTCTTTATTAGCCATTGAAGAACACAGATTGTTTCCATGTCTTGACCACCGTGAATAGTGCATATTATCTTTACAAATAAATGTTTTCAAAATTTTCAGGTAGATACCCAGAAGGAGAATTGCTGGGTCATATGGTAGATCTATTCTTAATTTTTTAGAAACCTCTGTACTGTTTTCCACAGAGGCTGTACCAGTTTATACTCCCAGCAGCAGTGTATGTGGGTTCCTTTTTCTCCACATCCTTGCCAACACTTGTTATTTCTTGTCTTGTTGATAATAGCCATTCTAACAGGTATGAGGTGTATCTCATTGTGGTTTTGATTTGCATTTTCCTTATAGCTGGTGAAGTTGAGCTTCTTTTCATATATCTGTTGGCCATTTGTATGTCTTCTTGGGTCCTCTGGTCATTTTTTAATTACATTTTTGATTTTTTTGTTGTTGAGTTATATGCGTTCTTTATATATTTGAGGCATTGTTTGATAACATTTTCTCTTACTCAGTTGGTTGCCTTTTCATTTTGTTGGTTTCTTCTTTTGCACTTATAGTCATATAGCATATGGTTTTCGATTTATTTTTTCTTGTCTTGTTGGTGCCACTTTTTAAAAATTAAATTTATTGGTGTGACATTGGTTAATAAAATTATATAGGTTTCTTTTGCCATGCAGAAGCACTTTAGTTTGATACAGTTCCATTCATTTATTTTTGCTTTTATTATCTTGTCAGGTTCATAAAAACCTCTCTAAGACTAAGGCCTATAAGTTTAGTACCTATATTTTCTTCTACGTATTTTATTGTTTCAGAGCTTATATTAAATCTTTAACCCATTTTGAGTTAATTTTTATGTATTGTGTCAAAAAGCAGTCTAGTTTCATTCCTTTGCATGTGACTTGCCAATTTACCCAACACCATTTATTGAAGAAGCTTTCCTTTCTCCATTGTATGTTTTTGCTTTTATCAAAATTAGTTGTCCTTATATGTGTGTCTCTTTTTTTTTAGAATAATTTCTGTTCTAGGTTTTAAACAATTAATTTATTATTAGCTGTGCCTGCTCTACTGTTTGATGTTTTTATTTTTAATATGAAAAAATTTCAAACCTAAGACTATGATAAAGAACTTTATTTTTCCTGACATACTTAAGAGTAAGTGGCCAATGTGATTCCCTATTATTTCCAATGATTTAGTGTGTAATTCTCACAAACAAGAAAATTCTCCAGCATAAAGCAAACATCAAAACTAGGAAATTAACATTGATACATTACTACCATCTAATCAGACCTCATTAAAGTTGGTCAGTTGTCTCAATAATGCCCTTTACAGTAAAAGGATCTAGCATAGAATAACACATAAGGTGTAGTTGTCTTGTTTCTTTCTTTCTTCTGGAACAGTTTCTTCTGGAACAGTTTCTCAGTCTTCCTTGACTTTCATGTTGAAACTTTTGAAGATTACAGCCCAGTAATTTTGTAATATCCCTCAGTGTTTGTATCTCTGATTTAGGTTATGAATTTTGATAGGAATATCACAGAAATGCTACCATATTCTTTTCATTGCATCCAATCAATTGGCACATGATTTTGATTTGTTCTATTGCTATGACTATAACAATGACTAAAGTGGTAGCTGTCAGGATTCTCAACTGTAAAGGTACTCTTTATCCCTTTGCAATTAATAAGGATTTGGGGAAGAAGTACTTTGAAACTATAAAAATATCCTATTTCTCATCAAACTTTCACCAAGAAGTTTTAGCATCTGTTGACATTCGTTAGCTGAATTAATTATTACTCTGATGGTTATCAAATTGTGATTTTCTGATTTCTTTATTCTATCTCCATTTATTCATTAACGGTCTACTGTAAGGAAAAACTTCCTTTTCTTCACACTTACATATTCGATTATTATTTATATCATGAATTTCTATTTTATTCATTGGATTATAATCCATTGCAATATGTATTTTTATTTACACTCGAATTGTCCAAATTTTGTCTAGGAGTACTTTTACACTGGTGTCTATGTTTTTGCTATTACCCCATTTTTTTTTTTTATCATTTTCTTACTTTCTATCACAAAGATGTTCCAATTTCACCTTATACTTTCCCTGCCCTAGCCTTGAAAGCAGCCATTTAATCGAAGCCTGGTTCTTATTTTAGTGCAGAGTGGTTATTTAGAAACTAAGATCTTAGTGCTATAAATCTCAGTTCTCACTCACATATTCCCTCTCTCTCTCCCTCCCTCTCTTCCTTTCTCTCTCTCCCTCTTTTCCTTTCCCTCTCTCTCTCTCTTGCATGTACAATACATGTACATAAATATCTGTATGTGTGCATACATGTATATATTTCTTTTATTTATTTTTATGTTTTAGGCAAGGCAACCTTTGGTTGTCCTCACAGATTATAAGGACCTTGTCAGTTTACAATCCCTTATTTATTTATTTATTTATTTATTTATTTATTTACTTACTTACTTATTTATTTTTTTACACCTACAGCACCTGGTCTTCCTCGGTGGTCTCCCATCCAAGCACTAACCAGGCCCGACCTTGCTTAGCTTCTGAGATCAGACAGGATTGGGTTTGTTCAGGGTAGCATGGCCATAGACACATGTATATATTTCTATATTTATTTTTCAAACTGTTTATATCGACACCCATAAGTGCCAAGGATACCTTCAATTCCAATCTATTTTATTTTTTCTCTTTTCATATTTGCCAGTCCTTTCTCTAATGTGAGGAAAGTGACTCCTATTATCCTTAATATATTTATTTATTGCATCAGTCCTATCCATATGTAGTCCATTTCTCATTGCAACTGTGACCCCACTCATGAACTTGCATAGACACCCATCTTAATGAACTCTACTTAATGACTTTTGAACTGAAACTTTAACATTATTTTAAAAATCACATTGATTATATATTTTTATATCTAGAATTTCTCTTTAAAAAATACATTTATACCTAATCTGTTCTTGATGCAGTTTCTATTCTTTTCTCTATTTTTTAGATTATTTGAAGCTTACTTTCATGTTTATTTGCAAGATTCTTTTGGACTGCTCTATTATCTTCAATTCTTGGGGTTCAAATGATCCCATTAGTTGCATCTTTTAACTCTGCTCCAATGTGGCTTATTTCTGTGTAGGGCTTGTAATCTTTTGCTCTGAGAAATCCTTCAGTAGGAGTTGTTTACTACATAAATCCCAGTGTCCTGGGTTGTAGACTTTTCCCTGTGGAGTCATTCCGAGGAGTGATTTTGCCTCTTCTAAGGATTTCTGAGCTTTTTTGGTTCGGACAAACTATTCTGTTAGTTTCTACGGTGAGATTTCCATATCCTGGGAATATGATCCTCATATCACGAGTGGCACAGGTTTGGTGTTCTTTTCCTACAGGTTATTCTTTTTGAACCTCGTCCCTAAGTACATGACTAACTTCCTTGTAGCTTTCCGAGGCTGACAAACTGAGCTTGTAAAATAAAATGTACAGCCGTCATGGCTTCTGCTTTTAAACAAAGTTTAGTTTTGACTTTCATGGGTGTGACTTCTCCTCTTCCATCTCCTCACTTCTGTTAAATTCCTGCCCCTAGCCCCCTATGGCTTATATCTGATTCTTTTACCACTGATGAGTTTTATCTCCTATTTTTCCTTAAGACTTTTAGTTTTCTCTTATTTCTGACAGTTAGGAATTTCCCTATCCTGTTTTACACCTGGCTACATATTAAGGCAGTTTTTAAATTTTGATTTTTTTGTTATACATTAGCGCATGTTTTAATCTTTTGACTAGGGAAGTTTGTATTGTTTCTAGTAATGAAATATTATAAATGACTTAAATATTTAACAACAGTGGCCTGCTGAAATAAATTATTATGTGGTTGTGAGACGGAATAATATGTAACTATTACAAATAATGTGGTTGAAATATAATCAAGTAGATAGGAAACTCTTGTAAGATAATATTGTTAGGTAGCATGATACAAAATCATAGGATGTTAATTATATAAAAATGATACTTTTAAGAAAAATGTATATGAGAAGATATTAGGGTATTAACAGTGATTATTTTTTGTGATTTGTGGGATTATTTAATTAATTATATTTTCCATAGAGATAACAGAAATGTAACTTTGACAAATATTCCTAAACCATAGAATTCCTTTAATAATAATAATAATAATAATAATAATAATAATAATAGCAATGGTGCTTATAACTCCAGTATTAACCAATTATTTGGATACTGATTGAAATAACATACTTTAAGGTTGAGGAATAGGGAAAACTAAGCAATTAAAATTGTGATCTGTGAGCTAGCTGATCTTATTCTTTTAGTTTTTATGTTATTTTTAAAATAAACAATGAAAGAAATACAAAGTATCCAAAGACTATGAAGACTTTACATCTTGATTGGCTGTGCCTTAAAAGTAAAAATAATTTCTAGGAAGCTTAATTGTAAGATTTTACCTACATTTGATATTGAATAAAAAGTTTTGAAAATGAAGATGGAACTTTGATTTCAAACTATTCTGAGCATTCTCAGAGATTTTATCACTTGAAGTTGAATTAAATATTAATATGAAACCATCTTTATATGATTATCTAAATTAAGTTTAAATACAATTTTGTAACTTAGCCAAACTTATTTTTCTTAGTTCTCCAAGAACTGAAATTTGAATTTTATACTCACTGAAGTAAAAAATACTAATTATCAGTTCATGGAATAGCATGTACATTTGTATTCAAGCGGATTTTTATAGTTACCAATAAATAACGCAATCTAAAATTTGGCTGTGTAATGAAAGGCTGAATAACTGTGTCCAGTTGGTGATTTCATCTTAGAGTACACTGTAGGGAATGCAATTTTGAGTTATATAGCTTTAAGAAAAATAACAAAAGTATTTATTTTCCTGTGCATGTATCCAAGAAGCAGATTTTATAGTAAAGTAGTTGTTTCAGACATCTTACCCTCGGTTGACTGTTTCATGTACTTACTTGCCTGTTTAACTCTTAACTTCACTATCTGACTTGGAAATGCCTTGCGGAGAAAGAAAGATGGCCGCAGTCATGCTCCTTCCCACACCGGTAGCTAACATCCCAGGAGAAGTGACTCAGCACTTCTCCCCTTAAGTAACCATGTGCCCCGCACGCATGCGCAGGTTTCCATTATCTGCCCGTGTGCCACTATTGTTTAACTTGTATGTAAAAGACGCCACTGCCCTGCGTTGTTGGCTGTGCTCTTGCTGGAAAAAAGAACTATGTCGGCCTTGCTTAGGGCTCCCCGTATTTTCTTTCAACTACCCAAGTCTTGTACCCCTTATCTCGGAACCTCGAATCTGCAACAGCACAAATGCTCACAACTGCAACTATATTTCTAATTATTATATTCTTTTAAATTGGCTTCCTCTCCACAATTTGTAACTGTTTTATTCAGTGCCTTTTCCCCGTCTTCTGTTTTAAATCATTCCAATCTTTAATGTTCCTGCCCAACTTCGCTTTTGTTTCATAGTCTCTTTTTTCATACTTAGTGATACTGTTCTTATACACTGGGGTAAATAGGGAAGGCTGTTTTCTCCCATAGTGCAGAGGCCGAGGGACACTATCTCACACCACTTGTCTCTTGTTGGCATACTTATACTTAGGCAGTGGTGTGCCGAATGGGAAGCCTTGAATTATTCCACCTTGTTTCTATTTCAGTAGGATTTCGTCTATGGGATCTCTAAGTTCTCACTCTTCTATTTACTGAAACTTTAAAACTTAAATAAATGAACCAACACTTAAAATGTATAAAATTGATTAAATAATCAACTTTCCAAAAGCATATAGCCCTTAAGAATAGTCATCACCTGCACAGCACTAGTACTCATCAATATTTACGTAGTGGGTGTGGCTTTCCTCGGATCAGTGGGTCCTTGTGGGTGAGTTGCTTTGAGTGATTAAAAGAAAAATATTGTCAGCTGTATCTGGAGATCTTGAAGAAATTTACTTAGGTTTTTATAAACATGCACAGATATTAGATGCTAATTTTATATGGTTCCATTCCCCTTCTTCATTTCCTTTCCTTCCCTTCTCTTAACTTTTTCTCTGTTTAAATCAAATTGCTTGAGAAATTTAAGGTTATGGATAACCTCACTTTTTGAAATTTTTGTATTTTATTTTTTGAATTTTATCTTACAGTATAGGCATTATTTATTTAATAAGAAAGAACTGTGTCCAGGAACAATTCTCAGTAGAATATAATTTCAAAACCATGTTGTTTCAGAAGGAGATGCTATTCTCTAATCTAGAATTAGATTAGATTTTTTTAAGGGGAGACATAAAGAAGTAAACACTTGTTGAGCAGCTTTGTGCTAGGCACTACCTCAGCTCTTCTTATATATATTACCTGTTCACATTATTACATGTTATAAATTAAGTTATATACAAATAATATTTTTGATTTTTGCCTTTGCTGCCAATAAGCCACAAATAGGACTAATATCCAAGTACAATTAAGATCTTCCTTTAGTTTCCTAATGGAATCATCTCTTTTCTTCCTCTACATGGTTTCTATTTATCTTATCTTTAAATGTTCCAGTTCATCTGTCTTTTTGTTACATATTACTTCAAATCTTTTATTCAGAAAAAAACAAACCCGAATAGATAAAATGAGGATTGTGATAGATGCTTTTGAAGGTAGCTTTGGACCAGTGATATGCTGTTACTTTATAGTGAGAACACAAAAAGTTATCAGATATTCAAAATTCTCTCTTCCCCTCTTCCAAATTGAGGGTTATTTATCAAATTTCTTATATCTTAATCAAAATACATACCAAATTTGTATTCCTGTGAGATAATTCATCTTCAAACTAGAGAAATCTTAATTTAAGGTTTTGGCTCTTCATGAGCATTGAATAAATTCCAAGATTTGTGGGACATAATGCTAGATATAATTTGATAAAGGAAAAAGATATTTTAGAGAAGAGCTTTGTTCCTTGAAACATCTTTGTTCCATCTTAAAAACACCTATGCAAACTCCAGTTGTGAAATTAGATCTGAGGAAACAAATTCTTTCATTTTGAGTAAAAGAAATTATAGAATGGTGGAAAGAACAATAGATTGAGGCTCAACAGAACAATCTGGGGTATTTGGAGAGCACAGACTTTGGAGATAGAAAGACATGGGTTCAAATCCTGAATTGCCAGTTTACTGGCCACTTAGCCTCATGTCATTTCCATGTTTTCTTTTCTGCGAAAAGAAGAAAATAATACTTGGCTGGGCTGTTCTGAGATACCAAGCACCTAGTTCAGCACCTGGCAGACTTCCCATAAATAGTTGTTGTTATTAATATCAACAAAGTCCTGGTTTAAGTCTGGTCTTGCTGTTGTGTGTTCTCGGGCAAATCATTTTGCTGTTTTGATGAAGTTTATAATTCTTTGCCATTCCTCTCGGAATAATTTTATGAATGTTGAGAATCATAGCTCTTGGCAGATTCATCTCATGCAACTGTCAAGAGTACCATGAATAAAGCTTGGCTGTCTGGATTTGAAGCTGAACCCCACCAGGCAAATTGCTTTGCTTTTTTGGGTCTCTTTTTCCACATTTGTGTTATGAGGATAACAATAGCACCTATCCTATAGGATGGTTGTAAGAATTATATAATTTAATGTTTGAAAGTGGCTGACACATTATAAATATTAGATATCAGTGATACTTGAGTCACTTTCAGAGGAATTATTAATGCTGGTATTGAAAAGCATCACAAAGCAGTGTGGTACAGAGGAGGGGGCATGAGCTTTGGCATAAAATAGAATAAGGTTCAAGTTTTTACTCTATTTTGCAGCCTTTTAGAGGTTCAATTGTTAAATGGCAATACTTTTTTTTTTTTTACCTCTTTTGGCAGATGTGAGGGTCTAGTGACCTCCTGACTTTTTATCACAGTGGTAAGAAACATACTAGGGAGTAATTCTATTTTAATGGAAAAGTACAATGGGGATATAATTCAACTAGAAACTTATAGTGGCAGAGGATGTTTGTGACCCAGATTCATTTTTAAGCTCTTTAAGACCATCCAGGTGTGGACATTTTATTCTTCCAGTTTTTCAAGTTGAGGAACTAGCAAGATGCTCCCCCTTTGAATTTCTCCTCTGACTTTCTTGCTTGAACAGACAGCTATTAATATTACTAATGTTTATTAAGGGCCTGTTGTCTACCATGTGTTTTGCCATACATTACTTCACTCTGTCTTCCCAATAATCCTGAGATTGGGCAGTATCCCTATTGACAGATTAAACTGAGGCTTGGAGAGTTGAAGTAACTGGCTTTAAGCTTACATGACTCATGGGCAATTGAACAAAGACTGAATAGCCCAATCCACTGGACTCTGATTCCTCCCTGCAAATCAAATTTGAACCTCTCACTGTATCTGCAAGAAGTCCGTGTCTATCAGTTGAGCCTGTTAGGGTAGAAAAATGGAACTCATGGTATTTACTCTCATTTGAAATAGGCGGACTTGCAATCTAAAATTGGATCTGAGTGGGGCAGGGCAGGTGACTCTTTGCCAGGCAAGAGGACATTTAGCTAAGACAGCAGGTTTGCACTGACAGACTCCTGATCTGATAGCACTTTTTACCTTGGCACACTTGAAACTGTTCCCATGTGGTTCTGTAACAGGCAGAACCAATGGCAAAAGTGGCCTCCATGGGGGCTGTACGCCTCCAAAGTATCGAATGGCAGATGGGGTAGTGGAAGTAGACCATATAAATGTCTGATTCATACAGTCAGATGCCTTGGGTTTCCCTCCAGGACAATTCTGTTAGGTTCTACCACGGCACACTTGTGATATTTTCACATTCAAAACCTGCATTTTGTGCAATCGTGTTGGGTAATTGGGTGTTTATCTACTCAGTTTGCATAACAGGCATACTGACATTTTTATGTGTAACAGACGTGATTGTCATACTCAAGACTGATGCAATTTCAGAATATGGCTTTATGACAATACCACAAATAGTAGACCCTTTTGGCTGTGTGCAGAGTTTTGTAAATACTCAATTAGCAGCAAAGGAAAAAAATGTGACCTTCAATGGCCTATTATTGGTTGAGATATCTACAACAGAAATATTAAGAGTAGAATAATTGCTGGTTTATTTTATGTATTATGATCTACAAATTCTCAAATGTAGGTTTGTGATATTATTTCTTAATAAGACTATAGGTATAGTCGTGTGTACCCAGATGGGCTAATGAAGAATATATTCTATTACACGTTTACTTTTTTGTCCCATTTTTGGACTCTTTGAAGTACATGCTAAATTCATATGTTTATAAATTATGTCATTATCTTGTGAATAATTACTGCATTTTTTGTCTTGTAAGTATTAATTTACTAAATGTAAAGTTTTAAAATGTACCACAATACTAAAAACTCTCTTTTGGCCTTCTTTATTTTTTAGAATACTGAGATCCTCAAAAACAAAAGAGACCCAGATCCCTCTTGACCTTGAAAGGCTCTAGTTTTCTATTGTTTTGTGTTGCATATAAATATTATCTAAATACAAGCTATAAACTTTTAGAAAGCTGGAGCTATATTTTTATTTATTTTTGCTCTTTATTAATTCCTTCCTTGTGTATACTTGAATTTTCTTTTTTTACTTTAGTCCTTGAAGAGGGAGCTTAGATTATTGATTTGAGAGTTTTTATTAATGTAGGCATTTAATGCTATTAATTCATCTCTTAACACTATTTTACCTGTATCTTATAGAGTTTGATATATTTTCATTATTATTCATTTCAATGCATTGTTTTCTTTTCCTTGAGACTTCTTCTTTGATCCATAGATTATTTAGAACTGTATTGTTTAGTGTTTGGGGATTTTCCTTTTTGTTACTGATTTTTAGTGTGACTTCACTGTGATCGGAGAACATATTGTATTAGTTTATTAGCACTGCCATAACAAAATATCACAGTCTAGGTGGCTTAAACAACAGAAGTTTATTCTCATAGTTCTGGAGGCTGTAAATCCAATGTCAAAGTACTAGCAGGTTTAGTTTCTGCTGAGGCTTCACTCCTCAGCTTGCAGATGACCACCTTCTAATGAGTCCTCACATGGCCTTCCCTCTGTGCACACGTATCTCTGGCATTTCTTTCTTTTCTTATAAAGATACCTGTCATATTGGATTAGCACTTTGCTCTTATGATCTCACTCAACCTTAATTATTTTCTTTAAAAGCCTACCTTCAAATACAGTAACATCGGGGGTTAGGACTTCAACATGTGAATTTTCGGAAACAATTCAGTCTATTACACACACTATGTATGATTTCAATTATTTTTAATTTGTCTAGGTTTATTTTATGGTCCAGGATATGGGGTCTCTCTTGGTATATGTTGTGTGAGCACATGGGAAGAATGTGTGCTTTCTGCTGTTGTTAGATGGAGTGTTCTATAAATATCACAAGTTTTCGATCAATGATATTGTTGAGTTCTATATTTTTACTGACTTTTCGCCTATTTTTTTCTGTTGGTATTCGAGAGGAGGTGTTGGAGTCTCTAATTATAATTATAAACTTGTTTATTTCCCCATTCAGTTCTATTAGTTTTTGCCTCATATTTTGCAGCTCTATTGTTTGGTGTATACACATTTAGGATTGCTACATTTTCTTGATGCATGAGTCTTTTTCTCATTATTTAACATCCCTTTCTGTTTCTGGTTATTTTCTGTGCCCAAAGTCTACTTTATCTGATATTAACATAGCCACTCTTATTCTCTTGGTTAATGTTTAAATGATATATCTTTTTCCATCTTTTTACTTTCAACTTGCCTGTGTTATTATATTTGAAGTTACTTTCTTATATATAGCTTATAGTTGGGTCATATTAAAAAAAAAACAAACTCCATAAATTTCTGTCTTATTTGGAACACCTAACCATTTATATTTATAGTAGGCAGAACAGTGTCTCCACACAGATGTCCACATCCTAATCCCCAGAACCTGTGAATATGTTACTTTACATGGCAAAAGGTAATTAAGGTAGCAGATTGAATTAAGGTTGTTAACCAGCTGACCTTAACATGGGGATAACTCAAATATCTGGGTGGGAACAATGTAATCACATGGGTCCTTAAAAGTGGAAGAGGAAAGCACATGAGGTCAAAGTAATGCAATGTGAGAAGGATGCAACTTGCCTTTGCCAGCTTTGCAGATGGAGGAGGGAGCCACAAGCCAAGAAATGCAAGCAGCTTCCAGTAGCTGGAAAAAGCAAGGAAACAGATTCTACGCAGCCTACAGAAAAGAAGGAAGACTTGTTGACTCCTTAATTTTAGCACAGTGAAACCTGTGTCAGGCTTCTGACCTAAAGAATTGTAACATAATAAATTTATATTGTTAATGCCATTAAGTTTGTGGCAATTTGTTACAGCAGCAATAGAAAAGCAATACATTTAATGTAATTATTAGGGTTTGTTTTTACTCTTTGTATTCTGTTTGTTCTCTGTTTTTCATTTCTGTTTTATTTCCCTTGAGTTCTGTGGATTATTTAAACTTTTTTTTTTTTTTTACGAATTACATTTTATTTACGTGTTTTTGAGTATTTTGTGTTAGATAGCTTTTTTTAAAGCTTTTTTTTCTGCTCTAGGTATTACATTATATAACCTAACTTCTCAGTCCACTGCTTCTATCATTTTACTCTCCTCCATTTATAATTGTCCTAACTATTTCCTCTACATACATTTGGAACCACATCAGATAGTGTAATACTTTTTCCTACAGCTGTTGAACATAATTTAGAAAATTTAAGAAGAGAATGAAAATCTATTGTATTTATCATATTTTTGCTTACTGCTTTTTTTTTCCTATCATGAGGTTTAAGCTTCTTCCTTTTATTTCTTTTTTGTTTAGAGACCCTCCTGTAACCACTCTTTTAGAATAGTATACTGTGGACAAATTCTCCTAGTTTTCCTTTATTTGATAATGCCTTGATTCCCCTTCATTTCTGAGGGACATTTTACTTGGCATAGGATTCTGGGCTGACAGTAATTTTCTGTCAACACTTGAAAATTACCGTGCCTCTTTCTTTGGCTCTATGGTTTCTGATGAGAAATCCACTGTCAATGTAATTATTTTCCCCATAGATAAGATGTTATAGTTCTCTAGATACTTTCAAGGTTGTTTTTCTTGTTTTTAATTTTCAGAAGTTTAGTGATATGTTTCTGCATAGATTTCTTTATGTTTATCCTGCTTAGGGTTTGTTCAGTTTTTCGAATCTATACGTTTCTGACTCTTGCCAAATATGGAAAGTTTTGTCATTATTTCTTTGAGTACATTTTTAGCTGTGCACTCTTTCTCCTCTCCTTCTGGGGCTCTGGTGACACAGATATTAGATCTTCTGCGATAGTCCCCCTGGCCCCTGAAGCTCTTTTTATTTAATTTTTAAAATATATCTTTAAAATTATAGTTGGCATACAATACTATGTTTCAGGGGGACAACATAGTGATTAGACATATATAACTCAGAAAATGATCACCCCAATAAATCTAGTGCCCCTCTAACACCATACATAGTTATTATAATATTATTAGTTATATTCCTTATGCTATACCATTTCCATGACTATTACAAATTAAGTACCAATTTGTACTTAAAAAATTATTTATTTAAATTAGTTTCAAGTAAATAGTACACTGGTTAGACATCTATATAGTTCATACAATGATCCATCCAATTGCTCTCTCCCTCCCCTGGCCCTCCACCTAGCCAACATATTAATGCTAATTTCATTCCTTATGCCGTGCTACCCATCATTGTTACCATCTATCAACTACTGATTTGTACTTCTTTAATTCCACATCCCATTCTCCCAGCCCCCCAACCCCCTTACCCTCTGTCCATCACCAAATTGTCCACTATATTCGTGGGTCTGTTTCTGATTTGTTTGTTCTTTTTGTTTCTTAGATTCCACATATAAGTGATATCATAAGGTATCTATCTTTCTCCTCTGACTTATTTCACTCAGCATAATAACCTCTGGGTCCCTCCATGTTGTTGTAAATGGTAGGATTTCATTTTTTCAAATGTAATATTCCATTCTATATGTGAACCATAATTTCTTTATCCAATCATCTGTTGACAGGCATTTAGGTTGCTTCCATATCTTGGCTATTGTTAACTGTGCTGCCATGAATATTGGGGTGCATAGATCTTTATGAATTATTTTTTTGATTTTCTTTGGGTAAATACCCAGAAGTGCAATTGCGGGGTCAAAAGGTAAATCCATTTTTAATTTTTTGAGAAACCTCCAGACTGTTTTTCATTGCAGCTGTACTAATTTGCAATCTCACCAGCAGTGTACGAGGGTTCCCTTTTCTTCGCATCCTCACCAACACTTGTTTTTTGATTTATTGATGATAGCCATTCTGATAGGTGTGAGGTGATATCTTATTGTGGGTTTAATTTGCATTTCTCTGATGTTTAATGACCTTACACATCTTTTCATATGTCTTTTAGCCATCTGTATTTCCTCTTTGGAGAAGTATCTCTTCAGGTCTTCTGCCCATTTTTTAATTGGATTGTTTATTTTTTGTTGTTGTTGAGTTTTTGAGTTCTTTATGTATTTTGGATATTAACCCCTTATCGGATGTATCATTAGTGAATATTTTCTCTCAATTGGTTGCCTTTCTGTTTTATTACTACTTTCCTTTGCTGTACAAAAACTTTTTAGTTTGAGGTAGTCCCATGTGTTTATTTTTTATTTTGTATCCCTTGCCTGAGGAGATATATTCAAAAAGAAATTGCTGTTAATAATATCATAGGGTTTACTACCTATGTTTTTTTCTAAAAGTTTTGTGGTTTTGAGTCGTACATTTAAGTCTTTAACCCATATTGGGTCTATTCTTATATACAGTGTAAGAAGGTGGGCCAGCTGCTGCTGCTGCTGCTGCTGCTGCTGCTGCTGCTGCTGCTGCTTCTTCTTCTTCTTCTTCTTCTTCTTCTTCTTCTTCTTCTTCTTCTTCTTCTTCTTCTTCTTTTTCTCGTATCTGTCCAATTTTCCCAACACCATCGATTGAAGAGACTGCAATTTGTACTTCTTAATCCCCTCTGCCTTTTTCACCAACTCCCTCAACCTCCCTACCATCTGGTAATCCTCAAAACGTTCTCTGTATCTATGAGTTTGTTTCTATTTGTTTATTTTGTTTAGGTTCCACATATACATGCAATCGTGTGGCATTTGTCTTCCTCTATCTAACTTACTCTGCTCAGCACACTACTCTCTAGGTCCATCATGAAATACCTTTTCCCATCCCCTTACTTTTAGTTTGTGAGTGTCTTTTAATCTGAAGTGACTCTCTTGTAGGCAGCATAAGTATAAGGGTCTTGTTTTCTTAACCATTCTGCCACCCTATCATTTGATTGGAGCACTTAACTCTTTTTCATTTGAAGTAGTCATTAATAGATACGTAGTTATTGCCATTATTTATTCATATTTTTGCTACGTATTTTTTCTTCTTTCTAAAGAAGTTTCCTTTAACATTTCCTGTAATGGTGGCTTGGTGATGATGAACTCCTTTAGTTTTTCTTGTCTGGGAAGATCTTCGTCCTTAGACTCTAAATGATTCCTTTGCTGGATAAAGTAATCTTGGTTGTAACCTAGGGTTTTCATCATTTTGAATATTTTGTGACACGTCCTTCTGTCCTGCAAAGTTTCTTTGGGGAAATCAGCTGCCAGTCTTATGGAAGCTTCCTTGTAGGTAACAACTTGCTTTTCTCTTGCTGCTTTTAAGACTTTCTCTTTGTATTTAACATTTGGCATTTTAATTATGATGTATCTTGGTGTGGGCCTCTTGGATTCATCTTTTTTGGGGACTTTCTGTGCTTCCTGGGGTTGTATGTCTACTTCCTTCACTAGATTAGGGAAGATTTCCATCATTAGTTCTTCAAATAGTTTTTCAATTTCTTGTTCTTTTTCTTCTTCTGGTACCCCTATGATGCAATGTTGTTACATGTGATGTTATCCCATAGGCTCCTTACGTTATCTTCATTATTTTGGATTTTTGTTTTCATGTTGCCATTCTGATTGGGTGTCCTCTGCTATCGCATCCTTTATTTTGGTGATTTGATCCTCTGCTTCCTCCACTCTGTTGATTCCCTCTAATACACTCTTCATCTCAGATATTTTTAGTCTTCATTTCTGACTGGTTTCCTTTTATAATTTCCATTTGTTTTTATGGTTTTTATCTCTTTTTTAAAATTCTCATTGTAGTCATTTACTCTTCCCCTAAATTCCTTGAACATCCTTATAACCCGTGTTTTGAACTCTGCATTTGATATATTGCTTGTCTCCACTTTGGTGAATTCTTTCTCTGAAGCTTCATTTTTTCAGGTGGGACATGTTTCTTTGGCTCCTCATTTTGGCTGCTTCTCTGTCTGTTTCTATGTTTTAGGTAGGGCTCCTGAATCTCCCAGTATTAGTAGAGTGACTTTACGTAGTAAATGTGCTGTGGGGCCGTTTGGCATAGACCTGAGAGGGGTCCAGCTACAGGCCAAGTTCAGGTGCAGCCTGTGAACCTCTGGGAACACCTGGTAAGAATTACAAGCAATCCGCATATGGCTGCCACCATTGCTGGGCTTATAGGTGCCTCAAAGGGTCAAGTCCGAAACCAAGGCTGGCTGCCACTAGTGCAGGGTTTGGGGCTGCTTAGCAAGAGGTGCAGGGCATGCCAAGGCCAAATGCTGCTGCTTTGGGTTTTGACAGCCTTTGAGAGATTTTATGAAAGTTCATAGCAAGAGCCAAGACAGTCCATTTGTATGAAATGAAATCACTGGAAGCAGTTTGGGTGGACCCACAAGTTGGGAGAGGTAGAGTCTCAGGGAATCTCCTGGGCGGAGTTACCTATGTTATCCAAGTTGATGGCGCCTGTGTCTGCAGGCTGGGAGCAGGGAGGGCTCAACAAAGGAACAATGGCTTCTGCCTTTACTTCTATTTGGGAGCAAGCTGCCCCTCCAGCACTTTCCATATATCCCGACAGCTCAGTACCTTCCTGTATCTCCCTGGTGCTCCTTAAGCAGCTGTCCCAATGCTAGAGCTCAAAGCAAGTGAGTCCATCAGAGATTAAGACTGGGCGCGAGCCTTTTAAAAGAAGGTCTCTGCTTGCCACAGCCCTCTGTCTCACTCAGCTACAACCTCTGCTGGTTTTCAAAGCCAGAGGTTGTGGGAATGTCTCTTCCTGGCACTGGAGCCCTGAGCTAGGGAATCCAGTGTATGGCCGAGATCCCTCGCTCCTCAGGTGCGGAGGTGGCTCTGCGGCTAAGATAGCTCTCTTGATTCTTGATCACCACTCGCAGTTATAGGACAGAGCCATTTTGCATCTCTGCTATGCCTCCCATTTTGAGGTGACCTATTATTTGAGGTGACCTAGTTGTAGGGCTTCTGTTCAGCCAGACTTCTGGTGACTCCATATACTGGTTGCTCTATGGTTTTGTTATAATTTTGGTGTGGTTTCTAGAGAAGGCGTGTACAGCCTTTACCTTCTAGCCATCTTGAATCTCATGTTCAATTTTTTAGCAGTTATTTTCTCACTGTTTTTCAGACTAGATAAATTCTATTGCTCTACTATTTCTCTGGTTCTTTCCCTTGTTTCCTCCATTCTGTTGTTGAGATCTTCCAGAGTTTTTTATTTTGGTTATTTTTCAATTCTAAATTTTTTTTTGTTTTTTTAATATCTTCTCTTTGCTAAGACTTTCTATTACTTTGTCGAGGCTTTTAACTTTTTGAAACGTGTTTAAAGGGTGTTCAAAATTGCTCATTGAAACATTTCTATCAAGGCTACTTCTAAATCATTGTCAGATAATTCTAGCATTTTTGTCATCTCAGCGTTGGCAACTATTGATTTTCTTTTTTCATCCAGTTTTACATTTCCTGGTTCATGGTGTGATGAGTAATTTTTTATGGGAATCTGAACATTTTGTACATTAGATTATGAGACTCTAGATCTTATTTAATTCTTCTGATTTATCTGTATCTGACACTGCTATAGCAGGGGAAGAAAGAGTGTTACCTCATTGCTACCAAACGGAGTTAGAAGTTATGCTTCTCATTTAGCCTCCTTTGACATCTGAGTGGGGAGGCTCTTTCTTACTGCTAGGCCAAGGTGGGAGTTCTAGGTTATTGTTTAGTTTCTGCTGACACCATGGTGGAGGTGGCCTTGCTATAATGAAATTCCTGAATTTCTACAGAGCCTTCTCTGATATTACCCACTGTGGGGAATCGGAGGGGTACCTGGTTACTGCTGGGAGGGGGTGGAATTCCAAGCTCCCCAGTGGTCTTCTCTGGCACTGTGGGAGGACCTTATTCCTGGCTGGTGGAGAAGAAAGTCGTAGCTCTCTATTTGGCTTTCTCCAAATCCCCCCTAGCAGGGGTGTTGAGGCACCTCATTACTGCCTCATGAGGGTGTAAGTAGGCTCTGCACTTAGCCTTTGCTGGTGTGGGGAGAGGTGAGGCCACAGTTTTTTTGTGTGTGTGTGATATTTTTCTGGAGTACAGCAGTTCTTATTTAAAGTGTTCTGTCTCTCTGGGCTACCCCTTTCCTCATCCATTGGCTAGAGAGAGTGGGCTTTCATTGGGGCTTATTTTTTCTGTGCTCATTGCCCTTTCTGGGTTGTCATATTGTTCAACTCCAAGTCTGGTATATATGAGGCAGAAAGAAAACTCAGGAACTCACTTGCATCTCTTTTCTAGGGTCCTGAGGTCCCTAGCTAGTCTGCTGCCTTTTCTCCACCTTTCAGAGTTGTCTTGTTTTTATTTTATGTATAATGTTCATCATTTTAGTTGTATGTAGTGGAAGGAATAAAAAAAAAAATCTTTACCACATCTTCCTAAAAGTAGAAATCCCAAGGGGCTACATTTTTTATGATTCCTTTGGTATTTCTGTTTCAAATGCATAAGTGCCAAGCACTCTTTGGGAAACACTACTTTTAGCAGATAACATTTGATCTCTTGTGAGGGACTTATCTGCATTTATTCATCTTTTCATTTGACAGATATTTTTCTAGGTTTAGAGGATACCACATTGGCTTCTTAACTGGTCTCTCTGTGTCCACTTGTGCCTTCTCCCTAATAAAATTTATTCTCCACATGGTAGCCAGGATGAGCCTTTATAAAGGTAAAGTAAATCATGAACTCTTCTCCTTAAAATACTCCAGTGATTTCCCACCATAATTCAGAATGAATTCAGAGTGTTCACTATGAGTAGTAATTCAAGTAAGAAAAATTCTGGTGTGAGGAGTTCTGAATTCTAGCCCTAGCTCTGCCACCAGATAAGAGTGTGACCTTGAGAAAACATCTCATTTCTCTGGGCCTCTCTTTCTCTGACTTAAAAATAAGGGAGATTGGTGAGCCATCCCAAACTCATCACTCTCCCTAATATTCTGTGAAGATAACATACATGAAAACTTATATACTGTATCTAAATTTTTTAATGTTTTTATAAAAGTATAAATTTCCTCGTCTCCGAATAAATCCAAAAAAATATCTACAATGATGTTACTTAGAATAAAAGTCTTACTATAATCTATATAATCACTGTAAAATCTTCACATTCTCCTCACTTTTTGATTGTTATTCTTTTTGCCTGGAAAGCTCTTCTCTAAGATACCATGATGGCTGATATCTCATCACCCTTGCTCAAGGTCACCATCACAATGAGGTATTCCCTGATACTACTCTATTTTCAGCTGAACCCCTGTCTCCTCCCCTGCACCTGGCAATCACTATCCTTTTCTCCACTTCCTTAGCACGTAGCACCTATTTATTCTGTGTATTTTATTTACCGATATTCTATTTATTTTGCTTATCTATCCCATCATTATCTTCTTATAGAATGTAATTTCTATAATTGCAGAGGTTGTTTATTTTATTTTCCAAATGTTTCTTAGGGTCTGTATATTCGACAATTTTAAAAGTATCATGTGCTCAAAAAGATTTGTTCAATGTGTGGACACTGAGAAGAAATTAATATTAAGGTGGATTCCTTGTGTTTAACTGGGCCCAAATTCAAAATTAAGAGTATAGTAGCCATCTACTGACCAGGGGCTTTCACATGCTCTGCACACCAGGAAGAGCCCCAGTTTTAACTCTTAGCTTTGTGTACTATGCCTGGCCTGTTTGCCTCCTCAGAGTCCACCTTGCAGGGAAGTTTCTTGTTTCTTCATTATCATACTACCACTAGACCAATAGTCTGCAACTTGCCACGACCAATCAAAAATACACCAAATGTACCTTTATTTTCACCTTTACCGACCAATCTGAGCTGTTAATATCTGAAGCCTTCATTCGCATAAGTGCACCTTTGAAGGAATTCTAGATGGGAACTTTTTCTATGAAAGATGGCTTCTCCTTTCCCCCCGGGGAGACTGTGTCTCCTTGGTTTGCAAACCGTTTTCTTGACTAGTCACTCTTTTTCTTTCCGGTGACTTTTAGTGGATTTGTTAACAAACGAATGGTTAAATTCATGCTAGTTGGGCAATTTAACTTTGCTTTGTCACAATAATGATAAAGAGGAAAGCCTGAAGTCCTTAGACCCTTCTTTTCATTAGCTTTCAGGTTTGTTAGCATATATCAGTTATTCTGCACATTGAACTAAACTCCAGAAGGTGCATTTGATTTAACTGCAATATCAAATTAACATGGGGAATCAAATTCCAGCAGCATTTGGAACACACGAGAACAATATTTATGCCAACAAAATGTGCAATATACCATCTACAAAACCTAACAAGATTTTATAGGTCAGAGTATGATCTCACGCAGAATGAAAACACGAATTTACTCCACACACAGGACTGTTATCAAGACTTTTACGTGGATGTTTTAGCCCTTGGCTACTTCACTAAATGTAGGTGCTGAGCTATGACTGGAGATGTAGGGGAAGTGTGCGGAATCCTTCTTGGTGTGTGCATTTGTATGGACCTGGAAACCTTAGCTGGTGTCTTATCTGCTCACTTGCATTTCCCCTTAGAAATGAATTGCTGATGTGTGAACCAGGAATGGCTGAAAGGGAGAGCTGGAACTATTATTTTCTTAATTTGTTTTGAGCTGGGATTTATCCTACTGTTAATAATCCTAAAATGCCACATGGACAGGAGCATTTTGTTTGAAAAAAAACTGGAGGCATAGATGTTCAAATTTTCAGTATGGCCAACAACTGAGTTTGATGAATATTTAAGGGTATAAGAGAAAAGACTTTTTAAATATAATAAATCTTGATTTCTTTTAAGCCAATTTTTCTGATTACCTCAACATTCTTATGTAGCAGTGCCTAGCCAAATCCTGAGTCTTAACTATGAAATGTAGAAAAAATAAAGAAACTGAAGCCTGAAGGAGAATCTTCAGTTTATTTAGCATCTGTGCCTTTGGCTTCCTTCCAATTATTCTGGGTCTGTGTAGATTTCTGCTGAGTTTTCAGTAACAAGTGAGGCCTGATATTTCCTAAATCTATCCATGAGGTCAATTTTATTTTTTGTGTGACCATTTATCTGATTTATTAACAAACAATTGAGATGAGAAACAAACTGGCCTGGACAGAGGCCACTTTCCTAATTCATGTTAGCATATGAGAAGGTTGCAACATCTTTATTCTCTACAAAAAAAAAAAAAAAGGAAAAAAAAAGAAAAAGAAAAAAAAGGACCTCCCCCCCAAAACAAAACAAAACAAAACAAAACAAAAAGCAAAGCAAAAAAGCCCCAAACCAACCAAACAAAATGTTCTCGTCTATGGATTTTGCAAAATCTCTAAATTGTCTTATGCTCTCCCTGAGAACGATTTTGCTCATTAGGTATTGCAGACATTGTTAGTAGTATTTACCTCTTGCTCTTTTGTTTTATGGAGAACTAGGGCTTACAAAAAAATTCCATACATCATTTAAAGGAAGATAGATTGGAAATGGAAGCCATCATTAAGTCCTGAAACATGAAATCCTCAGTCTGAACAGTAGCTTAAAAAAATTCATCCCTTCTTAGATAAACTGACTTGTTAAGCTAGACCAATGAGAGAATCATGTCCAATATGGTGTGTTTATAATGTTACAGGTTATTTCCTTTACTTTCCTAATATGTTTTTAAAATTTGTTTCAAGTTGATCCAGCTGCCTCTAGTGGAGTATACTGAAAGCAAAACTGTCCTAAGTATGATAGCAGTTGTTGAAAAACTGACTCGATTGGAACTGCCTCGACAGTAAAGTTGTGCTTTGTAAAAGTCATACACTCAGAATATTTGCCCTTGTGATAAGCTTTCATATGATGTCTGTCCTGATGGTAACACTGAGAGCATACAGCCTCCCATCTTCTGTTTCTGAATTATAAATCTTTCTAAGAAACCAAAGAAAGACAAGAGATGTTATACACATTTATCAATTCAGGTTCAACATTTTCTACACTGATTTCACAGTTATTTTTGTTAGCTACTCCATGTATCACAATGTGGACTCTATTCTCATTACCATTAACTATGCACATTTAGATTTACTTTATGATTTTGGGCCTGATGAGTGTATTATTTCCAAGTAGGTAGATAATATGACAATATTTTGTTTTAGGTGAGTCTCTGGAAGGAAATGGAATTTATAAAAATAATCTAATCCATGTCGATATTTTCCAGCTCATCTTGGTGCTCTTTTAATCCAAGCTTTTTCTTAAATACTGTATTTGCAATTTAAGCACTGCCACATGCTGCCACTGCTGTTACAAAGATACATTAGATTGATAGAATAATGCTGCATTCTTTATGACTGGAGAAAATAATGACTTCCTCTGTTCTTTCTAATCATGTTTTTATGGTTTGTTTTCCAAAATATTGCATACTTGACCTTAAAAGGGGAAGACAACTGCACATTTCATTTAACGAGTAATAAAAAGTTGGGTTCTCATTTTGCATTTAAACCTATGGGGAATACATTTTACTATAAGATATTTTCATTATGATCCCCAGGTCTCAGAGAATTCTGGCTGACTGGCTGCTTGAGGACTGTATGTCTCAATAATTGAAAATAGACGCAATGGACTTTGACCTATTTTACTTTCTGTGCCTCCAAGTTGAAACTACTTTCCAGTCTCCCATGAGATTTTAGGAAGCCACTATTTCAAGGGAAAAACAAAACAAAACAAAAAACTCATGCTTTATTTTGCCCCCTTCATCACTATGTTACCTTTCAATGGTTCTCCCATTACAAATTTTAGACTAAAGGGTGATAATGATACTGTTTGTTGCACCTTATTTAAAGGTAGAGCACTTTCTAAATGTGCTCTTCTAAGAGAAGCATGTTATTTGTACAGTTTTCTTCTTTTAAGTACATGTTTAAGAAACCTGGTCTTCTTCAAACCTTCAGTTCTCTTATATCAGGCAATGTGTTTGTCCAACATCATTCATATAAATGGAAAGGTCCCAAACAGAACATAAGGATAGTTAAAATAAAAGTGTTTTAAACACTTTTATAATTCCATTTCTTAGGAAATGTAATGACATTGTGGATAAGACAAAAAGCTAATTTGGAACTTCCCCCTTAGTTGTTAAAAACCTGAACTCCCCAATGTTTGCTACATAGATCTTATTCCTAAATCATGAGGTTGAGAGATAAAATAAGTTTTATCTAAAAAAATGAAAACGTTCACAAAATTTTCACCCGTCAATTTGGGGCCAGAGACTTTTAATAAAAATGCCCTACATTTGTATAATGCAGTGTCTAAACACTTCAGTAATTCTGAATAACTCAGTAAATGGCGAAATTTACATATGACTCTGATAAACCATAGATTTTAGAATTTTTACCATAGTAATTGAAGATTGTGTAATATTCAGCCTTAAGAAGTCTTTGGAAATTTCAAGTAATATATCTTAGAAAATATATTTCAAGGAATCTGTATGCTTTATTTTATTCTAACTAACAACAGAAAGTATCATTTTGATAAATCTGTTTTCTTCTTGGGCTGATTGTACAAGTTCTCTTTGAGGTTCTGTTACTCTGATTATGCTACTCTTAGCTTCAGTGGAGTATTGAATCCATGTTTCATAGCCTCTTTCCAGAATTAATGATTAGTTTTAATGAAGTATAAAATATTCATAATCCATCTAATTCATTTAATGATCATTTAAGAATTTGATGTTTCTATTGCCTTCTAACAGTGTAGAAAACATGTTTCTTTTATCACTAAGATTTATTTGATGAATGTCAACTCTTTTTAAAATATCTAAGTGGATAAGCCTTAAAATTTACTCAGAAATTAGTGACTAAATTATCACTCAGTCTATATATAATCCAGGTAATGTACTGCCACTTTCTAAATGAGTTTTTGAGACTTGTTATTTTAAGTCTTTATAATTGACACTTATAATCATAGAAGCTCATTCCATAAAGGAGAATCTTTGCAAAACCTGTGCGGAGGTTCATGTATTTATAGGAGGGGTGGCATTGGGGGTAATTTTACAATCACTACGCAATGAGCATGCTAAGTAATTATACATGACTTATTTTGCAGTATGAAGTTGTATGTTTGGAAAGCATATCACACCTCAATAATTGTGGATTGTGCCTAATTTTAGTTTCTCAGCTCTGACTGCTGGTTTCCTCATCATTGCTTGCAGTAGAAGGACAGAGTAGGAAGCCATGGGACTTTCTTATAGATCAATGGAAGGATTTAGATATAGGATCTTGGAACTGTTAGGGACTTTGGAACTCATCTAATCCAATCCCTTAATTTTATAGAGGAGGAAACTGGGACTTAAGTTGGTTAAGCAACTTGCTCAAGGTTCCACAGTTATTAAATTGTGGGCTCATTCTACTTCTGGGCTATTGCCATACATTCCTAAGTGTTACTTCTGTGGTGTGTAGATGGGCTTTCTTAGGCCTGGTATCTTTGGACTAGATGAATTCTCTTATCTGGTTTTATTTCATTTTTTAGACATCAACCTTTGCTTTCAGTGCCATCTTGTTCTATTTCCTCTGGTGGCATCTGAATCTTTGCAAATGTCTTACTGTAGCTATGTTAAGCTTGAGGATTCTGAGACATCAAACCAGAAGTTTGGCATAATGTGGATCGAGTGAAAGTAAATTAGGAGTTATTGAAATGTACACTAGGGAACTCAGTCGCAAAATTGACAGAAAGACTAAGACATACAAGTCTTCTAATGTGTTTCATGATGCATTTTTTTTGTGTCTGCATTATCTGCATTACTAATTTTTATAAGCATTTTTTATTGAAGCCAGAGCAAGAAGAATGGGAAGTTTATGAAAGGATAAAAACATTTATTTCTCAATTTCCTTGAGCTGTAGTATGAATCCCTTGACCCTGGTGGCTGTTCATAGAAACATGTGTTTGTCAGAGAAAAAGATACCACCTGGTATCCAGTCAGTGAAACACTCATTCTTGCGTGTGTGTGTGTGTGTGTGTGTGTGTGTGTGTGTGTGAGAGAGAGAGAGAGAGAGAGAGAGAGAGAGAGAGAGAGATTCTGTTTTCTTTGGGCTGGCTATGGGATATTACTCAACAATCTACCTTGAATTCATTGTAAAAATTTCCCCTGGACTCTTTAACAACTATATTTTGTATTTTTTTACTTTAATAACTGTCAGTATTGAAGATACCTTAAGAAAGCTCCTTTAAGATATTTGTTACAATACATGAAAACCTTCTTGGCTTTCAGCTTTCATTTTCATGAAGTTCTTTTCTCAGTGATAGTTGTAGGGATGTTTGTGCCATTGCGGGATTACATGTTTCCACCTTTATGTTACAGAATAGGAGGGCTGGCCTCTTAAGTGTGTGTGGATGTACTTAGAGCTGGTTGTGGTTGACACAAAATAATTAGAACTGTAAACTATTATGTAACTCTTCTATTATTTATTGAGAGCTGTAGTTAAAATGCTGGCACTGGCCAGTTACCAGGCTCGATTCCATCTTATAAGTGAGGCTAGCCCAGTAAGAATTTGATGCTTTCTTTTCTGAAACAAACAGAAACAGCTTTGGAATTGTCAGGAAATAACAGCAGCTCTTGAAGGCTAATCATTACCAGCTTTTATCATGTTGTTGTAATTGTTGCATGAATTCTGCTTCAATCAGGGAAAAATATGCTTAAGTGCCAGTAAAAATTTTTATGCTGCTATGAAATTTTGCAATTTATGGCTTTGCACAGATTTGCCTGTTTACTAGGCAACACCTTATGTGTCATACACTCAAATTATTCCTTAATCCCTGACATCAAACTCTAGCTTGAAAAAACATCACCACCACTAACAAAACCATAACAAACTTTTATAACATAGAGTTAAGTCTGATGACAAAAGTGAAATGGAAGTTGTGATGCTGAAAATAAGCACTATTAAAAAATACACTGGATGGGAAATAATAGGAATCTTTAGGGCTTAACTGTATTTATCTCAGGAAAAAAAGAAAGTGGTTCCAAATGAATTTAATGATCATGTAGTTCTCTGATTGGCCATTAAGCGAGCCAGGTTTTTGGCACTTAAGCAATCATATTTGTGATGCTGGTTTTAATTAAGAAGTATGATGCAGGGTATTCAATGACCAGGGAAGTGTGGTATTGCTGCTTGCTTGCTGTGCATCCATATGCATTAGAGAGAAGATAAAACCCTGAGATATAAAGGCTCTCTTTCTTCATCTTCAAATAGACAGTCAGTCTGAGACTGTGCATCACTGCACATACCAAGTCTTAGAATCTACATGAAATCTGTGCATTGTAATTTAACAGGCAAGAAATTGCAACTTGTTTCTAAAAGCAATACCAAATTAAATGGCAGGGCCAGAACCAGAGACACTTCAGAGATGTTTGAATACTCAGAATGGTATTAGAGAAACCCTAGATTCAACGTGGGAGCAGCCGTAGCAACTTCGGTTTGTGGTTTGGAAGTGCTTTCTGATTCGAATGCTTTAGTGTTTTGAGTTTCTGTTATTATTGTTCTCAAGCAGCCTAAATGATATTTCATAAATAGTCACTGTGTCAAAAGTAACAGAAGCCAAGTTCTGAGCAGAAGTGCCCTAAGGTTCATTTTAGCACAACTCTCACATATAGGAAATGCTTCCTAGGTGAGAGCTAGTGGCCTATATACCTAAGAAATGGGAGATTTGAGTTCAAACTGTGGCTAAACTCTGATCTTCTGTACTGGATCCTCACCTTTAAGTTTGAGAAGCACTGCTCTAGAAAATAACTCTTCTAAAGCAGGGTTGCATTCCTCCCTGCCATCGGTCCTTTGCTTTACAGGCTCAGTGTCTTAGGAGCTGGAAGTCATGACCGCTGAGGGCATGTGGAAGTTTTCACTATGAAGAACTAATGAGGACAAGCTGTCACTGAGCTGTTCTGCTTATTAAAGCAGCTTCCACATGAAACTAGGCTTCTTCTTCCTAAGTACCTGCAAACCCACTTTCCCCTTCTCCCCTTTCCCAGATTCCCTGGGGGGTTTTTTGCCTGCCTTTTTCTATTATCAGCGTTGACCTATGGCGTAATTTTATGTCCTAGAAACATCTTCTACTCCAAAGTTCTCTTCCCTCTGTCTGATATTTAAGAGTTGAAATTACACCTATTAAGTTCCTTCCTTGTGAGGCATTGTCCTGTGTTAAAGCAGAAAGCCTCCAGGAGAGCTTAGTCCACCTTTCAGGGCTTTGCTGTCATCGTCTGTAAAACTAGAGGGTTGCAGAAGAACATATCCAATGGTGTTTTCTTTCTTAAAATTGATAACACATAAAACTTTATTAGAATCTTCCTGAAGAAACTGAAACCCACCTATATAAGGGACAGGAGAAGAAAATGTATAAAAGTTAGGAATTAGGTAAGTAAGAGATTAGCCAAGAAGGTTATAAAAGAACATATAGTTCAAGGGAACAAAAATTAATCTTTAACTTCAGTAAACTTAATCACCTGCCACCTGTATATTTTTAAATGTGAGGTTATATGAAAAACATCAATTATTTTTATGCTTGCATGTGGTAAATGGAGAAAATAATTACTTAGAGTATTTCTAAGTATTTGCTACCTAATGGCTTATGTTTTAAAATAAAAATGATATTGTTTTAAATTTTTCAAACAACTATAGAATATGAAAATGTCTTAAAAACTAAATGCTGTGATTTGTTAAATGAACATAAGGAGAAAAAAGGTCGAGGAGGTGTTTCCACTTAAAAATCCTTTGGATAAACCTCATGAGTGTGCCTTCATGAGTGGATATCCACATAGATCATGGGGCACAAAGCATGCAAAAAGCAGTGGATAGTCCCTGGTAAGTAGGAACAGCAGGAAATGACATCAGATTTATAGAGAGACGTGAGGACTGGTGGGGCATGAATCCTGAATATATCAATGACATCCTCCATGCCATAAGAAATTTTATCGCTTTCCTCCATTAGGACTGGTACTACTACTTGAGAGTGGGACTTGTCAGTAACAGGGTGAACAATTTTTTAACTAATTTTTTAATTTTGGAATTATAGTTAGTATACAATATTATATTAGTTTGGAGTACAACATAATGGTTAGACATTTATATAATTTACAGTGTGATTACTCAATAAATCTGGTACCATCTGACACCATACATAGTTATTACAATATTATTGACTATATTCTTATGGCTATACTTTATATCCCCATGACTATTTTGTAACTACCAATCTGTACTTCTTAATCTCTTCCTCTTTTTTCACCCATCCCCCCAACCCTCCTCCAATCTGGCAACTCTCAAAATATTCTCTGTATCTGTGAGTTTGTTTCTGTTTATTTATTTTGTTCTTCAGATTCCACATGTAAGTGAAACCATATGGCATTTGTCTTTCACTGTTGACTTACTCCACTCAACACAATAACTTCTAGGTTCATTCATGTTGCAGATGGCAAGATTTTATTCTTTTTTATGGCTGAGGAATATTCAATTGTGTATATATACCATCACTTTATCCACTCATCTGCTTAGGGACACCCAGGTTGCCTTCATATCTTGGCTATTGTAAATAATGCTGCAATGGATGCAAATATTCCTTCAAAGTAATATTTTGGGTTTCTTTGGACAAATACCCAGAAGTGGGATTACTGGGTCTTTCTTTGTGTCTTGTTATAGCCTTTGTTTTAAAGTCTGTTTTGTCTGGTATAAGTATGGATATACCAGCTTTTTTGTTTTTTTCTCATTTCTATTTTCATGAAATATTTTTTACCATTCCTTTACTTTCAGTCTATGTGTGTCTTTTGATCTGAAATGAGTCTTGTGTAGGCAGCATATATAAAGGTCTTGTTTTCTTATCCATTCAGCCACTCTATCTTTTGATTGGAGCATTTAATCCATTCATATTTAAAGTAATTGTCAATAGATATGTAGTTATTACCATTTATTTATATTTTGCCATTATTCATATTTTTTATCTTTCTTCTTTTTTAAAAAGTCCCTCTAACATTTTTTGTAATTCTGGTTTGATGGTGAAAACTCTTTTAGCTTCTTCTTGTCTGGGAAGATCTTCATCTGTCCTTGAACTCTAAATGATAGCACTGCTCGATAGAGTAATCTTGGTTATAGGTCTTGGCTTTTCATCGCTTTGAATATATTATGCCAAATCTCTTCTGGCCTGCAAAATTTCTATCGAACACTTACATGGCAATTTTATGAAAGCTTCCTCGTAAGTATTTGCTTTTCTCTTGCTGTTCTGAAGATTTTCTCTGTCTTAACTTTTGACATTTTAATTATGATGTGTCTTGGTGTGGGCCTCTTTGGATTCATCTTGTTTGGGACTCTGTGCTTCTTAGGCTTATATGTCCATTTCCTTTGCTAGGTTAGGGAAGTTTTCTGTCATTATTTCTTCAAATAGGTTTTTAATTCCTTCCTCTTTCTTTTCTTTTTCTGGTACCCCTGTGATGTGAACATTGGTATGCTAGATGTTGTCCCAGAGACCCTTTAAACTATTCTCATTATTTTTTAAATTCTTTTTTTTTTTTATTGCTGCTCTGATTGGGTGTTTTCTGCTACCTTCTCTTCTAAATTGCTTATTTGATCTGCTTCATCTAATCTACTGTTGATTCCCTTTAATGTAGTCTTCATTTCAGTTATAGTATTTTTCATTTCTGACTGTTTTTTGTTTTGTTTTGTTTTGTTTTCTATCTCTATGTTAAAGTTCTCACTGAATTTCTTTACTCTTCCCCTAAGTTCATTGAGCAACCTTTAGCTTGTGTTTTGAACTTTGCATCTCTGTGGATTACTTGTCTCCATTTTGTTTAATTCTTTTTCTGGACCTTTGTTCTATTTTTTCATTTGGGAAATATTTCTTTGTCCCTTCTCCCACATTTTGTCTGCCTATCTGTGATTGTTTTTATGTATTAGATAGGGTTGCTGTGTCTCCCAGTTGTAATAGAGTGGCCTTATGTAGTAGGTATCTTGCGGGGCCCTAGTTACCTGGGCCACGTGTTCCAGGTGTGTCCCTTGTGTGGGTTGTGTGTACCCTACAGACAACCTGTTATAGTTGAAACTTGGTTTCTATGCACGTCAGTGGGGGAAACTGACTTTTGGTCTGATTGTTTGTGAGGAATGGTCAGTGAGGGGTGGACCCTGGTGCCTGCCTAGTCTGCTTTTTGGATGTGTTATCTTCAGATGCAGCCCCAGGTGGTACTCCAGCTTAATTCAAAGCCAGTTAATGGGAGTGCCAGTCCCAGGGCCTCTTGGGAAGGGCTCCTCCACAGACCAAGTTCAGCTGCAGCCTATGCACTGCCCAATGCCTTGGCAGGAGTCACTAAGCAATCCGCAAATGGCCGCCATCTGTGCTGGGCTTAGAGGTTCCTCCAGAGGTCAAGCTGTAAATCTAGGCCAGCTGCCACTAGTGCCAAGCTTAAGGCTGCTCATCAAGAGGTACAGGGCATCCTAGAGCTCAGAGCTAGAGCTAGAGCTCAGAGCTGGTGAGCCTGTCAGTAAGTGAGTCCTTGCATGGGTCCTTCAAGAGGAACATCTCAATTAGCCACCGTTTCTGATGGTTTTCACAGCCAGAGGTTATGGAGACTTCTATTTCTGGTACTGGAACCCTTGGATGGAGAGCCCAATGTGAGGCTAGGACCCCTCCAGGGTCACCTCCATAGTGGAGATATCCCTCCCCATTCTGCAGTTGTGGGATCAGCTCATTCTTTCACCCCTCCTATCAGACTCTAAGTGACCTGTTATGTTTGTCCACAGTTGTAGAATTTCTGTTCAGCCAGAACTCAGGTGACTCCCAGTGATGGTTGTTCTGTAGTTTAGCTGTAATTTTGATGTAGTCATGAGAGGAGACTAGCACAGTATCTACCTACTATGTCATCTTGACTAGAAGTCAACAATGCTTTAGTAGTGTGTGCACTGGAATTTTTCTGAGAAAATATCCTGACAGTCTGGGGGAGAAGATGAGTTTCTGCCTCAGGTATGGTTGATATTCACCAGGGGGAAAATTAATGGGATGAATGGCTAGTTTGCTTTATGTGAGAGAAGAAAAAGATGTGGGTCTTCTTCCCTAATGGAGGTCGTAATAAAAGAGGAAAGGATGCAGAGAAGGAAGGGGATTATGTGTGGGATGGCATAAAAGTGGAGACTAAATGGAGTTTAGGGCAAAATGTCCAGAGAGATGGAGGACTTTTTGAATCAAGAATATCCTTTAATACCTATGAGTGTGTGTGTGTGTGTGTGTGTGTGTGTGTGTGTGTGTGTGTGATTGAAACTGTTCCATGTCCGTATCACGTGGAACGAGGGTACCCTATAGCCTGTGTGGAATAGTGAGATAATCTCTAAATGGAACTGGGATAAATAGAATGAGATCATGGAAATGTAAACTTCTCAGCCTTCTTCAGAAAATTCTGAAGATCTTGGATTTTCTCAAGGAGTCTGAGTCGATCTTGTTTAGGTTTCAATGGACCCAAAGGTCCCCACTGACATCACGAATATGATACTATTCCTATGAAGTGCCCTATTGGATAACTCTCATACCACAGTACTGGACACCCTCACATTATTAAATTTATTGAATTGGTAGTGTCATGCTCTTGGCTTTTATAGAAGAACATTACTAAAACAATCAGGCCTAAATGAAAAATATTGTTTTAAAATGACCCATTATGTGACTACACCTCTATCCACAATCCTATGAGAGAAATTCCCTTCAGAACTGTCAAGAAGACTCTGCTCCACTGGGGAATCTAGTCTGCTCTTATTTTGATCTAAAGAACTGAAGATGTTGTGATGTTCATCTTTTCATCCCAGCTACAAAAAGAACAAAACTCAATATTTTTCTTAGTCACAAAAACTCTTTTAGTCTGCATCATCAGAGGTTTGCTTCTTTTTTTTTTCTGTGGACCTTATTTTTAATTTCTATTGTATTACTGTTTAATGTACTTCATTGGAAGCCGCACAAATCCTCCATGGAAATAGAGTAAGAATAAAATACACCTTTGATTTTGTTCAATTAAAATGAATCACATCAAATGTTAAAACTATTACAGAGTGCCCTGGTATAGCTGCCAGCTGTACCGCCATGCCCATGTGTTTCATTTCTGCACTTAGTATCTTCTCTGAGGATTAGCTGCTCAGTGGGACCAACACCTCCATCTTGTCTCCCATGGAAGTAAAGGTGTAATCATTCGGCTTTACGTCATGCTACCAGCTCCTTTTTTCCTGACATGCATGAGTGAACTTAAATATACAGATTTTTGCACTAGCTTAATAGATTTGCCTATTGGTCTCAGAAATGACACCACTCTTTTTAAAGCAATTTTTTCCCCATAAAATAGATTATCTGGATGAAATTCACATGCAGCGCAACTGGAGAAGATGAATGAAAGCATAGAATAGACAGAGAGGGGAAGAGGTATTTTATGGGTCATGAAACTCAGAGACCAGCACTTTCTCATTTCCCACCATGTATGGCCACTAATTCACACTGCTTAAATGGTGTTCTTCCTCTCCTTCTCAAGCCCAGGGATTTTCAGCTTTGGCACTAATGATATTTTCCTTTTTGTGCAGTATTGTCCTGTGCGCTGTATGATGTTTAGCAGCATCCTTGGCCTCTACCCACTGGATACCAGTAGTGGTATCCTTCATCAAGTTGTGACAACTGAAAATGTTTCCAATACATTTCCAAATATCCCCTGGGGGGCTAAATTGTCCCTACTGATATGTCTAACTTTCCTATCATGGTAGGCTTCATCACTGCTTTCTGATTTATCTTGGCTGCTAGAAGTTTCACCATATTATGGTCATTCCCTCAGCCATGGGCCATGGCTGAATCATCTTTTTTTTTTTTTCTTTCTTTTTATTTTAATGTCTTATGTGCACCTACTCCTTTCTACCTGTTCTGCAGCCAGAACCAAAAGGTGAAGTGGCAAGCACATTTTTCCTGTTCTGTCACAACTTTCTTCTTACCTCTCACTGTCTTTGAGTAGCATCCACTTTTTGGTGATTAGCAATGATGCTGCTAGAACTGTCCTCAGGACTCATGGCTATGATCTTATCACCTTTTTCCTCCTAGTCTCTTGACAGAGTTGAAATAAATCACATTTCTGTTTTCATTATTCCATATATATGTGTATGTATATATTAATCTAACTTTATTAATAAATTTTAACTGTACACCTTACAAGGAAATCTGTCTCAGAATATAATGTAGTTCCTCTATGATATTTTTTCAAAAGAACTTCATTCCATTAGATTGTATGAAGGTAAAATTTAACATGAAAATTAATTTAGGAATTTCCTCCCCCCCTTTATTTAGTAAATCTTGGCTGCAGAAAGAACTAAAGTATTGAACTAATTACTGTGACAGTTAGCAGTCATAGCCTGTTTATTTGCTAGACCCAATACAAGCTCATCCAAAATCAAATTACAATAAATGTAAAATTTAGTGCTATGCTATGTGAAGTCAATTAGTACTTTCTATAATAGAGCCCAACTTTCAAGAACAAAGACTGTTGAAATTCAGGCTTGAAACCCAGTACATACGGGTTTAAAGCAGTAAAATATTACTCATATTGATTTTGAGCAACTAGACATAGACAGTACTTTAGAAGTACCTACATGATTCATATTTTGTGATGCTTTTTAAGGAGGGCAACAAAGTTTAGCAAGTAAAAGCACAGATTGTGAATAGAATGCTTGGGTTCAAATTTCAGCTCTAGTACTTGCCAGTCAAGCTATCTTGGACTGATTAAATAAAATCTCTAGGCCTCGTTTTGTCTCATAGAATAATTATAGAGCTGATGAGACTGGTTATTGTGAAAATTAAATAATATAGTCCATATAAGCAGATAACTCTGTGGCTGTCCTATAATATGAATTTGATACATGGTAGCTATAATGATTTTGGTAAAAATTGGATTTCAGTGGAAAATTTTGACAGGAAACCTAGCCTCAACTGGCATGAGAAAAAAAGTAAGTCTGGAGGATAGTCCTAACCCCTGGCACAGAAAATCAGTTCTCAGTGTCCTGAGGACGTGGTCCCTCTCCATTTCTTGTCCAGCCTTTTATTATGCTGGTTCCATATGTTGGCCTTTTTCTTATGCTCCCTGTGAAAATTCCAGGAAATTCCAGCTTCGCCCTTTGGAGTAACTAAATGGCTGCAATGGCCCTTCATATCTACTTAGATTGTATATAATGAGAAAAAACAACATTTTGTCTGGTAATTCCTGGCAAAATCAGAAGATTCACCTTAATTGGGTCCATTTAAGTTATGTGCACATCCCATTACAGTCAGGGGAATATGATGGGCCAATTTGCTTAGGTCTTCTCGTATCCCCTGTTGGATGTGTTGGAAATGGGGGTAAAGCCCTATCCAGATTCTGCACTAAGTATGGAAAGGGGTAGGCACCCAAGTGGAAATAGGGGGGCTATTTCTAGAAGAAGCAGAAGCAGATAGGGGGCCTCAAAGAATAGCTATAAAGTTGATATCAGTGAAAGGGGTTTTCTCTGTGTGTTGTTGTTATTGTTGTTGTTGCCTTTATCCAATGATTGAAATTGAGATTCAGCTTTAGAGAATTGCCCTGATATTCTCTGGCTAATATACTTTGCTTTGTGTCCATTCAGTACTACTTCTCTGTCATAGCAATAGCCAGGAGAATGCCACCAGTCAAAATTAATCTGCGTCTGGGGATTCTTTCATCATATAGTGCTGGCTGATTCATAGCACATCTGCTCAGGAGTCTGCATGTGTGATGTTCTCTTCTCTGGTGAACTCTATGAGGGCTTCTCCTTGTTGGTTAACATCATCCAGCCTGCTATTTGCTGCTTTGGAGAACTGAAGCATATTTTGTGAAAATTATCATTTAGTATCTGTGTTTGCCAGTATCTCATAGCAGGACTTCATCAAGCTTGGAAAAGAAGTTCCATGAGATATATTCCAACTCAATGGGATATTCAGTAAGAATTTTTATTTCTCATCTTGTTCAGTTTTTCAAAAGAAGCTTTAAAAGACATGGAAAGAATCAAGAAACAGACGTGGGGCATTTATGGTTAATCATTATTTTGAATGTGAAGCAAAGTAATCATAATAGTAAACTGGCTTTTGATAGTTTCAAAATATCATTTATTCATCAAATTTATATCTCTTGTGCACATAAATATTTTCCTATCATGCTGCTTGAAGGACAACTCTCAGGAGATTTAAATTCTTAGAGAGTTATTATACCAAGCTTCTTTGTGTATGAGTAATTTGAATTAATTTTTAAGCTAAATTTTTTCATTCTAGGTTATTGTCTTTTGTAAAAAAAAAAGATAAGCTAATTCTGGCTCTTTCTGATTGTGAAAATTCAGTTTTTGGACCTCAGTAAACTCATTTCTCAAGTAAGGTGAGTAGACTTGTTGAACAAAGGCCTTTTGTCAGGCTCTGTGAGATCTAGAGAACATCCAGGTCACAGAGTGGAGGAAGGGTCCAGGCAGCTGCAGGCCATGTATTTGAGCTCTCAAGTGGTGCAGGATGCTTACTTCTTTTTCTTACTTACTACTTCATGATCCAAATAATATTTATTATAATTTTGTGGGCAAGAGAAGAGTGTTTTAGCAGTGTGCCACCTCATGGGGAGAGCTCAGTTTACAATAATTTACAATGGTAGATAGTCTAGTACTCTTCGTCCCATCCAACTGCAGGTCCTTCTATATCACCACACCTTTTCTTCTCTAACATGTATTACTGAATGTCCTGGTCATCACCCTCTCATAATAAGACACATGAAAGAGTGACAGCTCATATGACTTCCTATTAAGATGGGGACTGAGATAGTTTTGGACCTAAACTGGTATCATCCTGTTGAGTGTCCAATGAATGATGTACTTGCCACTTCAGAAGGGAAATTCTTATCAGTCAAGTAGGAAGGAATACATGCAGATCTCAGGTATAAATCATTTTATTCTGTCCCTTGATTAGAGACATAAATGCTTGTTTCAAAGATTGAGGTGGTCATGGATACAGCTGGTCATCAGACATAAGCTGAATGCAGGACTCTAACATTGCTAGGGCTCTTGCTTTTAGTGTTAACTTCACTTGTTAGTGTTAACTTAAAAAATAATATTAAAAAAAACTATGATTGGTCCACTTTAAGCCTAGACCAATTAACTGTGGCCTGAGGATAGGGTAAGGTAGGAAAATGTGGTCCTGTCCTTGGTCGAGGTGGTAAATTCTCATAATAAGGGTCACTGCATAGATGGTTCCACAAGTGTTCACTATTCGAATATATTAGACAAGAGTGGATGTAGTTACGGATATATTTTAACGTATTCAAATTTTTAAATTTGGAAAATCTGATTCTCCAATATTAGTTCGAGTATTCCACTTCTTCTATTTCCTTATTCTCTTTATATTCTTCAGTCTCATCTAAGCCTCCAGCATGGTTTTACAGAGAACCTATTCTTTCCCAACATGCATCTGAAATATATAAATATCATAGTTGACTCTTACCCTATATTATTCAGTCTACTGTTTATAGCTTGCTTCTCTCTCTAATATTTCGGTTCTCTCTTCTTCTGGTTGGTCTGGGTCCAGTGGCTTCAACAAGGCCATCATTGGACCTTAAACATCTGCATGAAGCTCTCTTATGAGTTTTGCACCCTGGCCGTTGAAGCAGTGTATGACCTCTATTCACTCTCCAGTCTCTCTTTCTCATGTGCTCCTGATTCTACCCTCAGGAAGCTTTACCATTCATACCAGTATCCAAAATTCCCTGGGATGCATTTTCTTCATTCACCACTTTTGTGGCCTGAGTCTATTTTTCCCTCTCTGGTTCCCCATGTTGGCATGTATCCCTGGAAAAAAAAATTGCCCCAGCGTATAGTTAAAAAACTGAGAATTCATCAAAATTCTGTGAACCTTTCCATGGTATGGCAGGCAAGCTACTTCTCACTGGGCTCTCTTTCATACTGCCCACAACAGCTGATAGAAATATTTAGCATTTGTTCTAAGCTATCTGTTACTTAAATCCAGCCCCCCATAACAGAGTTGGTAAACAATACAAAATGTATAGAATCCATAAGTTAATGAATCACTGACTAAGAGAAATCTTTCATGGGGAAAACAAGAATTGGAATGTAAATCGGTATATACGTATTGCCATTGAGTTCTGTTTGGCGCCTAGGTCTTTATGGTAAATATTCATTTCTGCATAAATTTTAAAAATTATCCCCCCAAATAAGGAGACCACCTAATCTCTAAATATATTCATAAGGATTAAAACATGGCATCTCATCCTATAATTTTGGTAAATAGAGTCTCAAATTCAACATTGTTGGTCTCACTGAAAAAACAAGATTAATCATTGAAGTTATCAATATCTACTTCACAAAATGGGATGGAGAAAAAAAATCATAATTTGATGAAATCAAAATAAAAACAAGCCTTGGAACATGTTATTCTTACCAGTTAGAGATAGAGGGTATCTAAATATAATTATTTACTGGAAATCTCATCAATTATAACTTATCAAGTAGTTCAGCAAGTTTAATCACTTGGATTAAAATGACAGAAGGATATTTGAATAATAATTTAAAAAACCATAAAGCTGACGTGGAAGGATTTCAAATGGGGTAAGTTTATGCTATAATTTGAGATGAGCTAGAATTTGTTTTTTACAGGTGATCCTCTGCAAAAATATAAAAGACCTTTGGAGTTAGTGGCTGGCATTATGTTAGTAAAATTAAAAACAATACGAAATGAAAATAAGAGGCACATGTAACTGCATATATTTACAAAAGAACTCTGTACCTGAGAATGTGATGTAATAGGCGACTTTGTGGATATTCTGCCTAGCCCACCTAGGCCTCTCTGAATGGCCCCCCTTGCCCACACTTCCCATCGGCTATGTTATACACCACCCCAATCCTTTGGCCACTGTTTATGAGCCTGCTGAACACCTCAGACTGGTCACATGGACTAGGAGCTGTGAAGGCATCTGGGGAGAAGAACGAGGCAATTGCCCAGGGGAGCAGGAATGCTACAGCACATTCTTCAGGGTAGTTTCATCCCTGCTTGTGGCACCTGGATCTTTACAGTAAAATTTCCTTTTCTACTTAAATCTAGTAAATATTCCACGCTACTGAAGCTGTGGTGAGATATGTTCATACGTAGTTCATACATAGTTAGTATTATAAATTGTTATAAGATTCCTGGAAAATATTTGGCAATATGTATTAAGAATATTAAAAATGTACACTTTTAGGAGTGTACGATAAGTAATTTATCAAATTCATGTACTTGAATGTCCACCACCATGCAGTTTATGATACTAAAAAAATGAGAAAAACTAAACGATTCAATTTAGGGCTAGCTAACTATATTAGGATGTGTCAGTATTTTGTAATGTTATGCAATTATTAAAATTTTTTAGAAAAATATTTAATGCTATAGCAATCTACTATGCTATGGCATTAAGTGAAAAATCTGTGTAAAAAGTACTATACGCATTATGACTCTAATATGATTTATATATGTGCATATAATGAATACAAAAAAATAAAAGAAAATGCATCCAAGTGTTAAAAATGATTATTTCTGAGTGAGAGAGCTAAATATATTTCTTATGCTTCCCTATATCTTCTAAATTTCTTACAATGATCTATGTAATTAAAAATCCTATTATTAGAAATGTAGAATAATGTTTTATTTCAGTGTTAGAAGAAACAAGTTTTTATCTTTGTTGCATGAAAAACTTGGGAAAATTTTAAATGATATATTTGTTCCATGTTGTGCAGTGGAATAAAATGTATTTTTTATTATTTCAATGGCAGGATATAAAATCTATAACCGACAGTATTAAACCATCAGTTGAATCAAAATTTAAATCAAAATATGTTTGTACTTATTCACAATTGTCTTGTTTTAAAAATAAGAGTTGGGGAAGGGTGAAGTGGGTAAAGGGGATCAAATATATGGTAGCTGAAGGAAATTTGACTCTGAATGGTAATCATACAATAGAATATATAGATGTCAAATTAGAATGTACACCTGAAAATTATACAATTCAATTAACCAATGTTACCCCAATAAACTTTAAAAAACAAAAATAAAAGGTTTGGCACTAATAGAAAATCCCTCATTTAACCAGAAATAGCACATTTGACCAGAATTTGATTAATGAAGGTCTTATTTTATATGTTTATAAATGCACATTTTTTAAAAAACATGGTTTTTGTTGAACCTCTTTTAGTAACACTTTTCATATTCAATTGTAATATTGAACTTTAAAATATCTTAACCATTTTTTTCTTAAAACCATACAATGGGATAAAGAGAACTTTTAAAACCTCTTTTCAGATGGTGTTTAATTTCATATCTACCTTCTGAGGAAGAATTAAAGGTATACATCAATACAAATTTACTACATTGGTAATCAAAATGCGATGTTAAGGAATGTCTTATGGAGGACTCAGTCCTTGAAAATTTAATGCAAATTGCACTTAAATGGTAGGGTTTAGTTATGTTTTTCATTTGGAAACAAGTGTTTGGTATGCAAAATCTATAAGATGTCAGTATGAATAAAGCTAACCAATTGTTGATTCAAAAAAAAAGTCAGCATCCATTTAAATAATGAAGATTAAATACATTACAATAAAATTATTTTATTTTAATGTAAATATATCTTTACCAGATTTGAACCAAGTAACAGTTTAGAGATATACATATACATATACATATATAGATAGAACATATACTTTTTAAAACAGTAAGGTATACTCTATGATATATAATCTTTTTACCACAAAATATAGGTACTTCTCACATATGAAATAAAACTAATATGACTAGGAAGACACTACTACCTAGAACGAGAGTAACACCTTCATGAGTAGTTTAACTTTTATACGTGACTTTAGTAACATCATTATACAAATAAGCCTGAGCTGGCATGTGTTGGCAATGTGAATTAATAAGACACTGGTTGAATTTCACAAGTTTGGGAAAGTCGACAACTGCTGCTTAGCAAGTCTTTGTACAACATGTATAGTAGCAGGTGCAAGTGGACCACAGTTGCTAAGAGCTAAATAGGCACAAAAGCTGCCCTGCCCTTTGGAAACTGGGGAAAGCAATCTCGAGCACTGATCTCCTGTGGCTCCTCTAAAGGTTTAACATATTCTAAATACCTTTATGTGGAAATCAAAAATAACATAAGAGGACTAGCGAGATGACATCTCTGTCAGTAAAATTTTCCAAATCAACACATCTATCTAATTTCTGACATTGTTTTTTGAGCAGCCATCATTTATCTAATGCAAAATGTGGCAAAACATAGCTTTGCTTTGTTTTGTTGCAAAGAAAAAGCTTTTGTTCAGAGCTTTAGAAAAGTCTATTCAGTCCACGTAATCCACTCTCAAATTTCTGAAAAGTAGCTGATGCTTATTTGGTAGTGAAGTGCTGTAAAGGAATGTTTCTCTTGCTCCTTTTTCACAAAATTAGTTCACAGACAGGTTTCAGGTGTGTTACTCAACCTCAACATACAGGGCAGGCTTTTTGATGGATAAGCTTCCATTATCTGAGGGGCGGTAGGAAAGTGTGCTCATTTTTGTTGATAGGCTTGAGTGAGATTTGGCCTTTGGAGGGATGTATTTCAGAAGCTGAAGAAAATATTTTTTAAATTTTTTCCCAAGGAAGCCATAAAAAAGAGGATTCAGACAATTATTAAAATAAGCTATGCAAATAGTGATGGGCATGGCGGTATCAACAATATCTGCAATTTTACAGTCATGTATGATGCCCAGCTGAATCAATACATCCAAGAAAGTGAATATTTGGTGGGGAACCCAGGAAAAGAAAAAGAAAAGCACAATTGCCATGATTATCTTGAAAATATCATCATTTCTAGGCTTGTTCTTCTGAATTTCATAAGCCTTCTTCAGGGTCTTCCAAATAAGAGTATAACTTGTAAGAATAATGAGAAAAGGAAACAAGAAACCCAGTATATTCTTGGTTAGGCCCAGACCTATGGGGAGGGTTGAATTTTGGAATTCATAATGGAAAGCACAAACTGTGATATTGGTGTTTTCGATGAAATATACATTTCGATGGATTATAGTTGGCAAACTCGCCAAGCCAGCCAGTAGCCAAATAATGATGCAGGTGACTTTGGCTACAAGCATTGTTCGCCGAAGGCGAGACTTCATTGGGTGAACGATAGCTAGATAGCGATCAATGCTTAGACAAGTGAGTAGAAACACACTGGCATAGAGGTTGAAACTGACGCTGGCTGAAGCGATCTTACATAGGTAATTGCCAAAGGGCCAGCGGTATTCCATAGCAGTGTAGACAGCCCACAGTGGCAAAGTCAGCAAAAAGCATAAATCAGCCAGCGCTAAATTCAAAAGAAAAATACTGGCCACAGTCTTCAGTTTCATGTAAAAGTAAATGACAATCACCACCAAGCTGTTTCCAAATATTCCTACCACAAAAATGATACTGTATAAGGTAGGAATCATGACAAATATGTAATTGTGCCTTCCAGCTTTGGGACAGTCATCTTGGATTCTTTTAATACCATCGTCAGTGGAAGAGTTGAGGATCATTTTGATCTTCTGGGTTAATTAGTCTCAGACACTAATGCCAATTGTACCTGTAGAAAATAAAATGAAAAGGTAAAAAAAAATTAACTTCCAGTTATAAACAAATAGTTTTATTTCTCAATTATAAATACAGTAACTTAACTTTTATCTTGGAAAAAAAATAGAACTTTCTGGAGAAAAACTGAACTGATCAAGTTTAGATTACATATTTAAATTTTTTAGAGCACATTGTTTTTCTAGGAAGTGATAATATCCTCCAGACAAATAGTAGTGGGATACTAGGTGAATGAACTTTCCAAGTCATTTGTATTTTTTCTAGAAGTAAATTCTAGCTTCCAAGTTGGCTTAAAAAGCATAATCTAAATCTCAGAAAACATTACAGAATTAGTTATTCAGAAAGATTTGAGTTTTTCCTGAAGTAAAGCAAGGCCAATTAATTTGTTTTTAACCTCAGAAATATGACACATCTGTATCTTATTTTTAACTATTGCTCCCATCCCGCAATCTTTACTTAGGTATAAAAATTTTTAGCATTCTCCTTTAAGTGTTCAGAATAGCTGTCTCTAGGTTACTGAAGAATTGATCATTACGAGAATTAAGAGGAGATAAGAGAAAGGGTTCAAACCTCTGGGGAATAGCATTTTTCCATGGTTTTCTTGGTTACTACAGGTAGTAACCACTTACTCTTTTAACTATCAACTCGGTCTAGCAAAAAGATCTGAATCTCTTAACTTTTGTCCTGCCAGTCATTTCTGGAATTAACTTTAAGATGAACCATTTGAGTAATAAAGATGTTGAATGAATAGATTAGGTTAGGACTATCAATAAAACATGTCTTTTGTAGGGATCTGAGATAGCAATAGTCCTTTAGAAAGAATCAGATGCTCAGGAATGAGCTCCATAAAGACTTCTGCAAATATTTGCTCCAATCTTTTGCATTATCAATTACGCTATTCATTTATGTGATTTAAAAAATCAACATATTGTGCCTTAGACAAGAGTTCCTCAGAAAATCCTTGGGAAGGATGCTCCGAGGGTAACATCACAGGATATGGCACAGGCACGCTCTGTGGTAAAGGTGATCATTGGGTACAGCCAAGGTTGACCATGCAGGGTGGTGGTACCGGATGAAGATCCTATTGCTACACCAGAAGCAGGTCCCTAGATCAGCATGGCTGTGCATTCTCCTCACGATAGTGTCCTGGGCAAGAAGAGGAAAAAGACTAAGACACCACTAGTCTGCCCAGGACAGCTGTGTTTGGCATCCGAGAGAGCTGGATGGGCGTAAGGTCGTGTGCGTCTTGGAACAAAATGTTGCTGTGAAAGGGATGAGACTCAAGTAGTCAGGTTTTAAGAGAAAAATTGTGAAGAAAGGGGTTCTGAAGTGGCTACTGCGTTTTGGCACCATGTCCTCATTAACTTCTTTTGTATTCAGCCCTGAATAATCTAAATCCCTTTCTTCTTCTTTCATTCATGAGGGCATTAGCATCTACAAACAGGAAAATGTCACTTCCTCTCTGAAGCCTTCCTGACTTTTTTGGGCCATTGGCTATTCCATTTTCTGTGTGCTATGGCACTTCGGATGTGGGTTTTGACACCAAATTATAATAGTCTGTTGACAAATCTGTCTTCTCTACTACTGGTTTGTCAGATGCTTAAGAGTAGAGCTTGTTTACCAGTGTAGGCCTTGGCACATTCCAGGAAACATAACTGTCTAGTGAATATGAGAGTGAATGGACAAATGAATGAATGATGACTAGGATATAAATTAAAAGCTAATAGTATAAAGTATTGAGAATAATTTCTGTGGGGCTAATGAAATCAATTTACACTCTGCTCCTCAAAGAATCTCATAGAAAATACTCAAAGTTAATTATGGCCTCACCTTGGCTAAGAAACCAAAACCAAATCCAAACCAAACCAAAACAAGCAAACAAAAAAAGGGCTTGGCACTTTTAGAAATCTGTGGTTTACAAAACAGAAGATGAAAAGAAGGAATAATTTAATAGAAACTAGGGCTGGGCTCTCAGGGAGCTATGACCTATTTTCTCCTCACCCAGAAGGATTTCCCTACATTTTGCTGAATTTTCAGTTCATTTTATTATAAATACTGAAATTATACCAAATTAGAAGTATAAATTCATTTAGGTAAACAAATATTCTCTATTAAAAATTAAGTGCTTCATAAAAGTCTTACAGGCTAGCAGTCATTTAAACCTTAACGTGGATTAATTTACTCATTTGCTTTCCTAACATCTGTTAAGATCAGTTGGATTTTGCCTAGGAAAAAATTGGAAATGTCAAGGTGAAAGAATTTCAAAGATTAAAAGCAGTCTGGGTGAACTCCAAAACTAAAAACTAGGACGGAAGTAAATATTTATTTCAGCTTGGACACAAGGGCACTAAAAGATAGGAAGGAATAAACTTCATGCATTAGGATCCCTTGGGTGCCCTGAGCTTGGGTACAGGGAGGAAATTCTCCCCTCTTTTCCTTCCTCTCTCGACCCTGCTTTGAGGGCATACAACTGAGGTTGGGTTCATTAGTCCTGTGTCTAAGGCAGGTAGCATTTTATTGACTAGGCTGAAACTGTAACCATCATTTATAAAAAGAGTTTCAGTGGGGGGAAGTTCATGTTTGAAAGAACCAATTTAGAAACATTGTTTTGGATTCCAATTCCTTCACAATCTGAGGTCAGCCTCCCCTTCAGTCCTCCTCAATTCATACTGACTAATGCTGAATATGTAAAAGGTTGCTCTGAACAGCTGGGGAGCATCCCTAGAAATTTCAGGGAGGTATTTTTTATTTTAATGAATATATCACTTGAGAAACTTCGGACATAGCATAGAATATACTAATTCAAAGAACATTTTAGATAAATGTTTATATAAGTAATGACCAAGACTTCCTACCTAGTAAGGAAACAAATTTCCTCATACTTGAGTCTGGAGGAAAGGGGGAGAAGATTTTAAGTGAAGAAAATAGTGGTAAAAAGTGCAGAGAAACAGACTACAAATAGTGCATTCAGCAGGTAGTCATCCTATAGTCAATGAATACCTACTGTGTGCTGGGCTCAGGAATACATAGTGAATAAAGTCATACTCCTCTTCCATTTAAGTCTATTTGGGAGGACAGGAGCCTTAAAGATGAAATTATCTCCAATGTATTGAATACTTTACCATACAAGAGGCCTGTGGAATATTCTGTATTTACCATTGACCCAGCCCAATGGAGGGGTATGAGGGAGTGATTAGGGATGCTTTCCAGAGAAGATAGTATTTGGACTTTGGAGGGTTTATGGGAAACAGAGTGGAGTAGAGATTGCATTATCACTTGAACATTTTGTTCTTACAAATGCCTATAGCCTCATCTGTGGAAAACTGCTCTTGTAAATTTATAGATAGTGAACTACCCTCTTGGCAGTGGGATGGGGTCTGAATGTGTACTAGATGGGAGGGTAACACAGGCCCTACTGGTGTGTAAGAATCAAGAAATATTCTCTGGTCTGCACTGTTGTTGTTGTTTTTTTTGGTATGAGAATCTGTTATAATTGCCCATTTTTTTTCTCTCCTTCCTTCCTTCCTTCCTTCCTTCCTTCCTTCCTTCCTTCCTTCCTTCCTTCCTTCCTTCCTTCCTTCTTTCCTTCCTTTTTCTTCTTTCTCTCTTCCCTCCCCTCCTCTCCCCTCCCCTCCCCTCCCTTCCCCTCTCCTCTCCTCTCCTCTCCTCTCTTCTTTCTCTCTTCTTCTCTATTGTTTACCACCTTTCACTCATTTCTCTCACTGGTAGGCTTCCCTAGAGAAACTTGTTTCTCAGGAAAGAGGGAAAATGGAACTTGTAATTGGCAGCCACCTTAGGTTGTTGATAAATGACTAGGAAAGCATGAGGTTCTTTTTTTCTTTTAAACTGAAAGGATGCCATTTTGCTGAGAAGCTGAAGGAAAGAGAAGTATTCTAACAGGACCCAAACTTGTGAGCCCCAGAAAGCAGCTATATTTCGGTTTCATCCTGTTTCTTCTCCCAGCGTGGTTATAGGTGGGGAGGATACTCATGAAAGCATGAGAGGATCTACCCCTCTCTCTTTCTGTGTCTCATCATAGCCTATTCCCAGGCACAGGCTTACATGAGTTCTGTAGCACCATTTTTTTTTCTGGGAGGGAGAAAGAAGATGGGATTTGGATTCAAAATACTTGTCATGGAATCTTTCTTTGCCACTTACAAATCTGTGTGATTCTGGGTAAGTCACCTCTTTTTTCTGAACATGATCCTCATTTTCCTCATCTTTCAGAAATGGGATCAATGATCGTATTGCACATGATTTTTGTAGGAATTAAATGAGATAGTAAGTGTTTAATAAATGTGTTTTATTCGACTCTTCACTCTCATTAAGGCTAAAAATACCAAGCTGTTGTTCTTTCAAAGTATGAGTAAAAGGTAACTGTAAACAGCTGAATCAATATTCCATGAGTCAGGTGGGAACTTTTAGTCTGCTGCAAACACAAGGTTGGCTCACGGTGGCCACACATTAATCCACTGCTTGCTTTTGTAGGAGTTATCTTATATTCCTTGATAGTTTCTCTGGCTTTTAAAAACAGGATAAGAAAAAATTTTTTCTTTCTTTTTTAATTCTAAGAATTCAAGACTTTGATTAGAATGTTCATACCTTCTTAAGATTTTAGGCAAGCCAAAACCAATCTAATTAAATGTTCTTTACAAGCTCCTTTTTAAATGAGCTTGCAATCTAAAGAAAAAAAAAATACTCCATAGTTTCATATGATAATAGAGAATTAAAAGACCACATAATTGTATTTTAGAATAATCATCTATCAAAGTATCTTTCTCAGATATCAAAAAGAGTGAGCCAGTGTTTGTCATTTGCTTTTAATGCTGGGCAGCTGAATAAACCATCCTATTCAAAAGTCATTCTCTTTATTGCTCCCATTTTATAATGCAAATTTTAGAAAGCAACCACTTCTGCTCCTGCATATTTTCCCCCAGTAATGAATGAGGCATTCTACAAGGAACAACTCAGTCAGTCTCCATTTGTGAATTCACTGGATCATAGAAGTTAACACTAAAATTTTTAGAGTTTCTACTTGTTTGTTTTTTTCAAATCTACTTGTTCTTATTTCTAAACTTTCTGTTCTTATTTTATGGAGTCTATTTATACTTTTATCTCCTTAAAAAGTTTGAACATCTGTATGTTAAAACCCCCTATTTAATTGCTTTACTATTTATGGATTCTTCAGGTATAAATTCTATTTGTTTAATCTGTGGAGGCTCTTTTTTGGTATTTGCTTTTATCTTAGTTATTGTAATCTTTGACAGTGAGGTCATCTGTAGTGGAAAATAATTTCTGTAGGAGGCCTAAGTGGATGGTGGTGTGCTGTGAAATTTCTGCTTGGGTGTACAAATACTTGATCTGGAAACATTTTTAATGCCAATTCTTAGCCTAGTTTCTAAATCCATATTTTGTCTGCAGTTACTGCAGATTAGGCCCTCTATCCATTCTCACATTTTGGCTGGTCTACGCAGGAAACTCAATTTCAATTGCCTTCAGTACCAAGTCTAGTGGCCTTGACTTTCAACCTCGTGAAGTCATTTGAACTTTATCTCAGCTGTGTATCTGGTGTTGGTGTTAGCATCCTGTAGTCTCTATTCGGAACCATGATCTGATATTTAATGTGTTTAGCGAGAGAAGGGGAATGCCCATGACTGCTTAGTCCATTGTCTAAATCTTGACCGGAAGTTGTCCTGAACATTATTTGGGGATAATAGTTAAGTTGCTTGAACTCAGTAAACTTTGGACCATAGTCTTGGTCCTCTTCATGTCCCTCTATGCACATCATGCCCTTTGATGAAGCATCCAAGCCTTTCTGGGTGGTATTCTTCTCCATGTTGGCAGTCATGAAGAAGGGAGCATGGCGAAGAGCCTGCACCATTGGACAGGTGATGAGAACTGCTTTCAAGTCACATGGACAGGAGGAGAATGTCGTGCTATTGATTAGCAATCTTAATCTTACTTCTTTATGTTAAATACTTTCCTTGGAGATGATGTTTTATTCACCTCTGAAATTCCTGGATGAATATTTCTCTTAATATAAAACATTTTATTAAAATTATTAATGCCACACTAATTAAATATTTCAGATTCAGTCTCCTCAGACTTAATGGTTAAGTGGTGAAGAGTAATATTTGGCCCTCTTCCCAAGCCAATATCACCCACTGTGGCCTGCCCTCACAAAAAATGAAAATCGCACAAGCCACTTTTTTATTTCTGGACATACTGATAGTAAACAACTGTGGCGATGGTGGTTAAATGTTCTGTCATCCTCAACCAGTCTTCCCCTTTGCTTCATTCAAAATAGCCCAAGAACTTAAAGAATTCAGCTTTATGAAAGAATATTCAGAAGTTCCTTCCAAATTAGAGTATAAATTTCAAGGAAAGTAATGTTAATTCTGAATTTTAGCTTATTGGATATTATTCAGTACTGTAATATCTAATAACATAACACTAAACTATTATTAATTCCTTCTCCACTCCGTAAGTTATAAACAACTCAGTTGTGCTGAATATTCCAAGTCCCCTGAACAACTTCCTTCATTCCTATGGTATTTCCCTTTACACTTTTCTATCCTAAACTCTTGGCTGTTTTTGTTGTATGAGTCTTTTTTTTTTTTTAATTTCAAAAAACGAGAGAAAGAGATAGGGATGAAAGATATGTGATTAAGTCTAATCATGTGTTTAAAAAATCTTTCTTTGACATGCTGGTGTTAGTAGAAAATATTCTTGTTATGTTAAGTATAGATGGCCATGGAAGGCTTTCCAGCAAGCCTGGATGGAGTCTGGCTCCAGTGATTAGGAAGAAAGGACTACAAAACCTAACTTGGGAGAAAGCTCATCTATAAATGAATCCCTGCCCTCTTGTATCCTCAAATTCTTCAAACTTATGGACTCACAGAATTTCCTTGAGAGAATCATAAACACATTTCAAAGCTCAGCATCTTAGCCATCAAGTGGGAAGAAACATCATTTTTAATAATATGGATCTTGGAGACTCTTCACAAGCTTTTCTCTTTTAACAGATGAAAAAGGTAGTGACTATGTGGGCACCTCAGTCAGTGACAACTGCTTTATCCACTTTGTGAAGCCATTCCAATTTGCTTCTTCGAGACTAAATTGGCAGCAGAAACTGCTTATCTGGTTTCAATTCCCACTTTGAGGGATATGAGGAAAGTTACTGGGCAGGAAAGGAAGCATTAATTAATTTATACCCTTAAAATTGATATTATAGAATTTATATGTATTATGCATTTTGTGTTAGATATTATAGGCCACGTGGCAATTTATTTCAGATTAAAGTTGTTAATACTATACATATCACATAACCATAAATTTTAAATGAAGCTGTAAGGATTAAATATTCAATATATTTTATATATTTTCTAAAATTGCCCAATGTCCTGATAGCAGCAAGTCTTTGAATGATTGTTTACCAATTAGTCCTGCATAATATATGAGGAGACTAGTTCTAATTTTGTCTTTCTCACTCTCCAGCTGGTGAACTTGAACTAGTCACTTAGTTTTCTGCATCCTCAGGGACTTAAAGAAATCTTTTGAAACACTGAAATTTTATAATCTTTCTCTTGAATAAGTATAGATCTTTGAAGACAAAGACAATAATGGCTTGACAAGTAGAAACGGCTATATAAATCATTAAATCAGCCAATTATCTATTATCAATATAAAATTAATCCACAATGACATAACATAGCATAATTAAATACAAGAACTTTTTATTAAAAACAAAGTGAAAAGAATTTTACTTTTTGATGAAAATGAATAAACTCCATATAAGATAATGATTTAAAGTAACAGTGGTTCCCCATTTTTGAAATTACCTACTCAAAGAAATGTTTCCTCAGTACAACACTGGGATATCTGATTGTGACCCTAGGTTAATGAGGTCAAGATTATAGGTTTAGGTACTATCTAGACTAGCTGGTTTTACTCCCTTTTTGGCCAAAGACGCTGAGCCTCTCAGGCATCCACTGTGTTATGCATTGGCAATACCAGGTGGAAAGGTAAGGACAAATTGGATCATGACTGTAAATTGAAATTAAAAGCATATCCTGCAGTTAGACAGTAGAAATTACATCATCCTATGAAAAAGGTGGCACGATCTGTTATTGTTAAAATAACTCATACAAAATGAACCTACTCTCTGATTCTTTGTAGGAAAAACACAACTTTTTAAAGTTCAGCAATTAGTTAAGGTGTTCGGTTGACCAGATGAAAACACAGATGTGAGGGCACAGAATTATAAAAGAACCAGTATTTAGAATATTTCAAGTATTATATTAGTCAGTGTTTTGAAGAGCTGAATAGACTTTGGTCCTAAGAAAATGAATTTTATTAGGGTAATATTATTTATTCTTAGTTTTTTCAAACAGTTTTGTATACCCTATACTTTTTACTTTTTTATTTTTTACATTAAAATGCTGTAAAACTGAGAGACAGAAGAACAGACTGACAATAAAAGCACTAGACTAGACTTCTGTTGAAAGGTCTGCTCTGTCACTAGCCAGCAGGACAATCATATGCAGGTAACCTAATCCCTTTGTTACCCTTTAAATATTACAAAACATTTAGATTGAGAACACCAATATCTGTTTTTGCCTCTATTTCACAGATTGTTAAAAAGTGAGGTCTTTGGAAGACATAAAAGTACTTTGAAAAAATAACGTCTCTATAATGCAAGAATAAGTAAAATGGATTTAATGAAAGAAAGCTCAGAACTTCAAAAGACTAATGAAATTTTTTCATTCAGAAGTTCCACATAATTTTTTTTTTTAAAACTGGGGTACAACTGACAGACATATTAGTTTCAGGTGTACAACATGATGATTCAATATTTGTATATATTGTAAAATGATCACTACAATAAATCTAGTTAACATCCGTTACCATACATACTTTGTTTATGATGAGAACTTTTTAAAAATCTATTTCCTTAGCAACATTTAAATATGCAATACAGTATTATTAACTATAGTCACCATGCTGTACATAATATTCCCATGACATAGTTTATAACAGGAAGTTTGTACCTTTTGACTCCCTCTGTCTTTTAACTCCCTCATTTTGCCTGTCTCCCACCCCCCGCCTCTGGCAACCACCAGTGTGTTAACTATATCTATGAACAGCAAATATATTTTCATCATTATAATGACGCACTTGATTAATGTGGCAATAAAGTAAAAATGGTGCATATTATATAGCTTCATTTAATGACTGTGACAGCAAATGTTGGGTACAATGTCAGGCCCTCAGACTAAATCTGGCCAACAGATATATTTTCTTTGGCCCCCAAAAGCATTTGCAGCTTTTGGGATTAGAATTCTCTATAGCTCACTAATCCCCACCATTCTCTATTTTCTGATACTTTAGGTTAGTGCTGTTTGAAAGGAATACAATGTGAGCCGCATATGTAATTTAAATGTTCCCAGTAGCTACTTTATAAAAGTAAAAAAAGGTGAAATTAATTTTGATAATATAGTTTATTTAACCCTAGATATCAAAATATTGTAATTTCAACATGTAGTCAATACAAAAATTATTTTACATTTTTTTAATACCAATTCTTTAAAAGCCAGAGTGTAATTTATGTTTCTAGCACATTTCAGTTGAAACTAGCCACATTTCAAGTGCTCTTGGACTTGGGAGCTGGCCACCTAATTGGATAGCTCTGCATTAGATGCTTCTCTTGCTTAAATTACCTATTAGCCCTTAGAGCAATCATTCTGAAAATGTGGTCTCTGGAACAGCAATATTAGTATCACCTGGGAATTCATTAGGAATGTAAATCTCAGGCCCCACCCTAGAACTACAGAATCAGAAACTCTGTAGGTGGGGTCCAGCAATTTGTATTTTAATGAGTACTCGAGGTGATTCTGATGCATGCTAATATTTTAAAATCACTGCCCTGTTTGGCATCTTAATTTGCAACTCTGGTTTATATGCTGATAATCATAATAAATGGGCAAAACCAAATCCAACAAATAAAAGTGCCCTCAGCCAAAATGTTTTCATTTGGCTCTTCTGAGGCCTAAAAACCTGAAGTACAAACAAACTCCTAAGTGCAGTTTGAGAATTATTCATTAAACCGATAATTCTTTTTATTTATTTTTTATGTAAGAATTGTCTTTCTTTCATAAGTATGAAGCCAGCTGAAGTTCCACAGCTTCTTTTTTCTTTTGGTGCAACTGTGTATTTTATTTAAACATTCTGGACTGGTGTAGTTAAGGAGAGCCCAACAGGATGTCATCTAGTAAAATACTCTTCGCACCTACTCACAAATGTCTGGGATTCTTTAGAGTTGAGTGGGCTAGGCCCACCTCCATGCATCCCTTAGAATTAAGATCTACCTGGGGGAGAAGACGCACTGACAGACCAGAGTTAAAGTGGTGGAAGAGCATGGTTATGGGAACTAAAAGATCTGAACCAGGTCTTAGCTTGGAGATATCGCAGGTTCAGTTCCAGACCATCACAATAAAGTAAGTATCACAATAAAGCGAGTTGTAATCTTTTGCTGGTGGAGGGTCTTGCCTTCAGTTTGTACAAAAACCGTAACACCTGTATGTCTGTATATGACTCATCTCTTATGGGCTATGGGGTCTTTAGCTCTTCATTTAACATGTGACTCATTTCCTTCATCTGGAAATGATGATTATTATCACGAAGTACTTGATAATGATGAAGTAAAAAATATCCGTCCAGTCTGGCTCGCGAAAGTGCTGGCAACATCAAATGAGATCATGTGTGTGGAGATGCCATGAAATCCTGTGGCTTTGAGAGTTTTGTCAGTGTTGTTAAATTCGCACTATGTTGTAAATGACCAATTTTCCCTCTGTAAACAAATTTAGATAAGAGGGACTGGGAAACTGCATGTGGTGCTGGGAGGGGAAGAAGCTAAGTACCAGAAAAAAGGGAAAGCCTGGGGCGGGGGCACTGACAGACACTGCTGATAAGCTGCTTGGACTGGACAGTTTTGCCAGCTCTAATCATTCTCTTGAATACCTATGTAATTTAAAAAATTAAATTACAATGATACCACACCCCTGATTGTAATAAAAAGTTTATCCCAGTCTATCTACTATTATTGACCACTCCATTTCCTATGTGGGGTTACTTGTGTTTTCTAATTAAACAGCCTGTGAGAAGAGGCACGGATGCTGGGCCAATAAAAGGTAAACAACACTTTGCCAACTGAAAAATACGATGAGATACCGTTGACTGCTGCTTCCTGTGAAAATTTCATTAGCAATAAGAGTTACCAGATGTCACACATCAGATTTGAAATTAAAATATATTCCCAGTATTTGTGTGCAGTCTGAGCAAGAGAAAAAAACTCTTTCCAGGAGAGCTACGTAAGATCATGTATCACTTTTGTCTTTGACTGTTGTTTCTCCTCTAAATGTAAAATGAAATGTAACCTTGGTCTGGAAAGTGGAAATATAGCATTTCTGCATAGATGGGCTGTGTAGCCAAGTGGCACATTACTCATACAGCAGCAACTCTTTAAAGACAAGGTGAATATTCTTAAACACTCCATGTCACACCTTGTCCTTAACTTTGCTATAGTGACTTTTTTTAATGCCCTGACTTTCAGCAAGCCGCTTCTGCTTTTATTACAGACAACAAAACCATTCGGGTCAGCAACTGTCAATGTCGACTCCATTCTTCTTGGACTTGCTGTAACAACAGCCCTGTTAGTGCTTCTCTTCCTTGTGAGATATTAACACTCTCCTCTTGTTTTTCCAGCTAGCTAAGCTCACTCTTGTCCACAGAGTTATAAGCCTCCAATCCTAAAGCAGTTGTGTTTAGGAAGGGAACCCCACAGTGGTAAATAGGATGGCATAATTTCACTTGAGCCAGCAAATTTCAAATGGTAAGCCAGTGTGATGGAAACACTAATATCCTTTTTTTTTTTTATAAACATATTTTTGGCTGACAAAGGCCAATGTTCCTCTGCAATTTCGAAATCTCCACAGTTACTCTGTTCCAGCTGAAGACCATGGCTGTTTGAAGCTGTTTATTTTTTTTCTTGCCAATTTATTTTTGTTCTTACCTCCTGGTAAGATGGGTGAAGCTTATAAATATAATTAAGAGAGTGAAAGTGAGTTCTCACTGTCACGCCTCCTCTCTGAGAAATATTTGTGTAGAATTTCTTTACACACAGAGAACCTCCAAAGCACTCAAAAATTTATTTCTGGATCATTAACAACTCACCAGATGCTCGGGATGCAGGAGATCCTGCCCTTTGACCTTCACAAAAGGGGAAACAGCGCATCCTTGAAATGATTAGCTATGTCAACAGGGATAATGTCCATTTAAACTTTTCAGCTATGTAACTTTAGCACAAAGTGACAAACAAGTATTCAAATAAACTTATTGTTTTGTACTCTTCTGTGTTTTTGCTTGTATCTGATTCACAAAGATGACTTACAATGGTGGCTTAATATTAACATTAGTAACATTTATAATTGAATGCTTACTATGTGCTAAGTATTGTGATAATTTCTTTTATCTTTTCAAGAGCCCTGTTATGGACTGACTATGTGCCGCCAAAACTCATAGGTGAAAGCCTTAATCCCCAATGTTATTCTAGTTGGTGATAAGGTCTTTAAAGAGGTGATTCAGGTTGAATGAAGTCATGAAGTTGGGGCCCTAATCCAATATTATTGGTGTCCTTGTAAGGAAAAGACACCCCAGGGATGCGCTTGTATAGAAGAAAAGCCATGTAAGGACAGAGAGAAGGTGGCCATCTGCACGTGAGGAATAGAGGTTTCACCAGAAACCTACTCTGCCAGCACCTCAATTTTGAACTTCTAGCATCCAGAACTGTGAGGAAATAAATTTCTGTTGTTTAAGCCACACAGTCTTTAGTATTTTGTTATGGCAGTCCTGGCGAACTAATACGAGGCCTATGAGTGAAGGCACCATTATTCTCATTCTTCAGATGAGGAAACAGGCTTAGAGAGCAGGTTCTTACATTTTTGACATTCTAAAGTTCCAAGGCTCAGTTTTTTCTTTTTCTTTTTCTTTGTTTTTGTAAGATCATCTCTTCATACTCTAGTTCAGTGCTTCTCTACTGGGGTAATTTTTCCCTTCAGGGACATTTGGCAATGTCTGGAGACATATGGTTCTTACAACAGGGTGAGAGGGAGGTGGGAGGTATTACTAGCATCTAGTAGGTAGAAACCAGAGAGACTACTAATCACCTTACAAAGCACAGGCCAGGATCCTACACCAAAGAATTTAGCCTAAGATGTCAATAGTGCTGCTGTTGAGAAACCTTGTCCTGGTCCCTACTTTTTTTTTTTAAATTCTCTATAATCCATAGTTCTTATCTGTTATGGAATAAAGTAACTGTATATTATATTTTATTGGTGACTTTTGTTTTATGTATTATATTCACCATCTTCCTAGGGAAACTATAGACTCCGCAAAAGATAAAATCCTATCAGGTAACCTTCAACTGTCCAAAGGTCATGTTGACTACTTAGTAGAACTTCTGAAATTATGAGCTGACTAAATATCTACTGTGTCAGATAATTCTAGAAATTACCCTAAGCATTTTCCAGAACTCCAGTATTCTGCACAAGTACACTGGAAGAGAGAATTTGAATTTAGATTTATTATAAAGTCTTCAGGGGATTTGATGGCTATTATAGTGGCCACAGGGTTGCCTCTGGAGGAAAGACACCACCATGTCTGGAAGTCAAACCCTGCCCTCTGGTGGTATGACAGCCAGAAACCTGACTGAGAGCCGCAAAAGGGTTTCTATTGACTTCAAGAATATATATAATTATAGTTATAATAGATTTATTGTGTTTAATATATGGCAACTCCCCCCCCCCATGTTTTATTTAATGCTTATGTTTACAGTATACAATAAGGTTTTTTTTTTTTTATCTCATTTTAAAGATCGAAGAGACTAATGTTCAAAGAGGGTGAGCAAATTGGCCAGTTATGAGATAAGTCAGAGGTGGAGCCAGGATCTCAACTGACCTTTGTGATTTCAAAGCTTATGGTTTATTGTTTATTTGTTTCTTATAATGCCTGTCAGCTAATAGACTATGGTTAGGGTCTGAAATGACTTTGTAATATTTGTATGTAAACTCAACTTTGCATGCACAGTAGGCTTTTTTTTTTCCTTTGTGAAACAACATATTAAATGTAGCCTGTCATCAGGGCTCTCATTAGAATGAAACCAAGTGGAGAAAAGTGAGAAAGAGAGGATAAACATACCTAATAACAAAAGATAATTTCTGCAAGTTTGGCAACCAGAGTTTCAGTTACTTAGTTTGAAACTCTGTTGCTTGCCTCCTCTGCCTAACTGCTTTACTGATCTGAAAAACATGAAACAGCTGTTTTTGTAGCCAGAGAAGAACATTTCTGGAAAAAGGGTCTCTTGAGAAGCAATATTGATAGAATTCTACGAGCAAAATTTGAATTGTTTTTTTGGTTCTTGTGGTATTTCCCTACAAATTTCTTCTAGAATTACTTCATCTTTTTTTTTTTCATTAAGAATTCTCTTTTCCTACTAGTAAAAGACCACTGTACTTCTTATCACTGAGTGCAGCCTTTTCTGTATACTGATGCCAAATGGGTAACATTTTAGTGAGGCATTTGAAGTTGTGATATGCAAGTCCATGGGGGACAAACAAGGTCATGTGGAAGGCCTTTTCACTGAGGACATCAGAGCTTTCAAAAGAGTCAGGCAGCCTTTCCTGGATGATTGGGGTAAAATAAAGGAAAAAGCCCATAAAATACAAAAATAAGCTATAAGATGGAATTACTCAGAATTAGGAGTAAAAGATATAGTGAATGCTGATGTCAAGTCTTGATATATAACACCAAAAACAATGAGTAAGAAAGCAACACAATTTAAGAAGTCCAAGAACAGAAATCAGTTGATTGCAAGTTTTATCAGGGGGGACAAAAGCCTTAGAATGAGCATTAGTCTAGAACTTAGGGTGTAGGACTCAGGCTTTTTCTTTGCCTCTCTAGAAACTGAGACCTTAGGCAAACAATTAAACCTTAATTGGATTTTGATCTGACAAACAGGAATGGTACCCTAAAGCCTCTACCCTGTCCTTAGAAGAATATTATAAGATTATATGTTTAAAGTAATTTCCTTAAAAGATATGAATAGAATAGATACAATAAAAAAGTGAAAAGCTAATCTATATATTAAAAATAATCTATATGTTCACCACTTAGAATAGGGAACATTAATTTAATTCATGTTAGCAGAGTCTATTGGCTGGCAGGCATTATAGGAAACAAATAAACCATAAGCTTTGAAGTCACAAAGATCAGTTAAGATCCTGGCTCCACCTCTGACTTATCTTGTAACTGGCCAATTTAACCACCATCTTTGAAAATTAGTCTCTTCATCTTTAAAATAGGGTAAAAAACTTACTGTATACTGTAAACATGAGGGTTAAATAAAACATGGTGAAAAAAGATTGTCATATATTAAACACATGATAAATCTATTATCTATTATTACTATTATTATTACTATTATTACTATTATATATATGTTCTCAATATATATTTATATGTCCCCACACAAATACTACGTAAATTACCCTCATAATTTTACTTTCTATGCATGTTACTGTTACACTATTACTCATAGCCAAGAAACAGATTGGAATGATGTTAGGAATCCTGTCAATATGGTGCTATAATTTGTTATTAATCCCATAAGGCAATGTAAAGAACCACGAGGAATTAAAAGTATGAACATCTAAAGCTCAGATGATCTGAGGATTACTTTAAGTTAGAGGAGGAAAAAATGTCACACTATAGATCTTTGCTTGATGAATCATAGCTCAACTAATTAAATGGGAAAAATTTCCTTCAAAATGGACTATTCGGAGAAAAAAAATTCTTTGCCAACAGCACCCCTAGTATTCATATAAGTATCTTCCTTGAATTATCTGAGTTAACATGTAGTAACTATTGTTCTTTAATATGATTTCATGAGATTCACTTCATAATAATTTTACAACACTGTATTGTTTCTGTTTTTGGTATTACTTTATTACTATATAAAATAATGGAAAAACAAATTAGGCTAAATAGAGAAGGCAGATTTATTAGAACTTTGTGAGAATAACATAATATGCTAATAATTTTGAATAATATGATATGAAGAGGTTCCAATTCAGAGAAAATATGTTTAGGAATCAGTCTATTTCAGTAAGCATATTTGTATACATGTAAATGATCAGCTTAAAGCCATTCTCTAGGTAAATTCGATGGTTTATGTTACACCAACAAAATAAGATTACATAAAATGTCATTCTGCCACTATGGACTTTCAATTCAGGTTTGAAGAATAGCTTTTTCCCTAGGCGGATCAGGAATTTCTGCTATAGAGGGAAATTTATGGATCAAATTTATTGCTTTCAGCAAAATACAGGAATATATATGTATGCCCTTTGTCCCTGTAAACACACACAATTACTGTATAGTAAATGGTTTTTGGTTGTCCGGCTACCCAAGCAAAGTCTATTTTAAACTATAATGTAGTTCAGCTATTATTCTCTACAGTTTTTGCTTTTATTGAAGCAACTTAAATCAGATATTTATAACAGTTTATTACTAGAATGATCCTAGAAATTCTATGATTCAGCGTTTACATATTCAAACATCGAAAGGGGTTAGGAGTGACAGAGATAGGTGAAGTGGGCGTGGTGGTGAAGGGAGGATCCTTCCCCTTTCTCAGAGGAGGTGGGGGAGTCACTTCTCAGCTACAGCTAATTGAGCTAATTGTGATCAGAGGGAGATACAGGCTGATTTTTTAAGGTAAGCCAGAAATCTCAAATTTAATGTGAAATATTTTGAAATGTTTTCAATAAAGCAAATGAAAAAATAAGAAGCAACATTATGTTGAGCTAAACAGAAATCCTCCACAGATCAAATTTGGTTCAAGGGCTGCCAATTTACAACTTAGGATGTAGGCCAACCACTTTATTTACAACTGAGAAAACAGACTCTAAACTCTGGCAAATGCTACAGACCCGCATTGCTATGTTTTTATACTACACTAAATGCCTGAAGTATACCACAGTTAGGTATGCCCTCCTTCCATTTTAGCAACAATCCATGACTGGGAGTGTGAGGTATTGGAAAAACAGAAATGGGATGGGATGAAGTTATTATCCACCCCTGCTCTCATAGAGCAGGGCTGTCCTATCTGGGTATGCGTGAGACTGGCTTAGTCTGTCTGAGAACTGTCTCAGAATGGCAGCCTGAATGTCACCTCCCTGAATTGTTCCTGCCACCAATTTTGCTCTCTTCATTTTCTATACTGTTAAAGATACTGTTGTATCTTTTAGAGCTGTTGCTGTATTTCACTAAAGTGATGTCTCCACATGGCTGAATATAGCACAGAATCTGTGGCATTTGTGTGTTCTTGAATATTGTTTTAAAATTTATTTTTAAAAAGTCATCTAGTGCCCAAAAGATTTTCAGTAGTGAACTGGACTGATGCTATTTCATAGAGCTACATTGACCTAATGGCTCTGTTATATAACCAGTGATGATTTTAAAATGTGTTTAGTAAGTGTTAAAAATATTTATTTTTGAAAGCTTTGTTGTCAAGTAAAGAAAGTTTCTAAAGTGAGCTGTACATTTGTGTTTTTAATATTAATATATTTTCTAAATTTATTCACTGTAGGTTTAGGAGCACACAAAAGAAATAAAGAGAATATATCTGCTATTGATTAGGTAGCTACATTGACTGAGGGTGTTACACAGGGTTAATTCTGGTTGAAGATGGAATGTTTCTCATGAACAGTAACACTGGGCTCACATATACACTTCATGGGATTCTAGCCTTCATAAAACTTCCTGCACAAGTAAGTTGATTTTTCAGCTTTGTTGGAAAAGTGGTTTAATTCCCATGAGCATATTTTGAATTCTGTAAAAGAACAAATGTATATTTGGGTTAATTGCTTGGCCAGCTTGAAGAACATAGTTCATGATTTTATACATAGTACCTTGGATGGGAAGGATGGGGAGCTGCAAAAATACTAACTTCCATTTTAATTTAATTTTGTGTGAAGAGAAAATTTTATGCTTTTCACACTACAATACTCTTCCCTTAACTACTGCTTAACTTTCCATGGTTTCATTACCCACAGGCAACTGTGGTCTGAGAACAAATTTCCCCAACCATTGACATCATCTGCTCCTGACATTTAACCATTGACATCATCATGGCTTTATGATCCAGGATCACCTGAAGCAGATGATCCTCCTGACATATTATCAGAAACTCAGCAGTAGCCCAATGCTACGTCACGATGCCTATGTCATTCACTTCACTTCATTTTGTCATTTAGGCATTTTGTCATCTCACATCATCAAGACAGTGAGTAGAGTACAATATTTTAAGAGATCCACATTCTCATAAGTTGTATTATAGTACACTGTTATAATTATTTTATTTTATTATTAGTTATTGTTAATCTCTATGCTTAATTTATAAATTAAACTTTATTATAAGTATTTAGGTACAAGAAAAAAACATAGTGTGTATAGTGGGTTTGCTTTTTGATCCTGCATCTTGTACTATTTTATTTTGAAAGAATTACTCAGCCTCATCCTCTTCTTTGCCTATTTATAAAATGAGGATAATAATACAGTGATCAATCAACGTAGTCCTATAGGGGAGAGCATGCCATAGTCTATAACATTAGGCAAAGGAGTGTCCGTACACTGAGAGTAGACTTAAACAAAACAAAACAAAACAAAACAAACACCCGAGTGGGATCAACCTCTCTCCCTGGCAGGAATCACTTGAGCACTCTTCTGTTGCCCAAACAGGGATACCTGTCTTATTTGTTGCCCTCATTCCAACTAATGATCCTGCTGGAAAAGGGACTGTAAGGCAAAAGGCAACTTGTCTCTTCCCAGAACCCACAGGGCTCAAACTAAGTTTACCTGAAACATTTTGTGAAAGCTACACTAGCATACGATTGTGGTACCATCAACAGAGTCTATGTGATTTGCTGATAAAAAAAAATAAATTTTTTAAAAATTTATATCTTATTTAAAATAATCATTTTCACTGAACTCTAGTGAAGCAGAATGCATAGAACTATTAATTGAGAACATCTGCTCACCATTATGAATACATGGAACTCATTCAGCTTATAACCAGTACATTAACTTTTGAAAATAGTGATATTTTAAAAGATATCTTTCTGACATGTTAAAATTCCATCTTACTAAAGTAGTAATCAGAGTGAGAAAATAATAAAATCATATGGCTTTTTTTATTGCATGTTTATTTAGGCCAAACCAGTATGAGGCAGCTAGATTAATTACTTTTATACTGTTAAGTACTGTACAGTTAATTATTTCATCTAAGTTGTGTCTGAGCCAAACCTGTGAATTACTGTTCATGCAGGGCAATGATGATAATTTATGTACTCCCTCCATCTTATGGCTTGTTAATACATTATTTTTGATTTGAAGCTAGATGTTAAAAGTTTGCAAGAGGCTTTTATAGACTACCCCATGACATAAGTTCCAAAATTATGTATTTCAAAATTAAAGTTGACAGCATGCTATGATAGGAAGTTATTTAGATGATGGCATTATAATAGTTTTCGTCGGAAAAATATATTTTCCCATACTTTAATCTGTTGATTTTTATGGTCTCAGCTTGTGCTTTTTATTCTGTTTGATTTTGCAACTTGGGTGTTACTTTGGGCTCTAAGTGGTTTTTCAACAGGCACAAAACCAGATTTTACCCACTCTTCCAGTATGGCTAATCAGAAATTTAATTGTGGGTACGAGTGCCCGATGACTTCAAGTGTGTAGAGATACTCACCAAGATAAACCACCATGAACTCACCAAGATAAACAGATGACACTGAACCATTTTTAAAACATAAGATAAACTTTACATAATTTGAATGTTTCCCAGTGATATTTATAGTGAAGTGAAAGAGAACTTGAAAAGCTTAACAAATTCAAAAATTAAATTTTAAGAGATGCCATTAAAGTAAAAAAAAGAAAGAAAGAAAGAAAGAAATCAGTAAAAATAAGAAATATAATTAAAAAAATAAAGAGAAGTTAGAGTCTCCTTGCTATTCCCATATGGTCCTATATGAACAGCATCAGCATCACCTGGGAGCCCATCAGCAAAGCAAGGTCAGGCCCCATCCCACACCTATTGAGTTAGAATCCACATTTCAGTAAGAGTCTCCTGGTGATTTGTATGTGCATTCGAATTTGAGAAGTGCTAGTCTAGAGGGACATTTAATAATCACCTAAGTTTGTACATGGACCCAATAGTTTGCCCCTCATGTAGACTGGAGAGCTGCGCCAGTCACTGAAACTACTCCACTGGAGTGTGTCTGCCCACAGCGAGGGAGACCTGGGGACAGGACAGGCAAGCTGTGGCTGTGTGAGCGACTCTTGCATTTTCATGGACAGTCCTTGGAGTCTAGCAGAAGAAGAGTCCCAAATGTGGCAAAACTGTGAACCAAGGAAAATAAAATCTATTTCACATAACACAAATGTCTGTCAGCACCACTCATATGATAAATGCATCAGATGTTAATCTGGGGAAACTCAATACAGATCCAGATTTCGTGCTGAGGCTTTGGTGGAAAGGTCCTTGTTTATTTTAGGAGAATCAAGGAGCATCGACAAACATGGGAAATACTTCACTTTCCCTTGTAGCACATTCCTACCTTTTTTGGTTTGTACAAAATATATGAATTTTGCAATGTGAGTAATTTTAACTAAGTTTTTTTTTTTTTTTTTTTGACTTAAAATGCAGGCACTTGCCTCACAATTTCCTTTCCTTGCAGAGGCTTTCAAACTGTTCTACCACTAGAGGTCTGTATTACCCATTTTAAAAAATCATACCCAACTGGCTGAGACTTTCAGCTCTCAATTTCAATACCTATTTCTACATTTTAATATTTAAAAGCTTTTAAAGACATAATGCCAGGTAATAAAAATCACAACACTTTAGAAAATGAAGGAGAAAAACTAACAGGAACCCTTCCATTTAGAAGGGAACCAAGTCTCCACTGCTACTTATTGCTAGAAGACAGCTGAGCACAACTTCATACTCTGAAACTTAGACATCAACAGCCAGTCACAAATAAGAGGAACAAAACTTGTTTTCTGCAAAATAGTTTTCCCCAGTGTATTTTAAGACTTCTGTGATTTAACCTTAAAGTTTAAAGCATTCATTTTCCTATTGAAACAAAAAGTTAAATTAATTCTTAGTTACGTTCATTTAAAACACCAGTTGTACAACTTTTATGAGTGTTTTTAAACAAAATTTTCTTTTATTGGTCATCCAAGATTTAATTAAAAATTAATGTTTTTTCAGGCTTTACAAGGCTCTGCTGAAATTTTATAAACTAATGCATGAGCCTGGGTTTGCCTGGTTAAAGCTATAATATAAAAATGATGAATGCTAATGATACCCACTGTAACTTGGGTTTTCTAAATTTTCACAGTGCTCCATGTTCAGCCCTGAGATTTACACTAGACTAGCCCATTTGGGTCTGCCCTCTGAGCCCTCCAAAAATCTAAAAATGAGGTGTCCCATTTATAGGACACATGATTAATAATGGTGAAGCCTTCCCATAGTCTGATAGAGCAGGACTCCTAAAACATCACTCACAAATTCACGTATTTAAATGGAATAGTTGAAAATATTACAGGTATAAAAGCTGTAATTTATTGAGTATGGCACCAGGGGTTTGGGATTCTGAAGCTAGATTTTCAGATTCTAATTATGACTGCATTTGGAGTAAGTGGCTACATTTGTTGCCAGGCAAGGTGCAACGCTAAGAGGCTCCCTTCTTTTAAACGGCATGATTGCATAATGTTCCTGGCCTATAACGCCTCCAGAAACATAAGCAGGTCTAGTGTGGCTTCTCTCTCAGTCTGTCACTTTATTAAAACACAACAATTTGCAAGTGTTATTTAGCAGATCAGCTGGGTTCATTTCAAAGGCTAATATTTAACAGAACAGAAAATAACCTATCCCAATCCTTTAAAAAAGTGCTTTCTATGTATTCATAAGCAAATTACTTAGTGTTTTATGTAGATCTCAAATCTAGGATTCAATATAATTTTAGTAATGTCTTACCCTGCTTGTCTACATAATCTGAATGATCAATTCTACAGCAGAAGGAAACTAATTCACAGTGCAATAATTTGTACTACAGACCACATTACTTAAAGTAGTTAAGTTTTCATTTCCTGTTGCATTTCTGTGATGGCTGGTGGCATATGAATTAACAATTTTCTGACTGAAATGTGACAGAAAAATATCTGCTTTATCCAATCCTGAACATATCTTTCACAGCTCCTTACTCTCCTATTATTCAAAATAAGGCTAGCTTATAGTACTTGCATCCAATATCTATATAAACCTCTAATTTAATATTAAGTGTTCGTGTGTGTGTGTGTGTGTGTGTGTGTGTGTGTGTGTGTATTGATAGTGTAGCACTTAGAAACAGCAACAGGAAGCTCTCAGGGTATGAAGAATTTGATGGGTTACATCTGGGAGAGAAATAGTCACCACCAAAGTGTTGGAGTCAGTCTCCAATTCTAGTTCTGGTCCTGGCATTGGTTAGCAATGTGGCCGTCTAGACTCAGTGTGAAAAAATGAAGCCACTAAAAGAACCTAGCCTATAGGGTTTTGTTTTAGTTTCTGGTTTTTTGTTGTTGTTGTTGTTTTGTTTTTGTTTTTTGGTGGATTAAATAAGAAAATGCAGAAGTGACTGACCTAGTAAATGTCCAGTTAAGAAATGTTAACAATTATTTTCTCTGATCCTTTTTACTATTTATAAATAGTAATGCAGTACAATGACAATAATAATAGTTACCTCTTAAGTGTTACTTTGAGAGATAAATAAGATAATGTGCATGAAACAGTACCTGGTACTAGTTGCTTCCCAAACTCATCTACCAAAGTTTTTACCCATAAAATTAGACCAAAAGTTGAGAGAGTTTCAAGGATGATTCATTACTAGATTTGAGATTTTTTTTCTTTTTCTTTTATGTATGTATGTATGTATGTATGTATGTATGTATGTATGTATGTATATATGTATGTATGTATGTATTTATTTTTGAGTGAGACTATTTCCCTTCTAGATTACTTAAGTCTCACATATTTCTTTCTGATCTGGATGATGACTTAAATTTGTGACTCTACTAGATTAAGAAGATAAAATATTGCACTGATATGAGTCAAATAGAAACAAATTATTTTCAAGGCGGTTAAAAAACTGAAGTTAAAACTCTGTTCAACCTCAGGGAACTGAAAGAAATAAAATGGTTGTGCTTAAAATGCTATTTTCAACTCTTTCATTACTCTACCCCTAGCAACTGAAAAAGTTTGTTTTCCCTAAAATGCTATCTAATAGCTCTTTTGGGGAGAAATTTCTGTGGAAGATTTGAAGGAAGCTGTGACTAACTTTTTATTAGGGACAGAATACTGATTCAATTTCAGGCGTTATGTTAACTTATCTTTCCAATATTACTGGGATTTAATAATAGAATTGCTGTATTTTGCAACAGGCACTAAAGAGAACAAAGACCAGCTACTGACATATAACTAAAAAGGTTTTACTCAGAGGAAAGGGATTAGACTTGGCAGTTTGGCCTCGATGCTGCAATTTCCAAGGACACCCTAGAGTTAAATGCTTCCTGAAATTAGAGGCACTTGCCTGGACAGAAGTCTGCATAAATTCAAACCAACTTTCATGTTTTTGTGTAAGAAAAGGAAAACCTCTCATTTAAAGTTATCTATTATTATATATTCTCAAAATGTTCTAGTTCCTTGCAAGGCTGATTTTATGGAATATCAGTGATATGAGGGGTACTGGGAAATAAGTTCCTGTATAACTATAAATAAATAACTGTTTGTATGATTAACTAGCCTTATGACCTAGAATTATACCAGTTCTTTTGGGTCTTATTTCAATTTAAAAGCCAGGAATTTCAGGACAGAACCCTATGTCTTTCTGTCAATCCAGCACAACCCTGTTTCCTTCTATCACCATAACTTTGGGAATCAAATCATTATTTCCACTTCCAAGTACATATCCTAAAACTCTCTACACATGCAGAAAAAATGTACAAAATGTTCACTATAGCATTGTTAACCAGCAAGTAAGTATTGTTTTTCTAGAATAAAGGAAGTTGCATATTTTTTTCTAATTCTGTTCATGATCACTTCTCATTTCTTACTCTTGGAGAAGTCTCCAATGGAGTTTAACTGTAAGGCAGTTAAGAAAAACTGGCTCATTTCAGGGAAGCATGACATCACAGATGCTTGTCTTTTCTTTGGCCATCTGTAAGAAATAGTACAAAGGCATTTGCCTAAGCTATTGGGAAAGAAGATAAAGAATCAAATTATCAGGGAGAAACTATTAGTCTTCATTTTCTTGTTTGCAACCCGCAAATACAAATTGTTAAATATGCCTGTTCCCTAATCCTCATTAGGAAACCTCGAAGACTAACAGGAAAGAAAAAAACATGGGGATTATGAGAAAACACCGCCACTAAAAAATAACACAAAGTCAGGATTCTTCCTACTCACTCAGACTATCTTATATGTTTAGAGTTGGTTAAATTTGAAATTTTCCATTAAATAATATTATTCCTAGTTAATTGTAGATGGATGCCACATATACAATCCAAACTCTATATTTTTGTTTAGAATTTTCTTTTTGTTGGACTTGAAGATAAAAATTTTTAAATGGAATTACCAGTATATGAAACCATTTTACAGTCAATGGATCCTGAGGGCTTGTTAACTGGTCTATTTGTCTAAGAATAAAAATTATTATTTTAAAAAAATCTAATGGCATTGTTGTGCACCCCTCTCTATTACTTGAAAGTTCTATTTTAAGGCCCAGAGACATGGGATTACAGGTCAGTGATAGGCAGTGGTTTTGAAGTATACCAAATGCACTAAACAAATCAGTTAGGTATCCAGGAGGAGCTGACATTGAATGCAAGTTTCTAATAATTAGAGCCTGAATTACAGTCAGAACCACCCATTGGGAATTGAATAATAGACCTGCTTGTTAAAATATCCAATTTTAGAAACATTTCACTACATTTTGAAGCATTTTAAGTCTTTAAACCATTTACATTTAAAAATTTTCATTTGTTTCCTCCTCTTCAGGCATCCATTCTAAATGCCTCTAGTTTTTACCTGCTAGTTTCTCATACCCTTCAATACTTGACCATTCTTTTTTATCCATTCTTTTGTGGTTTCTAAGGATATTGGCCTATTTTGCTGTGCCTTGGATATGCTGGCACAATACTGCCTCAAGGCCTTTGCCTTTGCCCTCTCCCCCTAGAGCAATCTTCCCACAGAGAGCCATAGAGTTCATTCCTTTTTACTAAGGAGGCTTTCTTTAATCACTCTTTCAAAACTGCATCTTCCCTCTCACTACTTCCATGTTCTATTCCGATTCTCCACGTCATGCAATATAGTGTATATTTTATTGATTGTTTCTCTGTCTACATGGGCTAGAATGTAAGTTCTGTGAGGTCAGGTGGTGTGTCCGCTTTGTTCACGCTTTGTCCTTAGTGCTGAGAACAGTGGCTGGCATATAGATGTCCAACAAAAATACTTATTGAAGGAATCACAGCAGAATCTGTTGCAAACCACAGCTCTAAGTAGAAATGACTTGTATTTAATTTAATTCTCATTCAGAAGGATTCTTATTGTCATAACTTTTTTTGATATTCCTATTTTAGAGTAAGAGAAAAGAAACTTTAGGTTTATCCCTTACCCTTTCAATAATAAACTTCTAGGTCATGATAGTTTGGGCAGTTAAATAAATGTATGAAGCACCCAATATAAGGCATTAGGGAGTTCAGGAGTCTGTGATAAGTAGGAGAGTTCATATACAACCCTAAAGTCATTCAGATTTGAAAATGAAATTTAAAACATAGGCCTATCTGAAGAAAACCTGGTTTCAAAGGCTCACTTTGGCAGTTTGCAGCCAATTAGACATTTCCTAAGTCACATTCTTCTTTCTACCTCTTTTCAACTATATACACACTTGGGCATGTGCCTGACTCCACATCAGACAGAAATACTCAACTGACCAAATCTAATTACATTTGCTTTCCAGCTAAATTGTATATCACCTTCCCCTCTTGTGAGAGATATAGCCCCTTGGGTCTTCTGCATCTGATTATTGCAAACTTAATTGATTGTGACATTTCCTTAACACAGTTAACTAAAACTAATTATACATATTGAATAAAAGTTTCCTATAAAATGAATTATTCTATTTAGCTTAAGCATTCTTAATTGTTAGAATGAATTGCTGAGGAGGATTGCAGAATTACTTTTTCTTGGGATGTTTAGCAATATGTGTGTGTATGTGTATGTGTGATTGTGTGTGTGTGTGTGTGTGTGTGTGTATTTTTTCAACCAATATGAAATGATGGATGGTAATACCACAGAAACTAAAAAAATTTAAAAAATTGATTAAATATCCAAGTTTAAGATACCAAAACATCCTCCTAAGATGATAGATAGAAATCACAAAATTGGTTACGTAAATCTCTTCCTTTTAAGATGTCAAATTAGGTCTGTTAAGCTGGTCATATATATTAAGGAAGCTAAAATAAATTTTTAAATTTGGCAATTATTGTTTTATTTGTAGTATAACTTTTCTTTCACTTAATTAGTGCATATTGTATTTCTCACTCTTTAATTCAGATGGTCTATTTTGTTTAATTTATTCATCTAATTAAATCTAAATTCTAGCAGAAATTTGGGGGCAGAGGGAGGTTTGGCTACTACTATTTCAGTTGGTCCAAAACCAAGCTGATTCATTGTGGTCCAGGACTTCTCATAGGGCCATTTCCAGTGTTCCCTATTTGTTTGATTGTGTATAAACATGCTCTATGTAAAATGAAGACTAGCATTCATTAATGGTTTAGAGTTGAATAATATATGAGAAGCCGTTTTCATCAATGATTCAAATTCGCATGGCTTTCACACTGTTAAAGCAGGTTGGACTTCTTGCTTTGCATTGTTAAGGAAGACACACAGTTGCTTTATCCTCCTGCTCTGTATACTGACTACACTAGAGAGACCAGGAGGCAGGGAAACACCCATCTTATTCTTCCTCTTTGATTTGGAAGCATTACTGAGATGCCAAAGTTTGGGCTCCATCCAGGTCAAGACACTGCCTTTCTTTATGCACTGCCTGGTTTTATTTACAGCAGCTCTGTTTGCTTTCTATAGTGGCCCATGCTGTGTGTAGAAGCATTTTTATTTTGCCTGGATGAGAGGAGGAGGAAGGATACTCCTGATTGGATTTTGGACTTGTGGTCTGACATTGTTCCTGTTGTCCCAGGCTTTCTGGGTGTCTAGCATTTGTTTAAATTCTGGAAAGGTGCCAAAGTCCTAGTTCCAGATAACTGGTTACCTTATGCCAGGTATGCACTGTATTATTACATTTCTAAGATATCTTAGACCTTTCTGGAATTTAAAATATTACTCTCAAACATCTAAATCTTCTTAAAAGTCTTAAAAGGAATAACTAGTTGAAGGGAGAGGATGACAACATTTTTGGTACTAGTCAAAAGCTCTTCCTGCCAACAAAACAGAGCTTCTAAATTTAGAGGCTAATTCTCTGAGCTCCATTAATTATTAAAAATATTAATAGTAATATAATTTAGTTTCTTATATAGTCAGTTATGTGCTAAGCCTATCTACCTATATTATTCAAGTCTAGAGACAATGTTTCTGTAGATAAACTGTGTGAATAATAGTTTTTTGGTGTAAACTATAAAAAAGCTATACTTTTTGTTGAAAAAACACCCCACAAATGGCTGTTTATTTTGCCTCTTTTCATTGGTAAAAAAATTACGATTTCTATCTGACAATTCCAAATTGGGTCCTAACGTCTATTATTTAGGATTTCATTAAAAATGATACTATTAAATGTGTAAAGGGAATATTGGCTGGATATTTATATGCCTTTCTCACAGCTAGTTATACGGCTATTTCAAATCCTTGATGCTTCAATGACTCAAAGGCAAATTTGTTTTTAATTTTTTGCCTTGTGTAACACACAACTATTAGTCCAGGAGCCAAATGTAATTGAATTACTAGGTATAAGTGACTGGAAAGTAACTGAGCCTGATGTTTTAATAATGAGATTATATTAGTGGAAAATAGTGACTAAGAACTTTAAGAATATATTATAATAAGGGGTGATTATGTTAATTAAAATTAAATACTACTGTTATCTGTGACATATATAATTTGAAAATAAAAATGGATACTTCTAATATCTTGCACATTTTCATAAAAAAAGAAAAGAAGAAACAAATGGTCTAACATTTATTTTGATTCTCTCCCCAGTTGCCTAAAAATACATAAATCAGCTTTGGTCATGACAATCGAGACATATCTATCATTGCAGGAAGAATAAAATCTTACAGAATATCAAGAGTAAGGAAGAAATATGGGCCTTTAAAAATGATCTTACATCTTTTCTAGTTTTTCTTACTCAGAGTTATCAATGATGAAGATAAAAAAAAGTCAACAGCCATATATTAGCTTAATATAACTATGTGTATCTCTTTTCAAAATTTTTAAGAAAACAAGATCCTCTGACTTTAGAAGAATACATAAAATACTTTAAAAATTTTTTAAAGTCAGATTTATTGAAGTATAATTTACACACAGTAAAATTCACCCTTTCAAGATGTACAGTTTGATGAGTTTTGACAAAGGTATCCAATTGTGTAATGACCACTACAGTTAATATATCGAATATTTTCATTACCCCCCAAATTCCCTTGCAGTCTGTCCCCTCCTCCAAGTCCCAGTCCTTTACAGTCATCGATTGATTTCTGTCTCAATAGTTTTGCCTTTTCCAGAAGGTCATGTAAATAGAATCATACAGCATGTAGCATTTTCTGTCTGTTTCTTTCTCTTAGTGTTATCCTAGTTCACTCCTTTTCATTGCCTAGTGGTAGTTTATTGTATGGATTGAGCACAATTTCTTTTTCCATTTCTCTGTTGGTGGCTGTTTGGATTGTTTTCAGATTTTGGTGCTTATGAATGAAGCTGTTAAAAACATTCATGCTCAGGTCTTTGTGTGAACATATATTTTTGTTTCCTAGGTAAATACCTACAAGTAGGGTAGGTGAATTGTTAAGCATTTATTTAAGAAATTGCCTGTTTCCTATTTCCCAACATGGCTATAACTGACAAAGGCATCTAAGATGCTAAAATAACTATACCAAAATGTATGCAGATGAAGGAACCTGATTCTCATTCAGCACAGATTTATTTTTATTTTGTATCTAGTTTTAACAGGTTTGGTTAGCAGATTTGTAAAAGCTCACAGTGGATTAGAAACAGTAAACTAGAGGGCCTTAGGGATAGGCTGTTACCAATTGGGAGCAGCCTAAAATGATATTCACTAATATAACTATAATTATTGATTAAAAAAAGGCAGGAATTTACATGGCTGAAATTCTTCTATCTGATAAGTCCTATCTGACAAGTTCCAAAACATTTCTGCAAATTAGAATCATCTGAGAATATTTTAAAAGTTTCAGAGCCCAGGCTGTACCTCAAATAAATAAATCACAAATCTAGAGTAGAACACAGAACATCAAGTGTTTTTTGAAGCTCCTTAGATGATTAGTGTGTAGGCCAGTTTGGAACCCCATGCTAGGAGTATAACATAATGAAGTGGAAAGAGCATGGACTTAGAGATGGGAAACCTGGGATGGCCTGCATGGCTCTGGGCAAGCTTCTGCCTTCATGGCTTCAGTGGTGTCTTCTCTATAATCTGAGGTTCCAGGTAGGTGAACTCCAAGATGATTCTGCATTAAAATTAGATGCTTCTAGACATAATTAGACCGATGATAGTCAGGCTTATGAGACTACATTTCCCAAGAAATGGCTCTATGCTGAATGGTTTGTTTCAGGCATCTCTAGAAAAATATTTTGTTCACACGATGACATTTTTGTTCTGTGTATTTAGATAGTTATAACTGTTTTCTCTTAAATGATATCGCTGTATGTTTCCAAAAACAGTTCAAGCAAATGGAGCAGTTTTTTGATTAGTGAAGGTGACATTTTTTGATAAGCCTGATTAAAAAAAACATTCAGCACTTTTCAAAAAGAATTCTTTGTATAGCAGTTGTGAAACTTAGTTATTTAGTTGGTCAAAAGACCTAAGGTATTGGGGTTATATTTTCAAAATATTGCTCCATTTGCCAAATGTATAGGAAGTTTGGTCCCTCTGAGGATGTTCAAAGCTGAGCAGATTCCACATGGGCCACAATGTTTTGTATGTGCTCATCTCAGTGCACCAATATACATATGTCAGTGCCGCTGTTACTGACTGGGTTGAGAGAGAATTTGATATTGAAGACCTATAGGTGTCATTTCATAAAATACTTAATTCCATATATTTTAATATAAAAATAAATGGGAAAGAGAAAAGAAAAAGAGGCCCGTGAGAACTACATATCAGATAACTTACACCTGAGGAAATTGAAATTTAAAAATAATTTAACATTTCCAAACAATTTTAAGAGAGCATATGACTTCCTTACCAATGCACATATGCTGCTTATTAAATTTGTTTATAGCAGTACTGTCCAACAGAACTTTCTGTGATAGAAGTGTTCTATATCTGTGCTGTCCAATATAGTAGCCAGTAACTACATGTGTCTATTGAGCACTTGAAATGTGGCTAGTATAACTGAGGAACTGAAGTTTTAATTTCATTTAATTATAATTCATATCTAAATTTAAATAGCCAATGTAGCAAACAGCAACCATATTGACAGCACAGGTCTACAGATGTTAAGCCACTGAATATGATCTTTATTTTCTTTCAATATCCTAATCAGGTTTTCTCAATTTTCATAAGTAGATTTCAACCTAAAATCTTTTGATCCTATAAAATAAGATTTGAAATGCTGTTTACACATTACTGTCTAAATCACTGAGAGATCAGAGTTGTATAATTGTTAAGTCGGGTAAAAGGAATATTACAAAGTTCAGAAGGTCCTTCTGAAAACTCTTTTAGTATTCTTCATATTGGGATGGAACCTTGGAAATTACCTTATAGCAAACCAAACACAAAGTTGCTAGTTAGTGGCAGAATTGGTATAGCATCAGTTCTTTAACAAACATCAATTCTTAAAAAAATAAAAAATAAAAACAAAAATTTAGAATCATGCATGTTTTGCTTATTCATCTGAAACTTAAAAGTTTGAAAAGTTTAGTTTTACAGAATGTTTTCTTCAGTGTTTTACTATTTGTAAGCAAAATGTCATAATTATTTTGCAAGTTTTGCTACAAATGTGTGAATGTTAGTCAGAAACTGAGGGCTTCCAAAACGTAGGAAAAGGGCAGCTAGTCCGAGAATCATTACTGGCAGGAAGCCCAGATTACTGTTCTGCTTCTTCCACTGTTAGCCTGATGGGGTATTACAGATAAAGAGCGCCTCCTAGTCAGTGCTCTTAGGATATAAAAATAAAGCTTCCTGTCATAGTGTTTTCCTAAATAGAACATATATTTTAATGTACTTTTTCCAGAGTTGGATTTTTGCTGAAAACATGCACAGTTCAGCTTCCTAGGCTTAACTATACTAAAAAAAAAAAAAAAAAAAAAAAAAAAAAAAAAAAAAAAAAGAAAGAAAGAAAATAAAAGTAAAAAAGAAAGAAAAAAAGAAAAAAAGAAAACCTTTAAAGATTTCCAGTTATAGAACTCCATGGAACGTTACTATTTTTGTCTACAAGATTAAAGCAGTCCTAAGTAGTTTCCTAACACCACCGTGGAGTGCCCTCTAGCAAGTGTTTTCTACTTGCCAGCTGAGCAAATAATAATCACCTCAACATCTGTCTACCCACCCACCACCTATCCTACCTTCTTCTTTGATAAAATGACAACATATTCAGAAGTGGACAAGCTACTCTTTTCATTCTCCCTGAAGGGGATAAGGAGTGTCTCTCCTGTTAATGTGAGAAGCTAAGGGCTCATTCTCTGAGCTGAGTTTTTTTTTTCAGGAAAAAAAAAAAAATCTTGCGAACTGGGAAAATCTAGGAGTCTTTTTATGAAAAATAGCACAGAAGCCTACGTGACGGGAGTTGGGTGGACAGAGCAGTGACCGGCTGCCCTTTCAGGTTCTGAGTGCAATGCCCTGCTGTGTGACTCCACAGGACTCATGCCTACCAGGGGCCTAGACTGCATGGGGATGAAAGGGTGCCTCTATCTCCAGTTTCATAGAGCCATTTTTCCTACGTCTTATTGGAGTAAGAATACGACTGAGACATTTGAGTTTTCAGAAGGGGAGCAGGTCAAGTTTTAAGGTTTATGTGCTTCTGGAAGTAAGTGCTGGGGCATCACAAAGGCCAAATCTCCTATTTTGTGGCTGATGAGAGAGTACAATCACTTCCCTCCTGGCTCTCCTAAAGGCCTGTGCTGTACAGAATGGAGAGCACTGCTGTGAGCAATCACCCACTGTCACAAGGAGACCCTTGTCACAAGGGATTGCAAATTTCTCACATGATTTAGTATTAATACATGAATATTGGTAATTCTGAAACTGTTTAAATTTAAAATCATATAAATATATATGTGTTCTTAAGCTATATATTGGAAGGGATGGGGTAAGACTAGAATTTTCTTTTTTGCTCTCTTTTTCTGTCACTAGACAACGGTATGTGTGGCTTCTTGTGCTACCTGTGCTGTTGACACATTACAGAAAACTACTGACAGATACAATGCTCTAGGTGTGAGACATTTACCTGGACGCAGACCTTCTAGGATGGCTTCAGTGACTTATTCAGACAAGAACTCAGCCATTTTAGAACAATGTGTCATGCACCAAATCTGGAAAGAAAAAAAGATTAGTGTGATTCACTAAATATGGTCAGATTTTTATTTTTTAATTTATAGAGGAAGCATTAAGACTACATCCTATGCATGTTTTTTGAGGGAATGAAATCATCTGACCTCCATCAGGGACATATTTTTCCTTATGCAGTGTTAGGCTGCACTAAACGGCTCTGTCATGAGATCGTATCCTCTTCCTACTTACTGTCAATATCTTCCCCTACACCGTCATCCATACACACCAGAGAAGGAGAAAAAGAATATTTTGGGGTAAAACAGTACAATTTTATTCTAAGACACTTCTGTAACATAATTATTAAATATTATAAATTATATATTTACTTGCGAATCTACAGTTAAAACTTTAATAAATGATTATTTTTCATATAAAGCTTAGACAAGTGTTATTGAACCATAATTTTTAAATATAATTTTAAAAGATCTTTTCCTGTTTTTATATTTCACAGATGTAATATATGCATATGATATAAATGTCAAGTTACAGATGAGTGTAATAAAAAAGTATATGTCTCCTAGCCCTCTCTAATTGTCTCTCTGGATCCATTTCCCAGAAATACTTAACACTAATAGTTTCTTATGTATCCCTCTAGGACTTTAAAAAGTGTATTTACATGTATATAAATATGTGTATACACATCTTTTTCATTTTATACATATTATTCTACTCTTTGCTTTTTTTTAAACATAATACTATGGCTAGCAGAACTTTTTGTGTCAGTATATGTAAATCTACTTAATTTGTTTTTGATGACTATATACAGTATTATATTCATTGCACTAATACATGATAACTTATTTAACCAGTCCACCATTAATGGACCTTAATGGGGTTTTTTTTGTTTGTTTCTCTTTTTGACTGCTTAAAAAAAATGCTTCAAGGATCACATTTATACATATGCATTTATGTACTTATATGAATATATCAGTAGAATAAGTTCCAAACATAATTATTGAAGCAAATTGTTTGTATACTCTAAATTTTTGAAAGATACTTGTAAAACGTCATTTATAAAAGTTACAACAATTCATGATACCAAAAATCTGGCTTTTATCAAATCTTATTTCCTGTTGGATAAGTATGTATTTGTTTTGATTTTCATTTCTTTAGTTATGAATGAAAATGAGCTTCTTTTTGCTTATTTTATGTAGTTATTCTACTTGTTTACCCAGTCATGGCCTTTGCTCATTTTTTAGTTTTGTTGTTCATTGTTTCCCTTTTACAGAGCTCATGTTATCATATTAAGGTAACTGGCATTTTACATGTAATGTTTGGTAAATAGCTTTCCCAAGTTGCTGTTTAACTTTTTTTTTAATGGTGTTTTTCACTATACATACATATATATATATATATATATATATATATATATATGTAAATAAATTTGGCTATATATATAAAACCAAATTCACCAATGTTTGTTCATTTTGGATTTAGGTCTTTTAAAAGAATTTTTTTAAGCTGAATAGTTAATCAGCAAGATTATATGTAGATTATTTTTTTAAAACAACATACATCAACTTTCCTAAAGCATTATTGTATAAAAGAATTTTGGCATTAGAAGGATCTATTTTTATCCCTATTTTTTGGTGAATTTTTGTTATAGCACAAGAAGTTTCCCACAGATGATTTCTCCTGTAAAATATCACTATGGTGTGAATTCAGTGGATTCTTGTAAGGCTTTAACGTACTTTGGGTGGCGGGGCAGATTAGAGATAGGGTCAGATTTATCAGTGTCATTCTCCAGAGAGTTAACAACAATTGTTTAAGATCTAAAATCTAGACTTGGTCAGAAGGAAAGTAATAGAATTTCCAAGACAAACTGAAAGTCAGAAGTATAAAAGTAATAGAGGTTCACTATTGGACATTCTGAAAGCACATTAAAAAAGAAAAAAAGAAAAAAAGTACTTTTGATCTTAGCCTTGATCTTAATAATCCTCAAAAGCTTTTAAGATTTGTTACATATTTTTCCTAGTCTTTGTTATCTGTTCTACAAATATGGAGGCATTTAAAAATATATCAGTGATTTTACTCACAAATTAGTGCTAATATACCTAAATTATTTTTATTAGAATATTAATGATCCAAGTAATACCTTAATGGCACCTTGAAAAGAATCTACCAAATACATACACACACACTGGATCACACTCATGATTTATCTTTCATACATTGCTTTAGTCACTTGTGATTACCTTTTCTTGTCATTATATATTTTAAATATATTATATATTAAATATATTTTTATATAAATATATTATGGCTATATAATGTTCTCTCATATGGTTTAACCTAATAGGAATTTAAAAGAATAGGAATAGATTTGAGTTTCTCTCAAAAATCCATTCTGCTAACTTAGTAGATCAAATGCCAGAGCACATTTAAGAAATCATTATGTAGCAGTCACATCAGATTCTTTTTCATTCCTGATAAAGTGGCAGCAATTAATTGTGTGAAGGTTAAGGGCTGGGTAAAATGTGTTTTATATGAAGTGACATCATTTGATCGGAAAGAGAGATTATTAAAGCTGCGTTAATGGAACATTCTTGTTTTAGTGGCATATCACATAGATTTAGAAAGTTGTAAAATGCATTTGAATTGGATAACGAGAAGACTTTGGGTCCAAAAGTAAAGTACATGTGATGCTAAAACTGTAAATGTATGAAGGTTACTAGAAGAAATGCTGTGACACTGTTTTTGATTTATTTAGAAAAATACCCGGTGCAAATTATATTCAGCCACAGTCAAAAATATTAGGGCTTAGTGAGACCTATAGGGCTCTAAAGGGTCATAGAGGATTATTGATATTTTATGATTTATTATAACTAAGGAACACTGCCTGCTATATGAAAGATATCTCTTCGACACTCCTTTCCCTTGATTTTAGCTTAACCAGTAACTTACAAATTAGGCGATATACTGCTAGTGCTGCCTGCATATCTAAAGTTCTAAATCCAAGCAGCTGGTGAAATTCTGTCTCAGTGCTGGTGACACACTTCTCCTCTCAAATATGATCACAAGAAACCCAGACTGACTCACCTCAATTTTTTGAGCAACATCAGTGAGCCCCTGTCAAAACAACAGTTGGCTGAGTCCAACTGGCAGCTGTCAGAGAATCTACATACACTGGGGAAAATCATTCAGACACTAAATCATTTGTGAAACCATTGTCTTAAAATAAGTTACCACTTGCTTGCAGATTGACTGGTTAGTAACTATATCCAACTACAATTTTATAAACCATTGCTTGTAAATAAGTGTTTATATTAAAAGCTAAAAGAGTAGTATGTAATTGGAGTAGGAATGCTGAACAATTCATGACTGTAGGAAATGACTTGTTCAAGTCACAAGAGAAATTTATTTTTATACTGTCAACAGAAAAAGGTAAAAATGGAAAATTTTAGTTGTTATAGGAAAAAAATAGAGATATAGAACCTTAAGTTTTAAATAATGGGCTGTCAGTTTTATTTATTTCCCAACTAAAGAAGGCATTTCTAGAATTCTTCATTGTTGTACTTAAAGGTAATATGACAGGCAAATGTTATAATTAAAATGGAAATCTTGTTTTTTCCATGAGGGAAAGAGAACTTGATTTCAAATTATAACTTTAAATAATTCTCAAATAGTTACTTGGCTTTAAAAAGCAGGCAGCCTAGTGTAGAGCAGTGTAGGCTGGCCACTAAGAAAACAGGAATCAGAATTTCTGTGTTTAAATCTTGACTCCACCAGTTACTACATTTGGATGAGCTACTTATCTCGTATCTCAATCTACAAAGTGAGGATAGAGCAGTGACTATTTTATAGAGGTGTGAGGATTAAATAAAACATGTTTAAAGGCTGAATGTTGTGTTTGGTACACTATATGTGCTGTTAGTTTTATTTTAAATATTTATTTAAAAAAAAACTTCTAAGTAATCATTCGAACAAGGCACAGGTCATGCATTTAAATCACCTGGGGATATTGTTGAAATGCAGATTCTTATTCCATGGGTCGAGGTCAAGTCTGAGATTCTGCATTTTTAACAAGCCCCTCGGTGATGTTCATGATGCTGGTCTGTGGACCTTGGTACCTGAGGTAATTGTGGATGGTCGTTCCTAATTTGTGATACAGCGGTTCTCAATAGAGGAAATGGAAGAAGGGGCAGGAAGGAGAGTGCAGACAATATGTATAGATTTAAAATGCTCCCCAGCTGATTGTAATATGTTTGCCTTGCTTGTTCTTTAACACTTCAAGAAACACTGACTTGCTATTTTAACCATTAATTTTTTTTTCTTTTCTCTTTTTTTTTACTCTTTCCTCTACTTGCCCCTTGCCATTACAGTTTTAGACTAAAAAAATGATGCTAATACTTAGTTCTCCAATTAGTAAAACTAAAGCATCAATTTTAAGTCACTGTATTAGAACAGGATAATATATTTAAATGAGATTAGAAAAAATGGTTTTTAACATTTCTCTTGTAAAATACGGGGATCTGAAAATATTTACCATTTCCAATAGCTTTAGCAGAAAACAAAACAAAACAAAACAACAAACAGGCAAGCAAGCGACTTGTGGAACATTTAGTAATAGACTACAAGGATGCATGCGATGTGGTCCATGCTATCAAAGGAGTTATAAACCCACAGGCAGGGAAAAGATGTGGTGGTCATCATGGGAGTGGCCGGAGTCAAACAGTGTGACCACATTAGACATTCCCCTCGTCTGAAAGGTGGACAGAAGAGTTGTTTTTAAATGGCTTCCCATCCTAGTGGCATTGAGATGATTAAAGAGACCCATATCTAAATATGTACTTAGCTTGACCAACATCGCTCTAGGACAAAGATCATTTTTCTACCTGTGTGTGTCCTCAGGGCTTAATATCACTCAGATCTATAGGATGCATTTCGTTCTTCATTTTCCAAAGCAGAAAAGAGGAGGTTGGATTAATAAAAATAGGAAATATCAAAAGAAAACTTAGAGAGCAAATTAGTAATTATACTCTTTGTCTACAAATATGTGATTCTCCAATATTCTTACACTGAAGTTAACCATTCAAAGTGTTTCAACCCATTACTCTAAGTCTTTAGCATCATTTAGTAAAGAATGAAGCAGCTTATATGTTTATACAATAAACATAAAATCACATAATTATTGATTCAAACTACGTAATTATCAATTCTATGATTTAAAATGTTAAAGACATCTAGAATTGGAATCTGGCGCAATCAGGTTATGAAAAATAAGGCACCCCCATTTCTTACTCATTTTCAAAACTTGTAAATGTTAGAAAGTTAAGCGTGAGACTAGCAACTCAATTTAAAGTATTCTTCAGTATAAGAAACTCTAACAATAACTGGCAGACTCTAGACATTTATTTCTACTTAAGACATTTAAACGATGTGTTTATTTTAAGAACTAAACAAACAAAATGAAAACAAACTCTTCTAAATTGTGCTATAAGAATAATGTAAAATAATGGAGTCATAAAGTGTTTACAGTATGTAGCGAATTTTTTGTTAGTAAAATATTTTGGAAGACAATTTCGGTTTTCACATTTAAAGGAATTTTTTCCCTGTGACCATCTGCTATGAAGGGAGAATAATCAAAATAAAATAGCATAACTTTTTAATGTTAATAAAAGCGGAGCTAAAAGCATGATACATGTCATTCCCATGTCTGTTCTAGATATATACTGTTTTCTATTTCCAGTCGTCAAATTTATCATTAAAGTAACCACTAACTAATGATACATCTGGCAAATTCATAGCTCTTTAGAGTTTTGTTGTTGTTGTTGTGATTGAAACATTACATTTTAGTGCTTTAATAGGATAATGGCACTCACTTGCCAAATCAATTCAATATTACCTTAAGTCCCTATAGATACACTTTGATTTAAGATGGTTTTACATAGTAAGCTGTTGAAAGTTGATTTGGAGTAAAAAAAAAATCATTTCATTAATAAAATAGAAAATTTAAAGCGATACCTAAATTTACAGTGTGAATGCAACAAAATTTATTTTTGCTTGGAGTTTTAGTATTTGTTTTAATAAGCACCTTTATGAAAAGAAACGAATCATGTAATCCAATGACTTTAAGCAATTTTGAAAGAGAACTCTTAGGACTATTTTGAAGAAAAATAATAGCACTTTCCAATGGTGATGGGTTTAAATGACGATTGTCCAGTGTGCCAGAGAACATAGGAGAAACGAATTCCTAATCTGGCCTTGGATACTCTGTCATATTTTGTTGCTCAGGCTCTCTATTTGTTTATTGCCACAGCATATCTTCAAGACGGCGTTTTAATCTTTGCACTTGGATTTACTTCAAACTTCTAAATAGATTCTTAATTTTCTAGCCTACTTGGGAGATTCTTTGGCATTCCCCAGTCATGACTGAGTGGGGAAGAGGATTAAGTAAACTAATGAGCACGTAGTGAGGCTGAGCGCCTGTGTGGGGCAGCCCACACATGCAAGTGTGAGGGAATCAATCTTGGTCCCTGTAACAAATTTGAAAGCAAAATACAGCAACTCTCAGGTAACTGCTTGAAAATGGTACTGTGACAGCACAGAGGCATGCATCATGCATTTAAATTATGAGTTGCAAACTCCTCAGCTGAGTGTTCTACCTGGCCTGTGAGTCAGCAGCAGACTAAATTTTCTTTCGTTATTTTCTCTCTAGCATAGGGCAAATAGTCATAGTAACAACAACAACGACAGTATAAACAGCAGCAGCAAAACAAAACAAAAATCCCAAAATTACATACGCACATACCAAATAGGAAACTTGAACAATCTATAATTCTGTCCATTTTTGAATATTGAACTAGGGTTCAAGAGTGATAGGAAAGATTTAAGCTCAGAGCTCTTGGCATGCAGAGCATTGCTGAAGCAACAGTGACTGAAAGACACTTTCTAAATCTCAAAGATGAGTCTTCTTTGGCATCAATGGACCCAGTGGAAGAAAATCAATTTTCTTCTGAGTTGCGTGATGGAGCAGTTGATTCCATTTAAAAGTAAAGAAGAGCCAAACCAGAAATCAAGGCCTCATGATGGCATAAAGACTAATGGAGTCAGAAAAAAAAAAAAAGGAGACAGAGTAGACAACATACCTGACACTAATAATCATGAGGCTTTAACAATTGTTGAGACCTAGCAACTTGGGGCCACTCCCTAAGACACAGGCCAGGTTACAGGACCTGCCAGTCATAATTTTGGTCATAGACACTTGAAGTCAGTCCTGGAAAACTTACTGAGTTTCCAGAGCAGATAATTTACCAGGAGAGTTATTTTGACATTTTTCAAAATGCCAAACATAGACTAAAAAGGCAATTAATTTAGACTTTTTTTTTTTTTTTTAATATCTAAGCAATAAGTAGAAAACAAAAGAAATCAAAGAATTTTAGCACTGGAGGGAAACTTATGGGCAGGGCCTTAAAGTTCAGAGTTGTGAAATAATTCCTAATTGCACACAGCTAGTTAAGTGACAGTCTCCATTCCTTGACCCCTACACTGTCTGCCAGGAAGAGTAGTGGAATCCCCACATAAGGAGGAGTCATCCGCCTGAGGCCACACTACAGCTAGGGAAACACTCCAGGAGACAAGGGAAGCAGGCAGTTTCCTTTTTAGAGAAAACTTATAAGGGGGTTACAGCTTATGCCAAGGGGAATAAATGCCTGGGAATCCAAGTCCCTCAGGTGGTTACTGCCAAGAGAAGCATATTGAGGATAAGGCACCTTCAGAAGGAGACACAACACAGAACAGCAGGGTGCCAGATATTTCCCCCCCCTCACTATTACTTTCTCTTCCCCAAATAGCACTAGAATAAATGTAGCCAAGTCCCAAAAATGATCCCAGGGGAAAGTGAACATCCATCCAGACTTTTGCCAAAAAGAGGGGGCTCCTGAGGGCCAGTAGTGTGTTTTGAAAATTAATGAGGCCGTCAGCAAACCAAGATTTGGTAAAGAAGCCCCAGATGGATTCAAGAGCCAGGTTCTAATGGCTGCTCAAAGATAATGGAGCAGGGGACACTTTAGGAAAGACTTGCAAAGGTCTTCCGGAGATCTTAGCAGGCTGGCACGCACTGTGGAGACACTGGAAGTTTAAGAGGTTTGGAGAATCGGGTACTAGATAGAGAGGTGGAGTGGATAGAAGGAGCGGGAAAGAGCTTCTAAAATCCTGACTCAGTTACAAATTAGGCACTGGACAAGGCCGTGGGGATCAAGGTGTGGAGACGCCAGGGCTTTTCCCTTCCCCACTTTGATGAATCAAAGGGCACCTAAGACACCTGAAGGTGGGAGAGTTTGCCCCTGGTGCGGGTGACATCTGGTGCCAAAGATCCATCATTATGGTTTTGCAGGGAAGGGGAGGGGTGATGAGCAGAGCAGGGGCAGAGAGGGAGTGTGGAGACACTTGTAACTTCGCCCGAGAAGCAGTACAACTTTGAAATGGACGCCGGGTACAGTCACACTGGCTATCCACTAAGGTCACGGTTAAAAGACCAGAGTTAGCTAAAAGCCTCGGAAGGAAAGTTTACTTGGTCTCATCCATTTCTGCAAATTTCTTGCTTGTACTTGAAAAAGTCTGGTTAAATTGAAATGAAATTTTGTGGGGCACGCGGCAAACAAGCTCAAATTGTATCTTTCCAGCCCAGAGACCCTCACCTGATTTGGGATAGGGAGGCCAACTCCGGGTGGGCGCCAACCCCAACTGAGCTCACTCTCTCGGTGGTCCTCCGGAGCCTCCCAACACAGTGCCCGCAGTTAGGACAACTTGACATGAAACTGACGACCCCCGCCCCGCAGCCCCCAAGCCCGGCCGGCAGTTCTCATCCACTCACCCGCGCCCGGGGCGCTGCACCCACGTTGGGCCACGAGCTGGCGGCGCTGGTGCCTGGCTTCCGTGCCCCGCCTCGGCGTCCCGGCCGTGAGCCCTCACTGGGGTCAGTCGGGCTGCTCCCCACAGATCGAGGCCTCGAGCCGGGTAGAGCTGCTAGCAGTGCGCCCGCCCAGGCACTCTGTCCCGCACTGCCTGGAGCGCTGACAGGCGCTGGAATCAGCCGCAAAGAGTCAGCTCCGAATTTATAGGGTGGGGCGTTGCTGCAACGTGGGTTCCAGGGGCGAGGCTCTGTTTTGCATTCCCTCCTCCGCCCCGCCCTGGGAGACCCTCTTGGCCCAACCTCCTTCCTCTCCAGATGCTGACGGAAGTGGGATAATGCCACATAACCCCCACCTCTCCCCACTCCCCGCAAGAGTCACCTATCAGATCTGCGCCCACCTGGTTCTGAACGTCGTGTTGGGGAATGGTGGAGAAATGGTAGAGAGCTGGCGGTAAAGAAACAGCCCTTCTTGTGGAGATTAATGTTCCTCCACTTTTCTTTTCTTTTTTCTTTTTTAACTTGGAACATTTTAAGGATGAATTAGGGAACTTTCTGTTTCCTGAAAGTTAAACTTTGACATTACTGTGGTGGATCACAGATTCATCTCCTAGATTCATTTCATGGTTACAGGGTGAAAGGGTGGAATTCTTTCCTTCTGTTAGACATGCTATCAGAATTGTATTTTTTAAAAACTATATAATAATAGAAATAGTTAAAAATAAATTATGATCAAATATTTAAGAAATAATTAATATATATTCTTTAGAAACTCTTTCAAGAAACAAAAGAGGAAGTATCATTCCGAGCTCATGTTATTAGGGCAATAGTACCCTGATACCCAAACCAGATAAGATATCAGGAGAAAAGAAAACTACAGACAAATATTTATTATTAATATAGGTAAAAATCATCACCAAAATATTAGAAAATTAAATTCAGTAACATATAAAAAGGATTATACACTGTGACCAAATGAAATTTATCTTAATACAAGACTAGTTTACTAAAAATCAATTTCTATACCATTTCAATAGAACAAAAGACAAAAACCACAGGGTCATCTTAATAAAGCAGAATTTTTTTTTTTTTTTTTTTACAAAATCCAACACCATTTCATGATTAATCACTCAACAAACTAGGGCTAGAAATGAACTGCTTCAAACTGTAGTCTGTCTATGAAAAACTCACTAACATCATACTTAATAGTGAAAGACAATGTTTCTACATCTAAGATCAGGAACATGACAAAGATGTCAGCTCTCCACACTTCTATTCCATATTGTACTAGAGGTTCTAGCCAGGACAATTGGAAAAGAAAAATAAATACAAGTCATTCAGATTAGAAAGGAAGTAAATTATTTCTATATGCAGATGACAGGATCTTGTATTTAGAAAATCCGAAAGAACTAACTAAAAAGCTATCAGAACTAATAAACAAGTTTAGCAAAGCTTTAGAATATAAGATCAATATACAAAATCAGTTGTATTTCTATAAGCAGAAATAAACAATCTGAAACTGAAATTAAGAAAAAAAATCTGTGTTTACCATAGATCAAAACAATAAAATACTTAGAAATAAATTTAACAAAAAGGGTGGAAAACTTATACTTTGAAAACTAGAAAATATGATTGAAAGACATTAAATTAGACCTAAGTAAGTTGAATAACATTCCATATTCATGAATTGTAAGAATTAACATTATTAAAATAGTGATAATCTCCAAATGTTATACAGATTAAATACAATCCCTATCAAAATCCCAATAAACTATTTTTGAAGACATTAACAAGTCGATTCTATTTATATGGAAGTGTGGGGAACCCGAAATAGTCAAAACAATCCTGAAAAGACAAAATTGGGAGACTCGCACTTCCTGATTGCAAATTTTACTCGAAAGCTATAAATTTCCAAGACAGTGTGTTATTGGCACAAAGATAAACATATAGTTCAGTGGAATAGAATTGAGTCCAGGAATTAAGCCAGTATATTACTGTTAACTGAATTTTGACAAAAGTACCAAGACAATTCAATGGGAATGAATAATCCTTTCCACAAATGGTACTGAACTGGATAGACACATGCAAAAGAATGAAGTCGGACCCCTTACAATACCATATACTAAAACTAACTCAAAATGATCATAGATCTAAAAGTAAAATTATATATAAAAACTAACTCAAAACGATCATAGATCTAAAAGTAAAATTATAAAAAAATAGAAATAAGAGTAAATATTTGTGACCCTGGATTATGTGGTCTCTTAGATATGACACCAAAAGCTTAAGTAACACAAAGAAAATAGATAAATTGGATTTCATCAGTATTAAAAACTTCTGTGCTTTGAAGGACAACATCAAGAAAATTAAAAGACAACTCACAGAATTGTAGAAAATATTTGCAAATTATATATTTTAAGGACTTATAGCCAGAATATATAAAGAATTTTTTCCAATCAATAATAATAAAAAAAATAGCTCACTTTAAAAATATGCATGGATCTGAATAGACATTTCTCCAAAGAAGACGGAAAAACGGCCAAAAAGCACATCAAGAGATGTGCCACATCATTAGTCATCAAGGAAATAAAAATCAAAATTGTAGTGAGATATCACTTCATACCTGCTATCATAGTTATAATTAAAAAGTCAAATAACAAGTACTGGCAAAGAGAAATTTGGGCCCTCAGATGTTGGTAGGAATGTAAAATGCTGCAGCCACTTTGGAAAATATTTGAGTAGTTTCTCAAACTGTTAGCATAAAGTTACCATGTGGTAACATATTTTTTGAAATGCTAGATGAGTGAAGTCAGCGTGTCTCACTCCGCTGAGGCCAGGGCTTGGCTCGTGTTAAATTCTAGAATATCTATGAAAGACCCAACTCTGAATATCAGTCTGGAGTAAAATTTCAACAGGACAGGCAAAAGAAGTGCAATGCTTAATAGATGTGAAAAAAAATGTTTGCTCTTCCTAGTAATAAAAATGCAGTTTAAAACAAGGTGCAGTTTTCACCTATAAAATCATTAACTATTAAAGACAAAAGATGATAACACCAGAATTCATTTTTTGCAAGGATGTGGGAAAGCCGGTACTCTTATAAGCAGAAAAAAAATGATACCATAGGATTGTAGCATACCCTCATTAATAGGGAATTTATTTTAAATAATAATCATGGATATATGCAAATATGTACAAAGATGTTATATACTTAGTTCTGCATAATAGTACATCATCGGAAACAACCTTAATTGTCTCCCAAATAGAGGGTTGGTTAAATAAGTTATGATATGTCTAAAATAGAATTTAGCCATTGAAAATAATGTAGAGGATATTTAATAATATGAATAATATTTATGATATATAAATTAGTGAAAATCAGTTTATGGAACACTCCATATACTGTTATTCAAATGATCTAAAATGTACATACACATACACATATACACGTGTATACACATAGAAAAAAATTCACTGTATATTCACTGTAATGGATACCACAGTAATTATGGGTATTTTAAATTATATTTTCTTTTTATGCTTGTCTATATTATCCAAATTTTATAGAACAGTTATATCAATGTAAAAAATTAGAATGAACAAGAAGTCAGAAATGTTTGGAGAGCAAGGAATATCAGGGTCAATGTTTGTGGACAGTTTTGGCTGACACTAAACTTGAAGGCCCAATGGCTTCAAAACTGTGAGTGTGCCTATACTTGTACCATTTTTGAAAAGAAAATGTAGTATACTTTTATGGGAAGAGACGTTAACTAGGAGTTCAGAGGCCTAGAGTTTATTTTTAATTCCCTCAATAGGCATCAGGGGAGCTTGGGCAAACTAATTGAAATCTAGCTCTTTCCTTAATAATATGGATAATGTTCATGATATGTAAATTAGTGAAAATCAGTTTATGGAACACTATATATACTGTTATTTAAATTATCCAAAACATACATCCACATTCACATACATACATGTATATGTATAGAAGAAAGTTCACTGTATGTTCACTAAAATGGATACCATAGTAATTATGGGTATCCTGTTTACTAGTTGTGTGAACTTGGGTCAGTTACTTAACCTCCTATGTTTTAGTTTACTCATCGGTAAAATGTGGGTACTAATAGCACCTAATTCAATGTGAATGAGAATTAAATGAATTAATACATATAAAGCAAATAGAACAGTACTCAAGAGATGTTAACTTTTAAAAATTAACCCCAATAATTCTAAACACTGTCATTCAAATATTCAAATACGGTTATTATTCTAAGAAATCCTAAGGGATCTATCATACTCAATATACTTTACCAAAATCAATATCTTGCTTTAAATAGTTTTATAGGAATATAAGAAAATAGATGACTATGACAACAAAGCAGCATTGCTGAACATTCCAGAGAATGCAGATGGCCTCATTAAGTATAGCTGAGTTTTACAATGCTATGTATTATATATTATAATGAGGATCTGTGTCTCAGGTGATTTATTTCAATTGTATGACATACTATCAGAAACTATTATGTAGAGCTAGTAAACAACTGCTTTATCCTTCTTATTTTCTATCTTTTACAAATGTAACCTCTTTAAAAAAACAAAGTTATAAACTTCATAGATCATTAATCAGATAAGATTTCTACTATTCCTTATCACTTTCATTTACAAAGATGGGGAATGAATATTTGTAATGTTCTATAACTCACCAGAGCATAAACATATTATCCAATAAGCTGGCAAATGTGATAAAATTTGTAGAGGCTTGGAAGAATCTAAAATTTTAAAGTATATTATTCTAAGTTATATTTTGTTTTAATTATGAGTTAAACACTTAAATATTTAAATGTTCATGAAGAAAGAGGAGAAAACTATTAGAAATAAAGCTATCATTAACTTTAGAGATGAAGTCCGATGTAGTAAATGAAGACGGATTAATTTAGTATTGTATTAATTTTATTTTCTTTAAAAAGTCAGAATGATTATAGTGACAAATAAAAACATTGATAGATAGTAGGAAAGAATGAAAAATACCACAGAAATATGGGTTAAAAAGAGTACAAATTAGTAAGTTCATATATGGCCATGGGGTTGGGGAGCACGGCATCCAGTCAGAAGTCATGTAATGTGTGTAGAGCCAGAGGAGTGATAGAGTAACCAGGGGGACCATTTCATAAACTATATAAATGTCTAACCAACATACTGTATACTTGAAACTAATAATAAAATGCTAAAACAAATAAATAAACAAAAGTTATGAAGATTCATTAAAACAAAAAACAAAAACAAAAAAATGTAGAGAATGCCAAAAAGAATATTCTCAACAGGAGAGTTGTAATAAGTGAGTGTTATAAATCTATGAACATTATTGTTAATAATCGTTGAATAAATATATCATGCTCTGTACAGAGGAACTGATGATATGTATGGGTGGTATTAATTTCTGCAATATTGGAAAGAAGTAAGTTTTTTATAGTAAATGCTAAAAAATGGAGGTGGTGAGAAATGAAGTATCTGAAAGAACAAGGTAAATATTTAGGATGGCAAAGAGGATATATTTTGACCTATGTAAAGAACTCAACAGACTTTCAGATTAAAAATTCTAGAAAAATGTGTGACAATTCCCATTGTCTTCACAGTACAATCCAAGTATTTTTCACCATAATTCTTATTTTAGTTCAATTTTGGTGGGTGGCCCATTCTTTAGTGTTAGATAGTTCATACACACAGTAATGCTGACCATCTTTTACTTACTATAGAGGTCATGCTATCAGGCCTCTCGGCAGATGCTTCCTTGGCACCCAGCCACCTTGAGAATGCCCCGGCTGGCCCAGGGCACACTCCTGTTCTGCTGATCGAGCTGCATAATTTTTGGTCCAAGCAGGCAGCTCCCTCCCTAATTAGTCAGTGAAAGGCATGTCTTTGACAGAGGGGAGATGTTACAGCTGATTTGAACACCATTAGATTAGAGACAACGCCTAATGAATGAAGTTTCCTCTGGCCCATTTAAAATATTTAACTTGACCCTGCAGTCCAAATATTCCTTACACACAGATAAATTATTATTATAAAGGTAAAACTTGATAGACTCATCTGAAGCCTCTGGATTGCTAACAGCTACTGTCTTGTAGGGATTTCATTGGCACTAGTTTTCATGCTGGAGATATTCACAAAGACAACCTGCGTAAACAGTCCACATTCGGCTGGCTTGAAAACCACATGTTAACAAGGTTTGAACAATTGTTTGTGGGAGATGGAGTAAGAGTATTCAAGTAATACAATTGGCACTCATATACACCACTTGGAGTCCAGTGGTGGAGGTGTGGTTAGGTTGAGGGTATCTTCCGAATAGCAAGCTTTTGAAATTAATTACTATCTTTTCTAGTATATCAGCCAAAAGTTAATTTTAGATTTATCCTTGTAGAATTATCTTAAGATACTTTTTCACGTGTCTATTGGCATAATTTTAAACAAACACATTCAGGTTCTTTGAGCAGATGCTGCTTGTACTCACATTTTCTGTCTTGTTTGTATTCCATGATCTTTCTAGATGAACTCATGCTGCTAGTTGCTCATTAAATTGTTCTTGCCTAAGTACTTCCTGATCAATTCTATTATTATTTGTTCTTATTCTTTCCTAGTATTGATGTTAACTGCTTGGTAATTTCCTAGATCTCCCCTTTGGCACATCTTAAAGATTAGAATAGTTATTATTATAATTATTTCCTTGAATCTTTTTGTAGCCCATCCATCATTCTCTATTTTCTGCATTGCTTATGACTTGAATATCTACAGAATATAGATATATTATTCATATAAAGCAAATATCTTATTGTGAGGATAATATTCTCAAATATTTCTTAGCAAAAAGATTTATATTTCACTAAAATATGCTTTGAACATACTAAAATAAGAAACAAAATTATCAGATAAAAATCAGACATTACAAGCTAAATGTGCCTTTATTGGCAAACTATCTGACTTTTTCTGAACTAAAACTGTAAAAGCCAATTATTACAATTAAATACTTAAAAATGCAAAGTGATATTTTATTCATATTATTTATACATGAGCAAGCAACATATGTTGTCTCTTTGAATTTTTTTTTACTATTTGATTTTTTCACATATTGCTTGTTATTATAGCAGATAGTGGCCTTTAGTCACAGAAGAGACACAACTCATTAATCAAAGCACCCATAATGACTACTGGATTAGGCTTGGAGGTATCAATAAGACATAGCCTCTGAATATAAGATGTTGACAATCCAGTGAGATAAGAGTGAGAGGAATGTATAACACTGTTTTTGAATACTAGAGATATGCCAAGAGAATATAAAGAAGGCCAGAATTAACTCTGATAACTACAAGCTGAAGAAAGTGTCCATACCAGAAGTATTTGAGCTATGTCTTGAAGGTTAGGATATTCCAGACAGAGGTCACTGCGTGTGCAGATGGCATTATGACAGTGACTGTTCCAATATGGGTAGAAGGAAAATGCAGTGGTTCTTTGTTTAATCTTGATCTCTTCTACTGAATCGGAATCCCCTTTTCTGTCCATCTTATTCACTGCTGTACCAACAGTCTGGCATAGTACAAGTTAATAGATACCTGTTGAAAGAATGAATGGAGGAGGTGAGGACAAGATTTGAAATGCCAGGTTCAGGTGTTTGGACTTATTTTGTGGGCAATGGGAGTCACAGGAGTCAAGGAGCAGGGAGTTCTATGATCCAATATATTATATAGAAAGATGAAAAGTAATTCTGATGGAAATGTAGAGGATACATCCAAATAGGACAGTACTGTGGCCCTATTGAGTTAGAAATTCCAGGAGATGAGTTAAAAATTCCAGTAGAGAGATAAAGAGAACTTTAACAAAAGTGGTGGCTCTGTGGATGGTGGGGCAAGCTTTTGAAACACAATGGAAAGGATTCGTTAACTAGTTGGACATGTAGGATGAGAAAGAGTTAGGAAAGAAAAGATGATATATCTGGATTGGGAGGTGTGTAGATGGCAGTGTTATTAACTAAGATCAATAATAAAAAAAGGGAACATATTTCAGAGGAAAGTGAGTTTAATTTTGGAAGTTCTCAGCTTGCTTTCTTGAAGGGCATCCAAGGAAAGCAGGATCTGGGCTGGGGGATATGTTTTTTGAAAGTTGTGAGTATGGAGATGATGCTTGAGGCTATAGAGGAAAATGAGGTTTGTAAAAAAGAGTGTGTTGAGAAAAGAGAGGGGAAAATGAAGATGAAATTTTGGGCAACACACTTTTAAGCAATAGATAAGAAGGAGAAGAGTCAACAGACAAGAGAGCTAATATTCATTTGAGCATAAACTATTGAGACAGATGCTATCTTAGACAACTTTATTCTGTTTAATCTTCACAACAGCTCCAGGAGGCCTTAGCAGAGAAGTAGGAGCTTTCTCAGGAAAGGCATCTTGAAACTTTGGCTCATGGGAGCTTAAGTAGGCATTGACAAACTGTTTCTGTACAAGTCCAGTTAGTAAATATTTTAGGCTTTTGGGCTATTCTATCTTTATGGCAACTACTCAATTTTGCCTCCCCTGAAGTTCAAAAGCAGCCACAGACAAACTGTGTTGCAATAAAGCTTTATTTATAAACACTGACATTTAAATTCCATATAATTTTCATAAGTCAATATTATTATTTTCTTTTTAATTTTTTGACCATTTAAAAATGTGAAAACTATTCTATACTCATGGGCCATATATAAACAGGGAAGAAGCTATGTTTTGGTTTAAAGAAAAAGGGGGTGCTAACTGTCAGATGCTAGTATGTGAGCCCTAAATATACTACTGATCTTGTAAATAAGAGGTAGTTCATGACCCAGCGAAAGTGGTAACAGTAGAGTCACCAGAAAAACCTTATTGTAACAAGTTGTGAAATAATTAGGAAATAGACAGAGTAAGTGTAGAGACTTTATTTTTTATAAACAAGTTTGGCAGGGAAGGAAAAGATAGAATTAAGGTGATGCCTAAAGGCAATGCCAGGAAAGCTTTGTTTTGTTTTGTTTTAGGACTTAGTCAACCTGACCATTTTTGAAAGGAAAGGAGCCTCATGAAAAAGAATAGGGATGAAAGATTTAGCAGACGTGAGAGATACTGTGGAAGACAGGAGGACATGGGTTCTGTTTACAGGTGGAGAGATCAGCTTTGCTTCTCTTTGCCCTTTGGTTAAAATTTCGACTAAGCTATCATATCCTTTCCTGTGCTCTCTATACTAAATGTTGCTTCTAGAATGGCTTCTAAGGTGGCTGAAAGGAATTCTATTTGATCCTTAAAATAATCCTTCTAAAAGATAAGTCTGGTGTTACTGTTTACATTTTACAGATGAAGAACCTGAGGATCAAGAGTTAAATGTATCCAAAGACATCTAAAAGATGGCAAATTAGAACCCAGACACTCTAATTCTTGGTCTAATTCCCTTTCCATTGTATCCTGCTTCCTTTCCTACTTCTAAGAAATTTGCAGAGTGCAAGACTGTTTAGTCCTTATATTTAAATAAGATTTGAATGACACATTCTTCTGTTTACTTGTATTTTGAGATCTTTTAATAGATGGGCTTATGTTAAAAAGGAGTCAGATCCCTGTAGTTCTCTGTTTTGGAAGTCTGGAGTAAATGTATGTTGATTTATTTTATAATTAAAGTTTCATTTTTGGTTTTTAGTTGCTAAGACCTTTGAGGAAACTTGAATTACAACTCTTAGCTACATAACTGTATTTAGGTAATTCATTTGCATAGGGACCTTCTCTGATGACATCATTGCTACTTAATCTGCAAAGAAGTAAACTTCCTTTGACTCCTCACCCTACTCTGCTCTGCCAATGAAACAGTTCCTAAAACTTTCAACTCTCAAGTCCTTACTGTGTGTGAACCAGGACAGGCAAGGAGGCTCCAGAAAAAGTCACTTAAAAAAAAAATAAACAAGCATAAAAGCAATTAATGCATGTGGAAACATTTTAGTTCATGAGAAAGGTATGTTGGGAATAGTTTAACAGAGGAAGAAAACTTTAGTATAGCTTCAGAACACATTTCATTTAAAAGTAGAAAAAGAGTTAAAGAAAATTGGCAAAAAAGATAATACTCAATCCCTCTTAAATTATTATTTAAATATTTATCATTACCCCTGATACATGACATTTCTAGCATGTGAAAAAAAAATAATGCCAAGGTGTAATGAAACTTTTCTAAATTTCAAGAAATAGAAATCAAATATGTTATATTAAAACTAGATTACTCTTTGAACAAATAACTTCACAGCTCAAATAGGATTCTATCTTGTTACATTTACTTTCAGTAGGCCTTTTTCCTCCTGCTTTAGACTTGCTTTCTTTCCCTTTCTCTGTCTGGATCCCTGAGTATAGAACTCTCTTATCACTAACCTTCACTCTTTCTGTGGTAAATCCCTGACTCCAAAGTCTCAGAATCCAATTTTATACCTTTTTTTTTGGCACACTGGCATTATTTTAATTATTTTTAATGATATTTTCATACTATAATTCTCTTCTGAGATCAAATCATGCGGTAATATTTTCTGTGCCGTAGCTCCTTCCAAAGACAGATGCTTGGCATATGTGTTCTGGGACAAATTGTTTTCATCAATAGAGATACACCTAAAGTCCTTTTACAAAGAGGTTGCAGAAACAAAATGTTTTTGATTTTTTCCTTCCAGTTTATTATATTCAGCGAGTGCTATAATTAAAGATTAGGAATCAAAGGAAATTACTTTAAAGCATAAAGTTTCCTGGAAAGGAATTATCTGTCTAATTACCAAGAAGGCTTCTCATTGTAAAATTCAAAATATTCAAGTAAAAGAAAGGTAGTAATTTAAAAAACATTTTTATTGTAAAATATTACACGCAAATAGAAAAACGCATAAAATAAACGTACACTATAGCAAGTAATATAAGCAAGCGTCCATGTAATACTATCTGTTATAGACTAAGTTGTGTCTTCTCAAATTTCATATTGAAGCCCAAATTCCCACGTGACTATATGTGGAGATAGAGCCTATCAGGAGGTAATAGAAGTTAAGTGAGGTCAAAAGGGTGGGGCTTTAATCTGATAGGACTGGTGTTCTTATGAGAAGAACAAATGCAAGAGAGCTCTCTCCCACCCCACTAGCACACAGAAGAAAGGCTATGTGAGGATGCAGTGAGAAGGCAGCCATCATAAAGCCAAGAAGACAGGCGTCAGTCAGCCATGATGACACTTTGATCTTGGAACTGTGAGAAAATAAATGTCTGTTTAATCCACCAAACTTTGGCATTTTGTTCTGGCAGCTCTAGAAAACTAATACACCATCCAAGTCAAAAAATAAAACATGGCCAGAATGTCAGATGCCCCTCCCTCATGTACCTCTTTTCTTATCACATTCTCCTTAGAAGTTACCATTTTGCTGACTTTTATAGTAATCATGTTCTTGTTTTTCTTTAAACTTTTTCCACATATGAATATATCTTTAAATAATATATATTTCAAACTTTATATAGTTAAATTCATACTGTTAATGTATTTGTCTCCATCTTATTGCTTTTTCTCAGTATAATATTGGTAAAAATTTTCCATATTGCTATGTATAGCTCTAGTCTGTTCATTTTCATTATGACAGAATATTTCACTTTACAAACACACCTACCACATTATTTCTATTATGGATAGACTTTTAGGTTGATGTTTTGGCTATCTTGGTATTGTTGAAATGATCTTCCCTGAACACAGCTGCACTTACATACACATTCCTAACATCTATACCGGTAATGAAATAGCTAGGTCATAAAATCTGTTAACACAGATTTTTAAAGTTACATAATTAACTGACTTTGGCTTCTGACCCTTGGCTATATTTTAATTGCGTGTGTTCAATACTTGGAAAATTACAAGATGAAACCAGTTAACAGTTAGCATCATGGAAAAAATACAGTGCTAAGGTAGGATGCCAAAGTGAAAAGTAAAGTACAAGCAACATTGGCAATAGAAGGAGTAAGTTTAACAGTGTCCAGTCAACATTTCCAGGTGAACTGATTAAAGTTCTCAGAGTGCTTTTGAACTGTGTAATAAAAGTAGTCATATGAAAATATTAAGCACATTGTTTGGGACACAGAAACAAGTCAATGCATTATTAGCAGCATCCATCTCCCCTTTCTTAGGAGGACAATCTCCCATCTATGTGATATGTTGAAATTCACCCATATGTTCTTTAGAGCTTCCCTGTTGAATATAATTTGTATAGACTTCTCTCTTTACTTGCCACAGACACAGTAAAGCACATGGAACGTGTCCTATAAAGACATACTGATTTAACACAATTGTTAGAACTGTAGAGAGCTGTAAAGAATTTCTAGTGCCCTTTCATTGTGCCTAGAGCAGTCAAGGAACTCATCCAAATTCACTTGTTGCTGATAGAACCAGAACCAGAAGTCAAATCACCTAACACCTTATCCAGTGCTGTATTAATAGCATATGTAAATGATGAATTAAATCTATAAAGAATTGTGATAGATCAGAAAGAAACAATTTTTACAATATAGGTTTTAATTCCTAAATTGACACCCATATGTCTCTCACACACAAAAAAAGAACACTAAATGTAACAAATTATAAATATTTTAAAGGAAATCATGATGTGACAAGAAAACAAGAAGGTTTACTTTGCCATGACTTTCACAGGTTGATAATTTTAACCAATTTTATAGAAAGCAGAAGAGAAAAAATTGGGGAGAGAATGAGTTCTTGCCCTGGATTTATCATGTGTCAGTTGTTTGACTTTGGAAAGATTATTAACTTTACTGAGTCTTAACAATTTTAACTTGAAAATAGATGTAGTTACCTCTTGGTATTGGTGAGAAGATTATGGGATAGCATTTGTAAACTTCAAAACATTACATCGTGTAAGGTGTTAATAGTAGAACATAGTAGTTAGGAATGACTTGTGCTACACTCTCTGTTGTATAATATTTCTGCCACTTATTGTCGAGGTACCCCTCTAGGCCCCAGTTTCCTCAACTATATAATAGATATAATAATAGCACCTGAAATATTTTGTGAAGATTAAATCTGTTAATTTACATGAAATTAGCATAATACTGCTATATTTTTCAACACTATTAATGGCATCAATAGTGTTGCACTATTAATTTTATGTTATAAAATTAATATTCTTTACATTGCATAATAATATACTATAACAATGATAATTATTAAAAAATATTAAATAATTCCATAATAGCCCATCCATTAAAATGTATGAAATACTGGTAAAAACTGAACCAAGAAGAAGTTCCTTGAATAAATTCACATGGTGTGACTTGAGAATAAACATGGCTATTTAAAAATCAAGCTATTATCTATCCTTACTTAGAATTCTTCTCATTTCTTGGCTCAACTGACCATTATAACCCAATTTGTCTTAATGATAATTCCTCATTTTATTCTCAGATGTTCAACATGTCTCAGAATCATACAGGGAAAAAAAATGACAAATTTTGGCCTGAGTCCAGTGTTCAGAGAGAGCAATTAAACATGTGAAGATTAGTGAAGTAGTTTGTACTTTGCATATGAAAAAGAAGGAAATGAGAAGCAATGAACAACAGGTAAATAGGATTTTAAATAAACCAGTAAGAGTATTGATTGCTGGGTAAATCACTCATGAAAGTTTATCAATGTAACTTATTTAATTTAACAGTTCATATGAAACATATTTTGAATTGGGAGAAAAAAATTTAGTTTTCTGAAGGAAAATATCAGAAACTCAGATTGCAAAGTCTTTGAGTCAATAGAATGGATTCTTGATTTTGAGGGAAATTATGTAATTGCTTGAGATCTTTTTAGTGAACAATTACGAAAATATTATTTTCAATACAATTTTAGAAAAATTTTAATTCTTAATTGCTTCATTATTATTCATTGATTTTGAAAGAAGATATTGTTGAGCAAATAAAGGGAAGTGATCCTTTGAACACAAATCAGGCCTTTTAGAGGAACATTTATGATAGGAGCCCCACAGCAATAGGACACTTGCAGGTGTGTTTCCCAGCATTCTGAGAAAGCATACAGAGATCTAGCAGTATTATTTGCCATTTCCAGACTCGAAGAGAGGAAATCTTTGGGCTGCCGACTTTTAAGATGAATGATTAGGGAAAGTCTAGCTCTCCCCCTGCCATGATCAGGAGCTGAATGAAAATCTCTTGAAGATAGTAAAAGGACTTGAATGCTCTTTTCAGTTATACATGGGATAGTTGTATCATATTAGCTGGAAGCAGCACTTCGATATTGTCTTTATTTGGAAGTTAAATATGATTTAAAGGCATATATGGGTACCATGTTGATAAGAGGTAAGACTATGGTGGCTTTGTTGCCTTGACAACACTCAACCTCATTTCTCAGAATACCTGTCACTATATGTTTCTAATTGGGGTGATCCACAAGAGTTTTTGTTTTGCAAGATTTAGAGGCGGAAAAGAAGCAGCAGCCTTCATACTGCTTTTACATTCAGGTCAATGCAGGTGCTGCCATTGCAGCTCACTCATGTTGACAATTCCTGGTGTGGGGCAGCAACCAGGCCTGCAGCTGCTTCATCTTCCTCCGAATCTTCTTTCAGCTTTCACAGCTCCTGGATCAAGTATGTGTTTAATTTCGTGCTGAAGAGCATTAAGTCTTGTTTTTGACTGCATTTATTAAACAGAGATAAACAGCAGCATGCCATTTTATAGACTGTCAGTTGAAGTGGACATACTTTCTTTTTATAGATAAGATATTTTAAATCATAATCATAGTTATATTATGTTACTTTAGAAAGTAGGATTGTTTTTCATTTCCTTTTTCTTTTGTTCCGCATGTTTGAATGTATATCTGAGTGTATACTTATGCATATCTTTGTGTGTGTGTGTGCGTGTGTGTGTAGAAATGAGTTAAAGCAGAACATTTAAATGTGGCAATAATTATTTAATATTTAACACAAATTTTTCCTAAGTCATCCTGTCACCATGCTTTTCCTGTATTCATAGTCAGGAAATTAATCATATATATCTGGTCAGAATTTAAAAATTTTAATGAATAAATCCTTTACAGAAATAAATATGGAAAATGGAGAGCTTCTTTCTTTCTCTTTTTAAAAATTGCTTAACTCATTCTTTTTTTATGTTCTGCTTGAAACTAATTCTTATCATTTTATTCTCCCCATGTAATATGTATCTGTAAATTGTGTTTTCTTATAACTAGAATATCACTGTAAATAAGTTATTAGTAAAATTGAGCCACCTACAATGCTAGCAATTCTCTTAAATTTTTAATGAAATTCAAAAGGTCTTTGAGTTTATGTGGAAAGTTTCAGAGACTTCAGTGACAGACAATTCCCCAAGATAGAGATAATTTCTTATCTTACAGTTATAAAACTTTTCGTTAGTCAAGCAAAATAGATGGAGGAAATTCCAGAATAAAGTCATTTATTAAAATTCTCTCCCTTATTGGTTTCTTAGGATTCTCTTCTGAAATCTCCTAGAATGTCATTACTCTAGTCATGTAGATCATATCTCGCTTCTTAAAGGCAGAGTTTTGCTTTATCCATCCATTCTTCCATCTAGCTTGCTTGTTAGTTAACTACAAATATTTAATAGGTACCTCCCATATGCCAGGCACTGTACTAGGGGCTTTACTACCTTTAACTCCTTTAATCTTTATAAAAAACTTGGTACTCATTCCTTTTATAGATGAGCAAACTAAGGCTCAAAGTGGTCAAGCAATTTGTCTAAGATCCTAGTGTGTAAGCCCTTGAGCTGAGACCAAATTCACGTATGACTGATTCCAAACACTTGGTAGTTTTTCTCTGGAATGGAAGTTGTGGAGGAAGGGGAGAAGAGAGGATCAGCAGTAGTTTGACTGGATCAAATTGTCTTAAGTGTTTTCTGAGTTGGAGCCTCAGCATTGGAGGGGATGGGGAAAACATAGCTTACATTATGCCTTTGTATGGATTAGAAAAAGAGACTTCTTCCTCTAAGCCATAATGCACAGTTCATAGATCAGAGCATGCACACTCAATTCTGGCCCCTACTTACCTCCTTGCCCTTTTGCAGGGTGCAACCTGCACAACCATTTGTGATGGCCCTGAATGGAAGACTGTACCAAGGGGGCGGACAGGGCTAAATGTAGGGACACAAAGCAGAATATTTACCTTGTAACTAACTTCCAACAACCTTTGCACTCTTACCCCCCATTTTTTTTTTTTTTAGGTGAACCAACCCTTGATTGACCTCACAGATTGCAAGGACCTTGTCAGCTTACAATCTCTTATTTTTTATTTTTTATGCCTACAGCACCTGGTCTTCCTAGGTGGTCTCTCATCCAAGTACTAACAAGGCCTGACTCTGCTTAGCTTCTGAGATCACAGGATTGGACTTGTTCAGGATGGCATGGCTGTAGACTCACCCCCAACTTCTCTGCTTCGTTTATAAAAGAAGATGAAAAGTACAATATTATAAATACATAGTTAAAAATTAGCTGATTTTTTTTTTTGCACACTGCTAGCAAGATAAGTGCATAGTTCGGTATCCTTGGCTGGACTGGCAATCTGGCTGCAAACCATCTTCCTTGTTGTACAGCCTCAGCACGAATTCTGCTCTGCACAGTGTTTTCAAGTACATGGTATTTTAATCTAAACAAAGTTAAGAAAATTCTAATAAATAATAAATGGAAAAGTAATTTAAACATTAATAAATTATAATAAAACCTAGCACATTAAATAATAACATGTTGTATACCAAGTTAAATATTGGAATAAAATAATAAAAATATAGTTGTTTTTTGCCACATGGGTGCTATGAAGGGATAATGTCCAGGGGAGTTGAGAACATTGGCAAATGATTGTTGATGAACTGAAACAGCAAGGCTAATATTGAGAGGAAAACAATGAAATAAGGAGGGGTTGGTGGCTTGGAATAAAGTGGAGGGGTTGTGGGACTGGAGGGCCCAAAAAATTAAGGAACAAGAAAAGGAGTAACTACAGCAGAAAGCTGGCAGGGGCAAAGGCTGTGGTGCCGAAGTAGGATGCTTTAATTCAGCTTTTGGAGGTGCCTGTGTAGAGTTCACGGTGGCTGTGAATGAACTGGGTATGTGGGTTCCTGGCAATGAAACGATCAAAGAAAGAGGTCAAGATGTTGGGTAATTCCTGTGGATGTTGATATTAGCCAGAATGATATCAGATCTTGGGATGGAGAAATGCAACAAGATGGGTGCTACAATGTCTTTCTAGAGTGATGATGATGCGGAGAATATTGCCAGAGAGGGAAAGCCTCAAAGAGGCAGACATTTGCTATACAAGTTAGAGAGGTGTAGAGGTCTGAAGTGGCACTGGAGAAGCAACACTGTCTCCTCCTGCAAAGTCATAAATAATGTGATATCTGATGAGAAAAGCCAGTTTCCGTATAGGAAGGTGGGAGATGAAATGTTTAGTCAAGAAGCCAAAGGCAAAAGATACTATGTTTATGATTCCACAGAGGTCCCAGAGGGCACAGCGGGAGGATCTGAGGGGAAGAGTGAGTCTGTGACGTAAGAGCCCAGTACAAGATAGGAATTAGTGAATGAAAGATGTGAGACATGAAAGCTTTTGCTGCTCCTAAGTTCCCACCAAGAATTCCCAGCTGTCTTTTGGCATCTGATGAGAAGAGAGAAGGATTAGGCCTTCCAGGAGGGTCCAGCTGCTCCCGATATGAACCACTTGTCCTGGGAACTCTTGGTAAAATGATCAAGCTGGTCCTGGGTGGTTTGCTGTTCTTATATCCAATAAAGTGTTTTGAGTTTTGTACTAAAGATTTGCACTTTTTGCTTGAGGGCGTCGTGGGAGATAAATCAAAGTGTACACAAGACAAAGTGGCTAATTCCAGGCCCTTTGATTTGTAAGACTGAATTTCAACCATGTGTAATGTTTCTTAGAAAGGCAAATTGACTTGTCAGGATTAATTTTGGACTAGTGATAAGTCCCAGAATGGAAAATGACACATAGGCATTGAGAAGGTAGTAATTCCCATATGTGTACACTTCTGTCCCCAGGGTAAAGGAAGTAAGCATGTGCAAGTGAGAAATGATCTGAGAGAGGGCTAAGGAGTGTGGGCTTGGTATTGAAATTTAGAGAAGTGAGTAGCTTTGACTGTTTACCTGGGAGTCTCTCCCTGAGTTGTCTGAATTGAAGATGACTTGGGAAGGGGCTGGGCAGCTAGTCCTGTTGCTCAGATGTGGGAATAAAAACTTTACAGAAACACTAATATTTTATCTACAAATACTTTTGCAGCTCTGAGATCATAGAATATGGATGTGGATATTCGTTCATTGTCCTGATTCACCAAGTAGAGTAAGGGGGCAAAGGCATTGCATCAGGAAAAGGGAGTGTATGGTACTACGGGGGCAAAATACCATGGGGCACCTGGGAACACTGCAAAAAGCAGAAGTCACTCTGGAAATGTAAGTCAAGCAAGATGGTGGGCAGTCAGACAGTGAGCCTGCCTAGTCCAGGAGTCTGAACTTCATCCCTGAAGTTCATGTCTATGCTTTATAAAGAAGATACAGGAGGCATAACAGTGTGGTTGTTTACAAACCCATGTAGTTGGCAGGATTTGGGGTCTCTGGATGCAGAAGCAGAGCACAGAACACCTTTCCAATATTCTCAAGTAATGATTTTGTCACTTTTATCTCCATAAACCCACAGAGCTTCTTATGCTAATTGCCGCTTTTGATGAAATACTTGGTCATCCCAACAATTTTAACCCACGTGTGCTATCACAAGAAAGAGCAATGTTGTTATGGACATTTGAAAATCTGTCAAGGTCTTTGCTGGGTAGTTTAGCAAGTCAACAGGGAGGAATAAATAAAATATTGCTGTTGCAGGACAAGAAAGAGATTATAGATAATATGAAAGTTTTACAAGGCAGATTTGAAAAGAAACATTGTATTAGAAAATAATTTTAACTCTTTCCCATGCAAAGCATGGAGATAATTTTTAAAGTATGGAAATGCAATACTTTTAGAAATTACGAGTATGAACATTTTCCCTTGAAAATTTGAAGACCCATCATGTTCAAATATTTTTCCCCAACACTGATTACAAACTTCTTAAATAAATAGACTGTGTCTAAATTATTTTTGTAGTAACAAGGAACAGTGATCATTAATCAATATTTTTTAGTTGTACCTGATTGAATTAGAAAAAACTGTAGTGGCAAATTCACTCAAAGTAGACCACATATTGTGCCTAGTATTATGGAAACATGTAAGACACATTCTGAAGAAAATTCATTATTCGGTTCCTATGCAAAAATTGTGTTTCTGTGTGTGTGTGTGTGTGTGTGTGTGTGTGCGCGCGCGCGCGTTTGTGGTGTTACAACATACTCTTTGGACTTGTCAAAAGAGAAGAACTCAGGCTGAAATGCTTCTGTTAGCTCTGACATTAACCATAAAATTTTCAAATTTTTCATAGTAAAGGGTTGGGGTATGGAATGGTTAGGGGTAGACAGGAGCTGAGCAGGGATAAGGAAAAGTAGGACCTGGTTAAAGTATTAAATTCAGCACGATTTACAAATTTCCTATTTAGAATACTAGAAACAGGTTTGGCCCAGAACCATAAAAAAAAAACAACTTGGATTTTACCTTTTTAAATATTTTCAGGTAGACCTCTTGGGAGTTAAAAGAATACTCAAATGATAAATATTAGAAGGGAAAAAATTTTTGAGCCCTTGCCTGCATGTATTTGCATAGTCCAAGATAAGAATTTTCAAAAAAAAAAAATCATCTAACTACCTCTTTATTTGTTTGTTTGTTTGTTTGTTTGTTTTTGGATTTCAGGTGTACTGAGCAGAGTTCATCCAAACCTTCAGTTCACATCACAGTATCCATGTTGGTCAGCGTAGACCTCTCTCTTATTTTATTTATTTGTTCTCTTTTACAATTATTTCCCACCATGTCAGTAATTCTGATGTGTTGAATGTACTTCCTTTTACTTATGTGTGTTCCTGAAAATGTGTATTGATGTTGTTGTACATGTATATTTAACTAATATAAATGGTTTCGAAGGTTGTGCTCCTGGGAAGCAGAGCCTGAGACAGAAAATCTTGTTCAAGTGATTTACTGGAGGAGCATACTCAAAGTAAGGGGAGTGAGAGAAATGGGATTGGTCAAGAAAAAAAGCTAAGTGATGATGGGATCTCAGAGATTAGCTTCAGTCTGATTCCACAAGGAAGCTTGGGTAGCACAAGTTGTACTACAGAGGTGGTCCACCTTGAAGCTAGAGGCTGGCCTTTTGTACAGTGTCAGTCAGTTGCTGACTGAAGTTCCCTCACTCCTGGGTATGTTGGGTGAACACTAGTTTCCAGGACCAGAACGTTCTTAGAAAGGGGCAGCTATGGGCCATTGGCAGCTAGGAGAGGGATGTGCACCAGATATAAAGGGTATGTAGGATAGGCATCATAGTTTCCACTATAGACTTCCCTTGTATCATTCAAAAACACTTGCTTTTCTTAATTTTACTCCATCCAGGCACAGCTTCTCCAAGATTGTGTTTGGTTACAGTCTCTGAAGACTTATAAGAGGAATGTTAGCAGGACAGCAGCCCTGATGCTGTAGTGGATCCCAGGGAAGTAACTTAAATTACAAGGATGTAATTTTCTTCCTCTGCCACTCATTCTAGATCTTTTTTGCTTGGCATTTCTACTGAACTAGCTTTAAGTTTAATGATATCCTTCTTATAGTGGAAGCTTCCCCAACTGGGAACCAGGACCTCTAGTCTCATAGTGCTGAAAGTTACAGGGGAAGGAAGCACTAAGTCTCCAAGTGGGTCACTGGGAATGATGATGAGAAGTGCCACTTCTACTCTAACTGCTTGGTTTCTGCATCCATATATTTTACCAATATAAAGGTTTCAGTGTGATGTGTATATCACATCCTGAAAGACAGTACCTCATCCCTACAGGACGTCCTAGTCAAGCTGGCACCCCAGCTGTGTTTTTAAGAGGCCATTTCCTTGCTTGATTGGAATGAATTGTGTGATATGTGATAGGATCATTGAATCACACACTTTTACTCATCACTATACTTCCTTGCTTTGAGGTGGATCTCTTGGTTTAAGATATTTTTATGTAGGATTCCATGAAGGTATTGCCTTAGCTGGTGGTGCTGGCTGAGGGACTTCAGGCAGGAAAGAAAACCCATATCTAAAGCACATGTTACTCTTGGTCTGCATGAAATCAGGGTACAAAGGGTTTAAAGTAATCATCTTGTCACCAAGTGGCTGGAAGTTTCCAGTGAAGGATGGTACCCTGATAGGGAGCATTGGTCTCTGTTGCTGTCAGGTCAATAATGGCAGTAGCTAGATAACCTTTGGTGAGAGTGAGCCAGGGCTGTTCATGAGATAATTGTGCAAAAATTGGGATAACTAAAAACAGAATCTGGCTGACATCTATGGACTGAGTCCATTTGGTTTGTTTAGTGCCTCTTTTGCAGTAGATGCTCTTTGGTGGGCATTAATTGCTACAAAAATATCTTTACACTTTGTGGTCACTCTCCTGGGTCCATTTATATACCTCTTTCTCAAGTATCTCTGATTTTCCAGCTCATTTTTCCAGGTCTCTGACCAACCAGATAAAGCATTCTATGTTGTCCATGAATCTGTATGGATCCTCACTTTGGGCAATTTCTTTCTCCACACAAAGTGAAAGGCCCATTATGTTGCCCATCAGGAGGATTTCCCCTCACCATTGTCTTTCAGAACCACCCCTGAATGGGCTATAGTGCAGCACAAGTACATTTTGGTCTTCCACCCATTTACCGAGGGAGTCCATTCACAAACCAAGCTTGAATCTTTTCCTTTGTCATCCACTGGTCATAGGTGTGAGCTGAAAAAATGATGTCAGTGCAGTAGTAGTAGGTGACATGGGACACCTGTTATTTCAGCCAACCTTTGCCCTCTTAACTTAAGCCCAAAACCAGATGTCTTAGTTCATTCAGGCTGCTATAATGATATATAGACTGGGTGGCTTATTAACAATAAAAATTTATTTCTCACAATCTGGAGGCTGAGAAGTTCAGTATCATGGTGCCAGCAGATTCCATGTTCAGTAAGGGCCCACTTTCTGAATCATAGATGGTGCCTTCTCACTGTGTCCTCACATAGTGAAAAGGGCAGGGGATCTCTGTGAGGTCTCTTTTATAAGAATATTAATCTCACTCATGAAGACTTTACTCTCATGACCTAAGAGGCCCACCTCTCAAAGGGCCCACCTTCTAATACTATGATCTTTGAGGTTAGAATTTTGACATGTAATTTTGGGAGGGCTAACATCATAGATGTCACTTAGATAATGGATTACTACTGTTCTCCTAACTTTATGACTTTATCGATCTGATAGAAACCAACTCATAATAAATAGTTCTGGTTGTATGGTCACTTGATGTCCCATGACCCCATGATCATTTTCTATCAGAGCCCAGTAGTGGGCCCGGACCAGTAATATATTTTTGAATGATATATTTATCTTTGCCACAGATAGTCTGGCCTTGATCTAAAACACTAGAAGTCTTCACTACACCTCTTTTAGCATGCCAAAGACTTCCCACTGCTTGGATCTGTGACAGAGCTCTGTTCTACTCTGGGGCCCATCCAAAGCAATCAGTGTAATGCATGATCTGATAAAAGCATCATTGCAGTATTCCCAAGTATGGACTGTGCCACTCCCTACAACCTGAAGAGGCCCATCAAGTATCGTGATTTTTTGCTTAATGGTGGGAGTATTTTATGCTTTGAAGAAGATATTCCAGCATGCCTCAGACCTTTGGATGCCTAAAATTTCATTTATATTGAAAGTCCTTGATCATTTTCTTCCACCCTCTTAAACTTATGTCTCACCTAGTCATCCAGAATGCTTAACATTTATTGCCTAAAAGCTCTGATTAACGTAATTTATCAATATTGTGGTCCAATGCAATATTCTTTGTGATGATTAGATCACACAGGTCCCTTTGGGCTATATTATGATAGATGGCAGAAATATTAACATAGGTCTAGGGAAAAATCATGAATGTGCAGTGCTCTTCATTCCAAATCAATGCAAACTGCTTCTGATCCTCCTTTCTGATAGAGTTGGAAAAATGCATTTGCCATATGAATAGCGGAATATCATGTATCTGATAGTGTATCAATCTCTTTCATTAACAATATCACATTTAGTATAGCAGTTGCATGCGAATTATTATTTGGTAAAGTTTGTGATAGTCTATTGCCATCCATCATGATGTATCTTGTTTCTGCAAAGGCCAGACTAATGAATTAAATAGTGATATTATAGAGACTGTGATTCCTACATCTGTTAGGTCCTTGAAGGTGGTACTAATCTGCAACTTCCCCTGGGTTGCAACATTGTTTTTGATTTAGTATCTTGTTGGAGAAGAAGGGTGATGTCAGGGGCTTCCCTTTGGTGTTTCTTATAATAACTCTTGATTCTATAGGTCAAAGAATCAGCATGAGGCTCTTCAAATGATTAGTCTATCTATTCCAATTATTTACTTGGAAAGTGGTGAAATAACCATAAAATGGATCTTTGGATTCTCTGTGAGACAGCTACGAGCCAGGACTCTAATTATTATCTGATACAAATATGTCCTTGCTTTAATAGGAGAGCCATAATAGTGCTTCAGATGCTTGAGTCAATATTAACTTGGGCATGGTATCCAAGAAGTATTTTCCTTTCTTCAGTGGATGATATGTGAGTAAGTGTCTGTAGACCCCTTTGGGAGAGAACTTGAGGACTGACTACTATGTACATTTGCATGATGTAGCAGTGTCCTTTTTTAGAGGATCTTTGCCACCTTTAGTTGATAAGTTCTGTGTTTGAAAGTTAGTCATCTTATTTGTACTAATGCTCTAAGTGATATTTTTCAAGTTAAAAAAATAATTGAAACTCTTAAAACTCAACAATAAGAAAACAAGCAATCTGATAAAAAAAAAAATAATAAGCCAAAGACTTAAATAGATGCCTCACCAAAAAAGAAGTACAGATGGTAAGCATATGAAAAAAAAATGTTCCACATCATATGTTATCAAGAAAACACATATTAAAGCAACATTGAGGTATCACTTCACGCCAATTAGAATAGCCAAACTTCAGAACACTGAAAACACCAAATGCTGGTGAGGGTATGGAGCAATAGGAATTCTCGTTCATGTTGGTGGGAATGCAATATGGTACAACCATTTTGGAAGACAGTCTGGCAGTTTCTTACAAAATTAAACATACTATTACATGACCCAGCAATGATGCTACTTGGTATTTACCCAGATGAGTCAAAAACTCATGTCCGCATAAAAACCTGCACATAGATGTTTACAGCAGCTTTGTTCATAATTGCCCCAAATTAGAAGCAACAAAGATGTCTTTCAGTAGGTGAATAGATATACAAATTGTGGTACATCCATACAAAGGAATGTTATTCAGTACTAAAAAAGATGTGAGCTATCAAGCCATAAAAAGACATAGAAGAACCTTAAGGGCGTATTACTAAGTAAAAGAAGCGAGTCTGAAAATACTGCATACTATATGATTCCAACTATATAACATTCTGAAAAGCAAAACTATGGAGATAGTAAAAATATCTGTGGTTGCCAGTTTTGGGGGAAGGGGAGAAAGGAAAGGAATAGGTGGAGCACAGAGGAATTTTAGGGTAGTGAAATATTCTTTATGATACTATAACGATAGATACATGTTATTATACATTTGTCCTAACCTATGGAATGTACAACAAATGAAAGGTAACATGAATATGGCCTTTGGATGATTATGATGTGTCAGTTTAGGTTTACTAATTATAATAAACGCATCATCCTGGTAGAGGATGTTGATATGGGTGAGGCTGTGCATGTGTGGGGGTAGAGGGTAAATGGAGACTCTCTGTGTCCTCTCAATTTTGTTGTGAACTTTAAACTACTTTCAACAGATAAAATCTTAACAAAAAATTTGGACAGTAACCAGCGACTGTTGACAAATACAAAAATTGGAAATATGCGTTCTTCCCTAGAGGAAAAGTCTGTTTCTAGGATGGTACTTGGCACAGTAATTCCTACCTTTAAGGAGTTCACAATCCAATTATGGAATCAATATCTATACATATGGAAAGGTTACTGAAGTCTGTTAAGTAGATAGTCTATTACAGTTAAATTTTCTGAGTATATTCAAGCTCACCCAACATTGCTATGAATGAGAAATGAGATTTTTAAAATCTGCTTTTACAAGATTAATGCTGTTCCTATCACTATATTCCACCTATAAAACTAGAATCCTCTGTAGACTCAACTTCCCTGACAAAATGTAAATTATTTTCTCCTTCAATTTAGGAAGCTTTAATTAGAAGAGCCACATATAATCACTTGCTAGGAATTAGAATCAATGAAAAATTTATATAACTCCTAAAACTGAGTGGGTTAAAAATGAGGAAATAAGAAATGAACCTCTTTTGTCAACAAGTAAATATTATACAATCAGCATGGAAAACCCCATGGAAATACAAACTACATTTTCTCGTTAGTAGGGGGATGCTTCCTCAGTATTAGCCATATCTCTTTTTGTTCCCAGGAGATGCTATTTCCAAGGAAATATCTAGAGGAATCTATAGGAGGTAATTTTCATTTGTTTCAAATGATGCACCAGAGATTTCTTAAATCTAAGCTTAAATAGATTAAATTTACTTTTATTTACTATCTCTTCAAATAACTTTCTTTAAACTCATCATTCCCTTAAATAAAAATTCTTCACTCACCCCAAGTTCTTTTTTAATTATAAAAAGTTGAGTAAAATCCTTTCAAGAAAGAAGTTATCTTAGTTTTGGTGATCATTTTTTAAAAGTAGAAAATTCTTTTTTTCAGTGTGCTCATTTTTATAGTTTTTACATGTAGTAAATTCAAATATAATTATATATATAGTAAGTTTCCTTTTAACAAAAGGAAACACTATTCCATGTTTCCAGCTTCAACATCATAATGTGCTTAAAAAAATTCATGATTAGACTAAGTAAACTAATAATGAAAGGGCTATAAACTCTAAAAACAATGTTTTTAAATGTCATCAAGAAAAGGAAGTTCTAACAATATAGAAATAGTTGCAATTTTCCTTGCGCATGTTGTTCTGTCACACCTGGGAAACTTAGTTCATATTTTACCCTCTAAAAGAATTTCTTTTCTCTACTTCCCTCTGTCCGCACCCACTACTTTCTACGTATCCTCACATTCTTTAAAACCACATCAGTTGCCATCTCCTCTAAGAGAGTCCCCACGATTCCCACACTGGGCTGACTTCTCTCTCTTTTTGTCCCTGTAATGTTGAAATGGAGCTTTTTCCATTAGCCTATGAGCTCTGAAACCCAGGGACTATGTGCCTAATGAGGTGCCCTTCACAGGGTTCTGCCAATGAGAGGAGAACTTTTGAATTCACTGCATGTCGTTAATAAAACTTATTGTTTTAACTAGCTCAAAGTTGAGCAAATATTGCTATCAGATTGTTGAAGTCATTTGGAATGTAAATATGATTTTAAAAAATATTAGGCACCAACCATAAAAGACAGAGAGCTAAAGAAAACATTACTAGCTTCTCCATGATTTGTTTTGCCCTCTGAGAATTATTTTCTGTGAAATTTAGTAAGCCAAAAATTGTTTGTTTTTCCTGAAGCTGTGTTTATATGAAATGCTGTGTTTAACAGATATTTTTTCTGAGTTAGATAAATTCCATACAAGTTCATCCATTTGAGCACAAAACACTTGACTTTCATTTCATTTCAGTCTTCTAATCAATTTAAATGTACCACCAGCCTCATTCTCACATATTTCAACATATATTTCTCCCTTTCAACTGTCCCTTCCCCTCAAATAACCCTCAGAAGAAGAGCAATTATTTGAGCAAATGAAATCAAGTAAATAAGCTCTACTAAAAGAGAAACCAAGGACCCAGCCATATTAAAGATATACAGATTGTGTGTGGGGGGGGGGGGAGAAACAACAATAAATATTTAACATGATTCTTTTTTTTATGAGCATTTCTGGGCCTATCTGTGGTATTAATGGCTTATCAAGCAAACTTATGCATTAAGAGAAACTGTTTTCATTTAGATAAATGAAAGCAGAGGCAAAGGAAAATGATGCAAGGTTCACCTTGTAAAAGTCACAAATTAGATACGAAGTATTGCCACAGGCAAATCTGAATTCAATAGAATAAAGCTGGCAGCCACAAACACAAGGTAATAGGCTTATCAAATGAGGTTTTGTATTTTTTTATAATGTACATTTTATGGGACTAGTGTAAAACTAGTCACTAGAATAAAATATAATATAAAAAGAAAAATTCAATGAGATTCTTTTTCTAAACTGAAAAACAAATTGTCTTGAATTTGTACCAAGGGAAGGATGCAGAAAACTTCGAAAAAAGGACACCTCACCTCCTAATGCCTTACGACTTACCCATGTTCTCGCCTCATGCATCATCTTTTAGCCCTGCCTCAAGGAAGAATAAAAGTGATGGAAAACCCAGGTCAACACTTAGGATATAGAAACCACATGAATTCGACTTAAAAAATAGTTATTGTTTTTGGTCAGTGATATTTACCCAACATTTATTGAATACTCAGTATCTTCCAGGCCTTATTCTAGGTGCTCTTATATTTGTTATCTCATTTAATTCTCACAAAAGTTCCAACAAAAAAATGGGATTATGCCTTTTAGAATAAAATTCATTGATGTAAAATGCAAACTCTGCATGAATGCCATAAAGGTTTTATGTTAAACCATTTATCTTAACTTAGGGTATTTGGGCTTTGCCCCTATATCAGAATCTGTGTTTCCCTTGAATGTATGCCAAATTTAGAAATCTGTAGGAATGCATGTGTTTTTACCTTGTCTTATTTGCAAGCTCATGTTTCTGTTACCTAGTGAGTATTTAGCAGCATGTACCAGGATTCCTTCCCTTCATTGCTGTCCCCATCTTCCAGTAGTTAACAGCTTCTTCTTCTGATCGTTCATGGATCAGATTAACTTAAAATAAACAGTCTTAATTAGATAGGAACCTAGCATATAGTCTAAATCATCTTTTATGTAGCACCACTCTGCCAGGAGCTTTAGAGTGTAGAAACATGATAAATATGTATGTTGTAAGGTTGACATTTATAAACAGAGAATTCTAAAATATTGTGACAACATGTGCAAAAGTGGAATTATGTACAAACTAAGGAATACATGCAGAAGAGAGCCCATTCATAGGATAACAATCCACAGAAGCTTAGAAGCTGAGTTTTAAGAATTAATATGAGTTGATTAAGGACGAAGAGGAGAACAAATAGATAGAGAAAATTAGTGTTATAAACATAAGGATCTGCGTGTATAAACATACAAAAGCATAAAACTGATGGTCAGTCTAGGAAATTGCACACAGGTTGTTATTGCTGAAGCATAAAATGCAACAGGCAGAGAGTGCATTCATTACTATAATTCTTGCTGTTGTAATAAGTATATTTCTGAATTTTAGCAGCTTAGTAGAACACAGATTTATGTCTTATTCATGTAAGAAGATAGTGAAGGTATTCTAGATCGGAGGTGCCTTTCTTCTATGCCTGTGCTTTGATCAAGTTCCCAAGCTCCTTTTATCTTGCGGATCTTACATTCCCTAAGATTTTGTCTTTATTGTATCCAGGTGGCAAAAAAGAAAAGAGGGAGTGAGGAGAAGGCACATTTGCTTCTTCAAATATCTTGCCTCAGAAGTGATACATCTCACTTCTGTCGACAGCCCATGGGCAAGAACTAGTAACATTGGCCACACCTAGATGCAAGAATTGCTAGGAGATGTACTCTCTGGCTGGGCAGCCACCTCCCATAGCGGCTTATTTTATGGAAAAGAGGAGCAGCAAGTGTAGGGACAACTAGCTGTCTCAGACATGAGAAATAACTTGTTTCTTTAGCCATGTTGACTTCTCATTAATCAGTTTAATTAAAGGCTGAAATTAGAGTTGAAGAGGTATAATAGTTGGTAGAGGGAACATGGATGGCAAAAGGATAGTAGTCCTTTTCACACTTCCTGAAGCCTGTAGTTTCCCAGAGCAAGTGTGGATCCATTGAAGGGATCTGTGCATCTTCTGAATAGATCTTCTCTTCAATGGATCTACACTTGGAAAGATTAGGGGCTTCAGGAAGGGTGGAAAGAACAACTACCTTATTCTCTCAGCAAGATTATAACTTTTAATTAAATTGAGTCCTCATTTAACTGAGAGGTCAAAGAATTAATGTTCATTTTACCAGTTCACCGATGGAGATCTCAGATGATTTTGTTTAGAAACAGTGTTTGTTGTGAAATCATCTGTCTCACAATGATTTTAAGAGTTTTAGACCGTAAGTCAGTTTATGGGGAAAGCTTGCATTTATTCATGCATTGATTCACTCATTTATTTAATATTTTGGGCACTTATTATGTACTCAGCATGGTGCTTGAAGAAGAACAGAGCTGTAAGTATATCTCTTGGTGGGTGGGATTTAGAAGAGTATTCTCAATTATTTCTATATCTAAGGGATACCATGTAGTCACAATAACAGCAGTGGCTCATTGTGGCACTGATTTTCAGCCTCTAGGAGGTGTCTTTCTCTCCCATTCCCACCTGTCAGGGGAGGCAATTCAAATCTCCAGTGGGGGATATCTATTGGTGTAGCTTGACCAAGCACCAAAGGTGACTCTGATATGACACTCTGGCTGGCCATATCTCTATCGTGTGACCCACTGCTGATTGCTGATTCTGAGATTCAGCTACCACTTCAGTAAGGCTGAATAGTTTCCACACGAGTAAGCCAGAGATCTCATTGGTTAGAAAGCAGAGGCTATGGAAAGAAGAAAAGACAATAGAAAATACTTGAAAGTGTTGTAACAGAGACAGCTATATCCCAATAAAAACTGTTTTAAAAATATATAACAACTCTAGCTAACTAGCCAACTATGCAATAGCCACCGAACTACTAAAGACAGTTTATTGACAAATGTTATCTGTGTGGATATTTTTGTACCTGAAATTAAAAAGTATACACACACAAACATACGCACACACGTGAAAATTTAAGATAAAAATACAAGGAGAACGTTTCAGAACTTGACGTTCTAATGCAGTTTGACGATGTTAATGTGCTTGAGCTACCTGTTGAGTAAAATGGCCTAATTACAATGGGTGTTGAAAATGTTCAGTGAAACAACTCACTGGTGAGTCCCAGGTCTTTTGAAAAGCATGCATTATGCAATCACTAAAATCTGTTTGTATGAAATCAAGCACTTGGTCTGCTTATACTTTGTTTAATAAAACTCCCTCATATTATTTAGATGAATTAATAACCACTACAGTTTCTGATTTCATAAGAGGCAGAGGCTCTATCTTGAATGTTTATAAAAGGAAACAATTTGCTACTATTATCAGTTGTCAACTTGAGTTAGTTCCACAGGCCTGGAATAATGTTTACCTTCTGTCACTTTGGGGTCAGTTTCTTATTATAAATGAGAAGCTTTGCCCTTCAAAAAATGAAATAAAACTGGAATAACCTTCATGCTTTCCCTGCCTGCCTTCTCACCTTAGTATTTCAGTATGTGAAGAGTTTTTTTTAGGATGTCATTAAATATAGCTAGTGATCCTTTAAATGAAGTAAACTAAATGGCAAATGGCTTACCATCTTCTACCCTTCAGTTTAGTCACCTGAAAAAAATTCACAATTCAAAATATGATTTATAAAGTAACCCCAGATCATCTCTATTTCTATTTTTCTTGGGGAAAACAAAAAGCTTTCATTGGTGATAATGCTGCAGTGTATGCTGATGTGAGCATCTTTCATCAATATCTCATGGTAGGAAAGAAACTAGGCTCTCAGTTGTCTCACTTCAAGCTTAAAAGTTGCCATCGCTTCTAAGATTCTACTTGGGAAGGAGAAATATAATTCCTTCCAATATATATTTTGCCAATGGAGAATTTTTTCTCTTTAGGAATTTTCATAGATGTGTTTTAGTTTGAGCTATTTGTTAATTCCAACAATTTCTTATGAATAGCCCTGTAAGCAGAAAGCTAGGAATATAGTGTACGAGGTTAAAAACATACTCTAGTTCTGCCTATGACTTAACTGATGTATACACACACACGCACAACTATATATATAGTGTTGTATGTAAAAATAAATACGTATATATAGCTGATAAAATTATTTCAACATTATTAACTATAAGGTCTTTTTAAAAATACAGAATATTCTCACATATCTTTTGTTATTTTGAAACTGAAGTCTTTTCTTTTTGTAATGAGATTCAGAATTGATTGAACACATGAGCAAATATGGACCTAAGTGTCATTAAATGGAAACTCGAGTAAAACATCAGGAAAGTTTTTCCTATTAAGATAACTAATTGATTTATTTGTGAAATTTATTGGCTTTATAAACACGTATAAACATCATCTGTAAGTCTTGAAGGTAAGTGTGGGAGGAGTGTGCGTGGAATAAACACCAAAGAAATCTTCAAGTTCCAAGTCCCTCAGAAAGTCACAATTTAGTACTAGGCTTGATTATGGGGCTCCCATAATTTATATAAAAATAAATCAGAATCTCATGATTGCAGTCCTTTTTCATCATTGTTTTCTCTTCCATTGTCAGAACAATTTTAATAGCTTTGGATATGTAGAAGTAAACATGACCCAGGTAATTAGTAACTTTCCTCAAAGGGCAATAACATGTAAACTAGATTTCTCACATAAACTCACCATATGTGTTAAGGGAGTAAAAGGCAAACTATTCATAGCTTATCCTTCTTTAAGTTTCTTTAAGTCAGTTACATGAGAAGGTTAACAGAATAGAAGTGTAGCTAGGGAATCTGAGGCAAAGTGTAGTTTTGTATTATTATTAATAAAAATGAATAGGTTGAAAATTTCATATTTAACGTTTTAGAAACTGTGATTTAATAGGAGAGAAATATGTGAATCCTTATAATACAAGCAACCTTCCCGAGACATATTGATTTATGTAAGTATGAAATAACACATATCTGCCTCACCCTTGCTGACAATAAGTATCATCATTTTGTTTATTCTTTTTAGATCAATAGAACATAAGTAGAATACTATGGACAGAGGAGCAGAGGGCCAGTAGGTAGAAACAGATGTTCACAGGATCTGATGATAAGAGTTACCAATGTAAAAACTTTTTGGAGATTAACTTGGTGATATGAATCAAGACTTAAAAATATCTTTTGGCCCAGCAATTCCTCTATGAGAAACTTATCCTAAGGAAAAAAAAAATCAGAAGAATGTACAAAGACGATTGCATAAAAATGGATTTTTCATCATAAGTCCTTTTTTACCAGTGAAAAATCCTCCAATATAGGGCATTATTTAATCAAAGGTAGAGTCAAGTGAAAGGTAACTGAAATCAGTGACGTAGGCTGGGTGTAAAACAATAGGGAGTAGTGGCAACTTGGTTGTGTGACAAACAATGCAGGCAACTCTAAAAGATGGCTGCTAGTTGGGACTGTAGGCACAGAGTTGCCAGAATTTTTGGCTTATGAAAATAATTGTAAGTTGAAAGTTTTGCAAAATATAAGTTTTAAAAATATGTACATGAAAAACCAAATGTAGTTGTGGGCCCTGAGTTATGAGTTGCCAGTATGCAATATTTTAATAGAAAATTATACGAAAATATATAGTGAAACAAAAATGCCATTACTAAAAATGATGCTACAGTTATATCTTAATTAACATATAAAGATGCTTCAGAGGTTGCAAAGTAGCATATGTAATGTGATCCCAATTTTTGAAAATACATATAACACACATCTGTCGCATTTGTACGCAAGGGGAAAATATTTACACATTTGTACGCAAGGGGAAAAGATTTACACTGTATCTATTAAAATCCTCATGGCTATATCTGGGTGAGGAATTCAGGGAAATATTGACTTTGTATTTTCTAATTTTTTTTTACTTTGGGTATATATATATAATAAAATTTAATGAAAAAGAAAAATATGTTTGATTCTGCAATGAAGAATGTGATGCAAAATGCAACAGAACAGACTGAGAAGAATGTAAAGATGGCAGTGAATTTAACAGGGAAAAATTAATGCATTCAAAAGTCAATTTGATAATGTATTTTATGTTACTAGCAGGCTTATTTTCCAAAATGGTACCAAGTTTACAAAGATAAATAAGGCAGAGCCACTTTCCTCTAGGAGTCCACAGTCTAATGAGGATTTTCCAGTGTTACCTTTTAATTGTCAAACTTAGAAATGTAGTCACAAAATAAAATAAGGACATATGCACACATGAATATAAAAACTGGAAATACTGTCATTTTTTTTCTTTTTTTGTAGCTTGGTTTAGATTGTCAGAATAAAATTCTCAGAAATCAATATTGTTATGAAACCATACTTGATTTTAATTGGGAAAATGTCATAACACGATTTAGAACTATTTTAAAATACAGAGAAAAATTGAATAATAATAATTTTACAGAAAAGTTCTACACAGAAAAGTTACAAGTAAAGGATTTGTTTTCTTGGGATTCCAAATATAATTAAATATCATGTTCCAAATACAATGGCTACTCTCTTTTTGCTGCTGTCAAATTCTATATAAAGCAGGTGTTTGTTAGATAGAAATCCAAAGAAGTTTAGTTGCCAAAAATGCTTCTTATCAATAAAAGGTGCTAAAAGATTCACAGAATCCAAAGACAACACTTTCAGGGGACTCCAATGTACCTTTTTACGACAATAAAAAATACTAAAGAGATTGAAACATGAAAATTTCAGCTAGTTAAAATTTTCTTTTGTGCTTTATAGAAGCATCTTGTAGAACCTCATGAAAAGCATTAAAGACAATGAACATACATAAATAGATTGATCACTTGCAAAATAAAACTAGAATCAGTGTGATGAAAGGTCTAAGTAACATAAAATGATGGTGGAAGATGCTAGGTATAGACAAAATAAAACAGAGGAAATTTGCTGGCTGGAAGTGCTTAGGCAAATAGTGGCATCTCCAGTTTGATATATAGAAGTGGGATGTAATGATCCTACATACTAAATTCCAAAACATATACCATCAGTAGCCATATGCTATAAAACACTTAAAAGTGCAAAATTTCTGGGAATTGGTAGGAAAACACATAAAAGTTTCTCCATAGGTTTTTCATAGCAATAATCTGCCCCCTCCCCAACAATTTAAGAGGCACTAACAAATAAAGGCATCAAGTTTAAGTTGAGGGACTTGTGAAAGGGTTTTTAAAAATGCTCTGGGATTACGTATGGAAAGCCAAACGCATTTCCTTTTACTTTAAAAGTAGGATGATGATAAAGCTGAGAAAAAGAATACAAAACCAAAATGATAAAAATCTAAGCTTTACTGAAAATAAAAAAAAGAGATACATAAAGAAGGATGTCACATCAAGTCTAAGAGAAAAATGTTTAGGTTACATTTCCTTACTTTTCTAGGAATATCTCTTTTTATATATCACATTTCAAACTTCAGTTATTTGTATCGATACTCTTTCTTTAATGTTTTAATTATACTGATTTGAACATTGTACTCTCTCCAAACAAAACTAAATTGGTCCTCCATAAAGAGCCTCTTAAACTTTTATCCTTAAAGACTATATACCTAGTAGTGCTACTCTTATGTGTTTATTATCCTGGTGTATGATTTTCCCACTAACTTTCCCATCAGAGCCAGGTTTCCAGACTTTCAGGAGCAAAATCTTTGCCTTAACTCCAGTTTAGTGGACAGAGACCTGGGTGAGAACACTTGCTGAACCCCATTTGGCTGAATGGCCCAAACCTTTTTCTTTCCTCTGACCTTTGCTATCACTTCCTCTTCATCCTCTTCACAGCTAACTCTTTCCCCACTCTGAAGTCCAATGTGTACTCCCATTTTACAGGCTGTACCATGGCGATTAAGAACAAAGTACTTAATTTGTGAGGACTCCTGGAATTCATCAGATTTTATACAAATGAGAATTATGATAATTTGAAATATGAACTTATTTTATATTCCATTAATAAAATGTTAATAAAATCTTTGTATTACATCAAATTAGAAATCAAATGACATCACTGTGGTAATTTTTCTCATACCTTTTTCTCACAATCCAAAAATTCAAGGGGAATCTGAGGTCTTTTTTGTGTGTTTCACATTTAAGCTGAAAATCAAGATCAAGAGAGTTTCTTTCTATGTTCCATATTCAAAACAAAGACAAACCCAACAAAGTCTTGTATAATTTCAATGCTGATAGGCCTACTAAATTGCAAACTAGGCCATTTTTATAGTTGCTAAACAGTAATAACATCTAACCATGTCACAGTCTTACAAAGAGCCTGACATTTCCTGTGGCATTCATTCATTGAGTGGTGGAGATAATGCTGCACAACTCACTGGACAGTCAGTCACTTTGGATACACCATGCTAATTTAGGAGCTAGCACTCTGAAATATTTGCGATTATGGTGAGAAGATAAAAAAGCAGCATTAAGCAGAAATATATTCTAAAGACTAGATTTATGCAGGCCAGGAAGTATTTCTCTTATTTTCCTTTTTTTCCCCTTGGGAAAATTAAATTTGGCTCAGGAATGTATGGCTCCATTGCATAAAATCCAACCACCCTGTAACTCTGATATTACCAGGAGAGGTAACTCTAATTATAGTTCTTTATCTCCCATTGTACCCTGCAGGCCCGAGGCAGCCTAGCAGATTGAGGCTTCAGTTTGCTTGAGATTTTTGAACTCCAGTATAGACAACACAAACTCTGGAAAACCAGCACTACCTGAAAATCTGACTGCAGCTCTGCTTATTTCACTGTTGCATGATGTCATGCAAGCAAATTTAGTTCAATTTCTGTAGCAAAGAAAATAAATCAATATACTTAATTGTGTACTCTTAAAGATTTTTTTTTAGGCTGAATTATTTGCGTAGAAATTTTCTTTTTTCTTTTTTTTTGGTTCATACAGATCACTGTTGAAAAGCCTTAGTATATATCCCTTGCATAAATCCTGAGTTTTTTGAGATGACAGAGCTTATTCATTATATTAGCCTCCCAGTTTCTTAGACTGTGCCTGATTTTGACATAAACACATGTTAAAATGATGGAAAGTATGAAATAAGTTTGTGGTCTTGCCTAGCTGCCAAAACAATATTCATAACATTTTATCCATAGTAAAATAGATTCTGAGTTCCCAATAACTGAGTTACAAGTGTGCTCTTGAAATTTGTTTTGTCGATTTAAATTAAGGCTGGTTTATAAACAATAAATTGAGAATTATTGCTGCAAATGGATTATTTGTGTCCACAGTTACAATGCATAAAGCAAATATGCCACGTCTCTTAGGCAGCAAATCCCTTTCTATTCAATCTAGGACAACTGTGTTTTAACTTCCCCATCTTCGAGAAATGAATCCATTCTTTTTCAGCTGTAGTCATCTTGGCTCAGAAAACCTAGGCATTTTTTTTTTTTTTTTTTTTGCAAAGGCCCTATGATTCATCATAAGAAACAGAAATTGGCCAAAATAAACCGTGCAAAAATTCCTCCGGGAATTTTGAATCATGGATTTAATTTTCCAGTTGATGTTCTTTCTATAAGTTAATTGTGTACTTTTAAAGTCATCAAAACAAAACACAGCACACAAACAAATAAACAAACATAACCTTTCACTTAAGACATTTTGTTCATGATAGTTTTGTATTTTTAATAAAAATGCACATATATTCACGTCAATACTCAATTGACAATGCCCAAAGAGTCTATAAAATTGCAGCCTCCGAAAAGACATGTATCACCGTTACTCTGTTTCTTGGCCTCACATTGATTCAGAAACATAAATACATCTAACGATTATTGTACCATTTAATTACCCACTAGATCCATAAGAGATTTCAAAGATCAGGTTCAAAGAATTTTGAAAAGCAAAATTATGATTTGAATACAAAGTTGAGACCTTGCAATTTTAACAAAAGAAGACTAAAGGTGGAGGGCAACTTGCAAGTTAGCGAACGTTTATGCCTTATGAATTAACGTCCCCAAATTGTCATGTTTCCTATCTTTTTTTCATAGAAAATCCAGATAGAACTTAAAAATTTACAAAAGGAACTCATACGCAGCAAGAATATAAGCTAACATGGAAGATGTTAATAGTGCTATTAGCCAGTGTGATTTCTATCATTATCAGCCATTATTCTAAGAATGGTAAGTGGCAGATAAAGAGCTCAGCTGAAATTTCCATCTTTTTTTGTAGTCAGCATGTAAAATGCATCTACTCTATCTCTAAATTGTCACTCTTTTGTCACAAATTGTTCATTATATTTGCTTAGACTTGTGAAATGGAAAATATTTTATTTAAAGGAAATAAAGGCAGAAAACATTGAGTAAAAGATCTGTGATTTCTCTAGAATGTGTATTTTTGAATGTTTAACAATGGTCATAGACTATGAATGAGTCAATAGAAGCTAAGAATTCTCCTGGCAATTAAAAAAAAGGAAAAAAAAAGGAAAGAGAAAAAATGCTGACCTATGGTTAATATAATCTGGAAAGGAGCTCTAGGTTTTATTATTAGTATTGTTAAAAGTAATTTTGAAAGCCTCTTTTGAAAAGGGCCTCAGCAAAGCAGTTTAAGAAGCTTTTGAAATCATGTAAGTTTTTTACTTCAATCAGAAGTTATACTGGTTAACTTTTCTTGATTATTTATGCATATGTAAGTAAATATAATGCCACATATAAAAAGTTGTTAACACTCAGATGTCACACTCAAAAGAATAAAATGCAGTAGAATATAGTAGAATTTTGGTCTGTTCTAAATACAAGAAAGAACAGAAAGCAAGGACGAATGTAAAGTTTACAGTGTTCTCTTCAGGAGAGAATGTGGCAATGTTAATTTAGTTTCAGGATAATACATTACAGTCTTTGACTATTAGTTTTTATTCTTCTTGTGGGGTTATTCTGAGATGCTTAATGTTGGGACAATGGATTAACATCTAAAAGCCAAGGGATAGCATGTTGCAGAATTTGAATTTATGTTTAACTTTCCTTTATGCAGAATTCAAATAGTTTGTACTCCATAACATGCCGAGTAGATAGATTTAAAATTCATGTATAGTGTAATGAGAATGGCTGCACATAGCAATAATGTACAAACTACCAGACCTCCAAATGATTTTTGAACTATCAAGATAAAGAAATTGCATTTTGTTCCTGAGTGGCTTTAGTGAAAAACATATTTTAACTGGACTTGAATTCTATAAAAATTTTGAGTATGTATATAACATGTATGAAATAGGTTATAGAAAAAATTAACTATCTCCTGCCATTCTTAAAACATTAGAACTGACTACATTGTATTATGATCTCTAAAAATGCTTTTTCAAAGTAAAATTTCATGAAAGGGTAAACTTTTATACTATAGAGGGCATTATTGTAAACGTTTTTAAATGTGTTTATTAAAAATAAACATTTTATTTTTATTTATTTGAAGTACCTTAAAAGAATATCTGTAGTATGACATCCACCATTTTAAGCCAGTGCATTAAAACATTAAATCCATAGTGTGCACAGTTTCTAATACATGCTTTTGTATCCTTCTTGTCTCCTCAGACAAACATAACAACTTACACTCACCGGCATTAAATAATGGAAATCCCAGTTAGTGATTCTGGTTGAAGTCTTTTGTTAATACCTCATAGTTATCAAAAAATTCCCTGTTCTAGGTTATAATGTATATTGCAATTGAAAAACAGAAATGTTACCAGAAAGCATATGGTTTTTCAATTTCCTTAAAAATAAAAGCTAGGGAATTAAATGCCTGCTAATGAAGTGTTACATTTCTTAGTTTTCTGCAACTCATTTTAATTGAAAAAAAAAAATAATCCCTTAAAATGTCTCACATTTTCCTATTCCCAGAAAAGAAATAAGAATGATATATAAAAGAACATGCAGTTCAATGACTAAAAAATTAGATGAAAGGAAGCATTTAAAAAAACCTTGCAATCTTTCTTCAAATGTAACAAAAGGTGTAGAATTCAAATGTCCAAGAATTCATTTTTAACAGATATTTTCCAAACATTCAGATAGACATTTCAGTAGAATAATCTCAGTAGTTTATGGGAGTGAAAAATGAACATTTTAGGTTCACCTGACCCCCGGCAACACTGAACTAAATTACTTGTTCTCGAAAAGGAGCCCTCTATACCTCTCTATCTTTCTTGAAATGCTGATTAAAACAGCAAGAGGCTGATGAAAAATACATTGTGTTGACACAGAGATAAAGCAATGATGAAAATGTGTGAAATTAAAGCATAGATCTGGGACCAGGTACAACTTGGATTGTAAGATAGAAGACTTCCTGAGGCTCAGTGCCATCCACAAGGAAGGCATTTTTCTGAGGGCTGGAGAAAGCTTGGTATACATAGCCCAAGGGAGGCAAGGTGAGCTCCTGTCTGTAAGGGACATGGATGACCTGGATGTCTAATTTCTCTTCTGTGCTCTGCCTTCGACTTAAGGAAATAATAGTGCTATTCATGAGGATCTGTGTTTCCAAAGCACCACTGGCTTTGAGAAATTTTGTTATTAACCATGAAATGAGTGTAAGAAGCCTGGAGAAGTGCCGCATATTCAGGGCATTGTCTCTATAGCCTCCTTCAGAAGCTAAAGAGGGAGAAAATAGTAGGAAATATGGAAGAAAGAAGAGGGAGAGGAAGCCTGAAGGGAAAGCCAGGAAGGAGGAAGAAGGGGTGGGGGGAAGAAAGAGTGAGAGAAGGTTGATGTCTTTGTCTTCTCAAGTGAAGCATGCTCACAGTGAAGCATGAGAGTGCCTTTTCAATGGTGAAATACTATTTGTGTGGGAGCAGCTACTTGTACGTGGGTCCCCATGCAAGTGTGTGTGCAGTCTTTGCTTGCTTATTCGAGTCCTCAGCTTTCTCTCTTGGAATGTAGAGTGAGTGCCTAGCCTCAGGATGTCAGGGACCTCAGAGGCACAGTGGATTTTGTTCTATATTCTCTGAGAAGACTGTGGATGGGTCTGTCAGGAGTGTGGGGCTTTATCACATGTTCAGGCTGAGAAAAGGTCTTTTCTCATTTCACCAAAACCCTGTGCTATTAGGATGTCCAGTCTCTACCATTCTGAGGATGCTTAGAATATATTTCCAACTTTGTTTTAAAGGAATATTAGTACCTGAGATATCTTGGTATCTAACCATTTGACACAATTGTTTTATTTACCTAGTCACTGTATCTTCCTGGAAGGAAATTGTATCTCATAGTTGGAGCAGGGAAAAACGATAGTATCTGCTTTAAAAACATGAAAATTAATGGGATTATATTTGAATAAACTTATCTTTTTGATAGAAATGTACTCTTCTAGAAAACATAAAACATTTACAGTATGCAACATTTACACATTTCCCCAGAGTATAAATATTTATCTTACTCATTTATGTATCTATTTTTGCCACATGGGATTCAAAGTAACAGTGGAGACCATGTATATGAGTCTGCTGTTTTTAGAAAATTGATCATGAGAATAGTTGAGCAGTAAGTGAATAAAGTAGAGGGTGAATAAATCTATAATAAAGAAATTGCTCTTTGTATAAACAAATTTATCAAGGATTTATTTTAAAAGTTAAGCTGATTGCATACAATGAGCATTGATTTACTTGATATAGATGAAGGAAAAAATAATAAAGTTAAAATTTAGGTACTACAGCTGGGTGAAGATCAATTACAATAAGGATAGAGGAGGGAAAAAGATTATTGATGGTCAGAATTTCAATTCACATACATTCTCTCCTTCCAACCTCCAGAGCTAAATTCTGAGACTTTTGGGGGAACATATTACAAACTGATTAGATAAGTTCACCAGAGGCCTTTTTGCATGGGCACTGAGGATTCTCCTTGGAAAGCACTTACCTTGAAGAAAAAAGTACTCAAACAAAGACATCGAATGAGAGAGAAAGTCTCTTTAAGTAGAATGGGGTAATTGCCCCTGAGTATTACCTTCTGACTCAAGCATCCTTAACCCTGACTCATGGCCAAGTCTCATGCAGATTATCCACAAGAGACCTGTAGACCTGAAAGCTCAGTAAATCATTGAAATACAAATAGCACACCTTTTAGAGATGTCCCTAACAGAGTGAATCAAGGGCTGGGAGGGACAGGCATCCTGTGAGCCCTCAAGTGCTTTGGGTATGATGCTTACTTGGACCATGGATATCAGTTGGCAAGCTTGGTTCTTGGTGAAAAATGAAAGAACAGTATCATAGTTAGAGACTGTGGTGCCTCGTAGGAGTATTCTTATTGGCGAGGCACTTCTTGGGGATCTCCATAAATATTTGATGGAGATTTTGTAGGACACCAAGGTTTTGACTCTTCTGTCAAAGACCAGAGCCAATGAAATAAGAGTTTTAATTTTTGTTGTGATTTTATTCTTTCATAGAACTCAGGAGTCTTGATTTTAAACAGAAATCTATATTTTGGGGTATGATGAGCTGAGAATGTTGGGCTGGCTTTATATTTCTGTGGGCTTGCAATAACGTTATTGATGGCATTTTAGATGACTTTCACTGTGGAGAAGAGACTTGGAAACTATCAGATTGCTGAGTGCTCTAGAGGATCTAGACTAAAGGTTGTGGTTTCGCCAATAGAAATTTGGATGTTACACAACTCTAGGCTCACAGTTAAATAAGCTTAAACCATGGCAAATATTCTAGGAGATTTTCGGTAGTGTGTCTAGAAAGTGTTTCTACATAAACTCATTGCTACACCGGTCATAATCCCCTGGAAGAATGGTAATCTGGCTTCCTTGATGAAACTCCAGTAGATCTCTATAAAACTTATACACAGTAATGTCCAATTTGATCAGAGGTCAGACTCCCAGCACCCTCTGTTCCCTGGATTGCAAACCCACAAATAAGTCAAAAAGGTCCTTGAGTACCCAAAATAGCTTCCATGTCCCCAGACTAAAGCCATGGACTCTCCTTCTTAACATCTTATATGTTCCCACTTAGAGATTGTTTATTCTTACTTAACCGAGGCCATAATAATTGTGTTTTTTGGTTTCCCAGTTCAATGTAAGTTATAAGTAACAAATTAAAAAGGAATGAGGGAATGCTAGAGGCAAGCAAACTGGCAGTAATGAAGTGACAGTTGTTAGATAAGAAAGGAGGAAGCAGACAATTAAGTACACAGACACAGAACTGTGTGTATTTTACAGAATAACAGAAATAGCGATTCATAATGATGGCATGGTTATCAAAAGGCCACATTATGTTCAGCGTTAGCTATTCTAAGAAGGCAGAGAGAAATTTAATATCATTTTCAAAATTTACATAAAATGATATAAAAAATAGGTTTGAGCATCCTAAGGGGCGAGTTTGAGCTATCTAGATGAAACATGTGGCCTGCTTCCTTCCCAAAGATGATTACTGTGTTTGAATTCTCAGAACACTTTATTTGTACCTCTCTAACAGTTCTTGCTGTTTTTATTATTGTATTACAGTCATTTGAGTTCATGTTAAATGCCATTTAACTCACTTGGAGGCATGGAGGAAGCTGAATTTAGTCTCCATCATGCCATGATGTATGTAACTTTGATGAGTCAGTCAGTCTTTCTGTGCTTTAACTTTTTAGTTATAAGATATGGGATTTGGAATAAATGAACTTGAGGTCCTCCTAGTTTGTAAATTTTATTCCTTTATGTAGTAAATTATGAGTTTTATAGTGAGGTGCAGAGGTATTGATGGATCTAAATTTTATACACTTAGGATGTGTGCAGTCACAACCAAACTAGTTACATGGGTCTATTGCCTGATAAATATTCATCACTTGTAACATAAATAAAGAAAAAAAAATTCAAAGTTATAGTTGGCATCTGTTGTTCTTACTTGCTTGGCAACCATTTTATCTTCTGATATTACTTTGGGAAAAATGCCTTTGCTATTATCTCAGTCTAAGTGGTTCTAGTGAGGTGACCTCATCTATTGGTTCTAGAACTGTCAGATGACTCAGCCTTGATCAATCAATCAGCATATGTCATCTTTTAGGGCATAGGGATTAGTTCAATGACGGATGTTTGACCCAAGCTTATCTAATAAAAGGCAATTGTAGGCATTTTCCTGGAACTATTCACACATTTGGGAAATGTGTCGATGTTATACCTTGTTAATGTTTATATTTTCTAGAAAAGTAGATTCCTGTAAAAATGTAAGTGCATTGAGTTATAGGTCCAATGAATTAACATATAAATTAACATGTCAATAATTAAAACATATATTACTTTTATTCTCTAAACAAATTATATTATTTAGTTGTACAAACGATCATAAATCAGCCAGATGAGTTCCAAAATTTTGTTGATTTTAAGTGTTATTAATGTGAACTTTTTGTCATTGCATGGATCTGTTTCCTGATAAATAATGTGCATTCAAGGCCATTATTTCAAGTAGGAAGTGACAGTAAATCTTTCCAATGATTTCTTATCATCACAATCTAATTTTAGGACATTTTCGTCTTCCTTCAAAGAAACTCCATATCGATTAACAATCATTTCTTATTTCTCCTCCACCAATACCAACTCCCACCTCACTATACCTTCTTTGCTGTCCCCATGCAACCACTAATTTATTTTGTTTCTATAAATTTGCCTATTTTAAACATTTTATATAAACAAAATCACACAATATGTTTTTTTGTTTTTTGTTTTTTGGGGTTTTTTTGCTGACTTATTTCACTTAGCATAATGTTTCAAAGTTCATCAATGTTGTGGCATATATCAGTAGTTCATTCCTTTTTATTTCTGAATAATAGCTCATTGAATGAATATACTACATTTTGTTTATCCATTAATCAGTGAAGAGACATTTGGTTGTATCCATTTTGGGGATATTGAAAATAATGCTGCTATAAATGTCCGTGTACACATTTTTGGGAGGACATGTTTTCATTTCTCTTGGGCATATATGTAATAGTGGAGTTGCTGGGTCATGTGGACATAAAAGATCTAATTGTAAGTCCTGTTTTCTTCCAGGTACTCAACTTGACTTTTCCATCTTCTATGTAATTTATAGAGAAGAATGCTCACTGAGATTTTAACTTTAACTTTGTTTTTACTTCTATGAAAAATTAAATCAATAATAAGTAATTTTTTTCCTTCTGTTCCTCACATTACCCAACACACCACCTTTAGAAGATGGTGTTGCCAATTTGTTCTTGGATATCTTGTGTCAAGGGAAAATAAAACTACTTTGTGTTTCAAAGGTATTAAACAAGCCCAAGGCCATTTGGGGAAAAGATGGGTGAAGGGAGAGGGATTGGGAGAATATAGGGTCTGGTTTTGCTGAGTTTTTGTGAGATACTGGGGATGCGTTCTTTAAATGGAGGGAATGGTTGTTGTATTTACTGGGAAAATTCTGGGAAGCAGTGGGTGAAAGTTCCCTGTGGCCGTGGATAGCTGCCAATGTTAACTCTGTGACCTGTCTGGAGATACAGTGAAGAACCAGAAGACAAAAATAGTAAATGATATTGAAGTAAAGGAAGTGACTACCAAGGATCAAACCCATTCCCTGGTCTCCTGGACCTACATAAATTCTTAGGGTCCATGCATACTTTTGACGGTGACAACCTCAATAATGACCAGAACTGGACCAATCCTGCCAAACCTAGTAGGTAAGCCATATTGATTTGGGAAAAAGAATAAGTGCCAAAAAAAGAACTAGTTATGGCTGCTTTAAGTTTATGAAGGATAACAAATTATATTCCAGTCTTTCAAGGTATGTCATAATGCTTTTAAACAGTACCACTATTTTTGACTATATAATTTCCCTTATTTCAAATAAATGATAACTGATAGGAGAATTTCACTGAGCTGTAGAGAAAATGATTACCAATATCAGGATCATTTGACATTCCATAATGTCCAGATGTAAAATTTGGCAGCTATAATCATAACTTTTTCTCTTAAGCCATTGGAAAGCCATTTTAAAAATAGGAAATGGCTATGAAACCTGTTCGACAATAGACATTTAGTATGATATATTAAAATATACACAACTTTCAATGACTTTTTCCTTTTTTAAAAGTTTATTTTGGCCTCAATATTTTTTTTATGCATCTGATTCTAGGTACACAAGTGTGTATATAAGCAATCACTTTGAGAAAGCAATAATAGTTAATCATTTATTGATGGCTTACTATTCTTGATACTTGCTGGAAGGTTTAAATATATTGTCTCCTCTGACTTTTACACTAAAGTTTTTGGTGGATGTTATTTTCATCTTTTTAGAGGTTCAGAAAATCAAGAAATCTGCCTAGGGTCATACATGTAGTAATTGGTCAAACTAGCTTTTGATCTTTGTCTTTTCATCAGGTTTTGCTCTGATAATCATTAATTAATTCAAATTATAATATTGAACACCTACTATGTGCTAAACATTGGGGTTGAGTATTTGGGATAGAGTAACTCTGGGCTGAGTCCTCTCATACTGTCACTTAAATTTTAACTATCTAACATTTTCCTCTCATCTCTTGCTTGGCTACTTGTTTTTTCCTTCTTACCTCCTCATTTATATCCCATCAGCACCACCACATTTTAATAGTATCCTGAGAGAACACTTCCTGCTCAAGATGTTCTAGTAAAGCAAGTTATATATGACATAAAACAAGGAAAGAAAAAACATCAAAGATGCAGTGAAAATTTAGCAGTGCATTTCACCAGGTTTCCTGGGAACAGCTGAGTGCAAACATTGAATACAAGTTTAAAGTTTAAGGAGATTTAAGGGGAAAATAATTTACAATGTTAAGCACCATATGGATATATCTACATCTTATGCCACGACCAACAAAAATATAACCTTTAAAGCAAAGCCTTAATGTAATACGATGAGCTTTCAAAAATGCAGAGTAGCTTCAAGATAGGTTTAGCAATTTGAAAGTGCAAGAATCATCCATTTAATTAAAGGATTTAATCCCAAGCTCAGTCTACAATATCATATGGATTCATCCGCTTTTTTTCAAAAATGAGAATTGGGAAGAAATATATTACTTAATTAGGTATGGGCCAAAATATAAATACACAGGAAAATTCAACCAAAAAGATGAAAGTGGGACACCAATTCTCAGCAGGCTGAACTTTCTTTCTAACCTGATATATACAAAAAATTAAAAAATAAATGAAAACAAAAATAAATGAAAAACCTCAAACGTCAAAAATGAACCAGAGTGAAAACTATGTAAAGTATTTCTTCTTTCTATGCTAAATGTTTCTGTGGAGTACGTCAGCTTGATGGAACTCAAGTTCTGTTTGATTCTTTCGCCTTTGATTCTTACATTGCCTACCCCAGGGATCTATGCCTTGCCTGACTCAGCACCAAAATCCTGAAAACAGAACGAGCATTTAGTGTGTACACCCCACTTGAAGAGTATTGGAAGTATTAAACTCAAGACTCAGACCAAATGCACTAAACGGGTCTACAGATAAAGAACAATTGTGTTTGAACTTGTTTATTTTTGCCATTGGGTTAATTAAATTTTAATTCATGTGTTATTGTATACCAGGAATGAATTAATATTGTTTCAAAGTAAATGCTTAAAATCTTAATTTTTAAATTCCTTTGCTTTAAAAAATTATCATATTCTAACATTTTTTCACATTCCTTTTTCATTAGTGAGGACAATATTTTTTTAAATTACAGAATTGTAAAAACACCTTTTTATTTTGCATCCATTTAGTCCTTTATCTAAATGTGCAACTGTTCTTGTTTATTTATTACTTACACACATTTTGCATCATGGCTGCTTCCTTAAGTGAAAGAGAAATGCATTGAAATGATCCAACTCAATTTAAGAAGTTTTTAATACATGTTTCTCTTTGTAGAGAGTATCTCATATATATATATATATATATATATATATATATATATATATTTTTTAAGCAGGTTAATACAGAACAGTGCTTCAGTGCTTTCGGGATAATCAACTAGGTCTGAGGTCTGTTTGTGTAAGTTTTTAATTTCATTTACCAATACCTTAGTATCTTTGAGACTTTATTTCTTTTTCACTGTTGATGTGTCCAACCATTCCCAGTGAACATTTAACATGTAACTAGTATTTTTTTTTTTTAATCATGATGATCTTGAGAAAATAATGATTCTGTGATTTGGGGAAACACTTACTGAAAAAATAAGAGAAAAAACATCATTTGTGCATATATTGTAAGTATGTGGCTCAATCACAAAGTGAATATACCCAAATAAATACCACTCGGTTCCAGAAATACAGTATTGTCAACACCCAAGAAGCCCACGGATCTCCTCCCAACCACACCTCCCCCCTCCTTCCAAAGATAACATTATTCTAACTTCTAACACCAGGACAGTCTTGAATTTTTTATTTACCTGTTAGCATAGTGACGTTTGGGTCTGGCTATTTTCACTAACATATGCTTGTGAAGTCATTCATGTTCTTTGTAGAAGTTGTTTGCATTTATATTGTGTTCTATTATGTGGCTATAAAATGAATTATTGAATTGTTTAATCACTTTTACTATTGATGGGACTTCAAATTGTCCAGTTTTTATCTATTACAATTAATGCTACAATGAACTTTCTTGTACATGTCTATGCACCATTTTCTGTTGGCCATATACCTACGGGTTAAATTATTTTGTCAAAGAGTCTGAATATCTTCGTTCAACTTCACTAGATATCATCAGGCAAGTTTTTTTTTCAAAAATGGTGCCAGATTACACTTCTACCAGTAGAGTATGAGTTCTAGCTTCTCTACATTCTCAATGTCACTGGGTATTGTTAGTCTTTTTTTATTTTTATTTTATCCATTTTGATGTGTGTAGAGTGATATCTTGTTTTGGATTTAACTTGCATTTACTTGATGATTAATGAAGTTGAGCACGTTTTAATATATTTACTATGCAGTTGAATACCCTTTGTGAACTGTCCATTCCAGTGTTTTACCTATTTGTCTATTTTCTTGCTTTATTTGTATGTTTTGTAGGAGTTCTTTATATATTTGAAATATAAGCCCTTTGTCAATTATATATACTACAATTATTTTCTCTACCATTGTAGCTTGCTAGTTTACACACTAAAAATATTTTATTGAAAAGAATTTCTAAATTATCATGTAGTCCAACTAATCAACTTTTTTTTATGGTTAGTGCTCTTTGTGTTATACTTAAGTAATCTTTATTGACCCAAGATCATAATATTCTCTCATGTTATCATTTTGAACCTCTAACATTACCCTTTTGTCTTTAGATCTACAATCACTTGGAATTGACTTTTTCTCTCTAGTGTAAGGAAGGGTTCTGCTTTCATTCTTTTCCATAGGAATAGCTAATTATTCCAGCACCATTTTAAGAAGTCTTTATCCACAGCTCTGCAGTGAAACTTTTGTCATAAATCAAATTTCCCCAAATGTGCGGGTCTGCTTCTGAATTTCTATTTTGCTCCATTGATCTATATTTGCCTATTTTTGCATCAGTAAAATTTTGGCCTTAATTACTATACTTTAACATAAATCCTGATGTCCAGTAAAATAAGTTATAGTCCTTCAGCTCATTTCATATGCCTTTGAGAATCAGATTGATACACAAAAATTCTGCTGGAATTTTGATTTGTATTGCATTAAATCTGAAGATTAATTTGGTAAGAATTCACATTTTTTAAATAAATTTTTTATCTTCTGGTCCAAGAACTTAATAATGTTTGTTTAAATATTCTTTATTATTTTCTAATAATATTTTATAGTTTTTTTGGTGGAGTTTTTGTAACACTTTTGTGAAGAGGTCTTTGTTGTGTTCATTTCTTAGGTATTAGAAGCCTTTAATTCTACTCTATGATTTTTTAAAAATTTTATTTTCTAATTATTGTGACTGATTTATAGAAATAAAATTGATTTTTATCTTGATTTTGTATTCAGTTCCCTTTCTAATTTACTTATTAATTCTAAACTTTACTTATAGAGTCTATCAAATTATCTACATAAAGAATTATATCAATCACATTTTCTTTTGTTATTTTTTGGAAAGAAATGCACTAAATTGGTGCAATTTCTTTCATAAAAGTTTTGTAGAATTTACAAGTGAAGCATATCTGGTCTTGGCATTATCTTTGTGTGAACAATTTTAATAATCATTTTTATTTTTTATTAGGCATAGAAATAGAATTTCTACTTCTTATATCAGTTTTGTCAAGTAGGTTTTGTATTTATTTATTTATTTAGACATTTTCCTATTATCAGCTTACTTTGGATTTAATTGTTTTTATAGCTCTTTGAGATAGAGCTTAGATCATTTTAGCTCCTTTTTTTTTTTTCTAATAAGTCCATTTAAGGCCATGAATTTCCCTTTAAGCACAGTTTTGTAACATCTCCCACATTAGATTTAAATATTTTCTTATTTTCATTGTGATTCCAAATTAGGCCCAAGTGTTAATTGGAAGTACGTTGCTTAATTTCCAAACCTAAGAGGATTTTTTAGTTTCTTTTTGTTATCAGAAAACATCTTCTGTATGATGCTTATCTTTAAAAAGGTTGTTGACACTCATTTTATCTACTAATGTATTGTTAATTTCAGTAAATATTCCATATACACTCGAAAGTACTATGTTGTTTTGGTGCAGTGTTCTTGACTTATCAAGTACATAGGTTTGAGGTGAAAATTTTAACTTAGGTTTGAAAGGCAGCTATGCTCACCACTATTCCACCAATGCTGCATTAATTTCCCTTTGGGACAGTTTTTTTCTGAAGCAAAAAATGAAACACTTAGTTTTGGTTTTAAATCTCTGTGCAATCATGGTACTTGGGAAAGCCTTTTGTGGAAATGGTCTAAATGCAGATATTCATTAGGGAATTGTATTTCATTGACTACTATAAGTTAGGATTGTCTTTTATAACATCTATGTTTTTGTAAATTGTGGTTCTTATAGGACAAACATTGAAGAAAATCATTTATAAGCAAGGATTTCTGCACAGTTCTGCTTGTTTTCCTTTAGTCAGCTGACTGTAGGAGACAGAAAGCTGTGTAAACACTCTAAGGCTAGATTTTTCCTGGACCTTGGTTTGTTATTTAAGATGAAATAACACTGATTTGGGGAAATATAGTGATGTACTACAGTGCTCTAATGTCTTGTTGAAAATGGGAGGCAAAGGGCAAGACAATGAGTGAGACCAAGGATAAGACAATATGCTTTATTTATGTTTTACCATTATTGGAAAGATGTTTTCTTGAAGGAAGTCAATATTGTCTTTTTTTTAGTCCTGTTCTATGAAATGAGCTCTTGAAGGTGAATCTAAGACAAGTGAGAGGAACTCTACCCTCTCTAAGCCTTGCGTATGTTGGTCTGGTAAAGCAGATATTTGTGAGTTCTCTGGGGATGCTGAACATTCATTCATTCATTCATTCATTCATTCATTCATTCATCCATCCATCCATCCATCTACCATTCATTCATTCAATTTTAATAGAACCTTACAGTTTCCTGTTAGAGATCACCTCTTTCTTACTGTCTAGAGTTAATGAATTGACATGCCCTCTCCTTCCTTACCAAAGAAAGGGCCCTTGACAAGTTCAGCTCATCAGGTGCACCTTCTCAAAACATATAAGCTGAAAGTAGTAGGTGTTCAGTAATTTCCAAGAGTGTTGTCCTCAGGCCACACCTGCTTCAGGCCAGTCCCTGCCATTTCTGATTGGTGCCCTCAGGGCATCCCTTGATACCTACTGGTTTCCAAACCCAGTTCTTCAGCTTTCTCATTAATTTTATAAACTGATAGTTCTCTTTCTAAGTAGATACCTTTATTGTCTGTAATGGATCTCCTCTTTCTCCCAAGCTGCCATTCCTGGTGAGCGCTGAAAAAAAATAAACTTAGATTGCTCTGGATTCCTCTTGCTTAGAATAATTTGGGGATAGCTCTGCATTTTAAGGGTAAATATGCAAATCAATTTTATGCTAAATTCTTTCATGGCTTTTACTTACTTCTCAGGAAATTCACTTTTTCCTTCCCCTTTTTAAATCAGAAGATGGCTGCAGGGATCAGTTTACATCTTCGGATAGGGGCATACATAGAAGGCTTAGGTCCACATGTTGTTCTTTGTGCTCCTCATTCATCCCCAATTTACCACATTAGTATGCTATGATGTTGGTATCCCCTTCATATCTGGATTTTTTTTCCACTGGAAATTTAGTTCATATCTAGTCTCAGTTTGCAAACTCGCAAAAATATGTAGCCTTCTTCTTTTTAAAACCCCAGGTCTATGCTTCACTCAGAACTTTCCAGACTGCCTGCCCCCACCCCACCCTGCCAGCCCACATACCTCCAGGATATGGTCCACTGGAGTTTCCGAATTCTCTGCACTATGTGCAGACTACCATGCACAAAAACTTTCTTTGTTATTCTTAAACTGTTGTCTGGGTGGCACCATGTTGTTCCACCATCACATTAAATTTGTCCCCCTCTTTAATTCTGCCCCCCTTATACCCCTGACCTATGGATGTTGCTGTTTCTCCTTAAGAACTGGATCTCTGAAGGCAGGGCATCACCTCCCACATGCTCATGGGGCACCCAGGGCACTCAGGGCACCCAGGGCACCCAGGGGGCCTGGTGCACTCTCGGTATGGTCTGTGGCTCCATGTGGGGTGTAAACCCAGGACCTTCTGTGTGTAAAGCAGATGTGCTAACCACTACACTATGAAGCCATTCCCCTACCCCACCATCACATTAAATTGGATATTTGAGTTAGGGACTTGCAATTTTCCAGGACTGCACTCTAAAAAGTGAAAAGAAAGTATTCCTCTCTCTGACCTTGGGAGGCACCCAACTGGGTATTTTATTACCCCTCTTCCTCCTATCAGGATTTATTTTTAAAATCTTAATAATGGAATCTTAGTCCCTTATAGTTGACTCTTGAGGGACATCTTTCTCTTCTTTCCTTCTAGTCTTTATTTCTAGGACTTGTGGGCTTCCTGTTGAAGGACAGCTTCTGTTATATAATATGTATTTGGATAATGAATCAGGGGTTTAACACAATAACATTTCACTTTTTGCTCCTGCCAAGGCCAATAGAGTTAGTGGGGAAATGAGACAGGGTATCCTGTGTTTGTCCCCTCCAACAGTGAACTTGGGGAGTTAGGGTACTTCCATCATGTGTTTCTTCAACCTCAACATTTTTCACATCTAGTAAGTAATGTGGAGAGCAGTAAAGAGAGTGTGTGAAAGATCTCAAGCACATTTGAAGGGTAGGTAGTGGTGAGAACAGGAATTAACATTCCTTACTGGCCACATCTTATATGGTTCTGCTTATATGTAAGTGTGTGGGAGTTGGGAAAGGTAGTTTTCTTGTATGTGCAGGAGGAAAATGAAATGGTTTGATAAACATTATTTCCATTGCATCATATGCTTCTTCTTCCCAGTGCTGTGGTAATTGTTTTCCCTTTTCTTAGCCAGTAATGACAGGAATTTTTGCCATCTAATCAAAGGCAAAAATGCACTAGGAGATATTTCAAAAATATTATCCCCATTACATTTCTAAAGCCTGTGTTGTGGTTCTACATTGCTCTTGTTATCCTTTGATATTTCAGGTCTGAATTTTGACTAATAAAGGGTAATTTATTTTTGTTCTGTCTCTTAATTTGTGGAATGGGACCCTTAAAACAAGTGACCTGCCAGGTATGTAATTGAAAGTGGCAAAATAATTGCTGAGCTTTCAGAAAAGAAGTTCAAAGGCATTACTTTCTTTAGTATATTTGGGTTTCCAAACACAACACCTTTGTTGGCAAAAGTGAACAAATGTTAAAGCCGATTATAATAAATATAATTCACAAAATGCTTTCAAAAGCAAGATATATAATAGCTGGACATGTTTATGTGAGTTTATATATACATTGAGAATTATGCTTGTAAATGGGCATTTCCTTTGCCTGAATCCTATTGTAGGCTTGAAATACTAACATAATAACCTCTAAATAACAATTAACACATAATATATTGAAATATCAACATATAATAACTAATAAATTTAAAAGCAATGGATTTTTTGGAATGATTTCAAAATAGCATAAAATGCTTAAGGTTGTCTTGGAAAACAGAAATAATGTGAAAATATAATTATATAATTATGTATTACATCACATATATATGTATATATACATATACATATATATATATGTATGTATATATAATGACTAATTTTTCTTGATACATTTTTGGGACCCAGGGTAAGAGCCCCCAAATATCCCTCAATGGCAGATAGATGATTTTGAAATAAAGTTACCTGAAAAGCAACCCGTGCAAGAAGGGCTTGTTGACTCTTCTTTGTCTCCTTGAAATGTATGAAGTAAATCTCCCCTATGAAAGTTGCTCTCCTTGCTCTAAGAGGGCTGAGAGAAGCCTCCTTATTATCAGAGTTAAGGAACTCTAGGTCAAAAAGCTTGTATCAACAAACCTTGTTATTTCTTTACCACTTTGGTACCTCAATCCCTCTTTTTGTCTAGATTTCTTAGTAATGAGTACCCAAACTACCTTTCCTTATCCTGTCAACTCCTCACAAATTTATTGTTTCTTTGTCTAAAAAAATATAAAACGTGGCCTGCTTCGATCATTTCTCTGAGCATCATTTATCATTTCCCAAGTGCACATATTAAATTGGTTTTCCTCCTGTTATCTGGTTTTGTGTCAATTTTATTATTAACCCAGCCATATGAACTCAAGAGGGATAAGCAGAGGGATTATCTTTCTCCCCAACACATTTTTAATTTATAGTTGACATTTCTTCTTTTTGCCTCCAAAAAATATAGTAGAGATTAACTTGCACCATTAAATGATAGACCTTTTAATTTTCATTACTAGTATTTCATCAGAGAATTAATATGTACTTTTAAATAATTTTGCAACTCATCATCACAAAAGTATCATGCAGAAAATGAATAATGAGAAAATTGATGTTAATGTCTTCTGGCTTAGGGTGTAAGTTACTATTTGATAGTTATGTTCAAAGTAATGAAAACTGGTGCCCTCCTGCACAGTGACTTAATTTTTATGTCTGATTTCATGTCACATAAAATATTTCCTGTAAATATTTCCCAATTCGAGGTTGTGCATTAAAAAGTTCACTGGCAGGGAATCATAACAACCAGTGTAATTTAGTATAGGTTTTAATGACTTAAAAGCAATAGTCAGTGTTCTTAGTCTTTTCTTCTTTGGAAATAGCTAATTTTATTCTTCTCACATACTTGTTTCTAGAATATTTCAGTGATCATTTCTTAGAATCCTGCTATTGCTTGATGAAAGGTTGAAACACAGTAGAAATTATCATTGGTGACAGAGGTATCACAGTTCTGGAAAACAACATATGGTTCCTTTATGTCTGAAATAGAAAAAATGAGTGTGGTTTTTTTATTCAATAAACTTTTTATTTCATACATGGAAATAACTTATGCCCTTCTGCTATTTTGTGACTAGGAAAAATATATGCTGTATTTCTATTCCGTGGTTGGTATTTTGCATATCCTACTTGGAAGGCCAACCTGAATTATACAATTGGATTTTCAACTTCACCGAAGGTGACAGGGAGATGGGGGGTGTCCCTAAACCTCGCATTGTTCAACGGTTTACTGAACTGTTAAAAAATCAGAGTCTCTTGGACATAATTTCATGGTTCATATTTAGTTTACATTAGTTTTAATGGCTCTTAACAATACAGAAAATTTTAGAATGACCTTGAAAATAGAAAAAATATTAAAATTCCAAATAAAATGTTTGGGATTATTGTAAAACAAAATGCTTAATACTGTTTCAAATTTATCTATGTTCAAGTTCTGCCCATTCTTCTCATTCTTGATTTCCGGGGGATCCAATAATACAGTATTTCTTAGAGAATATGACTACTTCTTGCAATAAAGAGTCCTAAGAATTTTTCCTAGAAAATGAGTTTTATGGTACATTGATAATAATCAAATAACAACAGAATTTATCCATTAATAATTACTTAGTTTTAAAATAATTACTATTCTAATCATTTATTTTATTTACAATATCACCCATTAAACCCTATAGATATTTTCATCATTAATTTATTGATATATGTCAGCAACTGAGTATTCGTATCTTACCTGGAATGTCACCATTCCTATTTTTGGGAAGGAATGTCATATGCATAGCATACAATTGTTTATTAAATAATTTGAGTATTTTTAGCAGTTCTATTTTAACTGTCTTTGTGACCTAGGGTAAAGCATTTAGACTTTCTAGACCTGGAGACCTTAGTTTCTTCATTTGTAAAAAAGAGGATTAGACTAAAGCATTTCTCTGGTCCTTCCAATTCTAAAGTTTTATGAGTCTATCATACTCTTATTCTAGTATGGCAAGCCAGCCTCAGAATTCTCATGTTAGATAGCAAGAAAATGACTGAAATGGATGTTGTTGAATGTTTCCCTGGTATCCATTCTTCCCTTCCTCTAGCCTAAAGTATTCTGATTTCATTCTGGTATCCTTTCCTCCCTTTCCTGCTACACATGTACACACACACACACGCACACACACACACACACACAGAGAGAGAGAGAGAGAGTAAGTCCTGAAGTGAGCTCTGATTAGTTAAGGCAAATCAGAGCCATCATACCCTTTGGCCAGTGATTGATTCAGGAATAGACATGTAATGTGATCTGGGGCAATGAAAAGCCTCAGTGAGGGATTTTTGGGAAACTTTTTCATTCATCTTCTGAAAGGACTTTCAAGGGAGACACTCTTCAACTGTATATGTAAGAGGAAGGATATAATCCAGTTCTATTTTTGGCAGCTGTCCTTTGACATGAAGCAGCCATGATGAAGTTGACATTGGAAAGCAGAGCAGAAAATTAGGATCCTTGATGACATCATTAAGCTGTCAGATTAGTCAACAATAGAAATTTTTAATATCTTCAGAAACTGCATGTTAGTATTTTTAGCCAGTTTGAGTTAGATTTTCTGTTAATGATAGTTAAAACATCCAAATACAATGTATTGTAGCTGATCAGACAATACATGTGAAAGCATCTCCAGAAGTAAAAAGTGTTGTAAAAATTCAAGGGTTAAATTGTTTGATAGAACTACTTCTCTGCAATTAATGTGCTTATATAAATGTATTTGTCCTATAAATATTTAAAGAGAGTTTCAGATATGCTGGGTACCATATTAGGAGGTTCACTTTTAGGACACATTCCAATTAACTGACTTCCTACGGCAACACAAGGAGACTGAAGCAGCGATAGACACAAGATTAGGAATCTGTACTTTTCAAAGGACTTTATTGTTGGTCTTTTTGTAATCTGATACATTCTTTTTTTTTTTTACTTCTAGGAAAAAGGCATTTAAATTTAGGATATGCTACCCATAAGACAAATGTTCTAGGATATACCCAGCTAAAAAGTGGATACTGCACAATTTTCCGACATTGTTCTAGAAGGGAAACTAGGTGATAGTATTAGCAAACTATTTCAAATCCAACATTTTTACAGGAAAATTTGGATATTTGGGAAAGTAGTATGTGCTGCCTTTTAGTACATCACGTCTGAAACTCACACTTGCTAATGAATATTTCATTGTTTTCATTACCACTTTCTCTAGGGTAATGATCTTTTGAACTGCATAATTTGGTTAAGGTCAAACTTCATTCATTCAGCATATTTACCTTTTGACTTTATCGTCTACTACTCCATTTGGGGATTTTTTTTTCTGCCATAAGTAGTCCTTCTTGGTCTCAAAATGCTCTTTGTAGTTAACCACTCACTACTTTTATTCTTGCTCTTCTTGGTTAACTTCCTTTAATTTTCTCTAATATGGTTTAAGTCTCTGTTCTGAAGATAATTATAAAACTAGGCTTTTGCACCAGAGTATTAGGTGTGAGGGCAAAATATAAACAGTTTTGAAAAACACATTTCCTTCCTAAAATCATTGCTTCAAGGTATAATTTAGTAAAACAAAAAAGGAATATAAGAAATAGAACATGAAAAACAACAAAGTGTATATTAATAACTTCCCTTAATCCCAAAGGTAAAGTGACATTTAATTCTTTAAATAGAATTGAGTACTTAATAATATATTAACAGTAGCTATGGTTTATATGTGTGTGTTTCTGTGTGTGTGGTAAGATTAGAATGTTTTTATTTTCTTCACTATATTTTTCTATATTTCACAAATTTTATACTGTGAACAGACATTATTTTGATAATTAGAAGATAAAAATAATTCTAAGATATATAACTGTTGCTTTATAATGGAGAGAAAATAAATTATTTGGCATAATTTTAATGTTACAATCAGAAAGATATTTAGACACAGTAATCAGTTATTATCACTCTCATAAAATGCCTTACTTCTACTGGAAATACCAAAATACTCCCCATAGAGATCTTCTTTATATTAATTTTAATATGTCAATATAATAGAGAACTATGCAGTACTAAAAACTGATGACATGAAAGCATGTTTATTGACATGGAAGAATATTAGTAATATTTCATTCAGTGGAAGAAGTGTGATTTTGTTTTTCTAAGTATAACATGGGAAGGATACACATGAAAATGATAGTAGTGATTTTTCCCATGTAATTGAATTATAAGCAATTTTTAATTTCTGCATTCTACTTTCTATATTTGATACAGTGAATATGTGTTTCATATCTGTAACACATCTTTATCCAGTCATCCATCAAAGAACACTTCAGTTGTTTTCACATCTTGGCACTGTGAATAATACTGCAATAAGCATAAGGGTATACATATGTGTATCTTTACAAATAAATGTTTCAAAATTTTCAGGTAGATATATAGAAAAGAGATTGCTGGGTCATAGCATAACTTTATTCTTAATTTTTTGAGGAACCTCTATACTGTTTTCCACACTGGCTATATCAATTTAAATTGAAATTTTTATTAATAACTTTATGACCTACATTCCAAGAACATTTTCTTTTCTTTGATTGCTCCTTTTTATAGCAGTATATACTAGTTTTATGAATGTAGGTGTTTAATTTATCTGACATTAATTTAGAATTATTTCAAATTTCTCTTATGCAACACTATTATTTCCCCTAGGGTTAGGGGTTCTGTTTATTTATAACAGTCCTCTTTTACACTGTTCATTTTCTTCAGATGCTTGTTGATTCATTTGATAATTTGAGACAACTACCATTGTGGTTCTTCTGTTGTTGTGTAGGCCAATTTACACAGAAAGTCTCTCTCTACAATGGGGAAGGTAACTAAGGGCTTCCCTTTAGAGTGTGTGAGAAATAAATAGACAGGTGAACTTAGGCCCCCATAACTGGTGAAGCTAGGAGTCCAGGGTTATGTCAGGATCTGTTGTGTTTTTCTCTGGCCCTAAAATTCTTGCTGGGACAGCTTGCTAGGATGGCCTTTTACTTCCTTTAGAAATATCCATGCTGGTCTGGAGCCTGTGTATTCAGAATCATTCATTGCCATCGCTCTGCTCTGTGTTACAGGAAAGCTGACTCACAGGCTGTCTTTCCTGGGTCATGTCTAAGATGGTTCTGACTGAGTTTGGCCAATGGGAGACAAAGGCAATGGACTAGGACAGCCTGGCGGAGGACAATGGAAAGGCTTTCCCTCCCTCTGGCTGTCTGTCTTAGGCAGTGTCTCCAAAAGTACCATCAGCTTTCCCGGGACATGGTTTCTCCAAGCTCCCACTGAGTGATCCGACCCTTTGTCTTCAGGAGACCACGTCCACCTGCTTCCTGCTTTTGCCCTCAATCCCCTGTGTGGCTTCTCAGCAACACCATACCCTGTGTAATTTGTTTTCTGTTTTAAATTCTCTCTGGTATAAATATTTTCTTTCTGTTTCATTGGTTGGGTCATGACTGGATACGGAAGCCTATTTTAGAGTGAAGACAAATTCTGCAGCAGCATTGTATTTTGGGGTGAGGGAGAATGGCTAATTAGTTTAGATGTAATACAGACATTTCTTAAAATTCAATATCTCGGTGATCATTTTCCCCATAGCCTGCTGCAGCTCTTATGATTTTACTGCTTCCACCAATGCATTTTCTGTCTTCCAGAAATCTTTCAAAAATTTTGATTGACTGAAAGGACCATTTCTTATTTTCATCACTTTTATTTTAATGATTTCTTCTTTTTCCCCACTCCCTTTCCTCCTCTTCTTCCTCTTTCTTCTATTTACTGGCAGTGTAACATAGGGACACCCTTCATGGACTCTGAACTAAAACCCTGGCTTCATCAAATACCAGCTTTGTGATTTGACACAAGTTTATTAATTTTTCGTGCCTCCATTTGTTCATTTGTAGAATGGAAGTTGGTGAGACTTAAATGGTATACTTGCAGAAAGGTGTTTGGCACATAATATGTGCTCAATAGAAATTAGTATTTTAACTTTAGCTGTCGTTATCATTTTAAAAATTTTAATCAGATTTTGGAATGAAATGTTGATAAATGTCTGGGCTCGGTGTACAATTTGAACTGAAAGAAAGTAGCCTGATTTTGAACTATTAGAATATTATTTAGCATGTAATGAAACAGTGCACACAAGGGGAAAAATGAAAAGGAAAGTGGTAAACTTGCTTTTGATAAAGACAAGAATACATGTAGTGATTAAAGAGCAATCTAACAGCCCACATTCACAAGCGGATGCCACATGAAATTTCTTTTCAGAGTAACATGGTTTTTAATATTTACTTACCCACCTCAATCCTTCTTTTCCAGCTATATTGTGAATCAGGGCTTTTTTCTTCTAGGATAAAATAAGTGAGGGTTTTCTTTCTCAAATGCAGTTTTAATGCCTGGAATAATAATTCCTATTGGCACTATGTCTTCTTTGTAATTGTTTTTGTAATCTGCTTGAATAAGTCTTTTTTTTCAACAGGAGATAAATAACAATACAAAATGTTCTTATACAAGCTCCAAAAAATTATTTTCTCATATTTGTAAAAAATGGCATTGTAAAACTCAGCAAAAATACATTGAGCCAATTTCAATCTTTTGGGGTTTTTCCTTCATTTAAGCCAATAATTTCCCTTGGAACTTGGCTTTAATTTAACTACAAGATAAAAGAGCAAGAGTTTTTTAGAAGCTATCTGGACGCCAGGTTGATAATATTACATTTCTTTCTAGAAAACTTATCTTTCTATATGTAAAGGCCTCAAATTTTTGGCAGATACAAAGTCTCGAGTTTTTACTTAATTTCTCTCCATCTTTGTCTTGGTGGCAAGAATCTTCTTGGGCAGGAAATATCAAACTTTGATAGTATTCAGATATCTTTAATGTCTGTATGATTCTGACTTTATTATAAAATTTGTTTTATGTAGAAAAAAATTTCTTCTTTAGCAGTTAATCAGCTATTACAAAAGCTATATCTCTTTGTTTCTTAACATATTTGTAAATCTTAAATTGCAAAATTATTTGAAAACCAAAAGTAAGTTGTAATAGATGTATAAGCAAAGATTGTATTTTTAAATAAATGCAAAACTCATGTTGGATAGTTTTAAAAGACAAAATGACTTAAAGAAATTTATTCTTTAATAGAGATTGTTTTTAAAAGCTATATTTTAAATATAATTTTAAAAAGTTGTATTTTACACACGAAGAAGTCTTTGTCTTATGTCAATTGTCTTTTAAGTGAAAAAAGTGTAAATCTAGAGAGAACATGGAAACAAATCTGCATGAAGTTCATGCTTTGTTGTTGTTGTTGCTGTGTGTTTGTTTAAAAATATCTATATGATGAGAAACAGGTGATTCCTGGTCCCTGAATATTACAGCTGTAGGACTCTAAACATAGATTTAATATAAAAAACACATTTACTATATTTACTATGCTTTAAAAAGTACTTCACAAAATGCCCTTTGCACTAAAAAATGAAAAATTTGAGCATGGGAATAAACTTTTTTTGAGAAGGTCTTTAGAAAATTCAATAGCTGCCAAAGTGGCTCTGTTTATTTTACAGTGTTTACTACTAATCTGTTCTTAGAGTTCAGCAACCCTTCAGGTTTATGCACATGTGGCAAAACTGTTTTTTTTTTTTCATGAGAATGAGTGAAAACTTAATCACCATAATCCAAAAAAAGCTCTAGAAGTTGTCTATTTATTTGTGTTCAAAAGCCACAACAACTTTAGCTCTGATTCAAGAATCCAGGAAAGAAAAAAGAACATGCTGTGCCTTAGGAAGTATCTGGGATATGTTAAAGGTTTAGTGACTTATGGGGAACATGTCCAGTCAAGTCAAGTAAGTACCAATAATTGCTGGGAGATACAATGGAATATCAGAAAATGAAAAATTAACAAAGCGATGATACTTAAACAACCACATCTTCCTATTACAGTTTTCAATATGGTAAAAGAAATGTTTGAAAATAGTGAAATGAAAAATGAATTATTCTAAATAGGTATAAATCTTTCATCTTGATCTGTCTACAGATTCAGATGTTTCAAGTGAAAGTAACAAATAAAATCATTTGCATGTGACTGGGTAAGAGAGAAATATAAATAATTGCAGTAAAATATAATTTTTAACCATTAATCTCAGCTGAATAAGACTAACGAAGTTTAATGCAGGCTCTTCTATTCCTACACACAAAATGCCAATTATCTCTATTCTTTCCGAAGAACAAAATCTCCAGACACATTTACTTTAATAAAATGAGTTTATTAAGCCTAGATTCTAAGTAAAAGACAACCCAGAAAGTGAACAAACAGAAATATACTCAAGGACATAATGTTCAGGAAACAGTGATTCATATATTTAATTGAAGGAAATAACTAATATTTCAGAAGAAAATTTCGGGATTCAATATGATCAAAAGTGGTAAAAATATGATATATACATATGCACACAATCAATTATTAGAACAATACAGTCAATGCTACCATATATTTAATACAATGTACATATATATTTAAGACAATGGAAATGTAACAATAATTTAATCTCATTATGTGGAAATGGGAAGTAGAAAATGTTCAGAACCGCAGATCCTCTTCTATGCACAATATACAGCCCAGACATAAACAACCATCAATATTGAGCAAATCCTACTTTTAGGACAAAGTCCTATCATAAAAGGTAATGATTCCTTTTTTTTTCAAAATTTCTTTGTGTTCTTGTTATGAAATTTCCATTGTATTTATTATCTGTACCATTATTTGCTAACATTTTTACTTAAAATAATTTATGTTTTTTAAAACAAGTTTATCAAAAGAGAAATATCACTTATCACTATTATATAATCAGCATCATTTTCCATAAATAGACAAAAAAAAACAGAATAATGATAATAGGTTATAGCTAGATGTTTATTCCCACCAAATGTTCTGAGCATTGGGAGTGCTCTATCTGCATAAAAACTAAGACTTTTTTCCTGATGGAATTAAAGGATTGAAGGAAAATATTTTAAAAATTAACTTTCTTCTTATTATTTTTTAATATTATTTTCTTGGTTAGAGTAGCACCTGAAATCAATAGTCTTGCATACCAACCAGTCATCTCAAATACTAATAGTATCCCACATTTTGGAAGGCAATGCTCCTCTTCCGTAGCTATCAATATTTCAGTATGTTTCTTCTGTTTTAGATGGAAGAATTAGAAAGAGTGAGGTACCTCAGTAATATGCATTTTTCTACTTTCTTTAGTGGGCAGAAAATACAAAGAATGGGAAGAGTGAGGTGGCTAATCTGGTAAAGACAAAAATAACTCATTATACGACCTGCACCAAGGGTGTAAGATTGTCAACTCCATGTAGGAGATGTCATCAATAATAGAGTGTCTCCTTTCTTTACTGCCCAATAGTGACCCAGGACTAAAAGACAAACATGAACTTGGGATTGGAAGCTAATAAATGGGACACATTTTCTGGGAGGCTGAGGGTAACAGGGTTAATGAGTTACAGATGAAACTGTTTACATGGGTGAGTACTGTTTGCTTTTCTTGCCATTAGTTTTATCCTTTCCAGTAAAAGTAAGTTCATTTACAGTAGAAATGGGAGACAGAAACTGACATAGCTCTAAAATAATGTTTAAATTTTTTAATAAATATATACTTTTAAAAGAATGTTTTTATTGCCTCTTTCTGATGCAGTAGAAATGTTAATTTCTAGTTGACTCAATGCTTGTAAGCCTTACTGCCTGATAGGAAATGTTTCTGAAACAAGAGGTGCTAGTTTAGGGACAGAGCTGGTTTGGGCTTACATGTGAGGGTGGCACTATGTGAATTCTTCACTCTTTATTAATCTAAAAGAAATTTTAGAGGTTATCCTGTGATCTGGATAGGTTTGGGATATAATTATCAGGTGAACAGATCTCTGGATCCTTTTGCCTCATATTTTTAAAATTGGCATGACCCGGAAGGGGGCAACAATTCAATTGTGAATCCTCTCAGAGTTAGCCCTGAAAAATACTAGTGAAAGGGAACTGCCGGAATAGGTAGGACTTCAGGTGTTTCATGTGGTTAAATCTATATTCTGGAAAGAAAGATGGTTTGAGCGTGGATGTAGTTGATTCATGAGCTGTGGCTCATAGATTGATGGGCTGGTCATTGATTCGAAATGAACACATTTGAAAGACTGGTGACAAAAGAGGTCTAGGGAACAGGTAAAGTATATAAATAGACCTATTAAAATGGGAACTGAGTAAAAAATATTTGTCATCCACATAGATATTTACTAGGGCTTCATTTGCAAAGAAGGTGCTTAATAATTAGATAGACAACTTGATTCATCATGTATTTAGTCAGCTTCTTATCCCAGGATCCTGGTGTCTGTTTCATGGGTTCACTACAAAATGGCCATGGCATCAAGAGTGGAGATTATGCATGAACTCAACAACATGGACCTGTTCTCACCAATGCTGATCTGGCTTCTGGAAACTCAGCTGAGTGTCCAACCTTACTGTAACAAAGGCCAAAGATGAGTTCCTGTACCACTCACTAAAGGAGCGGCTGGCTGTTTGCTCATCAGGAACAGACTTATTGAGGAACATATGTGCCTTCCCTGCCATTAGGGCTTCTGCTAGCATATTGGTTCATGGATTACAGATTGCTGTATCCATGGCTTTCCATAAAACATCACCACTGACCAGGGGAATCATTTTATAATGAAAGAAGTGTGACATTGGACTATGTCTGTGAAATTCACTTTGGTCTTGCTATGTGCCCCATCCACCTCAAACAGTCCTGACAGAATAGTGCAATGGACTTAGGAAGGCTTAGTTACAGTGTCAGCTAGGAAAAAATATCCTGCGTGGTTTCATAACATTCTATAAGATGGAGCTAATGTTCCTTAAGCCAGTAGCTAATATTTGGTTCCATTTACATAGTCAGAATATGTCTAGGAACCAAGGGATAGAGATAAGATTAGCCTCTCACTATTTCGCTTAATAACTTACTAGTAGAATTTTTGCCTCTTATCCCTGGGTTCTGTTTGAGTCAGAACCAGGGGATGCAACCATGATTTTGTATAAGTTAGATGCTCCCTGGACACTTTGGGTTCTAAATTATTTTAAACCATCCATCTATCCTTGGGGTTCTGGTTGGGTTCAGAGAATGAAAAGCCCTAGTGGAAGAGTGGAGGGAGGAAGAAATGTGAGGTCAGGCTATTTATTTTCACAGTCCCCTGCTTATAATGAGCATATTGGGGACCATTTAGTCTTTGCTTCTTATCTGATATATGAGAAACCTGAACTGAGAGGTAATGTGATTTATCAGAGGAAAATTTTAAAAGATTTTTATCAGAGCAGTCCTCAGATAGAGTCTGGGTAGCATCAAGTAGAGTCAGAGGTTGTAAACTCAAATGACAACACCTGTGCCATAAAGTGTCAAATAGGTGGAGGAAAGTGGTTTGATAATTCACATGAGTTATTGGGAACTGGCGAATGTATTATCTCCTGTCCAAATGTAGCACCTTCTACTTAGCTTCAGCTAGTTGTCACAATGTTGGGAATGCAGAGCCCAGTGTTGTCAATTGTTTGAGTTTTGGAGAGGAGATAAAAATATAGAATTTTGCGTGAAGTCTCTCATTTTAAGCAGCAGTTCATTTTAACTTTAAATACTAAAATAGGCCTTTGAGCCACCCTTCTCTTGCTTGGCCCGCTTCCACGTCTGGAAGTGTACTGTCTCTTTGCTTTTCCTTCTAATAAAGCTATTCTTTTCTGCTGTAAAATAAACAAAACAAAACAACAACAAAAACTGAAAGAACTGGCAAAACAAATAATCTGTGGGTTACATTAGCTGGTATAAGCTACCATTGAAGAATCTTGTTAAGCACAAAGAATCTTACTAAGGGCAATCATCTGTAGTGAGTGATATCATGCTGGGAACCTTGGGGAACAAATTGGGCAGTTGCTGAGGGAGGTGGAGACAAGGAGGGCACTTGGATCTACTGTGATTTAATAAACTAGGGATAATAAAAACCTGAAGAGTGGCAGGACTTGGGTAGAAGGCTTGTACTGAGATAGTAAGGAGAAAAATTAAATTGATACCATAGGAGACAGGAGATAACTAAACCAATTCTTGGGGCTTTGGTTAGGGTGAAATGCCATTCACTAAAGTGGGGAAAGCATGAGGAAGAGGAGCTAGTTATGCAGGTAGGGTGGGGCATCTAGTAAGTTGGCTTGTTCAATTTGAAATATAAACTTGGAGGTGTATTGGAAAGTAGGTCAACTGGGAGCAGCAATTGGGATTTGAAATCCTGATGATCGCAAGGTGAGAAATAAAGAAAGCTAAGTATAATACCAGGGAGCATCGACCTTTACAGTGGCATTTATCAAGCTTATTAGCTCACAGAAATCTTGTATAATGAGAATATGTCAACAGACTTCACATAGGGGCTCGTCACTTATATGTTTAAAGAGAATATAGAGAGAAATATATAATTTTTCTGATAAATTAATTGCTGCAATATATGAAAAATGGTGTTCCTATGCACATTTTTACTTTGTAACAAAAGTTACCATAACTTAGAAAAATTCTTTTATTTTATTTTTATTTTATGACTATACAGTATTTCTAAATTTTAATAAATTACAACATATATTGGATTTTTTACGTGGTAATGATATCTCTGTGTGTTTTATTTTTTGTTACTTGGTTGAGTTGGATTCTCATTTTTCGTTAGGGGCCATGTTGCTGAGCTGGATCCTTATATCGAGTGACCCTTTAAGACTACTTCCATATTGGGCTTTCATGGCTGTGCAGTGTGAATATGTTGTTTTATGAAACTATGTTGTGGGAAAGGTAAGAGCATCACATTTTTGAAAATCTAGCTACTCCTTAATTAGGCTATTAAAAAATTTACTTTTGGGAAAGCTTTCTGTTTTTTCCCCAAATACAAGAATTGTGATTGTTTATCTTCATTTTTACTTGCTGATGTTTCGAAAAATAAGATTTTTCTTTTATTTAAATATTTTTTCTCCTAGTCACAAATTAATGAGGCCAGAGTTTGTGTAATATGAACATTTAATATAGAGAAAACATTGTATGATACTGTTCATGTAATATCAATATTTAATATAGGATAAGAAAAGGCTAAAAAGTTTATACTCATTCAATAAATATTTACTGCATGCCTACTTTGTACAATCTCTCTTTTAAATATTTGATATATATCCATGAATAAAATAGATAAAAATCTCTGCCCAATGAATTTTACATTTTGGTGAGGAGAAACACAAAATAAATAACTTATGTGTATGAACATATTACATTTTTGAGTGTTTGGATTTTGTCTTTCTTAGAAGAGTGCTCATGGATCAGCTTCATTTTAGTCAAGTTTAGGTTCAAGTTTCATTAGGCAAGGTATAGAAGAGCCGTTATTCCAGAGCTAATTTAGTCCCACTACCAAGTTGTGGCCCCTTTTGGGGTCTTTATTAAATGCACTGGAGGTCCAAGGAGGTCTCCCCACTCTAACTGGTTAGACCTGGAATATCTTCTGGCCCTCGGCAAGCTTTGGGAACTGTTTACCTTTAAGACTCCAGTTATCCTTTGCCTGTCCTTGGGGAGATTCAAACTATACCTGTATAGCTTACTAGTCACACAAATATTCCAAGACAACTCTTATGCACATACCTAGAGCTTTGTCTCTGCATAACTTCCTCCTCTGAGGATCTCAACTCAGGGAGACTACTGTGCTTCACTTTTCAATTTTGAAAGTGTCTCTAGGCAGAAATCCAGAGCACTTGGAGGGCTCATTTCATTTGTTTCCTTCTCAGAGGAAACACAGTTGTCATTGTCAAATGTTATGTATTTTGTCTAGTTGTCCAGTTTTTTAATGTGGTTTGGAGCTTATCACTCTGAAGCAGAGTCCAATTTGACTCTTGGAATGTCACTCTTCTCACTGTAACATAACTGATTTGACTTTTTAATTAAAAAAAGCAAAAATAAAAATAAAACCAAACAAAATATAATTTAAAAACAACCTCAACCAATTTTTTGTGTCTCAAAAATACAAGGCAACACTAATATTAGCATAAAGGCAATAAAGGGCTCTCAGTTCAGAAGGGAAGGTGACAACTTTGGAGTGATCCAGGCAGGGTCCAAAGAGAAGAGATGTTCAGAGTTCAGAGAGATAAATTTGAGCAAAATTATTTAAAATAATAAAGTCAACATTGTGTGTGTAAGACTGTGTGTGTGCTCGTCGTGTGTGTGTGTTTGTATGTGTGTGTGGCGTGTGTGTGTATGCACGTGTGCACACTCTGAATTTCCTGGAGTAGAGTGGTCTTGTAGGAAAACAGGTGGTTGAAAGGTTAGAATTATAATTGAGACAACTGAAGCTGGGTTTGTACATTGAGTGGAAAGGACATTCCTAGTATTTGCAAAAGCCACCAGCCTAACAGGCTTGGAGAACAAGCAAGTCCTTCTCATTGTCTGCTTGGCCAGTCAATTCTGGAACACAGGAAGAAACGTCAGTTCTGGAAGACACTTTTCCATTGGCAATGCCATCTTCATCCTCAAGTTTTGTTTTGCATTGGTGATGCCGAGCAATAATAAACATCTCTTAAAATAATGTCATTCCTTTTAATACAAAGATTCTTAATGTACCCTTTGTTCCTTACTTAAATAAATCCTATAGGAGCACTCATTTCATAATATGCTGAAAGGTACCCATTTATGGGAAAGACCCAATAACTATTTACAGAGTCAAAGTAATAGTAATGAATAGAAAATGGATGTTTTGTGACCCATAGTTTGGGGTTCTCTTTTCTCCACCAATGCTTGTTGCCTACTGCTATCTCTCTCTCTCTCTCTCTCTCTCTCTCTCTCTCTCTCTCTCTCTCTCTCTCTCTCTCTCTCTCTCTCTCTCTCTCACACACACACACACACACACACACAGAAACACACATGCATGCATGCATCAACCTTTAGTAAATTGAAACAGTAGGTGATAACGTAAGCCTATTTTGCCCACTCTCAATACACTTCCTTCAAACTTCAAATCCACCTCTGGTCAAGTAAAACCTGAAATATAAGAAAGCCACAATGATTAGTTCAAAAGTTCATCTTCAATATTTCTTATCTGACAGAAATAGTCCAGTTTGCTTTCTGAAAGCTTAATATTAAAATGTATAAGGTAAATTTCCAAGAATCTCACAGTACTTGAATGACTTGCTATGGACCATTGACACTAAATTACTTAGCTTTTCTTATATCTATTTTATAATTAATTAACAAATTAATTATTAAACAGATTATATATATGATATAAAATCCGAAATGGATAAAATGATATACCTCTTCTCCATAGATGCACAGTTCTCTTCCCTGGAGGCAAACACTGTTAATTATTTTGTGTATGATTTTCCTGGGATTATAAATACAAACCTGTACACATATATACCTATATATAAGTAAGTGTTTATGAAAAAATGAAAATACATATATGTATGTATATATACATACTTTTAATGAATGCTTTTCTCAAAATATATTAATGTCACTGTTTTAACAAACACACATATGCATAGCATCTTCATAATATTCTTTTGTATGGATATATCTTAATTAATTTAGCTATTTCATTATTTATAAACTTTAGTTTATTTTGACTGTTTATATATGATTAATATTGGTACAAGAATTACTCATGTACAAAAATCAGTTTTGAAATATGTGTATATAAAACATTTCTAAAAGTGTAATGATTGTTTCAAATCGCAAATACATCTTCAGTTATGACAGACATACCAAATTACCATGTATAGATGTGGCATCAATTTTTATGCCCATCAAAAATGTAAGAGTGCTTATTTCCCAATGTCTTTGCAACACAGTATACATGCTTTTTGATGTTTGTCTATCAGATAGATAAAAAATGTGGTATCTTTTTTGAGTTTTGATTTGCATACTTTTTTTTTTTTTTACGTATGAAGAGCTATTCAAATTTCTGTTCTTTGAATAGTTTGTCTATTGCTCCTTTTGCCATTGGGTTTTTGATTTATTTGTAGGAACTTCTAGTTTAGTAAATTACTTCATTTCTGTAATGTGTGTTGTAAATATTTCCCCCATTTTTATTAGTGCCTTTCACTATTAATAATGACGTTTTTGCCACGCAGATATTTCTAACTTTTAAATAATTGAAAGTATCGATTTTTTCTTTTATGGCTTTGAGGTTTTATATCATACTTAGGCCTTCAGTACTACAAATTTATAAATAAATTCTCTCATGTTTTTTACTTTTCTTGTTTACACTTTTCACATTTAAAATCTTAATCTACCTGAACTTTATCTCGATGTAAGAAATAAGGAAGGATCAAATACTATGTTATTTCAGATGACAACTGGTGATCCCACATAATTTTTGACAAATCTATCATTTCCTTTTTGATACTTACATCTAGATAAATTCATTTGGAATTAAGCTTTATTCCTAGCATCTCAGTTCTGTTCCATTGATTTTTCATTTTACTTATTTTTTAGATTTTGTATTATTGTTTATTTTTCCATAAGAATGGAAAATAAACTTCTCATTCTAAAATTAGAATTGATAGTATTTTTTAAAAAATCATTAAATGTATAGGTCAATAGAGGAAAAATTGACATCTTTATGATATTCAGAGGCAGAATTACCTCTGATGGATATATAACACCAAACTGCCAGACTACTTGTTTTTAATTTCAGACTCTACCATTTACCAGCTTTGTGACCTCGGCTAAGTAACTTTATCTGTCTCTGCTTGGATGATAAAAAAAGAACAATAATAGTACTAATATTATATGGCACTTGTGAAAATTAAGTTAATACATAAAAAAGACTTAGAACAGCACATTTTACTCACTTATTATAAATCTTACCTGTTATCACTGAATTTTCCTATCCAAGAAAATGAAATGACTTTCTATTTATTAGTCACATTTTATGTCCTTTATAATATCTTGAGTTCTTTTATTTCCATGTATATGTTATTTTTCCATGTAGATCTCACACATACTTGTATTTATTCCTGGTTGTTTTGTTTTCCCTTTTTTTCGTGGCTGTTGTAAGTAGAATTTAAAAAATATGTTGAGATATACAGTATATACAACTATCTTTTGTACCAATTTAAAGTTTACAATTTGATGTATTACAATGAGTGTATATGCTGCATAACAACCAATACAATTATAATATGGAATATTTCTATCACCCAAAAAAGTTACTATGTACCCCTTTTTGGTTAATCTTCTTCCCTCACTTCAACTCCTTACCTCTGGCAACAACTTATGGCTTTCTGTCTTTAGAATTACACACTTTCTAGAATTTAATATAATGAAATTATGCAATACATAAATTTTTGTGTTTGACTTTTTTTTCTTTAGAAAGTATATTGTTTTTAAGATTCATCCATGTTGCTGTGCAATAGTTATTTACTTTTTACTGCTGAGTAGTATTCCATTTTATGGATAGATACATCACATTTTTAAAACTTATTCATCAGTTAATGGATAATTGAGTTGTTTCCAGTTTTATGCTTTTATGAATTAAGCTGTTCTGCTATGGATAGTCAAGTACAATTCTTTGTGTAGATATAGGGTTTTATTTTTGGGGGCCGAAAACCTAGAATTGGGATTGATGGATTGTATGATATGTGTATATTTAACTTTAAAATAAATTGCTAGAATGTTTTCCAAGTATGGTTGTATTATTTTGCTTTTCACCAGTAACATATGAATCTTCCAGTTTTTCTACATCCTCTCCAACACTTGGTTTTTTCAGCCTTTTAAATTTTAGCCAGTTTAGTGAGTATGTAGTGGTATTTCCTTAATGACTAATGATGTTGAGCATCTTTCTTGTGTTCATCTGCTCACTTCTTGAGTTAATTCATTAGTGCCTTAAAAGAGTTTATATATACTGGATATAGTCCTTTATCAGATATATCTTTTTATAGTCTCTCATTTACCTTTTCATTTTCTTAACTGTCTTTCGAAGAACAAAACTTTTTAACTTGATTGAATCATAAACTAAGAAATATTTGCCTAGCATAATGTTACAGACATTTTCTTACATGTTTTCTTCTAGAAAGTTTACTGTTTTGGCTTTTATGTTTCAGTCTAATTTTTTTTTTTTTTGGCTCTTATTTTATATGATGTAATATAAGCGTCAAATTTTGTGGATTTTTTTTTGGAAGGGAACATATGTATATTCAATTGTTTTAGTATTATTTTTGAAAAGACTGTCTTTATTGAATGTGTAGAACTTATATTTAAAATCAATTAACTATATACGTGTGGGTCAATTTCTTGGCTCTTAATTATATCTCATGGGTATATTTTGATTATCCTAACTTCATATTAAGTTTTGAAACCAGTGTGTATCCTTTAAATTTGTTTTATTTTTCAAAATTATGTTGGCCATTCTAGTTCTCCAGCTTTTCATATAAATTTTAGAATCATCTTATTAATGTCTTCAGAAAAAGCTATCTGTATTTTTACTGGGGATGTATCTATAGATCTATTTGATTGGTAATGCATCAAAAGGTCAGTCTGAGGAAAATTGACAACTTAAAATATTGGATCAATTTGTATATAAGCATGCCATATATCTCCATTTTTTGGATCTTCTTTAATTTCTCTTAATATTTTGTTTTCAGCATTCAAATTTTGAACATTTTATTTAATTTATTCTTAAGCATTTCTTATTTGTGGGTATTAAAACTGGCATATATATATATTAATATATATATGTCAGTTTTATTTGTGTCTTATGACCCTGATAAACTCACTGTTTTGTTCTAGCACCTTTGTTTTTTGTAGATTCCTTAAGATTTTCTTCATAGAAGGTCATGTTATCTGAGAAAAGTTTTACCTCTTCCTTTTCGACATATATGTCTTTAATTATTTTTTCTTGCCTTATTGTATTTGGCTGGACCTAGAGTGCAATGGTAAATAAATGTGGTAAGAATAGACAACTTTGCTATGTTTCTGATCTAAGCAGAAAACATTCAGTTTAACAGTGAGATATTAGTTTTCAGTGCTTTGTAGATATCTCTTATGAGGTTGAGTTTCTATTCCTAATTTACCGATAGTTCTTATCATTAATGAATATTGAATTTTGTTAAATGTATTTTCCTAAAACTATCAAGATGATCATATATTTTTTCTGTTCTTTTTTTTTTTTTAATTGTGAATTACACTGATTGACATTTGAATGTTAAGCTAACAGGACAGTCCTAAGATAGAACCCAATTCAACATAATATGTTGTCCTTTGTATATATTTCTGGATTCTAGCTGTTTCAGCTTTCTAAAGAATTTTTGTGTTTATTTTACTGAGTTATATTTGTCCATAATTTTCTTTTCTTTTAATGTCTATCTTCATTGTGTACCAAGGTAATGAGTAAGGTAGTGTTCATTCTTTTATTTTTGAGAAGATTTAGTGTAAACTTGACATTATTCTTCTTTAATGCTTGGAAGAATTCATCATTTAAACTGGGCCTAGATTTAACTGTGTAAAACATTTTTAATATTTGAATTCAATTTTTTAATAAATATAGGGTTATTTGGGTTATCTACTTCCTCTTGAATGAGCTTTGTCAGTTTTTGTCTTTCAAGCCACTTTCAAGTGGACACATTTGTTAGCCTAGCATTTTACTAATGTTATATTCTTATTTTGATGTTTGTAAGAATTCTAGTGATGTCTGTCTTTAATTTTTGATGTTAGAAATTTGTGTCTTCTTTCTTATCTCATCAGTCTAGCTAGAAGGTTATGAATTTTATAGGTCTTTCTAAGGATCCAGCTTTCGGTTTCAGTGCTTTTCCTCTATTTTTATTTTATGTGTTTTTTTTTCTTTTTAAATTCATTGACTTATTCTCTTATTATTTTCTTCTTTTCACTTTCACTGGTTCAATTTATTCTTCGCTGGTTTCATAAGATAGAATTGTAGGCCATTTATTTTAATCCCCTTTTCTTTTAAACACATGTACAATGATATAAATTTTCCTTAAACCACTGTTTTTGCTTAACTCCACAAATTTTGACATAGTATATTTTCATTTTCATTCAATGCAAAATATTTTTTCAATTTTCTTGCAAATTCTACTCTGATTGAGTTATTTATAAGTGTCTTGTTTGATTTCCCAATATTTGACAGATTTTTCCAAATATCTTTCTATTAATCATCATTTTAATTTCATTGTGGTCAAAGAATATATATTGCATGATTTCTATATCCTTCAGTTAATTAAGATATTTATTATTTATTAATTGTTATTATCACCAAGCATACAATTTATTTCTATTTGTGAATATTTCATACGCATTTGGAAAGTATATGTATTCGTTAGCTGTTGGGTTGACTATTCTGTTTAAGTCAAGGTGGTTGACAGTAAAGTTCAGGTCTTCTATATTCTTGATTTTCTGTCTGCAGTCTGATAGCCTTCGCTTTTAATTGAAGTGTTTATACCATTTACAAAATCATTATCAATATTGTTCTATTTAAATCCACCTTTTCTATCTGCCTACTTTATCTGATCTAATCTACTTTATTTGGCATTAATATAGTCACTATATCTTTCTTTTGACTGGTATTTTTATACTTTGTTTCATTCTTTAACTTTTACCCTGTGCCTTTATATTTATTGTGATTTACTGTGTGCAGTTTATATTCGTGTCTTTAAAAAATGCAAAAATCTGTGCCTTTTAATTTGGCATGTTTAAGACATCTACGTTGGATGCCATTTTTGCTAGCATTGGTTTTAAATCCATTTTGCTATTATTTTTTTATTTGTCTCATCTTCTTTTTGCTCATTTTTTCCTTTCCTCCCTTATTTTCTATTATTCTACAAATTATTAAGTTTTCTTTCTTTTTTCAATATAATTTTATCATCACTATTTTCTTATTACCTATATTTCTTTATAATTTTTTGGTGGCTACACTTAAGTTTAGAATAGAAATCTTTAACTTATCACTGTTTACCTTCAAATAATATTATACCACTTCACATATAGCATAAGAACCTTAAAATACTATCTCCTTATACCCCTCCTGTCCCTCATGCTTCTGATACACTTTTCTTCTCAAATCCTATAAAAGTTACTATATGTTGATAATATTTTTGAGTGATACAGTCAGTTATCTTTTAAGATTTAAAAATGTGAAAAAAACTTCATATGTGATCACATATTTGCCACATATTTGTGATTTCCAACAACACCCTTCATGATATTTTGTAGATAAGATTTCCATCTAGTATAAGTCATCTGGCATGAATTTTGTTTTTTCTTCTTTAAATATCTTTTAAATTACCTTTTCCACTTTTTTTTTTTTTTTGGAATTCCAATCATACTATTTAACAATTTTCCACAGGTTACTAATCACTTTTTCATTCTTTTCTTCTCTATGCTTCAGTCTAATTAGTTTTATCCATATGACTTCAAGCTCTTTTTATTTTCCTCATCTTCTAATGCACTATTTATTCCAATTCAGTTGTATTTAATTTTAAATATTGCATTTTCATCTCTAGATAATCCATTTGGATATTTTTTATATCTTGTTTTTCTTTCATTATCATGTTGTTTTTCATTACCTTCTTGAAAATATGGAGCATATATGTAATGGCTATTTTAACATCAGTATCCACTAATTCTTTCCTCTCTATCATTTCTTGTTCTGTTTTTATTTAATGATTTTTTTAAAATTTTTGTTTTTAGTATTTTCTAGCTTCTTTACATGCTTGGTAAATTTAGAGTGGATGCTGAGAATTGTCAATATTCCATTATCGAGTGCTAGATTTTTCTCATATTCCTTTAAATTGCATAGAATTTCGCTCAGTGGAGCAACTTAGTTGGAATTATCAGGATCTTTTCAAGGCTGGCTTTTAAAGATTTGATAGGGCCGTTAAAAATCAGGCTTAATCTAGGATTAACTTAATCCTACTACTAAATCGATATTTTTATTATTACTTTATACTCCATGTATTAAAATTTCTTCTCACTTATTCCCAGCCCTGTGTCATCTCCAACAATTGTTCTGCATACTATTTTCCACCAATTCTGTCTTTAGTCCTAAAATGGTTCCTCTCATGCATATACACAGCAATACTTAGTCGTAGACTTGAGAAAATCTTTTGTAATGTTTCAATGGTTTTGTGTGTGTGTGTGCAGATCCTACTTCTTTGATATTCTGCTTTTTTTCCAGTTTTGCTGAGATATAATAGATGTACATCACTGTATATGTTTAAGGTATACGCCATAATGGTTTGACTTATTGTGAAATGATTACTGCAGTAAGTTTAATTAGCATCCGCATTTTATATAGGTACAATAAATTTTAAAAAAATAAAATAAAATTATTTTCCTTGAGATAAGAACTCTTAGGATTTACTCCCTTAACATCATTCATATGTATCAATCATCAGTGTTAGCTATAGTCATCATGTTGTACATTACATCTCTAATATGTATTTATCTTGTAACTGAAAGCTTGTGCTTTTGAAAATCATGGTATCTCAGTCTTCCCAAACTCATTTCTGTCTCTTTATCTAAGTGAAATAATCAGAATCTGTTTGGATTCACTCTCCATTTGTTGTAGTTTGGAAAATGACTCCACACAGGAAACTGGTACAACGATAGGGGCCAGCTTAACCAGCTTCTCTTTTACCAGGCATCAGTCTTATGCTCCCTATTGTTCAACATCTAAAAACTGTTGTTTCATTTATGGTGTGTGATTTTCTAGTTGTTTAAAGTAGGAGGCTAAATCCTGTCCCTGTTATTCAGTCTTTTCTGGAAGTGAAACTAAAAGGGTTGTTTTACCTTATTAAAATATCTAAATTAATTTGTTTATGTATATGAACACTTTTGGCATGTACTTATTAATTTCACACCCATTAATTGCATGAGATTGTTTTATTTTGGCAATGGTTTCTAATAAAATAGGGTTTTCCTAGTACATTGTCATATAATAAGCAACGTGGCCTACTATTTTTTTTTCAGTTTTATATCTTTTTTTTTTGTTTTACCTAATTGCACTGGATAATACTTCCAGAATAATATTAAATGATAGTGATGATAGTGCATAAGCCTGTTTTTTTCATGTATTTGCATATCTACTTAGTGTCAAATATTTTGGATATAAATTCTGAATATATACAATCTACGAAAATGGTACTTTTTAAAATTTTCTTAAAATTATCTTTAACTTTTATTCTAACATATTAAATTTTTGATAATGATATTTTGTACCTCATCCTTTGCTTCGTCCCCCCCAATCCCCCCACTGCTGGCACCAAGAGGCTTAATTTTTTTCCACACAAAATATTCCTAATTGTAGTCGGCAAAATACTTCTTTCTTCTGTTATTGTACTTTTTCCTCTAGGTAATTTTAAAAATTCAATATTAAATTAAAATTTATTCAAGACTTTTTAATAACACATAATTTATTTTTGCTTTAAAAGGCATTTTCAGAGAACAGATTATAACACCAGATCTCATTTGGGGTCTGCAATTACTAGTTCTGAGCCTAAATTTCTGCTATTTAGGATTTTTTTTTCTTAAATCTACTTTTAAAGACACACAACAGTCACATGTTTGCCTGTCTTCCCTTTCATCTAATCTCATAACACGATGTAATATTTTTATATTTACATGGTTCTTTTAACTCCTGAAAAATCTTTTATCTCTGTGGCTACGTAACTGTTTTCTTAGATCAGCTGGGCCCAAAGAATTCTCCTGGCATAGATTGTACCTTCAGGTAGCCTTCTACCTGACCTCCTCTTTGGGAATTCTTGATGTCCTAGATAAACTTTAAATATCTCGAATTTAGAACAATTTAATTACTATTACAATGTTGTAAATATTTGCCTTAGTTTCGAATTTAATTTTACATTCATAATCCATGTTATTTACTTTTCAAAATACTATTTTCTTATTTCATATCGGAAAAAATCACAAATTGTGTTTCAAAAAGATAAAAGACAAAATCTTAATACACAAAAAATTTGGTATTGCTAAATAAATTAACCCGAAGTGTAGTTTTATTAAATATATATAGTAATCTCAACAGTAATGGATAACAGATTACAACTTGCATTATTTGAGTGAGCTATTTAAAGAGGAGATAAAATAATTTAACTTCTCATTTTAAGTAGGTTCTTCAAAAGTGATCAAGGTATTTTGCCATCTTAAGTAGGTTATAATTACTCATAAATTTGGTTTTTACATTTCCTTCAGTATCAAAATTAAATTTTTATAGGGCAAAATTAAACTTAAAAACAATTCTAATGTTATAAATAGTTACATATCTGACCTGACCTTACAAGTGTTTAAAGAAAAAAAGAATGGAGCTTAATAGCATGAATCTACGACTACACAATTAGTCTTCCATTCTATGGTAATATAGTCTACCTTCTGCTTTTTTGTTTGTATATCAGTAAATATGATAAAAATATTTTAGCCCCAAGTTCTGAGAATAGTGTAATCATTCAATAAAAAGTCTTTGTGGCAGAATGAATTATTGGCACCAATTCTTTCCTCTCTTTGTGTCCATAGCCTTTGTCATGCAGCTTTTTGCTGCCCTCCACTTGGACTCTGGACTCAGCAATGTGATTTTCTTTGGCCAATGAATGTTAGAAGATTTGTTGCACCATTTAATGGACTGTTTTCATTTCCACTTTTTTGGTATTGCTGTAAGAAAATGCTGGGCTATCTTTATGGAGGATCAGACACATGAGGACTAAGCCCACCCCGAGATAGATAAGTAAGCTAGTCAAACTACAGAGGTATGAGTGAGTATAGCCAAGGCCAACCTTGATTGGCAGGTCAAACTATACAGCCAACTCCAGATGAATAAGTGAGCTATTTAGATCAGCAAAGCCATTAATGACCACCTCAGATGAGCAATAAAGTATTAGTTTTGTGTTACTGAGACTGTCTTTTTATGTAGCATGCGTTTTATGTAGAATTATTGTGGTAAGAGTTAACTGATATGACCATTAAATGAACAAATCTTGTTTGCATTCTTTCATTATTTTGCACGTACACTTATTGAGTTTCTCAATAGGAAGGGAACTTGTGATCAAGAAGTCTGCTTCTTGATATAATATACTTCACCCTACCTTAATCATCCTACTCCATGCTCTGGTGAATTTTCAACAAAATTGTCACCTCTATCAGTCAAACTTTTAAATTTGTTTATTTAAACTTGTGGTATTAAATTTTAATCCTTTTTAAAAGATTTGTTTTGGAGCTCTTAATTCTTATTGCTTCATTGTTGTACCATTTGAAACAAACTTTTATCAATTAAAATATGAAATTATATCTTTTGAAAAATTTCAATCTATTTAGTCAACAAAAATTGATATATTGCTTTAAAATTATTCAAGTAAGTTTTTATAACTGAAATTGAATTGATATTGAAAATATACATACACACAAATACAAAACATACATACTTATATAGACAATTAAAATATTAAATGATTTTATACACTTTTTGCTTTAAAAAATTACTACTTTTGCCACTTAAATTATTTTATATGAATCCTTCAACCAATAAAGAAAATCAACCTTTGCTAATGGAACCTAACCTTGCATTTTTTCCCTTTTAATACCAAATATGCAATCTTAACATTATATTAATATTGATTTTTGCATTTAATATGCAATAAAATGATTTGGAAAACATTAAATTGTAACCATGCTAAGCTTTCAATGTAGTTAAATATGGCAAAACAAATTAGTACTTGGTTCTAAATTGATTTTGATTATAATGTGCAGACAATCTCATTGGATTATGTGTTCATTATGGAAAAGAAAGCAAAATCAAAACAAACAAACCAGCACTCTAGCATTTTCAACCCCGTATCCATCCACATGCACTCTTCAGTGTGAATATTAAAGGAAATTAATTTTGATCCACTGACACTAATAGATGTCATTTCCTGAAAAATCCATTTAGTTACCTTGAAACATAGAAATAATTTTAAAAAATTCTAATGCAGATGAACTAACTACAAAAGAAGAGGCCCTAGTGTTTTCAAAATTATCAGAGTTATCGAACAGTACATTAAGACAATATTGAAACACATTTAGATAACTGTTCAAATATAAATCATTTAATATGTAGCCATATATATCTCACCTTCTGTGTTTATTTGTGTTACCTAAAAAAGTTTAAACATCATACTAATATATGCGAATTCTATTCTACATATTCTATTCAATATGGGAATTCTAAGGTATCTCAAAATAATGTAGTAACTGTTGGCTCTAAGAGAATTTAAAGAAGTCTTATTTTTATTCTAAATATTTTTTTTTTCTGAAAAACTGGAATATCATCAATGGCTACTGTCTGACTAAGTTGATATCAATAACTTTTAAATGTACTTAAGATAGAATTTCACTGAAACTTTCACTGGTAAAGTGTAAACAAATTAGGAATTACCTGAGTCATTTTATAGTTCATGATTCCTTATGCTAAAATATAAGATTGGTTGATTGTTGTGAGGTCAGAATCTAAGTGGCAATTCCTGTGCAGATTATTACTGTTATTACTTTTTTCTGGAAGGCATGCTCTCAGAAAAAAAGAAAGAAAAACATAAGGAATAACAGAAATGATAGAATAAAGAAGTTAAAAGGAAAGGATGTGCTTTCAGCAGAATCTAGGCTCAGCCTGATCCCAGGTGGAGCTCTAGAGAGTATGAATGGCACCCCAGAGCTGTTCCATTGAGACAAATTAGATTTTGTACCTCTGTATTAATTATTGACTGTGGCCTAAGCTCCTTCCCGGGGTGTGTAGGATCTTCCATAATCACAAAGAAGTGTCTCCTCTTGGTGCAGGACAACTATTATCTGGAGATGGAGCAACTGTGAGTCATTGTAGTAAAAACATAACAGCTGAGAGAGGAGTATGCTGTCAGGTAAGTGAGTCTAGGAAGGGCATTAATGCACTTACTACAGTTTTAATGTAGTTCCAAACATTTGGTTAAATGTTATTTTCTACACTTCCAATGCTCTTTTAGCCCTCTATTTTCTCACATTTTTTACTGCGTAAGACATTTCCTATTTGTTTATTATTGTTTCAAACTAATTTTAACCTCTATTAAAAGATGTCTACATTTTGAAATGACTCATGTTTTTGAATATTCAATTCACACTAATTGTCAATTCATTAATCACCTATTGCTTAATGAAAAGTAAATTCAAATTTTATCAATGACATTTTTAATTCATCAAAAACACTATGAGAGAATGCTTAGTTGTTTCTGGGAAAACATTTTTCTTAATCTAGCTTTATCTGTGAAGACAGAGGTTCCCTTAAAAATTTTTTTTGAATAAATGCAGAGTTGATTTTTTTCACAGAGGATGCACAATAGGCTGGACAAACTGGCATATTATGTGACATATTCTTTTTTATTTCCTTATATAGCAAACTGATCATTTAAAACTACTTTGAACTAATGGTCACGTTGAATTTTTTATGGAAACAAGCATTCTGTTTTTTTTTGTTGTTGTTGTTAAAGCTTTCTTTTTTTCCTGTTGCTATTTATGTTCATTCTAGAAGATTTAGAGGCAAAATAGTCTATTCTGGTGGAGGAGCCAACACTGCATCCAGGCCCCACCCTGGGACCTCAGGATCAGGTTTGGGGGACAGGGGACAATGCTTCCTGCCCTGCCTGGTTGATTGGTGGAAAAGGAGGAGGGGCCTTATCAAGACTGTTAGGAATGGTTTCTTGGCATTTTAATGAATTTCTTTTTCCTGTGGATAGGAATCTCATTGCTCTTGAGGGTAATACAGTGTCATTATTATTGCATACACATATTTTACTGCCAAGCAACCATTAAGAATTCAAAGCTCATGTTCTGCTACATTTATTTCGCTCATTGTGCATTTGCTCTCACCTCCAAATACTGTAGGGAGACTTTGTCTAATCACATTTTACTTATGTTGAAAGAGATTGTGCAGTAGAAGTGACAAAGGAAGTAACCAGCATTGGGCACATAGAAATTCATCATGTAAAACTTTTATCATCTGGCAGATACAGATGAACTTCACTGGCATGTGATAACAAAATGTATGAAGTTTCTGAGATATAATCTTGATTTAATTTTTAAAACAGTTGTGCATATTACCCTGAATATAAACTAACTTTTAGTCTTGGTAAAATAAAACCAAAGAATTTTTTTCTAATATTTATCTGTTTCACTGTCTGGATCTACTTTAGGAGTAACCATGATAATAAACCTGAGGTAAAAGTCAATCCAAACCCTTTGGCATAAGCAGCAAACTATTCATACTTCACTACTTGGGAGTTCCTTATTTTATATAATCTATTCAAAGAAGTTTAAACTTGTTAGAGTAGGGTTCTTTCATTTCTTTGTCTCTACTCTAGTATCTAGTATATTCTTAACTATGTTCATAGACTCTTTGGTTGAACTGAATTGATTTTGAGAGAAATGTGCTTTATTGCTATATTATAGTGTTTGTGGGATCAGTATGTTGGGATTAGTTAATTGACATGAACTGTATTCAAAATAAGAACAAAATCAGAACTGTATTCAAAATCAAAAAGTCCAAACACTCTTACTAAAGTTGATGGAAGAAACAGTGATTCTAAACGCACCCACAGTGGCTGGTGGTGGTGGACTGAGACTGAGGTATTATATAACGAGTGCCTTTTTATTGATTATAACTTATTATTAGCCAGAGTATGGCCTTTTGCAGACTCAAAACTTACATTTATGTTTAAAGGTGGTATATTTTCTCTACCTGTATGTTTGTATATGAATGCGGACATGTTAAACGGCATGTAAAAATTAATACACAGACTTTATACAGCACTAAATAAAATACTTCTCAGAAACTTTTTGCAAGTGGAGAAGAGTTAGTAATTCTTTCTAAAGGAAAGCTTCATTATAATTGCAGAAGAGACTAAAAATTTTCATACCAGTCAAAAAATAAGAAGATACATGGATAAATTTAATTTTGTCCTCTTGAAGTAAACATCATCATTTTGTTGAACAGTTCCTGATATTTTGGCATTTCTACACTCCTTTGGTAGAAAGAAAAGGAGATAACTAATAGCTTAATTCCTGGATGTCAACTCCTTTAGACAAAACAGATCTTTAATGCATTTTTTTTCTCAAATGCATATCTTAGCCACCTACTTCTGAGGAGTGATAGCATACAACACATCTTGTATAATGCGGAAAACAGTAGTTTACCAGTCTGAGAATCCAGGCTTATATTAATGTAAACTGACTGGCCTGGTAATAGTTTCTAAAATAATATTTATTTTATTTAAATTAATTGAATGTTGTTTTTCACATGTTATCATTTTTATACAATTAGTCTTTAATGTTTTAGGTTATCATAGGAATGACCATTTGAACAATGAACTTTAAAGAATAACAGATCTTTGGATTTAAAAACATTCGTTATTCTCATCATTAAGTAGTGACATCAGAATTTGATCTAGAAACTATGAATGCATAATTGTGTGACTGGGTCAGTGTAAAATTAGCCAAAATTTTTTTGGAGGTAGAGAAAATTGCTTTTAGTAGACTGAGATAATAGCTGACAAAGGAACTGAACCAAGTAACCTGTCACATGCTCATGTTCCAGTTATGAGCATATTAAGTCCCACCACACTGGTGCTTTACGTATCAGTGTTTTATCCCTGCCTTGTTCCACTGGACTCTATACCATAGAGGCTTGCAAAACAGTGGCATGACCCATTTACTCAGTTATTCAAACTCTGAGGTCTTTTTCTTCAGATGCATATTTATATGGGGCCATAATCACTTAATGTATGTCATAGCTACATATAATAGGACAAATATCTGAGTTCCAAATAATTGAAAAATAAATATAAGAGAAAATTTAGTTAGGCAAGAAGTCACTGTCAAAGTTATGTTCCTGGGGGAAAGGAGAACATAGGAAAGTAAGAGAAAGGCTGCTTTAGTTGTAGAAGGTAAGGAAAATGACCAGTTAAAAGTAATTTTTAACCACATTCTCTTTAATGCATAAATTATACCAAATTAAATCACTTTAAATTTTCTCACTTACACAATTAAGCACATTCAAGTGCTTAGTGATGTTCTCAGAGGAGGGAAGTGTTATAAGCGTAAGACTCATCTACCAGACAAGTTCATCAGTGGAAGAAATAACATGTGTTATTCCTGAGGGTATTCCAGAAATGAAAAACAAAAGGATGATTATATTAACAAATGCACAAAAATTAAAACACACACATACACACAACTTGATGGGATATTTTAAGGCAGTTGCTTGTTAAACCAATTAGCCTTCTGCATGCTCTGGAATGCCATATTGCTTATTTTTATGGGAGTTCCATGAGTTGTGACATTAGCCCTGTTTGGCTGCAGCTTGAGTGATTTCCAGCATTTTTCTGTATCTCAAGACAAGGCTAAATGCAAACAAACTAAAGCTAGCATACCACCTAGGACACTGTTTCTCACAGTCAGCAGGAAACACATTCTTCATAAGATTGCTATTTTTATTTACAAAAAAAAAAAATGTAGGGCTGTTTGTTGTATCATCATTAAAACAGTCAGAGGGAAAGGAAAAGTTGATGGATAACTTCCTGATATAAATGAATCTTTTTTTTTTTTAACTCCCCTAAGAGTAGAGGTCAGTAACATGCTCTAGCACAGTAGTACAGATTTTAGTACTTTTAAGAAGAAACCCTGACAATAATATCCCAAGCTTGGTAAGCGTTCTATGCAAGGCAAAGCAAAGGAAGACGGGTTAAGGAAAAGTGAAGTAAAGAACTTTAATCAGTGATAAACTAAATGTTCTCATTAATATTTGTAATCTATCAGAAGTGTCTTTTATGCCAGGACTTCTTAGCCCTGGTGCAAGAGAGGCCTGAGCTGCCTCTCTACCCTACAGAGTACATCGTATATTATTATCTTCTCATTTCCCTTTTCTTGCAACTAAGAAGACAAGGTTCTGAAAGCAAATATTTGTTTTCCTTACTATTGTAAACCCATTGCATAAAACAATCATTCGATATTTGTTAAATGTATGTATAATTATGTAAAGCTTCCAAAGGAGAATTTTTATTTTGGTTGTATTGTCTTCTATTAGCTGAAAGAGAGTAATTCTAGTTAACATCACAGACCTTTTAAAAATTTGACAAAAAGCACGTAAAAAGTCTTTGTAACTGTGACTCATACACATATTTACAGAAATTATGTTTCCAGTAACATTCCTATTATGCAGGATGAATACCAGAAATTAAATACCTCTAATAAAACTTAAAGATTTCTGTGAGCCTATAGCAATGGTCCTCAAACTTTTTAAAACCACTTGACGCTTTTAAAATTGAGAACCCCAAAGAGTTTTGTGTTTTTGTGGGTTATATCTATAGATATTTACCACATCAGAAATTAAAATTGATAAAATTTAAAATGTTTATTTATTTATAAATTTAAAAATAACATAGCTGATTTTTATAAATAATTACTATAATTTCCAACACAAAGAGTGAAAATAAAAGAGTAGTATTTTTTACAATTTTACAAATCTTTTTAACTTAATAGAAGAAAGCTAGATACTTTTTTTTTTTAGATGAGGCAACCCTTGGTTGACCTCACAGATTGCAAAGACCTTGCAATTGCTAGAATAGTAAGTGAGTACAGTAAGATAACAGGATATAAAATCAACATTAAACATTTAAAAATTTTTATGTTAACAATAAAAGTGTGGACATAAAAATTAAAACTACAATATAATTTATAATCACTCAAAAATAAAATACTTAAGTATAAATGAAAAAAAATATAAGATTTTTAGGCTTAAAATTATGACATAATGAAAGAAATTAAAGTGTTCCAAATAAACATTCATGGATTAGAAGACTCAACATAGTAGAGATATCAATTCTTCCCAAATTGATATACAGATATAGTACAATTCTCTAGATATAAACAAAATTATTCTAAAATTTATATATAATTGAAAAGTACTTTTTAACAGCTAAAATTTTTGAAACAAGAAAAAAGTAGGAAGAATCTTAATGCATTGGTTTATAAATCAAGACTGTGTAATATTGGCAGGATAGATTATTGATAATAAAATAGATATCCTAGAAATAGACTCACACAAAAATACACAGGAGATATTTGACAAATTTGCAAAACTAATTCAAAGAAGAAAAGATAGCTGTTCAGCAAATGGTGCTGGAACAATTAAATATCCAGAGACAAAAAAAATAAACAAATAATTGAACTTAATGTAAACCTCATGTAATATACATAAGTTAAAGTGTATTAAGAACTTAAATGTAAAATTGTAAAAATTTTAGAAAAAATTATGAAATAATCTTTGAGTTTTAGGGATAAGCCAACAGTTCTTAGACTTGACTTCAAAAATACAGTCCATAAAAGGAAAACTTGGTAAACTTAGCCTCATCAAAATTAAAAACCTTTGCTCTATGAAAGACCCTGTTAAGAGGATAAAAATATAGGCTACATACTTGGAAAAAATATTTGCAAAGGACATATCTGACAAAACACTGTCTAGAATATATAACAAAATCTCAAAGCTCAATAGTTAAAAAAAAGAGCATTTAAATCAAAATGAACAAAAGAAATAAAGAGACACTTCACTGAAGAGGATATACAGATAGAAAATAAGCACATGAAAAGTTATTTAATATCATTAACCCATTGGGGAATCGCAAATTTAAGCCATGATGAGATATCGTTATACACTTATCTGACTGGATAACATAAAAAATAGTGACGACACCAAATGTTAGTGAGGAGATGGAGAAACTGGTTTACTTAACATATACATGGTTGGTAGGAATACAATCATGTTAGACAGTTTAATTGTGGCAGGGTTTAACAATTTCTTAAAAACTAAACATGCAACTACTATATGACCTAGCAATGGCTCTCCTTGACATTTATCTCAGAGAAATGAAGACATATTTACATAAAAACCTACACACAAATGTTTATAGCAACTTTATTCATAATTACCCTAAATTAGAATCAGTCCAGATGTCCTTCAATGGGTAAATAGGTAAAAACATGCTCTAGTGCCTCCATACTATGAAATATCAGGAAGAAACAATTTAGACAGATATCTAAAAGGTTATATATTGTATGATTCCATTTGTATAGCATCCTCTAGATTATAGAAGTTATAGAAGTAAAGAACTGATTATTTGTTGCCAGCTGCTACAGACAGCAGGCAGGGTGGAAGGAGGAAGTCATTGCTACTTCAAAAGAGTAACAGAAAGAATTCTTGTGATGGAATTGTCCTGTATCTTGACTGTATCAACGTCAATGTCTTTTAAAACTAGTTTTAAAGAAGTTAAATTAATGTTGGGGAAAACTGAGTAAGGGGCACATGGTATTTCTCTGTATTACTTCAAATTCATTTGAAACTACAATTATCTCTCAAAATATGTGTATACTTTAAGTAAATATTTTTCATAATAACGGAAGAAAGAATGTTTACTGGGAATGTTAAAAATTTTCTTCTAAATATGGTCTGAGATAATTTAACTAGTGTATTCTTACTATTCTAAAGATTCATCAGCAAGCTCTTAAAGATTTTGCACACCTCATAAGTACTAAAAATGTTGCCAAGGGAAGCTGCTCACTTTCAGCTGTTTTCCATTGTCTTGAAGGAATTTTTCAGGAGTTCTTGTTTGCAATGATAGTAAGAGGAATGTAAAGTAATAAATAAACCTAATAAATATACTGAGAAATGGTATTTTTATATCTACAATCCAATTTTGTTTCAAATAATCAGAGTTTTGTACCTTAAGTGGGGACAACATCAAGGGAGTTTTGGTGCATTGGTTTTTAAATTTTTATATTTTTATTTTTTAAAATTATAGTTGACATACAATATTATATTAGTTTCAGGTGTACAACAGAGTGATTAGACATTTATATAACTTATGAAGTGTTCACCCTGATAAATCCAGTACCCATCTGAAATCATACATAGTTATTACAATACTACTGACTATATTTCTCATGCTATACTTTATATCTCGATGACTACATTTTAACCACTAATTTGTACCTCTTAATCTCTTCCCTATCTTTACCCATCCTCCACCTATCCCCTACCTCAATCTGACAATTTTACCCATCCCTCACCCCAATCTGACAACTATCAAAACGCTCTCTGTATCTATGAACTTTTTTTCTGTTTGTTTGCTTATATTGCTCTCTAGTTTCTACGTATAAATGAAATCACATGGTATTTGTCTTTCTCTGTCTGACTTACTGCACTCAGAACAAAAATACCTAGGTCCATCCATGTTCTTGCAGATGGCAAGATTTCATTCTTTTTTATGGCTGTGGTTCACTGTATATACATACCACTTCTTCTTTACCCATTTATCTATTGATAGACACCCAGATTGCCTCCATGTGTTGTCCATTGTAAATAATGCTACGATGAACATATGGATACATATGTCCCTTCAAAGTAGTGTTTTGGGTTTCTTTGACTACATACCCAGAAGTGAGATTACTAGCCCCTTCTTTGTCTCTTGTTATAGCCTTTGTTTTAAATATTTTGTCCAATATGAGTACTGTTCCCTCAGCTTTATTTTCTTTCATTTCCATTCTCATGAAGTATAATTTCCCAACCCTTTTCTTTCAATCTGTGTGTTTCTTTCGATATGAAGTGAGTCTCTGTAAGGGTCTTATTTTCTTATCCATTCAGTCATTCTATCTTTTGATTGAAGCATTTAATCCACTTACATTTAAAGTAATTATAGATAGATATGTATTTATTGCCATTTCATTATTCATATTTTTATCTATTTTTCTTTTTTCTTCTTAAAGGAATCCCTCTAACATTTCTTATAATACTGATTTGGTGGTGATGAACTCCTTTAGCTTTTCCTTGTCTGGGAAGTTCTTTATCTGTCATTTGATTCTAAATGAGTTTTGCTGGGTAAAGTAATCTTGGTTGTTGGTTCTCATTTTTCATCACTTTGAATATTTTGTGTGAATCTCTTCTGGCCTGCAAAGTTTCTATTGAGAAATCAGCTGACAGTCTTATGGAAACTCCCTTGTAGGTAATGAATTGCTTTTCTCTTGCTGCTTTTAAGATTCTCATTGTATTTAAACATTGGCATTTTAATTATAATGTGGCTTGGTGTGGGCCTCTTTGGGTTCATCTTATTTGAGACTTCTGAGCTTCCTGGACTTTTATACTTATTTCCTTCACTAGGTTAGGAAAGTTTTCTGTCATTATTTCTTGAAATAGGTTTTCAATGACTTGTTCTTTTTCTTCTCCTTTTGGTACCACTATTATGCAAATATTGGTACTCTTGATGTTGTCCCAGAGGCTCCTTAAATTGTTCTCATTTTGGGAGATTCTTTTTTCTTATTGTTGTTTTAATTGGATGTTTTCTGATACCATATATTCTAAATATATAATAGATTTTTCAGAGTCCTTTAGTTAAGCTATTAAGTTAAGAAAACTTTTGGACATGGGAAAACACACTGCTTGTTCTTATCTGCCTCTGTAGATAGCTTGATTAGAGTTAATTGGAATGATATTGTTTTCATAAAAATACTAAGAGCCCGTGTATCACTTTTAATCAAATATTAAAAAGTTACTTATCTATTCCAAGGACAATAATGTAGACATTAGTATATTATAAAAATAATACTTCCTCAGTAAATGCTTAGTCTAATCTTCCTATTTAGTACATGTGGGAAACTAAGGTTCTGTAAAATGAATGGATTTACTCAAGTCCCAAAACTAATTAGCAGCAGAGCAAGCCCTATACTGCAGGCCTTTGACTTTCAGTTCATGGTTGTTAGGTGCACTATTTTATTAAAAAAAAGATATACTCCAGTGGCAATTTTTTTTATTCCTCCTCTACAAAAAATATAGAATGCATAATAAATATTCTATAATGTTTATGGCAGACACTTAGAATGGTCTAATTTACATATATTCATTCCAGTTCTTATCTAGTGTTCTTCATGTTTTGAGAGGCTGGGAAACAAAAACTTGCATTTTCAAGATTCTCTTGCGGGTAGATTTTTGGATGAGTTGTGGTTCTACCAATCACATGCATCATGACAAGACTTGGATTAAGGTCTGAGTTAAGAAGGGAAGAAGGCAAGGGGTGAGGCATCCATTTTATGGCATGGTGTTGGTAGAGGCAGCTGGCTTCTGCAGTTATTTTCTGCTGTCTCTTTCCCATTCTCAGAAGATACAGTGTGATTGTTAGGGCTGGGAGCTGCCTGAAGTGTTGCCCTAGAGCTCACTCCACATTCCCGCCAGTACCTGGTGATAAATCCCTTTCTGCTTAACTTAATTAGAGCATTTTCTGTTATCTTCAACTGAACCCTAACCAACACAGCAAAGAACATATTGTAAAATATACTAAAATGCAGAAATAGAAACCTAAAGGTCTTGAGCTAAAAAATGAAAGCATGCTTTGGGGTGCGGTTAGGAGATGGGATCTGCTTGGGGGAAGGGAAAGAAAACAAGGAAAGAACACATGATTCCAAGTCTTAGAAGAAATCAGTGACAACAGAGTCACTGTTACGTTATGATTACATTCTAGAAATTAGCCTACAACGAGCACTTGGTTCTCATCTGAGTATCTCTATTATCACTTAGCCTCCTGGAAACTGCATTAAGAGAAATGGCTTTCTAGTAGAACTTCTGTGTTGGCAAAGATCTGATCTGCTTGCTGATGCCTGAAATTTCTTTAACAGGGAATAAATTATACATAATGAGAAATAAAAGTGTCAAAATGCTGATTGAGATGATGTGCAAAACTGATCAATAGGAAAGGGTGTTAGGTTAATGAAATTAAAGTTAATGATAATTTCAGGACCCTTATTGTTTTGGTGATGGAACTGATTAACATTTACAGTGTACCTATTGCGAACCTGGCACAGGTCCTCATGTTTCTACACACTCCGCTTTATTTAGTGTCTCTACAACTCTGTGGTTCTGTACAGTTTTATTCCCATTTTCCAGATATACAGATTGAAATTCAGAAGAATGAAAAAGCTTGTCTGAGTCATGAAGACAAAGCCTGGAACAGAGACTTCTTTTATTTCATAATTTTGAATTGGGTCAAACCTCTTTGCCTTTACATGATTATGGATAAATTGAAACTGTGCTCAGATATTAGTTTCCTCATGGGAAGGCAGACAGGAAATTCTGTTCTATGTGATTTATGCTTTTTTTTTCCCTTTCAAAATGACTTACTTTTTTTTTTTAAATTAAATGTTTATTTGGTCCAGAGGATTTATCAGTAACAACCACAACAAATAGCATTTGTATATCAGTTTACAATCTACTCTATTTTTTGGAATGCATTTTTTTATACATCTAATTTTATCTTCACTACTACCCAGTAGAGGCAGGTACTATTTCCTTCTGATTTCTAACAACTGAGCTCCAAAATTTGAAGTTACTGCCTCAAAGCACAAAGTAGAGAGTCTTGATCCTAAATGCAAGGATTCGGTCCCCAGTCTTCGCTAGAATCTATTATTGTTTATGAGAGATAAATACCGACCTGGAGACCCACAAAGACATCCTGAACCACACAAAAGCATGAGGCTGCAGAAAAGAAAAAGGATTTTGTTTAATATTTAATCCATTTCATTCCCAGTAGCCACCAATATTATTGATTACATTATGTGGTAACTATTTATGTTTGTCTTCTCAATATTCTGTATAGTGTAGACTATGAGGGCTGGCATTTTAACTTATTCATTCTCATATTTCTAGGACTTAACCCAATGCCTTGCATAGAGTAGGCATTCAATATATTTTTATTAATGAATACCTACAAAATATTAACTTTCAAATTATAATAGAAAGAATAAACTTTCTTTCCAATGTTTTAGCTGATTTTTTCCCCCTTTTTCACAATGATGAATTTGGTGTATGGTGACAAGTATAATACCTAAGAAATATTAATATGGAAGTAATTCAAGAATTTTAGAAACACCCCATTTTTGTTACCAGCCATACCTGGTCAAATATTTTACCAAATATTTTACTGCTAATTTAAAAATCTTTAGAGAAGAACTTTTTCTAGAAGAGTACACTATTGTGATTTCCTTCCTCCCTCCACACAAAATAAAACAAATCACATTAGACAAGTAATTTTTTTGGTGCCAAAACCAAATGGCAGTGGTACCTGCCTTTGGAACCATGATAAATGAAGTTGCCCAAAAGTGAAATTCAATCTGGGCCTTGAGTCATATTGCCAAGTACTGGCAAATGAAAACAACCATTAAGAGAAAGAATCTTGATTTATTTCTTTAATTTTCTCATCAGACAGAGCATTTGTGGTCAAATGGCACCTAAATTGAATAAAAACATTACAATTTTAAGTCTTTATGTTTTGACCTTTGTATATGATAAAAGACTATTATAAATCTGCTCTGGAAAGCTCCCAGGTTTGAATGGATGTTTGCATTACAAAATGTCCTAGGTTTTGTTGTGTGCCGTTAAGGTGGTGGTTGTTATGTGAAGCTTTTTTTTTTTTTTTTTTTTTTTTTTTTTTTAACTGCAGGAAACATCTAACTCTGGTGAAAATGTTCATATAGTTTTCAGGTAATTTGCAGCCCTGGAAACATAAATGCTTCAAACAATTGTTGACTCAGATATCACAGGTGTGGTCTACAGGATTTACAATGTTTGAAAGGCAGAAGGAAATAGAATGGAAGTCTGATGACTCCAAACCATTCTAAATCACCTCACTGCTAGAAAATTTGCTTTTCTTGTCAATTGTTGTCTATCATAGCAAAAAATAGTAGCTTCTGTTCGGAGATGTTTATTTCAAAGGATTCTGAATTAATTGCATATACTAGATTTATTTAGGAATCAATAAGGAGTAGTTACAGAGATAATGGCCTCTGAAGGGTCAGAAAGAATCACGTAGGATAGGAATATAAAATGAAAATTGATTCAGAATTGGGTCAAACCAATGAACTTTCATGTGTTGTTTTTAGCACTATTTATATTATATTAGAGTTAGCTCTTTCTTCTGATACATCCACTGATTTATCCATTTACTATCTTATTAAGGTTAAAGGTTGAATTTTATTTATCTTTGCAAAATCTAAATGTTACCTGTATAATTCAGCACCATTATTAAGCCAGTTCATAACATATAATAATAAGTGAATAATTGTTGATTCTTCAAATATTCTCTATATATGCTGTACAAATAATGCTCTCTAGTTGTATTCTATGATGAACATATATTAAGTAGATTTAAATTATTTACTTTAATACAAAGTAAATTCTATAACATAGCTAACAGTTCAGGATATAGGGTTTATTTAAACTAGATCATTTGGAACTAATGATACTAAAATTTTAAATGTTTTCTCATGTTCAGATAGAGATTCTTGAAATAAATTAGGTAAATAACTTAATATATAGTGCATTTTATTTTTTTTACAATTTATGTGGAAATATAATATATATCTTTTGTTCCTCCAACAAATAGGGTGAGGTATAAATGTTAAGTGTATTATTATTATTATTAACTCCACTTTATAAAAGAGAAAGGCAACTTTCAGAAAATTCAAGTGAACTTTAAAAATTTATCTAATAGATAGTGGGCAAAGGTTTGGGGCACAGATTTTCTGACTTCAAATGCTCTGAATTTTTCTACTACATCCTGTATTTTATTTTAGTCTATAGTTGATGAGGTTAAAATTTGTTGCCTTGAAGTGGTTGGTAGTTAAACTTAGAAAATTAAGTGTTCCTTCTAGTTTATTCCATAAATATGAAACCACTCGCTGAATCTGGGGATATGGCGAAAAACATCTGTATTTGAAGTCAGAGTTTGAATCTCAGCTATGCAATATGGATATGACTTTAATTATAAATGTCTATAGACTTCTTCGGTAAACTACAAATAAACAAAATAAGAAAGAACAAATGAGACACCAGAAAAATCTGTGTGAATTTGAAAAATTACTTAACTATTTGGTAACATTGTTTTCTCATCTTTAAAATGGGGCCGATCATACTTATCACACAGGGTTGGATTAAGGATTAAGTGAAAAGCAACCATGACTTGAACTTGGATATTGTATTGACTATAATGCAACTGGTAGCTGAAGTCTGCTAGAAAGGCAGATAATTCATTTGTCCTCCTATATTTTATTTGAATATACCTGTGTTTAAACACAATCTGGAATTTAAAAATTACTGATAAAACGTCTCATTTATATTGTCATACTTTCTAAAAGTATATGTTTATAAACTTTCTAAGTTGTAACTTTTGTGGTTGTGTCAGATAACTTTATAAAACATTAGATCCATTTATTGAAATATTATACTGTCATTTATGCTATTGGTATTTGGATAGGCTTTAAAACAACTTTTTCTCATTCAAAAAAAATTTATAAAATTGTATGAGTAAGAAGGATACACCTCACTCTTTAAAGCCCATTTAGGGTGGTCATCCAAGCCCTTTCTGGCTTAATTTATAAATAAGATTAATGCGATGGGGAAATTATCTTTTATTGAATCATGTATTTTAACAATTTTCAGTATAAATAGCAATTTATTTTCTTACTCAGTGTTTGAACTTTGGCCTCTTTCTGGAAGTTGTAACTAAAAAAATGCAAAAAAAAAAAAAAAAAAAAAAGAAAGAAGTCTGTTAAGTATAATATGTTTGACATTAATTAGTTTCCATTCTTGGATACTGGTATAAAAGGCATAAATTTATGTCTTAGACTCAGGAAACCACACTTAATAAGTAGATAAATGTTTTTAAAAACAAAACCCAAAACAGCATTGCATGTAAAATGCTCTGGCTAAGTAAGAGCCCATATTAAGGGAAAAGAATAGAAAACAGTCCTATATACTATGTACTCAGAATAAAGGTTCTGTTAATGGCAGGTAGGGTGCTCTTATTATATCTAGAAGACTCTTCACATTTGGTAGTGGTACTTGAAACATTTCTATAAACAGTTACTTCCACTTATATTTTGTATGTCACATACCTTTAAGTTTTTTAAACATTACTAAAATATAGATTGATCTTGCTCAGTGGCCCTTTCCCTCAAAACAATGCAGGTTTGATACTTCCCAAGGATTCTGATTGTCACAGCAATTTGTAGAAAACAAGGTGCATTGCAACACCGAGGCTGGAGCCAGGGACTCAATTAGATGGCTGGACAATGATCTCACCACAGCTCCGGAAATTGGTGTGAGGTTAAAATGCAGATTTTGCCAGTCATGAGTGAGAAAGTAGGAAGAAGGAAACTGTTTTAGAGACTATGTCCCTCCCAAATCAGATGGTTTATAGCCATCGGATTTGAAAATTATGGAGGGGGTAGGTGGCAGTTATGTTTTGTTTTGTTTTGTTTTTAAGGTAATTACTTAGCAAAATAAAAGTTGCCCTTGGCATATTCAGCCTCTAAAAAAAAAAAATCGCTGGTTTATGAAATCCTGAAGTCTAGGAACTAACAAGTTAAGCTGATTTAAGAGGTTCACACACACTAGCTTCCCAGAGTGAGTGATTAAATTTATAGCTCAGCAAAGCAAAGTGAAAAAAAAAAAAACAAAACAAAGAAAACAAATAAACATAATACTCATCATGACTTGTAAAGATCATTTGGAATAGTCAAAAAAATTAATAGGAAATGTCTGAATCCAAATTGTCTACCATCCTTATATAAAAACTAGCTTTTTAAAAAATAGTTTTATTAAAACGCTATCTTTTTTTACTTTGTTTTTTTTTGTTTTTTGTTTTTTGGTTTTTTTTTTTAGAGATAATTGTTTAGTTTATATGTAAGGAGTTAAAAAGCCACTGCTGAGATAAAGGTGAACTGCTCTCCTAGGAAAGCCACAGTGGAAGGTGAAAATGTAGATGATGATTTATGGAAAATGTAGAGACTTGAAAAAACACAGACTTTTTTCTCAGGACTTTTCTAATGATTTTGAACACTTATGCATAATGCTATGTTGGATAAAATGACTGGAGAATCAGTAGTAGGAAAGCAGACAACACACATGGGAACAGTTTTATTTAAAGGCCTATCAGAAAAGGCAAGAAAACTTCTCTACACCACCCTTCTAGTAGGAAAGACCCCTTAATTATAATTCACCCAATAGTAAGTGCAGTACCCACTGCTCTTGGTTATCACCAGAGAGAATAGGTGTGAGGGCCTGGGTAAGAGCACACCAACGGCCTGAGGAAAACTCTTGGGTAATCTGAGACATCTTGATGCTTAAACAGTCCTTTAAAATTAAATTTTGCTTAAATTAGATTTCTATCTTTAATTGCATTTCTATATGTCATAGGGGCCACAGATATGCTTTAAGGGCATCTGCAAGTCATTGAAACTTTGTACAAAATTTTGTTTTCAAACATATTTTTCTTTGAATAATGTCCACAACTTTATATTACTTACTTTATATTTCTGCTCTGTGTGCTAAATTATTTTTTTCTATTTTATTTCCTGTCCTAACACTTGATTCTCAACAAATGATAGTCTTACTTTTAGCTGATACATTGACTTTGGTGGGGTCGAGGGGGATACTAGCAAAACATTTTCTGTGCAACAGTAAATCTCTGAACGTTCATTTCTATTATATTTGTTTTTGTTAAAGTTGTCATCTGTATCTTCTTGAAGTTCTATTTCCCCAATAACTACTTCAGGGTGTTCTTGGTTGTCTTCTGATTGCTGGTTTTCCTTAAGTTCATTTTTTTTTTTTTTTTTTTTACCAAGTCATAACTCTTTTTACCCTTACAAGTCAGATTAAGCTTTTGGTTTTCTCAGTTTCCAGAAAGGAGTGAGAGTTCTGCAGAACAATGGTGAAAAATCTTTATCCTTCTCTTGAGGATGTTATGTCCTTCTACATCTTCCCAGCAGTGAGTGTCGTTCATAAACATTAAGAAAAAAAAGCTTTCTCCCAGTTATTCTAGGGCCAAAGCATTATGTCCTCTCAAAACACACACACACACACACACACACACACACACACACGTGTGCGCGAAAGAGAGAGAGCGAAAAGTAAGAAATGCTCTTCCTCAGGAGACACAAAGGTTGTTTTTTTTTTTTTTTTTTTTTTTTTTTAGTGGGAGGCAACTTCTCCAGAAAACAGAGTTCCAGAGCTTATCCCAGGCTTTTTCCTCTGACTGGCTCCCATCTGGCTCAGTGGTATCAAAATCCTTAGTTTGTTTTGTCATCCAGAAATTCCAGCCAGCTTCTTTGCCCTTAAGAGGCAGTTAAATGTTGCTACAAGGGAAAAATGAGTTTTGAACTGCCACCAACTCCTATTATCTTCTCAAAGACATCTGTGACACCAAAATTATTAAAATCGACTGCCTTCTGGTGTATATGTGTTGTATACAAATATGTATATATTATTACTGAAGACAAGGATGTGTTTTAATCCTTGTTTTATTGCAAGTGCCTGGGAAGTCTTGGGGGAATATTTAAGATGAGGCAGTAACACACTGCTAGATTTGTATGTGCTCTCTTCAAAATAAGGTATTTTTTTTTAAAAATAACTCATTTTAAAAGCAATTCTATAAAACCATATGTGTATACACACATATGTGTATGTATGTATATATATATATATATAATTTGTATAGTTGAGTCTATACTATACAAAAATTTAATAATATAGAAAAAAGAAGGCAGGTAGAAACAAAGTTGTATTAGAGTAAGGAAATAACATCAGATCTTTCAGCTAAAAGATCTGATAACCTAATCTTTCAGCTAAAATACACAGGAAGAAATGAAGAAAACTAATAAAGGTAAATAAGAAAATTAATATAAGACACTCTATAACAATATACTTATTCTTTTCTCTTACCTTCTTTAAAGATATAAAATTATAAAAAGCAATAATTATAGCAATTATTGTTGTATTATATAATAATAGCATAGAAAGGGAGAAGGAATAGAGCAATATGAGCAACATTTGGATATTTCACTGCACCTAAGACTGTAAATATAAACAGATTTTGACAAGATGTCTGTGGTAAGACCTAGATCAATTTTTAAGAAAATAATAAGAGCTATAGTAAAAAAAATTATTAGAGGATAAATAAAATGTTACTCTAGAAGGTATTCACTCAATGCAAAAGAAGGCAGTAAAAGAAACAGTGGGGAAAAAGACATCTAAATGTAGAACAGAACATGTAAAATGGCACCTGTAGAGTGGGTAGTCAAAAATAAAATACAAAATATTAATAAATCAAACAATTCAGTAAAAAGGTAAAGATGGTCAGACAACATAAAAATGCCATAACCCATAAACCTATAACTTATAAACCCACAATCCCCAAGCTATATGCTGTCTATAAGAGATACACTTTACATTCAAAGACAGAAATAGCTTGAAAGTAAAAGAAAAAAAAGATATATCATGTAAGCAGTTACCATAAATAAATCTGTCAATTATATTAATATCAAATAAAATATACTTTAAAATTAATATTGCAGAGATATAGAAGTATATTTTTTAATGATAATCCATCAGGATTAACCCATCAGGAGAATATAACATTTATAGCAGGTATGCACCTAACAACAGAACCCCAAAATGTTTGAAACAAACCTACTAATATGAAGGGAGAAGTAGATGATTCAACAATAATAGTTGGAGTCTTCGACATCATACTTTCAATAATGTACAACACAACTAGACAGAAGATCATGAAATATGCGACTTAGACAACACTAAACAAGATAGGTCTAATAGATATTGGAAGAACATTCCACCTCAAATTACCAGAAGACTGTTTTTGCCAAGCACACATGGAAAATTCTCTGGGATAGACCATATGCTAGGGCATAAAACAAGCTTCAATAAATTTTAAAAGATTGAAATAATACTATGTTTGATGATCATAATGGAATAAAGTTAGAAATCAATAACAGAAGAATATTTGGAAAATGTCAAATATGTGGAAATTAAACAATGTACTCCTAAGTAACAAAAATAAATCACAAAGGAAATTAGAAAATGCTTTTACATATATGAAAAAGGAGACAAAACATACTGAAATAAAGGATACAATGAAAGAAGTTACTGGAGGGCAATTTGTAGCTGTAAACACTCTAATTAGAAAAAAAAAAAAGAAGAAAGATTTTGAATAAAAACCTAATCTTTCAGCTTAAAACACTGAGAAAGGAAGAGCAAATTAAACCTAATGAAATAGAATGAAAGGAATAATAAAGTTTAAGTGGAAAAAATGGTGAAATAGAAAATTGAAAAAAAAGAAAAGAAAAGCAAAAGTTTATTCTCTGTAAAGATCAACAAAATCGACAAATCTTTAATTGGACTGATAAAGAAAAATTAGAGAAAATTCAAATTACAAAAATCAAAAATGAAAGGACTAAGAACCTTATAGATCTAAAAATGACTATAAGGGAATACTTTGAAAAACTGTGTGCCAACAAATTAGATAACTTAGATGAAACGGACAAATTCCTACGAAGACACAAACAATTAAATGTGACTCAAGAAAAAATAAAACACCCAAATAAACCTATAAAAAGTAAAGAGATTAAATTAAACATTTAAAACTTTACAAAAAAAAAAGACTAGAATCAGATAGTTTCATTGGTACATACTACCAAATATTTAAAAAATAAGATTGATACCAATTACTTATAAACTCTTCCAAAAATAAAAAAAGAGGGAACAATTTCCTTCCTATTTCATAAGGTCAGGATTACCCTAATATCAAACCAAACGAAAAACATCAAACAAAAAAATGACAGACCATTATGTCATAAATATAGATCTAAAAATTTCCAGAAAAATACTAGCACATAGAATTCAGAGGAATATGGAAATGATTATATATTATGACCAACTGAGACTTATTCAAAAAAGGCAATGTTGGTTCAATATATAAAACCAATCAATGTCATACATTATATCAGTAAAATATTTTGTTGGCAATTGATTTTCAATAATTCTAAGACTTCAATGGAAGAGAGAATAGCCTTTTCAACAAGTGGAGCTTGGGCAAAAGGATATTCACTTGCAAAAGAATGATGTTGGACCTTTTTTTCCATCATAAACAAGAACTATTTTGTACACAAAACATCTCATAGAAAAAAATATAAGAAAATATCTTCAGGACCTCACATTAGGCAAAGCTTTCTTAGATATGAAACTAAAAGAACATGCAGCAAAAGAAAAAAAAATAGATAAATTGGACTCTTTCAAAATTAAAAGTTTCTGTCCTTTAAAGGATATAATTGAGTGAAAAGATAACTCATAGAATTATTTTAACTCACAGAAAATTAACTCACAGAAAATATTTGCATATCATATACTTAAATATGAAATATATAAAGAACTCTTAACAGCTAAATAACATGAATATAAACAAACCAACTTAAAAATAAGGAAAGAAATCAAACAGATATTTCTCCAAATGGCCAGTAAGCACATAAATATGCTTCACATCATTAACCATCAAGGAAATAGACATCAAAATTATAATTTATTATAACTTCACAACCAGCAGGATGACTATAATAAAAAGACATAACAAAATGTGTTGGTAAGGATATGGGAAGATTACAGCCCTGCTGGTGGGGATATAAAATAGAAGAGCCATTTTGGAAAACAGTTTGGAATTTCCTTAGAAAGTTAAACATAGTTATCATATGATGTAACAATTCTGCACAGGTATATGCCCCACCAAAATGAAAACATATTTCTACAAAAAAAAAAAATCGTGCACAAATTTTTGTTGCAACATTATTCACAATAATCAAAATGTTGAAAGAACCCAAATGTTCATAAACTGATAAATGAATAAACAGTTGTGTTATATTTATACAATGAAATATTATTCAGCAATAAATAAGAATTAAATACTGCTAGATTCCACATGAATGCACCTTATGTTATTGAAAAAGGTAGCAAAAGTAAGCATTTTGTATGACTCTATTTATCATCCAATCAGAATAAGTAAATCCATAGAGACAGAGAGTATATTAATGGCTGGGGAGTGAGTAGATGGGGGGGGGGATGACTGCTAATGTGTATCGGGTTTCTTTTTTGGGTGATAAAAATATTCTAAAATTATGTTGTGGTGATAGCGGTACAATCAGAATTTTCTAAAAGCTGCTTCACTATTCACTTTAAATAGGTGGATTTTATGGTATTTGAATTATATTTTATTAAGCTGTTTTATATGTATGTACATATGCATGATGTATTAACTATTTTCCAGACACTATACAAAGGGATGGGGATACTGGTGAAAAAAAATATGCATCATTTATTAAGTCTTAATATAAATGTACAGTAATCAAGAGAGTGTGCTATAGGTGGAGAAATAGACATCTAGGTAAATAAAATAGAAAAAAGAACCCACAGTTACACTCACAGAAATATGTTCAATTGTTTCTGTTTCTTGACAAAGATGCAAAAAACAATTCAATGTATAAAGGATAGTCTTTTTAATAAATAGTGCCGGAGCAGTTGGATATTTGTAGTTCCAAAAAAAAAAAAAAAGAGAGAGAGAGAGAGAGAGAGAGAAAAAAACCTTAACTTAAACCTCCTACTTCACGTAAAAAATTAACCCAAAATGGATCATAGACTTACACGCAAAACACACAACAATAAAACTTTAGGAAAAAGAATAGTAGAAAATCTTTAGGATTTAGGGAGAGACAAAGATTCTTAGAATTGACACTAAAAACACTAACTATAAAACTAATAAGTGATAAATTAGGTCTCATTAAAATTAAAAACGTTTGCTTTGTGAAAGACTCTATGTGATGGTTAATATCATGTGTCAACTTAATTGGTTGCTCAGATATTTGGTCCAATAATTCTGGGTGTGTCTCTGAGAATGTTTCTGGATGTGATAAACATTTAAATTGGTAGACCCAGTAAAAGAAATTTCACTTCCTAGTATAGATGGGCCCCACCCAAACAATTTAACCTAAATATCAAAAAGGCTGAGTGAGAGGGAACTCTCTCTACCTGACTGCCTTGAGCTAGGCATTGGTCATTTTCTGCCTTTGGACTTGAACTAAAAAATTGGCCCCTCTTGAGTCATGAGCCTGTCAGCTTTCAGTCTTGAACTTAATACCATTAGCTTTCCTTCATCTTTACCTTGTTAACTCTATCTTGGAAATTCTCAACCTCCATAATCATATAATCCAATTCCTTATAATAAATTTCTTTATGTGTATTAGTATAGTTTCTAGAGAACCCTGAGAAATACACCTTGTTAAAAAAAATGAAGAGAGAAAGTACAGACCAAGAAATAATATTTGCATAGGACAAATCTGTCAAAGGACTCGATCTAGAATATATACAAAGAACTCTTAAAACTCAAAAGGAAATACTCCCCCAAAATCCAACTAGAAAATAGGCAAAAGACTTAAATGGATATTTTACTGAAGAGGATATACAGATAACAAATAATCACATGAAAAGACATTCAAAATCATTAGCCTTTAGAGAAATACACAAATTTAAATTATAATGAGATGTTACTGCATGGCTATCAGAGTGGCTAAAATAAAAATAGGGACAAGAGCACATGTTGGAGAGGATGTAGAAAAATTGGATCATTTGTACATCACTGGTGGAAATGAAAAATGACACAAGCTATTCTGAACAATAGTTTGGCAGTTTCTTATAAAGTTAAATATGCAACTACCATACAACCCACCAAATGTACTCCTAGAAATTAATCTCATTAAAATGTAAATTTATGTTCACACAAAATCCTGTACACAAATGTCCATATTAATTTATTCGTAATACTCCCAAACTGAAAACAACCCAGATATCCTTCAGCAGATAATCGTTGAATAAATTGTGGTATATACATACAATAGGCTACAATTCAGCAATAAAAAAGAATGGACTATGGATACATGCAACAACCTGGATGAATTTCTAAAGAATTATGCTCAGTAAAAAATGCCAGCCCCAAAAGCTTACGAATTGCTTCCATTTATATGACATTTTTGAAACGACAAAATTTTAGAGATGAGGACAGATTAATGGTTTCTAGTGTTAGGTAGGGGATAGGGAGATGTGACTACAAGGGGAACATGTGAGAGTTCTTTATGATGATGGAATTGATAGGCACCTTGATAGACTTGTATCAAAGTCAACGTTTTGGATATTTTGTTGTGATATAGTTTTGTAAGATGTTACTAGTGAGAGAACCTGAGTGAAGGATATGTGAGATCTCTAAATTATTTCTTACAAATGCATATGAATATACAGTTGAAAGTTGAACAACTCAGTTTTGAACTGCACAGTTCCACTTACGCGATATATTTTTTTCAATAAATATATTGGAAAACTTTTTGGACATTTCTACACTACCATGAAGTAATCATGTTGATTATACTAGGTTGCCATAAGGCAATTATATTGTAGCTTCCTCATTATCTATGCATAAATCATTATACCTGTAAATAATTTTTAATTTATTTTTTACATTATCTTTTCATTTTTTATTTATAGTGTTAGTAATATGTATAACATCTACAGTATTTTGTATCATATAAGACAATATTGATGTAGGTACTGACAGATAATTCGTCTTGTAAACAAATGATGTAAACTTACATTAGTAAATACAGGTCAGTACTATAAATGTATTTTCTCTTCCTTATTTTTTTTAACATTTTCTTTCTCTAGCTTACTTTATTGTAAGAATACAGTATATAATACATATAACATATAAAATATGTATTACTTGACTACGCCATGGGTAAGACTTCTGGTCAATTAAATAAGCTATTAGTATTTAATTTGAGGGGAGTCAAAAGTTATATATGAGTTTGTGACTGTGCATGGGTTGGCACTCCTAATTCCCACAATTGTTCAAGCACCAGCTGTAAAATTATTTCAAAATAAAAAGTTAATTAACAAAGAGTGTAAGGGACTCCATTGAAAGGCGAAATAATACCCTTTAGTGTCGGCTACCATGAATGTCAGAGACATGGTTCTAAAGCAGGGCTTCCCCAACTTTATCAAGTTGTGACACAGTAGAAAATTATAATTCTGAGATGACCTAGTTCTAGCTCCATCTGGCTGCCCTAGAGGCTGAGGGTACAATATTATTGGCACACTTTGATCCCACATTTGGTGTACCAGCTTGCTATAGTTGAGAAGCTCTTCTCTGGAAAGCTTAACATGGCTTTGAGAAGATTCTTAAATGATTCCACCATCTGAGTGTATAGCACAGATCAGTCACAGAAATTACTATGGAAGAGTAAATTTGTAAATTCATTGTATTTTGTTTCAACCAATATTACATGGCTGACTAAATGACTATTTTGGAGGGAAAAGAGAGTTAATATCAAACATCATGATAAACATTTATTTATTTATCACTGTCAACACAGGAATACTTCCTTCTCTAAACAAGTAATCACAGAAAGGAATCCTTTCTATTTATCATTATAAATAGCTGAAAATTGTGCATCATGAAAAAGTCATTTGCATTGTTCAAATATCCAATATTTTCTTTATAATCATTGTCACCCTGTGAATTCTAACATCATTGAGCCCTTCCTAGACTGCATCCATAAACCTTAAGTGCCATGTTCCTTGACATGTCTATACATGTTGTCCCCCATGCACTACTTGCTGTTTCATCATATTTCCCTGGGAATTGACTTGCAGGCTCTGAGAGTCCAATGATGGTCTAGTGGACAAAGAGTATGAAATTGTGTTCACATACGACAATGAACACATGATTCTTCACAAAGAATGATAGTTTTGAATAACTAATAGCTACTATATCTAAATATGAATTCAATGTTTTAAATGTTTCCAAAGAAGAAAACAAAACTGGTATCTGATAATCATCTTATAAAGGCTCCTTTTATATAGCAAAAAATAAATATTACCTTTTTATACAGATTGAAAAATGATGTATTTGTTTTTTATAATTTATGTCCCAGTTTCCTCAATATGATATTTTATAAATAATTTATCTTGTAATACATTAAATATTGATATTCAATTTTATTCTAGTTCCAATATTAATGTATTTAGGGACGAGAAAAATACATGTGCATATATATATATTTATGGAACTTATTGAAAACTTTAGAAATCTACTCATTTTATGTAGATATTTCTTATGCAATATGAAGGTTATTTGCACCTTCTCCCATTTGCTCCTAATTTTTATTGTCCACAATATTAGATTACAATATTAATTACTTATGAAAAAGGTATGCCTACAAATATTATCATTAATTTATACATCAGGGATTCTAAATTCCTCAGATTAATAATCACCAAGCATTCCAATTATCAAACTATTTCTTTGTGACTAGAAGAAAACTATTTAATTGTAAGAAATTTGATAAATCACTTTTTAAAAAATAATTAAGAAATAGATAAACCTATCTTCCTAAATCCCAAAGTGTAACAACATTGGAACCCCCCAAATAATATTTAAGATATGTGTGAAATGCAACTTTATTTCCTAATTCAAGCCTTCCTTTAATTATATCCCAAGAGCAATAAAAGCAACATTATTCTACTTCAAGGCATTCACATCTTTAACGGGTGTGTGTGGGGAGTGGTCATCTTTGAGGGCTAATTTGCTTTTAAAGAGTTTATAGACACAAAAATGTTAAATGCTACTGACCACAAGAAAGATATTTAATGGTGAATAAGAAACAACAATGAAAATCTTAAAGCTTGTTTCTCTTTTATAAATGTGTATGATATTTTAGTGGTTAAATACCTCATGGAACATAGATTACTACTTAGATTTCTTTTGAGCTCTTGGCTGTATTCCCTCATTCTTGAAACTAGGATAAGGAGGTCCCAGTTAACTTTGTAGCTGATGCTAATCCTTGCAGTATCTTTCTCATAAAGTTCAAGATGTTCTTTCTATAAGCACAGTTTCCCAGCTGCCTGTTTTCTGACCATTAATCTAAAAGTCAATTTGAGTCTTCAGCAATCTCATAATTTCCCCTCAAATATAAATAATAATAATAGTACGTACCTGATGATATTGAGGGTAAAATGAGTCAATTCATTTAAAGTGTCCAGAACCATGCCTGTAACGTGGTAAAAAAAAATTAACTGCTCTTATCTTTACTGCCCCTGTTAAATTTGAAAATGAAAGGATATCCATGAAATTAAGTAATATTCATCTAAAAGCACTTAATCCAAAATATTATCAAGGCAAAAATGGATCAAGTGGCCTCTATTTTATCTCAATTCTGATCTCAAAATAGATTACTATTTATATACTACTTGTTTTCATTTTGGTTTCCAGGAAAAATTTCAATCAGAACAATCTGTTTTGAATCTTGTCACTTCTATTTACTAGTTACATGACCCTAATAAAGTTAATTTTCTAACCTTCCCTTTATTCAGCTGTAAAGTAAGGATAATCCTCATGGGGTTGTTGGTAAAAATCAAAGAAAAAATGTGTGTAAATATCTAATACACAATTTGACCCATAATAGTACTCAGTAACAAATATTCCTTCTTCATTCCTGTTTTATTGTATTCAAAGTGATGATCCTAAAATAATAATAACTTTTATAAGAGTAAAACAATTTTAGCTCAATGTAACAGACTAATTTTAATTTATTCTCTATTGCTTAAACTAAAGAAAATCTCATAGTCATGTATAAATTTGATTTTTTTCTGTTAACTAGAGTGAACTAAGTATGAAATTATGAGAATAAGAAAGAATTTTGAACTTTTTTCTAAACTTGTTCTTTATGTACTACATACCCAACAAACTTGTGCTAAATCTTTTCAGAAAATGTTATGATAAAAAAGCTTGTATTATCTTTTCCCTGTGAAACCCTTATTGATCATTTTTACCTAGGTCAGAGAAACATTATATATAACATAACTACAAACATTTAGATTTGTCCAGGAAATAATTCTTAAGTTTTTTTTTAAACCTCGTTTTTATGTTATCAAGGAAATTAATACTCATGTCATTATACTGAAGAAATTTAGAGTAATGAAAAGTAACAAAAAATAGAACTTACGCTCAGAACCATTGTTTAACATATTTTTATTCTTTCCTTTTTTTTTTTCAGAAAATTCAGTTTATTTTAAAATATTTTTAAAACATCTCTCATTGAAAAAACAGTGGAAAATTTCACAAAAGGGAAAATTTTTGACACATGCTCGTACCCATGGGATGGGTGTCTTGGGTGAGGAAACTGGAATAAGCTCCTCAGTGCTGTCTCAAGCAGCGGAACCCCCTGGAGTCCTCAGTATGCTGGCCTGGGAGGAAATGAAATTATATGGAGATGCCTGGTACTTTCTTGGGTTGGAAAGACAGGTGAAGCCTCTGAGCTTTATAAAGTGACATTACTCTCTCTTCTGCTTTCTTCCTCTTTTTTTGCATAGACCACAGAGTTGAATTCTGAGAAGTTAAATGTTTATGTGAAATAACCTTATTACTTTGCACTTATTTTTCTTGTAGCTTTTAAACATATTTAGTGTGAGTGTAAGGGAGTTTATGTTTAGAATTAGGGCAGACTCTATGATTATATTACTACATATTTGATTATATATGCTTCTATATCAATCCTAGAAACTTCTCCAACCTTTCTTTGAAAGATAACTTAGACAAAATATGCTCAGGGTTCATCTTCTCTTCTGGGACTTCTAGAATTAGTATAAGTTTGGGAGATGATGCTGAATATGAGCTAGATCTGGGCTTTTCTCCACCTCAGCACAAATAGGAGCCTATTAGTACTATAAAATCTTACAAATTCTATAGAACTAATATGGATCTAGAAAGAGCTGGAGCTGTTCTATCAGGTATTGTAGGATGACTTCAAGTTCTTCTCACAACACTCTTCTTTCATTTTTCTAGTAAATGCAAGACACTTGGTAGACAAGAGAGAAGTGTTCTGAGTATGGACCATTTGCCTGATGGCTCAGGAAGAAACATCTTCATTTTACATGGAAGCGCTTTGTAATAATTTAGGGAAGAAAAGAAGCATAACAAGGCCAGGATTTCATTTCATGTGGAATAAGATCAAAGTCATTTATTAATTAAAGAAAAACACAAGTTTAAGACCAAAGATGCTCTTTGGAGTAAATTAATCCCCCTGGTGCCAAGTTGTATTTGACTTCAGATACAAGAAAATCAGCCACAGTCTGGAGTGAAAGCACACCACCACAGTTTTTCTTTTCTCCCAACCCAGAGCCTGTTTCTCTCCTACTGAGAGGAGAAGAGAGTTACAGACGTCTGGAAAACACCTCCAGTGGAAAATGTATTTACAAGACCCATGTCAGAACTTGGGGATGAATGTTCATTAGCTTGTGGGAAAGTGTGGTGGTGCATCACAAGAAAGAAAGGGCTGGGAAAGGGCTTTAGAAGTAAATTTTGGAAGGGAAGAAAACGAAGAAGTTATAGAACCAGGGAGAACATATGGGATAAACAATTAGGCCTTGATCCCTATAGGGCTCAAAGGACTTTATTGGCTAAACTAGAGGGCTGGACTTCCCTCCATCAAAGTCTACAAGTTTATATTTTTATTAAGAACAGCTTCAATCTCCCTTGGAGTTCAGGTGTTATGAACTAGATAAGGAGTGCTAAAGCAGAATTTGGGACAGAGAAAGGGTGTTTTGTCCTGATTTGCCTCTCCACCACGACAGGTAGAGAAAGGAAATGGGCAATTTTCTGTCCCCTAGATCATAGAAGAGACAATCATAGCTAAAAACCTGAGTTAGACATTATGACGTCAGTACAATCTCTCAGCTTTATTTCCCTGATGACTGGTGAGAGAAAAAATGAATTGACGACTATTATTTTTTCCACCTTTACTGAGGTATAATTGACAAATAAAATTGTAATACACTTAAAGTGTATTATGTGATGATTTGATATACATGTACATTGTGGAAAGAGTCCCATAATCAAGTTAATTAACACATTCATCATCTCACATATTTACTTTTTTTCCCCTTTTCTGATGAGAACACCTAAGATCTACTCACTTAGCAAATTTCAATTATTCAGGACAGAATAATCAATTCTAGCCACCATGCTGTACATTAGATCTTCAGACCTGTTCATCTTATAATTGAAAGTTTGCACTCTCTGCATTTTTCCCACTCCCTCTTCCCAGCCCTGACAACTATTAATTATTGATCAGGTAATCAAAAAGTTAATTTTGAGAGAGGAAAGAGAAGAGGGAGCTGAAGTATATATAACAAAAACAACAACAACAAAATTCTGTCTTCATAAATGTGCTATACATGTGACAAAGATAAAGCTTCCAGTACTCCAAAGACAAAGAGACCAGATACTGAAATGTAAATACTCTTTAAAGGTAGCAAGTTTGAAAGACAGCTAAAAATGAAGGGAGGTAGTTTGCCTTCTTAATTATAACTCCTATGGGAGAAGACCGAGTATATGTTGATCTTATGGAAATATTTTTATTTAAAGCATAAGAAATAAGAGATTGTATTCCTGTTGACTCAAGCTAATTTGATAATTTAATATTAAATTGTAGATGAGAAGTTTTACAGAATAAACATTAGACAAAGATGTTTTGAATGGGGAAGAAATACTGTGTAACAAATTGCACCAAGTTCCTTATTCAAACAAAAGTAGATTCCAGTTTGTGTATGTGTCTATGTGCAAACTCTTTGGAAAATAGGCAATGTGTAATTCCTTTTAAGCAACTCCTTAGCTCTTTTAAGATACACCCGAGACAGTTAAGTAATATCTTTTTGTTCCATTAGATGATGATTTCAAGCTGCACTGGTGCTCTCTATTGGACACCAACAAGACCCATTTTAAGTTCTAATTGAGTTTGGTTTTTAATATTGGTGGGAATAGAATCATCAAGCCAGCTGCCTCCACACTGACTGGGATGGCATACAAGGCCACATGTTCTTTTATTAATTACAGGAAATGTCTCAAGTTCTCATCTTGAGAATTTAAACACCTATGAAAAATGTTGCCCTGCACTAAAAAGTTCATTGTGAAGAATCAGATGCCCTCAATTCATTTTTTTTGAGAGTCTAGTAGGACCTTTGCTTACATTTATTTTAAGAGTTTGAGAAAACAATTTCCAAGATGGATGTTATTGTTTCACACCTAAAAGAACACCTTGATGCATTTCTAAAAATCATATTCCAGCTTAGTAAATAGGTATATGTAATATAACTGAAAAGTGACTACTGATAATATAGCTCAGGAGCCTCAGTATAATACAATCCAAATTCAGTACTAAATATGTATGAATTTTTTACTACATATGGGCCACACTGGCTATTTGGACTGGCAAAATAGAGCACAAATGAGTTTACTTAACAATCATATTTATGTTGGCACTGGTTTTTTTTTTCACAACTTACATAAAGGCCTCCACTAGTACACATAGTGTTTTTTATAAAAATCAGAAAAGACACCCGCAATACTGCTTCTTAGGAAGCTGATATATGAATTTAATACCACAAAAATGATCTCTGTGACATTAAGTATGAGTTTTCCAGGGACCTCATGGAAAAGACTAATGGGATTAGTTTAAATTCATGTTCAATAATATTTGTTGCATGCTAAATATGTCAAGTGCTAATTGATATGAAAGATGAAAAGGCAACCCAGATAAGAAAAGCCCCTTCATCAAACAAATTTTACCATGAGGAGATAAATATAAAGGACTGAGTCTATTTGTGGCAGACTTCATTTCCCGAAAGGGCCATATCATACCTGCTGTTTGCTCATGCTCTTCTATAATGCAAATTGTCATTCCTGAATCAAAAGTTAGAGTCACACTCCCTTCCCCTTGAATCTGGGTGAGCTTTGAATCAGCTTTGACTGACAATACAACTGAAGTGATACTGTCTGAGCACCAAAGCTGCTTTGTAAAAGCTAAGCAGTTTTGATGTTGTTCACTTTAACATTATCCCTTGGAGATGTCAATTGCCAGACAAAAGATCCAGAAACACTAAGGTGGCATGTGGTATATAGGTACTCTAGTTGACAGTTATAGTCTATAAGTCATCCTAGCCCAGCCACCAGCCATGTTGAGACAAGGAACCTGTAAATGATTTCAGTCTTCAGTCATCCTGAGTCCCTAGAGTTGGGTTCTTCAGAACTTCAGACATGGAGCAGAGATAAGCTAACCCAGAGACACCTTGCCCCATTCCCACGGGATCCATGAGCATAGTAAAATGGTTGTCACTTTATACCAATAAATTTGAGCTTGATTTGCTATGTAGCAATAGTAACAGAAACACTATTATCCCAAGATAAGTCTGCAGTTGTGTTGCAGAGGTATACCGACAGGGTCTGCATAAGATATATCTTTTGTTCCTTATCTAGCTATATCTAGCACTTTTTATAAAGGGGAAACAAAAAAGACTTTGAAGAGTAGTAAACCACTCTAACCTTAAGGTTATATTTCTCAAGTGGTTTCTAATTTTAGAAATACTATAACAGTATTTTCTCAAATTGAACAAAAATATATATATAAAGTATTCCAAAAGAAAGAGTACAATATGCTTTAAGACAGAAAAAACATTTTAAAAAACTTCCCAAGACACTCTCTCCTTGATGTTGTCTCAAACACTAACAGGCAAAGAAGTTCTGTCATTACTTTTATTACATATTATTTGGTACCTGAGTTATATCTTATCTAGGATAGAAAAACCTCTATTTATGCCCTCAGGGTATACAATTTAAATCAGAGAAACATTATAAGTGTCTCTGACAGAACACAGAGTGTTCTGGTTTTTTAATGCTGATTTGGAAGTTTTCAAACAAACTAATCACCACAAAGTAAAGATATCAAGTGAAATGAAAGCAATGGCAAAACACTCTGGAATTTCAAGTCTTTATTTCAACAGGATAAATCTCCATTTTCAGTTCTTCATAAAAGAAGCCAATTGCCTGCTCCATAATAGTTATAAGAATTACAAGATGCTGAGTTCAGCGATGTGCAGAGAACAGTTTAAATGAATGTTAAGAAAAAAGATACATCTTCGCAACTTGTTAAAAACAATTTAAATGTTAAAAAAAATTAAAAATCTACAAATTAGATTCAAGGATAATCTGAATTAGTAATAAGTCTGAATCACATATTATGATAAGAAAATATGATTTTATTACTTAAAATCATAAGTAATTCATAAGAATGTAGCAATATTTATAAGAATGTAGCAACATTCAGGAACTATTTCTAAGTACAAGTTTTGCATGACTATTTTTTATTAAATGGAGAATTTATAATTTGCATCATTGATCACCTGGCCCACCACCCCTCTGCAATCTCCACCTCCCATTTGCTGAGAAGTTACTCTCGCTAAGAACGCAACAAACATGCAGCAAGTGTCAAACTTGTGTGTAGTTACTAGTCTAGGGAGTGTGGAGAATTCTAGTGAAAACAAAGATACCACATTTGCTCTCCAGGAGCTTAAATTCTGATTAATAATTTATTTATAAGAAATAACTAGTTAAGTCTACAAAATGAGTTAAAATTTTACTTTGTGATATAGGAATTTTGAGAGAAGTCAGATCCAGGGAATTACTATAAGCTTCTTGGACAACATTCTCTTGACTATAGTAGAAGAGCAGAAATTATTTAAATTTCTGAAGACATGAAACTCTATTTGGTGCATAAGACATGAAAATCTTGTTTAATTTACCTTTGATATGTAATAGTTTGATTAAGAAAAACTTTCCAGATATACAAATACAAATAGTCCAGTTTAACATCTAGGTACTAGATGATTTAACTGAATTTATGAAGCTACCTGAATTTATGAGATTTTAAAATTTTAACTAGTAAAATAATCACATATACACACGTACATACACAGAGAGATACCCTGTATAGTATGAATGGTTCAAATATCAATGTTAAGTATCATCAATTATTGATTATTGAATTACTAGTGAATTTGGTGGCCTGCTCTGGGACATGGTACTAGGGGAAAAAAGCAAATTTATATTCAAAAGACATGAATTTACTTCCTGATGCTAGTTTTGTGATTGAAGAAGCCATTTAAACCTCTATAAATTAATTTGCATTAACATTGAATCTCAATCACATATTAGATAGGGAAATGTATTGTTAAAACTTTAGAGTAAAATAAAATAAAATAACTTTAGCCATTAGAAAATGATTTTCAAGTATAAGTTGGAAGACCTCTAAATTAAAGTTTTCTTTTCTGTGAAACAAACATAGTAATATCCACCTCATGGTGTTTTGGGGAGGACTAGATGAGATGAAGTGAAAGAATTTTAAAGGGAAATTTGATACACAAACTACAGGACCTTATTATGATACTATAATTTTGTTTTCCAGAAGCATTAAAAAAAAAACCCACCTTATTCTGGAAATAAGGATTCTATTCTGGAAATATTATCAAATCAGTAGAGATGTTTTGATCATCTGCCCTCTTTTCCTGGTTTGGAGAGTTTTATGAGGATAATAGCGTATCTTGATGCATGATGCTAAAAAAAATAATTCAAGAATTTTGAGTAGTTGACTTTAAATGGGCTATAAGATGAAATAAAATGTAGTGTAGTTGTTTGATTACCTAATACAATTTCTAACCATTTAATTTATTAGTCCTTTTCTCACAGATCTACTTAAGCGTTAGTTTCCATACCAGTTCCTAATGTCCACATGAGAAGAAAAAAAAAAAGTAAAAACAAAACTTAATACTTTGGGGAAAAGTCAATCACTTTTGGGAGGGAGGGGAGGAGGATATGTAAAAGTAAAGCAACTGAGTTTCCTTCCAGGCCCCTAAGCTAACTGGGGTCAAATAGTTGACTTTGGCCTCTGTCACCATAATTGGCTTGTAATTCCCTTTGAACTTCCATTTCTTCCTTTGGTGCTCCCTGCAAGGGAACACATCACACTCTGGGGGCTGTTTTATTTTTCGAACTTGCCTTGAAGTCAACTACATGCAAAGGCAACAGAATTTCCCGTGGTGACCTTGGACTTCCTTACTGATATTCACATCGGGATTTTATCCAGAATATTCCAAAAAGTGAGAAGAGCTTTTAGGTTTTTCCTTGGATTTTTCCTCACAGCAATGCTCTACAATTGTGAAGAGTAAATTTAATGTTCTTCTTTAGATAGAGTCCCAAAGTGTAAAAGAGAAAATTCAGTCTCCTTTATAACTTGGAGTCAATATACCTTTTAGTATTCTCTTGCCACTCTCTCATACACACTCCACAGTTTCCCCATGCAGAACTATCTGCTTTACCTGCTTATACCATGCTATTGCTTTCATGGTTGTTTCAGGATAAGCTCTCCACTTGGAATGCCTTTTCTTCTCTTTTCTCTGCAGAACAAATGTCTGTTCTTCCTCTCTCTGTTCTTAAGCCCCCCTCCACTTCCCTTTATAAAGTCTTCCTAACTTATCTTAAGATAGAATCAGTTATAAGCATGGTACAAAAATTATATAAGCTTTTGTTAGAGGAATTACCACAATATCTATTAATTTATGATTAATTTTCCTATTTTACACAATAAAATGTAAGCATCTTGAAGACTGAACTCCACTTCATTAATTCTTAACTCTTTTTCTTCAGGGATTGGCTTGGCACCAGAGCTGGACTAGATATTTTCTAAATATTAAATGATGATGTTTTAAAATTTATACTGAATTTGTCAAAAAAAAATACATTCTTTGCTAGCAATATAAAAAAGGCACTACCCTTCCTCTGTAGAGCATATGGGATCACATATATAAACAGATTTTGAAAATCATAAGGCATTGCACAAATGACAGGTGTTTTAGGTTGACTTGATTCATTTATTTGTTGAGAGACAGTGAACTTTGTGGTTAAGAACTCTCTGCTGACTGCCTGGGTTACAATCTTGGCTGCACCATTTACTAACTATGAACTCTTGGGCAAGATAGTTAAAATCTCTATACCTGTTTCCTTGACTGTAAAATAGCAACTTTGCTAGTTGCTAGTGTGGATGTAGATAAAAAGACAAGAAAATTTAATATTTGAATTACAAATCTATCTCCTTAGGGTTGTTATGAGGATCTAAATAGGTTAACACATGCAAAATACTAAAACAGGCCTGGCACAAAACTACTTCAACAAGCTTGGCACATATAAACGTAGACAATTGGTAAGTAGTTGATGATGTGGAGTATTCATTAACAAAAAATATGTATCAAGTGTCCACTATGTGATAGGCACAATTCTATGTAAAACCAAGTCAAACAAAATGTGACTTAAGTACTATGGAGAAAATTAGAGTAGGGAAGGAGAAGAAGGAAAGGATTGGCACTTTAACAGGGTATTCAAGGAAAACCTCTGTGAAAATAAGTATAGCTGAGGAAAGATTGTTCCAAATGGGGACTAGTCAAGGCACAGGCCTCAGGCAGGAGCACAGGTGGACTATTTGAGAAAGGGCTATGGCTAGCATGGCTGGGAAGGAGCATGCCAGAGAGGACTAATAAAGGATTAGGTCACAGAGGCCCAAAGGCTGGATCCTGATGGAAATGGAAGATCTTGCCTTTTATACTGGCTGGCAGTTTTTGAGTAGAGGAGAATGTGACCATTTAGCTTTAACAGGCTCACAACAGATTTAAGGACAGGTAGCTATTGGAGCAGGAAAACTAGATATGAGGCTATGGTAATAATCCAGACTCTGGTGCTAATAATTATTTTCTGCTGTTTTAGAACAAAAATGTCTAATAAACAAACATCATATGTGCATTTATTAGTAATTATTAACTTTTTTTGCTATTTTCTCACTTGAGACAATATATCAGAATCCAGTTTAATTATTAAAGTCCTTATTCATTTTATTTCTAGTCTTAATGATTAAGACTTATTTAAAGGTATTTCACATTTTATGATACCTTACTATAATATTCTACATGAAACTTAAATAAGAACTAAATGCTGTTAATAGCTATCATATCACCCCACTTCTTTGTACTTGCCTGTGCATTTAGTCATCAAATACCAGGTATGTTTTGAATGACTTAGGGTAACTTTAGATTTTACTAGAAGTAGAGGTCAGAATAGAAATTTTTTTTTTATGTGATTCATATATCTTTTATCTTTTCTATTTTGTATTTCCTTTGATAAGGTAACTCATTTCTTCTTATACAGTAAAGCTATCACCTTTGAATATCTTTTATTCATTTTTCTCTTTTATTCACACTCTCTCATGTTACCTGCCTCATCCTTTTCTTTCCTTTTCTCTACCTCCTTCAAATTGACTGTTCCCCATCCCTGAATGTAACTATTAATAATACTTACTATTTTTATTTTTTCAAAATATTTTTATAATTTTCTACATGGGCATGTTATCATTCTTTATATTCATATTTTACATTTTTACTTCCTGAAACTAGCTTAGATGTCAAGTACCAAAATAATTTCTTGATAAGTTCTATATAAATATTAACAAGTAGATTTTTATGTCCTCAATGCATACTGTTCAGTAACAATGTATGTTAAATGATGGTTACTCTGCTGAAGTGTTGACCTCTCAAATGATTGGTGAAAAATAACTTTCAATGCACTTTGTACATCACTGTTTATTTGGACTGTGAATTCTAGTTCAATCATGAGATATGTTTATTTCCCCACCCATTAGTATATATCGTTATGCTAAAATACTTCATTACTATTTTTTTTTTTTAATACTGAGCTGCTGAATAGAGGGGAAAAAAGAAAAGATATGTACACTTATCGTTAAAAAGCCTCTGGAAAGTTCACATGCAGATAAAAATTTTTTTAAAAAGTCAGCATCAGTTGACTCAATTTTACGAACTGAAATTGAGAAATCACAGTTGACAAATTCTGAGACAGATATTTACAAAAGCCAGCTGGGGTTGGGTTAATGTCTAACCAGGATGCAAGAGGGATGCTCACAACATTTTGCTAACTTTCATCCCTTATAACCACAAACAGCAGCATCTCAAGTAATTGTATAGATTGGGGCTGGGTTCAGATGCCTAAAGTCCTGAGTAGCAATTACAGCAACTGAAGTACAACATGCTGTCATAGAGTGATCTCCTTGGTTGCACAGAGAGAATCCTGTAAGAATCCAATTAGGTATATGATTTTCAAAGAAGGAATTGAAGGTTGAAAATAGAAGAATAAACAGGCTGATAAAGAACCACTCTCAGTGTGGTCAAGATATAGTCAGTTCATCTGCATTTCCAAATAGATACATTTGTTTACTTGCTTTTGCACAATAATGCCTTGAAAATCTTATTTCAGGTTCAACATATCTTATGTCCACCTGAGGGAAGGCTACTCTTATGTTTAATTTCCCAATTCAAAATAACTGCTCTAAAATGAAGAATTTGACAAAGGTTCTTCAATTACAAATGATTTTATGTTTTCCAATATGTTTGATGTAGTTATAAAAATATTTGGCAGGGAGGTTGTGAAATTTGAAACCAGTTAGGGTAATATTAGTTGTTTATTTTCACAGCACAGATACAATATGCCAATGGCTCTGTTAATTTCTAGTGCTATTTCTGGTTCCCATCACTTTAGATAAAGCAGCAGTCAAATTTCAATAAGGTTGTTGAGTGGCTTCAGGCAAGCATTTTTTCATTAAAATATTCTCTATCAGTGTGTTTATGTGTATGAGAGTAGATGGGTAGGTAGTGGTTAAGTCATCTAAAACCTAAACCAAACAAATAAAGAAATAAAGCATTCCAAAACAATAAAACCCCAAAGTACTGACAATTCCCTGCAACAATGTGGAACATTTTCTCTGAATGAGAAAGGCAGACATTTTTACTTTACACCAGAGAATTTCATCTTCTCTTATATCCAGAATTACTTATCTGGGACCTTAAAGCAATTACTGAACATTTATAAATATATATTGTTTGCCAAGACTTCACTTTAGAGACATATTTCAAATGTTCCTGCGAGTCCTTCCTCTGGATATCCCACTAGAATTCCAAACTTAGTCTGTCGAAAATGGAACCACTCTTTTATGCCCCAAATCAGATTCTTCTACATTGTTTCCTCTCTCAATTATGGTACTACCAGTCATCCAAGTCAGAATACTTAGTATCTTTGGTTCAGACACTACATCACTCTCTGCATCCGATTGATCACCAAGTCCTATAGATGCTTACTTGTACTGTCTCTGAAAATTGTCCATTCTTCTGCATTGTTTTTATTTTCCTGTTCACAGTATTCAATTATAGACAAATGTTTCTTCTTTTTTGAATACCTTCCATGTGTCAAGCATAATGGAGGGCCCTGGGGATACATGACGAAGAAGACAAAGTCTGGAATTACCCACCTGAGCAAAAAATTTTAATCATTCCCTTTCAAACAGATATCTTATTGTGGAGATCACTGTAAAATATGGATTCATTACTCTCTGGTTTGAAATCATCTCTAAGATAACACCTAGTCTCTACAGAAAGCTCCATATGATGAGGTTCCTGCCCACATTTCTAGTCTCACATCCCATCATTGACCTCTCCTCTACTCATAATTTATGTTCCAACCATACTGAAATGGCTTCATACTTTTCACACATCCTTGCATTTTCACAATGATGTTCATTTATGGAATATTCTTTCTTGATACCTTCATTTAAAACTTCAATCATGCTGCTTGAATCTACTGTGCAATGGGAAATAAAAGGAGTGACAACAAACTGTCTTATTCTTTTCTTTAAAGATAATCTTCCATAGTGGCTGCACTAACTTACATTCTCACCAACAGTGCATGAGGCTTGCCTTTTTCCACATTCTCTCCAACACTTGTTATTTCTTGCCTTTTTGATAATAGCCATTCTACTAGGTGCGAGGTGGTATTTCATTGTGTTTTTAATTTGCATTTTCTTAATAACAAGTGATGTGGAACTTCTTTTCATATGTCTGTTTGCCACATGTATGTTGTCCTTGGAAAAGTATCTGTTTAGGTTATCTGCCCAAATAGTTGTTGTTGTTGAGTTATGTGAGTTCTTCTTATGTTTTGAATATTAACCTCTTATCGAAAGTAACATTTGCAAATATTTTCTCTCATTTGGTTGGTTGCCTTTTGGTTTTACTGATGGTTTCTTTTGCTGTGCTGAAGCTTTTTAGGTTGATGTAGTCCCATTTATTTATTTTTGCTTTGTTTCCCTTGACTTTGGGAGTTAAGTTCACAAAAACACTTCTAAGACCAAAGTCTGTAAGTTTCGTGCCCTTGCTTTCTTCTAGTTATTTTATTATTTCGAGTCTTATGTTTAAGACTTAATCTATTTGAATTAATTTGTGTGTAGTGTGTAAGATAAGAGTCTAGTTTTATAATTTTGCATATGGCTGTCCAGTTTTCCCACGCCATTTATTGAAGAGACTTTCTTTACACCAGTGTATGTATATTCTGTTTACTGATGGATTACAGGATAAAGAAGATGTAGTATATAATGGAATACTATTATTCAGCCATGAAAAAGGTAAAATATTGCCATTTTTTGACAACATGGATAAATCTTGAGAGTACTATGCTAAGTGAAATAAGTCAAATGGAAAAGGACAAAAACCATTCATATGTGGAATATCAAACAAAAAGTAACAAATGAGCTAATAAAACAAACAAAAACAAACTCGTCGATACAGATAACAGAATGGTGATTTCAAGAGAGAAAACAGGGTAGATGGAGGGTGAAGTGGGTAAAGAAGATCAAATATATGGTAATTGGAAGGAAAATAGACATTGAATGGTGAACATGCAATAGATTATACAGATAATGAATTATACTCTTGTATGCCTGAAAATTATATAATGTTATTAATTAGTGTTAACTCAATAAATTTAATAAAGATAAAAATATAGAGAGAATGTTCCCAATATATTATCATCGAGCGTAAATTTTGCCATAGATTTTTAGGTGGTTACCTTTTTAACCCTGCTTACTAATTATTAAATGTAATGTATAGGTGCCAAATTTTTCCTAAATCTATTGAAGTAATTTTCTTTCCTTTTAAGATATATTAATGTGATAATTCATTAATTATTTTTAAGTAATAAAATCATTTTTCTATTAGTGGGATAAAACTAATTGAGATATGGCATATTACTTTTTATATTCATGGTTTGATTTAGTTTGCTAAAATTAGATTTAGGATACTGGCATCCTTGTCAATTAGTGAGATTGGTCTATTTTCATCTTATAGCTCTCTAGTTTGGTATCAAGATCATTTTATTGTTTATATTATAGTAACTTTATAAAATGATTGAGGAAAATTTCTTTAATTTTAATGAACTGAAATGGGTTTATAGAATTGGGATTATCTATTTCAATGTTTGGTGGAACTTACCTCTATACCTTTTTAGGCATAGAATTTTCTTCTGGGGGGAAATTTGATGCGACTGATATAGTTTTTAAATTGCTTCATCTGAAGTATAAGGATTAAATTGTATTTTTTTATTTAGAAAATTGTTCATTCATCTAAGTTAATTTATTGACCTATAATTGACATATAACATTATATTAGTTTCAGGTATACAACATAACAATTCAATATGTGTATATATTGCAAAATGATCACTACGATGGTCTAGATAACATTCATCACCATTCAGTTACAATTTTTTTTCTTGTCATGAGAAATTTTATGGTATAGCCTTAGCAACTTTCAAATACACCGTACAATATTATTAACTATAGTCACCACATTGTAGGTTGCATAACTAGGACCTATTTTTAAATTTTTAAAAAATTACAGTTAACACACAACATTACTCCCAATTCCCCTTCTCATCTAGTAACTATCAAAATGTTTTTCATATTTATGAATTTGCTTTGGTTTTATTTGTTCATTTATTTTCTTCTTCCAGTTCCATATATAAGTGAAATCACATAGTATTTGCTTTCTATGTTGGACTTATTCCACTCAGAACACTACCCATGTTGTTGCACATGTCAAGATTTCATTCCCTTGTATTGTCAAGTAATATTTCATTGTACATATGTACCACCTCTTATTTATCCATTTATCTGTTGATGAACCTGTTGTCCCATATCTTGGCTATAGTAAATAATGCTGCAATGAAAATATAAATGCACATATCTTATCAAGTTGATGTTTTTGATTTCTTTGGATAAACCTAAAAGTGGGATTACTGGGTCTTTCTTTGTCTCTTGTTACAGCTTTTGTTTGAAAGTCTGTTTTGTCTGGTATAAGTATCGTTATCCTAGCTTTTTACATTTGTTTCCATTTTTATGAAATACTTTTCCATCCCTTTCCTTTCAAACAGTATATGTCTTTTGATCTGAAGTGAATCTCTTGTAGGTAGCATATGTAAGGGTCTTGTTTTCTTATCCATTCAGGCACCTTATCTCTTTTGATTGGAGCATTTAATCCATTTACATTTAAAGTAATTATTGATAGATATATGTAGTCATTGTCATTTTATTATTCATATTTTTAATCTTTTTTCTTTCTTCTTCTTAAAGAAGACCCCCTAACATTTCTCATAATACTGCTTTGGTGATGATGGACTCCTTTAGCTTTTACTTGTCTGGGAAGATCTTTATCTGTCTCTTAATTCTAAATGAGAGCTCTGCTGGGTAGAGTAATCTTGGTCGTAGGTCTTTGCTTTTCATCACTTTGGCTATTTCTTGTCAATCTCTTCTAGCCAGCAAAGTTTCTGTTGAGAAATTGGCTGACAGTCTTATGTAAACTCCCTTGAAGGTAACTAATTGATTTTCTCTTTCTACTTTTAAAATTCTTTCTTTGTCTTTAACCTTAGACATTTAAATTGTGTTGTGTCCTGGTGTAGGCTTCTTTGAATTCATCTTGTTTGTAAGGGATAATAATTTAGATAACGCTAAATTATTTTCCAAATTTCTTTAATCAATTTACATTTCTTCAAACAGTATATAATTTTCCAGGTTGTTCCTCATTCTCACCAAGACTTGATATTATTAACCTTTAAATTATTGTCAGTCTCCTCTGGAGAAGAATTCTTATTTTTATTTTAATTTGGATTTCTCTGATGACTCCTGACATAAAGAATTTTTATATGTTTATAAAAGTTATTATTTTTTCTTTTATGTGAAATATCTTTTACTCACTTTTATCAATTTCTTTCTTACTAATTTATACTGATGTAAAGCATATTTTCTGGATAGTAAAGTTTCATATGTTATAAGTTTTGAAAAGGGATTCTCTCATTTTTTAGCTTCTTTACACTCTCTTTATGGTGTCTTTTAAATAAGCATAAATCAATTTTAATGGGATCAAATTTATTAATAATTTCTTTTAGGGTTCGTAGTTTTTGTATCCCCATCCAGAAGTCAGATCAATACTATTATATGTTATCTTCTAAACATATTATAATTTTAATTTTCAGATTTATGTTTCTTGTCTCATGAAAATATTTCTAATTTGGTACTTGCCTTAAAATTAGTAAGCATAGTTAATTTATAAATTTTTTCTAGTGATTCCAGCATTATCAGTTTTTGTTGCCTGCTGTCTTTGCTTTTTTTCTCACTTATTATACTTGTGTCTTTGTTATCCATAACTCAAGTTGCTTTTTTTTTTTAAATAACATTTTATTGTAGGAGTTGTTGAAGACCTAGGAACAAGATGTCCTTTTTAGGACTGGCTAGTTTGTTTTTTTTGGACTGGCTGGCTTGTGGTTGTAAACGATCAAGGATATTTTCCACTTTGCCTCAGCACCAAAGTTACTTTCTTGGATGTCAGCTATAGGTAAAGGTTTATTCTGGATAATTGACACTCATAAAGAGAATTTATTCCTTTAGGCTCCAACTTTATGGGGGGGGGGGGAGGGTTTCCTATTACACCTCCCCATCTGAGACTGTGCCATAATTTTTTCTCATTAATAAAGTGGAAATAATATTAATAGCCCTGAAAGTATTGGGTTTTGTTGAAAATTATAAAAGTTAATAAATGCAATGTGTTCAGAACAATGACTGACATTTATGAAACACTATATATTTAATATTATATTTATTTATTTATTATTTTTTAGTGTGTCCTAGGTTTTGTGTTATGTTTCCTGGCCGGTGAAACCACAAAAATGTCTAGGTGAACAAAAGCCCACAGGGAAAAAGTGAGTTAGGCTTGCTTTTCTCTGCATGTTTTGGCCTGATGATTCCTTGTTAGAATTTTAAGAAATAAAATGACCTATCTGTTATCTATCTATGATCCTCTATCTGTGTGCATAGTTACTTTTTAGTTATGTTCAAAAGAGTATTAAGTCTGCCATATAACCTTAAACAGGATTATTTTTTATTTTTGCTTTTTTCCCCTTTCCTCATGCTTTCTTTGATTCATTGTATTATCTTCTAATTCTTTATTTATACCTTTTGAGCTTTTCATCTTTTCTAAGTGTTAAATCTGTAAATTCTTCACTATGTACCACTGTAGTAGTATTTTGAAAACTTAATGCTTTTATCACTATTTACTTATACTTTTTCTATTTTGTTATGATTTATTCTTGATCCCTCTATGATCTAGAAGTATATTTTTAAATTCTAAAATGTATTTTTTATTTGTTATATTTTTGTTATGTATTTCTGTTTTAATTGAATTTGTCTAGAGATGTGCTCTGTATTCTTTGATATTTATGGATGCCTGATAAGTTTTTCTTTTCCTTTTCTTTATAACTTTTTAATGTCTTTACATCTTTATATTTAAACACATTTACATTTATTTTATAAGTTATATATAGCATATTTAACTATATTTAATCTAATAATCTTTTTATATTTAATCTAATGATCTTTTTTAAATAGTAAGTTTTATCTATTAATATTCATTGTTATTATTTATATATGGTTTTATCTCTACCATTTTTAGAAGTTTTCTATTTAACTTACTTTTTCTATGCTTCTTTTCCTCTTCATTTCCTATTATTAGATTTTTTCTTTATTTCTTTTTCCATTTTAATACTTACACTTAGAATTTAACCTAAATACTTAAAATCTAATTTAGTATCACTTCCCTTCTTTTAAAAAACAGTTTTTAGAAACCCCAAATTCTGAGTCTCTCTCTTTTATTAAATATGTTATTGTTTTCCAATATTTTATCTATACTTCATTCTTAATCCTCAAAATAGAGTTTATTGTTATTATTTTATCAATCAATACTCGTGTAGCTTTTACCACAAATTTGATAGTTCCTTTAGCTAAACCTGAAGTTGTTTGGCCTATGTTTTTGAATTCTTAAGAAAGCCTTTTTTTAGAAGCTGGAGCCCAGGTTGAGGGAAACAAATTTCCTTCCTGCCTCTCTGTGTAGATAGACTTCTCATTCATTCATTCATTCATTCACGCATTTTTAGTTTTCACTGGCCTATAGCTTTTGGAGAGGCCTAGCTTATAAGGAAGTTTTGCTTCAATTCCCTACATTCTTTAGATTAAGGTTTTACCTTCTCCCTAAGTCTTTTCTTGCTGAGAACAATCCCTTTCCAGGATATTTCCAGAATTAATTTGTTCTCATTTCTCTGCAGTTTACTTTTCTTCTTAATATCAGTTTCTGGGGATTTCCTTTACTTTCTTGGAGATCAATCATTCCTTTAAGAGAAATAAATTTATACCTTTTCAGATTTCTATATGTTTCATTGTTTGAGGATTTTCAGGTTATTTAGTCTACCATATGGCTGTTAACAAATAAACTAAACTGAGGAAGTAAGAAAGTAAAAGGATTAAGTTTTTTCTTGTTTTATTTTCTATCTCAATATTGAGATGGTAAATTGTTTAAGCAAATCATCCTAAATCACTTAAGTTGTAGCTCTAATAAAATAATGCATAGAACACTGCATCCAATGTGAATCATATCTCAGGTTTGAGACATCAAAGTATCAAAATATCTCAAATGTCAGAATTTTATTTCTTTTATTGACTCATTTTTAAATGTTAGACCTACATAGTAATTTTTACTAACTTAGCTCTGATTAAAATAGTGAACTTAAAACAACTTGTGTACTTCATTGATTCACTTTTTGTTATCTCATATCCTTTAAAAAATATATTTCAAATCAAAAATATATTTCAGAAGCTGCATTGGTTAGGTAGGTAATCAATTAATACTTATTGAGTCTGATAATTTAAAGAGATGTGAGAATATAATTATTCTGATTGTAATCGAAGATAAATATAAGTTATAAAAACACATTTTAGAGAAACTAAGCTAAAGTTAAAACTGACAGTTCTCAAAGGGACCATAAACATTTGTATTTAATTTCTATTCCTGACGCTTGATATTAAAAATACAAATATTTCAGAACATCAATGTAATTTTTTTCTACGGCAATGTTTATTTCGGCATTTAATGATTTTTCATTTTAAGTTATTTATAAAACAAAAAAATTCTAAAACTTATTAATACTTAAAATGAAACAAGAAGCAAATGTAATAACAATGTATCTATATCAGATGGGCCCATAATAAATGCAATTTAAATAAAAATCTCAATGTGAAATATATTTCAAAGCTTCCAATTTTTGTCTCTTTAAAAATGTCTTCACAGTAATTGTCAATTGCCAATTTTTTTGCATTGTTTGTTTGTTGAGTAAGAGCCTCTGATTTGACATTAAACCTTCTGTTTTTGAGTCAAAAAAACCCTAACCACATCAAATACTTTAACACGCACCTTTACTATCTGCAAAGCTCTTTTCTACAGAGCAGAGATTCTCCATCTGATTTTTCACTAAAATCACATAAGGAGCTTAAAAATACTAATTCCAAAGATCCAACTTGTTTCAATTAAATTGACTTTTATTCTCATTAAAGTTCTGTTTATAATGCACACTGAATTGGCAAGATTTTTTTTAAAATAATGATTAATGTCTGAAAGAAAATAAAAGTGAAACATTTAACTTGAGTTAGATGTGTTTACTGTAATGGGGCTAGCACTGAGCATGATGCCTGGTGTAGGTGAAGGTAGTTCAAGTGCATAGACTAAGTCAAGGTGGAATAGTGAAGCCATTATTTACAATTTGAGTGGTATGCTGTTTTAAAACAGCAATTCACTATGAAAGTAGTTTAATTTATCATTTTCTTGTCCCCCTCTCCTTCCTTTTGATTAAAAAAGGAAAAGATTGAGATATATGTTTTCCAAACAGGGGTAGTCAGTAGACCAACCGTAAGTGGATTTGTTACAGTTCTTATAAGGTTTAGTTTTATTTTTTAATTTATTTAATGAGGAGAGGAAATTTTTTAGATTGAAAATAGAAAAGCCTAAGAAGATATTCTAAATAAAGTGTTATCAGGTCCTGGGTAGATAAGAGAGATAAAGAGAAAAGTGTATAATATAGTAAACCATTTAGATGCAAGAATAAATTAATATTTAAGATTAAACATACAATAAAAGTGAAATTTTTACAAAAATAAAATAAAGAAGGAAAATTGCTTATCACTTAGCATTTCGTTTCTTCACCATTTGAAAGTATGCTCACATTATTGGATTGTTCCTGGATAAGACAATTTGAGTTCTCGAAAAAAATAGGTATGTTAAAAAATGTTTATTCATTGTATTTTCTTTCTGAAATGTTTCTAACTTTTTTTTCCCCTGAGACCATCCTCATATTATTATAATATTTACGATGAACCTGAGATGTAGAGTTATGAAAACTTCTGTGCTTTTCTATTTTCTCCTGAGGCTAATATGATTTTTTAAAGACATAAAGCATCGATTCCTTCTTCTTCAAATATGGACCAGTAAGGCAATTCCTTGGCAATAACTCAACACACTTTACCTAGGGTGATTTTCTATATAAGATCTTGCAGAATTATGAACAATTACATTTTTTGGCTATGCTTTATGTTGGAGTGAAAAGATAGGGACTGTGACCATATATGTGAATTCCGAATGGTGCTATGTTATTGAAGAATCAAAAATGGTTTGATATATTGTCAAGGAGGTTTATCCCTTCCAAAATAATTTTTAATTGAAAACCCATTTGTGAAATTGTACTTTATTAGAAAAGTCCATTACTGTCTTACTGTACATTATCTGCTGGCTGCTTCTTCATATTTTAGGTATAGTCTCAAAGCCAGAAGACTTGCTTCACTAATTCCATTGTATTTAGTGATGATGGCAAAAGTTATGATCTTACTGGTCTGTAGCAAGATCTGCTGAAAGCCATTTTCTTCTTCTTGGTAACTGGTAACTGTCTCCAAAGGTCAAATTATGAATTGTCTATGTATTTATTTTCAAATTAAAATGTACTTTTAAGTTGGTGAGGAGTCAGAAAATTTTCCTTTTAAGCAAGCACCATACATGATACCCAGATGTCTAAAGCATAATTCACATCTCTAAGAATCTCATCATTTAGAAGTAGAGCCAGTGAAAATATTGATAAATCAGTGTGCTACAATGTGAGTGCAGAGGAAGCAGCCTCCGCTTGGGACTGTGAGGAAGACATCCTAACAGAGATGATATTTAAATTTCCTTGAGGTCTGAGTTTTTCAGATGGTTAGGGACTCAAGAATATTCCATACAAAAGTGAAAGTCTGGAGTATTCTGCAATAATGAGAAGCAGCCTGTTTTGGGATCATAAAGCAGATTGGGCAGTGTAGCCAGAAGTAAGGCATGACAGGAGTTTGGATTATTTGTTTCATGGAGGTAATGGTAATATCATCACATTTTGCCATTAAAAAATTAGACTGTAAACTATGGATTGATGATATGAGAGAATAGTTAGGCAGCCATTGTTATAATCCCAGATAAAGTTGATAAGGATGTAATCTAAGGCAATTGTCATGAGAACGCAGGGGCTATGGGTCCCAGGAGACACTGGTGAACAATTATATTTGGACAGTAGCAGTAGAAAAGGAAACCTGAATATGATGTTTTATTTGGGCAAATGTGTAAGTAAAGATTTCTTAATTAAAATAGAGAATATGTGAGCAACGTTATATGTTTTGGAATTCATAGAGGCAACTTTTCATCTTCCTATGTGAAAAAGAATGTGCTCTAAAGTCAGGATCTCTCAAAAAACTTGTTTTTAAGCAATTTTTTTTCACTAGATTAGCATGAGAGAAGAAATAGAAGCCATGTTCGAAAAGACATATAAAGACATAAAAAAGAGAAGACATGTTTAATTTCATTAAGTCTTACTCTAAGGATTCAGTGGTTTGGTAATTAAGGGAGGTACAGATAATACTATCCCACTATGAATAATATTTTCATTAAAAGTATATAAATTTAAGTAAGAATGTTATAGATACTTATTTGTTGAAGGGAGCACATTTTCAAACACTCTTCTCTGGGATCCTGTGTTAATTTGTAAATACTAATGTAGTCTTAATCACATTGTTATATTGAGGATATCAACTGAGTTTTATAGCTACATACCTACTATGTAATTAGAACATAATAGAGTGCCCACAATACTTTGTGAGTTGAAGTACCCATTAAGTAATTGATGTATTAATTACAAATCATTTAATCAATACTTTTAAAGATCTTTATTTCCCAATCAAAAAAATATTACATTGTCACTTTGTGAAATACTTATTTCATACTTGAAATGAAATAGTACATATATTATGAATACTTTAAAACTGTCCAGATGGGGGATATCCAATAAAGATGGTAGAATAGGTAAATGCTATATTTGCCTCCTCTCATGACTGCATCAAAATTGCAACTAAGTTTGCAATTTAGTTGTAACAACCATCATTAAAAATTGCCTGAAGTTTAGTTGAACAGAAGCTTTATAACTAAGTATACACAGAAGGGACAGAAACATGGAACGAGCTAATCCCATACCCATATATCACTGTTGAAAATCAGGAAGAATATCTTGGTTGCAGGGTTCCTCTGGGAGAAGCTAGGCGACCAGTCCATGCCTTGCTTCCTAGCCCAGGGTTCCAGTGTTAGGAAGAGGAGTCCTTACAAATTTGAATGTGAAAATCTGGGGAGATTATGGCTGAGCAGCGTGGAGGGCCACTGGAGTCCTCAGCACTCCCCTTGGACGGCTTGAGCATAAATTTATTTGCTGATTAACTTACTCTTTCTAGGCTCCAGTGCTGAGGCAGAGGCTCAAAGGGCACCAAGGATATACTGAGAGGAACTGAATTGTCTGGCTTGAGGGTGAGGGCTGAAGGGGCAGCTTTCTCCCCGACAGCAGTGCTAGCAGAGGGCATCATTCCTTTGTTGGGCCGTGCCTCAACCCAGTGTGCAGATACATACAGCCACCATATCTGCGTCTCTATCAACCTGGCTAACCACTGGTCATCTAGAGAAGGTGATTCCTTAAGACCTTGCCCCACCCAACTTGTGGGCCCATGCAAGCCATTTCCAGTGGCTTTTCCATTCAAATGACCTGGTTTGGCTCACTATGGACTTCTCTAAAATCTCTCAAAGAGTCACAAAACCTTAAAAAGCAGCATCTGGCCTCAGCATGCTTCATGCTTCCTGTGGAGCAGACTTAAGCTCAACACTATCAACAGTTAGCCTAGGTTCTTTGCTTGGCCTCTGAAGACATGTTTGCAGGGGTGACAGCCATCTACAGATTGCTAGTGGCTAATACCAGATGGCCCATAGCAGGGTCTGGTATGAGACTAAACTTGACCAGCAGGGGCACCCGTCACAGGAGACCCCAGGGCTGGCACACCCAATAGCTTGCTTGGACTGAGCAACTCCTAGGGTCACATAAAATGACGACTCATGCAAAGGGCAGACTGGGCAGGAACCAGAACCCTGCTAAATCAAATCCCGCTTTGTAAGGTCAGCCCCTACAAAACAGCTTCTCCACTGTAGTCAGTCCTAACAACCAATCAGCCCAAAGGTCAATCCTTTCCATCTATATGCAAACAGCAACCAAGGTTCAACAATAAGAAGAGAGCACACACAACCCATGCAAGGGACATACCTTGAGCACCTGCCTCAGATGACTAGTGGACCCTATAGGACACCTACTATACAAGGCGATTCTACTAAAACCAGGAGAAATAGCATCACTATCTAGAAACAAACACAGGGTGCAGCCAAAATAGGGAAACAAAGAAACACATCCCCAGCGAAAGAACAGAACAAAGCTCCAGGGGGAAAAAAAAAACTAAACAAAATAGAGACAAGCAAGCTATCAGATGCAGAGTTCAAAACACTGGTTATAAAAATGATTTCAGTGAGAACTTCAACAAAGAGATAGAAAACACAAAAATTAAGATGGAAAACATAAAAAGCAACCAGTCAGAAATGAAAAATATAATAACTGAAATGAAGAATACATTAGAGGGAGTCAACAGTAGATTAGGTGAAGTGAAGGATTAAATCTTCAATTTAGAAAATAAGGTAACAGAAAACACCCAATCATAACAGCAACAACAAAATAGAATCCCAAAATATGAGGATGATTTAAGGAACGTCTGGAACAACATCAAGCATAACAACATTCACATCATAAGGTAGCAGAAAGAGAAAAAGCAAGAAACTGAAAACTAATATCAAGAAACGGTTACTGAAAACTTCCCTATCCTGGTGAAAGAAATACACATACAAGCCCAAGGAGCTCAGAAAGTCCCAAATAGGTGAATCCAAAGTAGCCCACACCAAGACACATAATAATTAAAATGTCTAGGTTAAAGACAAAGAGACAACCTGAAAAGCAGAAAGAGAAAGGCAGTTACCTATAAGGAAGCTTCCATAAGATTGTCAGTCACTATCTCAACAGAAACTTCACAGGGCAGAGGGATTGGCAGGAAATATTTAAAGTAATGAAAAGCAAGGCTCTACAACCAAGATTACTCTACCCAGCAAAAGTATCATTTAGAATCAAAGGGCCGATAAAGAGCTTCCCAGACAAGAAAAAGCATAAGGAGTTCATCATTACCATACCAATATTACAAAAAAATATTAGAAAGACTTTTTTAAGAAGAAGAAAAAAAGAAAACAGAAAAAAATATGAAAAATAAAATAGCAATAAATACATATCTATCAATAATTACTTTACATATAAATGGGTTAAGAGCTCCAATTAAAAGATAGAGTAGCTGAATAAATAAGAAAACAAGATCCTTACATATGCTGCCTATAAGAAACTTGCTTCAGATCGAAAGACACACAGACTGAAAGTACAGAGATAGAAAAAGATATTTAATGAAAACAAAAACAAACAAAAACAGAAAGCTGGGGTAGCAGTACTTATATCAGGCAAAATAGACTTTGCAGAAAGATTATAACAAGAGACAAAGAAAGACCTAGTAATTCCACTTCTAGGTATTTATTCAAAGAAATCCAAAATGCTAATTCGATAAAACATATGTATTTATATGTTCATTGCATTATTTACAATAGAAGATATGGAAGCAACCTGGGCGTTCATCAATGGATGAATGGATAAAGAAGAGGTGGTAAATATACATAAAAGAATATTACTTGGCCATAAAAAAAATGAAGTTTTGCCACCTGCAACAACATGGATGGATGTGGAGGGTATTGTTCTCAGTAAGTCAGACAAAGACAAATTCCATATGATTTCACTTATATGTGGAAGCTAAAGAATAAAACAAACAAACAGAAATAAACATATATACTGAGAACATTTTGGTGATTACCATATGGTAGTGGGGTTTGGGGAAGAGGTGAAAAAGGGAAAAGAGTAAGAAGCACAAATTGGTACAAAATAGCCATAGAATGTAAATTATAGTGTAAGGAATATAGTCAATAATCTAATAACAATATATGGCTTCAGATGAGTACAGATTTATAGGGCTGATCATTTCATAAGTTATATAAAAGTCTAATCACTTTGTTGTGCACCTGAAACTAATATAATATTGTATGCAAACTGTAATTGAAAAATTAAAAAAAATATTATAAAAAATGCAAAAAAAACCTGTTCAGATGAAATTTTCAGACACATAACTGGTATTTATTACTGAGTAACTCTGTCTCATCACACTGTGTATTTCATTTAGAATGCATTTCATAATCTGTATTTATTTTTATTATTTTTATTTTATATATATTTTCTTATTAAAATGTAAGCTCTGCTAAAAAAAGGAGCCCATCTGTGTAATTTATCTCTATATCCTCAATGAATAGGATAGTACCTGGCTTATAATTAGCACTAGTATATGTATCTTGAATGAAAGAGTTAGTGAATTTTAAAAATCAAATTATATAGCTTTGTTAGGAAGAAACAGGTAAGTCCTTATTTGTAATAACAGTAGATAAAGAGAACTGTAGAGTTATTAAAATAAGATCTTATCTATTTCCTCCTTATAACAAAATAGTAGTATTTAGAAAATCATGGTTTGCAGGCACTATAATAGATATTTTAGTCTCATTTAACTTTTGCAATTATGCCAATGGTTTTTAAATTAGTATTATTTTATAGATGAAAAACCTGAGACTCAGATGGGTTACTTAACTTGCTCAAAGTCACACAGCTGAATCAGGGATTCAGTCAAAGCCTATAAAGTGCCTAAGCTGTGGTCTTTTCATTAAACCACAAAATAATAGTCTTCACTACAATTAAATTATTTTTTTCTAAGATTTAATGTATCACAAAATTTCAAAGATGTTTGCGAAGTAAATACATGTAATCCTAATGAAAATTAGAAAATGAAGATATTTTCACTTACCCTCAGAGCAGATGTGTTGAATGGTAAGATTTTCTTTGTTAGGTCTTTGGCCAAGTGTCTCAGGCTGAAATACATCCTAAATATGAATTGCTATGCTGTATAGTAAACCATCCCAGACCACAACAGGAAAAGCTGTTAGGTAATATACATGTAAATTATGAAAATAAGGGAAAATACAGCATTTTCTTCCACTATATTCCTATTCTTGACCCCAAAATATTGTGAAAAATTGTTCTCTTGAGACATAGGAGAGTAATAAAACTAAATGTTTTCCTTTTTGTTTTCTATTGAAACTTAACCTTTTGTTTTCTATGTGTACACAGAGGAATAAATGTCACATTGCCAGAAGTAGTCCAAAGATTTATATTATACTTCATACTTCAAATAAAGATATTTCCCTGTAGGCCAGTCTGTATGAGTTTTTCCAGTGAGCATAAGAAAATGAAAACTAAAACTAAGGTCAAAATTACCTTCCTGAAAAATGTATGCAATAAAAATGTTCTTTCTCGATAGACCTTACAAAAATATCAAGAGGGCTTTTTTTTTTATAAGTGAATAAAATGATATGAACTTTCATAGAGAATAATAAAGCTATCAATAGCCAAGAAAGTTATAAAAATGATAAAGAATAAGGGGAGTATTTTTAAAAATAAATTCAGAGTATTACTAAGCCACTCTAATTAAACCAATGGTATTCTATCGAAATAAGCAAGTATATCAATATAATGAAATAGAGAATCCAGAAATTTATCTTGGCATTAATAATAATTGAAATATGACAAAGCTAGACTTTCTACTGAGTGGAATGGCACAGACACAGATAATGTGGCAAAAGTGGCTTCCATGTGAAAAAGACATCTAAATCGTGCTCATTTCATACTATCACCAAAAATACATTCCAGATGGATTCACATAGGGAAAAAAGTTTGCAAAACAAGTGACAGTCAAAAGATTGAAATTTATACAATATAATTTTAAGAGTTTTGTAAAAGAGGTATAAACCAATAGGAAAATTGTCAAAGAATATAAAGAGGTAATTCAGAGAAAAGCAAATCTAAATGGCTTCTAAACATAAAAAAAAAATGGTTGACTTCACTACTAGTTAAGGAATACAAATTAAATTAATAATAAGATAGTCTTGAAAGTTCATTGACTGGAAAACACTATAATACCCATTGCTCATAATAATGCTGAAAAGTGTCAAAATGTACAAATTTTCAAGTTTTTTGAGGAGAGCAATTTGTCAATATATGTAAAAATGAAAAATACACATAGATCTTTTACCAAATGGCCTTAATACTAGTAATTTAATCTTCCAGAAATAGAAGAAACAAACATAAGAATCTATATGTTCAAAGGTGTTTCAACATTGTTAATATTAACATAATCTGTAAAATAAAGTCAATTCCCAGAATAAAGCAAGTAGCAAAAATTTGTAGAAAAATGAGGATAAATACATACTTTATATCTGCGTGAAAGTTTTTTGTGAATTTAAATATATGCAAATTTGTATATACATATACATATGTGTTTATATGAGCATTACAAAGGTAAAAACTAAAAAAGAATACGCACATGATATCAACATGTGTTGCTTGGATGGGATAGTTCATGTTTAAGGAAAGGGGAAGATAAAGAGGAAGAGGCAAAAATCCCCAATATATTTATTTTTTTTAATTTAAAATATCTCAGTCTATTTGATGTGATACAATTTAGTTAAAATTGCATATGTAAAAGGAATCATTTTTATTTCTCAGAGTCTGCAAAACAAAACAAAATCTTCTCCTATTTTAGATATACAAAAATCTGTTATAACTACTTTTTGTAAATGAAATGTGAACTTTGTTGAGTCACACCATCTGCCCAAATCTTCTTCTGGAATTAGAGTGGTTATTCACTCTATTCTTAAACATTTTAAAGAAATGTGGTCTTATTGGTTAAATAGAAAAAACAGGTGCACAGACTTTTCCAGCTAACATTGAAAACATGTTGGGTCATTTATCTGGCAGCAGCATGTTGAATGGGTATTCAGATATTATTACTATCATTATATAAGCTTGAAATAATCTTTAAAGTAAAGATGCTTTATGTCTTTACTTCTTGGAAAAATCATGATGGCAGTATGTCTTCTGAGTGTCAAGCCAGAGTTTTCCTTCCTGAATGTTCCATTTAGAGAGAACGTTTTGTATAGTTATAAAATTCTTCCTGTGGACAGGGAGGGCTACTCATTCTTTCTGATTAACTTAAATTTTAAAAGTCTTTGTAGAGCACTGTTTCTGATCAATCATATAATATTAATTAAAATTAATTAACTAAAATACGAATAGAATATTTTTTGAAGTCTTCTGAGTGAAATAATTTACACAAAAGACAGATGGCAATCTGCATCTCCATAACTTCAGGTCATGAAAATCAGTGAAAGTTGTAGTGGAGTGAGATGAAGGGTTGTGGGAGTTGTAAACATTCCTCTTAGAGTCCACACGTGAACTTACTCTGTGGTGGACTCACTCTCCCTGAGTTCCAACTCTGGGGCAGCTGCTTGAGGAGTGCCAGAGACATATGGAGAGGAACTGAATTGTCTGGTTTTAGGAGAAAAGCTTGAGTCTATTGTTCCTTTGTGGAGCTTTACCCCAATTGTGGTGTGCAGATGCAGGTGGCCAGCATATCTGAGCTCCAATAACCTGGCTAACACTGGTCGCTCTACCCTGGTGATTCCCTGAGACCCTGTCTTACAACTTGGAGGCCCACTCAAATTGCTTCCAGTGGTGTTTTCCATGAAAATGGCCTGTCTTGGCTCATTGTGAAGACTTTCCTAAAATTTCTCAAAGCCCAGCATGGGTGGGAGCCATCTGCAAATTGGATGGTGATTCTTGCCAAGTGGCCCTGGAAGTTCAGTCTGTAGCTGAACTTGGCCTGCAGCTGGTCCCTTCCTGGGAAGCTCTTGCTCCAGGACTCCTGGTGGCCCTCATTGACTAGAGCAGGAGCACTACCCTGGGATACATTTGAAGGACAGACTGAGCAGGCCAAGAGCCCTGCAAAAGTGAACCTTATTCTGTAGGATCGACCACTCACCAGATGATCCTCACCACACAGCCCAAGTGTCTATCCCTCCCATCAATATCCAAACAAAAACCAATACTCAACCAAAACAGGAAGGCACACACAAGGGAGGCACCTTGAGCACCTGGCTCAAGTAGTCAAGGAAGAGTGTGCTACTAAACTCCAAAGGACACCTACTACATAAAGCCACTCTACTAAGCCTGGGAGAACACAGCAGCCCTCTGTAATACAATAGAAACAATTACAGGGAAGCAGCCAAAATGGGTAGACAAAGAAACATTTCCCAAGTAAGTGAACAGAATAAGTTTCAGTAAAAACAAAGCAAAACGAAACAAAAACCAAACCAAACCAAACAAACAAACAAACTTAACAATAAGCAAGCTACCAGAGGTAGAATATAAGGATGGATATAAGGATGTTCAATAAACTTAGGGATAATGTAGATGAACTCAGTGAAAACGTTAATAAAGTAATAGGAAACATAAAAATGGAGATAAAAACCATAAAAAGAATGAGGTGGAAATAAAAAATATAATAACTGAAATGAAGAATACATTAGAAGGAATCAACAGTAGATTAGGTAAAGCAAAGGATTGAATCTGCAGTTTAGAAAATAATGTAGCAGAAAATACCCAATCATAACAGCAACAACAAAAAAGAATCCCTCAAAATGAGAATAGGGGCCTCTGGGAATGACATTAAGTGTAACAACATTCACATTATATGATACCAGTAAAAGAAGAGAGAGAGTAAGGAACTGAAAATCAATGTCAAGAAATAATTACTGAAAACTTCCCTATTCTGGCAAAGGAGTAGGTATAAAGGCTCAGGAAGCTTGGAGAGTCCCTAACAAGATGAACTCAAAGAAGTCCACATCAAGACACATAATAATTAAAATGCCTAAAAAAAATGCTAAGAGAGAACCTTAAGAGCAGAAAGAGAAAAGCAGTTAGTTACCCACAAGGAAGCTCCCATAAGACTGTCAGTTGATATCTCTTTCAAGAGAAACTTTGCAGGCCAGAGTTATTGGTAGAAAATATTCAAAGTGATGAAAAGCAAAGACTTACAACCAAGATTACTCTCCCCGGCAAAGTTATCCTTTAGAATTAAGGGACAGATAAAGAGCTTTCCAGAAAAGAAAAAGCAAAAAGAGTTCATCAACATCAAGCTAGTAGTATAGGAAATATTGGAGAGACTTCTTTAAGAAGAAAACAATATAATAAAAAATATGAATAATAAAATGGCAATAACTACATATCTATTGACAATTACTTTCAATGTAAATGGATTAAATGCTCCAATCAAAAGACCTAGGGTGCCTGAATGGATAAGAGAACAATGCTCTTATATATATTGCCTAGAGGAGAGTCAGTTCAGATCAAAAGACACAGACTATAGAGATGGGAAAAATGTTTCATGAAAATGGAAACAAAAAAAGCTGAGGTAGCAATACTTATACCAGACAAAATAGACTTTAAAACAAAGGCTGTAACAAGACACAAAGAAGGACCCAGGAATCCCACTTCTGGGTATTTATTCAAAGAAATTCAAAATAGTTCTTTGAAGAGACATGTGCATACATACATCCATTACAGCTTTATTTACAACAGCCAAGATGTAGAGTCAACCTGAGTGTCCGTCAATGGATGAGCAGATAAAGAAAAGGTGGTATACATATACAATGGGATATTACTCAGCCTAAAAAATGAATAAATAAATAAATAAATAAATAAAGAATGAAATCTTGTCATCTGCAATAAAATAACTTGAACTAGAGGTTATTGTGCTGAATGGAGTAAGACAACTACCATAAGATTTGACTTACATGTGGAATTTAAGGAACAAAATAAGAAAACGAAACAGATACGGAGGATATTTTGAGGGTTGCCATATGGGAGAGGGACTGAGGGTAGGTGAAAAAGGGAAAGGGATTAAAAAGTACAAATCGCTAGTTATAAAATAGACTTGAGGATGTAAAGTATAACATAAGGGATATAGTCAATAATATTATAATAACTATGTACAATGTCAGATAAGTACTAGATTTATCAGGGTTATCATTTTGTAAGTTAAATAAATATCTAATCACTATATCAAACACCTGAAACTAATATAATTTTGTATGCCAACTATAATTAAAAACTAAAAGATATTAATAAAATATTTCCTCTTCCATATGTAAATGTTATTATATATAAGAATTATATCTCACCAAACTCCATGTACTTAGAATCTTGTCCCTGCCTGTCACAGCCTGGCTGGGCAGTGGGCAAGAAGGCAGGCCTGCTACAAGTAACTGAGTGCTTTGTGTACCACAGCCCTTCTAAGGGAAAATGCCTGTCTGTGATATGAATGGGAACAAGGAAAAATGCCCAGATTTGGGTTGTTAAACTGGTGGGGTGAGCAATGTAGGCATGGTTGTTGGAGGAATGAAGATGGAAGTATGGGGGAACAGAGCAATGTAGACTTGCCTGCAAGGGTTAAAAAAACCTAAAGGAGTGTTGAAAGGGCCTGCTGAAAAATACACATGAGTTGGAATGGGACATGGTGTGAAGGTGGAAGCTGAGAGTAGAAGACACAGGGAATGAGGGAGTCAGGGAAAGAACAGGTCCTGAGGATGATGCTTAGAACACTCAAAGGCTGGGGGAGGGGAGACTTCATGGCCTGTCTGGCAACAAGCTCATACACAACAGCTGTGATTTCTTGAGAGCTGATCCTCCCTCCTAGGAATGTGAATTGGTCAACACACCTGAATCAGTCCGGGGGCCCAGGAAAGCTAAATAGATGTCAACTCGCCCCTACCCAGTGGTGTCTCCACTCTGGGCTTTCACCTGCCTTATACCTGTCCACTTCGAGATTGCAGAAGAGCCAAGCAAAGACAGGGCAAGGAAGAAAGAAAGACCTCCAGCGGGGAACGTGACTGGAGGAAACAGTGGCTCTTGCTCCCTTGTTTGTCAGGCCAGAGACTTGGAGCATAGACGTGTATATTAGAGCTTGAGACAGTCAGAAGGCTGGGAAATGGAACCCAAATGGCCAAGTAGCCTGCAGTTACCCCAGAGCCTGGCTAGGTGATGATTTCTCAGTTTGGAACACGGCAATGCTCCCAGACCCTCCAATGGCAGGACATTTGTAGGCCTGGCCCCAAGTTGAAAGAGAGTGCTTGGCTAGCTCTTCCCCAAGTCCTTCCTTGAGACTTGGTTTCTACACCTCTGATGGCATTGATAATGGGAGGACGGTGATAAGCCCTGTGACAGCACTTGAACACAGGACTCAGTTCAATAGACAAGATTTATGTGCGTGTCCTGACATTCAAATGTGTGCTCAGGATTCCTGCCTATAGCTGAGACTCGACGCATACCAGTCAGTGCTATGCCCACACCCCTGCCCACACTACAGAAACACTCCTCTGCAGCTGTAACCTTAGCCAGTGTGGAAGAAGAGGATGTGAACTCTCCACTGGTCCCAGTGTTCCTGGAGACCACATGAGATCGAAGGATCAAGATTTTCGCCTTGTTTTCTGACAGAGGGCAGGATGTTAGCCGCTAGCCGACTGGGAAGCCAGCCACAGCTGCATGGCATCGAAATCTATGTCCACTCAATTTGTGTCTACATGTGGAATTTATCTGCCTGAATGCCACAGGATGACTCTTTGGGCCCTTTGGCTTGTGCAGTTGCCAGTCCATATTCTGAAAGCGGGTGGTCCCCAAACAGCCCTGGGAATTTCGGGGCTGTGTTTTCCTGGTTCTCAGGCCACTGCCACTCACCTGATGAGCATTTTCCATTAACATGCTCTGAACCTGGCCCTTTCGACCAGTCCCCCAGTCCCCGATGGGAATGGAATGTTGTCGCTGAAAGCATCAGGGCCTTTTGCCTTCACCTCCATGAGGACCTGGGACAGATGGCAAGACCTTAAGAAGCAGAATGAGCAAAAGCAAATTCCCAGGCCCACACAACTCACCAGGGATGACCAGAGCCTCAAGGTGAAGGGAAGACAATGGCCCAAGTAATGTTTGAGCATCTTATTTATGAAAAGCATAGTGGTAGTTATCAAATATTACTGATCTCTTCTTGCTTTATCTGCCCAGAACAGTAACATTCTCCTGGAAACTATTCTTTTACAACCATATCATAGAAATCGAAGGGATCAGCTCTTCTCCTCTAACTATAGGTTGAGCATTGTAGCTGAGCCATCAAATGGTCTGGTCCGTAGTACTCCATCTACAGAGAATGTGATTCAAGATGGACCAATTTTTCTTCTACCCAAGGATTTTTCTGATTGGAGCTTGAAGGTAAGATCTATTTTGTCCCTGATGAATGCTAAAAAAATGTAAGTAGATATTTTTTCATGTCTATATTATAATTGCTCTCCCAGCTATTTGAAACTGGAAAAAATTAAAGTCTCTTAAAAAGGAGTAACAGTTATAAGGGGAGTTTTGATGTCGTCCAAATTCCAGCTTTCAGGGTCCGTTAGGCCAAGTCTACCTTATCGTCCCCATTGCTCTGATATTACTTAAACCAATTGGAGCTGAATTTGATATTGGAGCAAAAGTTCTGTCCTCAACTACCTTAAAGACTACTTAGAGAAACTATACAAAAGTTTGGAAAATTAAATAGAAAGCTAAGCCTAAAAGCAAAACATGAAAATGCGAGCATCTGTGATGACAGTAAACAGGAGAACAAGAGAATCTGTGATTAATTTCTAAACGAGAAATTGTGAACAACCAGTTTTATGAATTCAGAAGGTACAGACAACACGGTGGCTTGGTTGATCTGAAAAGAGTTCTTGGAGAGAAAGCATTAAGACTAAGTTAGACTTTGAAAAGCACTTTGAATCTTTTGAAAATATTTTGAATTTTTCTCTTAGGGTGATCCATGTCACCTTGTTAAAACATGTCTTAAACAGGAAATGAGAGGAGAGAACTTTTTTCAAGTGCTAGTATAGATGGGCATATAGCATAATTTTATTGCAGAAATAAGGTCCTATTTATCTTTTTCCTAGGTCATTTAATAAAAACAATAAAAAATTCTGGCACTTAGCAAAATTTAAAACTTTTAAGTTGATGGAAGATTAATGAAACATTATTAGAATTAAGTGAAGTTAAATTTTGGTCAGTGCTGCAGAAGCACTTTAGTTTTTTTAAATAATCAGTCCAATTTCCACTAATCCTTAAGAACATATATAACTTTTAATTACACTTGTGTCTTTGATGCCTCGTTTTAGTTTGAATACTGATCTTGACTCATGAAACTGTTGCATAATGTGAAAAGAATTGACAAAATGCCCCCAAAAGCCCTCTAGTTTTCCATAATCTGTTTCTTCTGAATTCCTTTTATTAAAACACGTATACCAGAGGTAGTACTTTTTGTAAATTATGAAATCCCATGTGTAAGACCATAATCTTGGTTACTTCATCAGTGAACTTAAGTAGTCCTAAGGAGCCTTTCATCATTATATTATTTTATCGTAAAGAAAGAGGAAAAAATAAATTTAATTTCCTAACACTGAGAATTTTCTTCATCAGACTTCTCCAAAGGAAATGCCATCAGTATCCTGAAAAATAGTTTTTTGGTTTTTGGTTTTTGGTTTTTTGTTTTTGTTTTGGTTTTGGTTTCTTTGGACTGATTAAATGTAACTGAGTAAAATGGTAGAACTGTAGAATGTTAGTACAGAAAAAAAATGTCCCTAACGTCGTTTAACCCAACATACCTTTTTAACAAGGCCAATGTTGAGATCCAGAGAAGCTGAGAGGTTTGCCATGGCTTGAGGATTGAGCTATGTATAGAATAGACTTCTTAATTCCCAGAGAAAGAATTTTTAGATGACAGCATGTTCCTTTCCTTGAAAAATATAGATATTGCTTACTTCAAAGTATTTCAGAGAAAACTTTTTCACATTTGTTTGTTTCCAACTGGCACAAATATCTTTAATTATTCAGAAGTTTGAAGTATCTTATGTTTTTGTTTTTTACTTTTGTATTATCTAAACTGTTCATATGCAATAAGAATAATCTTGGATGAAAATCTTTTAAAACTACAGTAAAATTCAGGAGTCGAGGAGAATATCTTAATAGACATAAAATCTAGAAGCCACAGCATAAAAAATAAAAATTTTAGGCAATATAAAGAATGTATGGGTAAAACTCAAAGTCAGTATTTAATAAATTTGGAAATTTTTTATAATATCAACTCATATTAGTTGATATTATATCTGGTCCTGATTGAATTAGATAGGGGTTACATTTCTGGCAAGATGTTGATCCTCTTGGGCTTTCTATCAGCTAGATTCTAAAAGCTTGTTAAGCCCATTACTGGCAGCTTCATAGGCTATTTACCCCATGATTATGTAAAAATAAAATTTTCTGAATGTCATGAAGTGAAAATTATTGGGAATCACTAATCTATAATGCACAAGGATCTCTTATGAACTATAATAAAAAAGTCAAACAGCCCAATAGAAAAAATGGGTATGAAAGACAATTCACAGAACTGCATATCCAAATTGCTAATGTAAAAAGACTCCATATTTCTTTAGTAACCGTGGAGATCCAAATTGAAGTAAAAGCTAGATATCTCTTTATATCCATAAAACTGGCAAAGATTTTAAAAAGTACGGTGAAATCTATTTGTGGTAGGAATGCAAACAGAAGAATATTCTCATTCATTGCTGATTGACAGGTAAAAAAATTTCAGCCTTTTTGGAAAAATAATCTGGCAATTTCTGTTGAGCTTTAAAAATATACATATCTTTGAGAAAACAATTCCACACTTGGAAATATTTTCAATAAAATAAAATCACCTGCAACGATTTGTATAAACACACACACATGCACACAAGGCTGCTTATTGCATTATTAATATTATTTTTCATAGTATTAAAAATCAGAAACCAAAGCGAACAGATAAATACATATTAATAAATACTATGTTCAGTATAAAAATAACCTGAAATATGATAAATCTTTTTGTAAAAGATAAATATCTAAGAAAAGACACTTTTAGAATGGGAAATTAGAGCTTTTATAAAATGCTAGCAATAAATCTACAGTAATATTGTTTTTTTCTGTGTCCTATCATATTGATTTTCTTATATCTATTGGAGTAACTTATAGATATAATATTTTATTTTGAATTATAACATTTAGGTAATTCTATTTTAGAAGATGGCATAACTCATCTTCTTTTTTGTCTAAAGATAACATATTCTTATCTTTGTCCAGATTATTTGGCCAAAGTTGATACCATGATTGATCTGTCTGAAATACTCAAGAAAGAGAGGTAAGGGCTAAACTTCTTGAATTTTCCTTTCATCTCTTCCTACAATCTCCTTTTAATATCTTTATTATGCTAACCATAGCCAGAACTGCAATCTGTAGGACTCCTTTCCTGAAATATAAATCAATCAGGCTAAGGGCAAACAATGGAATTGAGGGCAAATTGACCCTGATTGCATACCTTCTGAATTTGACAGTTTTCTTCACCTCTTTCATCATCTCCAAGACTTTTTTCTGATAATCTCCCAATTTAGATTTGTTATTTTATAAGTCTCTCTTCTTTACAGAAGCATTTATTTATTTATTTATTTATTTATTTATTTATTTATTTATTTATTTATTATTTTGGAAGTTTTGTTTTATAACTATCCTAAGCACAATCTTAAACTTAATGTAAATTTATGTTAATTTTATTACTCACCATCGTTTTCTATACCACTTCTTTGGCATTCTCACTTTACTACAGTTCTTATTTTTTGTTTTCTTACTTTCAAATGATTACTTAGGTAAGTGGCACATTCTTAAGACATTATACTATTCTTTCCTACCATTTTGTCTTTTATATAAAAAATGGAATTCCAAAGACAGATCAATTTTTTCTTTTAAGAGCTACTTTTTCTGCTTGAAAGTATGTAGGTTTATTTTTAAATTTATTGTTGAAATTAAAAACAAACAAAATGAAAACTTTAGACTGCCACTTAAAAAACTTTTTTGATCTAAGGCTTCAATTCTGTTTTCAGTTTAAGAATTTTTTGCTTTGATTATTGCTTCTCCTTGATCTCGATCCTTTTCCTATTTATCTTAAATAACCTATTCATTCAAATATTGTTAACTATAGATGAATTAACCTTAATCTGAACTCACCTTATATATATATTTTAGCTTCTGAAATTCCTGAAATGTATATGGCTTCATTTTGCTTGTTTTCAAGATGCAGGTACACTTTTTCCAGATATTTTTGTAATTGTCATTTCAGTGGGAATTAGAAAGAGAAGGGGTTAAACATCTGCACTAAATCACCATTACAAACAACATATGTATCTTAATAAAATTTAAATAATATTAAGTATACTCTTGTATACTTAATAGCTTTTTGAGCAAATGAGGAACTATCCTCTCCCTAAGGAGTTTCCAAGTGGTAGAAGATGGGGGAAAGACCTTACTTCATAAATTGAAAGAAGAGTGGATTCTAATTCATCTCTAGGCTCTTTGGTATCAGAGGTTTTGCAGGCTAAATTGGTGTGAATCATCCTACTCCATCAATTCATCTTGATTGCAATGTTCCATTAGTACGCTATGATATCAAGTTATGAGAGAACACTGTACAGTGGAATAGCTTTGCAGACTGATACATTACTGGCTCTATAAGTAAGTACTCTGATTTTCAGTTTCCTCATCTATAAAATGAAGATAATCATACTTATTGCATTAACAATTTATTTTATTTTTTTTTATCAAGTGGTTACAATGTGCTATAGAATCTGAGGGTATGAAGATGAATAATATCTAGTCTCTGCCTTCAGGGATTATGTAGGTAAAAGGTTTGTGAAGATTATGTAAGAATAATACATCTATTCATTTAATACATATTTGCAGAGAGCATAATTGTTATTAGGAAGTTTCTTGACACTAAGATACTAAGATGATCAAAATCTACCTTGTTTCTTATGGTGATTACATTTTAGTAGGAGACAAAGATAGATGATTAAAAATTATAATGTCAAAAATAATGTCAGACTGACTAATAAATTCCATGAAGATAAATAAAGCTGGATTGAAGACAAAGAATATATGAGTTTGAAGAGTATGAGAGGGAGTTAGATGAGATAGTCTAGGTGACCTTTCTGGGAAATGTCTGGCAGAAGGGCATTGATAAAAGAGGAACATATTTGGAGTGTTTGAGAAACAGCAACCTGGCAAGAATGGTCACACTTTGATGATTTGAGAGTGGGAGAGATGAGAATGTAGTAGGAGTTCTGGGCCTTGTTGCCATGCTAAGGAGTTGATATTTTATTCTATGTGTTATAATGGGAAAACATTGGAAGAATTTTCACAGAGAAGATGATTTGATTTGTATTTTCTAAAGCTTGGTCTTGCTCTTGAGTGAGGAAGCTTGTCGGGAGGTTTCAGTAGAAGCAGGGGAAGGAAGAGGTATATGGGAGCGAGGTGAAGGCTACCCTAGAGCTACAGAATACAATGCTGTGGCTTTGACTTGGCAGTAATGATGGAGTGAATGAGCCATCATCAGACAATATAGTGGTTAGCAGGAGCAAATTTTTAATAAACAATTCTATTATTATCATCAAGTTCATATTAATCAGGAATAAAGAAGCCATATGTTCATCCTGAGACAAAAAAAAAAGATAGGAACAATTTTCTCCTAAACCACATAAGACAAAAGTAGCAGGTATTAAAAATAGTTATGTAAGAGTCTTCATAGAGAGACCATAAAGTAACTTTTGTAAATTGATAAGAAAAAGAAACACTCAATGGAAAATGGAGTAAAGGAACTAAGTGGAAGAATGTATGGCTAATAAACATATGAAAATATTTTGCAACTCTATTGTATAATCAAGGAAATTAAAATTAAAACTACAAAAAGATAATATTATACCTGTCTGTTTGGCAGAAATTAAAAAGTTTGACACTAACAGGTATTGGCAAAGTATGGAGACATCAAATCTATATTGGTATATATTATATTGGAGATACTGCAGGTTTGGTCCCAAACTACTGCACTAAATCAAATATTGCTGGTGGAAAGTCTTGCCTTCAATTTGTAAAAAAAAAAAAAATGCAATATCCATGAGACACAATAAAGCGAAGAGAGATAAAACAAGATGTGCCTGTATCAGTATAAATGTTTGGAAGACAACATGGCATTATATAATAAATTTTAAATTATGGTTTCCCTATAACCTAGCCTTTCCAGTTATATACTCTAGATTAGTTGTTCTCTAAGTTCATTCCTGGACCTATAGCATCCACATCACTTGGGAATTTAGAAATGCAAAATCTTGGCCCCTCTGATGGTCAATTTTATGTTGTCAACCTGACTGGACAAAGGATGCCCAGATAGCTGGTAAATATTATTTGTGAGGGGGCTTCTGGAAGACATTAGAATTTTAGTCAATAGACTAAATAAAGAAGATCAGCCCTCACCAACGTGGATGGGCATCATCTGCTCTTTTGAGGGTCCTAACAGAACAAAATAGGGGAGGAAGGACAAATTCCCTTTCTCTCTTCTTGAGTTGGGACATCCATATCTTTCTCTCAGATGCTGGCTCATGATTCTGGTGCCTTTGGACTCTGGGACTTATCCCAGCATGCCCCTCCTCTTCTTCTCAGATCTTTGGCCTTGGAATAAATTATATCATTAGCTTTCCTGGTTCTTTAGCTTACAGACAACAGATTGAGGGATTTGGTTACCTGCACTATGGTATGAGCTAATTCTTTAATAAATCTCTTCTTATTTCCTCTCCTCTCCTCTTCTCTCTCTCTCTCAATTAAAAATGAAAAGCTCCAGTGAGTGACTGAAAATTACATCAGCATGTTCCCTGAGTTTTAATGAGGCAAGAAAGAGCTGTAATCCTTGAAAGAAAGGCAAGTGACAGAAGACATTATGTGAACAACATGCTCTCTACTTGGTAACACTACAGAAATATTGCCTACTTGTCATAGACTCTGAATTGCTATTTGCACAGGAAATAAGATTAAAATGCATGCTGGCCATCCACATTACACACATAAATTCATTTCAGTTCAAGATGACTAATTATTACAATAAAAAATTATTCTGTATATAAGCAGAGGAAATTTCTTCCTTCCATAATTAAATTTAAGCACTTAAAGATGGCAAGTTTCAATTACAAAAGGAAGAGTTAATCATTTCTGTCTCATTTGGAAGTATGCTATCATTTGAGTAGTATTTTATTTTGGCAACTAAACAAATAAAGATAGGTAGATGTGTACTGCATGGAGACAAACGGATTTGATGTGTAATATTTCAGAGTACTTTTAAGATGTGAGTTATTGCGCTAACTGCATAATGTGCTGTTTTGCCACAGTCTAAAATAGTTATCATCCCTACAGGATGCCAGTCAGGGACAAAAAAAAACTTTGCATTACTTTCAATTATGTGCTGAAAAAAATTTTTTTTAATAATAGGTAGGTATAACCCATGTGAATAAAAAAATGTAATAAATGCTTAAAAAGAAAAGCTGTTTCTGATATAATTTCTGTTGGCTTTTGCAGTTGGAAATATAGACTATGAATGTTCTTTTAAAAATTGTTTTAACGTTTTTAATAAGTTTATTTGAACAGCTGAAATGCAAAAGTAATTTAAGGATCTGGACCATTTGGGATATCTGAGGGTAGTCAGCGAACTTTTGAACAAATCTAGAAAGGGCATTGAAGCTGTGTTATATAAGAAGCCTGCTATTAAATGATTAAGCTTTTTAACAATGCTTTACTTTAAGATGAAGTAGTTTCTCAAGCCAAGCGAGGAGCTACACTGACATCTAATTATATTTCATTTCCAAACTAGCAAATAGTAAATATAAACCTAAAAGCTTTTAAGGATGATTTTCTAATGAAGCTATCACCTATTGTGAAACACATACACAAAAATACCAACATCTAGCTATATCTCAATACCAAATTAGCAATTATTAAAAATGATTTTGGAGAATAGAAGATCAAAAGTGCCACTCTTCTTATTTATTGCTGGTAATTACCTAAATTGGCACAAATTCAATCAAAATCAACTTGGTAAGAGAAAATAAAAGCTTTAAACATATTTATTTTTATTCTTCTAAAAATTTACCCAAAGGAAAAACTAAAGATTTAAAAAATACTTTTAGTCATAAAAAAGGCAGAAGAAATAAATTAAGAATTTAAACCAGAAAAATGCTTAAGCAAACTATTGCATAGCTCATTTGTGATGAAATATAAAGCCATATAGATGAAGTTTATGAAAAACTATATACTAACTTGAAAAAAATCTAAGTGATAAAAATGGCATTAAAAGATTTAAATAATACAGTCATGACTATTTAGTAAACCTTCTATAACTTCTCAAAATAATAATAAACAGGAAGGACTATCAATAAAAATTAACATAATAATAGTTGTTTCTAGATGATTAGTTTTCCAGCTTTTCTATAGCTTCTAAATTATCTACAATGGGAGTATACTTCTTATAACAAAAGAAATCTATTAAAATTTTAGAAAGATCCAAATCGACACTTTGTCAAAATGGCATAGAAATTTTCTAATTTTTTGATGTTGTATTGGGTATAATATTATTTTAAAATGATGAACCACATAGTATATTCAAAGAACAATATTTATTTTCTGTATTTAGATGATGCTTTTTTCCTATTGGATACCAAACTATTCTTTCCATGACACCTGTTAGTATTCATTTGACAGAAATGCAGAAATGATTAATGGTGGTCCTATGTGTAAACCATCTGGTTGACCTAGTGTACACCAGAAACTCAGGAGCTTCATGATGTGAGAATTTGTCTGTCAAATTACTAATGACTAGTATTTCAAGCTGTGGTGATATTTTATAATGTAGATTTTTGCTTTCATGTTCACGAAATGTTCTGGAACAGGTTTCAGATATTAGATTATTCTCACAGCTATGAATGTCAACTCAAATTCAAAGTTAAGAAATTGTTCTCTTTTATGTTCCAAATGATACTAAATATCATTTTGAGTGAACGTGGTGACCTACTTGTATCTATAGTTCTTGAAAGCTATGCTTCTTTGTTCTTGTTCTAATATTTCCTCTGTAACCAGGAAATGCTACCAGATTAATAAATTTTCTTTAAACTTTTTGATGAAGAAACACAAATAGTTATTCATGGAGGAGGGAGGAAAAAGAAAGTATTTCAGTAAGTACATTGCAGTAAAAGATAAACTTAAAGGATGACATTCCAATTATATGTAATTCGGAGACATTTCTTCTTAGCTTAGTGGAGGGGAGGGCAGGTAAACTAAGATTAAATAACAGTTCAAGTGTTGGTGTATTTAAAGAAAGACCAATAGGATTTATTTGAACTAAATTAGATTTGACTCTGGAATAGATTGAGGAAATACATATTGTTTTCAAAAACAAATGGTTTTGTAATTTAACTATGTGTGTGACGTGAAAATTGCAAACGGTAATAATATTTAACTAAGGTTAGTATTAAAATCAGCTTCAAAATCATGAAAATCTATCAAATAACCAGTGGTAGAAGGAGGCAGGATAAGAATTACAGAGAATTGTATTTTCTGTAGAATTATAGAGAAATACATTTGAGATTATAAATTGGAAGGCAACTGAGAGTTGAAGAAGATCTTTTCCAAGAGTAATCCTAGAAGTAGTACTGTTAAAATGGATAAGGAGCTCCCTATAATTTTACTTACTGTATTTAAGTCTGAACCAAGAAAATATAATAGGACATTATTTTTCCTAGCCTTCTCTTTCTTTTTCATTCATCAACATCTTACTTTACAAGCTCTTTTCACTCAAATGTGTTCCTACAGTGCAATTTTTATATAACCTCCTGATGAATAGGTTGATCTAAGATCCATTCAAAAGGCTTCTAAACTCTTTTACATTGACCACCTGAACTTTTGTAGTTTGTAATTTTGCTTGAAAGTGTGATAAAAATCATTTTAGTTAAATAAACCTTGCCTTTCCAAGGAAAAAGTTTCTTAAAATGGGAATTTGGAATTAAATACTTACCAGCCACATGGCAAAAAGGAACCCATTATTGGTGATAAATGATGGTGTTAAACCCTGGCATATTAAAACATCACAACTACTAAGTAATTGTGACAATTACTAAACCTCTCACCTAAGGTCAATTAAGATGAGGACCCAGTAACTTGAAAAGAAGGTTCTAGCAGCCAGAGAAACTCTTGCTAGAGGTTAATAGCTTTCACTTATGTCAAAACCACACAAAGATCATAACTGAACTAGATGCATTGCAAGGTGATGTGAACAGCAAGTGAGAAACCGAGGAATAACAACAACCACATAAATGAGATTGAAAGTGGGTCCTTTGGTCCCAGTTGAGCCCTCAGTTTTCTGAATCTCTGGCCACTGTCTTATTTGCAACATTATGAAACATCCTGAGCCAGAACTGCCCATCTAAACTGCTCACAGATTCCTGACCCACAGTAACTGCGAGATAATAAATGTTTTTTTTTCCTAAGCCATTGGTCTGTGGGTAATTTGTTATGTAACAATAGATAACCAATGTAGTGTTTGAGCTAAATGCTGCAATGAAAATATCATGATCCATTGCCCAATTTCCAGATGTGAGCCAGTTCTCTGACAGAATGTTCATTATTTGAAGGGAAGATTAGTTCTCTATGTAAGGACACAGAAAAGCTCCTCAGTTCTGGACACTTACTAGAGCAACTATACATTAGGGAAAGAAAAATATCTTGATTTTTAAAAAATTGTTGAATACAGGGTCTGAACTGACACCATTGGATCCAAAATGCCACCATGGCAACCTTGTTAGAATGAGGAAGTAGGAAGGCCCAATGATAAAAATTCAAGTCTGTTTTATAATGTACCCAATATGGGTTTATGACCCCATGCTATGGCCATTTCATTACCTGAATGCCTAATTGAGAGGGATATATTTAGCAGCTGGAAAAACAATAACAACAACAACAACAACAACAACAACAACAAAACCTCTTGCGTTATTTGGCTGACCTGTGAAGTAAAAAGTGTAATTTTAGGACAGGCCAATTAGAAGACATGGAAAGTTTCCAGCTCCAAAGCAAGGTAGTATATTGTAAATAATCCCAAATGAATGCTGAGTAGAATGGCCGAGATTAGCACCAGCCTTAACGACTTTATAGATGCAGAGATGATGATTCTGATCGTATTGATCTCTGCTTAATGAGCATGTATAGTCACTGAACAAAACAGATCCAGGTAGTTTATGGAAGATGGCAATGGACTATGATTATCTTAATCTCACGGTAGCTCCAGTTGTAGCCGCTGTGTAGGGTGCAGTTATTTACCAGACAAATCAACACTGACTCTGCCACTGGGTATGTACCTAATAATCTTCTAAACACATCTTTTCAATCCCCCCAAAAAACTCCTATTTCAGAAATAGCCCATGTTCATATACAATGAATAGCAGTACATTTTCATAATCTTGTGTTAGAAATATGTTAATTCTCCTGATCTCTATCACAAAATAATCTGAAGGGATATAGATCATCTGGACATTCCACAGAATATCATTACTGATCCAATATATTAATGACATCATATTAATTAGAATTAATGACCAGGAAGTTCTAAGTAATTTGATGTGTGTCAAAACAGGGACAAAAACCAAGAAAAGATTTAAGGGCTTGCCCCCTTTTGAGTAAGGTTTTTAGGAATTAGGTGACCTAGGTCATGCTAAGACATATCCTCCAAGGTAAAGAATAAGTTACTTCCTGTCGTTAAGAAAGAAACATTATATTTGATAGTTCCCTTTAGATTTTGAAGAGAGCACATACTACTTTGGTTATAGTACTCCAACCTATGTATTCAGTGAGCAAATAAAGATTGCTAATTTTGAGTGCAATCCAGAGCAAGAGAGTTTGCGGCGGGTTTAGGCTGCCTTGTTACTTGGGTCTTATGGCTTGACAGATGCCATGGAACATAATAAATAAGGATGCTATGTGGAGTTGCTTAAAGTCCCCGTGCAAGAGTCATAGCACCCTTCTCAGACTATTGACCACCATTCAAACCATTTATCAGTGCCATGAACCCATGGATATCCTTAACTCAGCCTCTTCTCCCTTTGCATGATGACGAGAGGTACTGCTGGGATTTATAGTATATAATGATGCTATGTGGAGCTTTCTCCAGCTCTCACTTGTTGGGTTCTGGAGAAGTCCCTGCCATCTGCAGGAGAGAAATAGTCACAGATGAAAAATAGCTTCTAAAATGTCACTGTTCTCTGACTTTAGGATAAGAAGCTCCTGATCATGAAACATCAAGTAACTATGCAAACAAAGGTGCCTATCACAAAATTAATATATTCATATCACCAAGTCATAAGGTAAGGCAGCAACAGCATCAATACATTGTATAATGGAAGTGGTACACTCAGAATGAGGCTCAAAAAGGTCTGAGGGCATAAGTGAGTGACACAAGCAGGGAACCAGATCCCCATGTCATATGTGTATTGGCCATATGCATGTCCTCTTTGGAAATGTCTATTCACGTCCACTGCCTGTTTTTTTTAATTGGATTTTTTTTTTTTTTTGGTGTTAAGTTGTGAGTTCTTTATATATTTTGGATATTAACCCATTATTGGATGTATCATTGGCAAGTATCTTCTCCCATTTTATATGGTTTCTTTTTGTTTTGTTGATGTTTTCCTTTGCTATACAAAAACTTTTCGTTTATTTTATTGTTTCCCTTGCCCCAGGAGATATATCCAAAAAATATTACTAAGAGTAATGTCAAAGTGTTTATTCCTATGTTTTCTTCTAGAATTTTTATGGTTTCAGGTCCTACATTTAATTCTTTAAGTCATTTTAGGTTTATTCTTAAATATGGTGTGAGAAAGTAATCTAGTTTCATTTTTTTATGTGTCTATTCAGTTTTCCCAATACCATTATTGAAGAGACTATCTTTATCCCATTGTATATTCTTTCCTCTCTGTCATAGATTAAATAACCATATAGATGTGGGTTTATTTCTGGGCTTTCTATTTTGTTCCATTGATCGAAGTGCTGTTTTTATGCCAGTACCATACTGTTTTGATTACTATAGCCTTGTAGTATAGTTTGATATCAGGGTACATGATACCTCCAACTTTGTTCTTTCTCGAAAGTGCTTTGGCTATTCAGGGTCTTCTACAGTTTCATATAAATTTTAATATGATTTGTTTTAGTTCTGTGAAAAATGCCATTGGTATTTTGATAAAGATTGCATTGAAACCATAGATTACTTTGGATAGGATGGACATTTTTACAATGTTAATTCTTCCTATTCCTAAGCCTGATATATGCTTCTGTTTATCTGTATCTTCTTCAGTTTCTTTCTTTAATGTCTTGTAATTTTCTGAGTTCAGGTATTTTAAATTTTTGGTTAAACTTTTTCCTAGATATTTTTTGATGCGATTGTAAATGGGATTGTTTCCTTAATTTCTCTTTCTGATAATTCATTATTGGTTTATAAAAATGTAACCAATTTCTAAATATTAATTTTATATCTATTATTTTACTGAATTTATCAGCTCTAATAGTTTTTTGGTAGAATCTCTAGGGTTCTTTGAATATATAGTATCATGTCATCTGCAAATAATGACAGTTTTACTTCTTTTCTTTCCAGTTTGAATGCCTTTTATTTCTTTTTTTTTTTTTTTTTTTTGTTCTATTTCTGTGGCTAAGACTTGCAGTACTATTGAATAAAACTGGTGAAAGTGGACATCCTTGTCTTGTTCTTGATCTTCAGGAAAATGCTTTTAGCTTTTCACCATGGTGTATGATCATAGTTGTATGTTTGTCATATTTGGCCTTTATTATGTTGAAGTATATTCCCTCTGTTCCTACTTTGCCAAATTTTTAGAATAAATGGTTGCTGGATTTTGTCAAATGCTTTTTCTGCATCTATTAATATGGTCATATGGTTTTTCTTTCATTTTGTTTAAGTGACATATCACATTAATTGATTTATAGATATTGAACCAAACTTACATCCCAGAAATAATACACACACACACACACACACACACACACACACACACATTTATTTATTTATAATGTGTCTGTCTGGTTTTACTGGTTTTGTAAAATGAGCTTGCGAGCCTTCACTCTTCTTGAATTTTTTTGAATAGTTCGAGAGGGTTTGGTATTAATTCTTTGAATGTTTGGTAAAATTCACCTGTAAAGCCATTCCGTTCAGGACATTTGTTTATTGGGAGTTTTTTGATTGCTGATTCATCTTCATTAATAGTAATTGGTTGGTTCAGATTTTATGTTTCTTCTAAACTTAGTCTTAGAAGATTGTATGTTTGCAGAAATATATCTATTCTTCTATATCGTCCAATTTGTTGGTATATAATTGCTAGTAGTATTTTCTTATAATCCTTGGTATTTCTGTGTTATCAGTTATCACTTCTGATTTTATTCATTTGGGTCCTTTTTTTTCTTGATGAGTCTGGTTAAAGGTTTATTAATTTTGTTTATTCTTTCAAAGAATCAGATCTTGGTTTTATTAATTTTTTGTATTTTTTTAGATTCTATTTTGTTTATTTCTGCTCTGATCTTTGTTATTTCCTTTCTTATACTCACTTTGGGCATTAGTTGTTCTTTTTCTAGTTCCTTTGGTTATAAGATTAGACTGTTTCTTTAAATTCTAGTTGTATGTGTCAATTGAATTTCATATAATTATGAAGATATACTTTGCCTAGTCACAGCCTGTCTGCTTTTTTCTTTATTAGTCAAAATGATGACATATTTTGCATAATATATTTACTCTTTAATGTATAGTGCCATGAAAATTTGTCAGCTTAATAAGTGTTTGGTTAGGTATGATAGAATTAAGATGATTCATTGAGAAACATTATTTGGAAGGAAATATATTGAACATTTAATTTATTTACCTGGATAACTACATCATTAATTCTATATTCATGCACCTTCTTCTATATTTCTCCTGAAGAGAGTCACTTGCTTGAAACCTGGCCCAACAACTAGTATAAAGTGAATTTTATGCAAAAATAAAAACTTTTAAAATCACTCTAAATAAAGCATTTGGTTTTCCATTAGTTATATTCAAATATCCATGTACTGTACCCAGTAATTAAGTCAAACATTAATTTTATTTACTGCATTCTTAGGACATAATTTCTGTAATACAATTGCAGCAGTCTAATATCCAGCAGCTAAAATGTCCTATTTAAATGGAATTTTAACTGCTGAAAATTGAGACATAGAAAATCATCACACCTGCACTCAAGCAGTTAAGCCAAGAGATTTATGTTTGAGAAAGTAAGGGAAGAGAAACTGGTTTCATTCACATATTTAACAAACATTTTAAGGCCAATTTACAATGTTCCTATTAGTCTATGCCTATAGTTTTAAAACAAGGTGACTTGATTTAGAGAGTTGATGAAGAAATTCCTCAAAGAGGACTACCACTCCATTGTTTTGAAAATTGAGCTTAAAGTTAAGTTTGAATGCTGTTACCCCAGAAGATAGCAGAGATTAATTTAGGAAGAGGAGGTGGCAGTTATCTTCACTTTGCTAGCTTTCCATGGCAGGAATTTATGCATGGGAAAGCTTTATTATTTAAAGTATAACTTGCAGATCTTCAATTAGAAGCAATTTCAAATGTTAGGTTTAAAGTATATGCATCTCACATAAATGTAACAATTGCCTTGTGCATGACTTGGCAAAACCTTAACTCTGTTTAAGTCTAAAGGAAAATATTTTGAGTAGAAATAGAAACTATAAAATAACTACTAGCATCACCATGTTTTCTTTATCTTAACACATCAGCATATTATGAAAAATAATCTTATATTCTGGATGTTGCTAGGCTTAAAAACTTTTTTTCCTTTCTTCAGCAAGCTGGCTCAACTTTCACACTAGCACTGTTCCAAGAAATGGAAATCATCTATGAAATGTTATGTACCTGACAGTTCTAGAGCCTCGATGAAAAATTTATAATTAAAAAAAATACAAAGTTTTGAAAATCTATGAATTCATCTGACAATTTAGCACAAAATGTTAAGCTAAAATATCCCAGCATGCAATATAGAAGCATGAGCTAAAGCCACAACTCTTTTTTTCTTTTAAAAAAATTATAGTGACATTAGTTAATGAAATACAGTAAGTTTCAGGCATACAATTCAACAGTAAGGCATGTACATACATTGCACTGTGTGTTCATCACCACATATTTGACCCCTTTTACCCCCATCTACCTTTTTCTTTTTGAGGGAAGAAAAATAGTTTTCCTGACATACCTTTCTTTTTATATGGTTCGAATCTTTTCAGAATCCAACTTTGAAACTCCCATTTGGAGTAGGGTCATGTTCATGGTTTTTGAATTATTGATTACTTGAAGGCCAAGCCATCCCAATCTGTGTAATATGCATAATTTATCATGATATTTAAAAGCATGTGAATCTGAAAGGCTTCTGGAACTTTAATCTGATGCCTAATGACAACACATTTTGAGCTTTTTTATGCTTTCAAAGTCTTGGCAAAAAGACAGGGCTTTCTGGTACAGTGGGCCTCACATGAGAGCTCAGTATCTTTTAATGTTCATTTTCTCTCTTTGAATTTTTATACTTTTTCTTTCCTTTCTGATTTGATTCTTTTTTTTTTCTTTAGAGTTCTTCACAACACTAATTCTTTCTTTGGCAGTCTTTGTATTTTTTTAAGACTATTTCACAGGACCCTCCATGGTGCCTCACATGTTTTCTTTGTATTTCTCTTCTTTATGTTCTTCTTTTGTGCACTCTGCCTTCTTAGATTTCTGCTGCTTGAGAAAACCCTTTCAGCCATTTATTTCCTATTTATTGTCTTATTTATCTTTGTAGTGAGAGCCTAGATAATTTATTACTGGTCTGAATTTTGTCTCAGATGTTTCTAATATTTGCTGCACCACAGTGAAGAAAAGAGGTGGAAAAGGACAAACATCCTTTAACTACACTTGTTGGAATGATAAAGTTGAGTGGGGTTATTTCAAAGCCAGGGGTAATTCAACCCTTCCACTTCCCCAGAGGTAAAGTCAGCCAACACCACCATGAGGCTGCCACCTTCCCACTTTCTTGCTCCTAACCCTGAAAATGGCAACTACACACTTAGTTACAAAGTGACAGAGAATTCCAACACAGCAGAGGGTAAGAAAAGAAAAAAAGGGGCCAAGAATTGCTGGTGAAATGGAAGGAAATATGTAAGCTCCTTCAAGGCCTGAAGGACAAATACATACACATGCTTAAAAGAAACTGTTGGGAAAAAACAACCCATGTTTCCATTTTAATGCCTTTTTAGTTTTTCTCTCAATTGTTTTGAAGCTTTCTTCTAAAGCAAGGCTTGAGTAATCTTTCTTAGGATGTTAACTTTCTTAGCCTCTTGATCCCTGAATTATGTAAATTTATCATCAGGAGTTATTGTTTTACATGTGTGAAACAAATCAGAATCTACATTTACTTTCCCCAGTGTTTTCCAGGCACATAACTGCTGGCTAGAATAAGATTCTCATAAAAGGACAGTATTCACAGAGATATATGTGATGACAAATTTAGGCCTTTATACACATTTTTTTTAGAGAGAATTAAATACATTTAGTGAGAGGAATCTTAGGGGATATATTTAGAAATAAAATTCAACATTCCTGCACATTTTACATAACCTGCCTTGGAAAGGACTCTAGGGTTGATGAAGGTACTTGATACACTAACAGTATATCAAGAAATTTTATTATAATTTCTATATGTATCTATTTTATTTCGGAAGATCCAAGTTGACCCTTGGTGTATGAAAATCCATCTAATGCAGGTCTTTAGTTCTTATAACAGGAAAAGGCTATCTATGGGTAGGTGTTATACTTTATTATCCTATTAAGTGACTTCCTTGCTTCAAGAGTTTGTCATCTTTACACCATCTGACATTGACTTCTTATATTGCTCTTCCTGCCCTAAGCCAAGGGATAGAGTCTTTTCTCTACATAAATTCAACGTTTTTTTAAGATCCATGCACGCAGCAGCCTACATTTCACACCTTTGAACTAAGGTGCCTGGAATGCCTTCCAATCCTCAGCACAGACAACAGGCTGAGCTCTCAAATCCTCCCTAAAGAGGGCTCAAATGTAAGCTTTTCAGTGAAGGCTTTCTTAGCAAACTCCTAACCAGACAAAATTAGCCACCCATTTACTTGGTTCTCCCTGTATCCTGCACAGTTTTCAGCCACAGCCCCTAGAACACATTAGAATATCTGAGGTTGGGTTCGATACAAAATAGGCATTCAGTATTTGTTGACTGACTGACAAATGTGGATTGTCTGAATTGATATTGATTAATTGCAATTCTCTCAGACTAACATGCTGGGATAATTCATACTTCTGTGCTGTTGCTAATCATCCTTTCTGATTGGTCAATGGTCAATGTTCTGACTAGATGAATAAAGTTAGAAGAAGAGGAGGAAAAGAAGGAGAAATAGTATTTTTTAAGGCCCAACTAAGCCAGGTACTATGCTAAGCACTTTACATTTATTAGTTCATTTAACCTCACAATTAACCTGTAAGACAGGCACTATTATTATTCCAATTTGACAATATATGAAACTAAGGCTCTCAGAGATTAATGAATTTTCCCATGGTCATACAACTAGAATGTAAACTGATTCAGTCCCTGTCCATTTGACTACAGATCTCAAGCTTATAATCTTTTACCATCTTGTTTTATCTAACTAGTGAATGTAAACTTATTTTTTCAAATTCTTTATGGCTATACTATTCCATAGTGTACCCTTAACATTATAGACATTTCATGTTTTTCTTTTTCTTTATAGAGTCAGATGAAATTGTCACATTGTATTTATGTAACTATTGAGAAATGTTTATCTTGCTCCTTGAAGGCATGGATGATATCATCTTACGTCTAATGCCTAAGCATTGCCTGAGTCAGAGATAAATAAATGAAAGAATGTTCTTACTGTACACATTTTTATCACACTTATGTTTTGCAGTTATTTATTTTAAATTTTCTTTCCTTGCCTAACTTCTGATGATATTCAAAATTATCAGTTGAATGAATGAAAGAATAAGTTAAGGTGTGAATATACACAGGTGACTGTAGTGTGAAAGGTTTGCTCCCAAATTTCACCAAACTCTCCAAAATTTATTTGTCCTTGTCTTGTCTGTCTCATTCTAACTCAAATTTTAAGACTAAGATAGGCATCTTCTTAAGAAATTTTCTTTCTCTCAATATTTACATCCAGGTGTTACCCTAGTCTGTCAGAGGAAGAAGGCTCCTGGCTCTAGCCTCAATGCCTGACTGTAGCTCTTCGATGGTACGTCCCACATTGTAATGCCATTATTTATTTATAGATCTGGTTCTCCTATAGACTAAGACTGGGGGAACAGTATCTTATTTAACTGTTCATTCTTAGTGTGTGGCATATTTCTTATGTAGTCAATTGTCAATGGCTATTTTTCAAATGACCGAGTTATTCTACATATTTATAAATGTGGTGGTGGTGGGGAGTGGAATCCAGAAATTTAATTGAGAGACAGAGAGAAGTTAAAGCTATTCTTTCATTTTTTTTTCTCTCTATATAATGGATATGGGGCGATTGTAACTGTAAGTACTCTCCTCCACTTTGAAAATAGTCACTTAGTAGTGTTTCAAAATGTGCAATAAAAACCATTTTTATGCCAGTAATTGTGAAAATATAACCCAAGGCTTCCAAAGATCTCAGCAATAATATTCTTAAAATCCAGCAGATGGTGATGTTGGTATGAAAACCTGGATCCTTAGGTAAAATAAAACACTGCTCACTTACCATAAAAACTGTTTTGTTCCTCTTTAAAAAATGAGAAAGAAAGAGGGTGTCCAATAATTCTGCTCTCTCTAAGATTAGGTAAGAATTAAAATAATTTTTTAAAAAATTGGTCAATATTGGTCCATGGTAGAATAGCTATTAAGGGTTTTTATAATTGTCAACAGATATAAGACGAATTATTTATTTATTTTATAGACCGCCTTTACTCTTGCTAATTTTTAAGACACATAATTTCTTTAAAATAGTATCACTCTGGAGAAATTTGAATGATTGTTGGCTTCTATCAATGTCAAAACCCTAGTCAGGATATTGTATTATAGTTTTTTAAGATGTTAACATTTCTGGAAACTGGGCAAAGGGTACAGGGAATGGATCTCTATGTGTTATTACAATAGCATGTAAATTTAAAATTATACTTATAAAATTTCAGTCAGATAATTACCTGAAAAAATTATATTTCTTACTCATTAGGCTGTTTAGAAAAAGATGACTTCATGTTTAATATAATATGGCACTTTAAAAGTATAGATTTTGAGCCTGATTTACCTGGATTTGAATCTTACTTTACCACTTTATTTTTTGATTAGTATATTTTTATTTTTAATTATAATTTACATACAGTATTATATTAGTTTCAAGTGTACACCATAGTGATTAAACATTTATATAACTCATGAAGTGATTATCTCATAAATCCAGTACCCATCTGACACCATACAATACTACTGACTATATTCCCTATGCTATACTCTACATCTCCATGATTATTTTGTAACTACCAATTTATATCTCTTAATCCCCTTCCCCAATTTACCTCCCTGCCTAATCTGACAACCATCAAAATGTTCCCTATATCTATGAGCTTGTTTTTGTTGTTTGTTTGTCTGGTTCTCTAAATTCCATATATGACATTCATCTTTCTCTATCTGACTTAATCCACTCAGCAAAATACCCTCTAGGTCCTTTCATGCTGTTGAAGATGGTATAATTTCATTTGTTTTAATGACTGAGTAATATTGCATTGTGTGTGTGTGTGTGTGTGTGCATGCATGTACACACACACACACACACACACACACACACACCCTCTTCTCTATACTCTCTTCTTTATTCATTGATCCATTGATGGACACCCAGGATGCCTCCATATCATGGCTACTGTAAGTAATGCTGCAATGAACATATGGATTCACATATCATTTTAAAGTAGTATTTTGGGTTTCTTCAGATAAATATCCAAAGTGGGATTACTGGATCCTTCTTTGTCTCTCATTATAGCTTTTGTTTTAAAGTCTATTTATTGTTTGTTTCCATTTTCATGAAATATCTTTTTTCATCCATTTACTTTCATTCTGTGCATGCCTTTCGATCTGAATTGAGTCTTTTGTAGGAAGCATATGTAAGAGTTTTGTTTTCTTATCCATTCGGACACCCTACCTTTTGATAGAAGCATTTAATCCATTTATGTTAAAGTAATTATTGCTAGATATGTAGTTATTGCTATATGATTATTCCATCATTCATATATTTTATCCTTTATTCTTTTTTTTTTTTCTTAAGGAAGTCCCTCTAACATTTTCTGTAATACTGGCTTAGTAATGATAAACTCTTTTAGCTTTTTCTTATCTAAGAAACTCTTTATCAGTCTTTTGAGACTAAACGATAACTTTGCTGGGTAGAGTAATCTTGGTTGTAGGTCCTTGCTTTTTATCACTTTGACTACTTCCTGCCAATCCTTTCTAACCTGGGCAACATTTCTGTTGAGAAATCAGTTGACAATTTTATGGGAGCTCTTTTGTAGGTAACGAGCAGCTTTTTGCTGTCTGCTTTTAAGATTCTTTTTACTCTCAGATATTTTAATTATTATGTATCTTAGGGTGGGCTTCTTTGGGTTCATCTTGTTTGAGACTCTGTGTTTTCTGGGTTTATATGTCTATTTTTTTTTTCCTAGGTTAGAGAAGTCTTTTGTCATTTCTTGAAATAGGTTTTCAATTCCTTGCTCTCTTCTTCCTCTTTTGGTTCCCCTGTAATTCAAATGTCGTTATACTTGATGATGTCCCAGAGGTCCCGTAAACTAGCCTCATTTGGGGGGGGGGGAGATTTCTTTTTGTTGTTGCTGCTCTGATTGGGTGTTTTCTGCTACCATTTTTTTTTTGAAATCACTGATTTGATACTTCGCTTCATTTAATCTACTGTTAATTCCTCCTAGGTATTTTTATTTTCAGTTATTGTGTTCTTCTTTTCTGACTGGTTATTTAATATGCTTTCTAACTCCACTTTTATGTTTTCTATTTCTTTGATAAAGTCTCACTAAGTTCATCTACTCTTCCCAAGTTCATTAAGCATCTTTATAACCAGTGTTTTGAACTCTGCATCTGGTTGATTGCTTGTTTCTATTTTGTTTAGTTCTTTTTCTGGAGCTTTGTTCTGTTCTATCATTTGGGGCAAGGTTGTTTTTCTTCCTATTTTGGCTGCCTTCTTGTGTTTTGTTGTTTCTATGTATTGGGTAGAACTGCTATGTCTCCCAGTCTTAGAGTGGCCTGGTGTAGTAGATGTGCTGCGGGACCAGTAGCACAGTTTTCCCTGGTCACCTGAGCCAGGTGCTCCAGGTATGTCCTGTTTATGGGTTGTGTGTGCCCTCCTACTATAGTTAAACCTTAGTTGCTGTTTGCTCATCAATGGGAGGGATTGACCTTTGGGCTGAATGGTTGTGATGGCTAACAAGACCAGTGGAAGAGCTACTGTACTGGGGCCCACCGTACAGACCAGGATTTGCTTTAGCAGGGCTTTAGAACCTGCTCTGTCTGCACTTTGGGTATGTTATCCTCAGATGTGACCCTTGGTGGTACTCCAGCTTAGACCAAAGCTGGCCACAAAGCATGTAGGCCAGGACCTCCTGGGAAGGGCTCTGCCACCAGCCAAGTTTAGCTGAAGCTTATGCCCTACCCAGGGCCACCTGGCATGGGCCACCAAGCAATCTACAGATGGCCGCCACCCACCCTGGGCTTAGAAGTGCCTTGAGAGGCCAAGTCGCAAACCAAGGCCTGGTGTCATTAGTGCCTGGTTTGGGATTGTTCAGTGCTAGCTGCAGGGCATGCCGAGACCAGATACTGCTTGTTTAGATTTTTGTGAACCTTTGAGAGATTTTAGGAAAGTCCACAATATGAGCCACGACAGGCCATTTGTATGGAAAATCCACTGGAAGCAGCTCTCATGGGCCCTCAAGCTGGGAGGAGCGGGTCTCAGCTAATCACCAGGGTGGGACAACCAGTATTAGCTATGTGGACGGAGACTCAGATATGGCACCCTCCTGAGTCTGCAATCTGGGTTGGAGAGGGCTCAGCGAAGGTCAATAGATACAGCCAGTACTTCTGTCTGGGAGAAAGTTGCTCCTCAATCCCTCGCCCTGAAGGCAGACAACTCAGTTTCTGGTTCCTTTCAAGCCACTGCCCCAGAGCTGGAACTCAGAGTGAGTGAGTCTGTCGCTGAATAAGTCTGTGCATGTGCCCCTTAAGTGGAAAGTCTGTGACTATCTTAGCCTTCTGTCTCACTCAGCCACAATCTCCACTGGTTTTCATGGTCAGAAGTTGTGAGAACTTCTCTTCCCAGTAGTATTACTTTGGGCTAGGGAGCTAGGTGAAGAGCCGAGATCCCTCATTCATCCATGGAGACCCCCATAGCAAAGATATTTCTCCCATTTCTCAACAGCCACACACAGGTGTGGGATCTTCTACCATTTTCAAGGTGTCTTCTTCACTGTGTATGTGTAATCTTTTCATGCTTGTGTCCAATTAGTAATCAAAGACAGAGGGACACAAATTCATGTATAAGCAGGATTTAAGGATATATAAATTTTAATATGAAATTTAAAAAATGATTCTCTTAAACAATACATTTGTTTTAGTACTATTTTTTGTTAGGAAATTCAATAAAGTTGACATTTTAAAAAACTTTAGTGTTTCTTATTTTTAAGGAGTATTAATTGTACTATCAATATTAGACTTCCATATAAGTGATTTTTAAATATATTTTGAGGGTATAATTACATGCATGTAAATGCATGTATATATGTTTGTAATCTACACAGCTCTGAAAATAATTTTGAAATATGTGGGGAAACAGAATCTGTTATATGTGCTGCTTTGTATGGCCTTGTATAGCTTTGTAAAATATATTTTCTTGTAGAAAATGATTGGATGTTATTATTCAGAATTATTTTCTAGTGAGTGACAGGAATTCTTTTCAAAGAATTTCTTTACTATTTTAAAGTGTCTTTTTTAAACAAGAATTATTTTAGTAATGATAAAACAATCATTTAAATATAAAAATTAACATCCAAAGGCTTTCAAGAACATACCGAATATTAGAAAAATAGTTTGTGAAACCTGATTTATAGTATATTGACTAAAATAATTTTTTCTCTTATTAATTTAAGTCTTAGCTGCTTTGGAAACATCATGAAAATATGAATGATTTTATTCCAAGTGAAAATCATTCAGTAGAGTCAAACTATAGTGCTTTCAAAAGGAATTTCCTTTTAATGGTTTGCAGATGTTGTTGTGCTCAATGCCAGTGAAAAGATAAATTCGGTTTTAAGACATAAAACTTTACATGAAATTAATCCCTTGAGTAGATTAAGTGTTTTCACTATCATGGAAAAAAAATGGGAAAGAGTGAAAACAGATATTTAAAAAGCTTATTACTGAAAATGTTTGCTAAATACTTTAATGCTATTCCTAAAGCAATCCCTTAAATCAAGAGGCCAAAAAAAAAATCAATTTTCTTTTATAGAGAGAAAATGTTTTTAGAACAGAGGAAGAAAATCTTAACATTTCAAAATCCTTTATTTGTGTTTGCTTTTTTCAATCGGTATTTAAAAACTTTAAATAAAGTATATGGAAAAAACAATTACAATTTTAAAAAACAGTTAAGATTTCTAAAAAAAAATATGCATTCCTTTTAAAAGCATGAAGTATCAGTGACCTATTTCAAATGCGTAAGTCAGTGCTTTGCAAAGTGATCCTCTAGCAACAACATCACAGTCGGCTAGGAGTGTTTGTTAAAATGAAGTGAATGGCACTTGGGGATATATGGTTCAAGGTATCTTGTCATAAGAACTTTAGGGACCACAGTGGCTGAAAAACAGCTAGAATCTCATTTCCAAAAGCAACTTGGTCTGCTCACCAATGCCCAGACACTAATGTAGTAAGTGTAAGGGCAGCTAACTGTAAGATGTCAGAGTGATGGGTTTAAACTTTTAAAGAAATAATTTCATGGCACAAAAAGAGCTTGTTAAAAATTGACTTTCAACATTTTATCTATTAGAATGGGCCTTAGAAAATTCAGATACCTAGACCCATCACAGCTTTTAAATTAGAATCTGACTTGGTCCTACCTGATTATGAAACCTTGCCCCCAGTACTCCCCAACCCATTTGGTACTCTGAGCTTTATGAAAGCTGAATTTTTCATTTTTTCAGGTATCATTCACTATCTTGTTTCTAGACCTCCATACACATTGTCTCATCTGCCTGAAATATTCCTTCATGACCTCTCCCTAATCTCTATGCCTCCTCATCTTCTTTCTGTAGACAAAATACCTGACTATGTGCTTCCACATAACTTGGCCTTTCCCCTCCCATAATGGTTGCAACTATTTGTTTACCTTCCCCAATGGATTGTAAACTTGCTAAGGTTAGGAAGCATGACTCAACTCACCACTCTATTTTGGTGCCCAACACATGAAACTGAGAGTCCTTACGACTTTGATTAAATTTAGTTTTAAATCCTAACTCTAGAAATCATACCCCTCTCTCTATACATATGCCTCTCAGAGACTTAGCCTTTACCCCAGATAATCAGCAATACCAGTCAGCAGAAGACTGGACCTGCCTGGATCTGACTAATGGTCACACTGACAAGCTAAAGACAACATCTTGACCTAAGTTCTATAGGTCATCTATCAAGTCCTTTCTCCTCCCCCTAAAATTAGGATATGTTGGTGAAATCTTGGAGGTCTGAAAAATTTTTTTTCTTTTAAGGGGGCTAGGCACATTCATTATATAAGTTGTCCTTGGGAATTTAAAAAGTGCTATTAGGTTTTGAATTAAGACGTAATCTAAATGAAGTTCTAGAAAATGGTCCAAATTCAAAGAAGAAGAAGAGAGAGAAGTTAAGGGAGAAGTTAATAGTAGCCTTCTGCCCTGGACTTCCCTCTGTCTCTAGTGTCCTTCTCCTCACAACCGTCTCATCTGTGGGGTCAGTTCTACTTTGGAACCTGGGAGCAATTTTAACTTCAATACAGAGGAGTTTAAATATTTGTATCAGAGTTCTTAGGCAGACTCACGGTTGAATCCATTTCCACTAGTTGTACTCTGACCTCCTCTTTCATTTCTAAAAATGCAATGCCTGCCTTATAATGAGATCAGTTCCTGAACTTATACTACACTTGTAGAAATTGGATGGAGGGCAGCATCTCAGCAGTTCTGACCTCTTGGCCAACTAAGGAGGGTTTGCTAGTTTGTTGCTAACCAGCCATTCTTATTTTCAAACAATCTAAAACACCTAGCTCTTGGGAAATGTGAGCACATGCTCCCCACCCTCCTTCCTCAGAAATAAAACATATCCTTGTGTAGCTTCTTCTCCCTCATCATTTTCACCAGATGCTGATTACAGAATTCCTCAGTTCTTTTATTTTCAATATCAATTTTAGAAGACTCGTTATGCTTGATCCAGAACATGAAGTACTCACATTTAACTTGCTCACAACACATGCTTCAGTTGCACGTGGACCTAGATGAAAACGATAAGCAGTAGAATTATAAATATTGTTGTTTCAATCATATGACTTCTAATTTTTTCCCTAAAGTTATTCATTTTACAGTGATTGCTCTATATGTAATTATTCCTATGTAACACAATATTTTAAGAGTACATTAACTTGTGACTTATGAAATGGAGTACGTCATAAACATACAAATAGCAGCAGCTTGGGTAATCAATAGTTCAAAAAAGAATGGTGTTATCTTTCAATCACAACTTTATCTGAGATCCATATGCTAAACATTGTCAGACTCCTGCCTGTGGGGGTCTGCGTTCTGTGCAGTATTCACTATTTATATACCAGCTAGCAGAAAGAAAAACAAACTAATGTTAAGTTCAGAGTTCAGATTCCTTTCAGAAAAAAAATGCTCTATGTATAGTAAAATTGTTTATGTTAAGAAAAATATTATACCGGTTTGAAAGAAAAACACTACTTTAAACAAGTTTATAACAAGTATGTTTTAAAACCCTCTTGGGCTTTTGTGACCTCTGTAAAATACTGATGAATATAAAAGCAGAAATAAATCAGATGTGTGAATCAAATCTCTTACAAGAAACACTGGTGAGATTGTGTTAAAATAAGCGCTACAGGAATTATGGGTAAATGATATTTCATTGCCAGTAGTGTTTTCTCTTTGATACTAAAAGGCTGAATTTTTAAAAGGCAATAGCATTCTTCCTTGGCATGATACAGATTTTATTTTAAATTTTGCAAATATTTGATTGACTACTATGTCTTTGACATTGCACTAGACACTAGGCACTCAGGGATTGATTCTGGCTGTAAAGGAACCACTGGTGTTTTATTTGCAGCTAACTGATGTCCTTCTTTAACTCTGATGTGTGTCTGAAACTAGTTGGAAAAATCTGGAGTAGGAGCAATACAAGAACAAAAATGAGGAAGACATTTTTAATGAAGAACCGTTTTGCAAAAAATACCTTATTTTTTTCTTTCCTCTTTTTCTCCCAATTCTATTTGTCTAGGTTTGCATTTATTCTTTGTCAAATATTTATTTTTTCCATTGGTTTATTCTTTGCCAGATGTTACTCTTTTGTTGACATACTCTATTATTTATTTAACCCATCATCTATTTACTATAATCTATGTATCCATAGAAGCAGGAAGGATTTGAGGTTGAGTCCTTCATGGATTTATAGCTCCTAAGAAAAATTTCCTTCACTTCTTTCCTTCACTCACTACCCTTAAGATTAAGTCAAATCTTGAGGCAGATGAAGGTCAGGAAAACCCAGCTCAGCAGGCCCACTAGATTTTCAGGATTGAAACATATAATAATTATGCATAAATTATAGCTAATATCTTATGAATTTTTCATAACTAAAAGTGATTGTTGTAGTTGGCAGAAGGAACTAGAAGGTCAAAGTCTTGGGACAAATATTAGTCACTTTACAGTGACTGCAGAATTCTTCAGTTCTTTTATTATTATCATCAGTTTCAGAAGACACAGACTGGTAAAATATTCTCTTCTAAGAGGTTATAATGAAGTTCTCTGTATATGTGTGCTATCAATACTAATATTTTTAAGTGTGAAAATAGATCTATTTTAATTTTTAATTATGAGAACTTGTGTGCTTCATGTAAGAATCCAAAAAGATTACCTTTCTTTAAATAAACACACACACATAGATGAATAGCTTTGTAAATAGAAGTATTCAAGAACAATTAATGAATCTCTTAATTTTTTAAATGTTCTTTCTTCCTGTGGGCTTTAAGTAGTAATTTTATATTTAGGTAACAGTTAATTCAGTTAAATGAACTGGCTATTTTCAGAGAACAGATCTTTCTTGGCCTCCTGCTGTGTCTCAGGCACTGAGTCAGGGTCTGGGATTAATCACCTGGTCAGGGAAAATTCCAAACAATCATTAGTATCTTGAATCGCATGAAGCATTTCCTCATGATAACATTGTGAGATTGAAAGAGAAGAATTGCCTTGCTGAATTATAAACTGTAGAAGTGGAAAAGTAGCATCAATTATAAATTTTCCATTTACTAGAGTATCGAAAACTTTACCATTTTGTAGAGAAACAGCCCATACTGTTATTCTCTGTGCCATTTATACAGCTCATTTTTAAAACAGAAAGATTTATTGATGGGATGTTAAATTTGGTTTTAAAAGTTACCTGAATTGTGCCACAGATAAATTTCTATTTGACTATAAAGCCATTATCACCAATCAGTTGATTGGGGGTAAAGATTTTAACCATTAACTTTCTCTGTGATTTTACATTTTTTATTATGTTATGAGATTATGCTATATCCTAGACCAAAAGCCTATTGCTGTGAGGTAGAAAGACGAGTGTTTAATGAGGTATAAAACATATACACAAATTGCAATGTCAATGATAATGTCTTAATAGCTTAAGAGACCTGCATAACTGAATTATAAACTGAGACAAAGAGATACAGCATGTTGGCCTCAAGCTTATAAATTAGCACTCCAAGGGCCTAAGAGCTCCATGACTTGGATCAGTGTCAGTTAGCTTCAGTTTTCTTTAAAAAAAAAAGAAAAATCAGAGTGTACAACACTCATAGAGAGTCATTTTCTTTTTCTAAAAGTAAGGCTGGGCTTAATTTGTTGAAATAAAACAAAATAGGTCTTAGAGACAGAATGATGTTAATTAAAAAAAAATTTCCTCTTTAAAAGTTAGATGACAGAATAAAAAGACACTGTTTCCTTGTAACTGAAGTGAAAAGGAATGGGAAAGAGGAAATAGATGTGGAATGAGAAGATGATCATTTTTAAGGATGGAGATCACCACCTTTCTAGTCCCTGCTTCCTCAATTTAGTTAAGAGATCTCTAAAGAATAATCCAGCCAGATTAATTTATTTTACAGCTTGAAGACTTTCTCAGAATGTCTTCCTACGACTTTAGTGCTAAAAGTCGGTTCTATTTACTGACACACTAGTCTTCCTTCACCTTCCTAGGTTTAAAACACAGCAACTGCATGTTCTGGACAACCTCTGACATATCAAGGCTCCACAACCTGTCAACCAGAGAGTTGTCAATTTTTTTAGATTTTAATCTCCAAATTGGGGAAAAAAACTAGTGGATTATGAAGAATACCAACATAATGATGGTTGCATTTTATTAATACATTTATAAGAAAGATAAAAACATGAAGTAGCAGTATAGCATAGAGGTAGAGATAGTGTTGTTTTGTTTTGTTTTAATCGGATTTCATAGGTTCAATTCTCCGATCTGCTGATTAATAACTTCATAAAGTAATCTTGGATAAATTAATGAGTAATCTTAGATAAATTATTTATTTTCACTATATTTTTATCTCCTTGTCGGTAAAATGAAAATTATAATAGCAATAATCATAATAGGTATCTCAGGTTTGCTTTTATACTTAGAATAAAACCCAGTGCACAGAAACATTCTATATAGAAGTAAACATTGGATAGTTCAGGCTTTCCCTTGATGGTTTTTCATCAATTAATCAGGGACACTGGTATACTTCTATTGCTATGTGTTTCACATGGATACAAAACATTTTTATAATTATTTTTGAAGGCTGAAACTTTCATACAGATTAGGGAAAATCTAGAGGAAAAAACTCGCTTTGCAGGAAAAATGTTAATATCTAAGTAAATAGTATTCCTCATGGAATGTTTTCAGCTAAAACTCTTCCTTTTGTTAAAAAGAGCACATTCACACTTTCAGAGCTTACAACTGAGTTAAAAACTGAAAAACATTTGACTGTCAAAAGTTTTATTACATTTCAAAATAGAAATTTTATTAGATTTTGATGAAAAAATTCAAGTTTATTTTTTATTACCAAAACTAATAGGCAGAAATTTGTTTTTAATTTTCATAGTTGTCTCTTTTAGTACTTGGAGGAAAAAAGATATTTTTAAAATATGTAAATAGAAGTAAATAATATTTAATTTAAAAAACTAAATATGCATTCCAGTATTTTTCAAACTTGTCTGACGTCAAGTATCACCAAGAGTCCTTTTTTATAATTCATATTCTTGTGATTTTTTTCCAGAGCTATCAAATTGGAAGCTCTAAGAGTTTCTCTTTAGAGAGGATCAGTCTAGGTGACTCTTATGATCACATAAGTATGTAAAAAAAACTAACTTAAATGTTTGAGAATTAAACATGTCTTTGGAAATATGTAATCAGTGAAAATGAAACTTCTCAGAGGCTTGTATTAATAAAAATAATGTAACAGTTTGAGCAGTAATTCAGTTTACATTTTATAAACAAAACTAAATTCAATTATCTTACTTTCTTTTAATCATTTCAACTATTCAAATTAGTTACATTTAAATTTGTAATTTCCTCAGATTTATAGTATTTTGACTCTGATGATCAAAAATAAGAAGTGTAGACCATAGCTAAAGAGATTTTTAAGTACAGATCTACTGTTGGTGGTTTAATTTGTGAAGGGTTTTTAAATATTGATTTTTTTCTTTAACAAATGATTGAAACTATCTGCTTGTGGGTGCCTGCTAAACTATTGCGTGAAATTTTACCAGCTGGGAATTATCCCCTTATTCTCTGGTGTGATTAACACTTCCAGCTGTAGAATAATTAAAATGTCAATCAGTTCTGAAACAGTGCAAAACAGTTCCTCATTTGATCTGTCAATTGGAAGGCTAAATGGGGAGCACATGTCTAGCTCTCATCACAACAAGAGTTCACATTCCGCCCGTTTTCCTCCACCACCTTCCTATTTCCCCTTCTCTCTCTCTCTCTCTCTCTCTCTCTCTCTCTCTCTCTCTCTCTCTCTCTCTCTCTCTCTCTCTCATGCATGCACCGCACACACACACACTAGAGGTTGAGGGCTGAATTTGGGTTCTACTCAAATTTGTTTTCTCAATATGCTATTGATTTCCCAAAATTTGGTTTATTAATTATCTTTAAGGAAAATTGTAGAGAGAAATGAGGCTGATGGTTAAGGGACTGTTGAAGAGATGTGTTTCTGCATGGTACCTATCTCTCAGAACATGTTGACATATACTCCATTTAGGTTTTCTTACCCTACCTTTACTGAGATAAAATTGCTATATAACATTTAAATTTAAGGTATAAATTTAAGGTGTACACATGATTTGACACACTTATATGTTGCAGAATGATTACCACCATAATGTTAGCTAACACTTCTACTATCCTGTGTAATTACTATTTTTTTTTGTTGTTGTGGTGACAGCATTTAAGACATACTCTCTTAGCAACTCTCAAGTATATAATACAGTATTATTAACCATAATCACCATGCTGTACATTAGATCCTCAGAACTTATATCTTTTAGTAACTGGAAGCTAGTTCAGTTTTGAAACTTCTTCCTTCCTGCCCTGTCAGTATTGACCTATGTATTTCCTGTACAAAACCTCCCATTAACACTTTCAGAAACCCAAGTATAAAGGAATGATGAAGTTTCTAGGCCTAGAAGAATAAAAAGTGATCGGAAATAGTGCTTCAAAATGTTCTAGTCTTTAAATTTTTTTTAATTAAAAATTATTGGGGTGACATTGATTAACAAAATCAAATAAATTTCAAGTGTATCATTCAACAGTAAGTTATATCTATGTTGCATTGTGTATACACCACCCAGAGTTAGATTTCCTTCCATCACCAAATATTTGACCCTTTACCCTTATTTACCTTCTACCCCAAAACCCCCTTCCCTCTGGTAACTACTAAACCACTGTCTGTGTCCATGAGTCTCTGTTTGTTGTCATGCTTATTTGTTGCTTTCACTTTTATAAAACTGAAAGAATGTTCTAGAGTCTTTAGTCTTGCATAATGGCTGAAAACATAGTAGTTGAAAAATGCAGTGTGAAAGCAAAAATTTAAATCCACATATCATAGCCCTACCTCTGCTTCTTAAATATTCTTTTATAGGTCTCAGTGCCTGGAGTCAGCAGTGGCTGCATGGCTTTTATTTTTTCCTGTTTGATTTTTTTTAACTTAATTAAGGCTTTAATAGGAGTTTTATTTCCCTTAGAGTGAAGTTTAAAATGGCCTTAGAAATTAGTACTCAAAATACCTCTTACATCAAACATCTTTTTTGAACTTCCTATTTTACTCAGAGGAATATTACTAGTCAGATATGAACTCTTTTGGATGAGTCTGATATTCACTCTAGGTAACAATTCCTAAAACTTCTATAGTGGTTACTTTTATAATTTCTTTGAAGTCTTTTAAGAAGAGGTAGTAGCAAAACATGAGCAAAAAGGATACTTAATTGGTGGAAGCTAAAAATGTTCAGTTTCCGAGAAAGGTCCTCTCATTTGAGGGAACCCTGAGCATCTATTAGGTAATTCCTGCTTTGCTGACAGAATGAGCCCCAGGTAACACGGTGAGGCCCCTGCGATTCAGATACTCATGCTTAAACCCAAGAGTGCATTTATAGGCTTAACACTTTAAAGTCCTTTCTTATTGTTTCCCTCCCTCTAAAGTCCTTACGCACCGAAATAGTATTTATTGACTATTGAGACTGCCAAAAATTTACTCTTCGAACTATTTTTTCCTCTTTTCAAAACTAAACCTTCCAAAAGAGAAGCTAAGGCAGCTGTAATCTTGATTTAACTTTATGGGCAACAGAATCATTGTACTGATTTCTAGAGTCATTATTCCTACACATTAAAGAAAATCCTTTCCTCTGATGAGTGTACTTTCATCGAGAGTGTGAGGTTATATCAGCAAGGGCTAGTCCACTATCCCTTAAGATTTATACTTAAAAAGAAAATTTGGGATCCAGTAAATAACTTGAGACTATGATTTGACTAAAGATACTGCCTTTTAAAAAGAACGATAAAATTCTTTCAAGTACAAGGCCTGTGCTTTGAGGTGTTAAAAATTGGTTATTATTGGCATTTTACTCTGGGTAGCAAATATTTTAATGTTGATGGGTCCCAAATGCAATAATCTGTGCTATTTTTGAATACTATGGTACATTAGAAAGTAAAAAATATAAAGTTAGCAAAAAATGTCAACATTGCATCTGAATAAGCTCAAAGAAAAATCAATTCTTGCCCCGATGTCTTTTGCTTTCTCTGAGAACACAATAACTACAAATGGTGCCAGAGGGAAAAGGGAAAGGGCTTCTGTCGACTTCAAATAAAGGCAGTGTCTGACAAAAGGGAAGCCAATGCTACCTGGATATGCCATTTACAAAAGCCTTGTATATCTACAGCTGCACTCTATGAGCACTTTGGAAATTAAAGAATTGCCAGCTTTTCCACTTTGGGAGAAAAAACATTTGTGCTAAACAGCCGGTAAGTAAATGCAGTAAACATATTTTTACAGTGAATAGAATTGTTTTATATTTTGGTGAATGATTGTGAATTTCTACTGCTTCTTGATTAGCAAAACATTTGGCAGTTTTCGAGTCTTTAGACATTAAAATGCCAAAACAGATTTTTATTCTCAGACTAAGCTCTTATATTTTTTTCATCCCTCTAACAATTATCCTCAAAACATTTGAAAGCACTAAAATAAAACGTGTTCTGAAAACACATTCGGAAACATTTTACCTGTGTGACTTTAATAAGCATGTAAATAAAAAAGTACTGGGTTGCTGTTGAAGGCAGAGATGAGAAGACAGTACATGTGTAATGAATGAACTGTTGGTGGGCACTTCCTAAGGCCTTGCCTTGGGACACCAAGGATTTTATTGCTGTACAAGCAGGACTGAAAACAGATGTCAGTGCAAAGCCTCGGATTTCTCTCTTTGTAATGACATTCCTGCTTGTTTTTCAAAATCAATAAATTTTTTAGAGATTTAAAAGTTCTCAGCAATAACTTTTATCTGTATTTCCTTTTGAGTCAAGTCCTTATGACTTTTTTTTTTATGTTATTATGTTGAAATTATCTCTTTTAGAAGGTTTTTCTTTTAGGTGATAATTTCGAGTATCTTACACTTTGACTTTTGCAATTCTTTAAAGATTAGGAGATTAACTATAATTGTTTTGCATCCTTCTTTTCAATGTTATTTTTTGTTATAGCTAGATTAACTAATTAAATTGAGGCCTTTTTTTTATTCTATTAACTTTATACAAAACTTGAAAATTCAGAGAAAACCCCAGTAAATAAAACAGTTTGTTTAATTTTGCACTCACTGGTTTACATCTTGGTTGTAATGCAGGATTTTGCAAATCTTCTGTGATTGTGTGTGTATGTGTGAACAAGAGGAGAAGATCATGGTTTTCCCATTATAATTGAACTTTTTAATTAAAACATAGTGGTGGTGTATTAATTTCCTGTTGCTTCTAGAATAAAGTACCGTAAAGTGGCTTAAGACACATTTAACATCTTACAGTTTGGGAAGTGTGCAGTCTGAATTGAGTTTCACTGGGTTAAAATCAAAGTGTCAGCAGAATTACCTTTCTTCTGGGGCTTCCAAGGGAGAATATTTTTTCTTGCCTTTTCCATTTCCTAGAGGCTGCTTGCATTCCTCAGTTTGTGGCTTCCTCCTCCATCTTTGAAGCCAGCAACTGCATCACTCCAGATAGTTTCCATCAGCACCTCTCTTCTGACTCTTCCTGCCTACCTCTTATCAGGGCTCTTGTGATTATATTTATATAATCACAAGATTATAATATATATATTATATATAATATAATATGAGAGAGAGTATATATATGTGTGTGTGTATATATATATATATATATATATATATATATATACACTCTCTTTATCTCTATCTCAAAATACTTAATTTAACCACATTACCAAAGTCATTTTTGCCAAGTAAGGTAATATATTCATAGGTCCTGGGTATTTGGACATGGTCATGTTGAGGGGTGGAAGGATCGTTGAGGGGTGGGGAGGCCTCTTAGTGGCACAACATTCTCTACTAATGAAGTTTTTGTTACTCACTTCTCCCTTCAGCAACACTTCCTATGATTTCCTACTTCTCCTGAACTTCAACATTTTTTCCATATAGTTTACCAATTACCTTAGGTAAACATTTTGGATATACATTACAGTAATGCTGATGCAACTTGCCCAACCTTCCCCAACGCATCTATGGTACCAACTTTGGGACTTCCCTTACTCCTTGCCCCACTTAAGGTGGAAACATTACTTCTTGCACAAACTTCTTTAACCCATTTTGTTTGTTTGTTTGTTTGTTTGTTTTAAGTGCTAGTTCAGTTCCCTGAAACTAAAGCACGATTTCTCCTGGAGGTGCCATTTTTATTAGAAGACCTTATAATAAAAGTAAATTTTTCTCCTACTCAAGGTACAAGGAGGAGCATCTCACTCCTTATTCCTTGATGCCACTACCAGATCTTTATTCCACCAGCATTTAACAATCTCTCCTCCCTTGGAATTGATGGCATCTAATGGTTACTTCTCTCCTTATTCTTGATATGATCTCTTTGCTTCAAAGACCACATTTATATTTATAGTCTTTATTTTCTTTATGATTTTATTTTTATGGCTTGCAGGATTTATTTCTCTCAGAAATTTTGTTGTCCATGTTTTGTCATCAGGCAAACTAGTTTCACCTTCAAGACCAATAGCTTTCCTATTATGATCCCATAGCCTCCCTTAGGTATGACAGTACTTGAACCTTGATATTCCTTGGAAATGAACACATGGAACATGATGAACCCCTAGTTTCTACTTTGTGACTCTACTATTTTTCACTTCCAACTTTGCTCCTTTCCTTACTTTTTCCTGATCTTGTTATTCACTTTCATCGGATTCTCTTAACTTTCTCTATTCTCTCCATATTTGATCCTTGTCAATGAGTCTTCATCAATACTCCAGAGCAGTGTTTTTGAAACTATCTGTGAGGTAAAGACAAGTTTTTTATTTCCAAACCCACTGTTGACTGACACTTTAATAAAATACAATAAATATGAATTTGGAATTAAAAAATACTAAATATTAAATACAATACTAAATACACAACAAAACTTTTATATAAGATTCAACAGACATAAAATTATATTTTAATAAGTATAACCAAAACAAATAAAAAGTTATAAACATTAAACATAATACATTGAAAATGCGCTTATAAATGATTAATAGGGGGTATAGCTATTTTACTCATAGCTGTGTGGTATTCTGCAATCATAACAATTAAGAACAAAAAGTTTTAAGTGAAAAAGCAACTCCAACATTAATATTCTGTATGTTCACTGTGAATAAACACCATAAATATATATATATATTTTGCTTTTAATGTAAAAAAATTGTTCCTTGCCTGTTAATTTATCTAATCTAGAGCATATTGATAACTATGTACTTGTAGGTGATCATCATATCTAAATTGTTTCTATTATCTTTTCATAATACTTATAGTAGAGAAACTGCTCTCCCAAAAGTATGTTGGCAAGAATGTAAGAGGAGATTTAAAGTAATTTCAGCAAGCTTAGGTTATTGTTTTTTAACTTCAATCCAAAAAAATGTAAGTGATGCTCTATTTTCAAAATTTAGGTTCAATTCTTTACCAGTAGCTAATATTAATTACTTCCTCTTTAAAGTTGTAGTTAAATTTAAATTATACTCAGATGAAAGAAACGGATTCCAGAGCCATGAATTTCCCATGTATAGACATATCTTCTTTTGGCGGAAAATGAAATTTATAATATTATATAAAATTCATGATAACTTTTGGAAGATGAACAATATCAAGATAATCACCATTTTCAATAATTATTGTTAAACCATGAAACATAACAATGTGCAAAAATTCTGTTTATTCAAGCTTCTGAATTTTGCTTTTTCCCTTTGATTCATCTGCCATTGAAAAATATTACATTCCTTTCTTGTATGGAAGTATTAAGATAATTAAAAAATACCAAAGATATCAGATAAATAAGCAAGCCTGGCTATGAAACCACATCTTTAAAAAGCTGGCACCAAATTGGAAATGAGCTAAGAATTTATTCTCTAGTTTAAACATTTTCCATAGAACTTTTCCCCTTAATAAATATTGTGCCTCACCACACAGTAATAATTTTTAAATAATCGGTTTCTGTATTTATAAAATAACAGAGAATAATCTCAAAGTTAATACATTAACCTATACATAATCACAATTTTTACTATGACGTCAAGTTTTCTGTTTTAGTACAGCTCAAAACTTTTCCAGAGCAAGACTTTCTTGATGAAGTAAGCTCTGTGTCGATTAATAGTTTTGGCTCAAACTCTGGGCAATAACCCCAGAATGTTTTTCCTTGTCTTGCACCTATGAAATGTGTCATCATAAAATACTTCTACATAAAGTTTAAACTTCAAACATATTGGCTGATTTTGTAGATTTCAGAACGAGTTGTATGTCTTGGCATTAAATCTGAAAAATCCTTTCTGTTATATATAGGCATTACGTTTGAACTGAATTTATACTTAAAAATGCCTTATTAGCAAAATCTTTTCATTCAACAAATTGTAATTAAAAATATATCACTAACTTTTTTTGGTTTTCATATCTGTCTGTCTTTTTTACCATTAGCCAGTTCTGAAATTTTGAGCTATGTTATTGATGCCAACATCGGTTCATTGGATTCTTACCCAAAGGCTGAACCCTGATTGTAATGTAAAGGATAGTTTTATACAGTCTTGTCATTCCTACACAGCTACAGATATAAGGAAGAACACTGATTAGTTGGCCAGTTATTAGAAAACTGATGTCAACAGGAGAGTCCTTGGAAGTGGGGTGGGGGCCGGTCAGGAATGAACTTGTTTGAGCAGGAAATGGTCAGGCAGAGTCAGGCTGCCACATTTTCCCCTTTGATGCTTGGATCCAGGACTAGGTCAGAGAACATTTCCTTCTTCTAAGTTTTGGTTTAGAGGCTGATACCTCCATAGCATGAGGACTTTTGCTACAGTTTTTTTTCTTCTTCTACTATAGTCTCCATGAGGGTGGTAGTTGATCGGATTACAAGAGGCAATAGGCAAGGGAGGAGGAGGCAGGCCCCGAGGAAGAGGAGTACTATCCCAACTAAGGTCTTAAAGCCACTGAAAGTGGAGAACCAGCCTCTAAAGAGGTAACTAGGGTCCCATCCTTTCCAACTTTCGACGGGCACATGAGCTATTTTTCTAGTATAAGTAGCTATGGCAGTCACAGCTTTGCCATTATCATCTATTTTGAGGCAACAATCAGTCTGGTTAAACTTTCTGCACATTCCTCCTTCTTCTACTAATAATCTAAGGCTATGTGGTTTTGGTAGACAGCTGACCACATCTGGAATTTTCACTTGGCTAGAAGCTCTAAGGCAGTTGCAGGCTCATTGGTTATGACCTCAAGAACTGCTTGTAATCTAATGATCTGGTTAAGCACATATATAGAGATCTGGTAACCCCAGCTCCCATCTTGGGCCCAAGTTGTGGGGCTATAGTATCGGATAATATGTTGGGGTGGCCACTTATCTTCCCCCCACATTTGTTGTCCTCCTATATCAAGTAATCTCTTAGTTCTGGCCTTTAAATATTGATATAGGGGAAAACCTAGCTCATTTCCTCCTTGGTCAGGTAGAGGAAGAAGCCAGGCTGAAAGCTCCCAATGCAACCTCTCTTCCAGTTCATCGAGAGCTGAGTATAAGCCTACTTTCCACAAATCCAGAAGAGTTAATTGAGTGCTCTCCAGCTTTCGAGGCTGGTGGAATTGAGGTTTTCTCAGAATGTGCCGATAGCTGGGATGGCATGGAAGGGATTAAGAAGGTGTCATTCTCTATAGTACAATTTGTGACAGCAGAGTTTTAGTTGAGAGAGTGGCACAGGGAGGAGTTAGCTGCAGTATTATTGACCCAATACCAGGAAGGAGACTTAGGCCACCAGTTTAGGTCCATGTGATTTAAAAATAACATTCTTTTACATGTAGTTTCTTCAACCCGCTGAGTGTATCCTGGATCCATTCGGCCAAGACATTCTTCCCCTACCACTTCTGAAGAGAGGACCCAGCTCTGGAGTCAAGTTTCTTCACAGTGAGCCATCATGTGGTTCCACTGGAGGAGGTAAAAGGCATCTAGGCTAGTTCCTTTCTAAAGGGACTTATGTGTACTTCTCCACAAACCCAGCATTTAGTGACACCAAGGTCATGGGCTATCCTCTCAGCTAGGTCAACAAAGAGGTTCTTCTCTAGCGTTGAGAGTCTAGGTTTTGGCCCAAGCCAGCCTTTAGTGGATCATAAATTTGTAGGCTTGGGGGCCAAGGAAATGGTGCAGGCTTAGGTGTGGTTGAATTATGCAGCCAATGGACAATGTCTTTGACTGTTGGGCCCTCTACGTGGGTTATGGACCTTTCGCCCACTTGAGGTCCATCACCAACACACCCAAGTTTCCCTAATTTTTCAGGCTCTTGGCAGAATTGGCCACTCTCGTATTTAATCTTCATGTACCCCAACCAATGGAATCTTCAATGAGTGCAGAGTGTGGTGTTTAAGGTACACTCTTTGGGTAGGCTGGTTACAGAAGTGAAACCAGTGGCAATGTTGGACCCTATCCTGTACCTTTGCATGCAATGAGTACAAAGGGACGAAGAAGTGAGGAGACTGGCTACACATGCAGCAGAGTAGAAGGAGAAGAAAAAGAGTCTTTAGGGGTGTTATTCTGAAGAGACATTGTCCTCAGTCTTCTGCCACATGTGCCAGGTTCCAGAGTGACCAAAATGAGGATGATATCTTACCCTTGGTCTGTTGGCACAGTCAGTGTTTTCTTCCAGAGGGTTGCCTTGAGGGGCTCAGAAGAGTCTGGAACACATTTAAGTCTGCTGTTTTGTATCCAGAGTGTTATTTCAGCAACTTTAACTGCAGTGGGGGTAGACAAAATGATAGTAAAGGGCCTCTTCACAGAGGTTTTAGGGCTAAATGTTGCACTCTTTTACTCAGACAGTCTCCTGGCTTAAAGGAATAAATTTCAGTGATTAAACTGACAGGGAGCCTTTCTCTAATATACTGGTTGAGAGTCTGGAAAGCAGTCCCTAGGTCCTGAAGCTGGTGTCTCCGAGTTAATTCACCTATTTCCTTGAGGTCTCCTTGTAGTCCTTTGATGAGTGGTGGTGGCCACCCATACAGGATCTCATAGGGGGAGAACTTAGTCTTATTGCTTAGGACTGACCTGATTCTTAATAGTGCCATGGGGAGGACTTCATCCCAATGTAGATGTGTCTCCTGACATAGTTTTACCACCTGAGTCTTAACAGTCCTGTTCATGCATTCCATCTGTCCCAAACTCTGTGGTTGATAGGCAGTATGTAATTTCCATTTAATATTTAAATTCTTGGCTAGTAGCTGCACTATTTCTGTTACAAAGGCTGGCCTGTGTATCTCAGCCAATGGTAATTGGTAGGCCAAATTGAGGAACAATTTCTTGGAGGAGCAGTCTGTCTACTTCTCAAGCCTTCTTAGTCCAAGTAGGGTAAGCCACTACCCAGCCAAAATAGGTGCATACAAAAACCAAGAGATACTTGAGGCCCTGTGATGAAGGAATTTTAGTTAGGTCTACTTCAAGTTTCTCAAACAGGGTACCATCAACACTTTGGACACCCAATGGGGTACACAGTCCTTGCCTGGGGTTATGGGCACAGACTTCGCATCATTCACACACCACTCAGGAGATGCCAGGGGGCTAGAGGACATAGAAGTACCAGCCCAGAGTAGTTTCTAGGGCAGTGAGACCAAGGTGAGTCTTTTGGTGAAACTGCTTGACAAAAGCTAGGGCTGGGGTTCCAGAGACTGCAATTCACCCATCCTTGAACTTCCACCATCCACCAGGTAGGAGGTTCCCCTCTTCGGTCTTAAACTAGGCTTCTTTTTGAGGCAAATACTTGGGAAACAGGGAAGCAGTCTTCTCCTCAGCCACTGGCCATCTCCTCAGCCACTGCCAGTTTGGCAACATGGTCTGCCCTGTGGTTGCCCCAGGCCATTATGGTGTCCCCTTTTTGATGTCCTCTGCAGTGCATGACTGCTAGTTTCTTGGGGGCCCATACAGCATCTAAGAGTTCTAGAATTTCCTTTCTATATCTTACTTCTTTTCCCTCTGAACTGATTAGATCCTTCCTTCTTTTTGTACAGGGCTCCATGTACATGGAGGGTTGTAAAGGCATACTTAGAGTCAGTGTATATGTTAGTACACACTCCAGCTGAAGGACATGGGTCAAGGCAATGAGCTCTGCCTTCTGCACTGAGGTTCCCCTAAGCAGAGGTTTTGCCTCGATGATAGAATGTGGGGTTACCACGGCATATCCTATAAGGCGTTCTCTTCCCCTCACAAAGCTGTTACCATCAGTATTATGTTCTACATCAGGGTCCTTGAGGGGCTGATTTGTTAAGTTGAGTCGGCCAGACAACACTTCATCCATGACTTCAATGAATCGTGGTCTGGCTGGCCAGGCCCAGTGGATAACAAGTGGCTGGGTTCAAGTTTCGTACTACCTCTAGGTGGATGCATGGATTCTCACACAGCATTCCTTGGTCTGATCATCTGGGCATTAGTTAGCCAACATTGTCCCTTATACTCCAGTAATGTTATTACAGAATGTTATAAACAAACTGTCAATTCTTGCTCCATAGTCAGTTTGTTGGCATCTGACATGAGGAAGGCCGTGGCTGTGAGGACTCGTAAGCAGGGTGGCCAGCCCTGGGTGACAGAGTCAAGCTGGTTGGAGAGATAGCCACAGGATGGTGCCAAGATCCTAGCAGTTGGGTTAAGACCCCTACTGCGACACTCGTGAGCTTATGTATGTACAGAAAGAGATTTGGTTAAGTCTGGGGGCTCTAGTCCAGGGATACTAGTGTGTGCCCATTTGATTTCTTTAAAGGCCTTCTGTTGCATAAATTCCCAGAGCAGGGGCTCCCATTATCCCCCCTTTATGGCTTCATAGAGGGGTTTGGCCAGGATGAAGACAGTAGGTATTCAGAATCTGCAGAAGCCAGTTGTTCCGAGAAATTGATGGACTTGTCACCAGGTGAAAGAGATGGGAGTTGAGAAGATCATTTGTTTCCTTGCTGGGTCAAGTTGGTGCTGTCCTTGCGGCAGGTGGAAGCTGAGGTATTTGACCTTTTCTTGGCAGATTTGAGCCTTCCATTTAGAGACCTTGTAACCCATTTCCCCAAGGAGATTGAGGAGTAGATGAGTTCCTTCCATACATTCCTCATAGGTCTTCCCTTTTAAGAGAAAGCCATCCACATACTGGAGTAATGTACAGCTGTGTTGGTTTGCTGGTAAGGCCTTTAATCTGAGGCTAGAGCTGAGGAAGCCGTGTCCATGTTAACTGGCTTTTGTCTCTGCTTTCAGAGCTTCCCTATTAGAAGGCAAAGATTGGCTGACTTCTGGATCTGCTGGCAACACAGGCTTCTTTTTTTTTTTCAACAGACCTTGGGAGGGTGCCAAGGCTTGGGCTAGAAGGACCCTACAGTTTTCATTTAGGCAGACTCTCAACCAAGGGGGTCAGGTGCAAACTATTGCCTCCCAAGAATTAATATAGGAGAATTGGTTTGGGTGGCCAGGTTAACTGGTGATGACTTGAGACCTTTGCAATGACTTCTCTATCAAGAGCCCCCTCTGCTGGCCACACAATGCCAAAAGAGGGCCAGTCAATCTGACAAAAGGTGTGGAGTTTCTGTGGGGTGAATTTAACTTCATAATTTCCTGAATAACCCTTTATGAAATTCCTAAACATACAACATAAAGGTTTCTGTTTACTCTGTTGTCCACTCTTCCTTTCACCCATGGTCAGTGCCATACATGCACTCAAGAGATTCACTTTGCCCATCTCTAGCTGCTCCCCTTGCGGGGATCTTTCAGGTGCCTCTTCGCAATTGATGGGTCGGTATAAACCCCTGGTTCAGATCACTGGAGTAGACTCCTCAAGGAGATCCAGCGACATCACCCTAAGCTGTATGAGGTTCACCATGGACCACAGATAGGGGCTCAACTCTTGCTTCCATAGATAGGCCGCATCTCAGTCACACACAAACACACACCAAACACACGCCACCCTCTGCCCTATGTATCTGAGAGGTCACAGTTTTTGCTAACAAATATAGAGTAGTCAGGTGACCTTGGGAGTTGATCAGACTCCCCGTCTGTCCTCTAATGGACAGGGCTGTTCCTGGGACCCGGGTCCTTACCATTCAGTCAGGCGGTGCACCTGGGCTGGTTCCGTTGTGCTCTCAGAGCCACCACCCCGGTTTGCAGGAAAAGTCGTCCTCCCCTACAGATGATAGGTCTGCTGGTGTGCCAGGTAAAGTCTGCTTCTCCTAGCATCCTGAGGCCAGACAAGGGAGGTGAAAAACCACCGTCTCCAGATCCCAGACAAGCTCCCAGAAATGTTGCGGGATTCTCAAATGGAGAGATGGGACACCGAGGCTATAAGCAGGAAGCAGTGTTTATTGATGCTGGCACCAGCTCAGCGGATTCTTATCCAAAGGCTGATCCCCAATTACAATATAATAGGCATTCCTACACAGCTACAGATATAAGGAAGAACATTGATTGTTTGGTAAGCTGTGAGAAAACTGATGTCAGCTGGAGAGTCCTTGGAAGGGGGCAGTCAGGAACGAACTTGTTTGAGCAGGAAATGGCCAGATAGGGTTAGTCTGCCACAAATGTGACTCAGCATGTGAGTACTACAATACCAGATCTGGTCTATGCTCTCCTCAGTGAGATGAGCCCATAGGTCATGTATTTGGATGTTATAGCAATATTTAATTGTTATAAACACTTCTAAACATTTATGTTTAATTTCTGTATTTATATCTTTCCAGGCGAATAAACTGAGGGATCAGCCCTAGCTCAAAGACCACACTGTATTCTCAAAATAACAGGGTATTATAATCTTCTGTGAAGTTGTTAAAATGCAGATTCAGAGTCAGCAGTCAGGAAGTAGAGTTCAAGAATTTGAATTGTTCAAGACAACTATGAATCCTTACAGGAAGTATTTGTGATATACTCTCCAAGAAGGCTCTATTTGACTTCATTTTATTTTGATCTTATTTACCAATCCTTGAAACAATGTTTCTGAAAATGTTGACCAGAAATCACCTTCAGAGCTTGTCAATGAATTAGATTAATGGCCCTCACTGCAGAATCTCTAAGAGTTGGGGCCCGGAAATGTACGTCTTTAACTAACAACTTTTACCAGGTATTCTTATGTATACTCTAAAACTCACTGGCCTGCGCACTATATACCACCTGCTTTTTTACATATTTTATATTTCTAGTTGTTTTAATTTAAACACAGAATGATATTTACTCTACTTTTAGATTTCTGATTGCTTTCTTGTTTTACTTTCTGGCTTCTTTTCCACTCCCTCTAAGATTCCTTCTTTATTTTGACTTTTAATGAGGCAATCCAGTGTCATGACATTTACATGTAATCTGTGGATCAATCAATACTTATAATTTGAACTTTCATCTTTTGTTTCATCTTATATTTTCGATTATTCTTGGAAGCTCATCTGACATTTTTGGCACCCCAATACAAGTATGAACAAAACTGAACTTATTTGCTCTCCTGAACTCTTTTGTATATTGATATTTTTGTTTCATTTTACCAGTACCACCATTTTCTAGCCCCTAGGATCAAGTCTTTAGATTTGTACTTATTTCTTTCTGTGATAGGCAGTATTTAAATGGATCCTGTAATTCCTACTCTCTGAAATACATGCATTTTGTAATCCCACACTTTTGCATGCAGGCAGAACCTGTAACTAACTTCTTTTTTAGTTTTTATTTTTAAAATATTTTTTAATTTGTCAATTACAGTTGACATACAATGTTATATTAGTTTCAGATGTACAACACAGTAACAACCTATATAACCTATGAGATCTATGTAACCTATGACGTGATCACCCTGATAAATTCAGTACCCATCTGACACATACATAGTTATTACAATATTATTTACTAATACCTTATCCTATACCTTATATACCTTCATGACTATTTTGTAAACACCATATGTACTTCTTAATCTCTTCCTCTTTTTCACCTGCTACACCAAACCCCTCCCATTTGGAAGTCATCAAAATGTTCTCTGCATCTATGAATTTGTTTCTATTTTGTTTGTTTATTTTGTTCTTTAGATTCCATATATTAGTGAAATCATATAGTATTTATCTTTCTCTGTCCAACTTACTCCACTTAGCGCAATAAGGTCCATCCATGTTGTTACAGATGGCAAGATTTCATTCTTTTGTGTGTGGCTGAGTAATATTTCATTGTCTATATGTACTACCTCTTCTTTATCCATTTATCTGTTGATGGACATCCAGGTTGACTTCACATTTTGGCTATTATAAATTATGCTGCAAGAAACTACTTCGAAGTAGTATTTTGGGTTTCTTTGAATACATACCCTGAAGTGAGATTACTGAGTCTTTCTTTGTGTCTTGTTATGGCCTTGATTTTAAAGTCTACTTTGTCTGGTATAAGTATCACTACCCTAGGGTTTTCCCCCCACCCCCCATGAAACAAAGGAGCTCCTATAAGGCTGACTGATGATTTCTCAAAAGAAACTTTGCAAGTGGATGGGATTGGCATAGAATATTCAAAGTGATGAAAAGCAAGGGCCTTTTCCAAGATTTCTCAGCGAAAGTATCATTTAGAATCAAAGAATGGATAAAAGAGCTTCACAGACAAAAAGCTAAAGGAGTTCATCACTGTCAAACCAGCATTATAAGAAATATTAAACAAACTTCTTTAACAAAAATGAAAAAAGACCAAAAACATGATTAATATAAAGGCAATAACTACATATTTACCAACAATTACTCTTCAATGGACTAAAAACTCTAATCAAAAGACATAAGACGGCTGAACAAATAAGAAAAGAAGACCTTTATATATGCTACCTACAAGAGACTCACTTTAGATCAAAAAAACACACACAGACTGTGACTTACTTCTGACTATAGAATATAGCAAAGATAAAAGGATTGCTTAAATGTAACTAAGGTCTCTAATCAGTCAAATGAGTTAATTAAAAGGAGGATTATCTTAAATGGGCCTGATTTAATCACGTAAGCCCTTTTAAAGAGGCTCTCTTCCTTACCTGAAATAAGGCACTGAAAACAGAAAACATTCTCTCCCTTCCTGGCTTTGAAGAAACCAGATACTGTGAATTCTATGTCTGCAGAAAATTAATCTTACCAATAGCTTGAGAAAACTTAGAAATAGTTAAGCCTCCAGATGAAAAAGTAGCCAAGCTACTACTTTGATTTCAGCTTTGTGAGATCTAGAACAATGTACTCAGTAAAGCCATGTCCAAATTTCTGACCTACAGAAACTTGAGATGGTAAATGTGTTGTTTAAGCCACTAGATTTGTGGTAATTTGTTAGGCAGCAACAGACGACTAATATACTTCTTTTTCTTCGATCTTCACTTTTGCTCTTCAACTAAGTTCTATCTCTTCTGCATATGTAATATTTCTTACTTCCATCTTTGACCTTTCATCATTACCATTTTGGTTCAGAATCTCATTTATTCTCTTTTCTTTCACTGAAAAGGCCCTGTCCTCTCCAGCTCATTCTAAGAACCACTAAGAAACACCAGTCACACCCCTACAGTTGGAAGGAGAGAGGTCACTGTGGTTACAAGGTAGAATGTTTGATCTGTTGGTTTTGGCTGCAGAGCACAATTAAATGACTATGATGTCCAGGACAAGGCTATTAGAATAGGTGGCTAAAATGAAGAGAGAAAACCAAGAGGTGGGTTAAAACACTGAGAAATCGCTGTGTTGCATATGCTATCCATGTGAGCATTGAAAGTATAAAAAACACTGGTTATTTTGTTATAATGTAATAAACCCAGTAAAATGAAGTGACCCATTTTGTGTTGCTTCTTATTATTCCTTTGTTCATAGAAACATAGTAATGGTGCTCCTTGATTTTTTGAAAAACAGTAAAAGGAAATATGCCCTTTACAACTAATAAAAGTAACATATTTCAAAGTTTAGAACCAAAAAAAAAAAGTTTGATACCATGTAGGAAAAACTCCTGTGAATGTTAAACCTGCTAATAAAAGAACAAACCCACCTTATGCACTATTTTCCCAGTATTTCCACTGAGGACTCACTTAAGCTCTCTCATATAGTGGCCGCTGGGGGGAAAAAGGCTGGTGTTAATCACACCAGCATGGAAAATTAATTAGAACCCACCAAACAAGCAGATGGACTTAGCACCTCGGACACATGAGTATCCTGTTTCTACAGATGACCTCAGGAAATTGCATAACCATTGGTCCAGCACTAGTCAAAAGTAACTAACTTTTCTTTTTCTTCCCTTAGTAATTTAGTATTGCTCCTTGAAAGTATTTCCTAACTGAGAAATCCCCATTAATTGCTGCATATTGGTTGTTCAAAGGAGGGTAATGATCCTTTACTTTATTGTATGTACCAATCATTTAATTCATTTTTTATGTGTCCCTTTAAAACAACTCTCAAACATGAAGCAGCTTTAGTTAATAGCCTCATTAAACTTGAATTTAGATACAGAATTTTAAAGATTAGAAAACTTTCTGACGCTGCACGAAAATATACATATATATATATATATATATATATATTTTTTTTTTTTACATACCTGGGAGTTAGTAATATCTGAGGGTGATTTTACTGGAAGTGAAGTTACTGGGGGGTGACTGCATCATCATTCCAAACCTCTGGTGGCTTGTAGTGGAAATACTGGGAAAATGGTGCATAAGGTAGGTTTGTTCTTAACAGTCTTTTCAAGTTTTAGGTGCTGCTCTCACCTCTTTTGGGTGAAAGATCCGCCTACTAATTAGTTGACCAGACCCAGCACAGATAAAAGAGAGGTCAGGGGTCACCTCAGAAGTTGCTGGGACAGGTTAAGTCATGATATGTCATGTCATGTCATGTCATGTCATGCATGTCACATTATGTTATGTCATGTTATGTTACTTTATTATGTTGTTAGATTTATTTTATATAATCGGTCACTCAACTGAGGTCCCATCATTCTATTAACTGACCAGAACCAATGCTCTGGTCAGTTAAATGTCTCTCTTATTTTCACCACTAGCCCAAATTTTCTCTTACTGGTGTTCCCCATGCTCCTAAGTTGCTTGTGGCCTTTGGATTTCCTGCTTCAGTTTTGTGGAGCTTCCTCTCTTCTTAACTCTAGTGTAAAATTCATGTCAAGACCGATGCTCCAGATATAAACTGCTCCACAGATAAATGCCTTATTTGTGAGTTGTGATATCAACTGCTTAACACTTATCATGTTAATGGTTTACTTCTCTCCAGCTACTTATAAACAACAAAACAAAAATAGGAAAAACAAATACTGAGCACTGGAGATACTGCACTTGAGTGATTGGAAAAGGAAATAAATATGGGGGAAAAAAGAAAAAAATTAAGATTCCTGCCTCAGTAGAAATAGATCACATGCTGCAGATGACTGCTATAGCACTATGAAGCAGGAAGACATTGCACAGGTGTAGCAATGTTTGGTTCCAGAGACTTTTCCTTCATTGAAAAAACAACTAGATGAGCAAAGCAAGGAGATTGAAACCCTCAAAAAGAACCAAATAGAACTTCTAGAGATAAACACACACACACACACACACACACACACACACACACACACACACACACATACACTGCAAGACTTGAAAAATGAAATAGAAAGCTCAGGAGACAGAGTCGACCGAACGGAGGAAAAGATCAGTGACATCGAAGAAATAAATCAGAAATCTAGAAATAAATCAGAGGTAATAAAAGAGAAATTGAAGAATAAAAAATAAAGAAAAATAAATACAAAAAGTAGCTGATACCATCAGGAGAGGAAACATAAGGATAATGGGTATTATCAAAGGCGAGGAAAAGTAGCAGGAACTAGAAAGCATTTTCAGACAAAGAGTTGACGAGAATTCCCCAAATCTAAGGAATGAGCTAGAGCTTGGAATTCAAGACATCAACACAACATGCAATTATCTCAACCCAAAAAGTCCTTCACCAAGACACATTGTATTAAAATTATCAAAAATCAATGACAGAGAGAAAAAAGAAGGAGAAGCCAGGAAGAAGATGGTAACTTATAAAGGAAAACCCCTTAGATTATTGTTGGACTTCTCGGCACAAACCTTACAAGCCAGAAAGAAATAGAATTGTATATTCAAATTATTAAGTGAAATGAACTACAAGAATAGAATAATGTATCCAGCTAAGCAATCCTTTAGATATGAAGGAGAAATTAAGACCTTTTCGGATGTACAACAATTGAAGGAATTCTCCACTATGAAACCTGCACTACAAGAAATACTGAAAGCAGTCAGCTTACCTAAAACAAAATGACAAAAAAAAAACCCAAAAACAAACAAAAAAACATAATTAAGAGTAAAGTGACTATCAGGCAAATTGAAGCAGAGGACTGTAACTCTTATGAAGAACAAGGCATTATAAGCTTAAACAACAAGAAGAGAACGAGAAGAGAATTGCTATAGCAAGATAGTAATGAATGTTAAGTATACTAGGGACAAAATGAGATAACAGAGACTGAAAAGGGGAAGATTCAAAGATCCAAATTCACAAAGGGGAATGGAGATGAGGCAAAAGCAGAAGAAAATGGATAACAGTATATATTTAACTATCCTTTACATATTCGTAATAGTAACCACACATCAAAGATTCAGAACAGAAGTATATAACATAAAACAAGAAGGACAAGAGGGAAATGTCAACCAAAATAAATAAAACAAAAACACAAGAACAAGGAAGCAATGGAAACACCGAGCTACTAGAAAGCAAAAGATAAAATGGTTATATTTCAATAATCACCCTAAAAGTAAATGAACTGAACTCAACAATAAAAAGGCAGAGTTGTAGAATGGATTAAAAAACAAAACTCAACCATATACTGCCTCCAGGAGGCACATTTCAGCTTTAAAGGCAAACATAGACTCAAAGTGAAAGGGTGGAAAATAATATATCTAGCAAATGGCATTTAGAGAAAAGCGAGAATAGTGGTGCTAAAATCAGATAATATAGACATCACACACACAAAAAAAAGTAAAGAAAGATACCGATGGACACTTCATAATGATAAAGGGAATCACACACCAAGAAGACATAACACTTATTAATATCTATGCTCCCAATCGGGGAGCCCCAAAATATGTAAAGCAATTATTAACAGAACTAAAGAGAGAAACAGACCAAAACACTATCATAGTAGGGGATCTAAATACTCCACCGTCGGATATGGACAGATCGTCTAAACAGAAAATCAATAAGAAAATAACATCCTTAAATGACACATTTGACCAACAAAACTTAATTGACATTTACAGAGCCTTCCATTCCAAAACAGCTGCTTATACATTTTTATCGAGTGCACATGGAACATTCTCAAGGATTGACCACTGAGACACAGAGATAGCCTCAACAAATGTAAGAGGGTTGAAATCATACCAATCATATTCTCTGATCTTTATGCTTTGAAACTAGAGATCAACTGCAAAGAGAAAGCAGAAAGAACCACAAACACATGGAGATTAAACAACATGCTACTGAAGAATAACTTGGTCAGAGAAGAAATATAAAAAGAGAAGTCTAGAGATACATAGAAATGAATGATAATGATAGTACAACATATCAAAACTTTTGGGACATGGCAAAAACAGTCATAAGAGGAAAGTTCATATTATTACAGGCTTAATTCTAAAAGCAAGAATGAGCCCTCCAAAACCTAACGCCTTATCTTAAAACACTAGAAAAGAAAGAACAAATGAAGCCTAAAGTCAGCAGAAGGAAAGAAATAATCAAAATTAGAGCATAAATAAATAAAGTTGAAAACAAACAAAAAACTAGAAAAAATAAGTGCAACAGAGCAGGTTCTTTGAGAAGGTTAATAAAATTCACAAACCCATGGCTAGACTCACTAAAGAAAAAAGAGAAAGGACACAAATAAAATCAGGGATGAAAGAGGGAATATTATGAAAGACAACACAGAAATACAAAAGATCATACAAGAATACTATGAAAAAGTATATAATACCAAATTTAATAACATAGAAGAAATTAACCAGTATTTAGAAAAATACAATTTTCCTAGGCTGAATCAAGATGAACTGGAAAATCTAAATAGACTGATCAACAGTTTGGAAATTGAAACAATCATCAAAAACCTACCAGAAAGTAAAAGTCCAAGACCAGATGGCTTCACCAGTGAATTCTACCAAACATTCAAAGATTTAATACCTATTCTCCTCAAACTCTGCCAAAACATCAAAGAGGAGGCAATACTTCCCAAATGATTTTATGAGGCCAATATTACCCTGATACTAAAACCTGGTAAGGATGACACACACACACACACACAAAAGAAAACTGTAGACCAATATCTTTCATGAACACAGATGCAAAAATCCTAAATAAGATACTGGCAAACTAAATGCAGCAACATATTAAAAAGATTATGCACCACAATCAAGTGGGATTCATCCCTAACACAAGGGTGGTTCAACATACACAAATCAATTAAAGTGATACACCACATAAACAAATTTAAAAATAAGAATCATATGATCATATCAATAGACGCAGAAAAAAATCTTCAATTAGATGTAGCATCCATGTATGATCAAAACACTTAACAAAATTGGTGTAAAAGGAAAGTACCTTAACATAATGAAGGCCATATATATGACAAACCCTCAGCCTACATTATACTTAATGGTGAAAATCTAAGAACCTTCTAAGATGAGGAACAAGGCAAGGCTGTCCACTATCACCACTGTTATTCAATATAACATTGGAGGCCCTAGCAAATATAATTAGACAAGAAAAAGTTATAAAAGGCATCCAAATAGGAAACAAAGAAGTCAAACTGTCACTATTTCTGGATGATATGATTCTTTATATAGAAAACTCCAAAGACTCCACAAGAACACTGCTAGAAACAATAAGCAAATACAGGAGATTTTCTGGATACAAAATCAACATTAAAAAATCCATAGCGTACCTATACTCGAATAATGAAGCATCAGAAAAAGAAGTGGGAAAAATGATTCCTTTTGCAATTGCACTAAACAGAATAACATACCTAGAAATAAATTTAATGAAATATGTGAAAAACCTATATAATAAAAACTATAAGACCCTATTGAAAGAAATCAAAGAAAATGCAAAGAAATGGATTATTGGATTGGAAGAATAAACATAGTTAAAATGACCATATTACCTAAAGCATTATATAAATTTAATGGAATCTCCATCAAAATCCCATCTACATATTTTTTTGAAGAAATAGAACAAAAAATCATCAGATTTTGATGGAAGCACAAAAGACCCCGAATTACTAAAAACATCCTGAGAAAAAAGAACAAGGCTAGAGGCATCACTCTGGCCAAATTCAAATTATACTATAGTATAATTCTGGTATTATCAGAAAAACAGACTCACAGACCAGTGGAATAGAATCGAGAGTCCAGGAGTAAACCCATGTTTACATGGGGAAATAATTTTTGACAAAAATGCCAAAATCATACAGTGAAGAATGTAAAGCCTCATCAATCAATGATACTGGGAAAACTGGAAAGCTGCCTGCAAAAGAATGAAACTAGGGGGTTGTCTATCACCACACAACAAAATTAACTCAAAAAGGATTAAGGACTGAATATACAACAATAGAAAGCATAGAAGAAAACATAGATACTAAACTCAAGGACTTGGACTTAAAGAGGATTTTACAAATTTGACCTCAAAAGCAAGAGAAGTAAAAGATAAAATAAATGAATGGGACTTCATTAAACTAAAAAGCTTCTGCTCAGCAAAAGAAATAGTCAACAAGGTAAAATGGGAAAATATATTTGAAACCACACCTCTGATAAGGCCCTAATATACAGAATATGCAAAGAACTCATACATACGACTCAATACACAAAAATCTAATGGTCCATTCAAAAAATAGGCAGAGGATCTGAACAGATGCTTCTTTCTAGAGGACATACAAATGGCCAACAAATTTGAAAAGATGCTCGACATCACTAGCAATTAGGGAAATGCAATCTAAACTACAATGAGATATATCTCACGCCTGATAGAATAGCTGTTATCAACAGGACAAGTAATAACAAGTATTGGAGAGGATGCTGAGAAAAAGGAACCCTCATACACTGCTGGTGGGACTGCCACTATGGAAAACTATATGGAGTTTCCTCAAAAAACTAAGAATTGATCTACTATATGATCCAGCAATCCAGGTACTGAGTATGTACCCCAAAGACTTGAAAACTCATATCTGAAAAGATATTTGCACAACAATGTTCATAGCAGCACTATTCACAGTGGCCAGGACATGGAAGCAACCGAAGTGTCCTACGATAGATGATTGGCTAAAGAAGCAGTGGTACATATATACAATGAAATATTACTCAGTTATAAGAAGAGTTGAAATACTGCCATTTGTGACAACATGGATGGACCTCTAGATAATCATGTTAAGTGAAATAAGTCAGATAGAAAAAGTTGAAAATCACATGATATCACTTATATGTGGGATATAAACCTAAAAGCAACAAATAAACAGGATAAGCAAACAAAGACTCATGGACATAGACTATAGACTAGTGGTTACCCATGGATAGGGGGTGAAGGGAGCAGGGAGGTAGACGGGGTAAAGGGGGTCAAATTGTGGTGACAGAAGAACTCTAACTACAGGAGGTGAACACATATATAAATATATATATGCCTTACTGTTAAGGAGTACAGCTGAAACTTATTGGATTTTGTTAACTATCATCACCATAAAAAAATAAATCAATTAAAAAATTGAAAAATAAAATAAAATAAATATGGCATTCTCTAACATATAATAGAATGCTAGTAAAATGTAGAAAAACATATTATAAAAACAAAATTTAATACACAATTTTGTATAAAAATGAGTATAAAAATAAGAATTATAATTAAATAATAGGATAAAAACAGAATGATTACAATTGAAAATGAATAAACATGAATATCAAGTCAAGAAACTCTCATGGAAAAAATTAGGAGATAGAAATTATAAATAAAAAGTTAAGATATGTGAAATTTAGACTCATTAAAATCTAAATATTAAGAGATAAATGGGAGGATAAAAATTAGATAGAGAAGAAATTTTTGAGGAAATAATCACACACATTTTCTAAGGCAAGGTTGAATAAATCATACTGAAAAGATCTGAGAATGATAAATAGGATAAATGAAGAAAAACTTACATGTATTAGCCAGAATCTCAATTTATTGTTGAGGCATTTTTTTTATGACACCTACTTTAAATTCCTTATAAGCTAATCCTAACATCTGATTCATCTCACTATGGCTCATTTGATTGTCTTTTCTCATTCCAGTAGTAATTTTTCTGTTTTTGTTTTTTGTTTGTTTGTTTGTTTTTGGTGTATGACAAGTGGTTTTCAATTGTGCTGTAACCAGCATAGTTAGGTTTTGAGACTCTAGATCTCATTAAACTCTTCTATTTTAAGAGGTATTTGCACATTTTATTGTCTAGGTTCTGGTCTATTTTTGTAGGCTTTAGTTGCCATGACAGCTTAGTTTTCAGAGCCCTTGCAAGGCTGTCCCAATGTGCTTCATTCTTTGGGTACTTCTCGGGCTCCCCTGTAATCCCTTTTAGTGGCATCTGTATGGTGAAAAATCTTTATGTCACTGGGGGACTTGAGGGCTGCTTAAACTAGTCCTGTGTGGGATCTATCCACTGACGGCCTGGTGGTGAACTGGAGACTGGGACTTCCTGAGGCTTCCCTGCTGTCACTGCTGCTGATGGATAAGGCAGCAGCTGGGGCCTGTGTTGTAAAGCACAGGGTCGGGGCTCCCTCAAGATTTGTGCTGGGATCCCATTTGTTGATTCTTCAATTAGAGAAAGCAGACTTCCTTGGGTTATGCGTGTGGGAGTATGTGTGGATATGTGTGTATATGCATGGGTATTCCTGTTCTGTGCCTTTATGACATCTTTTCTAACTGTGTATGGTTAATTAAGAGAAAATCCAGAATCTCACACATTGTTAATCCTCAAGTTCTGAGGTTTCGAGCCAGTTTATTTTATTGTTTTTCTGTCCAGCTTTCATAGTCATTTGATCATTGTCTGATGGATAATTTTCAGGGCATTTGGCTATATTTAGAGGGCAGAAGCAGAGAAAAGTGTGCCTATGCTATCTCATTCCAGGACCAAAGCTATCTTTTTCATTTTGACTGTAAATGTAGGTATGAATCCAGTGTGTGATGGGAATCATAAAGGAGGTACGAAGTGATTACTCACAGGCTAGAAGCTCTCATTCAGTTGTTTTGCATGATTTTCAACTTTGTATAAGTGAGATAATACTTTATACATTCTTTTGAAAATGGAGGTTTTGCTCAAGTCTATATTTGTGAGATTCATAGGGATGTGTATGGTTTAAATTTATGTATATGGTTCAAATTTCAACCATATACTTTGATCTAGTATATCTCACAAATTATTCACGCAGTTTTGTTGGTGAATATTTATGTTGTTTTTAATTCCATTTTTTATTTTTTTAAATACTATATACTAACTTATTTTATACCTATATCCCTATATTTTACTTTACTCTCACAAAAAAATACTAAAGCTATGTAGATAGCAATAAAATAAAAAAGATGATAGACATAATTAGCAAAACCACGCTCTTCTTTGAAAATATTGTTTGGAACAACTTCTAGTTAAGATGATCAATTAAAAGAGAAGATGCAAATTAAGCAAAATGCAGAAAGAAATAAAGAAATAAACTATTGACACAAGTGAGATAATAACATTATCAACACCTATGTATTTATTAACTTAATTTTTTAAGCAGGATTTATTTATCTATGTGAATAAATAAAAATGTAAAGGCCAAAATTAAGGCCAAAAATGACAGAACTTAAATAAACAATCTTTTAAAAATTGAAACAGCATTCAAAGATATTCCCCCTTCACGAAGTTCTGGCACAGTTTGCTTAATAGGTGCATTTTAGCAAACTTTCGAGGAATGTATGTTTCAGCTTTTATAAGTTGCCCAAGAAAATAATAAATATGGGAGAGTTACCCAACTACTTTTGTGAAGTTATCTCTAATCTTGATTCCAGAACCAGATAAGAGACTAAATAAAATTATGAGTTTATTTTAGTTACAATAATAGTTAAAATGCTAAAGAAATTAGCAAACCAAATCAAACAGGGTTTAAAAGGAGGTTAAGGATAGTTCAAATCAGAAAAATCTGTCGATGTAATTTATCACATGAATGAATCGAATTGAAAAAATAAATAGAATCATTGCATAATGTTCAATAATTCATTTTCTTATAATATATTTTTATTTTCCAATTACATTTGGCATATTATATTTTAGTTTCAGGTATGCAACATAGTGATTAGACATTTATGTAACTTACAAAGAGATCACCTCAATATATCTAATTCCCATATGACACTATACATAGTTATTATAATATTATTGACTATATTCCTTAGGCTATACTTTATATCCCCATGAGTCTTTTGTAACTACTAATTTGTACTTCTTAATCGTGTCCCATTTTCTACCTACCACCACAACCTCCCTTCCATCTGGCACCAACAGACCAATCTCTGTATTTTTGAGTTTGTTTCTCTTTTTGTTTCTTTGTGTATTTTGTTCTTTAGATTCCACATGTAAGTGAAATCATATGACATTTGTCTTTCTCTGCCTGACTTACACCAGTCAGCACAATACCCTATAGGTCTATTCATGTTACAGATGGCAAGATTTCATTCTTTTTTATGGCTAAGTAATATTCCCTTGTATATATGTACATCATACAATAATTACATCCAGGTTGCCTCCATGTCTTGGCTATTGTAAATAATGCTGTAATTAACATACAGCTGCATATTTTCCTTTGAAGTAGTGTTTTGGGTTTCTTCATATAAATACCCAGAAGTGGAATTACTGGGTCATTCTTTGGCTCTTGTTATAGCTTTTATTTTAAAGTCTGTTTTGTCTGGTATAAGTAATGCTACCCTAGCTTTTTATTTTTTCATTTCCATTTTCATAGAACATCTTTTTCCATCTCTTTACTTTCAATCTGTGTGTGTCTTTCAATCTAAAGTAAGTCTCTTGTAGGCAGCATAAGTAAAGGTCTTGTTTTCTTATATATTCAGCCACCCTATGTCTTTTGATTGGAGTATTTAATCCATTTACATTTAAAATAATTGTTGATAGATATGTAGTTGTTACCATTTTATTATTTATATTTTTATCCCCCCCCCCTTTTTTATAATGATATGTTTAACATTTCTTATAATACTGGTTTGGTGGTGATAAACTCCTTTAGCATTTTTTGTCTGGGAAACACTTTATCTGTTCTTTGATTCTAAATGATAATTTTGCTGGGTAGAGTAATCCTTGCTTTTTATGACTTTGAATATTTTATGCCAATCTTGTCTGGCCTGCAAAATTCTTTTGAGAAATCAGCTGATAATCTTATTGGAGCTCCCTTGTAAATAACTAATTGCTTTTCTCTTGCTACTTTTAAGATTCTCTCTTTGTCTTTAATCTTAGGCATTTGACTATGATGTGTCTTGGTGTGGATTTCTTTGGATTCATCTTTTTGGAACTCTCTGTACTTCTTGGGATTTTATGTCTATTTTCTTCACCAGGTTTGGGAAGTTTTCTGTCATTATTTTTCAAACAGGTTTTCAATAACTTTCTGTCTATCTTCTCCTTCCAGAACCCATATAACATGAATATTGTTATACTTGATGTTATCTCAAAATTCCCTTAATCTATCCTCATTTTTTTGGATTCTTTTTTCTTGTTGATGTTCTGATTGGGTGTTTTCTGCTTCCTTATATTCCAAATCACTGATTCAATCTTCTGCTTCATCTAATCTACTGCTAATTATCTCTAATGTATTTCATTTTAGTTATTGTATTATTCATTTCTGACTGGTTATGTTTCATGGTTTCTATCTCCATTTCTATGTTTTTTTCTCTCTTTTTTAAAGTTATTACTGAGTTCATTATCCTTCATCGAGCATCTTTATAAGCAGTATTTTGAACTCCGTATCTGGTAGATTGCTTGACTCCATTTTGTTTAGGTCTTTTTTTGGAGCTTTGTTCTGTTCTTTCATTTGGAACATATCTCTTTGTCTCTCCATTTTGGTTGCCTAACTTTTTTTTTTTCTGTATTAGATAGAGCTGCTATGTCTCCTGGTCTTAGTAGACTTATGTAGTTGGTGTCTTATGGGGATCAGTGGTCACCTGAGCTGGGTGCTCCAGGTATGTCCTTTGTAAGGGTTATGTGTAGCCTCCTGTTGTAGTTGAGACTTGGTTGCTGTGTGCACATCAGTGGGAAGGATTGACCCATAGGCTGATTGTTTGTGGAGACTAGATAGTGACTACTGTGGTGGAGCTGTTTTTCAGGAGCTGAGAATTTGCTTTACCAGGTCTCTGGTGCTTGCCAATTCTGCTCTCTGTGTGCGTTGTCCTCAGATGTAGTCCCTGGTGGTGCTCTGTCTCAGCCCGAAGTCGACCACCGGGGGTGTCAGCCCTGGGGCCTACTGGAAGAAGTCTTACCTTTGGTCATGTTCAGCTAAAGTCTTTGCTCTGCTGGGGCCACCTGTCATGAGCCACCAGGCAATCCACAGATGGCTGCCACCTGTGCTGGGCTAAAAGTGCCTTGTGAGGCCGAGCTACAAATTGAGACTGAATGCCACTAGTGTTCTGTGTGGGTCTTCTCAGTAAGAGGTATAGGGCATGCTGAGGCCAGATATTGTTTGTCTCATTTTGTGAACCTTTGAGAAATTCTTGGAAATCCACAGCATGAGCCAGGATAGGCCGTTTGAATGGAAAAGGCACTGGAAGCAGCTGTATGGGCCTGCATATTGGGTAGGGTGGGGTCTCAGGGGAACTGTCAGGGTGTAGTGTTAGCTAGGTTGATGGAGACTCATATATGGTGTCTGGGATAGGGGAGGGCTTAACAAAGACACAATGGATTCTATTAGCACTGCTGTCTGAGAGAAAGCTGCCCTTCCAGACCCTGTTCTGAAGCCAGACAATTCAGTTCCTCCCTGTATGTCCTTGGCTCCTTTCAGGCTGCTGCCGCAGCACTGGAGATTAGAGAGAGTGAGTCCATTTGCAAATAAGACCACAACTGGGACCTTTAAGGGGAATGCCTGGATTTCAGTAGCCTTTGCCTCACTCAGCCACAATCTGCTGGTTTTTACAGCCAGAAGTTGTGAATACTTCTCTTCTTACACTGAACCCTGGGCTGGGGAGCCTGGTGTAAGGCTGAGACGCTGTGTTCCTCTCCAGTTGAAATATATGTCCCAATATTTTATCACCACACACTAGTGTGGGACCAGCTGACTTCGTGACTCTGCCCCTCCTACTAGTCTCAACATGGCTTCTTCTATATTTTCTTAGTTACAGGACTTCTGTTCAGCTAGACATTGATTCTCAATGATGGTTGTTCTGTAGTTAGTAGTAATTTTGATGTGGTCATGAGAGGAGGTCATCACAGGATTTACCTACTTTTCCATCTTGACTAAAAGGAACAATTCTTTATTATAAAAATAATCAGAAAACTAATTAACTTGAAGATATAATATATTAAAACATCTATTAAAACATATTTAATGGAAAAAGCTATTCATGCTTCCATCAAGTCAAAGAATAAGACAAAGATGCCAATTTTTACTCCTCCTGATATAAAATTACTAGCAATCCCAGACAATGTTATACGATAAGGTTATTGTTGTTGCTGGGGGGAGGTGGAACATAAAAATAGTAAGAGTTAAATAGAAGAAATGAAAATATCATTATAAGTAGGTGATCTCTTTTAAATAGAAAATCTGTTATGATAAACTACCAAGACTGTTAAGAGTCTAAGAAAGTGATAGATAAAAAAAAAAAAAATTGGCTTACAGACTTCAGTTTCCAAGTAAAAAGCTTAGAAGTTAGTATTTTTCCTAGCAACGAGAATAAAGCTGAACAGACTAAAAAATTAACAACTCTTATTAGATCCATAAAAGAAGTGAAGACACAGGGCAAACCATTCCTCCTAAGATTAGAGACAGACAACTGAATACCAGAATCATGGCTCACTGAAGCAGAGACTTTCAGCAGAAACCTCCAAGAGAACTAGCACGAGGGCAGGAAAACTTGGGCTATAATTAGTGAATTGGTGCCAGCTCAGTGTGCACACTTGAGTGTTAAAAACACTAAAGGCATGCAATCATAGGGGAGTTCTCATAATTGTGTGAGCTCCTCTATGAACTCAACAAGGCTCTCACAGTAAATATTGGACAAAAACGCCCTTGAGCTCCTGGCAGTAGTGGGGGTAAAGAAGGTGTTCTTTGAAACACACGAGGACACCCTTTTTCTCCTTAACAGGGTCTCCCTTCAGGGGAAGTTGATGAACCAGATCCTAAGCTACTGGGGTATTATCAGAGCCTAAAAGATCTGAGGGAAAAGAAATATTCAATTCCAGCCCACTCTAGCCATCCTGACCCACCTAAGTTTCAAAAAGCTCCACTGGATGGGAAATCTACAATAATCTTTGCAAGAGAAACAGCTATGATATCGATAGAGACTAGATTTCAGTGTGATAAATTGAGATGGTGGAAGATGGAGCCATCACAGTAGCAAGTTTAGACCATAACCAAGATGTTTAAAAGAGAAGGCAAAAGAGAGAATAATAGAAAAGTATAAGATCAAGGAAGTAATTTTCTCTTTCTCTTCATCACTTTCCTCCTCTTACCCAAATTCTGGTACAATCATGAGTTTTGTAAAATTGAACTCCAGTCAACATTTCCATCTTTATGTAAGGAAACATTTTTTTTTTTTTTAGATGAGAAAGACTTGAGTATATTAATAAGCTTTGGGAGACATCAAGCAAAAGGGAGAGGCAGACTATAGGAGAAAGGAGAAAACTGGCATAGTAAGGCTCTAATCAAAAATGAGGAAATGAAAAGAGAATTAAGATCAAGAATTACACTTAAGAGTCAAAATTATCTTCTATTTCAAGTGTAATTGAGTGGATAAATCGAGGGAGGGTAAGGAATAGAATATTCGTATTTGATACGGAGAGAAAATGAGGAAACTCACATGATAAAATTGCCTTTATTTCTCTATAACTTAGGAGGCAAGACCATTTGCTGAAGGTACAGTGTCATGTTAGGAGCTTGAGAAAAGAAATAAAAGTCTGAAATTGAAAAAATGGCACTTTCTTCTTTATGGGAATGGAACAGCTTCAGGATGCTCAGTAAATGGCCATGTCTCAACTACCTGAACTGCCTGTCTTGCTGTAAATCTGTCCGTACAAGTAGAAAGCCATGGCAAACGACCTGTCACAGAATTCCAACTGAGTGCTAAATGCATGTTTTTCTTTAAAACCACCTCAACAAACACTTAACAGATGGCCTTCCACAGTTAACTTCACCACAGCATTTTGTCAGGCCAAGCCTGTTTAGCTTTGAAGATGCCTTAAGTCATAGCACTTTTCACTGTCCTAACTGTATTTCACTGTAGGGCTGCTCACCTGTTAATTATTTACACAAGCCTAATAGCTTTTGTGAAAGCAAAGTTCAGTAGAAGATGTAACCATCATTTTCTTTTTTTCCCCCCTAATTTATTCCTTTACTAAAATGGTTCATTTTAAAATATAAGTCTAATTACTTCTTCCTTTGCTTAAATCCTAAGCTCTAAATCCAAAATTGGGGTTAAGCTATCATTTTTATCATGGCTCTCAGGGGGACTATATTACCTGGACCTTTCAACCTCATCACTCATTCAGTCCACAGCCTCACCCTATGGTCGAGAGTCTTACTCTCAAAGTCATGACTTGCACTTTTGTCTCTGAGCCTCCACACAGGCTCTTCTCTATCCCTGACCAATTTATACTTCATCATGCTGATTTATATTCATGCTTTATGTCTTGACTTAGGTATCACTCCTTCTGAGACTCTTCCCTAAACTTCCATGGATTAAATGCTCCTACCATATGCACCCACAGTTCCCCATGTTTCTGCTTTACAAGTGCCTCTTTATCTGTTCATCTTCCTCTGTATTTTAGCCACTTAATGTCAGAGACCACATGTGAAAGAAAGGTAACTTCTTTCTGTAACATTTTATACATAGTGTCTGACACATAGTAGTCATTCAGAAAATATTTGTTAAATTAAAGCATGATTCTACTGTTTTCTGAATTTGAGAAGAGACTATAAAAACAGCAAGATGGAGTTTGGAGAAATAATTCAGTTCTACTTCAACCTTTTGCTAGCTATATGGCCTCATAAAATTACTTAAACTTCTTTTATTATTATTATTATTATTATTATTATTATTATTTTGGTTTTAAATAGTGTTAGGTCTACCTACCTATCTCATGGTAAGAAGTAAATAAAACTATGAGTAAATAGCACAAAAATAAAATAACGTTAATGATATATAGCATTTTTTGTCTAACCCACATAAATCTCTGCAAGATACAGAAAATTGCGACAGCGATATCAATTGCATAGAAAGTATTTGTGTGTGCATACATGTAATTTTTTTCACTTAAAACATCAGTGTTGACATTTTCTAATTGCTTTCTTTCTTATCCTACTCATTCTATTAAGATGGAAGTATGAAATGCATTTCAAAAGAGCTATTTATACAATTAGTTGGTATATCAATAGCAACTGAAAATTGCTAATATTATTAAGCAGTTACTGTGTATGGCATTGTGTTAAGTATTTTAAATGTACTATATTCCAAGAACTTATTTTTATCACTTTATTCATTGTTATACAGGATGAAGTCATTTGCTCTTCTTACAGTCGGTAGTGACAAGACAGAATTTTATCAATTATCAATTGATAAATTTTATCAATTATTTTAATAATTCATATATAAATTATATAATATATATCATATGATTATATAATATGTTACATATAAATTATATTATATATTAGGCATACTCTATGCCCACCTAAATTATTAAAATAATTGATAAAATTATTTTATTAATAATTTATAAAAATAATATATAAATATTATTATATAATATTTATATATTTTATTATATTATATATATATTTGTATTTCCTCACCTTTTCATAGAGCTAGAGCAGGGTAGGAAGAGAGGAAATACATGTGAAGAAATTGACTCTGAGCTGCTCCTCCCCCCAGTTTTCACTTACAAAATATGCCAATCTAACGCTATACATATAGAGCCCCTTTCTGAAGAAGTCACTGATTTCTGAATTATCTTCTAGGAAGTCTCATAAACTCTCTGAATATTTTAATGTCACTGAGATTTCACATTGTGTTTGGGATTTTAAAATGTATAGCTGTCTGCTTATTGTCATATTCTTCTGTTTCCTCAGTAGACTTTGAGCTTTAGAGAAGGTCAGGAACTGTGCCTTATTTGCCTTAGTACCTTCAGAACCTAATATTGTACCGATTACATGGTAGGCTTACAAAACTACTGTTGGGTGAATATATTTTGAATAAATTATCCACTTCACTTGCACAAATACACACACACACAAATACTTTCTAGATAATTGATATGGCAGTCACAAATTTGTGTATCTTATGGAGAATTGTTTAGGTTAAGTAAAAGAGACTATAAAAAACGCCGTTGGCTTTTCTGGAAAGTTGGAGCTCTGAGAAAAACAGCGGGAAGAAAAAGGGGTTTGAAAAATGAATAGTTTGTATTTCTCTTTTGAAGATTAGAGAGATGAGTAAAATGTGAAACTAAGTATGCTTACATGACCTTGGACATTATTCTGGACTCTGAGCAAACCTTATTCTGACACCTCAGTCAAAATAATTTTCTCAAATAAGGTCTGTGTTCTCATCTGTCAAATGAACATGCTAAAGATGACCTTCATGGGAGAGTCCTCAAGAAAAGCTAATAAATGATTGCAAAGTCCGAAAGAAGGAAAAAACACCAGGTAAACCCTGAATAATAATCCAGGACCTTTCTATACTCAAACTAAGAGGAATTTAATTTAAAATCTTCCAGTGTTTGGCTATCTGCTGAAAGAAAAAAAAAGATCACAATAAGTGTGTATATAAAAGAAAAGCTGACAGTTGAAAAACTGAAATGAAAAATAATGGCATAAACAATTTTAGGAGATGCCTTCAAGGAGACGAGTTCTCAGAAAGTTGAGATCTCAATTTAGAACATTTCTTTCTCTCTAATTGTTGTTCTGTGTGCTGCTGCAATATGATGAAATGGCCATAAACTTAGTGTGATAGGCTTGCAGAATAATTTAATTATAATTTAACATTTACTTTTATGCTATGCAATTACTTACATTGCTTTTTGCTGAAGACAATACATTTAAACAGCTGCACACAATGAAAAAATAGCTGATAGGGTCAATTCTGAAGTTATACTAAGGTTTAGTTACATTCCTTTTCACCCAGTGGACTTAACAAATTAGGCAGCCTGAGACTAATTGAAAAAAAATCAAACAAGTAATCAGGAGCCCTTGATTCTCCTCTAAACCTTGTCATGATCTAGCTCTCTGAATTTTGTAGTTTCATCTTTAATGAGTAAGTCACTATTTTCTTATATGTAAACATTGTCATTGCATGGTCAATATTTTTTTTCATTCACTAACATTCTGTGAGGATGATAATAATGTTGCTTACAGAATCCAGGAAAGGCTGTGCTGTTTATGACATTAAACTTATCTCCAAATCCAAAGAAATCTACATATGTTGGGTATCTACTTTATGGTATTGTGCAAGACTGGTTCATAATCATAGGCTTTTATTCTGTACTTAAGATTTTGTTATATCTTTCCTCTTCCTGAAAGTTTGCAACACAATTTTCACATGAGCAGTTTTACTGCAAAATATTTGTTGCCTGGTTACAATGCAGAAATGATTATATAAAAACTGCACTTAAGACATCTTTGTGTTAAATATAATTTCTATGATATTTGGCTTGAGCATTAAACATTCTATGTTAATTTTAAAATAAACACGAATATCTTTAACTACCAACACGTCAATTTTGGTTTGTATAATTTAGAATTTGGGGTGATTCTGACAGTAAATACCTCTGTTAGAATTAAGTTCCAAGTAAAGGGCATAACTTAGAGGCCTATATTTTTAAAGCTCATAAGAGACAGAAAAATTTTAGTATATGTATTTTATAGTAGAATAACAAATATGTTTTAAACTGTTTTATTGAGATATAATTAACATAAAAATTTTACTCATTTAAAATACATAACTTGATGTTTTAAAATATATTTACATGGTTGTGCAACCATCATCACCACATTTTTACCCCTCCTAAAAGAAACCTCATATCATCAGCACTAAGTAAATCCCTATCTCTCTCCCCTTTCCCACTTTCAGTCCTAAACAACCATCAATCTGCTTTTTGTCTCTAGGGCAGTAGTTATTCTAGATATTTCAATCAATGGGATCATATAATATCTGTCTTTTGTACTTTGATTCTTTCACTTAGTAAAATGCTTTCAAGAGTCAGCAATGTGGTAGCATGTATCAGGACTTTATTTCTTTTTATTTTCAAATAATATACATTGAGTGAATTATACCACATTTTATTTATATATTCATCAGTTGATTAATATCTAGGTTGTTACCAATTTTTTACTATTAGGAAATGCTACTATTAACATTTTTAAATAAATTTTTACATAGACATATGTTTTAATTTTTCTTGGGTGTACAAATGTGAGTAAAATCACTGGATCATATGGTAACTTTATGTTTAATATTTTGAGAACTAGTCAACTCTTTTTTTAAAACACTGCACATTATATACCCACTAACAATGAGGGTTCCAATTTTCCATACCTTTGCCAACACTTATTATATTTTTTACTATAGCTATCCAATGGGTATGAAGTGATACCTCTTTATGGCTTTGATTTGCATTTCCCTAATGACTAATGACGTTGAGCATCTTTTCATGTATATCTTCTTTGGAGAAACGCCTATTTGAGTCCTTTGCCATTTTTAAGTTAGCTCGTGTTTTTGTTATTGAATTTTAGAAGTTTTTAAAAATATACATTACATGTTATTTTCTTGTTGTTTTTATGATAAAATGGCCTAGTAGTTTTGATGTGATGTGGAGCGCCTTTTTGGGTAATAATTTGGATATTTGTATATCTTTGGAGAAATGTTTATTTAAGTCCTTTGCCAATTTTTGTGTTGAGTTGTTTAGATTTTTGTTGCGTTTTAGGAGTTCCTTTTTATATTCTGGATATTAAACCATTATCAGATATACAATGCGCAAAAATTTTCTTTCATTGTATAGGCTGTCTTTTCACTTCATTGATAATGTTCTTTGATGCACAGAAGCTTCTAATTTTGATAAAGTTTAACTTACCTACGTTTTCTCTTGTTGCTTGTGCTTTTAGTGTCATACCTATGGCTCCTTAGTCAAATCCAAAGTCTTGAAAATTTACCCTATATTTTTTCTAAAATTTATTATATTTAGGTCATTGATCAGTTTTGAGTTAATTTTTGTACATGGTGTGGAGGTAGAAGTACAACTTCATTCTTTTGCATGTAGAAATCTAGTTGTTTTAGAACCACCAGTTGAAGAGACTATTCTTTCCCTATTGAATGGACTTGGTGCCCTTGTCAAAATCAGCTAACTACAACAGTATGGATTTATTTCTGAACTTTTATTCTATTTCATTGTTCTATATGTCTATCTGTATGTCAGTATCACACTCTTTTGATTATATCTTTATAGTATGGTACACTTGCATTCCACATAAATTTGAGGATCAAGTTTTCTATTTCTATAAAAAAGACTATTGGGGTTTTGATATGGGTTGAAATAAATGTGTAGATTGATTTGTGTAGTAAGGACATCTTAACTTTATTAAATTTTCCTATCCATGAGCATGAGATATATTTCCATTTACTAAATTTCTTTATGTAGTGTTTTATAGTCTGCAGCGTGAATTTTTCAAGTCTGGCTAAATTTATTACTAGGTAGTTTGTGCTTTTAAATGCTCTTGTAAATGGATTTCTTCCTTAATTTACTTTTCATATTGTCCAGTGATAGTATATAGAAACACAATTGATTTTTATGTGTTGATTTTATACCCTAAGACTTTACAGAGTTCCTTTATTAGCTCTATTAGTTTTCTTGTGTGTTCTTTGAGATTTTCCACATGTAGGATTATTTCATTTGCAAACAGAGATAATTTTACTTCTCTCTTTCCAATTTGGATGCCTTTTATTTCTCTTTAACATTTAATTGCTATAGCTAGAACTTCTAGTACAATGTTTAATGACAGTGGTAAAAGTAGGTATCCTTGTTTTTTTCTTGATTTTAAGAAGCAAGTTTTCAGTCTTTCACCATTGCATGTGATGTTAGCTGTGGGTTCTTCATAAATGTTCTTTATCATGTTAAGGAACTTCCCTTCTATTCTTAGTAATGTTATAATTTTGCTTTCAATCATTACATAGTTTAAACAAATTAAGGGAAAAATTAATCTACTATATTTACACAGATATTTACTATTTTTATTGGTCTTCCTTCATTTCTGAAGTTACCATTTTCCCTCTATTATCATTTCCCTTTTATCTGAAGAATTTACTTTAATATTTCCTTTAGAGAAGATATCCTGGCAATAAATTTTCTTAAGTGTCCTGCACCTGAGAATGTACTTATCTCTCCTTCATTCCTGAATGATATATTTTTTTGAATACCAGAATAGTGAATTCTAGTTCGACAGTTCTTTTCACTCAGCACTTTAAAGATGTTGCTCTAGTACCCACAGTTTCTGATGAGAAATAAATTTTCATTCAAACTGTGGTCACTTATAGGTAATATATCATTTCTCTCTTGCTGCTTTTAAGACTTTTTTGGTCTTCAATTTTTAGACATTTGATTATGATTTTTCTAGATATGGATTTCTTTGTGTTTATTCTAATTGAGATTAGCTGAGCTTCTTGAACTTGCAAGTTTATGTATTTAGCCATTTTGTTCAGTTTTCAGCATTTGTTTTTCAAAATATTTTCTGTACCTCATTTTCTCCTTTTCTCTGTAACTCTACACAAATATTAAAAATGTTCATGTTGTCTGACAGATCCATGAGGCTCAGTTTAATTTTTCATTTTTTCTTCTTGTTCTGATTGGATAATTGCTATTAAAATATCTTTAATTCTTTGACTCTTCCATCTTCTTTATTTAGTTGTTGAATCTTTTCAAGGGATTTTTGTTTCAGTTATTTTGTATTTTAGTTTTAATTTTTTTTGTTTGGTTCTTTTTTTATATCATTTATTTCCTTGTAGAGACTTTCTGTGGCCATCTTTTAAAAAATATTCACCTCTACTTTTTTCTTTCTTTTTTTTCCTTTCTTTCTTTTCAATTTAAAAAAATTTAAATTTAATTTGACATTCAATATTATTTTATATTAGTTTCAGGTATACAGGTGTACAGCATAGTGGTTAGACTTTTATGTAGTTTATGAAGTGATTAGTCTAGTATCCACCTAGCACTATACATAGTTATTATAATACTGACTGTATTTCCATTTACCTTTATTTCTTGAAGTTGTTCTCTTTGTTAGATAACATCTACATCATCTCAAGATTGACATCTATTTGTTTTCTATTCTTTTGTAGATCATCGAGATTTCTCTGTTTTTTATATGCTGACTGATTTTAAATTGCATCCTGGACATTTAATATATTTATTGTTATGAAATTATAAGTCCATTTTAATTCCTGTGGAGATTGTTAGTGTATGTTTGTGTGTGTGTGTGTGTGCGCGCGTGCGCGCGTACTTTATCAGTTAATAAACCTGTTTAGGTTTAGGTTGAAAGTTCCAAATTAACTTCTGTGTGCTATGGCTCTAAGTTGGTTCACTTTTCAAGCAGCTTGCAATGCTAATATACTCTGACCCTGTATGTAGCATTTGGAGGTCTTTGGGAGTGATCTACCAATAGTTCAGTTCTCAATGCCTTTACTGTGTTGTTTAGGGTCAAATTCATGCTCAGATTATACACAACTTTATAGGATCACTTTCTTGAATTCCCTCCTCTTTGCAATCTCTCTGACATTCTCTGGTTCTCAGAGGCCCCCCACTTTTCTCTTCTGTCTAGAGAGCTAGGGCTTTATGTTCCCCACTCTGCTTTGCTTTTCCCACAGTTGTGTCTGCTACTGGAGCCAAGCAGTAGGACTATAAAAAGAGAAAAAGAGAATTGAGTTACTCCTTCACATTTTCAGGACAGTAGTTCCTCTTGTTAGAATGAAGGATTTCTTTCCCTCAGAGTTTAGGTGCCTGTCCAGTTGTTGCTGCCCAGCCCTGACACCACTACCATGGGTTTGCCTGGGACTAGGATGCAGAGAATCAGGGGGAAATGCACTTTTTAAAACTCTCTTTCAGCCCAGGGGCTCCATTTCTTAATATTCAGATCAAAAATAAAAGTCTTCTCTTATAGTTCTTTTTGCCTATATGCAGAGTGCAATTCTGGCCTCTGTGCTGCTTTTCAGTCCAGACTGGGAACTACCAGGGAGAAAGAAAAAGAAACTCGCCTCCACACAGTCTTACTTTGAGTTCTGGTTTTCCTTTCTCATTCTACCATATTAATTTTTAGTTTTCAGCTAGCTGCTTAATGCATCTATATGTTTTTAGTTGTTTTTAGTAAGAGAGACAGATATATATGTTTATATTATTTTATAAATATGTTTATATTTATCTGAATTGGCATCAGAAACTTAAATGCATATTGAAAAGATTACATTAAAATGGATGACTTCTTATTTCTATTTCAATTACTTATTTTTCTCCACATATTTTTAGGTTTACATTTTCTAAACCATTCTAGGCAAATGATACAAATTATTTTTGAAAAAAGACTCTATAAAGCAACATTCCCAGTCTTCTATTGGTATTTAGCCTTGTATTTTAATTACCTTACATTAAGAATTACTTTTTTATATGATTTCACTAAATTTTAAGTCCCCCTCTCTTTTTGATGGTTTTACCTGTTGTATATTGTATTATTTTCTAAGTAAGAAATTGTTTAATGGAATGTATCAATTTAAATAAAAATTTGCAGGCACATTCAAAGGACAGAGTGGGCAGGTACCAAAGCCCTACTAAAACATATCTTGCTCTGTAGGGTCAGCTGCTGCACAATAGCTCCTCCACTGTAGTTACGAACAGTCCTCACAATCAATTAGTTTAAGTATCAGTCCCTGAACCACCGATGTGCAAACAGCAACCAAGGCTCAACTACAACAGGAGGGCACATACAACCTTCATAACGGACACTATTGGAGCACCCAAACCAGGTGACCAGGGAGACTGCACCACTGGACCCCACAGAACACTTACTACATAAGTCCACTCTATTAAGCCTGAAAGACATAGCAGCTCTACCTAAAACATAGAAACAAAGGCAGGGAGTTCAGCCAAATGGCAAAACAAACAAACAAACAAAAAAACATGTCCCAAATAATAAAAAAAAAACAAAACAGAACAAAGCTCCAGAAAAAGGACTAAACAAAATTGAGATGTGATCTACCAGATGAAAGAGTTCAAAACACTGTTTATAAGGATGCACAATGATATCAATGATAACTTCAACAGAGATACAAAACATAAAAAGAGATAGAAAAAAGTGTTAAAAAGAACCAGTCAGAAATAAAGAATACAATAACTGAATTAAAGCATACATTAGAGGAAATCGACAGTAGACTAGATAAAGCAGAGGACTGAATCAATGACTTAGAAGATAAGATAGCAGAAAATATCCTACACAACAGTAACAAGATAAAAAGCCCACAACAAATGAGGATAGTTTAAGGAGCCTCTGCAACAACATCAAGTATACCAACATTCACATCCTAGAGATACCAAAGGAGAAGAGAGACAGCAAGAAATTGAAACCTATTTGAAGAAATAATGATGGAAAACTTCCCTATCCTGGTTAAAAAAATAGACATACAAGCCCAGGAAATGCAGAGTTCCAAACAAGATGAACCCAAAGAGGCCCACATGAAGACATACCAAAATTAAAATGCCAAATGTTAAAGACAAATAATCTTAAAAGTAGCAAGAGAAAAGCAGTTAGGCACCTACGAGGGAGCTCCCATAAGACTGTTAGCTTCTTAATAGAAAGTTTCTTAATAGAAACTGCTGTCTAGAAGGGACTGGCACAAAATATTCAAAGTGATGAAAAGCAAGGACCTACAACCAAGATTACTTTACCCAGCAAAGCAATCATTTAGCATTGAAAGACAGATAAAGAGCTTCCTACACACACAAAAAAAAATGCTAAAGGAGTTCAGTACCACCAAATCGGTATTGTAAGAAATATTAAACGGACTTCTCTAATAAGAAGAAAAAACAATACAGACTTTAAAACAAAGGCTATAACAAGGGACAAGGAATAAAGAACCCTTTTACTCCACTTCTGGGTATCTATCTGATAGACCTAGAGGATATTGTGCTGAGTGGAGTAAGTCAGACAGAAAAGACAAATGTCATATGATTTTACTTATATGTGGAATATAAAGAATAGGAGAAACAGCAACAACAACAAAACAGAAACAAACTCATAGATAGAGGGAACATTTTGATGGTTGCCAAATTAGAGGTAACTGTTGGGGGATAAGTGAAAGAAGGAGGAGATTAAGAAGTACAAATTGGTAGCTACAAAATAGTCATGGAGATGTACAGCATAGCATGGGCGATATAGTCCAAGCATTGTAATAATAATGTATGGTGTGAGAATGGAACTGGATTAATCAAGGTGATTACTTCATGAGTTATACAAATGTTTAATCACTATGTTGTACACTTGAAACTAATGTAATATTGTAGCCAACTGTAGCTGAAAAATAAAAAAATAAAATTAAACAAAAATTCTCATAGTTATATATTCATATTTAAGAACAATGACACAATGAAAGGAAAGAAAGGAAATTTTCAATAATGATCCCATTAGAAAAGATGATAAATCTCTACCTGTTGGATATACATCCATAATCTATGGAGTTTGCTGACCGTATGCTTCAAAATAATACACATATGTAGAATGCTAATTTTTTGGGAGCACACATGCATATACATGTATATTTAAACATTTATTTTTTTTAATTTATTTTATTTGGGATGACATTGGTTAACGAATTCAAGTAAGTTTCAGGTGTACAGTTTAACAGTAGGCATTTTGTGTTCCCCTCCCATAGTTAAATGTCTTTCTTTCACCACATATTTCACCACTTTTATCCCATCTACCTCACCCTTCCACCCTCCCTCCACCCTCTGGTTATCATTAGTCCATTGTCCATGTCCATGAGTCTCTGTTTGTTTGTCCTGTTCATTTGTTGTTTTTAGATTTATATCCCACATATAAGTGATATGTGGTTTTCAACTTTTTCTGTCTGGCTTATTTTGCTTAGCATGATTATCTTGAGGTCTATCCATGTTGGTTGCTTCCATGTCCTGGCCACTGTGAATAATGCTGCTATGAACATCAGTGTGCAAATATCTTTTCAGATACGAGCTTTCAAATCTTTGGAGTAAATACCCATTAGAGATTGCTGGCTCATATGGTAGATCAATTCTTAGTTTTCCGAGAAACCTCCATACTGCCTTCCACAGTGGCTGTACCAATTTGCAGTCCCACTAGCAGTGTATGAAAGTTCCTTTTCCTCCACATCCTCTCCAACACTTATTATTTATTACTTGTCCTGTTGATAACAGCTTTTCTAACAAACATGAGATGATATCTCATTGTGATTTTGATTTATATTTCCCTAATAGCTAGTGATATTGAGTATCTTTTCATATGGTTTTTGGACATTTGTATATCCTCTAGGGAGAAGTGTCTGTTCAGGTCCTCTGCTCATTTTTTGATTGGATTGTTTGTTTGTGTCGTTATTGAGTTTTATAAATTCTTTGTATATTTTGGATATTAGGCCCTTATTGGAGGCATTAGTTGCAAATATATTTTCCCATTTGGATGGTTGTCTTGTTTCCTTATTGATTTTTTTTTTTTTTTTTTTTTTTTTTTTTTTTTTTTTTTTTGCTGTGCAGAACGTTTTTATTCGATATTGTCCCATTCATTTATTTTTGTTTTTATTCCTACCTTGCCTTTGAGGTCAAATTCATAAAATCTTTTTTTAGTCCAAGGACTATGAGTTTAGTTCCTATGTTCTTATGGTTTCTTCTATGCACTTAATTGATTCAGATCTTTAATCCATTTTGAGTTAATTTTGCTGTGTGGTAACAGACAATAGTCTAGTTTCATTCTTTTGAAGGCTGCTTTCCAGTTTTCCCAGCACCATTTATTGAAGAGGCTTTTCTTTCTTCACTGTATGTTTTTTGGCTTTTTTTGTAGAAAATTATGTGCCCATATAAGCATAAACACATGTTTATTTCTGGACTCTCGATTCTGTTTCACTGGTCTGCGTGTCAGTTTTTCTGCCAATAACATGCCTTTTTGATTACTGTTGTTTTGTAGTATAATTTGAAGTCCAGCAGACTGATGCCTCCAACCTCGTTCTTTTTTCTTAAGATGGTTTTGACAATTTGAGGTCTTTTGTTCTTCCATAAAAATCTGATGATTTTTTTGTTCTCTTTTTTTAAAAAATGTTGATGGGACTTTGATGGGATTGCATTAAATCTGTATAATGCTTTTGGTAATAAGGACATTTAAGCTATGTTTATTCTTCCAAACCAAGAACACAGAATATCTTTCCATTTTTTTTGTATTTTCTTCAATTTCTTTTAATAGGGTCTTACTTTTTTATTATATAGCTCTTTCACATGTTAGATTTATTCCTCGGTATTTTTCCTCTTTTTGTAGCAATTGCAAAATGAATCATTTTTTTCACTTCCTTTTCCGATACTTCATTATTAAAGTTTAGGAATGCTATAAATTTTTGAACGTTGATTTTGTATCCAGAAAATTAAATGTATTTGCTTATGGTTTCTAGCAGTGCTCTAGTAGAGTTTTTAAGGTTTTCTGTATAGAGAATCACATCATCTGCAAATAGTGACAGACTGGCTTTTTTGTTTCCTATTTGGATGCCCTTTATATCTTTCTCTTGTCCGGTTGCACTCGCTAGGACTTCCAAAGTTCTATTGAATACCAGTGGCGATAATGGACAGCCTTGCTTTGTTTCCGGTCTTAGAGGGAAGGTTTATAGATTTTCACCTTTAAGTATAATGTAGGCTGAAGGTTTGTCATATATAGCCTTTATTATGTGAAGTTTCTTTCCTTCTATATCCATTTTGTTAAGTGTTTTGATCATAAATGGATGCTGTGTGTTGTTGAAAGCTTTTTATATATCTATTGATATGATCATATGATTCTTATTTTTTAATTTGTTTATGTGCTGTATCATATTAATCAATTTATGTATGTTGAACCATCCCTGTGCCCCTTGGATGAAGCCACTTGATTGTGGTGCATAATCTTTTTTAATATGTTGCTGCATTTGGTTTGTCAGTATCTTATTTAGGATTTTTGCATCTGTGTTCATGAAAGATATCATTCTGTAGCTTTCTTTTTCTGTGTGTTATGTTTACTAGGTTTGGGTATTGGGGCAATATTGGTCTCATAAAATTAGTTAGGAGTATTGCCTCATCTTCGATTTTTTGGAAGAGTTTGAGGAGAATAGGTATTAAATCTTTGAATGTTTGGTAGAATTCACTGGTGAAGCCATCTGGTTCTGGATTTTTACTTTTTGGTAGGTTTTTGATGATTATTTCAATTTCCATGCTAAAGATCTATCTATTTAGATTTTCCAGTTCTTCTTTATTTAATCTCAGAAGGTTATATTTCTCTAAGTACTGTCCATCTCTTTTAGGTTTTTAAATTTGGTCTTGTATATGTTTACATAATATTCTTGTATGATTCTCTATATTTCTGTGATGTCTGTTGTAACTTCTTTCATCCCTGATTTTATTTATTTGAGTCCTTTCTCTTTCTTCTTAAGTGAGTCTAGCCAGAGGTTTGTCCATTTTACTAACCTTCTCAAAGAACAAGCTCTTTGTTGCATTTATTATTTATTAATTTTTTTGTTTTCAATTTCATTTAATTTTGCTCTGATTTTGATTATTTCTTTCCCTCTGCTAACTTTAGGCTTCATTTGTTCTTCCTTTTCTATTTTTTTTTTAAGATGAAGCATTAAGTTTTTATTTGGACTCGTCCTTGTTTTTTGATAGGCCTGTAATAATATGAACTTATCTCTTATGACTGCTTTTGCAATGTTCCAAAGGTTTTGATATGTTGTACTATCATAATCATTTGTTTCTATATATATATCTCTAAGTTTTCTTTTTATTTCTTCTTTGACCCAGTCATTCTTCAGTAGCATATTGTTTAATCTTGACATATTTGTGGTTCTTTCAATTTTCTTTTTGCAATTGATCTCCAGTTTCAAAGTAATATGAGCAGAGAGTACGATTTGCCTGTTTTCAACCCTCAAATTTGTTAAGGCTATTTCTGTGGCCCAGTATGTGGCTAATCAATGAGAATGTTCCATGTGCACTAGAGAAGAATGTATAAGCAACTGTTTGGGGATGAAAGGCTCTGTAAATGTCAATTAACTCCAATTGGTCTAATGTGTCATTAGATGTTATTAGGATGTTATTTCCTTGTTGATTTTGTTTGGACGATCTGTCCATATCCAACAGTGGGGTATTTAAGTCCCCTACTGCGATAGTGTTTTGGTCTATTTCTCCCTTTAGTTCTGTTTTTAATTGCTTTATAAATTTCAGGGATCCTTGATTGGGAGCATAGATATTAATAAATGTTATGTCTTCTTGGTGCATGATTCCCTTCATCATTATAAAGTGTTCCTCAGTGTCTTTCTTTACCTTTTTTTATTTTTCAGTCTATTTCTTCCAATATTACTACTGGTAATTTCGCTTTTCTCTGAATTCCATTTGCTTGAAATATCATTTTCCACCTTTTCACTTTGAGTCTATACTTTTCTTTGCAACTGAGATGTGTTCCTAGAGGCAGCATATGGTTGGATTTTCTTTCTTTATCCATTCTGCGACTTTGTGCTTTTTAATTGGTGAGTTCACATCCATTTACATTTAGAGTGATTATTGAAATATGAGGTCTTCTTATAGCTATAGCCATTATATCTTTTGCTTTCTGGTACCTCAGTGTTTCCATTGCTTCCTTGTCCTTGTGTCTGTTTTTGTTGTTGTTGTTGTTGTTGTTTGTTTGTTTGTTTGTTTTTCTTTTTTTATTGTGGGTTTTCTCTCTGGTCCTTTTTATTTTATGTTATATACTTCAGTTTGGAATCTTTAGCATGTGATTACCATTATGAATATCTAAAGGATAGTTATATATATAGTAGCCCATTTTCTCCTCTGTGTGTCTTATCTCCATTTTCCTTTGTAAATCTGGATCTTTGAATTTTCTCCTTTTCAGTCATCATTGTCTAAATTTGTCCCTATGTATGCTGAACATTCATTACTATCTTGCTATATCAAATCTCTTCTTATTGTTTAAGTTTATAATGCCCCTTTCTTAGTAAGGGTTGCACTTCTATGCTTCTATTTGCCTGATAGTCACTTTACTCCTAATTATGTATTTTTTTTTGTTGTTATTTTGTTTTAGGTGAACTGACCCCTTTCAGTATTTCCTGTAGTTCAGGCCTCACAGTGGAGTATTCCCTTAGTTTTTATATGTCTGGAAAGGTCTTTATTTCTCCTTTGTATCTAAAGGAGAGCTTTGCTGCATACATTATTCTTGGCTGGTGGTTCCTTTCATTTAATAGAATATTTGATTCCACTCCTTTTCGGCTTGTAAAGTTTGTGCTGAGAAGTCTGAAGATGATCTAATGGGTTTACCTTTATAAGTTACCCTTTTTTTTCCCCTCTGGCTGCCCTGAGAATTCTGTCTTTGTCATTGATTTTTGATCATTTTAATACAATGTGTCTTGGTGAAGGCCATTATGTGTTCTGTTGACTTCCTGAATTCCAAGCTCCAGCTTATTTCTTAGATTTTGGAAATTCTCATCAACGGTTTGTCTGAAAATTCTTTCTAGTCCCTGCTCCTTTTCCTGGCCTTTGGGAATGCTCATTACTCTTATGTTTCCTCTCCTGATGGTATCAGCTAGTTCTTGTGTTTCTCTTTCTTTATTTTTCATTTTTTGGTTTCTCTCTTTTTCCTTCTGATTTATTTCAAGATTTCTGTTTTCAATATCACTGATCCTTTTCTCCATTTCGTTAATTCTATTTCCCAAGCTTGCTATTTCACTTCTCAACACTTGCAGTGTATTATTTTTCTCCTGAAGTTCTTCTGTTCAGTTCATTTTGATGGTTTCAATCTCCTTGCTAAAGAACTTATTATGCTCATTTAGTCGTTTTTTTTTTTTCAGTTTCTGAAATTGTTGGTATGATTCATCTTGAATCTCACTGAATTTTTTCAGAAGTACCATTTTGAATTCTCTGTCATTTAAGTTGCATATTTCTATGTTTGTAAGCTTATTTTATGGAGATTTATCTTTATTTTGGAAACGCCTTGTCACCTTGATTGTTCATGATGTTTAATGGACTATTTATCCACCTAGGCATTGATGGAAGTATATTCTGAATTATTTTTGGAAATGATTTACTCTATAAAGGTCTCTCTTTAGCCTGTTGCAAAGAAGGCATTTTTCTTTTGGTGGTGGTGGTGTCTAAGCCTCTTGGATCCCTGCTTTATGTAAAGTCTTAATAATGCCTTTTTTCTTTTATAGATATTGAATCATACTCGCTACCCTCAGTCTCAGTCCCTGTCTATATTAACAACAGAATCAGTAGTGTTTTATCAGATTCCCCTGGGACTCTGCGGTGTTCACTCAGAGGATATGGGAGAGGGGTCCTCTTGGTTGGGAAATGGTGGCTGTGGCTCGGCCTTGCATTTTGCAGGCGCGGCTGGAAATAATCACTTGTTGTTTCTCTGCTGTCCCTACATCTCTGCTTTCTGCCCTGATCCATGGGCAATGCCACAGGTTGCATGTTCATAGCTCTCCCAGGCCAGGTTGTTCTGGGAACCTGCTGCACCTTCTCTCCACTCTCTCCTCCTGCAGGGAGCTCCAGCTGGGAGAGGCAGCTTCTTCGTTTCTCCCAATCTTCTGCCAAACTCCCAGGGTTCTGACCTATGGTAGCTCTAATGCACAGATTTCACACTCAGAAGTGTTGATGTGTCCACTGTGTATTTTTTTTTTGTTAGTTTTAAATGTTCAGCTTATTGCTATTTCAAGGGGAGAGATCTGGAAACATCTCTCGCTCCACCATGTTTTTGACATTACTCCTAGAATGCTAATTTTTGACAACCTATTACTAGTAATTGACTTGACATATACCTTAGAATATTTTTCTAATGATATAGTCATCACAACTCATTATATATATTTTCCTAAATAATTAAAGTTATACCAAACTTTTTGTGGTGTTTAATAATAATAATCTAAGTAGGTCCAGTTTTGTCCTGTCTAGTAAGTGTAAGAACACTGGGATTAGAATTGAAGTATAGAACATAATTTCAGTATTGCAAAAAATTATATATGCCTGACCTTGTGTGAATTTAAGTAGCAAAATTGACTTATAACAAAGCTGGTAAGGTAGAGGTAAAGGTTTTTCAGAATCTGAAATTTAAAAAAAAACAAACAAGGTTATGTTTCCCTAAGGTGACTCTTTTGTAGTAGACTATAACAAAGCAATAAAGGAATAGGCAATACTTGCATACCCACTGGACTATTTAAATATTACTGTGAGTGAGAACAAAAGACTTCAAAATTTCCTTAGCTCTCTTGTTTAAATCTATATGGGAATACAGATTTAGAGCTAAATGGAGCACAATCACAGAGGGAGCCTCAGGAGGCTACAAGGACTATGAATATTGATGGGAATTCACTTCTGTGTTGTGCTCTGAACAAATGACAATGTAGTAAACAACTATTTCCTTGGAGATGCAAATAGATTCCATAGGCTGTGAACTGAGACTCTTTCCCAGTCACATCTTATTCAAAGCAAACAATGTTATTTAGAAAGATACACATACCCTAACAATTAGATTGAGTATGGCAAACTAGAAACAAAGAAACAGAATTAGTTCCAACTCATTGTAACTATAAACAAGACTTTTTCTCTCTCACCAAGTAGGCTAAAGATGGCATTATTTTTGTTTCAGAATTTTGGAAATAAATGAATACACTCTAGCAAAGTCACCTTTGAGTATTTAGCAAGATTTTGCTGAATCTAAATTCTACCAATGCTGTCCTTCAGAGAGATGCAGTATTTTCTAGAAGATTGTTGCTAATATTTGCCCTCACATTAAAAGATTCTATTTTTCAAATAGGAAAATTTCTCTCTGGAATCTGCCATGGTTCATAAGTGACCTTTCAGATTACAAAATGCCATGAGGAGCTAAGGGGAAGGTAAAAAAGGTAGACTAGATGATGCAAAATATGAAAATGATATTCTAAAGAGAAAAATACATATTTTTTTCTTTTTGGAGGAGGAAAGCTGCAAAAGCTGTTGAATGGAAATTTGGAGAAGAAAAAATTGACTCAACCTGAAGGCAGATGAGCAGATCATCAGAAATAATGAATAGTAAAACTGTCCTTATAAAATTTAGCATGATGTCTGTAAATAGTTACAATACTTTAAAGCATTAGCTTAAAGAGCAATAGTTTTTAAAGATCAGGCAAATTTAGATTATTTAAAAGACAAACAAAAAAAGAAGTAAATTTGTGTATTGCTTTATTTTTACAGGGAAAAATAGTCTCAATGTCTATTTTGGAATATCTGTGAATTTCACAGTAACGGAGGCCACATCTTCTTTGTGTGTCAGGACTGAAGCTGAATTCTATGTACAAAGACAAACAAAGAGTCTCCTTGCATAGCAAATACTAAGTGTCAGTCTATAGCAGTTCTCAGAAATTACTGGAAATGCATTAAGATGGAGCAAAATATGTTTTCTGAAATCCTCTCAAGAAGATTATTGCATTCTAAAGTATTTTTAATAATTAATTTAAAATTTTTTAATTTTTAAAATTATAATTGATGTTCAATATTATATCAGTTTCAGGTGTCCAGTATAGTGGCTTCTGTTAGAAGGAATTATTTGGCATGTCCTGGGGTTGACCTTAATGAGTATGCTCAAGTGACAATAGGTAAGTAGCAAATTACCTTCCAAGAAACATGGATTTTGTTTTTGTTTTTTAACTGTAGGGCTTTAGTATTCCCTGTGGAAGTTACAAGTTTGCCAAAAAGCAGAGTAACAGAAAAGCAAGGAGAAAAATAGAAGAGGAGTTTGAGCTTTTCCACCAGTAGCCCTCATTTATCCCTTCTGGCATGAGACCCTTAGTTTATTCTCTAAAAAAGTATTAAATATTTACACAATGTCTGTTAAAAGAGGCAGTAAATTGTTAGCCTCCTTGGGGCACCCACATGATTCAGTCTAAATCTGTTTATATGTTGCCATCATGGGTACTGTATACATGTCCAATGCTACTTGTTTCCCTTCTTTTTATAGGATGTTTTTGCTAATAGGAAGTGGAAAAAGCCAAATTTTTTCTCCACCTACACATTTGAAAAGTAGGAACTAAGTATTGCAGATTCTGTTGGAGACTATTGATTTTGTCAGTTTTTCCTAAAACTTTATACCTTCATGCCATAAATTGAGCTGTCTCAGGTGCACTAGTTTTCCTCATGCCCATGTTTCTACTGGATCTACCATGCATAGCTGCTGTCAAATATGCACACGTTCTCACATCTCAAATTTTAGTGTCTTTCCAAGATGCAGCAGAGTCCTGAGGAGCCGTGGGTAGTAGATTAATTCTTTTTATTTTGACACACTTGCAGCAAGCTGACCCAACCTTAGCCCTATTTTCTTGAACTGTCATTAAAGATCTAAGTCCTCAGATCATCCATTTTCTCTTTAGTTTTCTCAACCCACTTCTGTTCTCCCTGACCAACTCTCAAAATTTCAAATCTTCTCTTTGAGAAACTTCTGTTCTTATTATTGGACTACCATTCCTCCTTAATCACTTGACTGATCCGTCCTGACAATACATGCCTTTACGTGAGCACCAGCTCTTCCTTGAGGAAACTTTTCCTTGCAGATTTCACAAATAGAAGGAAGATTATCATTCTCCCAAACTCCATTTACAGTCTGGTCTGTGGTTTGAGTCCATGGCCAGAGGCTGCTAGTTGTTATTGGTTATTCCTTCTCCTTTCTTCTGTAGTAATAGAATGCCCAATTTTTCATTATCATAGTTGTCTTGAATAAGCACATTTCCCAGAATTCCTTATAACTGTCTGGCGCATGATTAAATTCTAGTTAATGGGATGTGGTTATTTCAGCGGGACTTTGGAAGGATAGAGATAAACATGTGGGATCTAATCTCATCTTGAACCTGGAAGTTCTATAAATTTTGAACTTTTTTTGGTTGACAACACTTCCTTATAACAAATTGAGATTTGGTTTCTCATAATTTCTCTCTTTTAGCTCTTAGCTGTTTGGCAATAAAGAAAACCATGCTAGTAAAGAGGGATTGTTTGGAAAATTGAGGAGAATTTACCCTCTCTAAAGTAGGTAATTTTTACTGAGCTCCAGCCAACTGTATAATCCAGGAACTTGCTCTTTTATTCCGCCCATAGGTTCATTTACCTTCACTTGTAGAAATGCATTTCAATTAAAAGCAAAACAAATGAACACTAATAGGCCAACCACAACATATCTGTGTGCTCTATCTGGCCTAAGCATCCCCAGATGTGACCACTATGTTAGATTAACACTATTTAAGAATAACCTCTCTTCTCTAAACCTTTTTGCATCAGCAACTTAGTTATGCCTTGCAGTTGAAAAATTGATAGGAAACAATGTTTTGAGAATGGAAAAGCTGAGATCTGGGAAGCACCCTCACCTTAGGTGTGTCTTAGTCTCAGTTTCATGACACCATGGACAGAGACAATTATAAGTATGAAATGGAAAATTCCATCACAACAGGACTGAGCCTGATAGGAAAAGTGATTGACATCTTTCATATACATGGTTTCTGTCTTTGTATGACTCTAATCACCAATAAAGCTTTTTTAAAGACAGATAATAGAAACAGCATCAGTAGTGTGTGAGCATATATGAGAATGCCCTCTTCATAAGACCAAAAATCAACTCAGTTTATTGCCATTCAGGCATCCCCATTACAGTATCCCTTCTGATCTATAATTTCACTTTACAAATTTTCAGTTATCCATGGCCAACGAAGGTTCAAAAATATTAAAATCAAAATTCCAGAAATACATAATTTATAAATTTTAGACTGTGCCCTGTTTTGAGTAGAGTGGTGAAATTATTGTAGCCGCTAGCCCCCGAAAGACACATGGACCACCAGAACTCAGTGAGTGAGTTATAGGAAATACACTCTTTATTCAGCCAGCTGGGTCTGCCAGTGGTTCGCAGACCCCAAGTTAAGCAGCCCCGAAATGCAGAAGTACAGGGTTTTTAAGCCCCAAATCCCATTCTTCATTCTGTCTAAACACAAAGGTCTATCCTTCTTCTATTCATTACCTGTCAACTCACAGGTTGGGTGTGTGAGCGGGGGTACAGAAGCAGAAAGCTTATTGTTAGAATGTTATGTTCCTATGGGTGACAGCCTATGTTCCCACGGACATAGCCATGTTCCCATGGACACAGCCAAGCAGTAATTTTCCTGCAAGTAATAAATTTCTAGCAGTCATTTTTCAGCCATTACATTCCCCATGGGCCTTAGCAGACAATCAAATCTATGATTCTTCATGTGGAATTTGTTAATAGCTTCTAATATATAATCCTAAAAGTCTAATAGAATTAATTCTCTTCTTTATATATGTAAACAAGAAATTAAGGAAACATGGGCCAAAAGTTAACAAGAGGAGGAGGATGATTACAGGTCTAGCTATAGCAGATAAAAGGGTTGCTAGCCATGGTGACCAATAGAACATCCTATGTAACCAGTTATTTGACTCTAGTTTTTGTCTTTCCCTTGCACTAGTCATAAAATTTTTCTAATTATTCCAGAGTTATTGGCATAGAAGCAACAGGTTTCACTTAGAGCCATACATAATCCATCTTGTTCTAAGAATAATAAATTTAAACCTCTTCTATTTTGGAGGACTACTTCTACTAGTGAATTGACTTGAAGTTCTAGCCTGCTGAGCTTAGTTAAATTTAGGAGAGTTTTTACACTGACTTAGTAAAGCGATTTTGGGTTTAGGCACAATCAGCAATCTTTTCCTATGTCTGGGGTGGTCTTATTTAAGATCTTGTGTATTATCGTTAGCAATTATTAATGCTCCTTGTGGTTCTGGTTGTGGCTGGTCGAATGCCTGGGCTAAAGAGGAAAAAAGGAAGTAACGGAGGGTTGTACTTATGTATGCTTGAGTGTTAGTCTTAAGGGCCCACCTTCCTAAACTGTGCACGTTTGTGCTGCCTTCACATGGGAATGATGAATCCATGATGGAATCCCGTCTACTTTAACTGCAGTGGGCGTTGTCAGGTAGACAGTGAAGGGTCCTTTCCATTTGGGTTCTAGTCCTTTGGAAGTGAACTTCCGGATCTACACAGAGTCCCTAGGCTGAAACTGATGAGGAAGTCCGTCCCCCGGAGCTGAGTGGACAGCACGAAACCGGGACCAAATCTCCTTCTGTACGCTTTGAAGGCCTGTAAAGGCTCAAGTAAGACAAGGTTACGCAGTTCTGCCTTTTTTTTTTTCTCATCTTCTATTCTAAATATTAAAGGTGGGGGTTTCCAAAGAAAATTTCAAAGGGGGTGAATCCATTAATATACAAAGTACACTTGCTCAGAGAAGAGCAAAGGGGAGTTCTACTCAGGTCCCACCAATTTCTAATCTTAACTTGACTAATGTCTCTTTTAGGGTCTGATTCATTCACCCTACTTGGCCCGAACTTTGGGGCCCGTAGGTGCAGTGGAGTTTCTATTGCAAATTTAGGTAGCTAGCCAATTGCTAGGATACCTTTGCTATGCAGGCTGGCCTGTCATCCAACCTTGAAGTTCTGGGGAGACAAAATCAAGGGAGGATTTTTTGTAGTAGTTTCTTAGTAACTACTAAGGCAGTCTCTTTCCTGGTAGGGAAGGCCTCTACCCATCCTGAAAAGGTGTCTATAAAAACAAGTAAACAAGTTGGGGTTACCTCAGTGAAATTGACTTCCCAGTGGTCCCCCTGGATAAGTTCCTCTTTCTCTATGCCTAGGTTCTTCTATCTTTCCCTTCTTTGGATTAACTTGGGCACAAGCCGGGCATCTGCGGTTCTTCTCCTCTGCAGTTCTTCTCCCTTCTGGAGCATCTTAGTTCACCCTAGGTGTGTGGTCTGGTGTAGTTGGTGGAGGAGAGTCCTTCCAAGGGCCTGTGAGAGCCCTATTTTTTCATCTGGGGTCATCCACCAACCCTGTTGGTTCCTAGTGGCTCCCTTATCTTGAAACAGAGGCCGTTCTGGGTAAGGGACAACAGTCAGTAGATGTGGTGGGGGCCCCCACTGGCCTTATAGCCACTGCTCTTGCTTCTGCATCTGCTCGTTGGTTTCCCTCAGCCTCAGGACTATTTCTTTTTTGATGCCTTTTACAAAGAACAATAGCCAGAGCCTTAGGCATCCATAAGGCTTCAAGTAAGGCTAAGATCTCATCCTAGTTCTTAATGTCCTTCCCAGTTTAAGTCAGAAGCTCTCTTTCCTTGTAGATGGCTCCATGTACATGTGCAGTGGCAAAGGCATATTGGCTGTCAGTGTATATTGTGACTGCCTTATCCTTTCCCCATCTTAGTGCCTCAGTGAAGGCGATGAATTCTGCCTTTTGAGCAGAGGTCCTATGGAGGAGAGCTTGTGACCAGATAGTGCCAGTTAGTTACAATTCCTGTCCCAGTATACCTCCTTCTTTCCTGCATGAAGCTGCTCCCGTCCATGGACAGAACTTCATCAGTCTCAGGCAGAGGGGAGTCTTTGAGGTCTGGCCACAAGGAACACACAGCATCAGTGAAATCTGTGCAGTCATGAATGAGGGTCTCAGGGTCTGAGTTTGGCAACAGATTGGCTGGGTTGGTGACAATAGTTTTGGATTTTGAGCTATGCCTTTGTGGTTATCCAGTGCCTCTCTGTTGTTGAACACCTTCTGGGCTATCTCAACAAACTGGGACAGGTTCATCCTTGCAAAACCTTCTAATTTTTGCAATTTATGCTGGATATCAGGGGCTGCCTGAGTAGCAAAGACTATAATCATTGCCTGTTGGTTCTCAGGGGCCTCAGGATCAATGGCAGTGGATACCCGGTACGCCTCATTCAAGAAATGCTCCCGGGGATTCCTAGGTCCCTCCTTGTATAATTTCAGCTACTTTAGAAAGGTTAGTTGGCTGGTGAGCAGCCATCCTAATTCCCCCAATTAGAATCGAGTGATACCGATCTAATGCCATTCTCCCTGCCTGAAAATTGTGTCCCCAGTCTGGGCAGGTGGAGGGAAATCCTCCTCAATCTGTTCCTCTGCTTCCTCAACTCTCCTCCCTCCCACAGGTGTCTTTTGTGTTTCAGTCCGAATGTGCCCAAGTTCTTCTGAGGTCAAGGGGGTAATTAAAATCTGTTGACAATCATCCCAGGTGGGGCAGTGAGTCTGAAAGACACTTTCTAAGAGTCCCATTAATGCCTGGGGTTTCTCGGAGAAAGGTGTATTCTGTGCCTTCCAGTTGTACAGGTCACTAGTCGAGAAAAGCATATAAACCATAAAGGGTCTGTCTGTGTGATGCCCCTGGAGTGGTGCTTCTCGCAAGGGGAGGATGGCCGGGGTGGTGGTATCAGCTGGTGCCCTGCCTGGAGCAGGAGCAGAAGGCCCATAGGGGTTACCTGCTGGCCATCTGAGGAGGTGAGGTGGTGTTATTTGGCTTCTGTTGTCTTGAATTATAGGGCGGGGGAAGGTCACTGCCCTGTGGTGGAGATTGGAGGACTGAGGCTGTCTAGGAGATTCAGTTGCTGCATGTTTCAGGGTGCCCACAACTAAAACCTGCTCCCCAGAGAGAGGGCACACTGGCAGAGCCAAGGAGGGGTTTCTGAACAAGGTTTAACCATTGGTCAATGTAGGGAAACTGATCATGATGTCCTAGGTCTCTCGTGACAACCTTTCAAACATTCTTTACCAAACCTTTGTCAAAAGAGACCTCTGGAGGCTAGTTTACATCAAAAGACAGCCACTCAACTTTACACAATATTCTTAGTCTGCCTGGAGAAAACTTTATACCATAGTTAGCTCCCTCTACAAACTCTTCTTTGAAATGTTGCAGGAGACACCCAAGGGTGTCTTCTGTGAACTCAGGCTTCCCCTCATCAGTTGCACAGAAAACACAAAACACAAAGCAGACACTCAGACGAGAACAATTACTGAGGTGCAGGTGAACCCAGAGAAGTCTGCCACCTGCAATCTAGACAGGACCAGAGACAATAAACAAAACCTGACAACAAGGCACAGGAGGCAGTGTCCCATGGCCTGGCCATGGTCCGGGAGATATGACTGTGTCCAGTCTCTCCTCGGACCCCCAATGACCGGTCAACAGAACTAAGAAGGTACCTTTTATCTAGATGCCGAGGCCTCGGAGATTCCAGATTCCCGTCGGGACCAGGAACAAAGAGTGTGTCCTAAAAGTTGCATCCTTGACGACTGCATTAACCCCGTCACAGCATTCAATGGCCCTGGAACGTCACAGGTTGGCCACCCCTTTGAATCTGTAACAGAGACAGCAACTGCTTCGGAGGCCACTCCCCGAGATCTCACTGGGGCCTCCAAATGTTGTAGCCACCAGCCCCCGAAAGACACACGGACCACCAGAACTCAGTGAGTGAGTTATAGGAAATACACTCTTTATTCAGCCAGCTGGGTCTGCCAGTGATTCGCAGACCCCAAGTTAAGCAGCCCCGAAATGCAGAAGTACAGGGTTTTTAAGCCCCAAATCCCATTCTTCATTCTGTCTAAACACGAAGGTCTATCCTTCTTCTATTCGTTACCTGTCAACTCACAGGTTGGGTGTGTGAGCGGGGTACAGAAGCAGAAAGCTTATTGTTAGAATGTTATGTTCCTATGGGTGACAGCTTATGCTATGTTCCCACGGACATAGCCATGTTCCCATGGACACAGCCAAGCAGTAATTTTCCTGCAAGTAATAAATTTCTAGCAGTCATTTTTCAGCCATTACAAAATCTCCCACCATCCCACCCCATCCCACCCAGGACATGAATTGTCCATTTATCCAGTGTATCCACATTGTATATCCCACCTATTAGTCACATAGTAACTGTCACAGTTATCGAATTGACTGTCGTAGTATTGCAGTGCCTGTGTTCAAGTAACCCTTATATTACTTAATAATGCTACATTCACATAATTTTTATTATAATATACTGTTATAATTGTTCCATTTTATTATCGTTGTTCGTAATCTCTCATTGTACCTAATTTATAAATTAAACTTTATCATAAGTATGTATGTGTAGGAAAAAACAATATATGTAGGGTTCGATACTATCTGCAGTTTTTGGCATACATTGGGAATCTTGGAACACATTCCTGCAGATAAGGGATGACTACTGTATTTCTATTATCCTACCTAGGTTTTTCTTGTATCTATAAAGTATTTTTGTTAATACTTGGTTATATAATAACATTTCTCCTGTGTGTTTGGCTTCCTTTAGAGAACACAGTTTCCTAAAGTACTCACAGCTTTGTATTCAACTCTCCCCTCCAGAATTAGATTATGAATCAACTTCTAAATCTCTAGTCAGCAGTTTATAGAATCTTATTTTTTCTCATATTAAAAATTAGAATATTTCTGTATTCTATATTTCAGAAATTTGTCATATTTGTCATAATTCTTTAATAATTACTAACAGATTGTATCTGTAAATTTTATTTTCTGGTGTGTAATTAGTCAGAATCCAAAATCTTGAAGTCATTTAAAACAACTCAATGCTCTTGTATTATTTTCATTTTTTTGTTGTTGTTTGTTTGTTCACCATTTATTCAAACCTGAAATGTTTGAGTTAGGAGTTCGGAATGGAATTAAAATAACTAGATACAGATTTTACTTTCTAAGACTTAAAGAAAGAATGGAGTAAACATGCAAACATGTGGGCTTAAATTATAATAATAATAACAATAATAATAATAATAAATTGAGCATTGATAGTGTATGAGGACTACCTATTTGATATTTACCTCTAGATACTTCTTTTATCTCACAGTGTTATAAGGATGATGTCATTCATTTTACAGAAAGGAAAAGTGCTAACCAAAGAGCTCCAATATGATATTAAAAATTTCACAATGCGTAAGTAGAAGTATCAGTATTTAAATCTAAAGTTCATATTCACATTAGGTGACAATTATTGCTAATTAGCCTTACTTGACTTGAAATTCTGTCCCCCATTAGTTTAAGTTGACTGTGCCAGTTTCAGCTTTAAGGTCATTCTTTTTAATAGAGAAGCCAGAAACAAAATAGAGTTCAGAAGTAATGCTTATTTTTTGTCTCCCACCAATATATTCTAATTCCATCATCAGTGGACGTGTATGGCTATGCAATACTAATAGAAGCATAATATTTTATTGTCTTCTCCCACTACCAGGGAATGTTTTTTTTATCCTCCTTATTCTAGCTTTAAACATATTTGTAAATAACCTTTATGTTGTTTTTTCCCTGACTCGTTCACAACTGTCCTTAATATACATTTCAACTTTTCTATCATGAACTTATGGGTTTCTTTCTTCATTTTGTGTTCCTTCTACTTATTTATATGTCCTTTACTTGAAATCATTAAACATCTCTCTGGTGAGCAGTATGTTAAATGACATTATGCTAAGTTAAATAAACTAGACAAAGAAGGGGGAAAAAACAGCATGATCTCACTAATATGGGGAATCTAAAAAAGTCAAATACATAGAGACGGAGTGTAGAATACTGGTCACTAGGGGCTGAGTGGTGGGGGAAATGGAGAGATGCTGGTCAAAGATACAAAGGGGAAGTTACGGAGGATGAAAGTCTAGAGAGCTAATGTACAGCATTATGACTATACCATATTGAATACTGAACATTTGCTAAGAGAGTAGATTTCATGGGCTTTCATCACTCATAAAGAATGGTAACTATGTGAGGTGATATGTTAATTAGATTGAACGTTGTAATTATTTCACTCTGTACATAAAATCATAAATTTTATAGCTTAAATATATTTAATTTTTATCAAAAATACTTTAAAAAACAAATGCCTTCTTCCCTTATGGTTTATTCTTATTATGATCATACACAGCATTTACATTTTCTCTTTAATTGAAATATCTTGCTTCTGAATATATTTGATAATAGCAGTAATCTTTTCTGTCCTGTAAACTTCTGGAAATTAATTTGTAAAGTCTTCTGTGATAGCATGTCAAAAAGTAAAGTGCATCTTCTTTTATAACCTTTAATTCAGGCTCCCTAAATACAGTGGTGAAGGTTGTGCTCTGCACAAATATGACTTGATAAGAAAATACAATTGGAACTGAATGAATTCTCTAAGTCATGAGGCTGCGGCATGAAGTTTGCACTACCCTGCCTCCCAACCTATGAGACGAGATGCATGTGAGACCAGGCCTAAGGTTTCCTTCTTTGGCTATCAGGGCAAGGTGTTTTTCTTCTAAGCTTTCTGCCTTTTCATTTCATCAATAAAGTCTTTTTGGTAATAATTAAATCTAGAACAGAAGTAATCTTCATTACTTTCACTGCCCCATTGGACATGAAAAGTCAGCAGGATAACAATACCAACTGCTCAGCTTCGATTAATATAAGATTTCTAGCTAAATACAGGATGGGTGAAATTGCCCAACTTTTGGTAGGCATCTTTGCTAATAAAAAATAACTCATTTTAGAAAACATATTTCTCATTGGCTCAGTCTGCTCAGCGATCAGGAGAAACCAAAATATCTTTAATAAAATAGATATTATTCTTAATTTAGAGTTAAAAGACTAATGTTTAAGTCTTGATATCAGTTTTATCTTACTAGCACCACCTTTTACAAGTAATTAGTCTTCCTTGTATCTTTTTACCTTCTATGAAATGAGATTAAATGGACTAATATGAAAGAGGTATTTTTAAAATATTATAGAAATTAGTATGAGAATAATAACAGAATTTCTTGTATTTTTCACCACTTTTGTTATCCTCACCTTAGTGAATATCTACTAAGCCGAAATCGGATGAATCATAGGTAGTCATTGCTGTGTTATGTTTGTGACTTTGTGTTAAAAACTAACTTTAATGAATATTCTAGAACTTTATTATTTTATCAAAAGTTAAAGTCAAAATATTTTGACATACACTTTTATCGGTTATAACTTGGCATGACACAGTATTTTGCTTATTGAACGATTACTTAAATGCCTTATTGTATTAATAGAGTAATTGTCATGAAAAATCTGTTACCTAAGTACTCAATCATATATAGCACTCTATTGTTCCATAAAATTTTTCAAATACTTATAAAAAAAAGAGATAACTTTTAACTCATATATCTTGGTATCAGACTAACATGTTTGAATTTGGCTCTGAAAAATACTGTTTGTGTGATCTTAGGCAAGAAGTAATTTTAATTAGCTGAGTCTCAGTTAATTTATCTAAAAAATAATGATAAAAATATTTACTTGCTAATTGTAAAGAATAAATGAGGTAGAGTAAGATATTGTGCATGAAGAGTACATTATCCTTTGTTAATTGCCAACTTTATTCTTAAAAAAAAAATGCCACTGTATGCCATTATAAAATTAAGAGTCTACCTAAGGTTATATAATAGTGTTGCACAAGTCCAGGGTGTGCCATTTTAATAGCATTCCAGGTAAATGGCATGCCCTGTGCAAAGTCTTAGTTGTACAAAGCCTTAGTTTTGAATGCAAGCAACTAACTCCATGGTTTCCAAATTCAATTAATTCAACAGACATATTTTCAGCGTCTACTAGAAGTCCAGCACTATGCTAGGAGACAGGAAAACAAAAACATATAGGGCACTATCCTTTTTCTAATAAAGCATATTCTTTAATAAAAATTTCAGATGTAGAATTATGCTAGAGAAAAAAAAAAGAAGCAAGGCCCTTTGCTTTCACATATAGCCCCCTGTTGCATGTTGAAAAATCTTCTTCTCTGGGTGAAGAGTTAGAAAAAGCTATTTTCTATCAGGTGGAATGCAGGAAAGTACAAGCTTCTTGTCATTGTCCCTTGACTTGGAGAGCTAAAATCAGGCTGATTTTAGCTCTCAATCATATTTCTGAGCAAAGTGCCTTTGTGCAGAACACAATCTGAAAACCTTACTTAGAGACCCCGAATTGAAAGTTATAAAAGAGGACACATTTTACTTTTGGATATGCTATCACAGGCGATCCAGTGACATTACCTAGTGAAACTTCAAAATTTTGCATTATTTGTATGAATCTAAGTTACTATATCTTGGCTCATTGTTGCATTCAGTGAGATTTGAATTTGGCATTTACAAAAATTGAACAGCAATTTAAAAATTTACTGTAGTGTTTAGAGAAAATACCTAAAGGGATTGTATTCATACAAGAGAACTTAATTTTTTTTCTTTGTGTCTTTCTCTTTCAATATCTCATTCCCATGGGTGGGGAAGGGTGGAGGAAATATGTTTTTTCCTGTCCCACTGGTTTAAGTTATCAGATGTTTATAGGAATTGGTTTTATTTATAAGTAGAAAAAAAGATGAGAAATGTTGTAATATAGTGTGATATTTAAGAAAAAAAAATCTAAATCTTATTTACGGACATCATTGACATCCATAGAGTTAGTGAACTAAGCTGGAGTATTTCTTTTTTATCCACTACTAGCTAGAGTTAGTAGTGGTGTATTACAAATTATTGGTCTCCCAAATGTCTTGTAAAATATACCCCAAACTAAAGTTTAAATAAAACAAACTGCTGTACTTCCTTTTGACTCCTAACCCTAAAGGTTCATGAAAAATATATACACTTTGGGATAGGGAACAGATAATTAATGGTTGCCTATAATTCTGAAGCTGAACATATTCAGTCTGGGTAATTACACCAAATCAGGCAGAAACACTATTATCAGATGTTAAATGCTATGGTACCACTAGGCTTTTTACCTTTGTTTTTCCACTTGAGATGAGACATGACACCTTAATTGAATATGTCCTCAAGTTGATGACGAATTTTAAAATTTATAAAAAGCACTTTCCCCCTACTGAGTACTCAAGAACAGTTCTAAAAGTAGCTGAGACTAATCTCACAAGTCTCCAGATAACAACGTATTTTACCTGATCATTCTAAAATCTCTTCTGGAGGAGCACTAAGTACCTCTATGTTTATAATTTGTGTTTTAAGCTTTAAATACATGGTTCTCAAATCTATTTTTGCTTTTTTAATTCATATTTTTTCACAGCTATATTTGAGTGAAGCAAACCTGAGAGCAAAACTGAGAAACATATCACTCTAGGATTTGTAAGTACATGAGAAGTTGCTTCACCCAGCACCCCAGTTTACAAATGAGGACAATGAAACTCATAGAATTTTGTACTTAAAAAAATCATCATACTTGTTTATGGCTCATCAAGAACTAATACCCAATTCACAGTTGTATGCACTCAACTTTAAAATGCTCCCAAGGATTCAGAGCTCAAACTGATATCAGCACTTGGACAAAATTGAGACAGCGAATACCATTCAAACTATATTTTATAAGTTTATGTCCATCTTTCTTAAGATTCAATGTTGTTCAATAGTCACAGTAATTTTGAAAACACATGAAAAAATAGTTGAGATAATTAGGGAAAGAGAAAGACATGGGGGCGAGGGAGAGAAAAAGCTAAGTATATTAATTAAATATCTTCCAAAACTATTTTTTGACTAATAGGATATGTATTATTCTTTATATTTAACTGTCAATGAAGATATAGAAGAGAAAATACAAACCGCTCTTCTAATTATTCTCTTCCCTTATTTAATATTTTTTAAACCTTTATCTTTTAAAAATTTTTGGTTGAAATTAGATTAGTTCTTTCTTCAATGCTCTTCATTCCAAAGATTTAGAAATAATTATTTATATCAAGAATAGGACAAAACAAAAAATTTATCTGTAGTTTCAACCATATATGTTTACTCTGAAAAAAAAAAAAACTGAAGGAACTAGGTTGTGGAAGAAAGAGGAGGGAGTTAAAGATGAATTGTAGAACCATATAATACTGGTTTGGGAAAAGTTATTATTATTATTTTTTAGATTTACACCTTTTTAACTTGCAGTGATGCTGAGACATCTAATTGAAAGAGACTGCTAGGCAGGAAGGGATCTTGCTCATAATCTCATAAATTCTAGTTATTTAGATTGTGCAAGTTTCCCAAAGGACAGTTAAGGAAAAGAAGGACAAAGATCAAGAACTAGACCTTAGAGGATTTGCATGTTTAAAAATGAGATTATAAAGCTGAGAAATTAGACTAATCAAAACAAGAACCAGAGATTGGGAAGTGAAGATAAAAATTAAGGTAATTTAGTAACCCAAAAGCCAATGCCGAAAAGCACTATTTGTGAACTACCTGCCCTTAAATTAGCCTGAAATATTGGTGATCTTAGTTGCAAAGGAGCCAGTTCACCCAGGGTACTGACACTTAGACCTCCTCAATATATCTGTGAGACTTGGTCATTTTAACCTGTCTGAGTCCCACCTTCAGAATTCTGGAGTCATTTATGGTTGAAATAAAAGTGGTCCTTAAAAGTGTCCTTAAAAGTTGTTTACTCTAAGTAGCTGTAGACAGAATAAATATTGAGCATTAAAATTATTGTAGGATATATAAATATTTTTGGTGCTTATTCTTCTTCTTGACTCATCATTTTCTTAATTGATATGCTGACTTTTCCAGTTTGATTTCTTCTTTCCTGCTCTACTACTGCAGTGCTGGAAAGAATATGTGTAGAGTTTTAGAACTCAGGGCATCATTCCATTTATTCTCATTTCACAAGAAAGAAGCAGATACAAAATAGGCTTAGTGCTTTGCCAAAAACCACAGTCAACTAGCTTTAGAGACTGGTCTAAACTTTCTAGATTGACATGATGAGCTAACAGTAATTTCTCTTATTTGAAGTGCGTTTTTAAACTGTTTCAAGGATAGAGATGTTTAAATAGAAGATAATAAAGGCTAACTCTCAACTTTACTGTAACTCCATGACCTTAAATAAGTTACTTCATCTTTAAGCACTTCCTTTTTCTCATACATAAAATAAACATGGTAATGGGAATTTCACATAGATTTGGGAAGAAAAAATAGGCTAATACATGTAAACCTTTAGAACAGTATCTAAAAATAGTAAGCAGTTAATATATGTTAGCTATGTTGTTGTCATTATTATTACTGTTGTTACTCTTTGTTTTTCACAAAACAAACTTTAGGTCTCTCTTCTAGGGCTTCACTATGATGTGTACAATTAATTCAGTAAAAATTAAACAATTACGTTTCTGAGAAATTTATGAATTTAAAGGACTTTAATTTGATTCTAATTCTGCTGTTTATTATCTGGGAAAGTCATTTGAACCTGTTTTTTCTTTTTTAAAAGAAGATAGAAAATGATTTCTGTCTCATGAAGTTACTGTGAAGATCAAACAAATAATGCATATGAAGGAATTATGGAAATTATAAAGAGATATATATAAGAAAGACAATTTTTTGCTTAACCCTTCATAGGACACTAAATCCAGTGGACCCTTTACCACAAAATTGTTGCTTAAATAGAATATAGAAGCAAGTTGTATAACACCATTCATTTTCTCTTGTTCACACATATCTGACTTATTCCTTTTCTTTCTCTTTTCTCTTCTTTCTCTTTCTATCTTCCTTCCATTTTTCCTTTCTACAATTAGTTTCGAATGCTACTGTAGGGCAGGGACTGTACTATATATTGCAATTGACAAAATTAATTTCCCCTCAAGGGATCTCTTTATCAAATATGGAAAACAAACACACACCAAATGAATAAATTATGTGATATGATAAGTGCAACAGTAAATATTTGAACTGGATAGGGAAGTCTAATAATGCAATTATTGACTTGGGTCTTTGGGAATGTATCTTCACCATTTGTATTCTCTTTGCATTATGAAATCTTTAAACACAGAAAAGAAAAGTTATGTCTTAGAAGTGGAGTCATGGGTACCTTGGCAGAACAGTCATCATAAATGCAGATGCTTGTGAATTACTTGTTAATTATTAATTGATTTGAAAATTTACAAATATAAATTTTTAATTATTTAAGAAGAGATTTTTGATTAGAAATCTAATAATTTTGTAAAATGACTGAAATTTTCTTCAATCTCAGATTGGTGTTCTATATATAATTATTATTATTATTAAAATATGACTATCTACTATTTACAATGAAAGGCAGTTTCTAAAACATGCAGATTTTTAAAATCTGTATCCAAATTCCAAATAAATTCTCTTATTTTTGAATTAAACTTAAACCATGATGATGAAAAAAATCTGATCAATATTTGAAATATTGTCTCTAATGACAAGTGCCAGCATTTTAAAATTCATGTCAGTGTGAAGAAATCCTGAAGTAGAAGGTATAATTTTAGCCCTTTACGAAATGTAATCCAATGAAAAAGAGCTAAAATTATATATATATATATATATATATATATATATAATTTGTATTGAGATACAAGAACACAAGTGAAGAATTGTCAGATCAATTGGTACAATTATAGTTCCGTGACTTAGTTTGAGGATGACTGTAAAACGAATTCCGGAAAGATCTCGATGAGACTTTAATCTCTCCTTTTGTGGTTTATTCTCACAGTTATTATTTCTTTGGTTATTTGTGGCAATTGGGACACATCATAACCTTTCCCCCTTCTTAGCTGCATCATCACTGAACATCTTTCTATGTGTCCCAGTCTTTTCATCCACCCATCTGTCTAACTTGCATTCGCCTCCTGCCGTGTCTCATTCCACTTGGCTCCTAGCTCAGCTTTGCTCCCACCCACCTCTTCTTTTTATGCTCCAATGCACAATGAGCTCAAAATGGCATCAAACTGATCTCCCTTTACTCAAGGATCACAACACCATTTCAAAATACAGGAAGTATCTAAGTTGACTCATCTTCCTTATCTTTCTGTCTGCTAGGTAAATGCCATTTTAGAAATAAATTAAATTGCTTAATACAAATTATATCAAATTAAGTGACTCTTCCCTTGTGGCACTTGAAAATTTTTTCCAGTTCATCTTAGACTGAATGTTATATTATATTTTAATTATATTCACACATTAATGGGGTTTATTTAATGCTTATTTCGTATGTAATTTCATGATGAATTTATAAAATAAGTATTACCATAAACAGCAAAAATATTTGTAGCAAATAGTCAGAATTACATTGAAAATCTTGAAATAATATCTTTATAAAAGTTTTTAACCCCACAAAATGGTATTAGTTTATTGGCTATTTATTATATTTGACCATATTGATTAAATTCTAGGGAGAGTAAAGAAAGAAACAAAGAATTAGACAAGAAAAGGTTACTCTGGCTATAGAGATATATTGTATGAAATAATAGTGAACATAATGGAGCCCTATGTGCCATGCACTATTTTAAGTGCTTGTCACATACTTATACCATCATTATCCGCATTTTACAAGAGAGAAAACTGAGGCCATAGATTATAACATATCCCAAATGACCTAGCCAATATGAGGCTGACAAAAAGTTTGAGCTCACTCAAGTTTCCAGAGATCACTCACTTAACTTATTATCTATTCAGTAATGATATTAAGCCTTTCATTTACCTTAAATATATTTTACATAAAATCTAGTAGATGAGCTCAGCAAGAGGCAATCAAGATCTCTCATGTTCAAAATACATATTTTTATACTAATACTCATGAACATCAGACTAAAATCCAAAAGACTTGGCTATGAGCTAGGATGACCTAACTTTCCTAAGAAGGCTCCATAACCTCCTCGAACCTCCCTTTTTCAGGTGTATAAAAAGAAAAATAAAAGGCTTATCTTGTTAAGTGATTGTGCAGATTACATGAAGTACTAACACAGTGGGTGCATAGGAAATGCCCAGTAAATAGTAAATAGTTATTATTTTTAGTGTTATTATCTCATGGTAAGCACATACATTTTAAATGTCAGTACTTTGAAATCATCTCTTTTATTTTGAAATTCAAATATCATTTACCTGCTCAAAATGGAGATATCAAGCTATTGAGTGGAAGAAATTTATGGACTTTCAAAAGCAAGTCTTCCTAAGAACACCTGTTTCCAAATCTGGAAATATGGAAGTATTTGTTGAGGTGCCAGCTTTTCAAACTCCCTTTGTTCCATCATGTGTTTCCTGTACAATTCGAATGCACCAACTTAATTATTTTTATTTATTTATTTTTTAACTGATGCTTCTATCTTTCTTCATGGACATGTTTCTCAAAGGACAAACTATTTTACTTCAAGAGTGTTACTCTTACAAGATGAGTAGAAAACCCACAAAGTTACATTGAGATGTAGATACCAGGGATTTGTTTCCTAATTTACATTTGTGCTTTAGCAAAACTAGGATTATATCATGACATTGACCTTTCAGATTAGTGAAAAACAGTAGAAGCTGAAAGTGTTAAATCTTCAATGCCACAAGCCTAGAGAATTCACTATAAATTTAGTGCTACAAGAATACCGTGTAATTCTAGTATACGATTGTAGTTTTAGCATACCACAATTAGTTAAGGTATATCACATTCAATTTTCAAGTATAGACCATATATATGGTCTGTTTCTAAAACTTTTTTCAGTGTTACGTGTAGCAAAACTTGTAAGGAATTTTGCCAATATTTTCCCTTTATTAAAAGAAAATTGGTCATTTTAGAGAAAATAAAATCCATATGTTTATAATTAATTAGTGTATAGCTTCTGAAAAAGTTATTTATGGCATTAACTACCTGATGTTCAAGAAGCTTTTTGGTTTTTCAGAAGTTTTCCTTTTAACAAGAAGTTACATTTTTCTAAAGATCAACAAATTCAATTCCCCAAAGATTTGAAGGCAGCTCAAAAAGTTTAGATGTTTTCTACTGTTGGCAAAATCACATTTTCCAGATATAGTTTAACAAATTTAAAGGTTGTGGATTTTTTAAAAAATAGAAATCTTTTAGGCCATCCACATTCAAATAAGTGATATTTTAGTAAACAATTTAAATGTCTAGTTTTAATTGTTGAACATTAACCCTGTTATAAAAATCCTAAGCATGGAGCCACCTCAGTGATCTGTGTGGAAAGATTAAGTTAAAAAAAAGACGAGATCCTGGTTTGCCTTAAATTCTCAAAATTGCTTGTATGAACTTTCCTAAATTATCTAGTTATATGTTAGATCATTATTTCTATTTTGCCTTAACAGCTATGGTGACTGGTGTTTACTCCTTCACTTTAAGATATGAAATTAATTAGAATAAGTATATTGTGTGAGAGCTTTAAATTATAAGGTGCAGTTTTATAATATTAGTCAAACTTTGCATTTATATTTTTTATATAAGCCTTAAATTGTAAACTTTTATTTGTTTGATCTACCTATAATTTACATAACTTTTATTAATGTACCACAAAATGTGGTCTACAACACACTTACTATATTTTTTGCTATGCCTTTAAGGAAAATAATTATTTTTGCCTGTGCATCTATAAGATTGTATATTTTAGTTAAGGGCAAAGAGAAAATTATAATCAGCATTGCACCATTGTTGTATTAAATGATGTGTTCAGCACTCAACTTTTCTTTTATTTTCTAAGCTCTTTTTTAGTCCTCAACCTCTTGAAATATAATCACTTCTCTTTTCTATCCAACTTGCTTTTATTATGGTCACCTGTGGTGTCCTATTTGCCGTAGTCCATAGTCTTCATCTTTCCCTACTTCCTACAGGTAATTGTCATTACTGATCTTTCTTTTAGGGAGGAACTCAATTTTTTCACCTTAGGCAAGCTTAATTTTTAAAATGTATCAATGACCACGTTCATTCCCATGACTCCCAATTTTTATCTTTATCTTTAACTCTAAATTATATATATATATATATATATATATATATATATATATATATATATATATTTGTTAATTGGAATTCATTAACTGGAATGTGCTTCAAATTTAACAAATCTAAAATTAATTTAGCACCATCCTTCCCAAATTTGACATTCCTCTCATATTCTCAATCTCAGTTAATAACCTTGCCCAGTTCTTTTACATGAGAAACTGGGAATCATGCTAAACTTATTCTCCCTCACTTATATCCACTCACTCACTCAACATGATCCTCCTCATACTTGCAGGTAACTGCTCCTCTCCTGGTCCTCTGTCACCATTTTTATTTAGAAGTGCATTACTAATTGTCTAGACCATTGCAAAACTTGTTACTGGTCTTTCTCTAGTCTTTCCTCCCTTCCATTTATTTTCTTTAGAGATCTCATTTTTTTTCAGTCTTCACCTCTGTTTTACATGAACTCCTTCCTTTTTCTCCTTTGATCTCTCAAAATATTAAATTTAATGTACCTTTCTAAAGGGGTCATGCTCATCCACCTTTTTAATGGTGCAAGCTTTTTTGTTTACCTTTCTGTTCTATTTTCAGTGCAACCTCTCTATCATCTAGCTGGCTAGCTCCTCGAATGGAGCTACTTCACTTCTTTTTCATGAAGTAGCTCTTATCTTTATCTATTGATTTATATCAATCTATCTAATCTCTGCTTATTCTGTATTTTTTCTAAATGTGTGTTATAGATTCATTAGAATTTTATTTAATAAATGTTTATTTTGTTCCTGCTTTGTGCCCAACACTGTGCTAGATATTGTTAATAGAAATAACTGAATAAGTAGGATTCCTGACCTCAAAAGCTCACTTTTGCATGCACAAATGTTAACTTGTGCATTACTTATCGCTACTCCGAAGGTTTTTCTGACATCTGCCTCCTCAACATGGCATTTAACTATCACCATGCTCTTCAAACCTGATTTACAGGAGCAACTTAATAGGTGATTTTTCTCAATAAAAAATGAATGCAAAATTTTGGAAATCTCTAAAAGACTTTCTGAGCTATTTAAATTATATCATATCAAGATTTTAGTGTTTTATTATGTATAAGTTTATTTTTTCTATACCTTTTTAAAAGATGTTAATTTAAAATGTCCCTAAATACAATTAGAATTTATTTTCTTTAAAATTATTCAGTAATTTATTTATTGGAAATGAGCGCAATAGTTAGGCAATAAGAAGTAGAAAACATACCATTATTTTTAAGAAGCTCATATTGTAATAAAGAAAATAGGACAAATCTTCATATTTATTTGTCTTTACCCAAGCTCTGTAATTACAAGAGGACGTCTTACTTGAATGAATAATTAACTTTGATAAGAGAAGCATAAAAACAAATGTTGTGGACACTACGCATATACTCTTTATTTACATATATAGTCAAAACAAATAAAATGAATGTACATACATATTTATTTATTTATTCATGTATATATTAGGTAAAATGGTAGACAACCAAATAATGGCCAATGCACAGAATAACTAGAATAATTAGTGACAAGAGTTCAAAAATTCTCGGCTGATGTTCTAGACTGATGAGACTTCAGCTAACTGATGGAATTATTAGAAAACATTAATTAAGAATAAAAGAGTGTTTATTACACATTATATATGTATTTAGAGATGTGGAAATATAACAAATACAACTTAGATTGATTTTTGGAGAAATAAATGACATTGGTATGTATTCTTGAGCCTTGCTATTATGTAAGGTATATAGCTATTAATGAAGCATTTCTATTAAATATGTTGGAGCTATTTTGCTTTGGGTTAGGAAACAAAGCAAAACATCTTAGTTTAAGATAAAATTTATATTATAATAAGCATATGTGGCTATCAAACTCATTGAAATTTTGTGCCATAATACTTTTTGTTCACAATTGTAGATATAGTAGAAAAAGTGAAAGGTGTGTCTTACCAACTTTAATATCTCTTATTGCAAGAATGAACAGCTGTTTATATAATTAAATAATAGGGTATGTATATGTGATGACTAGAATGTGGAAGCCAGAAAAAGTAAAAGCAAATATTTAAAACAAAACTAATATTCTTGTAAATATGTTTTTATTGAGAAACCATTTCTTTAAAGAGTGAGGTTTTATTTAAATAGACAAAAATTCCTTTTTAAATATAAATTTAAATAAAGACCCATATAGCTCATATTTTAAGGAAATATTACAAAAGCCAAATTCTCCATTTTTTTTTTATTTCTAATATTAAAAACACAACAAGAAGTGTCTTGGTGGTTATAGTCCTGTAGAGATTTACTGTTGTAAATCCAGTGAAATTTAGTGTACTTCTAGCTAAATGACAAAGTTATTTAAAGTGATATTCAGTTTTTTCAGTGGATTCATGTTAATTTGTAGTTTTAATTTGTTACCATTCACAGCAGAACAATTTCCTCACCAGGTTTCCTCATTGAAAAGAATCCTCATTTTCCCAGAGCTCCTGCCACACTATCTTTAGAAGTGGAGAGAGAAAATTGATTTTCAATAAAAGAGGCAGATGACATTCTTGTGCAAGGTCCATTATCTCTAAAAAAATTTTAGCTTATGATAATATGGGTTTTAATTACCTCATTACTCTTAGTTACAGTTATTTACCAGGAAATACCTAGATATTTTTTCTCTTTTCCAAGAGGAGAGAGAGTTCATCTAATATTTGCTTTTCTGACCAGAGCTTTGTTTTTAGAAACTGCGTTAGATTACAAAATGGTAACAAAATAGATATGAAAATTAAATAAAACTTTTCAAAAAGATTGAGCCAGAAATATTGCCTTAGAACTCCATTTGCTCACTCCTAGAATCTGTCCAAATGATTAAAAAAGGAATCGGGGAAATACGCTACAATCGGCAATGAAATGGACAACAGTAGCAACCATTCTCTATTAAACTTCAAAGCATTTTTTTCCCCCAGATATTTGAAACAAATTTAAAGATGACTTTTGGAACTGATACTCAACTTCTTTTCTGAAGATGTCAGTACATTGTTGTGAGAAATAAGTGGAAAAAATTCCATCAAATCCCGATAAATTCCCTAATTAGAAGACCTCGTAGGAAAGATGGAAGCTTCCACTGCCAATCAACAGCATCCATATCTGGTGGTGGGACTGGAAGAGAGAGAATCTGATCATGTCTCATTGCTTCCTGGAAGTTATCATTTTTTAATCCACCGCCTTTGGGAAAGGTAGACAAATAAACAAACAAATAACAGTTTTTTTCCACACACTGTCTCCGTATAGATTCATATGTATTTAGTTTTTTAAATTTATTGTCCCAAACATAGAGACAAAAAGAAAACAGGCATACCAGAGTGAAGTTATAGATATATATCTATACCTTCCACACCATCTCCAGAACCTCAAAATCAGCTACGTTTGTATAAAAAAGTGCACACCAATCACTGGGCATTTAGATCGCTGTCTTCCATTCAAAACTGCTACTGAATTGGCTGAAACACATTAGAGGAGTGGAAAGCATAAACAGAGACCAGGATTTGCATTACTCTACTGCCTGTAAGGCTTCTAACTATAATCCCCGGATAGTTGTCTTTTTGTATTTGCAGTCAATTGTATCCTATATGGCACACACACACACACAAAAGTCGAGTTTGGGTAGTTCTCTACAGAGGGACTAAGTGTCTAAACATGTTTTACTTATTACAGAGAATATCTGTACCTACTTTTCACATACACATGCACATACACATTATCTATCTATCTATCTATCTATCTATCTATCTATCTATCTATCATCTATATATCATCTATCTAGCATCTATCTAGCATCTATCTATCTGTCTATACATATATGTTCCTTTGGAGATTCTTCTAGCAACCTACATATTTCAATGAATAGTTTGAGTATGTAAACTCTATATGTATGTTATAAAACACATGTCTATCAAAATATTCTTTGGAAATCAGAAGTTATCAGTCTTGTTGAGCCACTTTTGCTAAAACTGTTTATACTCTTGACTCAGTCTTTTTAGACATGGTTTGGGCAAAAATTCCATATTTTGTCTGTCTTGTGCAAACCTTGTGAAAGAATGTGGTTAATTGATACATTGTATTATGAATGTTGGGCATAGTTTTTCAGAAAGATGATATTTCAAGACTTCACCAAATTAGTTGTGACTGGGGAAGATAGACTGCAAATCTTGAATTCTATCAAATGTATTGCCAAAATAGCAGTGCAGGAGAGGAATCTAAAATTGGAGTGGACTTTTCAGTGGTTATGAAATCTTTTATCCAATTTAGGCTGGGTGAATTCCTGCTGCAAGTTTCATCAAATAAAGAGAAAAAGCAAATAAAGACAAAAAATTTTCAAATCCCACAATGATAAATTATCTCCTACAAATTCCTTAATTAATGTTACTAATAATATAAATCCATTTCATGCTAAAATTAGTAGTCCCCCTGCACAAAGTGTCAAATTTAATGCTACACAAGAGAAAAACAAGCAAGTAAATAAACAAAAAACCTTGGACATGACAGGTTAGGCAGAAAAAGGTACAAAATATTTTTTTCAATACTGTAATTTTAAAGTGATAAAGAGCTATCCAATCACACAAATTGAAAAAATATTGAATTATATATGATATAATTACATTCCAAGACTTTTGAACTACTAGAATTAAAGTGTGAGTGTAGTAAATAAACTGATACATTATAAATACATTAACATCCCTCAATAAATTATTTGCAAGCTAATAATTATTTATTTTAAAATACAAGTTTTTATATAATTTAAAATTATATTACATGTATTTTTAATAGACCCTTAATATAAAATTAAATATGGATCTAATTCAAAACACATATACTTAACCAAGAAATGTGTAGAACATATATGAAAAGAAAATTCTACTGAGAGATATAGAAAAAAGATGAGTAAACAGAAATTAATTAGATGGTCTTCAAATATTTGTGAATTTTCTTCAAGTTAAGTTGTATATTTTATTCAATAGCAATTAAAATTAGAAAGGTTTATTTGAAAATTTGTAAACTATATCTAGAAAAATAAATAGATAAAAATGCCCAGTAAATTTCTGAAAAAGAAATATAATGGAGGCACTAAACTTACCATACATGAAAGTATAATTTAAACTACATTGATTGAAAGTATACTGAGACTCTAAGAATAAATTAATCAATGAAACAGAATAAAATCTCCATAAATTGACAGAAGAATTAATATCTGAAAAAAGTAGTTTGTTGATTCATTAAATTTTCAGTTATAAAAGACAAAAGTAAGAGGCAATTGGATATCTATTTGAGAATGAAAATAAATTTAACAAATAGATCTCTAAGTCTTATCTCACATCAACATGAGTTCCAAATGTATTAAAGATGTAATACAAGTGCAAGTAGAGATATTGATCAATATTTTAATATTTTTGTCTTACAAAACCCTTTAGGCATTCATCAATGAAAATTAAAAAGAGTGAATAATAATATATTTGATTAAAAAGTATAGAAACAGTATATGACAAATACACTATGAAAAATTAGGAAAACATTACTAGAGATATATATTGTAAAATATCTACACTAATAATGTTTTTAATTACAAATAACAGAAAATGGCTGGTTATCATAAACAGAAAATAATATTTGGAGTCACTCATAGAACAAACAGGAAGGCTTGAGAAGCAGATTTGAATCAGAAGCAAAGCAGAATAGGTATAACCAAGTTCCTGTACAAGAATAGCATCTTCTCACCAGGTGTCGTTGTGAAGCTGCTAGAACATTTACCCTACCTCAAATTATCACTAACAGACCTTGTCTCAACATTACTCCTCTAGGTTCAACATCTCCTATTCAACATCTCTATGACATCTAATTGGCCATGCTTGATCATGTGACTTTGAGCTACTTGCCGAAAATGAAGAGAGAAAATGTTATTTCCCCTTTCGCTTCTAGAGGGAAAAGCAGGGTGAAACTCTCTCAAATTAGAAAAAAAAATTTGTTTACTGGGCAATCCAATAATTTTCTACTAAAATGTTAAACTCTTTACTCTTAAAGACCTTTTAAAAAATCAAATGACAAAAGGACAGATACTTCAATAGAAATAAAATGAGTAAATGACAAAAAATGCAATGTAGAAGTAGAAATACAATGCCCAATGTCTAACTTCTCAGTAATCAAATAATACAAATTACTGACAATTAAAATATATGCTTGAAACTGTAATTTTATTAAGCAATGTTACCTAATAAATTTATTAAAATTAAAAAAAACATAATATGCAAAAAAAAGATAAGGAAAAATTATCAAAGTTTGTAAATACCCAGGGCTGGTGATGATGTGATGTAACAGACACCTTAATAGAATGTTAGAAGGAAAATAAATTGATGTAACTTTCTATAGAACTATCTCGATTATATTTCTACCAGAATGTAAGCTTCGTGAGGGCTTCCACTTTCTTCTGTTTTGCTTATTGCTATATTCACAGGGCCTACAATAGTGCTTTGCAATTGTAAGTTCTACAAGTTAGTTCTAGAAATGTTTGTTCAATAAATTAGTATTAATATTTAATTTCTATGTAGTCTTTGTTATATAACTCCACTCCTAAAATTTACCTTAAGAATGTAAACAAGTATGCAAAATTTTTAAAAATGCAAATATATACATATCATTTTTTTATCTGTAAGAGTTAAAAATTAAGGAAATGACCTGAATGTTCAAAAGTTATTATTTAAATATACTGCGGTCTTTCCATACAATGTAAAGATAGGTTTAAAATATAGATGTATTAGTATGAAATAACATTCACAACCCATTACTAAGTGCAAGAAAAGCAGTTTGTAAAATGTTATCTCACTTGATCTGATTTTTATTTTTTCAAGAGGAAGAAATATCTGTATAGGTGTATATTTGCATAAACAAAAGTATGTTGATTATATACTCTAAAATAGTAACAGGCTCATCCTTAATTCCTTCTTTTCTCTTCTCTTTCTGAAAAATTCACCCCCAAAGCCCTTAGTTAGGATCTCTGCAGGAGGAGGGGAGTTGCAATGAATATTGTTGTTTTTTTCTGTAGTTGTAATACTTCCACAATCCCAATTTTCAACAAATCAGTCTTGTACTTATACTTGACTCGTACTTACTTTTCTAGTTTCAATCACCCGAGTTCCCGGATGCCCCGAATTCTTTGTGATATACAATTATTGTTCTACTTTTTTACTGCCTGACGCATTCACCTCCCTCAGATATCCTTACTTCTTTCTTTATCAGCTTAATTCCCATGCTCAATTTTTTAAATAACTCCCTTGTATACACTCTCAGCTTCCTCCTCTCACCATCTCTAGGAAAAAAAAAAAGTGAATAAGTAAATTATATTACATTAGTTAACTAATATATTATAATAATATAATGTTAGTTAACATCAGCTATTAGAAAATAAAGCATGGAAGAGTTGTAGAATGTAGTTCTAATTTTATATAGGCCTCTTATGGGCAGGTGACATTGTAGAAAAAGCTCGAAGAAATTTACGGAGCAAGCTATGCAAATATTTGTGTGAAAAACGTTCCAGGTGAAGAAATGGCAAGGTTTGGAGGAAGTAGTGTGCCTGGTGTGTTCAAGGGACATGAAAGACAGCAGTGCAGCTGTAGCAGAGTAATGGCATTGGAGGCAATGGTAAAAAATGACCTCAGATAGCTACAGGTGGCCAGATCTGTGAGGCCTAAATTTACCACCTAGAATCCTAATCACTCTTAACATTTTGGCATATTTTATTCTAGTTTTGTTTCTTATGTGATTTTTTAAACAAAATTGAGATTATACCACTTACCTTATTATTATTACTTTTTGTCTTAAGTCTTTTATAATGTTACCCTTTTTGCACTATTTTCCAGTGCTACGACAATATTTCTACCATCTTTTAAATTTCTACATAATGTATGATCATATGTACATATACAACACCATTGACTACATACTAGTCAGAACATTTTGATCATTCATGGAGAAAGCAGATAAGGAACTAGAGGATAAAGATTTTATAACTCAGAATCGACCTCTTTACTCCTTAGTCTCCCAAGTCTGTTCAGAGTTCTCACCATTTTTCCATGATCCATGGCTACATCCCTTCCCTGTTTTTTGTTTTGTTTTGTTTTGTTTTCAATCCAGTCCTTGAGGGAATCTAGATCTTGGTATGATTTCTTCCTGGGCCTGAAACCTCTGGAGTTCTCAGCTATGGGATCTAAAAAGGTAACTCCATTTCTCCAGACTTTTTTCCTATTTATAGGTAAAATAAATGAGTTATATATTAATATCCCATAAGTCTATAATAAACAAGTATATTAGCACATAGCCAACTTTTAATTTTCTAATTATGGAATGTCAATATAAGACATTTGGAGTAGGACAGAAAAATGTATTTGATACATAATTTACAAATGATTTAACTCACCTAAACAATGGGAGACACATGTCATACTGAGGACCTTATTAGAAGAATCTTAGAAGGAATGCGACGTCTTTTGGCCACACAGCATGTATGTGGCTGGAAGCTCTCTGAATAGTGAGGGACTCAGAAAAAGAAACAGAATAAAGATTCATAGGAAATACACTAAGCAGATGTTTTATCTCTTCCTTGGGGTAGAATCTTAGAGATTATCCTGATTTGAGCTATGGGAGGTTGAGGGAGAGCAGGTAATTGGGATGATGCTAGAGTAGTTGAGAAATTCCATGACTGTAGCATAAACCTCTGTCAAGAATATCAAATGCCAGTTTCTATCATAAAGACCCTTCTGGGTCTTTCACACACTGCTTTATTGAATCAGGATTTAAGGACATGAAGTGGATCTTCATCCCAAAAGTGGTCAAAAGAACCATATGATCAAATCAGCCTTCGTTAAGTGTCAGCAGCATATCTGATGTGATGCTGAAAATCTTCTAATTGCTAAGCATCTGAGTACTTTATTGAATTAACAGAGTTACTACTACTTGATTGCTAAATGGCCATGGATATTAGTGCTATACATGCCATTATTAAAATAGCAAAACCAAGACAGCTGGATTTTCACAAACTATCACTTGCTTCCTGCTATCTTTACTGTTGTGGTTGTATATGTGGTGTGTGTGCGCGCGTGTGTGTGTTGCTTAAAAAATGCAATACTATGAAAGTAGGTTTTCTTTACTATGAATTTCTGTTCAGAAATGAAACTATAAGGAGGCAAAACATTTTTATACTGAAACCCAGATAAATTGCCATTTTGTCTTTCAAGCTCATGGAAGTTTCCTCTCTAAATCTTCCCTAACACATCCAGATTATGGCTTCTGATGGAGCTGCCTAATCACACAGTAGGAAAGGTACATTAATGGAAGTCAGAAGTAGGGTATTGAATAGACTAATGGAAGCTTTTTAGAATTCCAAGTACTCTTCATATTAGAACCTTTGTCATAAAGGTGACAATATTAACAATAATAATCCTCTCTAACAAAAGACTAATATTAGGTCTGACTCAGTAAGAGCCACTGATTCCATTCTACTCTGTCCACGGAGGCCTTGATTTCCATTTCTAGTTCTGAGTACACACTGTTCAGTTCAATAACCTGAATTTTCACTGGTAAAACAGAATGTCAAAATGAATTCAGTAATTAGCTTCCCCATTAGGGGGTTCATTTAATTTCAAAGCTAATGCTATCTACATTTCCGTTTCTAATTAATCCAAATATAGAAATGCAATAGTAACCAGACAGTATGTTCTTTGAAGAGCTGAACCTATGACATTGTCATAGCGTCAGCATACTTTCATTAGAGATGTGATCATAGAACATAATTCCAAACAAGTGGAACTTTTTCTCATCTTTTTTCTTGAATTTATTTGTTTTGTGATATGAAAACATTTCAGAAATACACTTCTCCCAGTCTGAATTCTTAAGTAAAATTTTAACCATTTGTAAACAAGATAAATGTTTTTATAAGATTCAGAATAGAAGAATAAGGAAGAATATTATTTTGAGATCGAAATCCAGAAATTTAAAGCAGTTATGGAAATTTTCCTGAGAAAGAGTTAACATAAATATAGGCCTAGCTGGTGGGATAAGGCAGCAGATTCTATTTCATTACATAATGTAATATGATAATGTAATACGATAATCATTTCTTTAGTTATTTGGGGGGATATACATGTACTTATGTTCTAATCTATCTAATAGTTCAGTCAATAACTATAGAAACAGAAAAAGGAAAAAGAGAAAACACTGAGATTTGAAGCTATAACTAATTATTCTTCAGCTAAAATATATATATATATATATATATACACACACACATATATTTATCAGCATGTATGTGTATATATATATATCTGTATAGAAAAATAGATATATGGATATGTATACATTGTTTAGTGGAATGTAGTATCAGCCTATTCCCTCTCCAGCAGTTAGAAGGATTATTAAAATGTGATTAACTCTGTATTAAGTTACGTTTTCAAATCATGCTATCAGGGTTTCTGTTGAGGAAGGGTAGAGGTAGAGACTTGTCATTGAGTAAATACATAAATATGCAATTATATGGCCATTATACATGTTCATACTTATGTAAGAAGTAAAATGAAACAAAGACATAATGAATTTATTTATTGATAACTTGAAGGAGAGTCAGTCATTCAAACCATACGGAGGTCAATCCGGAAGCTTTAACTGGAAAAGGTCTGATCAGTTCCCAGAAACAATAGGCTTGAAACAATCCAAAGAATAGTTTAGGAACAGTCTGATCAAAAGCAATCACAAACAGGGAAAATGAAAAGAAGCAATCAGAGACATTCAATGCCTACTGCCATCAAAATGAGAACTGTTGAGGACAATGAGGTAAATTAGATCCCCCTGAGTGGTTGGAATTATGATTAAGATAGCTTTCTAAGAATGATTTTTAAATGGCTGCAATGAGGTTTTAAAGTACAAATTATACATTAACAATTTTTAAAATCTTCCACAAAATTGGTCAAGCAATAAGAATGTTTGACCTCTAGAACCAAATCAAAGACAAGCTATTTCATAAGAACAGAGCACCACCTTGTGTTGGTAAGTTATTACACTTCCCTAGGACACCTATCGGAGACCTTTGATATTATATTAAATTAGAGCTTGTCGATAATGCAATTGAGTGAAATAGGCAAGCATAATATCTTCTCAGTCATTTTGAACTCTTAGTCTTATGTTTTAGCGGTGTGTATGCTCTAAAAATTATAGAGAAAGAGAACAATATAATCAAATCAAATACATCTGTTTTTGTACTTTTTAATATAAATGCTTTCATCTCAGGAAAGAATTTGTAAACTAGATTCATAGTTCTGAACCCAAGTTGATTTTGCATTTAACACATTATACTCATTGTTTTTTAAAATACCAAATCTCAATGAAGCACTTTTGAGTTTGAAATAACTTAAGAGTGCATTATTTCCTGAGTATTCAACAATAAGAGTTTAGAAATTAGCAAATATTAACTATCCTTAGGTTAAAAATACAGTTATCTTAAATGTTTCTAGTAAAACCATAGGGTATTAGTAAAGTAAAAAGAAACATTAGTCAAATAGCATTATAAATCTTCACTTTCATAGAATCAATGCTTTTTATATGACATGGAAAATTTAAAGTTCGGAACTGATAGAAATGTATTCTCATTCATTCTTCAAAATTAAACTCAAATCTTAACATAAATTCTGAGATCGTGCTATCCTCAGTATTCCTAGAGCACTTGGTTTTTTAAAATTAAAACCGTTTTGTATTAAAGTGATTTTTGTTCATGTCCCATTTTCTCCAGCATTTTCTTTGGTAACAAGACCTGGTCTCAATATATATATATATATATATATATATATATATATATATATATTCCCCAACTGTCTTGAAAAGTGCTTATCCTATAAAACTTTCTGCAGGGATAGAAATGTTTTCTGCACTGTCCATTATGATAGTGGTCAAATTGGACAGTAGAGAAAACACAAGCCACAGGTGGCTATTGAGTAATTGAAATGTGGTTAGTGTGACTGAGAACTAAATTTAAATTATATTTAATTTTAATTAATGTAAACAAATTTAAATAGTCATATGTGTCTAGTGACTTGTATAGACAGAGTGGATCTACAAAAATGCTTTAAAAAATATCAGTTGAATGAATAAACGGCAAATCATTTGAACATAATGTGTTAAATTATTTCTATTATAGTGTAAGAAATAATTACAATTTTAAGTTTTATATTTTATGTCTCATCTCAAGTAAAACTTGAGAACTTATCCATGTTTTTTATAATTTATATTATTGAGATACTTTTGCCTCCTTTCTATACTCACTCTGTCTTTCTTTCTTGTATAGTTAAAAATAGTTATTTTTATTTAATCTTGGATGAATTCTGTAAAACAATAAATTTAATTATCTGTTTCATTAGAATAACAGGGAAATATTTACATATATATGTAAGTAGATTTGAAATTTATATAAACAGACTTGGAATTCAGTACAATCTTGTCCAAATTTCCAAAGTAAAGTTACTGTAGAAGACTTTATTGCATTAGTTCCTTTTCTCCTCCATCCAGTACTTAGAATAATATAGTATCCTGAAAAGTTTCTTCTAGATAGAATCCTGCAAGTGTATGTGCATACCTTAATATTTTTCATTCAACTTCCAGTTTTATTTGCATTTATTCAACAAATATTCATTAAATCTATGTACATGTCAGACATTCTTCTAGATACTGCAGACAGATATTATAATGAACTCTATTCACATCTTTAAGGTTTGTAGTTTTAAGACCACAAAGCAGTTAATTTTAACTACTAATAATTTGTATTCAGAATTTAGTTCTTCCTATAGCTCTGTGACATTTTATTGTTAACCTCATTTTACAAAGATAAAAATAAGTGTTGGAGATGTTAGGTAACTTCTTCAAAACACTATAACTGGTAAGTGTAAAAGCCAGGATTTGAACTCTGGTCTTTTTACTTGCAAGCCAGAAATTGATAACAGCATCACTATATTCAATTTTCTATAAGTAATTATTTTAAACAAAGCATTAGAAGTGTCTTTAGAGTTTGGCAGGAAATATATGAGTATTTGGATGAGGAAGTCACTAAATGTAAGGCAAATCTCATGAATTCAAGTATACTGAGTACATGTTTCTTTGGTATACAGAGAAGCAGATTCGAGCATAAATGAGGAAGAATTCCATCTCATAATCAGATAAACAAATATTTGTTAAGCATTATCTAATTTGAGCTAGAGAGAAAACAGGTCCCCAGATTACATAGGCTAGCATTTGATGCTGTGCAGGAATGCCTGATCATGCCTTTTTAATTCATCTACAGGTTTCTTTGAATCACTATGTGAATAAAATATCCCTGAAACATCATCAGAGAGTGCTGGTGTTTAATCACTAAATATAAAATGAGAAATACATTTGGATTACTCTAACAGAATGGGGGCAGGAGTGGATCATCTCACACTGACTTTCATTTGGGAAGGTGAATAGATTTATTTTAACATAAATCATGTATTTTTTACCTTTTAGAAACTGAAAAATTCTACATTTTTTAAAATGCATTTTCTTTGTGTGTTTTTTTTCTAAACTTGTAAACACAAAGCCTTAATATCTAGTTTTTGAATTGTGATTATAGAAATAATGATCACTCTTTGTAGGAAAAGCAAATTATTTTTAAGCAACTATAATCCAGATACTTGGGGTTAAATGTGAGAGTTCAATATTGGATTAGCATAGCTTCATGGCATAGTAGCCAATGTTTATTAAATTAATGTTTATTGAACTTATTTCTTATGTATCCTCTATGAACACATTCCTTCTTCTTGAATGTCTGGGTATTAAATTTTAGGGACTATTAAAATTTCTACTAAAATATTCTATTTCACTTAAGTTATTTTATTTCTCTTATTTTTTAATGTTTTGTCACATGCTTACTTTATCATAAGCATAGTTAGCCAGTTATGCTTATGATAAAGTACTTTCTAAAACATTAATTAGCTCTTCAGTTAGTTCTTTTTTATTTATCTGCAGTCATCTATGTGATTAATCAATTTATAAGTATATATTTCTTGAGCACTTACAGTGTGTCCAGAACTGCAGCAGGAAATACAAAAGAGTTAGGAAACATGGCTTATGTTCTCAAAGCTTTGTAAGTTTGTTTGGGTGCCAAAAGCAACAAATATTATCATCAAATAAATAAAGATAAAAATAGCATTAAGTCAATGAATGCAAGAGGAATAAAAAGAAAAGAAAGAGCATTGTGGGCTCAGTATTCTTTTCATAATATCCCAGGGAAGTAGGAGTTATAGTTCACTCCTCTTTACAGATGAGCAAAGTGAATATCAGGAAGTAAAAACGGTTTTTGGGAATGTGACTGCAGAGCTTAGTTTTTTCTGCTGTGTCATTTTATGTTAGGAAAAGCTGGTGTACTCCAGTTGAGTTTCCAAAAATGTGTTAGGTTGAAATAAACAGAAGATGGGTATAGACATGGCAAATCAGAAGGCTTGCCTGATGAGCTAAAAGTGTGTGCTGTATAGTAAGATCAGTAGGACTTTGGGACAGAAATAGAAGGTTTGAAAGCCATGTTCACTAGAGAGCTGATTCTTTTTGTTATAGACTTCAGAGCAGGATAATTGTATGTTTAAATGACATTTTGGGATGATTTCTTTAGCAGGTAAAGATAGATGATAGTGGGGGAAGTGTTACAATCAGTAGGACAACTTTTATGGAAGGGGTTGTAGAGAAAATATTGCACTGAATACAGTTTAAAACAAGAAGCCTCTTTCTATTTTTCTAAACTCTGAGCTTTGGAATAAATAGCATATATGTTCATCATCTGTATTTATGAATCTCCTATTTTCTTCTCAGCCAACTCAATGGCTTCATAACTGCCATTTCCAATTACATTGCTGAACAAGGGACTAATTTGCAAGAGATCACTTATTTACTTATGTTAGGTCTTCACCAGAAAATAAGTTCCATGAAGAGAGAAAATTCATCATGTTTATCTCAGTATCCCTAGAATCTTGAATATATCTTGGCACATAGTAGATACAGTAGAAGTGTGCTTTTGCATTTTTATATTATTGGCTTTTGTTTAAATCATTATATCTTTCGACTTCAGTCTTTGTGTGTGAACATATTTGCATGGCAAGATTGGAAAAGAATATTATGCAATGTTTAGTAAAGGTGCTCATGGGATAACTGCATACAGGAATGTAACTAAGTTTAAAATGACGATAGCCTAATTCCAATTACTCAGAAGCTGATTAGTTTCTGAATAGCCCATAGGCCCCCTGCTTCTCTTCCTTCTAAGTGCTGTCAACTTTGGGCTAATTTTGTGCTCATTAGCACTTCCTCTAGAGCTTGGGCAAGGCAAGGGTGTGAACTTTGAGTCTGTCCATTTTGCTGCTTATTAATAATTTGGGGAGGATTTGGTGAAATAGAAACTGGAACTATTGGCAAAGGTAATTATTTTATATTATTATGTATAGATTTTATTTATTCATGCTATTATTCCTCCTTTATGCATGACCTATTTGAAAGGTAAATGTGTACTATGAATGCAATGTATATAACAGTCTCTCTGATCATGAAGAAACAACATAAAATTAATTATAATTATAAATTCAAATTCATTAAGCCAAAATAGAGACAGTAGTAAAAGACAGAAATATTAATAATGCAGATAATTTGCTATAGGACTCATGGGGCTCAAGATATATCCAATAGTTGCAGTTTCTAAAGAAATGTAATAAAAATTCTCAACTGTGTAGACTTCCCCAATTGATGGAATCTCTTCTTCATATGGTACAGCCAAGTATTCTGTGATTCTGGAGTTAGTTGGAATTTGGGACATAAAAAAATTCCATTATTTTAATTAGCACAGTGTTTGTGTATTAATAAAGAGCTCAAGAATTGTATAGTACAGAGATCAAACTGGAATCTTACACTTTTATTTTTGGGGAAAACACAAAGAAAGTAAAAACATAGTCAATTATATTATTTACTTTTTTTCAAGAATTAAAACCAAAATGGGTTTAGACTCAAACTTTTGCTAAGTATTTACTGGTGTATAGCAAAATAATATTGTTGAAAACAAAGGGTATGCCTTGACGCGTGGAGAAAATTATAGAATATTTGAAAAGATCTTTTATTGACTTTGCTGGACATCATTTGAATTAGATTTGAATGGACACTAAAGTAAAATTATATCATTGTAAAATGTACTTAATACAGTATATTTCTCAGTATAACCCAAATATACTTGTCTCAAATTATGCCATGCTTTACTCAATATGCTTTCACGAATTAAGTACAGTCAAAGAAATTCTCATTAACAAGATTTTCTAGTCTCTGCAAAGTTTACATAATACAAGGTAGATATAAATAAATATACAAATAAACAAAAAAGTTTAATAATAATTTTAAGTGTATCTGTAGTACTGTATGTCTTCCAGGTGCTGCCAATATTATCATCATGAATTCTATTTGTATTAGAAATTCTGAAGGAAGAGATGTAATTTAGCAAAATAAGTAATTTATTTTAGCAATGTCTTTGACCAAGAAAAATCTGCCAGAGAAACATTTACATATCAGTCGTTGATTGATGCACATTTACTTTTATAAATTTTTATTTGTATTTTAATTTTTTTTTTTCATTCACAGGTAATTGTTAAGAGAACTGATAATCAAATGCTACCCACCAATACTAGTTGTTTATGGATGGCATCTGTTCTGAATAGTCCTTGCCAAAGCTATATTAACTGTTAAATATTTTGAATACCATCCTAGCTGTAAATATAATTTTACTGGCTTTTGCACATAAAAGCAAAAATTTTGCCAGTTGATTACTAGCCTTAGAAAACAAACCATTTTTAAAAGATTAATGCCTATTTGTTCAGCTTAATTATAAAATAAACCACATTGTTTATATTTTTCTTAAAAACTCACTTTATAAAAGTGAGCATTATTGCCTCCATAAGGAGTACTGTGATTGACAGAAAGGCACCAACAGATGCATTCCAAAGACATATAATTTCTTTAATAATACAAGACAAAGATACCTTTGCAGAGATTAAGTAGAACAAGAGTGAACACAGCATGCTCCCAGAGAGAAGAGTTGCTTCGAAGACTCTCAGAGATCCCACAGGGACAGTCAGCTCTTCAGGAAACCACCTATGTGGGGTGAGGAAGTGATCAGATGCTAGGAGTTCTTCCTGTTTTACTTTTTTAAGAGAATTTATCCTTTTGAGAACCCCTCCCAACTCCACAGGGATCTGGCAACATTCCTGCCTGCCACCAGGCACAGGAACAAAACAACCTTAGCACATTCCTCATTCATTTCTATGACCCTATGTGAAAAGAGGACAGTTTTCCAAAAGCAGCCTCAGCTGGCCCAGTTTGGGCCTGTGTGTCTCTGCCTGGGCTAGTATAATGATTTTTACAAGTCAGCTTGGATTATCTATTTTTATGATGTAAATAATAGAATAAATAATTTACCTATTACTCAATTATCTACTTTTCTCAGTTTTGAACACTTGGAAACTATGGTTCCTCACTCAACCAAAGTCAATGACAAGATATCTACTCCCCATCTGCCTATAATTCCTCTCTATATATATAATTTTATTCATTTGGATCAAATTTATATAGCTATCCATTTATAATTGGATAAATTATTTTTGATTTGTGATATGAAATGAGGTAAAGACAGATTTTCATTCCTCCAAGAGCTCTACAGATCACACATTATCTGTTCTGAAGTCTTCCCCAATGGGAAATGGAATAAATTGAGAGACTTTATCACTCCATACATGCCATTAACTTCCCACTACCTTCTGCTTCTCTTGAAGATGGGAATGGATAACAAAGCATCAGTAATCTTCTTAAAATACAAAGACAAAACAATAACAAAATAAGCCCAGGCCATATAATAGATACAGGGCACACAGTAATACAATTTAAGAACATATATTAACTCAATATGCCAAAATATCTGCTTTCTCTTCATTTTTGAGAGCACAGATATCTTTAGCACATACAAGAAGGCAGAGTGATTATTTTCAGCTACATTTATATTTACCAGGCACATGGAGGAAAAGTTTATAGATACAAAATAGAAATTCTTTGACTTTTTTTAATTTTAATTTTAACCTGGGGTAAGAAGAATCTGGGCAAAAGCTAGAATAAATATAGTATGCTAAATAAACTTGCTTTTTTAAAAACTGAATTTAAGGCATTTTATCTCTTTTTTAATTTTAGTTTTTGCACTTTTTTAATTGCAAAACTGAATGCTTAGCGTAATAAATACAAAATTAAAAAAAAAAACTGCTATTCATTCCAAAATGTTCTGTAAACCCCCAAATCCCACCTCTCCAATGTAACTAACCCTAATGTGATCCTTCCACATCACTTTCTAAGCTTATACAAACTATATTCATATGTGTTATTCCTTTGTCTTCTTTTTTTGTTAAACAAGAATGGGATCACAGTTCAGAAATTAGTGTGAAACTGTCTTTTATTTAATATATTATGGACAGCCTTGCAAGTCAATATACAAAGCTCTGAATTTCTTTCAAATAACTACATAATATTCCACAGCGCAAATATTCTGAAAGCTATTAACCATTCTTTTATAAGTGAACATAATGGCTTTTGTCATGGTTATTTTTCAATATTTGTGACGATCAACCAAAAATCAATCAACATCTGCCTCCATATATCCTTGCGCGCTGCTAGCACTTTTATTTCAATTGCATAGGGTCAATGTGTGTATGTGTCTTGTTTTTATTTATAGTGAGGTTTTATGAACTCACTCCTACCAGTAATACTCACTCATACTGAATGAATATCAGAGTTCTTTTAATTATTAATTTAAAAAGTTGAAAAATGGCACTTTGTGTTATTTAAATCAGTGCTTTCCTGATTACTCAAGGGGTTGGGAATCCTATTTTATGCTTATGATCCATGTGCATTTCCTCTTCTGTGAATCCTTTATCAATTTATAAGTACTTTTGTAACTTTATAGATATTAACTTTTGTCATATGTGTTTTAGTTATTTTTATTTTTGATGTCGTAGTATACAGTTCATAATTCTCATGTGTTTATATATTTATCTTCTTTATTAATTTGTTTCAATATTTTCTTTAAGTTGAAAAAATACTTTGTTATTTTTATAACTTTTTATCTAAAGTTTAAAACTTTGTTCTATTTCATTTGAAGTAGAAGTTCTAACTTGTTAATTCTATATGACTAGGCAATTATAACAATTCTGAAATAAAATGCCATCTGTGTTATTTACTGTTTTCCTAAATAGTCCTTTCTGTTTGAGGTTCTGTATTTGGTTTCAGTGGCTTTTTTTGTGTGTATGCACTAACTAGGTACTCATAACTATTTTTTATTGCAATAGCTTTATGTTATGTTTTGGTACCTGATGAGATGCTTTCAACCTTACCCTCCCAGATTTTTCTTTTTCAACTCTGCCATTTATTCATCTATATTTTTATTTTTCTATGTAAATTTTAGTATAATGCTGTTGTTTTATTTGGAATTATAACATTATATATATGTATATATATATAATTTGAAAATACATAAATAAAATCTCAGTAAGAAAGGTAGTTACATTCTTTAATAAAAATTTACAGCTTTTTTTCTCATGCCTCCTATACCTTATTTTTATTAAATTTGCTCTGATATTTTTGATACTTTTCTTTGTGTACATAAGTAGATTTTTCTTTACATTTCTAAGGTTTGATGCTTTATTTTAAGTTGTAGACACTTATTAGCATATCATTATAAAGGTACTAATATCTTTTATAAGAGTATATAATTTTCTTCTGTCTTGAAAAGTATGGAATGATTCATATTTAAATCTAAGGAAAAATAAACATTCTAGATCAGCTTTACATATAGCCTTGCCAATGGAATAGTGCTCTTTTTCTGGGTGAAATGGTTCAGCAACTAACTGCCAAGTGTCGAAGGTAATGCACAAAAATTGTGGAAGAAAATAAGGAGCAACTCCTAGCCAATTGATTGAAATAAATTCTGAAAGCCAAGGAGAAGACAAATGTCACCCTCAGAAAACTGTCATCATATTTAGGATACTGAGTAACCTTCCATAAAAATAACTATTTTCAAATACTTATTCCAAATTCACTGTGTAAGAACTAATAAAAATTCAATTACTATTTCCTGTGCTTGTCCTGAGTGGAGTTTATCAAGATATCAATTAGTAAAATTATATCAAATTTATTTCTTGAGTGATAAAATTCAGACTAAAGTAAGACATTTTAAAATATAAAGGCATCATAATTCATTATTTTATATTATTTAATTGCAGTGGATATTTACAGTAACTTAAATATAGATATAACTTACAACAATGGAATCAATGCATATGTTTTCATTCTCTCCGAAACTACATTTTCTTTCTCAACTGTAAAAAATTTCAATAACATTAAATTTTGAAAACATATTTAAAGACAAACTATTAGCCATAACTACATAAAATATATTTTTTATCTTTATTGTTTTGCCAACTTTTATGATGGAATCATTTATTTGACCAAATGCTATAATGGAATATAACAATCCCTGATACTTTTTGGCTCCTTTTGTAAATCAATGGTCGTAAAATGAGTATCATCCATTTTCAAAATGAGAGGTTTGATCACTTACTTGAGATAAAAAAGAATAGCTATTTGGGAAGCACTGATTCAAGCAGAAACCCAAATAGTATTCTGATTAAGAGACAAAGACAAAAAGAAAAAGGAAATAGGAACAATTAAATCAACAGAAGGAAGGCATTTCTAATGGAACGGATAAGCTAACATAGTGATGCTAATTCTAAACAATGTCTTTAATTTTTAGTCTGGTAGTTATCAGTTATCAGTTCTGTTGTCTTATTATCTGCTTTCTTGTTTTATTTGAAAACGGTTCTTTGAGGTATAATGTTTCTTGAGGCCCAGTCTAGTCCAAAGGTTATTTTTGCCTTGATTTAATATTCCGAAGGTTTGAGACATAAGATGTAAAAGGCAATTCCTCTGGGGTGGCAGTTCCAGCTCTGTTTTAAAGTGACTACATTTATATTATTTTTTAGTGTTCTGTTAGATAAATAAATTCAAATCACTAAATATTTCTACTCTTTCTCTAGAAGAGATTTTACATAAATTAACTATTTCCACTAGTTATGGTTGTCTATTAATTCCTAAATTGGATTTCCAATCTTGTTTCGGCAGTTTTTAGTAATTTTTCTCAAGTATTTATAGTGAAACTTTCTGTGCCCTCTATCAGTTGTCTATTCTTGCTACTAACTAGAGTTAAAAAATAAAGTTTTTCAGATGAACTCTCATTATACACTTTTAAAGAAAGCAACTATGCTGGTTTTACATCAGATATCTAGAGAAATATAATGTAAATTGGACTGCAAGCCAGATGTTGAAAACTAGGCAGTTCTCCGTGAAGCTCTCCATAGACAAAGTCTTTTTGCTATTGTCATTAAAACAATGCCAAAATACTAAAACAAGCAAGGCTGTTCACTAATATTTCTGTTATTTTCATTCTGCGTACCATTGTTCATCATTTTTAACTTGGATATAGTCATGCAATTTGTTTTTGCCAATGAAATATCATCTTAAGTGATATTAGTCATTTCTGGATAGGGTAATATATTCCTAGTTCCCTCTAAATATAATGAAAGCACATAACAAGATGGAATCTCTTCAGATCTGGGTTCTGAGAAACTGTAGGGAACAGTAGTCCCTAAGAGGCTGAGCTGGACGTGGAGTCTGAGCAAAAAATAAATTTTGGTATGTGAAGCCACCGAAAGGTATGTGTTACTGCAGCATATCCTAGCCTATCTTAGCTAATATAAGGTATTCCTATTGTTTAAAAAGAGACAACAAGCTCAAAATGGAGTCACTTATGCTAAGCCCACATCACCAAACCGAGACTTAATGTCTAATTTAATTGAACTTCAACCTCTCCCAGAAATGGATTCTTAAACCAGTCAATTTGGAATTACCTGGTCAGCACTAATGAGATAATCTGATTGATAGATCTCTGCTCTCCCCTAAGGGAAGGTGACCTTGTCACAAGCAAGCTAATCTTTGCTATTAACTTCTTTGTTCTACCCACTTCTGCCTATAACAATCTTTTATTTTGTACAGCTCCTTGGTACTCCTTTCTAACTGCTAAGTGGGATAGTGCCTGATTCATCAATCAGTGAATAAAGCCAATAATGTCTTTAAAATTTAGCCAAGTGAGTTTAGTTTTTTAACATTATTTTACATCTGCCTTCTGGTACATACTAAACTTCTGGGATATTCTATCTTATATAAATTGTAAGATACATGATTTGTTGAATGATTCCTTCATAAAAACTCTTCTATTTTTTTTAACATTTTCTTCTTTATTCATGGTTTCAAAATAATGCCTTTGCAAATCACGTTTAAGATTTGTTGTTGTTGTTGTTGTTGTCTTAGATTGTGTAACTAGTAAAGGTTTTACCCTAAAACCTGTGTGCTGAATTTTAAGGTTAAAATGGAATATACACTCTTTCAAATTTTCCTGCAATGATGTTGTAACTATGCTTTCAATCAATGAGCTACTTCAGTGGTTACTGGTTACACCCATTTTTGCATGATTACAAGAGAAACACAAGCAACAATAATTTTGAAATTCATTACAATGCCAGGGTTTATATGCTCTCATTAAGCATTAATTGGTAGTTGATGGCTATTGCTATTTTTAACACCATTAGTTCATAGCAATATAATTAGTAACGCTAAGTACAGGAACCACATTAATAGCAATACTAATTGTAAATCTGGAGATAGAAACACAACATGACTGGTTAATTTCCAGGCAATATCTCATGATAATTAGCTGTAGAACACTTATGCTAAACTAGAAAGGTAAATAATTTAAATTTTTTCTACAATTTTTGGTGGTTTGCAATATTAATACCACCCTTTAATGTATGGGTCTCAATCCAGGTTCTGATGTTAACATTTTTTCCTTTTGAATTCCTTGTTGGTGTATGCTAAATAATGATTCTGTGTCTCTCATAAGAAAAATTTTATTATTCTGAAATACATTAAATGACTTAATACTTTTATTATTTTGTAATTGATTTCCAATGCTTACTGCAAAACCTCTTAATAGTTTTTGATACACCCCTCTCTTTCTTCATTTTTCTAGAAAAAATCTGGCCAAATTAATAAGTTTACTATTAAGTTTCACGATAGTAGAATTAGAGAAAATGTTCTCAAGTTGTAATAATTAAATGAAAAAAAAACACCAAGATATTCCATACTTACTTTTATGCTGTTTAACATGCACTGATTTCTTTTGCAGTCACATTGCATAGGATTTAACAGTCTACAATACTTGCAAACTGAAGAATTCATTTTTAGTTGTCTTTTTTATATGCTTGCTAAAGAAGATTTAGAAGGAGTTTCTATATTTTTCTTTTCATTTCCTTTCAGAAGAATTTTAGTGGAAATGTGTGAGGAGATTGGGAACAAGAAGACTTTTCACTCTAGTCAAAAATATTTGCATTGTTATGTAAGAAATCATAAAGTAGACAATTTAATTTTGCATTAATCCTTTCAAGTTATTTTTCAGTTAAGCTATGAAGCACTTCAAAGATAATATTGGCAATGTGCCATTTTAACCATATTTTTGTGTTTTCTTTTCAGCTTCTCAAATAAAATAGATTACATTGAAAACACTGGTTTTTCTCTTGACTTGGTTTTCCTTATTCTTCTCACATCTGAGAATCACCATGTGGATCTTGCTGCTCCACTGCTAATGGGGGAAATAGCTAAAATGATGATTATAGCATGTTGAAACTGCGAATGTCAGTAGATTCTATGATTTATGGCTAAATAAAATTGGTAAAAATGAATTGATTCTTTAGTGAATTAGTTTATGATGTTAATACAAATTCTAACACTTTTTATATAAAGAGACCAAGAGGGAGAAATAAAGACATGTGGTTGGTGAAAACACTTGAAGAGTTTATTTACCATATTGGCATTTGAAGATTTGTGAGAGTGGTTACTTTATTATTTTTTTTCCTTGAGCTTTCAACTCTTAACAGAATGTGCATTAACCTGCCAAAATGTGCAATGTTATTATTTAGCTATAATTTGTTAATGATTATGTCATTCTTTTGACAGGGATCACCTTAACTGATGAAACAATCTTCTACTAGCTTTAAAAATATACATATATAAACAATAGAGAAAAAAAGTACTAGAAAGATACGTGGTGGTTCTTTATTATCCATTACATTAGCACATTAATGTGCGGTGAGTTTAAAAAGCTGGCACGAATAAGCTGCTACACTGTACTGTTGGTAATATTGACTTTTATGGGCAATTTAATTTTAAGTCTACAATATAAGATTTAACACAGTTCTGGTTTTCCAAAGATGGAGTATGAAGGTGATCCTTGTTCAATGAAACACTAAAAGAAAATAAATTATTTCATCCTGGTGATGGTTAATGTTCATAGAAAAAGTACTGCTGGTTGCTTTACTTTCACCAGTTAATCATTTTTAAAGTGAAAGGTAGTAATTAATTAGCTGCAGCCAATTATTACTGGAAAACCTCATGTAGCTGAGTGGAAGAGGAGCATTTCAACTTAAGAACAAAATTATTAAGATGCTTTTTGACCTCTTGAGAAAAAAATTACAGGCCTGAAGTTTAAGATGTTTATAACATTATCAAATTTATTAAACTTTTGCATCTTCAATATGGGAATTGAAAGAGAGTGACTTTTTCCCCCCTTGCATATTTCAGATGTTTATCCAAGGCAGGTAAGAGAACAGGTGATGGCTTATTATGGAGACTCTGTGCTCCAAGTGCAACAATTTTCATGCCATCTGTCCCAGAGCAGATAAGTTTTCAGGAAGCCTGAGATTTTCAGGATAATATATGGTCAGTCTAGAAAAAAAAATACATGTGTGAATCTGTTGTGGGAACAAGGCACATGTGGTGTAATGAAGGCGAATTTTATGTGATCTGAGAAGGACTGGACCGTGAAATGATAGAATATTTAGAATTTTAACAGCCATGCCCTATCTGAAGCAGATGCATACAAGAGAGGCTGTAGCCTCAGAGTGATGCCCTGGCAAAAACTGAGAAAACAATATTTTATTGCCCCAGACCTTTATTTGTCTACCAGCAGATGTCCCTATAAGGCAATAATATCTTACGGCTAGAACAGATGATTATGAAAATCAGAAACTAAACCACTCATCATATTTCCAAAGACTAATGGGATTAAATCTACCATGTACTTCAGAATGTTTCCAGAGATAGATAAAATGCAGTATAATGCAAAAGTAAACTTAGTTTACTTCTGGAAAACACATGGAACAAAATTGCTTTTTTTTTTTTTTTTTTTAATTTTAGTTGTCCCCAACCTATATCAGCACTAAAACTGCTTTCTAAAATAAAATAAAATTCTTGGTTATGTCTATGTATGTCATCAGTGATACTTTAAATATCTATCAAATGAGGAAAATACTCAAAGTCCAAGACTACCTTGAATTCAGTAAAATGTTTAAATGAATTTGTATTTATAACTGAGTATAGTGTCTTTATGCATTTAAAAATAACACAAGCATATTATTGTATGTTTCTGTGAGATACATTACTCAGCTTGCAGACAATTCTAGATGCACATCTAACTTTAAGGAATCGGGCAATAATTCAGGCTGTCCAGAGGACATAGTTCCAAATTGTGAATCAACAGTTTCTTCCATCCTTTTCATTCTTTAGCAATATGCTGCTTCTAGATGGATGGAAAACAATGTAGAGAAAAATTGTTGCAAAAAAGTGAAACTGGCTTAAAAAGTAATTTCTTCATTGATAAAACAGACTAATATAAAAAATCAATATCAACACTGACTAGCAGTGTTTTTAGAAGTTTTTGTTTTTCTTCTGTAAGAGAGGCAAATGCTATGGAGACCAAGGAGCTGAACTAGATATAATAAAAATTATGAATTTGTAACTAAAGAAACTCAAATTCTTAACTGTCTTGTTCGTGTGAATCAGGGAAAGTTATTTAAAATCTAGTTTATGCTTCCTCATTTAAGGATAACAGTAGAAATCTCATAGAATTAGTGCAAGCATTAAGTAAGGTCATTTATGAACAGGCTGGTATGTTAAAGGAATTCAGTACACTCTGGTTCCCTTACTTCACATTCCTCAGTCGTTTTTTGTTTTTGTTTTTTGTTTTGTTTTGTTTGTTTGTTTCTTTCTTTCTTTTCTTTTCTTTTTTTTTTTTTTACATTTTATGATCTCAATAAATACTAGTTCACTTACTTCTCAGAAGAAAGTACAACTATTTCCTGTTGGGGCAATTAGAGAACAAACAGCTCATGGTTATGGAAGAGACAGCATTGATGCTAGGCTTAGATTTTGTCTTGCAAAAATAGAGTTAAAGAAATTTTCAAAATTATTTTCAAATAGTACGAGTATTTAGAGACTTAGAAACAAAAGTTAGAACAGGCGGTGAATCTTCTATTGCTGAGCTCCTTGATCTTCACGGAATTTCTAAACACTAGGGTTCTCTCTAGCAATGTGCTGGGTCAGTATTGCAAGTCCTAACCTACCTAGTACATGCTCATGGACAGTCCAATTCTGTCAATGGCAAGTAATTTAAAGTACTCCCTTTATAAAAAGTGTAATAGACAACTTCGTATGTATTCTTAAAAGAAATTATAATTCTTAAAATAAAAATTCTACTGGTACATAATCACTTTTTCTACCATTGTGGATACTTTTGTGGAGACTTTTTTAGAAACATGTCTCACTGAGTCACAGTGATCATTTTCACCAGAATATTAGGAAAGCAGATTTTTTTTTAATCTTAGAAAAAAAATTTCTATTTGCTAAAGTTATCACTATATATTTTTTAATTACTTAATTAATAAATTTTTATGGTGGCATTGGTTAATGAAATTAAATGTTTCAGCTGTACATTTCAACAATAAAGCATATATATTTCTTTCTATATAAAGAAATCTTTATATAGATTTCTTTCTGTCACCACATATTTGACCCTTTAACCCTGTTCACCTTCCCACTCTCCCCTCCACACTACTCTCTGGTAACCATTAGTCTGTAGTCCATGTCTATGAGTTTCTGTTTGTCCTGTTCCTTTTTGCTTTTTAGATTTATATGCCACACAAAAGTGATATCATGTGATTTTCAACTTTTTCTGTAAGGCTTATTTCGCTGAGCATGATTATCTCTAGTTCCAGCCACGTTGACACAAATGGCAATATTTTATCTCTTCTTATGACTGAGTAATATTCCATTGTATATATGTGCCACAGCTTCTTTATCCAATCATCTATCGTTGGACACTTTGGTTGCTTCCATTTCCTGGTGACTGTGAATAATGCTGCTATGAACATTGATGTGCAAATATCTTTTCAGATACGGGTTTTCAAGTCTTTGGGGTAAATTCCAAGTAGAGGGATGGCTGGATCATATGGTAGATCAATTCTTAGTTTTTTGAGGACCCTCCATACTGTTTTCCATAGTGGCTGTACCAATTTGCAGTCCCACCAGCTGTGTATGAGGGTTCCTTTTTCTCCACATCCTCTCCAACATTTGTTATTACTTGTCCTGTTGATTACAGCTATTCTAACAGGTGTGAGATGATATCTCATTGTGGTTTTGATTTCCATTTCCCTAATAGCTTGTAATAGTGAGCTACTTTTCAAATAGTTTTTGGCCATTTGTATGTCCTCTAGGGAGAAGTGTTTGTTCAGATCCTCTGCCCATTTTTTGATTGGATAGTTTCTGTTTTTGTTAATGAGTTGTATGAGTTCTTTGTCTATTTTGGATATTAGGCCATATCAGATGTGTTGCTTGCAAATATATTTTTTCATTCTGATTGTCTCTTTACCTTGTTGATGGTTTCTTTTGCTGAGCAAAAGCTTTTTAGTTTGATGTAGTCCCATTAATTTGTTTTAGCATTTACTTCCCTTGCTTTTGAGATCAAATTTATAAAATCATACTTTAAGTCCAAGGTCCTTGAATTTCATTCCTATGTTTTCTTCTATGTATTTTATTGTTTCAGGTCTTATGTTCAGGTCCTTAATCCATTTTAAGTTAATTTTGGTGTGTGGAGATAGACAATAGTCTAGTTTCATTCTTTTGTGGGTGGTTTTTCAGTTTTCCCAATACCATTTATTGAAAAGGCTCTCCTTTCTCCATTGTATGTTTTTGGCTTATATGTCCATTTGCCCATATAAATATGGGTTTACTTCTGGACTCTTGATTTTGTTCCATTGGTCTGTGTGTCTGTTTTTCTGCCAATATCATGTCATTTTGATTACTGTTGCTTTGTAGTATAATTAGAAGTTGGACAGAGTGATGCCTTCGGCCTCATTCTTTTTTCTCAGGATGGCTTTGGCAATTCTGGTTTTATTTTATTTTATTTTATTTTTTGAGCTTCCATAAAAATCTGATGTTTTTTTGTTCTATTTCTTTAAAAAATGTCAATGAGATTTTGATGGATATTCCATTAAATATGTATAATGCTTTAGGGAATATACTCATTTTAACTGTGTTGATTCTTCCAATCCAAGAATATGGAATATCTTTCCATTTCTTAGTATCTTCTTTGATTTCTTTTAATAGAGTCTTATAGTTTTCATTATATAGGTCCTTCATATGTTTCATTAAATTTATTCCTAGGTATTTTATTCTTTTTGTTGCAATTGCAAAAGGAGTTATTTTTTCCACTTCTTTTTCTGATACTTCATTATTAGAGAATGGGAATGCTATGGATTTTTGAACATTGATTTTGTATCCAGAAAGTTTACTGTATTGTTTATTGTTTCTAGTAGCATTCTTGTGGAGTCTTTAGGATTTTCTATGTAGAGAATCATATCATCCACAAATAGTGACGAATTGACTTCTTCGTTTTCTATTTGGATACCTTTTGTATCTTTCTCTTGCTTGATGGCACTACCTAAGATCTCCAATATTATATTGAATAACAGTGGTGATAATGGACAGCCTTGCCTTATTCCTGATCTTAGAGGTAAAGTTTATGGGTTTTCACCATTAAGTATAATGTAGACTGAATCTATTGATATAATCATATGATTCTTATTTTTTTAATTTGTTTATGTGGTGTATCACATTAATCAATTTGTGTATGTTGAACCATCCCTGTGCCTCTGGGATGAAGCCCGCTAGATCTTGGTGTATAATCTTTTTAATAGGTTGCTGTGTTTGGTTCACTAGTATCTTATTTAGGATTTTTGCATCTGTGTTCATGAGAGATATCGTTTTGTAGTTTTCTTTTTTTGAGTTATGTTTACCAGGTTTTGCTATCAGGGTAATATTGGCCTCATAAAATGAATTGGGAAGTACTGCCTCTTTTTGATTTTTTGGAAGAGTTGGAGGAGAATATGTATTAAATCTTTGAATGTCTGGTGAAGTATCTGGTCCTGGGATTTTATTTTTGGCTAGGTTTTTAATGATCATTTCAATTTCCACAATGCTGATTGGTCTAGACTTTCCAATTCTTCTTGATTTAGTCTAGGAAGATTGTATTTTTCTAATTGCTGGTCCATTTCTTCTAGGTTATTAAATTTGGTCGTGTATACTTTTTCATGGTATTCTTGTATGATTCTTTGTATTTCTGCGGTGTCTTTTGTAACTTCTCTTTTATCTCTGATTTTGATTATTTGTGTCTTTTCTCTTTTTCCTTTGGTGAATATAGCCAGAGCTTTGCCAATTTTATTAACCTCCTCAAAGAATCAGCTCTTCGTTGCATTTATTTTTTCTATTTTTTTTTTTTTTGCCGATGTTTTTAATTTTATTTATTTCTGCTCTAATTTTGGTTATTTCTTTCCTTTTGCTGAATTTAGGCTTCATTTGTTCTTCCTTTTCTAGTGTTTTAAGATGAAGAATTAGGTTATTTATTTGGGCTCATTCTTGTTTTTTGAGATAGTCGTATAATAATATAAACTTTCCTTTGACTGCTTTTGCCATGTCCCAAAAGTTTTGATATATTGTACTATCATTATCATTCGTGTCTATGTATCTCTTGATCTCACTTTTTATTCCTTCTCTGACCCAGTTATTCTTTAGTAGTATTTTGTTTAATCTCCATCTTTTTGTGTGGGTGTGTGTGGTTTTTTTTTACAGTTGATCTCCAGTTTGAAAGTATTATGATCAAAGAATATAGTTGGTATGATTCCACCCCTCTTATTTTTGTTGAGGCTATCTCTGTGTCTCAGTACATGGTCAATTCTTGAGAATGTTCCATATGCATGAGAGAAGATTGTACAGACAGCTTTTTTGGGATGCAAAGTTCTGTAAATATCAATTAAGTCCTGTTGGTCTAATGTGTCATTTAAGGATGTTATTTCCTTATTGATTTTCTGTTCGGATGATCTGTCCATATCCAACAGTGGAGTATTTAGGTCCCCTATTACGATAATGTTTTGGTCTATTTCTCTCTTCAGGTCTGTTAGTAATTGCTTTTTATATTTTAAGGCTCCTTGTTCGGGAGCATAGATATTAGTAAGTGTTAGGTCTTCTTGATGCATGTTTCCCTTTATCATGATGAAGTGTCCCTCCGTATCTTTCTTTATCTTTTTTATTTGGAAGTCTATTTCTTCCGATATTAATGCTGTTATGCCCACTTTTCTCTGAATGTCATTTGCTTGAAATATCATTTTCCACTCTTTTACTTTGAGTCTATACTTGTCTTTGGAAATGAGATGTGTTTTTATGGAGGCAGCATAAGGTTGCATTTTGGTTTTTTTTTTTTTTTTTTTTTTTTGATCCATTCTGCAGTTCTGTGCTTTTTTTATTGGTGAGTTCAGTCCATTTACATTTAGGGTGATTATTGAAACATGAGGTTTTCTTATAGCCATTTTACTTTTTGCTTTCTGATTGCTCGATTGTTCCATTGTTTTCTTGTCTTTGTGTTTCAGCCAATGTTGTTTCATTTTGTCCCTGTGTATGCTGAACATTCATTACTATCTTGCTATAGCAAATATCTTCTTATTGTTTAAGCTTATAATGCCCTATTCTTTTGTTTGTTCTTTGTAGATTTTCCTCTGGTCCTTCTTGTTTCATGTCATATACTTTGGTTCTGAATCTTTCTCATGTGGTTACCATTGTGAATATGTAAATGAGAGTTATATGTATATACAGTAGTCTATCTTCTTTTGCATGCCTTATCTCCATTCCCCTTTGCAAATTCGAATCTTTGAATCCTCCCCTTTTCAGCCAATGTTGTTTCATTTTGTCCCTGTGTATGCTGAACATTCATTACTATCTTGCTATAGCAAATATCTTCTTATTGTTTAAGCTTATAATGCCCTATTCTTAGTAAGGGTTACATTCTTCTGCTTCTATTTGACTGCTAGTCACCTTACTCCTAATTATGTATTTTCTTTTCATTTTACTTTAGATTTGCTGACTCCTTTCAGTATTTCCTGTAATGCAAGCCTCATAGTAGAGAATTACCTCAATTTTTATATATCTGGAAAGATCTTTCGCTCTCTTTCATACCTAAAGAACTTTGCTGGTGGTTCCTTTCATTTAATAATTTGAATATTTGATTCATTCCTTTCTGGCTTGTAATGTTTGTGCTGAGAAGTCTGATAATAATCTAATGAGTTTACCTTTATAAGTTACTGTTTTCTTCTCCTTGGTTGCCCTGAGAATTTTGTCTTTGTCATTGATTTTTGATAATTTTAATACCATGTGTCTTGGTGAAGGCCTTTTTGGGTTAAGATAATTGGGTGTCTGTTGACTTCTTGAATTCCAAGCTCCAGCTCATTCCTTAGATTTGGGAAATTCTTGTCAACTATTTGTCTAAAGTGCTTTCTAATACCTGCTCCTTTTCTTCCCCTTTGAGAATGCCCATAATTGTTATGTTTCCCATCTTAATTCTTCAGTTTCTCTCTTCTTCCTTCTAATTTATTTCTAGATATCTGTCTTCGAAATCACTGTTCCTTTCCTTCATTTGGTAGACTCTATTTCCCAAGGTTGCTATTTCATTTTTATCTCTTGCAGTGTGTTCTCCACGTCCCAAAATTCTATCGAGTTCTTATGAGGGTTTCAATCTCCTTTCGAAAGAACTCATTTGGTTTGTTTAGTTGTTTTTTTAATTCTTGAAATTAATAATGTGAATGGTTTTGGATCTCATTGAGTTTTTTTTAGAAGTAGCAGCCTGAATTCTTTGTCATTTAAATCACATATTTCTATGTCTATAAGCCTATTTTTTGGAGATTTTTCTGTTTCTTTCTGAAATGTCTTGTTTCCTTGATTATTCATGGTGTTTATTGGACTATTTTTCCACCCGGGCATTAATAAACGTGTATTCTGCTTTTTTCCAGAAAGTAGATTTATTATATAAAGGTTCGTCTTAGGCTGCTGCAAAGAAGGCATTTTCTTTTGGTTTCCAGTAGGTGGAGCCTCTTGGATCTCTGCTTTATATGAAGTCTTAATAATGCCTTTTTGTTTTCCTTATAGATGTTTAATAATGCTTGCTACCCTCAGTCTCATTCTCTGTAAGTATTTGCGATGGTTTTGGTAGCGTTGGCTCAGAGGAGATGGACTCTCTGGGTTGGGGCCTGCAGTCTGTGGCTCAGCCTTGGTTTTTCAACTGAAGGTGGTAAAAATCAACTATTGTTTCTCTGCTGTCCCTACTTCTCTGCTTTCTGTCCTGCTGCCTGGGCACTACTATCTGTTGCATGGTGCTAACAGCTCTCCCAGGAGGGGCTGTTCAGGGAACTTGCCACATCTTCTCCCCTCTCCCTCTTCCTACGAGCTCCAGTGGCTGCAAGAGGCAGCTTCTTTATTTCTCCCAGTCCACCGCTGGACATCCGGGCTTCTGACTTGTGGTAGCTCTTACATGCAGACCCCACAGTCAAACATGCTAATATCCAGTTTGGGTGTTTTTGCTGAATTTTAGATGTTCAGCTTATTTATGTTTCAAGGGGAGGGATCTGGAGACATCTCTCACTTCACCATGTTTCTGATGTCACCCTAGCATTTCTTAAAATTAGAATGAGTGACCTGTTTTGTTGGGAAGAGGCTGGGCTACAACCAGAAACTGGACTCAATGTCTAAGGGAGTGTCCTAGTTTCCTGATTCCGCAGAAGTGGCGAGCCCACCACCAAAACAAAAATCTTCCTAAAATGGCTGCCTCTCACTATATTTATAGCGTAGTTGTTACAAAATTTTCTCCATGTCTGGAGAAACTTTCTGGAAAGATAAACATTCACAGATTTATTCTTCGTAACACATATATGTGTAAAATTACACAGACTCAGGGATCGCCATCTATATAGATTTATATTTATATATACATTCAATTTCATGTTTGGACATATGTTCCTATATATAAGGTAACGTGGTAAAAAAAAATAGTAGGAGAAATAGATAATAGTGAGAGAAATATTTTTAAATATGCAAATAGGAAAAAAGTGAAGAGAGAGACAGTTAAGAAAGAAAAATTATCACATTAATTCCATGTTTCCTTTAAAATAGATTTGCAGGGTTTTATAAAATTATATATAACACACAAAAATATAAAATATGCAACTGAGGAAATGATAGAAAGGCCAAAAAGGGTGAAAAAAATAAAAAAGCCAGAAGTAAGTTGCCACAACCTTCTGTACACATTGTATTGTACAGAATGTAATTTTCAATCAACTGAAAATTTTACCTTAAGCTTTTTGGTATGTCATGAAAAGATATGTTTATTTCTTTGTTCATTTACTTGTTCAACACATTGTAGGCATCTCATATGTGCCAAACACTATTCTAGGGACTGGAATTAGATCAATGAACTAAAGAGGACACTCTGTCATTCAGGGAAACAATAAACAAATAAACTGTGAGTATTTTAGATTTGGAAAATGCTGTAAGGGAAAGTAAAGCAAGAAAGAAACCGGGAGTCATGCTGGGGTGGATGTCCTTGCAATTTAAAAATGAGATGGCATTACTAAAAAAGTGGTGGTTGAGGAAAAGACCACAAGGAAGTGAAGTGTCAACATCACTGAAGGAACACAAAGGAAGGCAGCAGGATTAGCTAGTGAGAATGTGCCTGGTACAGGTTTCTTGGTAGCAAAACAAAGAGGATTATCTGAAGCTAAAGGAGGTAAGAATCGGTGGACACATTTCTCAGAAATATCTCTTCATTTACTACAATCATAAGTTTCTTGGGTGTTCTTAAGATGTTCCCATTATGCCTCGTGGGCTTAACGTTAGGGAACAGCTCAGTAAGGTCAGTTCTACAGTCACATAGATGATGCTGTTTAAAAAAAAGGTTTCTAACTGACTTTCTTAATCCAAGATATATTTAGCACCCTGTGTCAGAGAATCAATGTAACCAGATTTACATATGTGTACAGTTGTGTGCATTTTATTTTTTGAAGAAATATTCCTAATTTTCAGCCAGTTCTCAAAGGGCTTCATGACTACATAAGGATTAATAATCATAAGTCTAGACTGAAAGTACTATATAGCCTTCAGTCAGTCTCTTTTTCAATCATTTTATTCCTTTTTAATCATTGTTGAATTTCTTTAGGAGAAGTGGTTGACAGGTTACATTATGCAACTCAGTAAGGACAGAGTCGTGTTTTAATAATCACCCTGGAGAATGTCAGAGAGAGGTAGTATAAGGTAATAGCAAGTAAAAATGAAAGTAAGATACATGAGGAAAACACAAAATGTGAAGTTCCATGTAGTGGAGAATGACGGTGGAGGAGGTTGCTAGGAAAGATACATGATGAGTGGTGGCTGGATGGGTAGGAGATATTGAGCAGATTGAAAGGGAGTGAACAGTAGTGAATAGGAAACTGATAAGCTGGTAAAGTAAGAGAACATGGGCGGCCAGTGGCTGTAGGATGCTTATAGGATATAATATGATAAAGTCGATTTTCTCAAGAAGGGTTTCTCATTTGTTTTTAATTTAGGCAATTTATGTGAAAAGTTTTGTAATAGTAAGTGGCATCCTAATAGAATTTTCTAAGGAAAAGCTAATCGCATATCTAATTTCTAAATGCACAAAAATCATAGAGCTAAAGTCTTGGAAATTGATGTTATGTTGCTATGAACACAAATAGAAAGTAATACTGTAAATGAGAAGCAAGATAATAAATGAGGAAAAGAAAGGAAGAAGCAAAATGGTTTGTGTCAAACAAAAAAAATGATAAGAAAGAAAGCATTTCTCAAAGTCTATATACTTAATAGCTCCATCTTATATTTTTCACTATATTTTTAGAAATTAAACTAGTCTTTACAAATGGTTTATCATTAATAGCAAAACAAAAACAAAAGAATTATAAACCCTGAGCTATTTTGGTGATGGGAGATAAATGAATTCCAGAGATCAGTTCATTGACACTGGAGCAGCCTACTAGGAAGGATAGGCTAAAAAATGAATCTCCTAGTAAGATGGCCATTTAAAAGAGGACAGACCCCATTGCTATGAGACCATTTTCAGAGAGTCTTCCTTGTCTCTCTTGCCCTCGCCTCTCTCTTATCTTCACCAAGGTGAAAGGATGAAAAAGAATAAATTACCTTTGCAATCTCTTTCCACATTGAGATATTAAGATTCTTCATATTCTTCCTATCCACCCTCCAAAGGCATAGATATTTAGTTGACACTCTTTCTTTCTTTATTATTTTAAGGGACTCTTCTGCCTTTCAGGCATTACCAAACATGTAATTAAGGAATGCTTTAAAGCTTGAGCAGGCTCAGTTTTTAACATACACCCCTTTCATTTGAAATGCAAAATGGAAATACTAATGAGAGTTTCCTTGTCTATCATTGTTCTCAAGCTGAGAAATTGATCTCAAATATTTTAGGATTATCTCTTCACATAGGCAATGAAAAACACTAAATGTTCTATTCATAAGATGTGTATTCACTAATTACAATTCAATTTTCTTGAAGCAATGCTTTGATCAAAAACCTTTACTGGTACTCCTCCATCCAGGAAGTAGAGTCTAATCCACAGCCCCTACCTGCAACCCATACCCAACATAAACGCCCAGGCCTTGACTTGATTTAATGTTTCATTTCTACAGAACAGAGTATGGAAATGGAAAAATAACATTACTGTGGCATAATCGAGCAGACACTGCCTTAATCAACTGATCAGTGTTAACATCACCAGTGAAAAGTTATGTTGATATCATATACCCTGGATATGGTGTGATGACAAGGATACTTCACTTCTATGGTATTCTCCAAAATTTATAACCCCACTCTAAACATGAGGAAGACATCATGGAACTCTGTACTGAGTACATTCTGCAAAATGTTTGATTAGCACTCTTCACAATTCTCAAAAGTCATAAAATACAAAACAAAAATTGAGAAATTGCCATAGACCAGAGGACACTAAAGAGACATAATAACTAGAATTATTAGGGTATTCTATATGGGATTCTATTAATTTTTTGAAGGTATTAGTAAAAAAAAGTGGTGAAGTCTGAACAAAGTATAGAGATTAGTTAACTGTAATTTACCAATATTAATTTCTTGGTTTTGACAAATGCACAATTGTTATTACATAAAATGTTAACATTAATAGAAACTAAAAAAACTATTATGGGAACTCTTTCAAAATATATATTTCAGGGCCACATCCTTTGGATATAGTGATCCTGTAAGTCTGAGTAGGGTTCGGGAAACTATTTTTAAGAAGCTCTGGAAAAGGTTCTGTTGTGCTGCAGGTTTGGGAATGATTAGTCTGGAAGTAAATGGTAGATTGCATACAATCTCTGGAATTTGTGAACAACTTGAGCTTGTAAATGTTCACATTCTTTTCTTACAAGTAGAAAATAATTTCATCTTTGTTTAGCTCATAAAATATTCTAGAAGTCTCAGATTTGCTTCAGGTTGCTTATTACCTATCACACATTCATATATTTCTCTCTCTCTCTCTCTCTTCCTCCCTCTCTTGCTCCCTCCCCCCCTTTCTAAAAACACAAGTTAAAATATAAAGCTCTGAGTGATATAGTACCAAACTATTCTGAACTTCTCTCTATCCTGGTGAGAAACTATATCTAATGACAGGTAGTTTAGATCCAACACAATTCTTTAAAAACAGTGTAATAGCACTGATAAATATCATTTATCTGACTTGCTTTAAAGATTATGTGTGAACCAGAATAAGCTGCTTTTCAATTGATTTTAGGCAAATAGATGTCCTTGTGATTATTAGTCCTTCTATAAGTTAAATAGTGCTCTCGTTTTTTCTTTATTTTATTCAATTACAGTTGAAATTGAGTATTATTTTATATTAGTTGCATGTACAGCATAATAGTTAGGCATTTATATAATTTATAAAATGATCCCTACAATTATTCTAGTATCCACCTGGCACTATACATAATTATTACAAAATTATCGACTATATTTCCTATGCTTTACTATACATCTCTATGACTATTTTGTAACTGCCAATTTGTACTTAATCTTTTCACCTTCTTCATCCATACTGCAACCTCCTTTAGTTTTGATTTTAAATTAAAACAGCAGAAGCTCTCCACATATTTTTTTAATTTAAACTTTAGAATAACCTTGTGAAGTAAATATCATCAACTCTATTTCACAGATAAAATAATTTAGACACAGAGTTTAAAAAATTTGTCAAAGGTCATTCAATAGAACATGTTGACAACCTGGGACACCTACCATTCAGCATGATGTACCACTGCCGTATAGAAATATGTCTGACAAAACCTTAAAGTATGGAAATGGAAAAATAGCTTTACTGTGGAGTAAAAGTAATGAAATAGAATTTGTTAATTCAGCTGTGTCCAGAATGTAAACAATATTCAAATAGTAAAATTGGTGTGCCTGAGTGTATACCATCTGCACATATAGCTTAGATGAATTATATATTCTTCTATTGCTTCTAACTTTTCATAGAGGATGACCAACATTGTGTGTATGTGCATATGTGTGATTATTCTGTCAAGCCTCTCTAGTAGTCTACATTTTGATTCCTACTTACTAGGTAATTTTACTGCATCTGAGAAAATCCCCAAGGACAGAAAATCTGGGATTCGAAGCAGTATGCTTTGAATGTCAGCATAGGTGTTTGGTGGTAGAAGAGTAACGTGAGAAAAAGGCAGAAACTTCCTTTTAAAGTATTAAGAAAGTTAGGTGGAAAACATCTCGGTCTGATATGTACTAATCCCAGGTCTCTACAAAATGACTGAATAGTTTTATCTGTAATGTTCTTAGGAAATTTCATCAAACAAATAAATGAAACAAGCCTGTGTTGTCATTCTTGAAAATATCTAGTCTATTACAAAAAGAAGAGCACCTGTTAAAAATAGTGTGGGTGATAAATCACAGAAGGTTGCATTAATCAAGGCAGCCTAAAGCTGATAAGTACAATTATAGGTTTGTCGCCCTAGGGAAATATCTTGATCAAGGCTCTTCAGACCTAGTATAAATCCTTGAATTTTTGCCCAGAGACTGCTATATCTAATTTGGGGTCTTAGTACATCTTATCCTAATGGTATCGAAGGCCTTCTGCCAGGGCCTTATCTAGTGTCTGCAGTAATAAAACCTTGTTCTAATGAGATCTACTAATAGTGTGATAATGGAATACCTCTATTACCAATAGGCAGCACACCACAAGTAAAAAGAAACATAAACAAAAACCAAACTTGAGTTCTGTTCTCTCCTATGCCCATATCTAACAGAATTTTTGGTAAATAAATGGCAGAAACTAGTTGCATCTCATCATTCAAAAGGATGCCTATACTTGCTTAGGTTGATTTTTTTTTTAATGTTATAAAGTAGAATTTTTAAGGAAATATCACAATTCAAAAAAGTGTGAACAAATATATTTAGAACCAAAATGTAAATAATTAAGGCATCATTGTTGAGTGTTGTTTTTAAAGTGTGCGTTCCTCATTGGTAATTGATGTTATCATCATAAAAAATATTTTCTTATTTTTTCAATATCAACAAAATGAGAGAAATGTATTCGGGTGCTAAAAAATCCAAAGTTTTTTAAGTCCTCTAATTTCATTTCAAGAGCTATGTTAGTCCCCTTTCCTCCCAAATTTACTCTGTACATTATAGTCTACACTGTGTTTACTCCTGATATGAAACCATATACCACCAACTGCTTCCTTCACATTTTTATCTTCACATCATAGAACACATCTGGTATTGTGTGAATATCATATAATACTATTATCCTGTAGTAGTTGATAAATCCATATGGAATAGGAGTTACCACACTGTTGCATTTTCATAGTTCTTATTCCATGTTACACTTAATTTATGTTTGATAAGTGAGATAGTCTACAAAAAGTTGGTGCTACTTGTGCTTTTGGATAATATAGGATTCTAAATTACAAGATTCCAGAAAGAAGATAAGTGTGTTTATAAATTTAGTGTATAACAAAAGTTAAAATTTCAATTCAACAGGAAAGAAAGATTTATTTAATAAACAATGCCAGCAACTCACTATCCATCTAGAAAAAAATAAAATTTGCTTTTTATTCTATATTATTTTTTAAAATTCTAGATTAAATTTAAAATATAAATGTAGCTTGAACTGACATATATTGAATTATACACTTGAAACTTACTTGATTTTATTAATCAATATTACCCCAATATTTTTTAACAAAAATGATGCATATAGCACTAAATATACATATGTGTGTGTGTGTGTGTGTGTGTGTGTGTGTGTATAGCATCTTATGACAGCATAGGAGCCAGGAAAACCTTTTAACCAAGGCAGAACACAGAAATTTTAAAAAGGAAAGATAGACTTATTTAACTGACTTAAATTTAAAATTTCCACCATCTTCCTAAAAAATAATTAGTATATAAATGATAGGCTTTTGTATAAAAGAAAATAGCAAAATATGTATTCTTATTGAACAAAAGATTATTATCTAGAATATACAAAGAAAACTAATAGAACAAGAAAATAAACAATTTTGTAGAAAATGAACAAAGACTTTAGAGACCAAAAAAACTTGTGAAAAGGTATAGAAATACACTGGTAGGAGACAACATAAAAATTAAAGTAATAGTGATATATCACTTTATTCCCACCAACCTGGCAAAACTTAAAAAGAACCATTAATGCTGGAATGCAGAGGAAAGGGTACCCTCATATACTGCAGCTGGTAATGTGAAGGGTTACAAGCCTCTTGGAAAACAATCTGACAATATCTCTTAAAATTAATATTATACAGATGGTATCTTACAAATTTGAGTCCTGTAATGTCATTCAGAGAAATAAAAACACTAGTAAATGATTATATATATATATAATCATTTATATATATATTATATATATCATCATTTATATATAATATATATTATATATATAATCATTTATATATAATATATATTATATATAATCATTTACTAGTATTATATATAATATATAATCATTTACTAGTGTTTTATATATATATAGAGAGAGAGATGTTTATTACTGCATTTGTAAATATCATAAAAATCGATAAACATCATGAACTGGAGAGTATAATAGTTGACTTGGAGGGGTTTGCCCTATGTATTGTTAAGTGAGAAAAGTAGAGTGGAAGAAAAATAGAAATGATATGATCCAATATTTGTAAAAGAGTATTTGTATGTCTTTCTATATAAGGTATTCTATGTAATGGTAAGTATGAATATTCATGTGTTACATATTTTATAAAACTATATGAATATGGAACAAATATAGAAGGAGATTTACCAGGTTGTTAACATGGAACATTGCTCCCTGAAGAGAAGATGACAAGAAAAAGAGGGAGAGAGGAGTATCAAAGGAAATAATCTACCTTCAAAAAGCCAACAACATATACTTCCGAGGGTTAGAGAGTGAACGTAGAGGAGTTTGCTGGTGAAGATAGGTGTCTGGATGAAAAGGAGGATTCCATTTATATAATTATTCACAATTATGCACACATGCTTATTTGTAGAATTTTTTAAAATGTTGTGCAATACAGTGAATTTTGTAAAATACCTCAGCAGTATCTTCATTAAATCACCATTGGTTTCACTAACTGTTCACACCAGGCTCGTTCATTCACCTATCTTCTGAATAAGAATAAAGGAAAAGTAAGAGTTCAACCTAATCATTTTTATTCTTTAAAAATATATAAAAGGAGAAGTACCTTGAATAGAAACTCCCAGAGACAGAATGATACAGTTGAAATACATTTTGAATTCAAACTCACTGAGGGTTCAAACCTAGCTTATTCATGATACAGTGGTAATACATTTTGAATTCAAACTCACTGAGGGTCCAAATCTAGCCTATTCACTAATTAGTTGTACGACCTTGAATAAGTTGCTTAATATTTTTCGCCCTCAGGTGATTCTATAAAATGGTGATAGGGAAATCCAGGTGGGTAGTCTGTGTCAGAGACTGAATTATATAATGTATGAGAGAGTGCCCAGTGAAGTACTTGGCACATTGCAGGACTCAAGAGGTTACACGAAAAATAAAAGAAAATAAACTAGAGACTTGGATAGATTGGGAGCCAGAAATTTCATGTAGTGCTGAATTTAATAGATATTTCTGATGTGGAAGCCATTTGAAAAATGATTATGCACAATTAGTCGCCTTTATTTTCTATAACACTAAGGTGCAATAAATAATTTTGGAATTGTCTGCACAGGATTCAGGTTTGCACAGTGGGATCTCTCCTTACCCTGGCTGGCTTCCCAGCTTATTTTGAATTGTTTTTATATATTGTACAGATGGATCATGCTTTCAGATACACCAAGTTGTCCTCTACAAAGGAAGAATTTATGAAGTCCTGTGGTTTTCATTTCATGAAAAGTGGATGTAATTTTTTAGATCATTCAGCTAAGATTATAGGTGCTTTTCTCTAATAGAATTTTCTTCTTATGTATTGGCCTCATTTTTAAGAAAATAGGTTTACTTGTACACTAAATCCATCCGAACTGGAGGTCTGGCTAGGGAGGAGCCAGATAAACAAGATAGCACTGAATTTAGGAGCTATGTTTGTTATAGAAAGCTCTATGGAACATGATTATGCACAATTCATTTTTGAAAGAAAACTTTCACATTGAATTACGCTTGGAACTATGAAAACTGACATTTGGGGACATTTTCAATATTATTTTGAAGTTTAACTTTTCTGAATACTGAAAGAAATTTAGTGTAATCTTTATATATGTAGTTCACTTGATTTTAACATATTTAAATATTTTGCTATAATTTATGATCCAGACATCTTTCTAATGTTCAGTTTTTCTGCTTACAAAATGGAACCTACTTGTAAACGCTTTAAAGAATTTTTAGTAGTGAACCTCTAGCGAACTTTAAATCAGTATATTACAAATCGTCAGTTAATCCTGTACCTTTCATTATTCCACTAGCAATTATAATTTTCTTCCTCAGTTAGAATTCTCCATCTGGGAAAGCTCCTTCTTCATATTTATCTAATATATTTTCCTTTAAAAATCTTTAAGTATCTCCTATAGAACAGCACGTACTGAACCAAATTATTTTGTGAGGCAAAAACCAAAACAAAATCCTTCAATTCAGACCCATCCTGGCAATTCATGAAATTATTCTTTAGTTATTTAACTCTGGCCATTGTACCATTTTTGGTAAAAATTCAATCTACTCTGAATGACCCTGTATGGATAAAACAGGCTGATTAACTCAGATGGCTATTAGGTCAAGGTTGCATTGCTTATTGTAGATAAAAAAGCCCATGTTTATTCCTGTACCATATGTGCTTGTTTTTGCACATCAAGCTCCTGAGAGGTGTTTTTGGTCTTCTAAATGGCTCCCAGGTTTGCTTTTAAAAAGTAGCTCTAAAATTCAGACTTTAAGAATAAGATTCATGTGTTATATTTATTTTTTCAGTTGTATGGTTTTTAAATATGCTTTTCAACTTAATACTTCCTTATTGTAACTGATGGAACAATTATAATAATATGTGATAAAATGCTAATTATCACAGATTCTTTTCACTCTTGTTCTCATAAGGTTACTAATTTTGCTTTTCTGCTTGTTCACACAAATGAATACAAGCACATAAATGCAAAAAAAAAAAGCGTAGTTTTAGTTGGCTGGTCATTTTATTATCTGAATAGTAACATAAAATACACATTTTCTTTCAACTTGCTCTTATTCATTTAATATATTATGGATAATCCTATGTATCAGTAGATATTCATCTTTATTTATATTTTGATACACATATAAACAAATGTGTACAGAAATGAGAATAAATAGTACAAACTGGTTTGGTAGTTTTTAGAATAGCATTTTTTTTTTCCTATTTTTGTTTAGATATATGTCCCTTACCTTGGCAATTAACCTAACATATCCTTCCAATTCCTTTGATCTTTAAACATATTCTGCCTCTGGGTTTTTGTTCCCCACATTTTGGGAATGGCGGGCACAACTAATATTTGAGCAATTGTGACAAGATTTGTCATCACTTTAAATGATGCTTCATTGCCTGAATTCCTAATTAATATTAAACTTTAATATTAAACCATCCAAGAAATGGAAATATCTTCCTCAGATTTTAATATGACTTGCTTGGTTATTCTTCAGATCATACAGAAGCTCGATTATAATCTCAGATGCCAAACCTGAGTGAGCTATTAAAAGAAAAAAAAAATGTTTGATAGCTTGAATCCCCCTATACTTCTCAAGCTGCTAAATGTGGAGGCTACAGTCTATGATTTTTCCTAGAAGAATATCATGCTTGTAAATTATATATAGGGTCAGCTCAGATGAGGGAAAGTTTAATCCCAAGAAAATGGTTTAACTCACAAAATATTTACATTTTCTTTAGGTATTCTAAACATTTTTTCCTCAAGCTTTGTCTCCCATCTTCATATATGTTAAATTCCATATCTAGGCATCTGCAATTGCATGGATGCTGGGACATATTGCTCAGATGCCCCTTCAGGAAAGGACTCCGCATTCTAGCCACTGAGAGTATGCCGTCAGCGGTCAGCAGTCTTCAGGGATTGTCTCAGGTGAGAGAGATGCCTTACACATGGTCACACCTTTTACAGATTTAAAGCCCAGCCCTCTCCTCCTGACTCAGTACAGCTCTGAGGGGTATCCATTATTCAGACTTTCCACAGGTCAGCAGAAGCTTCTCATGGGACTACCTCGACTTTTCCAACTTCCTCATCTTGCTTCCTTCCTGTCCTTCTACCTAAAAGTACTCATATATAAAACTGAACTCATCTTTCCCCCAATTGCTTACTCTTTGAAATTTTCTTTTCTTTTAAGAGCAACATCATTTATATAATCTTGAACTTGCTTGATTATCTTCAAGATTTTTCTTTCCTTCACACCTTATGCCTAGCAATTAGATTTTTCTCATTTATTCCTTCACAGGGCCTCTCATAGTTGTGCTTTTTTTCTTTTCACAAGTTCAGATTTTCGTCACCACATCTAGACGATTGTAATAACTTGCTTCCTTATCTCCAACTCTATCCTTGCCATTGATTTTGCACTCCACAATCAAATATTCTTTCTCAGCAAATTTCTGATAATGTATGTAACGTACCTGATCCAAGCCATCAGACTGGTCATTAGTGCTCTTTCCCAATATTTCCAGTTCTCCTGCCTCTTGCACAGGGGAAGATTGCCCTTTCCTACTTTTGTGAAATTAGACATAACCATGTAACTTGCTTTGGCCAATGAATAAGCAATAATAATTTCTGCCTCGAATATTTTCTTTGATTGATACACTTAGAATAAAACCTATGGTCATTCATTTTAATTGAAAATAATGAATCTAGAGTTTTTATTCTCAGATATTTATACTATTTTGGATTTAACTTTTTAAAAATTGTTTAAAGTGATCCATTTTAAACCATTTTAATATTCACTCACAAAACATTTATTGAGCACCAATTAAATTCCAGCCACTTTATCAATCACAAACTAATGAGATCATTAGTGACTATATTTGTATCCTTTCTTTCAAACATTGTGTGATTTTAGGAGTACTTTTCTAGCTTAGACAATTTTCTATAAACTCTATCTATGAAGAAGCAGAACTCTACTTTTGCCCACTGTAGACAATTAGTTGCATAATACAAATAGTATGGAACTTGGAAAAAAAGATTAAAATTTGCATTCTGGCTTAGCTACTCCTTAACCTGTTACCTTTGGCAAAACGATTAGACCTTATGAGTGGTTTTCACTCTCATATCACTGCGATATTTATCTCATAGGCTGTATAGAGGATTAGAAGTTAAGAGCTATGAAATAATATGTATGTATTATTTAAAAATTTCTGATAATATCCATGCTAAGTGGTTTCTTTTTCTCTTGAGTTCTCTGGAGAAATAATCGCACTAGACCAATTTCACTGCCTGAATTTTGTAGCTGAAATTTATAAACTTTATTATCATCATCATCATTATCATCATCATTATGATCATTATCATCACATCACTAGCCTAGTTACAACATTGACATGGCTTCTATATACCATACAATGGACTAGACTATATGTTTAGATTGGTGTTTCTCAACCTTAACTACATGTTAGAGTCACATAAATAGCTTTTAAAAAACCAAATGCCCAGGTTCTATTCCAGACCAATTACAACAGAATCTCTGGGGGAGGGACCCAGGCACCAATACTTTCTAAATCTCCCCAGGTGATTCCAATTAGGTTGAGAACAACCGCTTTGATTAATTATCTCATTAAATCTTAATAAAAACCCTGAAAGTAGAGATGTTCATTTTAATTTTGTATAGAAAAAACCAGGCTCAGCAAAATCAAAGACTTTATTCAATGTCACATACCCAGTCAGTGGCAGAGTTTGGATTCAAACTCAGGTCTGTCTGGTTTCAGAGTCTATGTTTTTTTTTTTTTTCTAAGCTCTATTAATATAATATCAACTCTCTTTTGCCTGAACTCCAAAATGGAAAGTCTAAGATAAAAGGATTTTGAGCTCAGCTTAGTTCTACTTTTTAAGGATTTCACTTTTTTAATATGGTAGTTTTTCTGTAGATAGGGATTAACACTTTAACTTAATTGAAGTATTAAGCAAGTTTAGGAATGAAAATTTTCCCATTACAAGAATCCTCATTATTTGATATAAATTATGGGTATAGTAATTTGATGTAGTATATAAAGACATGGGGCAGAGGTGAGAAGGAATGGAATACAAATTTAGTAATTGCTTTTAGAAAGCAAGTAAAAATTCTGAGCTTTTAATTATAATTTTTCATAATATATATATTTTTTCCATTTCTTTATCTCCAGACTTTCTATGTTATTTTGTGTTTGGTTGGAATCTTATAAATGAAAATGGCATAAAGTTAAATTATAAAAAATCTTGTTTGTGAGTCAGACTTTTTTCCTTGAGTCTTGGACTTTTGAGAGCTAGCGTTAACCCAGTCACATTTATTTTGCTTACAAATATATTTGGACATATTTCTGCCATATTACTAATCAGTGTTTTCTGATTATTGTTTCCTATCATCGTTTCTTTTTTCCTTTTTTTATACCTTATTTTAGACTTTTCAGGTTTTATTTCTTTCATTTTTCTTTTTTCTGCATAGTTTTGGAAATTACACTAAGGTCCCTATTTGCAAACACTGCACATTTCTGTACAAGTCAGAATTATCATTTCTTTGTAACTTATTCAGCTTGGCAATTGCTTTTGATTTGGCAGATTGATAACGTGGTATATATAAATAAATTCTAAGAAAAAAACAAACAAACAGAAACAAACTCTAGGTGATCTGAGTAGAAACAAATTCTAGTGATCTGAGTAGAAAAGTCATTGATAAAAGAATATTGAGTACCTACTGAAATTAACTGACAAGATTGCGTACAGCGGAGTAAATTATTGAGGTAGTTTATATCTGATTGACTGCGAACTTAAAGTGACTGAAACATCATAATAAATTATCTAAAAAATTAAAATACTTTACTAGATGTTTTTGTTTAATGACTTATTTCAAATTAATTAGTTATGATGCTAAAAATTGTTACATCAATTTTATTACATAAAAATAATGAATAGTGATTAGGATGATTGTTACCTAGTTTAAGATAAAAGTTCGGTGGGAAAATGTACTTTAAAATTAGATGTAGACCATCTAGGTCACAGCTTTTTGGGGGGCGATGGGTTTCCAGGTGACTATTATGTTATCAAAAATAAATGAATGAGGCACATAAAGAAAGCAGGATGTGTATAGACCAATTACAGATGGACATGAATCAAAGATTATGACTAATCCAATTTTATGTCCTTGTAGCTTAAGAAAAAAAGGAACAAAGATTATGTGTAATTTGTTAACTAATTCAGTTTAGATTTACTTTCTTTTTACAGTGATTAGGTAATTCAGATTTTTTGAGACAATCAGATTTCAATAGTTTACACCATTGTACAAAGTTAAACTTGTCAGCTAATTTTTATTGTTTGTATTAAAAAATATGCTGTTGTAACTACATTAAAAAAAAAATCTAAGCACTGAGTTTTAACATTTATGCCATTATAGAGTTTTCTAGAGGTGAACACTGCCTGGGTCTTGACACAACCACTGCCCCACCAAGCATTCCTGAGCTGCATGTAATTCCTGGCTGAATTTAACTCCAAAGTCTTTAACTGACATGCTACATTTCCTCCCCCTACACTGGCCTAAGTCTTTTGTATCCTGTCATTTTCCACTTACATGTCACCTGGGAAATTTTCTACACCTTTCCTACCATCTACCTTCTCCTGGGCTAAATTTATCTCTCTGTTTTGTCTCTATTTATCTCTCCAATGTCTCTATATTGTAGAATCTAGAAAATTAAATGTTTGTGAGATTTTTTTCTAGTAGACTTTGAGCTTTGTATTTTTGTATCTCTCTGATTTAACTCCATATTAGATATCTATGTTTTCTTTGTTTATAAATGTATTCCTTGTGTGCAACTTATGAGTCAAATTGAAGAAAAACACCCAGCTTCTTTATACTCTGTGCAACTATCTTTTACAACTTCAAAGAATGTTCATAGTTCTGTCCATTAGGTGAATGTTAAGTACTATAAATCATTTACTTTTCAACAACTGATTGCCAAGCCCACCTTAGTCCAAGACAAACATGTTATAGCTATGGCTACTATTTTGTCTGACAGCTAAGCTACCCATCTTCCTGGAAAGGAGCTCATTTTTCAATCAAACATAATGAATACTTAAGGAAGTGCTGTACTTGGAGGAATGCATTGCTTCATGAAGATTATGTCAACCCACTGACCATATGTAAATATTTACATAGATACTTTCTGCCTCTCTTGTCACTAAGTAGGATTTTGCTTGATATTTCTGGGGCTATGCTTTAGAATTGCTTCAAGATATTGGCTAACAAAAACAAATAAACAAACAAAACATTCCATTGACAATTTAGCTTACAATCAATCAGTAAAAAAACAACCCAAACTTCCAAAGAGAGCAACTATACCATAAGGAGTGATTTCTGTTGAGATTCATCTGTCCTATATATTGGCACAGAATATGAGTGATGACAGTGTAAGAAACCTAGCAAATCAAGAACACTTAAAAAAATTCCTTCAGAGCGGCTCCATAGTGTAGTGGTTAGCATGTCTGCTCTACACACAGAAGGTCCTGGGTTCGCACCCCAGGTAGAGCCACGGACCACACTCCGGGTGCACCAGGCCCAGGGTGCATGCCGGGTGAGCATGTGAAAGGAGACGACTCACCTTCAGAGATCCACTTCTTAAGGGGAAACGGCAACATCCATAGGTCAGAAGTGGAAGAGTATGTGTGTATAAATAAAAGAGGGGGAAAATATTTCTTCAGACTATTTCCCCTCTTCTTTCAAGATAGACTTTATTCCCTCTTAATAGCTTCGTCCTGGAGAGATAGTGTGGTTACTGGAAAGCAAATGAGATTTAAGCTGAGACAGTTTAAATCCTGGCTTCAGTTTTTTCACTTGAGCAAGTGAGCCTCAATTTTCCTATCTGTAAAATGGAAATAATGCTATGTTGATGATTATTGTGAGAGCTACAGAATAGTGCACCTAATGAACTGGGTGCAGAGTTCATGCTCAACAATTAATTGCCATATTATTAGACACAGGAAGAAAAGAAGACCAGTTATCTAAATCTCTGCATTTCTTTTTCTTTCTTCATTGTATGGGCTTTGGTTTTAGAGCTGCATGTATATCTCATTCTGCAATGAGCATTTTTGAGGATTAATGAAGCTCCTGGTATACCATCATTCTCAAATAATGAAAATAACCTTTGTGTCACATGGGTGCTCACTGATTTCCTCTGAGTAACAGCTGGGGTTTATAACTGTTCTAATTGCAAGCAGTCTGCTCACTTTGTTTAGAAGGTTACAGGACAAGCTAAAAAAAGTGATTTGGGAGTAAAGGTGTTCCCTAACACCTTGAATGTACATGATGTTAAGTGCAAATAAATAAATAAATAAATAAAACCTGTCCATTTTATTCAGGACTGGGCCCATTAAACACTGTACACAATAAACAATTCTGGATTTAATCTACATTATTTTGTACTGCTTTAGATATACATCTTTATTTCTGAGGCTAATAGTCAAACTTGATCTGTGTTTACTGCGCGTACGATAGAGACAATGCGGGTAAACAAACCTAATGCTGGCGTGCGCCCTACCCTGGTCCAGGAGATGTATTGGCTTCTTTATGCAGATCTGTAACTCTTTCCCCAAGGCTAGAATTTCCAAACAAAAATAATCCTTTAGGTTGTTTAGCTCCAACCTAATCACTTCAAATTTGTAGGTATTTTTTCCTTTAAAAACTTTCTTCCTGATTCTGGATGAGGATTTAGTTAAATGCCTGTTTAAGAATTGATGAGTAATTTAAAGGATTTAGGAGAACATTCTGTGCTATTATATGCAAATACATGCCATGCATGACTCCCTATGTCATTAACCTGGCAGTCATTTCATGCATGACTCCCCATCTTATTAAGCTAGCAGTATGGAATATTTGATTTACTAAACTGGTATGAACTACTTAGTGTGCTAATATAGGAATATAACTTTTAAATTTCTTTGGAATAACTATCTTTGAAACAGATTCTTGAAGATGATATCATTATTTTGACAGCTGTGCTCAGTTTCTAAAAGTCTATTTTAGGAAGCGTCTTATAACTGTTGGAACTGTACCTGTGTGATTTGAATGAACCATACAATAATTGAAAATGAAAACCATCATAGCAATAAGAGCCCTTAGAATTCTGTAGCAAGTGATTTGACAACATAGGTAAATAAATTTTGTAGAAGCATTTGCTTCTAGACAAGATGTTCCACAGTGCATGGTTGCCTGTGAGTCTGCCAATAGGCTCCCAGTTACCATGATGCTGTAAAAACTCTTTTTATAGCCAAGACCCCCCTGGCTTTCAGGGTTTTTGTTGCCATAGCAGCATTCATTGGCCATGGGATTTATGGGGGGGGGGGGTGTTGCATATTTGTAAAGTTGGTGCAGTGCCAAATGTAGCAGGAATTATAAATGCAGGATGCTGAATTCTTCCTTTAGTGTCCATTTCAGCTGGCGCCTAATGTCACCCAGATAATCACAAACCACTCTGTCATCATTCAGACCAGCTGCATGAAATGAGACAAAGGGAAATTTAGCAGCAACGGAGGGAATGGTAATTTAAAAGGCTTTTAAATGATGTTTTCTATGTTCCTCAATCAACAATATTTTAAAACCTTTAATTTTTCCCCCTACAATAGGATTTCCTTTTTGTTTCTGGCTTGACTGATGACATATTAGCACTAAGTTGGCCAAAAAAATGTCAGAGACTAGAAAAGAGATGAAGTAGATGAACCTAAAAAGGAGTAAAATAGAAATATTTATAGTAATCTTTATTTCTCCTAGATTTCTTTGCATTTAAATTATATAGATAAATCCGCCTTCACTCTTTGTCCAAGGTATAATTTTGAACCACAAATGTTTAATGTTTATCAGATATGCCCTTTAGTAAACATTTCCAGATTTGTGATATTATGTTCATCGTTTCTTCAGTCGTGACACGTATTTCAGAGTTCACAGGCAACAGGAAGAAAATCAAGTGAATAATCCAGGAAAGCTGGTGAACTGTGACATGTGTAGAACTCATGTGAGCCATGAATATGTAAGGGGGACTGGCTAAGCCCAGAGTAGGGGAGGGGAGAGAATGTTAGGTGGGGAATTTGTCCAAGAGAGAGGAAATATACATTGTGTTTTGCTTGCAGCAATTCCAGGATTTTGGCAAGTACACTAGGATATACAAATGAATGAAGTAATCTCTTAAAACTGGAATAGTTTATTGGTAGATGGTTAGAAATAGATAAATCTGCTATGAGTGGACCCTTAATGTTTGGCTGAGTCTTTTCTTGTTAAGAAATCTTTTCTTTATGAATATTTCACCCCAAATTGTAAATAGTGCCTGTATATAAAGATAAAGGAGTGCATAAATGGAATAGAATAGAAATTTCATACATCAACCTACAATTATCTGGGAAATTAATAACCCACAGAGGTCGTACTATGGAGGGAAGGAAAGACTGTCCAATGATTATTTCTGAGGCAATTAGTTTATCTATATGGAAAATATAATTAAAAGAAGATTCATATATCACACTATAGAAAAAGACTGGAATTTGAATAAAAGTATCTAAAATCTTTAAGAAAAATATAGGAGACTATTTCTATCAGTTTAAGGAAGACAAGGGGTTTTTAAACAAGCTATGAAAGTACAGATTTTAAGGGAGAAATAACATGGTTTGATATAAAACAACATAAACACTGTATGAAGACAAATTGCTAGTAGATAGAAAAATGAAGGCATTTTCAATGCAATAGCTAACCAAGATTGTTTTGCAGAATAAATAATACATTTCTATAAATTAATAAAGAATTTTTAAATAGACTAAAATGACTAAACAATATAAACAGTTCACTCACAGAAGAACCTTGAGCTGATAACAAATATATCAAGGTGCTCAATCTCGTTAATAGGAAAATGCAAAGGAAAACAAAAATGATAAAACATTTTATAAATATCAAATTGGCAAAAATTGTAAATCTAACAATGTCAAATACTGGCATAGATTTGGGAGAACGATGTTGGTGGGAGTTCAAATTTGTATCAGGTCTCTGGAATGCCATCTGGCAAGCAAAGGGGAAGTTTAAAATGTGCCTCCTGTAGTAAGACTGAGCAATTCTATATCTAGGCATACACATGTACACATAAGCTATTATAGAATGAATTAAATTGAAAACAAATATATCATGCCATATTTATATTATGGAATATTATACACGTGTTAAAATGAATTAAATAGATAAAAATTTTAATAGATGAGAAAAAAGTTGAGTGGAAAATGTAAGTTTCAGTATCAGGCGTAAAATATGACATCATTTATGATCATATAAATATGCTTTTATCTCAATATAAAATAAACTACTTAATAATATGTGACTATATAGAAAAAGCATTAAAACATGAATAGAAAAGAATATACTCCTGATAAAGGAAAAATGGGTAAGGAATTAAGCAAGGGCAAAAAATATATAGAAAATGCTGGCTAATGAAAGAACACGTCACCACCTTTGAAGCAGTATTTCTCCCTGCCCTGCAAAAAAATCAGACTTGAATCAGATATCTTGAGATTCACCAACAAATTGGTAGGAAATAGAAAAGATAGAAGACACAGGAAAATGTCAAACCTCACCATGACAGTGTAAATTCAGACTCTGGGAAACTCTATAGGTAACTAACTCAGTTTCTTCAACAACAAAAAGTTGCAGACAAAATTATAAGCCAAAAAACAAACAAACCAAAGGAAAAAACACAAATACAAGGGAAAGTTGAAAAGAGACTTAAAAGTCTTATCGACTAATATCAGTGTAAAGGCCTTGTTTGGAACTTGACTCAAAAAAAAAAAAACTATAAAGTTGCATTTAGGACATGATTGAAAATGCAAATACTGATTGGATATTTCATGTTATTTTAGGTATAATATTGGTAATACAATTTATTTAGACTATATCCTATATAATTAAAGAAAATAGTGGAAAGGTGAACAGGGCCACTTCAGTTCTTATTTCATTACAAGTTAAGAGTGAGAAATAATCAGCTCTGAACATACCTCTATAGTAGTCAGAGAAGACTCATCCATTCCTTTGTTCATTTAACCAATATAATGAGGAGGTATTCTATATCAGATGCAATATTATTTTATGCATTGGTGATGTCGATGACTAAATCAAAAAATATTTTTACCATCATGGAGTTTACACTCTCTGAGGGAAACAACAGACAGCAAACAAATAAGCATTCAAATAAATAATATGTCATCGGTACTAAGTAATAGATAGAAAAATGAAGCAGGAGCCGACAGGAAGAAGGGTTATTATTTTATATTGTGTCAAGGAAAGTCTCACTAATAATATGTTATTTAAACAGAAATATCTGAAGGAAGCACAAACAAGCCAATTTCTGGGGGTAGGGGTGAGGTCCTTCCAGCAGAGGAGAACAGCAAGGACAAAGGACCTGAGGTGAGAATATGGCTGGGGTAATCTGTGAAGAGTGAAGGGTCAAGTGCATCTGGAATTCATCAAGCTATATGAAGAAGAGTCAGAAATCTCGGAGAGAAAGGTCACCATGCAGACCAAAGTAAAAACTTTATCTTTTGCTCTGACTGAGATCAGGACTCAGTGGAGATTTTCGGTGAAAGTGTAAACACTCACACTTATATGTATAAGATCTCTTTTTCTGTGTTGAGATTAGACCTTAAGACAGGGTAGAAATGGAAAAACCAGTTAGCAGTCAGTTATAATTACATAGTTGCCTAGTTCACATCAGTATCACAATCTTATAATTAAACTTCTGATTTTCTTTCCAGATTTCTAACTCTTAAAGTCTTCCCACTTATTTTATTGGATTGAACCCCAAATCTCTCTTTTTTCATATTTACATAAAATCCTTCAGATTTGAGGCTCTAGCTTTAAAACATTTAAAACACAACATGATTCTTTTAAACCATTTTAAAGTCCATTTTCCATGGTATTAAGTGCATTCATGTTGTGAAATGATCACCACTATCCATCTCTAGAATGTTTCACCCACCCCCACAGGAACTTTGTACCCATTAAACACTAACTTGTAATGCTCTCTCCCTCCCTAGTCCTGGGCAATCACTCTTCTACTTTCTGTCTCTATGAATTTGAATGCTCTAAATACACAGTGTAAGTGGAATCATACAATAATTGTCCTTTTATGATTGGCTTATTTCACCTATCATAATGTTCTCAAAGTTTATTCATGTTATAGCTTGTGTCAGAATTTTCTTCCTTTTTAAGGCTTACTAATATTTCATTGCATGTATACACTGATATTTTCAGCCATTTATACATCAGTGGACACTTGGGTTGCTCCAACTTTTGGCTATTGTGAATAATGTTCCTATGAACATGAATATACAAATATTTGTTTGACTTCTGCTTTAATTTTTTTTAATGAAATTGCTCGATCATATGGTAATTCTATGATTAGTAATTCAATGCCACGAAAATGAAAAGAAGTAGATGTTTGGAAGAGAACCGAGAGAGTGTTGTCATGGGAGTAAAGTGAAGAAATGTTTCAAGAAGTAAAAAGTGAAAATAGTATCAAACACTGTTAAAACATTAGTTAAAATGAGAACCAAATGTTGTTCATCAAATTTAGCAATGTAGGTGTCATTTGTGACTTGGATAAAAGGTGTCTTGGTGGAGTGGTAAGGGTAAAATCTTGATTGGCATGGCTGCAAGTGACCACAAAGTAGATGAATTGGAGGAACTGGTGGTATGGGGATAGACAACTTATTTTAAGGGAGAATAGCTGTGGGGATGACTTAGAACTTAACTATGAAACAGTAGTTTTTAAGTGGTAATTGTGCAGTCAGGGAGGAAGGCAAGGGTGATACAGCTATGTGAGAAGGTACTAGTCCGAGGGGTAGAACAAAAAAGTATGAGAAGGGCAAGTTTGTTCTTTTTGCTGAAGCTGGGACATCCTTCTTCTACCCTCAGACATCAATGCTCCTGGTTCAAAGGCCTTCAGATGTGATCTAGGACTTAAACCATCAGCCCTCTGAGTTTTGTTTTCTGACACAGACTAAATTATATCACAACTTTCCTGATTCTCTAGCTTGCAGATGGCAGATGGTGGAACTTCTCTCCTTCCATAATCATGTGAGTCAATTCCTCTGATAAATCTCATATATACGTGTGTGTGTGTGTGTGTGTGTGTGTGTGTGTGTGTGTGTGTATTCTTTTGGTTCTGTTCCTCTGGAGAACCCTGAATAATACCCTTACTATCAAAGTTAAGGCTGGAATATGAAGTCACTGTCATATACATAAGTGTATGTATGCATACACATATACATATATATACACATATACTATACATTATGTATATGTGTATATATAAAAACTATTATTATCTTGTTATTGTTTTCTACACATGATAATATATTATCTATGAGAGTGCCTATGAAATTTTAGTTTCTGTTTTTAATAAATGTAGTCTAGTTTATTTCATTTGAAATATGAAGTTGGAGGAGAGCTCTACAGATATTCTGGATTACCAAAAAGAAGGACAAGCGGACCCTAGAACAAATTAAACTTGAAACATCACTGAGATAAAAACAACAAAACTGAAGCTATACTTCTTTAGGTATGCCTTGAGAAAGTAGGTTCTTTGGAAAAGACAATAATTCTGGGAAAAATAGAAGGCAGAAGAAAAAGAGAAAAACCAAATATGAGATGGATTGACACCATAAAAGTGTCCTAGGCATAAGTCTACAAGAGCTGATCAGGCCTGTTGAGTACAGGACATTATGGACATCACTCATTCAGAGTCACAAGGAGTTGAAGCCAATTCAATAGCATGTAACACACAAAGTCTAGTTCGAACATAAAAATGAGTAGGAGAGAATGCCCAAGGAAATGACAGTATTACTGTTGTATCCTGGGACAGAAATGGAGCAGTCCTAGGGCTTTCACATAGATTTTGTTTCTATGGCAGTCATTAGTAATATTTGCCAAATATTTTTGGTTCTCTACATCCAGCCTCATGATAGGAATGTAATTTCTCGCTTCTTTGCGATTGGATGGAATCATGGTACCAGTACTGACCACTCAGTTGTGAGAGAATGTGATATGTGTCATGTCCCTGTCGGAGCATTTACTGCTGCTGCAAGACCTTGGGGCATTCTGTTCTCTCTAATTTCATGATACTGTGTACTCAGTCTGGGCCCTGAAAGCCAAATTATGCAAAGTCTCCCTGATAACCTGTGATGAACATATAGCAGAAGGAAGATATAATGTTTTATTTTCTAAACCACTGAGATTTGGGTATTGTTTATTACTGTCTGTACTGACTGATGCAGTTCCTAAGGCTGTGATGAATTAGCTGATGCGTACCTTCGGGAAAAAGAGAGAAGGAAACGATTGGCAGGGCATGGTAAATTACAAGAGCAGGGTAAAATTGTATAATTTTCATCCTACATAAAGTCACTTGCTTAAAGGAATGGAGACCAAAATCCTTCCTATACCAGAGAATAAAGCTGGATTAGCCTAGAAGAAGGGAATCTTCTACTAATTTATTCACTCAGAACAGCTACATTTTCTAATTCATACAAGGTCTCTTTATACACTCACCTACATTGTGAAGAACATCAAAGTGACTGATTTTGTTATAATCATGTTAGAATGTAGTAAGAAATAAGCTGGAGTGTCATGCATGTGTAGGAAGGTGCTTGGTGAAGAATGGAAATAGAGAATAGAAAACATTCGAACTGTGCTTCTTCTATGCCAGGCTCTTTACATATTTTAACTCATTCAATCCTCAAAAAAAAAAAAAAAACAACAACAACAACAAAAAAACGAAAACCTTGAGGTAGATACTGCTACTATAATTGTTAATTTACAAGTGAAGAAACTGAGGGGAAATTGTTTAGATGGCTTGCTCAAAGTAATTGCTAATAGCAGCAGGGTAGAACTTATACAAGGCAGTGTAACTTCAGAGACCGAACTCATAATCTCTATGCTACGCTGTACCTCAGTCAATGACTACTAGTTTAAGGGTATACAAGATGACTCGTTTATTTATTTGTTCATTCAAACAATATTATCAAGCACCTATTATGAGTAAGACATCATTCTAGGTGCCAGAGATACAGCATTAAACAAATCAATTCCTTCTTTCACAGATTACATTTTAAAAGATGATTGACAGTAAGCAAGTAAATCAAGATACAAGTTGGGTGTGTTAAGCTCTATAAAAGAAAAGAAATCAGGTGGATAAGAGATGGAGGAGGGTCTGACCTAGACTGCTTTGACGACATTTGAGCAGAGATGAATGAAAGGAAGGCATGAACCCTGTGAAGACTTAGAAGAACATCGAAGTCAAACCAATTGCAAGTGTAAAGATCCGGAATGTGCAACAAGGAGTCAGTGTGGTTGGAATAATGTGGGTGCCAGGGAAGCCTGGAGGAGGTGAGTTCACAGGTAACTGAGATGGCAGAGGCAGGATACAAAGGTAAGATCAAAGAGGTGACTAAGGACTTACCGTACATTCTCCTAATGTATATTATTATTGTGTATAATATATTAGTATATATTATCATAATGACAAAGAGCTTGAGAAAAATGACTGGTTGCTGTATGTAGTTTAGATTTAAACAGAAATATTTTGGAGGAGGTCAGTACAGTACTCAAGTATAGTGACTGAAACAGAGAAAGGAAATAAATGTTACTCTCGTTTTCCTCACCAAGATCTCAATGTCATAATTACAGGGCTATCTTTCAAGTTCCTTGAAGGTTATACTGCTTCCTGCCTTAGACACATCCTCATTCCAAGCTATACCTTTTTTCTTCATTTTCCTGCTCCTTCCCAAATCAAGTTGAGCATCATCAATTGTAGTATTATATGGTATGAGGTACGCTTTTTTTCTTCTCAATTGCAGTCATCACAATTATAATTATCTAAGTTTTTCTCTACTAGACTATGAGATCTTTAGAAGGAGAAACCAGGTAATTCTTGTCACTCCCCAGGCCACAAACTTATTCTGTATATAAAATTTAAAAAAAAGTAAAATAAGATTTATTCTTTATGTTTCCCAAAACACAAAATGGGGCAGAGGGATAATTCCATTTGGGGATCTACATAGTTATCAATTTTTTTTTTTTTAAATTTTAAAAAATTTTTAAAAACTATACACTGTGCTCATTTAATAAGCTAGTGGTAGTACTACATGAAACCTCAACAATCATTAGCTTGACTAATACAATAAGAAGGATTATCTCATATTTTTACAAAAAAAGTAAAAGTTTCTACATATTGTCTCTATATTATACTGTTTACAAATCATATGTAGGTAGAAAACCTAACAATTTGGAAGTGTGTATTTCAAGTCCACCAAGGTCAATGTATTGAAGTGTTGCTTTATTTTTAATATTCTCAACTTGTGAAAAATTTTTCATATTTTTACAATTAATACCATAATTAATTTAGCTGCATTTTGTATTTGAATAGATATATTACTAAATTATACTGCATCATGTTTGATTTTTTCAATCTTAGTATTAAAAATATTACAAAATTCTAATCACTTTTGTCAAAACATTCACAACACCTTTCCTATTCCACATGTAAGAGTTACTGGGAACATTCATTAATTAGCACTTTACAATTTTAATTTCCAAATGGAATGATTAGCATTTCTAAGCTTTTTGTATTGAACCACAAAAATATGCCCCTTTTTAAGGGTCACTGAAGGCAGATGATTTAAATATAATACTTTGCTAAATTAAACACTGCACTCCTTCAAATATTAACTCTGCTGCTGTATTATTAAGATTTTGCTTATAATACAAAACAATTTATTTGGACTAATAGTATCAATGTGGCACATATTTCAGAGTTCTCTTGTTTCTTTTAATTTTTATGTATATGACTCACATTTTTTGTAAATTGATTATAAGAAAATACTAACACTATCGTGGGAACTAAATTGGAGTTTATCACTGTAAACATAATTCAGATAATATATTACTTCATTAGTTATTTTATTACTTTTATTTCAGAAAGTAGTTTGAGAAAACGTAAAATTAGATACACTCTCATTAACAAAAGATATATTTAATATATATAAAAAATGATAGGAGAAGAGCAATAGGAAGACTAAAATACATGAATCCCCTCATTTTGTTTAGGGGACGCATTTGTGGAAATGTTAGCAGTTATTGGAAAAAGTCTTTTACGGGTCCTCGTAGTAAGGTCCTCATAGAGATTATTTTCCACTGTGAAGCCACGACTTGCTTTAGTCAGTCCTTACTGGCAGCAGTGTATTTATGTCACTCTTCATAATGTCAAAGAAAGTTCATCGATCTCAGTTAAAATGAAAAATATACCATTGAAAGTGTGTATGATATAAATGTATATTTAAAAATAATAACCACAAGGTGAATTAATACCCATGTATATGCTCCCTAGTTGAAACAACAATTGAAGCCTCCTCAGGGCCTTTTTTTATTATATTTTTCTCCCTCCTACTTACATGGAACCAATTTTAATGTTGTATGAATCATTCATTTGCTTTTTAAAAAATACTGCAATCATATATAAATGTAGACTAAAAATAGATATTGTTTAGCTTTTCTTTTATTGAGCATTTATATTGGATTATACTGTTTTTTCCTTGACTTGCTATAACACAATATTTGTTAATATAAACAGCTGTTGAGTACTGTGTTCTATTGTATAAATCTAACAACCATTTATTTATCCATTTTAATTTCTAATCTTTTTGCTATTATGAACAACATGGCTAAAAACATCTGATGTTCACATGCAATTTCTTTAAGATATATACTTAAGGGCTATGGATTACTGAATTATAGATTGTGTGCCTGTTGAACTTTATTTACTAAGTGGTAAATAATTATTTTCTAAAGTTGTATCAGTTTACATTCTTATTATTTACTCATTTCTGAAAATTCTTGCCATCATTTAGTATTGTCAGACTTTTACTTTGTTTTAATCTAGTAAGTGTGAAATTGTGGTTTTAATATACATTTGCTCTCTACTAATGAGGTTTAAAACATTTTTAATTGTATTTTTCTTCTGTAAATTTCTGTTCATGACCTGTTAGGAGATTACCTGTGTAATCTCCTCTCCTGGAGTGATTTCTAGACCTAGGGATTTGCTTGTAACAAATAGAAAGTGACAAAAATGGTGGTGTGTTAATTCTGAGATTAGATTCCTAGAAGAATGTGGCTTCAGTTTTGCTCTCATTCTGAGCAAAGCCAGAGGCCTTGTTGTAAGCTACAGTATGAAGAGGCCCACATAATAAGGAACTGAGGGGGGCCCAAGCCAGAAGCTGCAGGGAATTGAGGCCTTTCATCCGATGAACTGGCAAGAACTGAATCTTCTAGCAACCAAAAACCATATGAGTGAGCATGGAAGTGGGTCCTCCCCAGCAGAGCCTTCAGATGAGACTGCATCACCTCCTGACACATTGGTTGTTGCTTCGTGGGAGATCCTGGGTCATAGAAACCCAGCTATGCTTCCCCCAGTTTTCTGACCCCCAGAAACTATAAGGCAGTAAATGTTTGTTGTTTTATAACTGCTTAGTTTTAGGGTGATATTGTTATATAGCAAATAGATGACTAACATAATAACTTTGAAACTTTTATCTTTTTTTATGGTTTCATAGGAATTCTTTATATATTCCGATATAACTGTGGTCAGTTCTATGTGTTGCATTTTCTCCAAAATTGTAATTCTAACACTTTTTCTGTTGTGTCTTTTGAAGAATGACTTCTGCGAAAGTATTTCTTTCTATTATATAAAATATATAATTTAGATTCTATATATGTAGTACCTAATATCTATATATAATTACATATGTATATTATACATACTAAACATATACATGTTATGTATGATATATAATGCATTAGTTATATATTATTATATCACATATAACATATAATATCTATAAAGCTATGTATTATATCCTTTTTATCTTTTGTACTTTTGAAATAAGAAATCCTTTTCTAACCTGAAGCCATGAAGATACCTATTCTATATTGTCTTTTTAAAGTTATACAAATTTTTCTTTAATATTTAACTTCTTTAATCTACTTGAAATTGCTTTTCATGTATTATGTGAGGTCGAAACCATTTTAACTATTTTCCCATTTGGGAAACTGCAATCCAAACACCATTTTATGAAAAGGTCATCCTTTCACACTAATGCAATTGCAGATCTATTCTTATTTATACATGCAGATGCTTGTTTTGGGGTCTTCTATTTTGTTTCATTGCTTTATTTTTCTATTTCAGCATCCACATCACAGAGTTTTAATAACTTTATAATAATTTTATAGTAAGTCTTGATATCTGCTGAATCAACTACTCTTATCTACTTCTTCAAGAGTGTTTTGGCTAACTCTTTTTGCTCAATTATATGATATTTAAGAACAACTTGCAAGATTAAAAAAACACTTTGTGATTTTTATTTAAATGCCACTGACTTCATAGTACAATTTGGGAAGAATTTAAAATCTTTATGGTATTAAGTCTTTCTATTTATAAACATAGTATATCTCTGCATCTAACAATTTTTTCTTTATAAATGTCCCATTTTTATAAATAATGCATAATTCTAAATTATATTTTTTAACCATTTGTTAGTACATGAAATATAGCTTATATATAATGTAATATGTACATATACAAAATGACTTTTGTATATCAAGCAACTACTTAACTAAATCCAAATCTTAATTTTCTATGTAGACAATCATTACATCTTTGAGTAATGACCATTTTGTTTCTTTTTAATAATTGTAATTTCATTTTTATTTATTGTTTTATTACACTTATACTAAGTACAGTGATGAATAGAAATAGAGGTAACAGGCATCTGTGACTTGTTCCTGATTTTAAAAAGGATATTAAAAAAATATTTCACACCTAAGTATGATGTTAACTATAGAGTGTAGGTGTTTTGCTGGATTAAGTTGATAGATATATTTATTTATAGCTTATTAAGAATCTTTATCATAAATCATTGTTGGATTTTATCAATGTTCTTTAAAACTGTATTGAGTTAGTCATATGTTTTTCTGTCTTTAATTTATTACTCTTTTCAAATGAATTAATAGCTTGCATAATATATTAATTTAATCTTATTTTACCTGTCAAAATTCATTCACATTGCCATGAACAAGAATGATTTGTGTTATTATGAACAACAGACACCTGATACTCATCAGCCCTATATAAGTTAAATCTCTATGGAGTAATAAACTTTCTAAAGATAATCGAACATGTACACCAACATGAAATCAGACAATACTTACAGGTCTGGCAACACAATGCCCAGCATCCTATTGAAATGATACCTAGTAGTCTGTTTTATTTATTTAAGAAGTCATCTACAATTTTTTTTTGTGGCAGTCAGCATCTCCCTTTGTCATCAATAATCTGCCTCTTAAGACTATTATTAATCATAAAAAAGCATTGTCTTAGGCTGTGGTGATTATTTACATAGGTGCAGCAAGAATAGTAATTAACCATGTAGACATCCTTGAGTTGCTTTGCAAATGTAGGGACATGCAGTATCAAGAAACTACTAAAGCCACAGAAATAGCATTTGAAAACTTTCCTAAGGCATCTTAGATTGAACTTTTCAAAGCCTCTACTTTTGATCCCAAGGATAGTAAACCCCACTCCCTGGACTCACACACAGACACACAGACACACAGACACACACACACACACACACACACACACACACACACACACACACAATTTCACCTACAGTATCTAGAAATTTGGGGGAATTTCTCTCTTATTGAAGTCCCCAAATTTTGCTAAGGCTTCTTAGCTTGACATGAGCTGACCTCCCTTACTACCAATAAGCCTGGGAACCCATTAGTCAGGTACCTTGCCAATATTTCTAGAAAGTCAGTGAATTGTCATAACTGACTAAATGAGAATCAGTATCAAATATGCCACTGAAGGTAAGGTTGTCATTGTATAATCAATTTGTTCTATTATATCCTAACAAAAAAGGACAGAGTCTACATAAACCTATGCAAATGACTCTATCACCATAATCAGAAAAGATACCCATAAGAGTTTCTGAATTCTGGGGTTTACTGAGAAGCAGATATACCTTTAAAATGTTTGATTTTAGTTTATAAAAGCAATCCATTTATTTAAGCTAAAGGTAGTTTAAGAAGAGAAAGTATTTCTTCATAACATCATAAAAAATAAAGCACTAAAATAGCATCAACAATATTCTAAGCAAATAATATTTTTAAATCAGTCTAAAAAGAACTATCTAGAATTCTTGTCATCTAGATTTGAGTCAGTAGTCTGATTTCATGAAGCTTTTTTTCTCTGAACTAAAGAGCCTGACTTACACAAATAATATAGTCTGAAAGTTATCTAAGCAATGTCAACTCAGGAGCTTGCACCCAGAATCTATTTGATCTGTCAGTTGTTTAGAGCATCTTGTACAGTCCTTATCAAAAGGCTCTCAGTCTGGTCTTTTTGAAGACATAAACTTATTTGTAATTAACAGCAGAGCCTTTAGGCATGCATTGAAAAATATCAAAAGCTATCTGTAGAAGATAAACTTTTAATGACTCTGGTTCATTTATAACTGCAACTAGTAATAGAATAGAGGAGAATAATATTCTTTAATTGGGTATAATAAATATCTATTTCATAAAGATTTTGATCAGTCTCTAGCCTGGGGGTAAAAACATAATGTCCGGAAAAGGCATTGAAAAAGCTCCTGGGCTTTCTATGAAGCATGCAAAGTTAACCTAAAGAAGGTTAAGTATCTCTTCAGATTTAGCAACTCTTCTCATGTAGCTCTTACATAGTGGAAATAATTAAGGAATATAGTCTAACTTTAGGTCCAATCTTGGAAAAACAAATGTAAGTAATCATAGGGCAAATGGGCATTTGATTAAGATAGATAGGATCATGAGTATCTGAAAAGCAACACAGTTATCTTCTTAAAGTGAGAATATAACATCTAAAAATAAATATTGAAGGAAGAATTAGTATTGTAAGGAATCTTAGCTCTATATCAAAGAAGGAAACCATTTACTTCTTAATAGTCAAGGACATGGTAATGATAGCATAAAATACAGAAAATGTTTCTTGTAAGACACGTATCTATGCTATGTGGATTACATAGAAGGGAAAGAATAACCTTTCATACCCCTTTAGGTAAGGGTTGTCAAACTTTTTCTATAAATACCACAATAGCAAATAATTTAGGATTTGCAGATCAGTCTCTGTTGCAACTACCAAACTCTATTGTTATAATATAAAATCAGCCATGAACAATACATAAATGAATGGATTGGGCTGGATTCAAATAAAACTTTATTTACAAAAACAAGCGACTGGCCATATATGCCCATGGGACATCATTTGTTGACCCTCGTTTTAGGTGAAGGCATTAATCAGAAAACCAAGGAGGTAAGTTTACAGAAAAAGAGTGTGATCATAACACATTTCATAGCTTTTCAGACTCGGATATTATAAATCAAGGTAAATAAAATTATGCTTCAAAGATATAAATTTTCTGTAGCATATAAAATTAAGAAACAAGTGTTTATTAAAATAAATTAGAATTTGATCAGTGTTTCAGTATTCCATCTCATTTAGAAAATATCTATATATCCAAGAATTATCTATTAATTTGCTCAATTTATTATTAATCCAAGGTTTTAAAGATTAAATTTAAATTGAAACACTATAAATCACTAGTGATATAAAAGTTCATGAGCATAATAATTCAATTTAGTTAAATACATACTTATATTTTTCATATTTTTAATATTATGGAGGCATCTTATCAGATTATTTAATCAGTAAACCTATATGTATAAGTTTAAGATTTTCAGATTAAACAAAACATGTTTATGTAATATTTAACATTGATAAATCAAGAAAATTAATTTATTTTTAAATTAAAAATAGTAAACTGTTTTCAGTCCAGCTCATTTAAAGTATTAGCAGTTTAATTATCTAATTTTCTGGGAATTTTTTAAATACCAAATTTATAAAAGTGCTTATTTATCTCTATAAACCAATCACAACAGAATTCTGTTAACTTAAGAGACAAATAATATAATTCATTGAAAGCTTCCAGAAGTAGAACAACAACAAGACATAAAGGTATTGTTAAAAAGACATAGAGACAAACAGACACATAGAAAGCACATGTTATTAATTGTAAACTTCAATCACAGGTCAAAAGTAAACACAAACAAGAAAAACATACTGCTCCACACATCAAGAAGTTGTTTTTCCTAATGAATACAGAATTTTTAAATCAATTTAAACTCCAAATAGAAAATTAACCAGCAAGACTAATAAACTAGACTTTCTTTTCTCTTGTCTTATGGAGAATAGATGTCTCTCATTCAACACTAATTGCCAAATATTTAGACAGGAGGTTGGCAAATTTCAATCTATGGGCCAAATCAACCCACTGCCTATTTTCAAATGACTCACACAAAAAAGATTTTATAACTTCAGATGGTTAAAAAAATCAAAATAATAATATTTGCTGAAAATTCTAAGAAATAAAAATTTTAGTGCCTATACATAAAGTTTTATTGGACAGTCATGGTTATTCATTTACATAATGTCTATGGTTGCTTTTACAATATAATAGCAGAGTTTAGTAACTGCACCAGAGTCTTTATGAGTCTCAAAACCTAAAATTTTTATCTTCTGTTCTTTTACAAAAGTAGGTTGCAGACTCTCATCTAAGACCATAGAATAAATTCCTAGTCATTGCTACCACCAGTGGAAATCAGAAACAAAATCAGGACACATTGAAAACAGGAGAAAAAAATCAGTTAACAGTTAAGACTTCTGTTCCTACTTGGAATTCACTCTGAGAGTCAATTAAAATGTTCTATGGTCTAAGCAGCCCATCAAATTCACTTCTTTGTTAATGTAGTATATCTGTCTCTATTAAGTGAACCTATTGTGCATATCTGTGAATGACCTCTAAACTGTTAGAAGATAATTTTTAAAGAATAGAATGGATATATGAATATGTTTTAAAATTAAACTCAACCAGTAAGGCATTAAAAAACAGTAACCTACAGGATAATTTTATATTAATATTCTATAAGATTGATCTATAGTTATTTTTATTTGCATGTGTGTGAAATTTTTATTAGATTTAGATATCAATGCTTTATTTGGTTCATAAAAAGTCAGAAGTTTTTCTTTGTTCTCTGAAACAATTCAAAATTATTATTTGCATTAACAGTATTAACAATATAGGTATTTTCTAATCTCTGAAGGTTTTGTAGAATTCCCCTGTGAAACCTTCTTGTCCTGGTGCTTTTATGTAAATCAGTGCTTTAATAACTTTTTCTAGTATTTCTATAAAAATTGATCTACATAATTTGAACTATGGTCAACTTTGTTAAATTGCATTTTATAGAAAATTACTCATTTCATTGAATTTCATATTTATTTGCATTGAATTATAGAAATTAATCATACTCACATTGTGTATGTATATACATATATACATATATGCATATACATAAACATTTGTTATATGTGTCTATGTGCATGTATATGTATATATAAATATATATATATAATACATACTCTATTTCAATGCTTATTTCCCACTTGTTACTTCTTATTTTGCATTTTTGTTCATGCTCTTATCTTTTTAAAATTAGGTTAGCTTATAACTTTTAATTTTGTTGGATACTTTCAAAAACCATTATTATTATTTCTACTATTTATCTAATTTGAACCTCATGGATGTCTGTTTTTATCTTTATAATTTTCCTGTGCTCTCTCTAGCTTAATTCTTTTTTCCAAATTTGAATTAGAAAATATTACATCATTTTTACTGATACATTTATATAAGGTTGTGGATTTTCTTCAAATAACCATTTTTATATTATAGATTTTGATATGTAGTATGTTCATTATAAGTATGTTCTAGAAATTCTGTGATTTCAGTTTTTTATTTTTTATCCAATAAACTTATAAAGAGTTTTTTTTTTTTTTTTTAAATTACAGATGGAACAACCTTTCTGGTAGTCTTTTTTGGATTTGGGTATTTTGTTTTCTTTTGTTTTAGTTTCTATTTTATCGCAATGTCGTTAGAGAATGTTATTTGTCTTGATTCTATTTTATGACTTCAGAAATCATGGAACACAGAATACAAACCATACCCACTATGTCATATCTGAATTCCCATTCCACAGAGTCCATGAGCATAATAAATTGTTATTTAATACCAGAACATTTTAGAGTGTTTTTTAAATCTGTAATAGATAACTGGAACAGGGTAGAATGTCAAAAAGTTTACTTTATTATTTTAAAGAATTTTTTAAAACCTCATTATTGGATGTGACACTATAGGTCATCAAATTCAACCAACTTTCTGATGTTGAATCTCCTTCAAACAAAATTGTCAATCATTATCATCCCGATCCTATTTAGACACATCCAGTGACTGGTAGTTTACTGATTATAACACCTTTCATAATCAGACTAGAACTATTTTTTCTTGCTGGCTTTAGCAAGTAGGACATGATATAAAAGAAAAAAAAATAGAGATCAAGAAATCATTCATTGCTGCAGAATAGGACCATACCCAATTTTTCCAAAAGAGATAGTATATGTAATTATTTCTCCACTTCAATTTTTCTAATACTTAATTGAGAACAAGTAGTTGTAACAGTGTTTACAATTTCTGCTTTTAGTTCAATTGTCTATAAGACAGAGAAAACATTAAATTGGTACTTTGTTCAGTATTTGGTTTAGCAGATATTTGCCAGTCAAACATAACTGGTCAGATGTGTTTACCTTTTTCTACTGTTATGAAAGCTTTTCTTTGGCTGACAAGAGAAAATACTAAGATTTGTATGATTGTTCTTTTGCCTTTGATAAGGTGCAAAAGTGATATCTGTCTCTATTTTATGAGCCCATGGCTGGCTACTCACCTCAATGTCCAGAATATGAAATTTGTTAGCCATTGCTGTGGCTCTATGGACTTTTCCATTTGTTCAGTATATAGCTATCTTTCTCTTTGCCATCTGACCTCAGGATAAAATACTGTTTTCAGATGTCCATCATTTAAAAATCTTGGTTAGTGTTGTATTGCGGGCTGTTATAGTTTCCAATATCCTGAAGGCTTTGACCTAAATTCATTTGAGCTCTCTATCTGCATATCATTTATAACAAACATTAAAATGCACCCCCAAAGACTTTCTGTACTTAAGGCCTTTGGAATTACTTTCAAATTCTCCTGGGATTGACCGAAACCTAGTAATTAAATTAGACCTGATCCTATAGACAGAATTGACTTGTTATGCCAGAATTCCTGATGATATCTTGGACCAGAGAGTTCTTTTAAGCTGTATCACCTGAAGACTGACAAATACTGAAATGACATCTTGGGTTTGGAAGCATTCAACTTATGTCAACTGATGTTGATAAAAAAATTTTGGAGAATATATATTTCAAAAATATAATGGTTAATATCATTATTATTTAATAATGTGTTTCAAATTTTGCCAGCATAGAAAGGAAGCAGATATAAGGATATAATCATTGGGAAGATGAAAAAAATTATTTATAAATTATAACTAGAAAATCCAAGAGAAACAACTGAAAACTTAAATAGGAGTTAAATAGTAACACTTTTATTTTAAAAACTTTAAAAAAATATGCTACCCATAGCCAATAGGCAGATTCAGGCAAAAAAGTTTTCTATTTACAGTAATACTTTTTAAAATATTCAGCAAAAGACTTAGAATTACCTGGTTGGTGCAGGACCCATGTGACAACTAAAATTTTTAAAAATATTTTTTTATTTTTTAATTATAGTTTGCATATAATATTATACTAGTTTCAGGTGTACAACATAGTGTTAGACCTTTACGTACTTAAAATTGATCACGCTGGTAAATCTTGTACTCATCTGACACCATAGATAGTATTTACAATTTTATTGACTATATTTCTTATAATATGCTTTACATCTTCATTACTATTTTGTAACTACCAAATTGTACTTCTTAATCTCTTCCACTTTTTCACCCGCATCACCACCCTCTAACTGGTAACTCTTAAAATGTCCTCTGTATCTACGAGTTTGTTTCTGTTTTATTTGTTTATTTTGTTCTTTAAATTCCACATGTGAGTGAAATCATATGGCATTTGTATTTACTTGACTTACTCCACTCAGCCCAATACCCTCTAGGTCCATTCCTGTTGTTTCAATGGTAAGAAAAGATTTCATTCTTTCATTCTTTCATTTATTTATTTATTTATTTATTTATTTATTTATTTATTAATTATTTACTTTGGCTGAGAAATATTCCACTGTATATATGTACCTCCTCTTCTTCCATTGTTAAAACACCAAAGTTGCCTCCATATCTTGGCTATTGTAAGTAGTGCTGCAATGGACATATGGATACACATGTCGCTTCAAAGTAGTTTTTTGGGCTTCTTCTGATTACCCGAAGTGGGATTCCTGGGTCTTTCTTTGTCTCTTGTTATAGACTTCATTTTAAAGACTATTTTGTCTGGTATAAGTATTGCCACTACAGTTTCTTTGTTGTTTGTGTCCTTTTTCACAAAACATCTTTTTTCATCCCTTTATTTTGAGTCTCTGTGTATCTTTTGATCTGAACTAAATCTCTTATAGTCAGTATATTTAAGGGTCTTGGTTTCTTATTCATTGAACCACTCTATCTTTTGATTGGAGTATTTAATTCTTTTTCATTTGAAGTACTTATTTATAACTATGTAAGTATTGCTATTTTATTATTCATATTTTTGATATATATATATATATTTTTTCTTATTCTTAAAAAAATTTCCTCCATCATTTCCTGTAATACTGGTTTAGGCATGATAAACTTTAGCTTTTTTTTGTCTTGGAAGCTTCTTATATGTCCTTCGATTCTAAATGATAGCTTTGTTGAGTAGAGTAATCTTGGTTGTAGGTCCTTACTTTTCATCACTTTGAATATTTTGTGTGACTCCTTTCTGGCCTACAAATTTTCTATTACAAAATTAGCTGACGGTCTTATGGGATCTTCTTTGTAGGTAACTGCTTTTCTCTTGCTGCTTTTAAGATTCTCGCTGTGTCTTTAAACTTTGGCATTTTGATGGGGTTATATCTTAGTGGGGACTCTTTGGGCTCATCTTGTATGAGACTGAACTTTCTGGGGTTGTATGTCTAGTTTCTTCCCCAGGTTAGAAAAGTTTTCTATCATCATTTCTTCAGATATATTTTCATTTTCTTGCTCTCTCTTTTCTCCTTCTGGTACCTTTATGATGCAAATGTTGTTATGCTTGATGTTGTCCCAGATGCTCCTTAAACTGTTTTCGTTTTCTTAGATTCTTTTTTATCTTGTTGTTGTTCTATTTGGGTGTCCTCCACTACTCCATCCTCTAAATCACTGATTTGATCCTCTGCTTCATCCAATCTGTTGATTCTCTCTAATGTACTCTTCATCTCAGATATTGTATTCTTCATTTCTGACTGGTTTCTTTTTATGTTTTCTATCTTCATTTTTATGTTTTCTGTATTAAAGTACCCACTGAGTTCATCTACATTCATTGATTATCCTATAACCAGTGTTTTGAACTCTGTGTCAGGTAGATTGCTTCTCTTCATTTTGTTTAGTTTTTTTTTTTTTTTTCCTGGAGCTTGGTTTTGTTTTATCATGTGGAATATGTTTCTTCGTTTCCCCATTTTGGCTGCCTCTCTGTGTTTGTGTCTGTGTATTAGGCAAGGTTCCTAAGTCCCTTGATCTTAGGGGAGTGGTATTATATAGTAGGTGTCTTGTGGAACTCAGTGGCACAGTCTTTCCTGGTTGGTGCTGAGTGCTCAAGGTATGTCCTTTGTGCCTTATGTGTGCTCTCCTGTTGTAATTAAGCTTTGGTTGCTATTGCACATCAATGAGAGAAATTGACCTGTGGGCAGATTTGCTGTGAGGATTGACTAGTTAGGGGCTGATACTACAGAGCAGGATTCCCTTTAGCAGGGCTCAGGTGCTTGCACAATCTATCCTTAAGGTATGTATTCCTCAGATGTAGCCCTGGGTGGTGCTGTGGCACCATTTGAAGCAGACCACTGGGTGTGCTGTCCCAAGGGGCCTGTGGGAGGGGCTCAGCTGCAGGCCAAGTTCAGCTGCAGCCTGTGCACTTTGGGGGGCCACCTTGGTGATAAGAATCACCAAGCAATCAGCAGATGGTTGCCAACTGTTTTGGATTTAGAGGTGCCTCAAGAAGCCAAGCCTGGAACAGAGGCCATCTGCTGCTGATGATAGGCTTGGGGTTGGGTCAAGGCCAATAGCTGCTTCTTTGGGTTTTGTGAGCCTTTGAGAGATTTTAGGAAAGTCCACAGCATGAGCCAAGTCAGGCTATTTGTGTGGAATAAAATGCTGGAGACATCTTGGATGGTCCCACAAGTTAGGAGAGACAAGGTATTAGGGAATCACCTGGGCAGAATGACCAGAGTTACCTAGGTTGTTGGAGCCTCAGATATGGCAGCTGTCTATGTCCACACACCAGGAGAGGTCTGGGCTCAACAAAGGAACAATGAACTCTTCCAGCACTTCTCTCTGGGAGAAAGATGCCCCTGCAGCCCTCTCCCTGAAGCCAGACAGCTCAGTTCCTCCCCACATATCTTTGACATTTTTTGAGCAGCTGCCCCAGTGGTGGAGCTCAGAGCAAGTGAGTCCATCATTGAGTGAGTTCATGAATGAGCCCTTTAAGAGGAGTGTCTGCATCTATTACTCCCACAGCCTTATGTCTCACTCAGCCACAATGTGCACTATTTTTCACAGCCACAGGTTATGGGAACTTCTCTTTCCAGCACTTTACCCCTTGGCTGTGGAGCCCAGTGCAGACCCGAAACCACTTGCTCCTCCAGATGTGCCTCCAAAGCCAAGATAATCTTCTTAATTCTTTACCACCATATGCAGTTGTGGGACCAGCCCGTTTTGCATCTCTGCCACTCCTACCAGTTTCAAGGTGGTCTCTAATGGATGTCTCCAGTTGTAGAATTTCTGTTCAGCCAGATTTCAGGTGACTTCTCATGATGGTTGTTCTGTAGTTTAATTGTGATTTTAATGTGTTTGTGAGAAGAAATGAGCACAGCATTTACCTTCTATACTATCCTGAATGGAATTCAGAATTGTAAAATTTTATTGAGAAATGGTTGACTGTTTTTAAATGATATGGTAAAATACATATTATATAATGGCTGGAAAATTGGCACTTACAGAGCAATCCTAATCATGTTTGCATTATGTCCATGAATAGGAATATGACCAAAAGGAATAAGAATTTAAAGTTGTTTTTTTTCTGAGTTTTAAAATTATTACTATTTTTCCCTCAAATAATTCAAACATTATGTCATGTGCACATATTTTATAATTTCAATAAAATTTTTACTTAAAAAAATCTCGAGATTTTACTGAATATATATATATATATATGCACACACACACACGCAGTTTAGAAAAATTAATCGCTCTAAAAATAAATAAAGTTGCAACCATCTTATAAACATTTTGAGTGATGATTTGTAGACTCTTATCATTTTTGAGAGCAAGAAATGACTATTTTCCTTACCTTAGTCCTGCATTATTTTGAAGTAAAGCCCAGATATCAACTATTTCAGGATACATTTCTAAAGTATAAGGAATTTTTTTGAAAAACCATTATCATAGATGAAAATTTAACAATAATTTCTTAATATCAAATATCTATATTTAAATACAATAACATCAATATTTAAATAAATAATTATCTCATAATTTTTCTTATGTTGTTAGAGTCAGAATTCAAATAAGATACATACATTTTGATGTTTGATATGCCCCTTCGACCCTTTTAATATTTAAGGTCTCCTTATTTTTTGGACTTGAATTATATTTGTTGGGTGGACAAGTCTTTTAACTTTTAGATTTGCCCATGATCTGGATTGATTGAATTTTGCTCATCTGTTTCATTTAATATATTCCCTGAATTTTTATAAATTTCTAGTTAGATCTATAAGACCTTATCAGATCTACATTGGTTTTCATTTTTTCTTTCTTTCTTTTTTTTATGTTGATGACCATTTGTGGTTATTTTTAAACATGTTAAACATTTTGGACGCTCCTACCATTAAGAGGTAGAGTATACGTGCTTTTTCCTTGAATTTCAGCTTACTCTAGTGATTTTCCTATGACCAATAGAATGCTATTAGATTTTTTAAGCTAAGTCAGAAAAACTATGTTGAGTTATTTTGGATGCTCACTCTAGGGCAATTATCCCTACCAGAGATGATCTAAGGTCCTTCCCATTTCCTAAAGCCAAAAGATAGGGTTTTTTTTTGGGGGGGGGGGTCACAACTGAGAGGGTTGCATTACTGCCATCTAGTGGGTAAAGATAGAGATGCTGCTAAACATCCTACAATACATAAGACAGCCAACCCCCCCCACACACACTAAAGAATCATCCAGCCCTAACTGTCAATAGTGCCAAAGATGATACACTCACTGTAAGGGAACCAAGCTACATGTAACAAGTCTACTTTGAGACTATTACACTGGAGAATACATTTGTTGATACTTCAGTCAAGTTTTATAAGAACTCTCAGTTGAGAGTCAACATCAATCAGCCATATGAGTGAACTACCTTGGATATTCAGTCCACTTAAGTTTTCAGATCACTGTAGCCTCTGCAAACCTTTGCTTTCAGCTGCAAGAGAGACTCCAAGTGAGAAATGACCAGCCAAGTCCTTCCTGAACTCCTGACTTGCAATATTTGGAGTAAAATAAAAGATTATTTTAATCTACTAAAGATTCGGGTAATCTGTTAAACAATGGTAGAAATAGGAAATAATCATTGCTTAAATCCATTCATAGATTAGAAATTACAAAATAGATCATGTAATTCTATCATTCGTTCTTCATTTATTAATTGGAATATTTCTATAAAGAGAAACTTTCTCTTGTTGACTATTAGATTACTGTATAGTTTATATAAGAACATCAGTATGAATGGTTGGCTTTACAACCTAATAAAACACCAAATATGTACATACATGCATACATAAAATAAAAGAGGTGGGAATCTTAGGAAAAAATCTTGAAAACAAGAAATGGGAGTTGATATATGATTTCAAAAAGGAATATTTAGACTGACATCTGATTGCTCAGTGGCCACAATGGAAGACAGATATCAATGGAAAGGAAATAACTATACTAGAATTCTATACCCTGTGAAAATATTTTTCAAGAATAAATGTAAAATAATGGTAATATGCAAATAAGTAATCACAATAAAAAATTAAAAGTGTTTATAGGAGCTATACAGCTATGAGATAACTATGTTATTTTGGTTTACTTTGTAGTCGAATATGAAGATAATTATTCCCAGCTTCTTTGACATATGAGTAGAACTAAGTGACTGAATTGTGGCTAACAGGAAGAGGACACAGATTATATACATATTATAGGCCTAGTCATAAAGTGTTCTGTTGTATCTTACATACATTTTTCTTCTGTGTGATTAGGAGTAAAGAACTAAATCTTGAGTCTCAAGTTTGACATCCTAGTTTAATAAAGTAATTCAGAGAACAGATGAGATTAATATATAGACTGAAACCTTTACATTCCCGATGGCCTCATGGTCACTATAACTACATTGAGAATGGAAATCATGGGGTTTAGAAAACAAAACAAATTATGGTAAAAAAAAAAAAACTTTGCATGGTTACTGAAATATGAAAATGACTGGAAGCCAACAGAGCTATTTCTGGGGGAAAAATGCATTACTGCCAGTATCATGGACCTTGAACTTAAAGAAAATTTTATGAATTTTTCCTCAAAGGCAAGGGAAGTAATAGCAAAAATAAATGAATGGAATCACATCAAACTAAAAAGCTTCTTCACAGCAAAAGAAACCTTCGACAAGGTAAAGAGACAACCATCCAAATGGAAAAAGATATCTACAAGCAATGCCTCCAATAAGGGCCTAATATCCAAAATATACAAAGAACTCATACAACTCAATAACAACAATAAAAAAGAAAACCCAAATGGTCCAATAAAAAAATAGGTAGAGGATCTGAACAGACACTTCTCCCTAGAGGACATACAAATGGCCAACAAATGTATAAAAAGATGTTTAATCTCTCATATGATCCAGCAATCTCTCTAGTGGATATTTACCCCAAAGACTTGAAAACTCATATCCAAAAAGATATTTGCACACAAATATTCACAGCAGCATTATTCATGGTGGCCAGGACATGGAAGTAACTGAAGTATCCTATAATAGATGATTGCATAAAGAAGCTGTAGTAATGGAATATTACTCAGCCATAAGAAGAGATGAAATACTGCCCTTTTCTACAACTTGGATGGACCTGGAGATAATAATGATAAGTGGAATAAGCCAGACAGAAAAAGTTGAAAAACACATGATATCACTTATATGTGGAATATAAACCTAAAAGCAACAAATGAGCAGGACAAACAGAGACTCGTGGACATGAACAATAGACTAGTGGTTACCAGAAAGAAAGGGGGAGGGGAGGGGGGAGGTAGACAGGGTAAAAGAGGTCAAATATGTGGCAACAAAAAGAAACAAAGCTAACTATGGGTGGTGAACACACAATACGATATATATATATATATATATATATATATATATATATATATACGCACACACACACACACGTACACACATATATATATGTAATGTGTGTGTGTGTATACATGTGTGTGAATTACCATATACGACTTACTGCTAAATTGTACACTTGAAACTTACTAGGTTTCATTAACCAATGTAACCATAATAAAAATAATAACAATAATGGGAAAAAAAGATGATTTAAGCTATATCAATTATCTGTGAAAATTAAAAATAAATAAATAAATATAAGGATTAAAATTGTATTACTGAAGAAATCATGAGCCTTGGCTCAGAAGGCTTTTGACATTTTGGGCCTCAAAATATGGCCTCCATAGAGGCCATATTTTCTAATATCTATTTTAAATATTTCAGGCAAGATAGTTGAAAATGGTGAATCTAGTAGAGGAAAAACAAGGGCCATAAAGGATAATGGACACAGGTTTCCCAGCCAGAGAGCAGACTCTGGTCTAATATAAGATTCCCAAACCAGAGTGGTGAACCTTCATAATACCTTATTCTGTAGGATTCCTGCATTTCTATTAACCACTGATTGGTGTTTCTTCTTTTGTTTCATTTTCTAAATGATAATCTCTTTTGCAATTATCCTATTCCTGTTACACCATAGTAGGGAGGGGTAGATAAATTTATTTTTCAGGCTGCAGTTTCCAGGAACAAAACAATCTTCATCAAAGCCTGGTAGAGAAAACTTTACATTATCCAGATCACAAAAAGCTTCATGATCAATGTTCACCTTGAGTATGGAATCAAGAGTGATGCTTTCTGTGCAGTTCTGATTTAGACATATTTCCTCATTTTGCAGATGAAGAAACTGATTAAATAAGTACTTTTGTTAATTTTTAAATCAACTTTTTTTCATTGTGCATACTCACAGAGTATTATTTTTGAATTGTAGTCAATGGGAATTTTGAGGATAGATATGTTGATACAGTCGATATCGATATATATTAAATTAATTTAAAAATAACGTGAAAATTGAATTTAATTATCATTAAGAAAGTTGAAATTTTCTGTTTTCACTTTTCAGCCTGTTGAGATACCGCTGAACTATTGTCACTGAGTTATCATAAGCAAAACAAATAGACTGCAGGTGTTAATGATCACTTATAAATTTTCACAGTTTCAAAGATGCACTTTGTTACTTATTCTAGATTTAGCTATTTTTATTTTAATTGGTACTTTCTGAGATTTTGTATTTAACCATCTGGCATAGTCCAGCAGGTGAGGCAGAGAAATAGCATTTTTTGTCATGATAAAAATGAAAGCAAATTTATTAACATCTATCACTGATACTTGAAATAAGCCACTGCTTTTCCATTGACACGTATATTCCTAAAATAATAGCTGAAGGCATTGTCCTTTGGGAGAACTTGTACTTTTATCTCACAAAGAAGATATTAAAAACATCAACAGAAAAACATTAGGAGCAAATAAAAAACCCTAATACAGTATAAAACTTGTTGACTTTTATGTTTTATTGATCACTTACAAAATTAACACTCATTAGAAAATCGATAAAACAATACTTGAGACTTAGATGACAACATAGAAGTAATACACTAATTTACTCATCATTGAGGAAACTCTCACATTTATTTTGTATTTTTTCTCTTCTGACCCATATATAAGCTCTTACCATAGGTCATATACCTAAAGTAATTATAATGTTTTATATAAGATCTTGACATATAGATCTTGCAGATAATAGGTATTCCATACATATTTATTGATGAAGTAAGATCTTTAATTTAAAAATAGCTAATTTGTTATTTTTTGCATATTTAGAGTACACACACACATGCTATACTCCATAATGCATTTTCAGGTCATTTTAGTCATGAATTTCAAGTCTTGCTTCATTTTTCTGTTGGTGTACTAGAGTAGCTCTACTCCCTGATTCATTCATTTACAAAAAAATTCTGATATGCTGCAGCAAGTAAATTTTTATGACTTAATTAGAATCAAAAACCTATTTTTTTAAACCAGTAATATTCATTAATTACAAGGAGATATCTTAGTTGTCAAAAAAGAGCTCCATACTCTGTTATTTAGAAATTGTGTTGAAAGGTTATTTTTGTTAAGACATTTTGTTTCTAATAGAAAACAAACAAACAAACAAACAAATGCTTGGTTTCTTTTTGCTGACTGCCTGCTGTGGACTAAATATCTCTGTCCCCTCAAAATTCATAATTTGAAATATATTTCTCAATGCAGAGGATTCATATTCAACAATTTCATATGTTGGAGGTTGGACCTGTGGGAGATTATTAGGTCATGCAGGTAGATTCCTAATGAACGGATTGGTTAAAGAGATCCAAAAACCTCACTAGCCCTCTTTCTGCCATCTGAAGACACAATGAGAAGTCAGCAATCTGTAGCTAAGAGAGTTCTCATCAGAACCTGACAATCCTGGCACTATAATCTCAGACTTTCAGCCTCCAGAAATATGTTGTTGTTCATAAGACACTCAGCCTATGATACTTTACTATAGCAACCTTGAGCTAAGACAGTGCACTTTACTAAGTTATATAATAAGGATTACAGTTCAAATTCAAAAGAAGGATTTGCTACGTAGAATTAAGAGAAGAAAGCCAGAGTTAAATAAATGGAGATCAGGATTCGAGATGTTACAAAAAAAAAATTAGAGAAATACGTTTAAACATGTATCTATCTATCTATCTGATCTATCTATTTAGATATTCAAAGACATATATAAGTTGAAATATACACACACACGATTTATATAATATTAAATACTAAATTCAATATATAAATGATGGTTGCATATGCTTAGTGTTATAGGTTGAATTGTCTCCCAAAAAGATTTTTAAAGCCCTAACCCCTAGTAGTTGTGAATGTGACCTTATTTGGAAATAAGGTAATATGAAGATGTGACCAAATAAAAAGGATGTCATCCTGATGGGCCCATAATCCGCTACGACTGGTGCCCTTATAAGGGAAGAAGAGAGACACAGAGAGGACAATATCCTTGTACAACGGAGGAAAAGATTGAGGGGCTGCAGCTGCAAGGTAAAGAATGCTGGGGCTTGCTAGTAAACCACCAGAAGCTAGAAAGAGGTTGGACAATTCTTTACAGAAAAAACTAAATTAAATATTTTTAAACTTTTTAAGGAAAATATGGAGTAATATCTTTATAACTTTCAGTAAGGAAGGATTTATTAACTCAAAACACAAAAACATGAATCATAGAAGAAAATTCTGACATATTAGTTACATTATAACTAAAACTTGCACAAAATGATATTGTGAACAAGGTGGAAAAACTAGTCACAGACAGAAAAGATAGTTGCAACACATGAATGACAAACAGAAGTATAACTTTCCAATGAAAATATGCAAAACATATTAATAGGTAATTCATAGGAGAAAAAATAAAAATGACCAATGCATTAATGAAAAGATGTTCACTCACTAGTAATCAGGGAAATGCAAATTAAAACTTTAATATAATTTCACCAAAGAAATATACAGTGACAAATAAACATATGAAAAGGTGCTCAACATCATGTATCATCAGGAAAATGCAAATTAAAACAATGAGATACCACTACACACCTATTAGAATGGCCAATATCCAGAACACTAACAACATCAAAGGAATGTGGAACTACAGGAAATTTCGTACGTTGCTAGGGGAAATGCAAAATAATATAATCACTTTGGAGGACAGTTTGGCAGTCTCTTACAAAACTAAATATAATCTTACCGTATGATTCAGCAATCACACTCTTTGGTATTTACCCAAAAAAGTTGAAAATGTATATTCACACAAAAACCTGTGCATGGATGTTTACAGCAGCTTTATTCATATTTTCCAAAACTTGGAGGCAACTGTAATATTGTGATTTAGAATGAGAACCATATTTGGTCTTCCTAGCATTTCTTTCCCATTCCTGGCACAAAACTCCTAAAACTCATAAATTCCTAAGTAATAAGAGCACTAGAAACATCTTTTGTTCTAATGAAGTGACTCTGGGTGGGTTCTTGGATGACATCTGTGTGAAGACTGGTCACCAGAAAGACCAAGCCATGGTTAGAAGCTTGGAATTTTTAGCTCCAGAGAGGGGAGAAGGAGTGGAAATAAAATTAATGATTAATTATGCCTAAGTGATGAAGCTTCCATAAAAGTTCCAAAAGAATGGGGTTAGAAGAGCTACCAGGTGAGTGAACACATCTATGTACCAAGAGGGTAACACACCCCTACTCCTCAGGGACAGAAACACCTTTGCTCAGAACCCTCCCAGACCTTGCCCTATGGTATCTCTTCATCTGACTGTTCACATGTATCCTTTAATAAACAGATAAATATAAATGTGTCCCTGAGTTTTGCAAGCTATTTAGCAAATAATTGAATCCAAAGGGGAGGAGGTCATGGGAACCTTCAATTTGTAACCATGTTAGACAAAATTTTGGGGTAACCTGGGGACCAAGTTCTTGAAACTAGCATCTGAAAAGAGAAGGCAGTCTTGTGGGACTGAGCCCTTAAGCTGTGGTATCAGTTGTTATATCTAGGTAGATATAGTCAGAAGGGAGTTAAATTGTAGAACACTCAACAGGTGTCACAGAGAATTATTTGGTGTGGGAAAAATACACACACATTTGGTGATCAAAATTGCCATAAATGTTGTTGAGTGTGACAGTATGAAAGTAAAGGAGAGATACACAGGAAGAAGAGTGAAGTATTTTTTTATATACAATCAAAATGTCCGTCAGTAGGTAAATGGCTAAACTGTGATACATCCAGACAATGCAAAATTATGTAGCACTAAAAATAAATGAACTAATAAGATATGAAAAGTCATGGAGAACCTTAAATGCACATTACTAAGTGAAAGAAGCCAATCTGAAAATGCCACATACTGTGTGATTTCAACTATATGACAGTTTGGGAAAGGAAAAACCATAGAGACAGGGAAAGATCAGTGGTCACCAGAGGTAGGTGTTGGGGTGGGGGGAGAGATGAATAGGAAGAGCACAGAAAATTTTTAAGGCAGTGAAAATATTCTATATGATACCATAATGATGGACACATGTCATTGAACATTTGTTCAAACCCATAGAATGTGCTGAAACATGAAGAGTGAACCCTGATGTAAACCCTGGACTTTGGATGATTATAATGTGTTAATATGGGTTCATCAGCTGCAACCAATATATTACTATGGTAGGGGATGTTGATAATGAGGGAGGATCTACACATGTGGGGGAAGGGAGCATATGGGAAATCTCTCTACCTTCATCTCAATTTGTTGTAAAACCAAAACTGCTCTAAATAAGTAAAGTCTTAATTAAAAATAATTAGATATATGGTTATCTATCTATCTATCTATCTATCTATCTATCTATCTATCTATCTATCTATCTAGATATATAACTTTAAGGGAACTTTTTACACCTGTCACTGGCAAAAGTGACAAAAAAAGTGAAAAAATCTGACAGTAACACGTGGTTGACAAAAACTCTCAGATACTCCTAGTAGGAATGTTAAATAGTCCAAATCTTTTGAGTTCAGTTTGGTAATACACAGCAAAGTTGGTATATCTCAGAAATTGCATGGAAATTTCACTTCTGTATGTACACCACGGAGAAATGCTTGTATGAATTAATAAGAAGACATATACAGGAATAACTATTGCAACATAATTCATAATGGCAAAAAATTAGAAACAAAGTATACATCAATTAAAAAATAAATACTATCCATTCATCTAACAGAATAATGTGTACATTTAAAATAAGCAAAATGTGTGTGTGTTAACAAAATGAAATTAAACCAAATATGGAAAACTGCTCTAGAATTGTTCTTTTGAATTGATTTGGCCTCTTTGAGTGGCAGATATCATCACTACTAACACTATCCAGATTTGGGACAGGAACATAGATGTTATCTGCTTAACTTTCAGCTTTTCATTACTACAAATATGTATCGAATCATTTCTATAATTTTAATTTGGATACTTATTGTAGGATACTATAACTATTGTTTGCCAAACACTACAGGGTTTCTACATATGTTTGGCATCTTCTCTTTAGAATCTTAGAAGTCCACTTAAAAAAAAGTCTTTCTTGAACTAAGAAAAATAACAAAATAAATTATATCAACTCTTCTTTTTATTACCTTCTCAAATTATTTCATTAAAAAATATTAGAATGAATCATTTTCACCATTAATATCTGTAGGCTTTCTGTAGAAAATAATGAAGAATTACACTAAAAATAATTACCAATTATTACTGCTAAACTTCAAAGCTATCTTTCTGCATATAAGTGTGCATTTCTCAGGAGAGAATAAGTTTATATTGAAGTGGTTCAGCAACATTTGCAAAGAATAAGCTTGCATATGGCTATAGATTTATGCCTGATAATTATAGAGCACTTTACAATTTTAAAAATAATTTCACATTTCTTATGTCATTGGGTTCATAAAATAATCCTGTAAGGTCACAAATGCAGTCTTTTTTATTTTACAGATGAGACAATTGAGGCCTCAAATTCCTACGTGAGATCGATCATTTAGCTAGTAAGTAGCAGGGCCCATTTAAATCAGGTCTTCTGATTAAAATGCAGGGCTTATTTTATATGTTTGAATGTCGTTTTATTGTAGGAAGCATAAACAGAAATCTTGACAGTATATATTCATTTAAAAAAATGTCTTTGGTAGATCTCACCATTACATTCATGAAAGTAGAAGTGGAGTAAGAATTCTTGTATTCAAGTTCCAGAGGAAGTTGATGAGAAAAATCTAGAACATAGTAGAAATGCAGTAAACATATGGCAGGGCTACATCTTTTATTGCCTTATAAATTTAGTGGAATCTTTCAAGCTAATTTCTTTAGATTCATTTTGCAAGGGTTAAGCTTACTCTGTATGCTCCCACTTCCTCACATGATATAATATTCACTTTCTGTCTGAAGGATTATACAAGAGTCCTAGAGCACTGGGTGCATATTGTTGATATTGGGGTAAAATAGAGATGTAGACCAGGTACTTGAATGGAGTCTCAAGAAACAGATAAGCATCAGGCCAGCTTGGGTGATTGCCAAAAACAGGCTGAACTCTTGGTTTAGACTACTCCAGCTTGTGCCTTTCCTTCAGGAACAGGAGTGCTCCGGCACTTTCTTATTGCCGCAATCCGTGCATGATTCCTAACTATTCTTCTCCTGACCATGGCATCCTTTCCTTCCCCACCCTCGAATTCAGATAGGGTAGCCCTGTAACTATTTATTTATTTATATGTGTGTGTGTGTATGTATGTATGTATGTATGTATGTATGTATGTATGTATGTATGTATGTATTTTTCCCTTAGTATATTTTATTTTATTTTTCAATTACAGTTGGAATACAATACTATATTAGTTTCAGGGGTACAATATGGTGCTTAGATATTTATATAGGTTATGAAGTGATCACTCTGATAAATCTAGTACCTATATGTCACCATACACAGTTATTACAATATTATTGATATATTTTTTATGCCAAGGTTCCCCAACTCCCAGGCTGCAGAGTGGTACTAGTCCATGGCCTGTTAGAAACCGGGCCGCACAGCAGGAGGCAAGCAGTGGGAGAGTGAACAAAAGCTTCATCTGTATTTGCAGCCTCTCTATGTCTTCTGTTATGATCTTTGTTTTAAAGTTTATTTTGTCTGGTGTAAGTATTGCTACCTCAGTTTTTTAATTATTTGTTTCCATTTTCATAAAACATCTTTTTTTATCTCTTTACTTTCAGTCTCTGTGTGTCTTTTGATCTAAAGTGAATCTCTTTTAGGCAGCATATATAAGGGTTTCAGTTTCTTATCTTGGATAAGAAATCTATGTTTTAATTGGAGCATTTAATTCTTTTTTTATTTGAAGTACTTATTGATAAATATATCAGTATCACCATTTTATTATTCATATTTTTGATACATAATTTTTCTTCTTAAAGAAGCCCTTCCACATTTCTGTAATATTGGCTTGGTGGTGATGAACACTTTTACCTTTTCCTGTCTGGGAAGCTCCTTATCCGTCTAATTTTAAATGGTTGCTTTGCTGAGTAGAGTAATCTTTGTTGTAGGTTCTTGTTCTTCATCACTTTGAATATTTTGTGCCAATCCCTACTGGCCTGCAAAGTTTCTGTTGAGAAATCAGCTGACAGTTTTATGGGAGCTCCCTTGTAGGTAATTAATTGTTTTTCTCTTGCAACTTTTAAGATTCTCTCTGTGATTTTAACATTTGGCACTCTAATGATTATGAGTCTCTGTAAAGGCTTCTTTGGGTTGATCTTGTTTGGGACCTTCTGTTCTCCCTAAACTTGAGTGTCTATTTCCCTCACCAGGTTAGGGTACTTTTCTGTAATTATTTCTTCAAATAGATTTTCAATTCCATGCTCTCTCTCTCCCCATTCTTGTACCCCTATGATGTGAATGCTGTTATGCTTGATGTTGTGCTAGAGGCCACTTAAACTATCTTCAATTTTTTTGATTTTTTTTCTTGTCATTCTGATGGAGTGTTTTTTGCTACTTCATCTTTTAAATTGCTGATTTGACCTTCTGCTTCATCTAATACACTCTTACTTTCTTCTAGTGTAGTCTTCATTTCGGTTATTGTATCTTCATTTCCAACTGGTATCCTTTTATGTTTATGGAGAAGATATTCATCTCTATTTTTATATTTCCTAACTTTGTTAAGTATTCACTGAGTTCATCTACTCTCCCTAAGTTCATTGAGCATCCTTATAACCAGTGTTTTGAATTCTGAATCTGGTAGGTTGTTTGTTTTCATTTCATTGAGTTTTTTTTCTGGAATTTTGTTTTGTTTTTTTCACGTGGAGCATGTTTTTTGTCTCCCCATTTGGCTGACTCCTTGTGTTTATTTGTATGTATTAGGTAGAGCTGCTATGTCTCCTAGTTTTATGACAGTAGTCTTACATAATAGGTGTTCTGTGGGGCCTAGTGTCACAGTCTCCCTGGTCACCTGAGCTGACATACTCCACGTATGTCTTAGTGTGAGTTATTTGTGTGCTCTTGGTTTCTGTTTGCCTGTCGATGAGGGAGATATACCCTTCGGCTGATTGGTTGTGAGGACTGGTTGGTGAGGGGCTTATCTTACGAAGCTGGATTCACTTTAACAGGATTTTTGTGCCAGCCCACCCTGCCCTTTGGATGTGCCATCTTTGGATGCAACCCTGAGTGGTGCTCTGGCTGCAGAAGCTCACCACCGGGGTGCAGCCCTGCCACATGTCAAGTTCATCCACAGCCTTTTCTCTGCCTGGGGCCACTTGGCGAAAGTTATAAGCAATCCAGAGATAGTCACCACCTATACTGAGTTTAGGTTCATCAAGAGGCCTAGAAGTGAACTGAGGCTGGCCACCTCTCATGCCAGGCTTGGGGCTGCTCAGCAAGAGGTATAGGGCACACAAAGGCCAAATGTTGCTTGTATGGCTTTTGTAAACCTTTGAGAGATTTTTGGAAAGTCCATAGCATGAGCCAAGCTGGACCATTTGTATAAAAAAGCCATTAGAGTTGTCTTGGGTAGGACTCTAAGTTGGATGGGGCAAGTTCTCAGGGAATCACTAGGACAGGGCGACCAGTGTTAGCCAGATTGTTGGAGACTCAAGATACAGCTCATAAATCTGCAGGCTGAATAGAGAGAGGGCTCAACAAAGAAATAATGACCATTGCCAGCACTTCTGTATGGGAGAAAGCTGCCCCTCAAGCCCTCGACCTGAAGCCAGACAACCCAGTTTCTTCCTGTATGTCCCTGTCACCTTTTGAGTTGCTGCCCCAGCACTAGAGCTCAGAGCTAATGAGTCCATAAGCAAGTAAGTCCATGCACAAGCCCCTTAAGAGAAAAATCTGTGACTACCTCAGCCCTCTATCTCACTCAACTACAATCTTCACTTGTTTTCACAGCCAAAAGTCATGGGGACTTCTCTTCCCAGTACTAGAATCCTGGGTTGGGGAGCCTGCTGTGGGACTGGGACCCCTCGTTTTCCAGCGGGGACCTTCACAACTGAGATATCCTTTCTGATTCTCTACCGCTGCATGAGATTGTGGTACTAGCCCATTTTTTGTCTCTGCCTCTTGTACCACTTTCAAGGTGTCCTCTTCCCCAGTTATAAGACTTCTGTTCAGCTAGACTTAGGCATTTCTCAGTGATGGTTTTTCTGTATGTTAGTTGAAATTTTGATGTGGTCATGAGAAGAGCAAGCACAGCATTCATCTACTCTACCATCTTGACCAGAACTCTTCGTGGCATCTTTTGATCTAGTCTTTAGGAGCAGAGGGAGAAAATACACAATAAACTCAATCTTTTTAAATATAGACACTTGCAAATTTTGAGCATGGTAACAACTACTAATAGATAACATTAAATTCTTACTATGCGGCATGTTCTAGTCTAAGCCAGTTAGGCATGCAATCTCACTTATTCAACAACTCTATTTTGTATGTGAGGAAACTAAGGCACATAGAGGTTAGATGATTTCTTGGAAATTATTCAGCTTTCAACTTATAAAGCTGACATTCGAACTCAAAAAGTCTAGCTCAAGAGTTCGTTTTTACAACCAGTTGGCTATTCTTTCAATAACACAGCTTAATATGAAACCATGGTGAAAACTTCAACTCTAGCTGTTATGGGTGAGTGGAAAGTGGAAGGAAGGTGTTTAAAAGATGCTTTAGGGGTAAAAATTAAAGAATCTATGAGTGTATAATGGGAGAAAACATATTAGTTAATATTTTAACATAGTATCTCCCCACAAATGGATATCAACATTAAAGATAGTAGGTCATATAGTGATTTCTCATATTAGATGTAATGTCTCTCTCTAGTTTATCAAGCAGGTGAAACTCATTTGTGTGAATTTTCCACCAATTTGTATAACAAGGTCTCAAATTAAATGTCAAAATCACCTGATTTTGGAAAAATAGTCACATCTCAATTTATCTAATTTAAATAACATATTAGCTCGTGTGAATGCTCAGAGTACAATTTTTTTCTCCTTCTCTTTTATGTAATATCACAATGACCATGTAGGAATATTAATTTTTATTTTTTTGGAAGATAATAGTTAATTAACTCTGGTTCATTCTGTTAAATAGTCTCCTGTTTTTCAAATGTCAATTTACAATTATGTGTGTAACTGAGTTGTTCTTTTTGAGCTAAATTTTAAATTCTCAGTTGAATTTTATATTATACTCAATTGATAGGCTATGAATTTAAAAGTATCCTAGAGATAGCACATAAATCAATTTGGTAACAGTCTATTGTTTTGGGAATAATTGCATTACTATTTTGGTGTCAAGGGTTATACTGATAAACAAGAGCAATCTCATTAGTCATCTATATATTTCAAGCATTAGTAAATGAATAACACAATGTGGAGTAGAAATTAGAAATGGATGAATTGGTTGTACCAAATTAGTATTCCACTTTTACTACTCTGGCATATGAAACAGTATTTTATAATTCAGAATCACTCTTCAGAACACTTCTTGCCACATTCATTTACCACTTTTATTCCTTTAAAACATTATTGAATATTGATTTTTCAAAGAGAAGATTATAGAATGCTCCTTAAAGTTATTTTATGTATTATTTGTCTTTTTAAGGCTTCCTCCTTGTTAATATTTTAGATAATATTTTAGAATTTTTTTTCCCATTTTAAGTTTACTCATTCATCTTTAGACAAGGGATTCTCAATAATTATACTTTAGACATTGGGAGTGAATGTTTACCAATACACCCTTTAATAAATTCATTTTGGAATTTTAAAGCAATTATCTTGATCATGTGTAGTTATCTTAATTACATAATACATAATTATTTCTTGACTTATTTCTTAATCTTTGCTTTTTTTCACTGATTTTTTTTTTTTACTATTCCATAACTTATTAGGTCATAACTTAGGTTTCAAAAACTTTCTGTGAATTTTGATTTAGTGGTTGAATGTTATTTTTTGCATCTAATCTTATAATTTAGAGCACAAAAGAAATGTCCCAAGCTCTATGTTCTTCTGAGTGTAATGAACCATGTGTATTAGTCAAGGCTCTTAGTTGCAAGCACCAGAATCCACTCTGGTAGATTTAAACTGAAAAAATAATTTATTAAAAGATATTACATAACTCAGAGAATCCTCAGAATGGCTGCAGAAAAAAAGATTCAAAACTAATTTCCAGAAGCAATGCTCATAACCAGGTTCATAAGTTGCCTGATGAAGAAACCCCAACTGGTGCCACAGCCACCACAGAGAAACAAAGACCAGAAACATGACTTTTCTGAAACCACTACTGCTACAATATGGATGTCACTTCTTTTTCAGGAACTCTGCTTTGCTAGACAGACACTTTTGTTCCAACTGCTCCAACAAAATGGGAGCTCTGTGCAGTGCTTGGATTTTTTTTGTGGATCGTTTCCAAAAGAGTCTTATGTGGGTACATCTGATTGGCATGGCTGAGGCCATATTTCTGAGCAGTGTCTGTGAAGAGATTTGGGTTCTGCCATCTATTTTGGGGAGGAGACACTCAATGTGATAATGCTCTCAAATACAGACATACTATTCAAAATGATTGGCAGTCTGAAAATGATTAATTTACACCAAGAGATGCCATAGAATAAAATGTGTAATTATAACTATTACTTATTACCCTCCTATTTAATCAAGCTAAATAGATGATAATCATAGATCATCCAATATAAATTTGAAAGCAAATTGTTCCTTCAATATGCTCTCACTAGCCTGTAAAGTATGACTTGATTAATATAAGAAAATAATGCTTCTATTTTGGGTAAACCTAAATAGAATAAAGAAATATACTTATGTCTATCATAAAAATTAAATCTGATACTAACACTTTCTGATAATTTGAATTTACTGGAAAAACTGTATAGTCAGTTGTTGGAATAGAAATGTTTCTACCGAGATGTTGGTTAAAAACAATAGTGATATAATATTAAGTTACATCTAAACTTCAGGCCATTTATTTCAACATACACTCTGAGTCCTTGGAGGCTTGTTAATATTTAATGCCTTTTAAACTTTGTTCAATATTCACTTTGAGCTCACAGTTCATAAACAAGCACAAAGTAGAAAAGTAATGAGATGAATTCTGATGTCTACACATTATTTTAGAAACTGTAACATAAATGAGAACCACTACTGAAGGTTTCTGTATATTAAATGAAACAAATTCCCCTCCGTCTTGGAAGGGTTATGTAATAGTAGGACATTTAACGTAGTGTATTTGAGGCACAACTGGACACAGTTTCACGAAAGAAACAATTGTGGCTAAAACCCCAAAGGAGGGACTGGTGCTTTAATGGGTCTTTTTTCATATCTCTAATTGCAGCAATTCTGCAGGAGAGAAGAACAAAGCACAAAGCGATAAGAAAGAAAACTTGAAGTACTTATGTTTCTAAAAACATCATTTAATAAATTATAAGAAGACTAAAAAGAAGTCAAGCAACTATAGTGGAGCAGCATAGGTTTATTCCCTAGATAGCTCTTAAAAAGCACGGAGGAGAAGAAGCCAAATGTGGACTGTGAATAAAATATTTACAAAACGAACTCCATAGGCAAGAATAATTGAATATTTTATATTTTGACTTATTCAACTTTTATGATTTAATTTTTTTCTTCATTGAGTTTAATTAAGCTTTCCTTAGGGTCACAAGCCTTGAAAACTTTGAAAAAAATAAAGCTATTCTGTTTACCAGGCAGGTTTTTACAGCCCTCTTTTAACGGAAGTATGTATTTTGTTAAAACCTTTTTCCCAGGGCTGCTGTTCAGCACTTTTGAAGTGTCTGCTTTGCCATTAAAAAAAAAAATCCTTGTTTGGCAATGACAATGCCTTTTGGGCTAAAATGTTTCTCTAAAGTTTTCTGCACTATGTTAATGTTTTTTCAAATATGAATAGCATCTTCAATACCCATGTATGGAAAACACATAATGATATTCTTATAAGTATTTTCCACTGTAACTAAATGTATGTGTTTAATATAGCAAATAAATGTATTATAGAACTATAATTATATATAAATCCAGTTATTTATATAATCCAAATAGACATATTCAAATAATTTAAATTATCCTTTCCTTCATTTATTTATTCCAATTATTGATTAATTCATTCATCTGTATATTTATTTACTTATTCAGTCATTCATTCAAATACAACCTGCCTTGTGCTACTTAGAATGCAAGAAGATACTAGAAAAAGTAATAGCAAAAAAAGAAAAAAAGAAGCAAGAAAGAAAAGAAAGTAGGTAAGAAGGAAGGAAGGGAGAGAGAGAGAAAAGGAGGGAAGTAAAGAAAGAAGGAAGACAAGAAGGAAGGAAGGAAGAAAGGAAGGAAAAAAGGAAGAAAGGAAGAAAGAAAAAAGACAGATGGACAGACAGACAGAAAGGAGTTAAATGTTTTCTACATCTTTTTCCTTAGAGTGAACTCCTTCCTGCTTCTACATGGCATAATGGGATGGCCTGTGTACACAGATGACAAGTTTATCATTGTATCTAGATAGGATCTGGGATAGATGAAGTGAAGTAAAAGCAAAAGACACCACTTTTCAGCTCTTCCATTACCCCAGAATCCATATATTTAGGCTCAGTAATTCACTGACTGGATAAGGCTCCCTTGGCTACCACTGCAAAGTAATGTAACTATGGTGGGATATAGAAGAGTAAGCAAAATAAACAAAACAAAACAAAACAAAACAAAAAACAAAGGAACAAACAAAAACCTTATTTTTAAATAAAACAGGTCATATTTATATTATCTGTATGAGTTACTATCTTACTTTTTTGGAACAAAACACACAGATCAAAAGGACATCATTAGAGGATGAGCAGTTGTAGGTTTACTTCATTTTACATCACTACTAAGCACGATATCTTCCCAGTCACCTTGGTGCTGCCCAAAATTGTTTTAAGAAAATAAGATCACACATTTATCTTTATGATATTAATAAATTTTATTATCAGTAACCTCAGAGATGAAAAGCAGCTTATGAAAAATAAGTCATAGTGGGTTTGATATAAATAAGAGTAGGTTGTGGTAAGCAATCTGAACATGATGATGCTACCAGTTACATATACTTTGGGTGTTCCTAAATGCAGAAAAAAATCAAAGAATGAAAAATTTAGTCGGTTTACTGGTCTGATTTTTTAAATTGAATTGACAGTTGTTTTCTCTTCCCCTTTTATAACTTTTGTGAGAATCTCAAGACCTTTTTATGAAAGTATTGAATACAAAGGAATAGAATCCAGTTTTCTGGGTAATTTAAAATATCTATTCAACAACATCATTCATTAAAATAGCTCCAATATTTTTTGTTTTTGTTTTTGATTTTAGTATTTCCTCAACCAATAGTTACTGACAGGGAGCTCTATGTAAAGTAACATATCACTTCCTAAGGGGACCACGGCAATACTGAGGATGCTTAGTCTTGCCTTCATTATTATCTATGTACATTCATACATTTGACTAAATAATTCCAATTTAATCTATTTTGGTTATTGTTGAGACACAGACAAAAGTATATTTGATTTCGGTGAATGCCAGTTATTTTTCCTGATGTAATGAGGTAGGAGTAGCTGAAACATCATTGGCAGGTATGGCTGGTGATAAGCTTTGTCAGTTTAGCAGTCAAACACTATCATATATATGTATACAGATATATATATACACACACACATATATATGTGTTTGTGTATACTTATATATATTTTTAACATTAAAACACATTATGTATATATTACATATAATATATATAAAACATATTTTATATATATTTTATAATATGTTATATATATAAAACATCTTATATATTATATATATAAAATATGTTTTAATGTTAAAAATATATATAAGTATACACAAACACATATATATGCACATGTATATATGCAAAACATTTTTAAAATTATTATCATCACTTTTTATAACAAATAATTTATTTTGTTCTCCTTTATTTGGTTTAAGTGTTTTTAGACAAATCCTTACCTCCTCCCCCATCCGTGAATGTCTTTTCATTAAAAAAAGAAAGAAATTAACTGTTTAAAGTGCACAAGTTAATCTCCAGACAAAGGTAGCTCCCTGGTAAAAGGTGAGTTTTAACACATTGAATATCATACAAATTATCATAAGAAGTTAATCTTTTACACACACACACACACACACACAATCACAAACACATATACCAGAAATACTTGTTTCTGAAAAAAATATATATTTTTATATATATTTTATATATATATATATTTTTTACATTTTATATAGCATTCCCTATTGTTTTCCTGACACTCGACACTCCTAATATCCTGTAACTTCCTCATGAACTCTGAAATTAAAGTACTATAAATTAAACAGCATAGACCTGAAACTTGATTTTTTTTTTTTTCTTGAGAGACAGCCGGCCTCCCTCTATGGAAGCTGTTCTAAGGTCTTGTACTATAGCTCTGTTGAAAAATTGCGCTGGCTCACCAAATATCTTAATGACTTTTCTCTCAGCAGTTGGTAATAGTGAAATGTTATTCTAGTAACCATAATGTGTCTCATAAAACAATTGCATACAATATGTACTGTACTTCTATTTTAGTGAGCTCTTCTGTCAGAATAGTAGTGCCAGTAACCATTTAGCATTTCTTAGCAAACTGCTTACCAGTCCTTCAAGTATAATATTGCAGAAAAAAATGAAGAAATGTGTGATTAAAAATGTTCACTGAGAGTGGTCCATTTAATGTGACTCTATACTGCAAAATAAACCAGCCTTCACATATGTAGGCGCTCATCATATAAATGACAGTTCTGTGTGGTCATTTAATTTTATGATCTCAATTCTCATATATATTGCTCACATAAATATAGTGTTCTCCTGCAGGGAGGTCTGCTGAGTATTATAAAATCAGTGAGACCTCAACGGGTTCAAATGGACATCTTTTATAATTATTGCTATAAAATTTCTTGACAATGCATTTTGTTGTCCAATGGCTGAAAGAAAACGATTTTCCAAAAGGATGGGTTTCAACAAAGAGAGGAACAGAGCCTGGGAATCTGTTACTGTATTCACACATATTTAAATTACTTTAGTTGCTCTCATCTGTTGGAGACCTTTCTGCTCTTTGGAAGAAGGTCTTACAACATGGCTGTCTTCCAGTTAGAGACAGGTTGGATTCGAATTGTTTTCTGGATTTACCAGGTGTTGTGGACTATCTAGAAGAAAAGAATAATTTGCTGTTAAGTGCAATTAAAATTTACTTACAGGGAATTCTTTCGTGTATTTGGAAAGATGAGAAAAGGGTAGAAAAAAAGTTCTATAAATTCAAGATTAGAAATAATTTGGAGAAAAGACACATCAGCTTTGAAACTATCGTTCCAACAGTACTGTGTATTCTTTGAAGGATTCTATTATTTTTTTTCCCACTTCTTCAAGGTCATATAATTGACATTACAAATAAATGAATATGGTAGATTTTTTCTATAACATATTGGGATATTTCGATTACTTCTTGATTTTTGTGTTTACTCTTGGATAATAAGTTGTAATCGTTATTGTTGCCTTGTGTGACAAGTGTTTAAAGGTAAACTAATTGGATTTGGGTATTTGTTTTCTATGATTGTCCTATAACTATAATAGCAAACTTACTGTATGAATGCATTTGAAAATGCAATGAAATGCTTACTATTTATCACGGAAAAGGAAATGAGCTGCTTAATATGTTTTTAATGTTAAAATATTAATAAGTAGTCACTTTGTTGAACTAGAAGAAAAAGAAGTGAGCTATGAGTTATGATTTGACCTTTGTGAAGAGAGCAAAAGCACAGAGAGTAGCTCGGGTGAAAGAAGCATATTCTGAGGATATTGAGGCTCTGGGTTTACTTGTCTATGGGTTAGCTATATGACTACCTGTAGGGGTCTTATGTCCTTTGCTTCTACTGCTTTTGGTGCTGGTCTGACAGCAGCACTAATGTTGGGCTGGAAATTTAGCTCTGTCTCATCCTCATTTCTGAAGTTCAGGTATGGCTCTACCTCCACAAGGTGGGGGTGGGGCGGTGTTGATATGTAACATAATTTTAACCAAACAAGGAATTATATTCCTTTCTTCACAGAGATTGATTCAGAGAGTATACATGGCCTTGCTCAGATGTAGAATTTCTAATCCAGTGAATTTCAAAACTTTTATAGAAACGACTGGAAAAAAAACAACAACAAATAAGGAAGCTGACCTTGGACCTTGGAGTTGAGAGGGTAAGGAGCTCTGTTGTTTTCATCTTACTGTTAGGCAGTTATGTAGCCATGAGTGATGGGAGCAAAGGCTCAGCTCTGTAACTATAGAAATGGCAAGACCAATGGTCCAACCCAAAGGCTTCCCCTAGGACATCTCAAAAAAAACAAAAAATGAAACCTCATTTTTCAAATAATAATATCTTACATCATGGAGAACAAGAAAATAAATGACCATAGCTTAGCAACCCAGTTAGGTCAGCCACAAATGGTTGTGCAGTAAGGAGTACTCTTTCTTTTCACCTCAGCTGCATTATACCATCATTATAACTGTCAATCAAAATGACCTCACACATCAATCAGTCAGCACCACCCTTGTAACCATCCATCATGACGCAAATATAAGACAGACCTCCCCACCTGAGGAGGTCACATCTTGGATCACCATTTGAACCCTTCAGATAAGCTTTGCCAAAATTAAACCTACCCCAGGAGGTTTTACCTAAAATAAGTTGAGTTGAGTTTCCTGAAGCTTTCTATTGAGAAACCCTAAATAATTCACATGTACCTTACCTTAATTTTCTTATGAAAGCCTAATTTTCTTTTTGCCTAAGTTAGTTCAACTTCGTTTTTTGTTTCTTGTAACTAAAATAAAACTAATAAATTATTTTTATTGGAGACAGAGTCTACTATTTTGATCTTTGCTTCTTTTGTATCTAAGCAATCAACTCATTCTTTCATTTAATTAATACAATTGCACTGATACAATTGATATTTATTGTCTTCTATGTGATAGATACTATTGGTGCAACAGTAGTATAAAGCATAAAATTTCTGTCTTTTGAGTTAGGAAGTTTAATAATAGAGAAGTCATTAAATAAGCAGTTATAGTAACAACAAGAGAGGGAGAGTACAAAGTAAAATGATTGAAAAGATGATCAATCCCTCTCATGAGAGGGCCAGAAAGTTCTCCTGGATGAGATTATCAAACTAATGCCCAATAGATCAACAGAAATCCAGAAACGTTGAGGGCAAGAGGAGGAAGGGGAAGGGGAGAGTTGGAAAGTATAAATTCCAGAGAAAGTATGATATCTCAAAGAACTGCAAGAACTTGTAAGATAGCTTGAACTTAGAGAAAGGGGCACGACAAGGAAAGTGGTTTGGTAGAAGAAAGAGACAAGGTTAAAGAGGTATAGGCATGGGATAAACTAGCCCAGGAAGGGACTTGTAAACAAGGGCAATTTAAGCTTTATCTTAAAAACAGTAAAAAGCCAATAAGGTTTTAAGTAGCAGAGTGGCATAAGCAGACTTTGGTTTGTCTACTAAAAATAAATTGAGACTTAGACAAGGGGTGACTTATTATTCAAAAGGATAATTATACTAAAGGAGAAAGACTATTTCAGTAGCGGGAGGGGAGTTATTGAAATAGAAAAAAAATGTTCCCACTATGACATCTACAACATCTCTAAGGTCAGGCAGAAAAGAAAGGGCTTTTCTTTTATAAGTCAGACAGAACAAGATGAAAAATTCAGATGTGTGAAAGTAACATGATTAAATAGATAGTGGATCAGAAGAAAGTTTTACCCTGAAGAGTTCTTAGAAGGATTGTATGTTAGCTTATGTTGAGTATAGGTCAAAATTCAGGAAATTGGGGGGAAAAGGGAAGTTTAATTAACAAAAGTTTGGTCAATGAAATTAGTAGGTATCTAGATTTGTACAGTAAGTTCAGATAACTGTTTATGAAGCAAAGAATGGGAATTTGGAGCATCTGAGTCTGGCTTTGTCATAGGTAAACAGTGGGTATCTGTGAATTTTAGCTAGGTCATACAAAGAAGGATGATTTTTGCAGTAAGCCATATGCTGAAGCACAAAAGGACAAGCAACTTCTTAATCATTGCTGTTGTCCAGGATCATTGTGCTCAAGTGAAGTTTAACATGGTCAGGTTTTAGGAAGATTGCTTTGGTTATACCATGAAAAAAAACTGAGAGGGCATGAGACCAAAGAGAAAAAAGTATACAATAATTCAAATGCAATTGCCCTAGACCAAGACAGAGATACTAGGCATACAGAGAAACAAGTAGATTTCAAAGATTTTCAAAATGTAGGGAAAAAATAGGTCTTAGTGTTTTATTAGATCTGGGAAGGTGAGAAAAACACCTAACTCTTAAGTCACTAGTGTGTCAGAAAGTTAATTCCTTTAGCTGAAATTTTGCTCTTGAATTCTCCATGGATCTCTGATGTTTCAGTCTGTGAGGAGTCCTCTGAATCATTCTTTTTTTAAAGAGGTTTGCATCTATAGATCCAATTATTTTTATTTTTGGAAAATTTATCCTATAGGTTATCTTCAAGTATTTTTCTCTATCTCATTTGTTCCCTTCTTCAATGCAGAAATTATATATACACTGGATCTCCTTTGTCTGTCTTCCATAGTTATTGTATCTCTAATACTTTTTAATTTGGTCCTAGTCTCTTTGTATAGATCTTTCTTTGTTTCATTTCTTGTTTGTACTTCAGCATGTCCATTCCTTCTGACTTAGTATCATGGTGATGTTAAGATCTACAATTAGGTTTAGGAGGCAAGGAAACCTTCTTAAACCTTGAGCCTAGGACAAATGCTACGAGGACAAATGCCACAAGCCAGTTTTCTCATGTGCAATAACATAAGCCTCTAGAAAGATAATCCTGAGTATAGCTCCCTCAAGAAACACATAAATTAAAGGTAATTAATAGTGAGTTTTCTAACTAGATATTATAATAGAGCCCAGTTCTCATCATTATTTTTACAACATGCTGGTAATAGATAACACAGAAAAGTGGTTTATAATAACCTTAGAAACATATTATTTCAATGATTGATGCCAAAAGTTTCTGCCTTATCAACAATTATCCAAATCATTATTTTTTTTGATTTGACAAAAGAATAAGTTGTAAATCAGATATTTAACTTAAAATATATATATTTTTAAAATAAAAGAACTCTCCTACTATGAACACATCTAATATTTCCCTTTGGTTAGATCACTTCAGTAAAGATTACAGTAATCTCGTCCTATTCTGGTATCTTTTTTAATGGCTCTAAATATTGAGAAATTAGATCTTGGATGATTAATTCTAGAATTTTATATTTCTTTTGTATTTATTTAAGAATAAAATTAAATTTTTTTTATTTCTCTAAGGAAAACAAACTTTTTCTAGTACATATCCTTCAATTGACTTTTATGTGAGCTGATAGTCCTCTTGTGTTTCTGCAAAATTGGCTTAGGTTGGTTTCCCCCAGAAACAGACCCTGAAACAAGGGTTTGAGTGAAAGTAATTGGTTTGGCAAATGATCCAAGAAAATATTGGTAGGAAAGTAGGGAAGTGAGTCAGTGAAGGGAAGAAAGCAAATAAAAGTGCATTAATGAGGAGATTACTGTTATTGTCAACTAAAGTCAGTCCTGACAGGGACCTCTTAGGACTGTATAATTCATTCTTAAGAGTTGTCCTATCGGAGGTACTAGAAACTGGGACATTTGTCTTTCAACTCTCATCCATTATGGGTTTAATACTGTTCTAGCCTTCTCCATGTTGTGGCTGAGTATGTTCCTTGGCACTGATTCAGGGCTTTGAGATCTTGCATCAAGAAGCTGTATGAGAATAGAAAGTGCTAATGGGACATGGGAAGTACATGACAGGGTTTTCTATGGGCCACTCTTGTAACCTTCTGATTTATTCATGCTCCAATTTAATTTTACTGTTTGGTCACTAATTTTTTAAGATAATAGCCAGTCATAGTTTCAAAAAAGAAAAGAAAAGAAAAGAAAAGAAAAGAAAGCTCTCACTCTGGGCACTCCCTCACGTTTCACAGTGGCTGTGGAGTCCAGTCAATTGTAGCTTGGACTTTCTTTGGAAACATGGCTGAGTGGGAGATATCACCGGATCTCTCTCCTTAAAACAACAATAAACTGAACATATAAAACTCAACAAAAAACACTCAAACTGCACGCCAGTACATCTGAACATGGAATCTGCATATAAGAGCTACCACACATCAGAACCCTGGGTGTCCAGTGGTGGACTGGGAGAAATAAAGAAGCTGCCTTTTGCAGCTGCTGGAGCTACCTGCAGGAAAGGGTGGAGGGGAAAAGGAGAGGTGATTTCCCTGAATAGCCCTATCTGGAAAAGCTGTGAGCTCCCTGGGGCCAGCCGGCTGCAAGGCCCAGTCATCAAGGCAGAAAGCAGAGAAGCAGGATGAGACCGCAGAGAAACAACAGTTGGTTTTTGCCAGTTTCAGTGACAAAACCAAGGATAAGCCACAGCCCCCAACTCACAATGCAGAGGGCCACTCCCCCCATACGTGCTGAGACTGAATCACCGCTGGACCCCAGGGGAATCTGAGCAAACACTACCAAGACTGTCTCTGAAACTAACAGAGCTGAAACTGTGGGTAGTGAGTGCGATTACATATCTACAAGAAAATTTAAGAAGTGTTATTAAGGTTTTATATAAAGCAGGGATCCAAGAGGCTTAGTTGCCACTTAACTAGAAACCAAAAGAAAAGCGCCTTCTTTGCAATGGACTGCAGTCAGACATTATATAATAAACTCTCTTTCTGGAAAACAGCATAATACACTTCCATTAATGCCCAGGTGGAGAAATAGTCTATTAAACACCATGAACAACCAAGGAGACAAGGTATCTCAGAAAGAAAGAGAAAAGTCTCCATAAAATAAGCTTACAGACATAGAAATATGTGACTTGAATGACAGAGAATTCAGGATGGTACTTCTAAAAAGACTCAATGAGATAAAAAAATAATCATATCAACAATTTCAGGAATTGAAAAACAACTAGACGAGCAGAGCAAGGAGATTCAAATCCTCAAAAAGAACCAAATAGAACTTTTGGAGATGAAGAACACACTGCAAGAGTTGAAAAATGAAATAGCAAGCTTGGGAAATAGAGTCAACAAAATGGAGGAAAGGATTATGAAGACAGAAACCTAGAAATAAATCAGAAGGAAGAAGAGAGAAACCGAAGAATGAAAAATAATGAAAGAGAAATTCAAGAACTAGCTGATACTATCAGGAGAGGAAACAAAAGAATATTGGGCATTATCAAAGGTGAGGAAAAGGAATAGGGATTAGAAAGCATTTTCAAACAAATAATTGATGAGAATATCACGAATCTAAGGAATGAGCTGGAGCTTGGAATTCAAGAGGTCAAAAGAACACCCAATTATCTCAACCCAAAAGGCCTTCACCAAGACACATTGTATTAAAATTATCAAAAACAAATGGCAAAGATAGAATTCTCAAGGCAGCCAGGGAGAAAAAAAAGGTAACTTATAAAGGAAAGCCCATTAGATTATCCTCAGACTACTCAGCACAAACCTTACAAGCTCAAAAGGAATAGAATCAAATATTTAAACTATTAAGTGAAAGGAACTACCAGCCTAGAATAATGTATCCAGCTAAGCTCTCCTTTAGATATAAAGGAGAAATTAAGATCTTCCAGACACACAACAATTGAGGGAATTCTCTACTATAGGGCATGCACCACAGGAAATACCAAAAGGGGTCAGTTGGCCTAAAATAAAATGACAAAAAAAGAAAACATAATTAGGAGCAAGATGACTATCAGGCAAATAGAAGCAGAGGAGTGCAACCATTACCAAGAACAGGCATTATAAGCTTAAACGATAAAAAGGGAATTACTATAACAAGATAGTAATGAATGTTCAACATACATAGGGACAACTTGAGTTAACAATAACTGAAAAGTGGGAGATTCAAAGCCTGAATTCATAAAGGGGAATGGAGATAAGGCGCTTGCAGAAGAAAATAGACTATTGTATACAAATAACTATTCTTTACATATCTATAATGGTAACTACACACCAAAGAGTCAGAACGCAAGTATATAACATTCAACATAAGGATCAGAGGGAAAACACACAAAAGCTAACCAAAATAAAACAGAAACACAGGGGCAAGGAAGCAATTGAAACACCGAGCTACCAGTTAACAAAAGATAAAAGGGCTATAAGAAGACCTCATATTTCAATAATCACCCTAAATGTTAATGGACTGAACTCACCAATAAAAAGGCACAGAGTTGCAGAATGAATTGAAAAACAGAACCCAACCATATGCTGCCTCCAGGAGACACATTTCAGCTCCAAAGACAAATTATAGACTCAAAGTGAAACAGTGGAAGATGATATTAAAAACAAATAGCATTCGGAGAAAAGCAGGAGTAGTGGTACTAATTCCAAATGAAATAGACTTTGAAATAAAAAGATAAAGAAAGATACCGAGGGAAATTTCATAATGATAGAGGAATTATGCAACCAAGAAGACATAAATATTAATAACTATGCTCCCAGACAGGGAAATGTAAATCAGTTACTAACAGAATTAAAGGGAGAAACAGACCAAAACACTATCATAGTAGGTAATTTAAATACCCCACTGTCGGACAGATCATCCAAACAGAAAATCAATACGGAAATAACATTCTTAAATGACACATTAGACCAACTGGACGTAATGGACATTTACAGAGCCTTCCATCTCCAAAGAGTTGCTTATACATTCTTCTCTAGTGCACATGGAACATTCTCAAGGATTGACCACATACTGGGACACGGAGAGAGCCTCAAAAAATATAAGAGGTTTGAAATCATACCAACCATATTCTCTGATCATAATACTTTGAAAGTAGAGGTCAATTGCAAAAAGAAAGCAGGAAGAACCAAAAATACATGGGGATTAAACAACATGCTACTGAAGAATAACTGGGTCAGAGAAGAAATAAAAAAAGAGATCCAGAGATACATAACGAATGATGATGATAGTACAACATATCAAAACTTTTGGAATATGAGAAAAGAGATCATGAGAGGAAAGTTCATATCATTACAGGCCTGTCTCCAAAAACAAGAATGAGTCCAAATAAACGACCTAATGCTTCATCTTAAAAAACTAGAAAAGGAAGAATAAATGAAGCCTAAAGTCAGCAGAAGGAAAGAAATAATCAAAATTAGAACAGAAATAAATGAAACTGAAAATGAAACAAACAAAAACGATAAAAAAATAAATGTGACAAAGAGCTGGTTCTTCGAGAAGGTTAATAAAATTCACAAACTCCTGACTAGATTTATTCAAGAAAAGAAAGAAATGGCACAAGTAAACACAATCGGGGATGAAAGAAGGGAAATTAAGACTGATATCACAGATATACAAAGGATCATACAAGAATACTATGAGAACGTATATAACAACAAATTTAATAACCTAGAAGAAATGCACTAGTACTTAGAAAAATACAACCTTCCTAGATTGAATCAGGAAGAACTGGAAAATCTAAATAGACCAATCAGCAGTATGAAAGTCGAAACAATCATGAAAAATCTACCAAAAAGTAAAAGTCCAGCACCAGATGGCTTCTCCAGTAAATTCTACCAAACATTCAAACTCTTCCAAAAAATTAAAGAAGAGGTAGTACTTCCCAACTCATTCTATGAGGCCAGTATTACTCTTATACCAAACCTGGTAAAGATGACACACGCACACAAAAACTACAGATCGATATATCTTGAACATAGATGTAAAAATCCTACATAAGATACTAGTGAACCAAATACAGCAACATATTAAAAAGATTATACACCAAGATCTAGTGGGCTTAATCCCAGAAGCACAGGGATGGTTCGACATACGCAAATTGATTAATGTGATACACCACATAAGCAAATTAAAAAATAAGAATCATATAATCATATCAATAGATGCAGAAAAAGCATTTGAAAAGATACAGCATCCATGTATGAATAAAACACTTAACAAAATTGGTATAGAAGGAACGTAACTTAACATAATAAAGACCATATATGACAAACCCTTAGTCAACATTATACTTAATGGTGAAAAACTAAAAACCTTCTAAGATCAGGAACAAGACAAGGCTGTCCACTATCACCACTGTTATTCAATAGAACATTGGTGGTCCTAGAGAGTGCAATCAGACAAGAGAAAGATATAAAAGGCATTGAAATAGGAAACAAAGAAGTCATGCTGTCACTATTTGCCAATGACATGATTCTGTATATAGGAAACCCTAAAAATTTGACAAAAATTCTACTAGAAACAGTAAGCAAATACAGTAAAGTCTCTGTATACAAAATCAACGTTCAAAATTCAGTTTTCCTGTATTCTAATAAAGAAATGTCAGAAAAAGAAGTAGTAAAAAAATTCCTTTTGCAATTGCAACAAAAAGAAAACAATAATTAGGAATAAGTTTAACAAAATGAGTGAAGAACCTATATAATGAAAACTATAAGACCATATTTAAAAAAATCAAAGCAGATACAAAGAAATGGAGATATTCCATGTTTTTGGATTAGAAGAATCAACATAAATAAAATGACCATATTACCCAAAGCATTAGACACATTTAATGCAATCCCCATCAAAATTTCATTGACATTTTTTAAAGAAATAGAACAAAAAATCATCAGATTTGTATAGAAGCACAAAAGACCCCAAATTGCCAAAGCCATCCGGAGAATAAAGAAGGATGCTGGAGGTGACACACTGCCCAACTTCAAATTATACTACAAAGTGACAGTAATCAAAATGGTATGGTATTGGCAACAAAACGCATACATGGACCAGTGGAACAGAATCAAGAGTCCAGAAGTAAACTCATATTTATATAGGCAAATAATTTTTGACAGAAAAGCCAAAAACATACAGTGGAGAAAGGAAAGCCTCTTTGTGCTGGGAAAACTGGAACACCACCTGCAAAAGAATGAAACTAGACTGTTGTCTATCACCACACACCAAAAGTAATTCAAAATGGATTAAGAACCTAAATATAAAACCTGAAACAATAAAATGCATAGAAGAAAACCTAGGAATGAAACTCAAGGACCTTAGACTTAAAGAGGATTTTATGAATTTGACCTCAAAAGCAAGGGAAGCGCTCAGCAATAGAAACCTTCAACAAGGTAAAGAGACAAACATCAGAATGGGAAAATATATTTGCAAGCAACACCACTGATATGGCCTAATATCCAAAATATACAAAGAACTCATATGACTCAATAACAACAGAAACATAAATGATCCAATCAAAAAAATGGGCAGAGGGTCTGAATAGACACTTCTTCCTAGAGAACATACAAAAAATGGCCAACAAATATTTAAAAAGATGCTCAACATTGCTAGCATATTAGAGAAATGCAAATCAAAACCACAATTAGATACTATCTCATACCTGTTAGAATAGCTATAATCAACAGGACAAGTAATAACAGATGTTGAAGAGGATGTGGAGAAAAAAGAACACTGCTGGTCAGACTGCAAATTGGTACAGCTGCTATAGAAAACAGTATGGAGGGTCCTCAAAATACTAAGAATGGATCTTCCATATGATCCAGCAATCCCTCTACTAGGTATTTACCCCAAAGACTTGAAAACCCATATCCAAAAAGATATTTGCACACCAATGTTCATAACATCATAATTCACAGTGGCCAGGATATGGAAGCAAATAAAACATCCTATGATAGATGATTGGTTAAAGGAGTGGTGGTACATGTATACAATGGTACATTACTCAGCCATTAGAAGAGATGAAATACTGCTGTTTGTGACAACATGGATAGACCTTGTGATAATCATGCTAAGCAAAATAAGCCAGACAGAAAAAGTTGAAAATCACATGATATTACTTATATGTGGGATATAAACCTAAAAGCAACAAATGAAAAGGACAGAGACTCATGGACATGGACTATAGACTAATGGTTACCAGAAGACGATAGACTAGTAGTTACTAGTGGGGTGGGTGAGGAGAGGGGAGGTAGATGGTATAAAGGGGATCAAATAAAGGGAGTAAGAGAAGCTTGAAGTAGGTAAAGGGGATCAAATAATGTAGCTGAAGGAAATGACTTGGGGTGTTTCAGATTTTACAGATGTCAAATGATAATATACACCTGAAAATTATATAACTTTATTAACCAATGTTACATCAATAAACTTAATTTTAAAAGAAAATAATGCAAAAAATAAAAAAATAAAAAATAAAAATGCAAAAATAGAAAAAAATAAATTAAAAAAATTAAATAATAGAAAACAAAGAGAAAAGCAGAATTGTGGATTTGTTATAGTTAGTCTTTAGGCCATAATTTGTAAACTGTATTCATTATCTTACTCCTCTACAACCCATCCAATTTTGCTCCCCTCGTTCCCACTTCTGCTGGCCTAGGTTGCTTGTCTATTGGGTAAACCACGCTTTCATCTCTTTGGAATCTACTAGTTACTTTTCCATGTCAAACCATGATTACTACAATTGTTGATTTAAACTTGTCAACCAGCATTAGAACAGTAAAAGCTACATTAGTAAGTCCTCTAAATTCTAAATCTATACCTCTTTACCCTTTCTTTTTAGCAATAATCTGTTTCTTCCTGTTAATCGGAGTCAATTACCTTGGAATTCAATCATATATTTTTTTTTTACCTGCTGGTCTACCAACAAGAGGAACTTAAAATGACCAAATGGTAGACATAGCTTTATATTTAGTGGAACACTTACTGCATATTCCCCACTCTGATAACCAGAGCTTCTACTCTAGTCTTACCTAAAATTTTAGAGATAGGAAGCCCACCTTATCCAAGGTGGTTACTGGGAGTAATGGTGAGAAGAGCTACTGCTACTTCTACTCATTGGTTCTCAGATTATTGTATTCTAACTATCTTAAACACAACACATAGGATGGCCATTAACTGAAAATATATCTCGCATTTTGAAAAATAATGTCCCTATCTTGCAGATGTCTCAGCTGAGACTATCATGATGTTGTATGTGATTGAATCAATGATCCTGTACTCATTTGACTATTCCCTCATTCTCTGTCTAAGGCTATTTCATTGGGGATTTCACACTAGTAGATCAGACACTCTGAATTCTCAGATATAATGCTAGGAACTGAACTGAGAGAAGGCAAATACATTTGGCTTATAAGGTGAGACACTGCTTCTTCTTAAGTGGAAAGAGTTCAATGTAATCGACTTGCTACCAAGTGGCTGCTTGGCCTCTTCAGGGATGGTACTATAGTAGTGGAAGTTTAGTGATCTGCGTCGATCACCATTGCTTATGGATCAGATATTCAGCAGTAGCTACATCAGTTTTAGTGAGAGAAAGTCCAGGATGTGGGACTTGACTTTCTTGTCACTATCAAGCCTCTGTTCTTGAGCTAATTGAACAAGCACTGGGGTGACCAAGCACTAAGTCTGACTGATATTTACTATCCAACTCATTCTGTTCTACTGGTTTTTAGGTTCTTCCTTTGTTGGGACTATTCTGGGACATAAATCTCTATAAACTTTGTGTCCACTTTAATAGGTTCTACCACATGCCTCTTTCCTAGATCCCCTTGCTTCCTATATTCCAATCTCAACCTGTCTATGTCCCTGACCCCCCCCCCCAAAAAAAAAAAAAAAAAAAAAAAAAAAAAAAAAAAAATCAAGCCATTTATCACTTCCACGGAACCTCTCTCTAGATATCTCTATCTGTCTATTTATCTCCTTCCCAAAAGAATTAAAGGTAAAATGGATACTGCTAGGGAAATTTCTCCTCACTACTATACATTAGGACTAGCCATGTGTGAGCTTGTAGTGAGCAGAAATTCATTGCTAGCTTTTATGGATTTTTCAAATTTACTTATCTGTTAATCAAGCCTGGGTTGTTTTGTTTTTTGTCTGTTTTTTTTTTTTTTCTGTCAATTGGTCATAGAGAACCCTCTCTACCATGCATCTATAGGGGTGAACTGAAGCTCAGAAATTAGAGCTTCATAGGTAAGTGACAGGACATATGGATTACCTAATATGGAACTCATGCCCCACAGACCTACTGGAGACTGATTTCAAACAAACCACTTCCATCGCATAATAGATTGCCACTACACCTGTTTGACCTTTTGATTTACTGAGTCTGAAAATATGCAGGTCATAATGGGCAGTTCCATTTGTATAATCGCTTGATATTTCATGATTAGTTTCTCCTTAGCCATCATCATAGATCTTTATAGGTCAAAATTCAGTAATTGTCATTCCAGCTTTACTGCACATAATAGGAGATGACATCGACCTTGCCTCTGTACTCTGTCTAGACTCTGTTATTCTGGAATTCTAATACCCCCATTAATGCAAGAGAACCCAGGTACATAGCAGCATTTCCTACCGTCCTCAGAGAACAACCTCAGTTTGAGCTTCACAGTGATGCCCCCTCACTGGAGGGTTTCTCATTGCTTAAGTGAAAGGAGTAACTTATGAGAGTTCCCTTAGAACAAAGTTAGCTGGTAGGTTCTCTGATCTTACATAACAAACCTTTTCTAACATTCCCAACTCTGATATTTTTAACCCTTTTCTCAAAATTAAGGCAAGGCTTAACTGAAATACCCATCATTTTGGATTAGGGCCCATTCTAATCCAGTATGACCTCATCTTAACTGATTACAACTGCAAAGACCCTATTTTTAAGTAAAGTCACATTCAAAGGTACCAGTGGTTATGACTTCAACATATATTTTTGGGGAATGTGATTCAACCCATAATGTTACTTTCCCTCATGATGTATAAAAATTGGTGAGGTACAGATTCTTGAATTCTCACCTTGCATAAATTAGTATGTACCTAGAGCAGTTTTGAGAATCATTGTTTACAAGGTTGGTTTGTAACAAAAAAAGTCACATGTTCTAACACCGGAATAATAAAAGCAAAACAGCACAAATCTAGTAGGTCTCAATTCTTCTGTGTCTGTCTCTGTCTCTGTCTCTGTCTCTGTCTCTGTCTCTGTCTCTGTCTCTCTCTCTCTCTCTTGATCTATTAAGGCAGATTTGTCTGTTTTATTTAGATAATACTCTCCCACAGATATGAAAATAGAAGCAGGGCAAATGACTAAAATAAGGGTAATAGAAGACCTCCTCCCTTAAAATTGTCCCATACATAATCATGCATTATTCAACTAATTTGTCATAGCAGAATCCTGCTTTTCTGTTCATTTATTAGTTTGTGTATTTGGTTGATTGATTGGTTCTGTTTTCCTAAAATACTTCCTTCTGTCCAAGCTAAGTTCTCTCTTTATTGCTCCGAACACATTGTAGGGGAGGGAAAATAATTTTCTATCTATTTTTCTGTGTTCTTAGCTGAAGTCCATGTAATAAAAGAGAGGTTAACAAGAGGAAGACAAATAGAAGTTTATTAACATGTATACCTCATGAATACATGGGAAGTACCCAGAGAAAAAATGAGTAACTCCCTGAAGTGGCTTAGAATTCTGGATTAAATATCATCTTGATAGGGGAAGGGGAAGAGGGTGTAGGCCTCTTAGGGGAGACTAAATGTCTTTTAGGAGGATGGCTGGGCTCTTAGAAGAATAAATGAGGGGTATGATAGTTTGTGATGATTTGTCTGGCTATGGTGTGGACTTCTAGTCTCTTTTCTTGTGATAATAGTCAACCATTCTTGATTAATGAAACTCCTGGGGAGGAGATTTATGACAATTGAGTTCCTTTAGGAGGATATAGGAAGTTCAGAGAAAGCTTGTCCTTGTATTTGCTGTTTTTCAAATATCTAAGGCTTGAATTAACCAATATGCCAAAGTGGGATATGTTAGAGTGGCATATCTGCTACCTTCAATATCTGAGAAATGTTTATAGTCACTTCTGCATGTCAACAGGATCCTTGGTCAGGGCTCACTCTAATTCCTTCTTCCTTAAACTCATTCACTCATTGTCTTTGAGGGGTGTTAAGTTGCATGCGTTCTTTATATATTTTGAATATTAACCCCTTTTGAGAGTATCATTGGTGGAAATTTCTTATTCAGTAGATTGTTTTTTCATTGTTAATTGTTTAATGTAGTCCCACTTATTTATTTATTTTTGTAGCTCTTAAATGAATTTTATTTTAAAACGATGTGCAGTGCTTAGTCCATAGTAGATGCTCAAGGATTAATGGTTATTATTTTGTTAAAATAATGGAATTTTTGAAGAAAAAAATGAGATAAAGTTTTGGTTATTTGTATATAAATGCAATGTGCAGTCTAAAAGCATCCTATTATATGCTTGAGAAAGCAAGGTGTTTTTTTTTTAAATAAACACAGAATACAAATGCAAAATAGTGAATTTTAAAATAGAAATTCTGTTGGGATATGGAAGTTATTTTGGCATAGATTAGGCCTCTAGTATTTTCATATTTTTATCCATTTTTTTTAATAAGAGAATAGAAGTGTGTTATAGTGATAAAAAGATTTTTTAAATAATGATAGAAAGTGCAGGAAACATATTAAATGATACCATAGGGATGGAATCAGCAAAAAATTAGACTATGGAATAAGGTGGATCCTTAAATAAATAAGTTTCACATGTACACACAAAAGAAAAAGATGGAGGTGGAGTTGTATATTAAAAGAATCTTGAGAGACATATCAACCAGTACCACAGTGTGGATATTAATTAGGTCCTAATTATAAAAGGAAATTTGTAAATAAGTATTTATGACACATAATAAAGTTAATATTAAGAGATTAATGTTAATGTAAAGCTTTATTACAGTATTATAGTTCTGTTTATAAAAAATTGTTACCTTTGAAAAACATATGCTGAAGTTATTGCAGATGAAATTATGTGATATCTGGTATTTTTACTTCCAAATACCGGTGATGGCAGGGAACAAATAGATTGTTATATAGACTAAAGAAATTGACAATAAATTGCTAATGGTCGAAGCTAGGTTATGGGAATGTAGCTATTTAATATTTTTTTCTATTTATATATAAATTTTTATGATAAATGCTAAAATATTTTAATAAATTTATTCTTTGGCTTTGGGGTTTTGATATCAGGTTACAATGTGCATGAGGATATAAAAGTACCTGCACAAAGTAATCACAGAGATTAAGATTAACTATCAATTGAACAATGCAAAACTCTAAGTGTTATACAAATTTAAATTCTAACCACTGATGAAACTGATTGGGAAAAGAGTATTTCTATTCTGGATGTGGAAAAAATGGACAAGATGAAAATAATCAAAAGGAAAAAGAAGAAGAAATCAATTGCATCTAAAACTATACTTTGGATTATACTCCCTTATTTAGGGAAAACTTCTCTGTTTTCTTTTACTCTCATACTGAATATTTCTGAAACTGAATGTTTGGGTTTCTCCCATATGAACCAATTCTCCAACTTCAGCTGGGAGTCCTACAATTCAGTTCAGTTCTAACACTATCCTCATGGAGTTAGGGTCATATCCCACGAGTTAAAGGCTCTGTCCTGCAAGACTGAGATGTCAGTCTCAAATCCCAAGACGTCACCTGTAGTTCTGACTGACTGGCATTGAGCTTCCCCAATGCCCTCCTCAGGTTCAATAATTTGTTAGAATGGCTCACAGAACTTGAGAAAACACATTTAGCAGTTTGTTATAATGGATATAATAAAAGATATAGATAAACAACTAGATTAAGAGATATATAGGGTGAGGTCAAGGACTTCTGTCCCCTGTGGAGCTGAAATGTACCACCCTCTAGGCATAAAGATGTGTTCACCAACCTAGAGGCTCTCTCAACCTATACTTTAGGTGGGGTTTGTGAGGAGTTTATCACATAGAGGGAACACATTGTTAGCTCATTTTCTAGTCTCTCCCACTTACCTGCAGGACAGAAGGTAGCGCTGGAAGTTCCAATCATAGCTTATTCTTTTAGCGACCAACTCCCATCCTGGAGCTCACCAAGAGCTGTTTTATTAGAACAAAAGACTCTTCTATCATCCAGGAAATTTTTAGGGATTTGAGAACTCTGTGTCATACATTCTTATCACACAGGAAATTTCAAGAGTTTTAGGAACTCTGTATCAGAAACAGATGAGCTAGTGCTCTTAAGATCTGGCTCCCAATGGCTTGTAGGTTACAGACTATATAGGGCAAAATCACAAGACACCGTGAGTTAGGGGTTCAGGGTCATTTTGGGAGCTGATTGGTGGGAGGTGAGGTAAGGTAATGAATCATTTCTTTAGATCTTGAGTACAGTTCTAAGGTTTTTATCCCCCCAAATCCCTCTATTCTGTCTCAGGGGAAAGTAGCCAGGGGTTTGTTCTAACTTATGGCTCAAGAGCTAAAACATAACTTAGGTCAAGACGTTATCTTTAGCCTGTTAGAAGTTTGGAATGTGTAAAGATTAGTTAGGTCTGTGGTACTGTCTTGTACTGCTTCAGGATTGCTGATTATCCAGGAGAGAGACTAGGTTTCTGAGAGGAGAAGGGGAGTGGGGGGGGCCGGGAATGGGGAGGGGGAGAGAGAGAGAGAGAGAGAGAGAGAGAGAGAGAGAGAGAGAGAGAGAGAGAGTTTCTAGAGCTAGGATTTAAGATAAAATTTAATCAAAGTTGTAAGGACACTCAGCTTCAAAAGTACGAGAGGATATAAGGGAGAAATTGGCCAGTGTGATTAGGTAATCTGTGTTTGTTAATTGGCACTTATGGAAGTTAGAATCCAACCTACCATAGAGACCGGGAGATAGGGTGTTGTCTTTCTTGATTACATTTCAAAGGGATGTTTCCCAGGTCCTTTCAAAAGACATTCCTGAGTTGTAGAAAATTTAAATCTTGAAGGGGCACAGAAAGAATATCTAATGCAAGTTTTCTAAAGTAAATACTCTAAGAGAGGTCAAAGACCTATAGTCTGGAAGAAACCCATTTAAGATTAGTCAAGCTGAGAGAAATATTAAGACTATCTTGGTCATCTACTATTACTAATATTATCACAGTAGTCAATTCATTTCCATTCTCAAGATGACCAAATTTAGGGGAAAGCTTTGCACAAAGTCGGAAAAAAACCCACTATATCATTACTTGTACATTTAAGAATGTCACACTGGTTATTCAGAGTAATGAAATCTAGATCACAGTAATATGGTTGATAGGAGATTTGCAGGGCATGGTCTTTGGAGTAAGGTTAATTACTTGTCCAATTCTGTTTAGAGAATAAACTGAACGACTGTTCATAATAGAGCAAAGATACTTGGGAGGTGCTACATCCAACAGTAAAATGAATTCTTTAAAGTTGTTAAGGGTAGTATAACGAGGAGCAGCAACCTGAAACTAGATATTAGATTAGACATTAGGAAAGTATTTCTAAATGTAGAGTCTATTAAATTTGCAATAATTTGCTGGGAAAAGGTCACTAAGTTCTTATCACTAGGAGTAGATGAATACAGTTTACTATTTATCGCCACAGTGACAAGGTCAAACCCACAGAGCAAACTCTGTCTGTGCCCCTGAAGATATTTTTCCCCTTTCTGTGATAACATTCACTAGATTTTACAAAACAGCAAAAACAAAAGCACCATGATTTGTAGTGTTAACTTGCAATTGAGGATTCCAACAAAAATGCATCTCTTTACCCTTTTTTTCTTTAATCTAGTTTTTAGAGAGTACATGTTTGCATCAGTAAAGAGAGTGAAATTGGTGCCCATTTTACATGATAGGGAATTAATTTGCAACCAACGTGCTTATATTAACAAATTGTTATTTCGTTAGAAAATAGCTGGAGCAGTACTTTGTCTCCTTAATGGCCCTATTTAACAACTCAGTTTAGCTGTTTTTGCTTAATTTTCATGCTAATTTTAAGCTATTTCCATTCTTTTAAGTATTAACAGTATTTTAAATTTAAGTTTATTGATGTTTGCATTTAATTTTTATTTGATTTAGTTTATTTTATTCAAAATGGCTTGAGTGGCACTTGATTGTTTTTGAAATAATACAAAAGGCATTGGATGAAATCCCTACACATGAGATTGATTTGCTATTTTAAATTAATGCCAGAAAAGGCCCTTTTTACTAGGATGTACACTAACTCTATACTAAATCTGAATTTCTCAGAGTACCATCTTTCTTAATAAATTGGAGAGATTCTGTAGATTCATTGCAGATTTTAGTTAGAAATATTGGTTCACTTTTTTCTTATTTCCCCTTGCACTTTCCATCTAACAGTTAACCAATGTTAAAGAGCACTCCTGTGTGTCAGGAACTGTTCTAGTTGTCCCACCATATAGCAGTGAGCTAGAACAACAATGTCCAAGCCTTTAAGAATTCCAGTTGGAGACATGGACAATAAATAAATAAATAAATAAATAAATAAATAAATAAACAAACAAACAAATAAAGAAAGAAATAAGTATGTAAAGTAGTGTCCAAAATGGACAAGAATTGTTGAGAAAAATGAGGCAAAGTAAGAGAATGAGTGATGGCATTTAGGTAGGTGTGGAGGCCTCCCAATGCAGTAAAAAATTACAGATCAGCATAGCTGTGGAAACTTGAATGGCTGGGGATGGCTGGAATAACATTACTGGGACTATACATCTGGAGGCTTAGTTCTGACTGTTTACTAGAATCCTTTGTTTTTCTTTATGTTACATCTGCTGGGGGCGGATCCAAGATGATTTCTTCACTCTTATGTTTGGTGCTTGAGCTAAAACAGCTACAACAGTGGGTGGGCCACTCTCTTCATGTAACCTCTTCACTTAGTTTACTTGGGATTCCTTTCAGCAATTGCAGTCTCAAGGAGGTAGTCAGAATTATTCAATGGTGACTGACTCTCTAGAGGGAGCCTTCTATGAAGTCTTGATGAAAAGCTACTAGGTTTCTTATGACATAGCCTCAGAAGTATCAGAATGCCACTTCTACCACATTCTACTGTTTAAGTTATCCAGGTGAGCCAAGAGTCAAAGAAAGGGGAAGAATAGACTTCTTGTCAATGAAATAATGCCATAAGCATACATGGAGAGAAGGATTGGGGCTACCTTGGAACTAAGTCCTTACATTACTTCATAAAATTATTGAGTATTTAAAAACAATTGACTTATGTAACGTGTAGTTCACTTAGTAAATGGTAGTTATCACTATATTACTACATAAAAAGACATTTTTCAAAGAATGTGTTGTTAGGTAGTTAGGTAGCTATGAGCAACGGGAGTGAAGGCTCAGCTTCGTAATTGTGTTGGAATGACATAAAAATGATAACACTGACTGCCCAACCCAAAGGCCACCCCTAGGATCTCCCAGAAAAAAAAATTTCATTTTTCTAATAACAATAACTGTACATCCTGGAGTACAAGAAAATAAATGACCATAGCATAGCAACCAGTTTAGGCTAGCCACAAATGCTTGTCCAGTAAGGAGTACTCTGACCTTCTTCTCACCTCTTGGGTTTCATTATACCATCATTATAATGTCATACATATCCAGAAGTTCATGAATCTAATTATAACAGACTGAATTCTTGGAAGGTACACATGCAGTTGACAACAGCTTATATAACAGCCACTGTCAATCAAAATGACCTCACACATAAATTAGCTACCCTTATAACTTCCTATCATGACCCGGATGTAACACAGACCTCCCAACCTGTATGAAGCTACAGGTCTCTCTGATGTAGCTTGTTTCTCTCTTGAAACATACCTCAACAAATCTTGCTTTTCCTAAGTCCAGGTCCATGAGTACCTAGCTCACAACTGCAAAGAACTCTATAAGTGCACCATCTGTCCCCAACAGGGCCACTGGATGAAAAAGTGTCCCAAGAAAGAAAATCCTCTAAATCTGCTTGCTATAAATGTCAACAGCCGGGGCATTGGGCTGCTCTCTGCTCTTTGAGTCAGAGGACCTCAGGGTCAGAACCAGTCACAAGATTCCAAATGGTTACATGGGGCTGAAGAGGCCCCTCCAGTCAGCCCTCCTGCAAGAGATTTCCATCTCTGTACTGGAGCTGAGGATATAAATGGACATGGCAGGTAGGGCTATTACTTTCCTTTTGGATACCAAGACCACCTATTTTGTCCTTACTTCCTTCTCAGGATCCTTCTCCTCACAAACTTGCACTTTCTTAAAAGTCACTAGTAAGACAATTTCTCAGTATTTCACTCCACCTTTATGTTGCCTATGGGATGGGTATTCATTTACTCAAGACTTCCTTCTTATGCCAGAATGCCCAGGTTCTCTTTTAAGCTGGGACATCCTAATAGAACCAAAATTAAGTTAGGAGGCACCTCAACCTCCTTTCCATTACAAATATTCTTATTATCAGAGGAAACTAAGCTCCTCCTCAGTTCAAAAACTTGGGAGACCCATATCAACCCTATGGTTTGGGATCAAGGCATCTCTGGACAGGCTAAAACAGCCATTCCAGTTGTAATCAACCTAAAAGAGTCTTCTCAATTCCCTAATCAGAAACAGTTCCCATTAAAAGCTAAACAAGGGCTCCAATCCACAATATCAAAGTTTTTACAACTTAAACTTTTTGTCTCTACTAATTTTCCTTGTAACACCCCCATTTTACCTATTAAGAAGAAGGATGGAATCTGTGGCTTCGTACAGGACTTAAGAATAATTAACAAGGTGGTAATACCTTAATACCCAGTAGTCCCCAACCCCTATATTCTACTCGGAACCACAACCCCAGAAACTAATTGGTTCATTACTTAAGATTAAAAGATGCATTATTTTCTATTCCTCTCAGCCCACAATCCCAATGTCCTTTTGCCTTTGGATGGGACTTTTGCCTTGGGACTTTCTAACTCATCTAAATAATTCTAACTATATATTCATAGAAAGAATGGCATTGCTCTTGGGGTCTTTATCCAATGGTTAGGGCTCACATATCAGCCTATTGGCTAATTATTGATGCAATTATACCCCACTGCTTGAGGGTGGCCTGCTTGCCTAGGAATCTTAAGAGTTCTTTCTGTTCTTGTTTAAGAGGCACATAAGTTCACTTCAAAAGCTTCTATCCAAGTTTATATCAACCATCAAGTCTCAAGTCTACTACAAAACAAGAGCCACCTTTGACTATCTGATAATAGACTTCTAAGATACCAGGTCTTACTTTTAGAAAGCTTTAACATAACTATATTTGCTTATTGGACTTTAAACCCAGCAACTTTATTGCCCTCTTCTGATGAGGATACTCCTCTCCATTTTTGTAAAAGAAACTCTTCTCCTCTCTTACAGCCCCAGGGCTGACAATTGACCAACCCCTAGAAAACCCTGATTCTATCTGATTTACTGATTGGAGTAGCTTCATGGTTGATGGTAAGAAAGGAGCAGGATATTCAATTGTGTCCTTCCATGACCTCATAGAAACACAACCATTACCTACCAATACTTCTGCTCAGCTGTCAGAATTAGTCATTCTTACTAGAGCCCCAGAACCAACAAAAAGAAAAAGGGCGACTATTTATACAGACCTCACTCAAATAGACTATCCTAGTTCTTCATGCTAATGCAGTCAGTTGGAAAGAATAGGAGTGAATAACTTACTTCTCGAGGCAGCCCCATCAAATATGCCTTTCAAATCAACAACCTCAAAAGGTGGCAGTAGTACACTGCCAAGGACATCAAAAAGGGGACTCAGAGGTTACAAAGGAAACTGAGATGTAGATGTGGCTGCCAAAAAGGCAACCTTATAAGAATGTCCTCTCCTGGGGAGCCCTAATACCTATCCCCAGTCCTCTTCCCACTCCTAGAAACTCTAAAGAAGAGGAAACTTGGGCAATCCAAAAAGGATTACAACCTATACCTTCTGGATAGTTGCAAAAGGAAGAAATCTTCCTTTCTGAGAGTCTTTAATGGAAAATAATAAAATTCCTACATAGGTAGTGAAGCTCTTTCCTCCTTGGTATCCAGAGTGTTTAAGGGGAAGGTACTCTCTAAAACTAGTTATTTTGCTAATAACCTTCAGTTGGCCCCGCAACACTCCTTAGTTCAGCAATTCCAGGAGAAGACTGGCAAATAGATTCCACCCAGATGCCTCTTTCTCAGAACTTCAAATACCTTTTACTTTTCCTAATCATCACTGATCTGTAATTCTTTGCTGCATCAGAGTAAAGGATTGAGGTCCCCCAGCACCACTGGGGCAACAATGGTATTAGATAGCCCCTAACAGTAACAGTCTTACTTATAAAATGGCATTATTATTAGTGGGAAAAGGAGGCAAAATTAGTTTTTTTTCTCTCCCCTTTTACTTAAATCAATGAAAACAATTTTAATTTTGCTCCATGCACAAAGTGGTTATTTCCATATGTTAAAACCAGAAGTAACAGTGATCATAATAGTTTTCCTCCTCATATGAGAACTTTGAGGCCCGGGAGGACATAAATAGTTTCCAATGTCAGAGGCAAATTGTAATAATAATTGATATTTCAGTACTACTTTTGAGTTATAATGATTACATTGAAGATAGTAAATGTAGCAAATACTTGGCCACTCCTTCCCTACCCCAGTCCCATGGCAGTGCTCATTAATTATAATACTCTTTACTGCTGAGACAAGCGACAGCCAGAGAATATTTCTCAACAATGTTTCAGGCATCTACTACAAACTGACATACAAGTTAATGCCTTCACTTTTTACTAGTGTCCCATAGTAACATATGTTTAGAAGGTTCATGATATAGCACAAAGAAACATACACGTATACACATACATTGAACAAGGAATTAGAAGACTAAGAGTGAAGTTGTACTGCTTACTCTCTATGTCATCTTGGACAATGTATCTCACAACTTTGTGTCTCAATTAGACTATCCACATATGAACTTAGTTTCCTTTCACTTCTCAAATTTTATGAAATTTGAAATATCCAAGTGAAATATTTTAAACAGCTTCAAAATAGGTCCTCCTGATCCAAGGACGCTGGGATCCTCTTGCTGAAAATCCTGGTTTATGGAATACCTTCAGCCATGCAGGTACTATTAGGGTAAATACACTTGAAAAAAACGACGTTCTGTTTTTATCTCTGATTTGTTTTTGATATAGAGTGTCATAATTCAAGAATAGAACAACGATTTGTTAATTAGATCAAAAGGTACTTATTTTGTGTGGATCAGCCACTTTGATACACAGAGCAAAGAAATGGACATTCCTAAGTTACTTAAAGGAAAGGCTCTTTAGTAGTTGCATTAAAATATTCAGTAACTGTGCAGTCTAAGAATTATGTGGGGCTTAGTACTCTTTGAAATCCTATCTGTCCTTCTAAGTGATCAGTATATTCTGTGTGACAGAGTCGAGTGAACAGGGTAGAGAACAGGACAGAGGCAAAATACAGGGGAGCAACAGCATTAGCAACCACCATTGCCAGGCAGAAAGTTGAGTAAGGGAGCCTAGTTGCTTCCCTCCACCCTTCATAGTGTGCCTCCTATCTTCCCAGAGTTAGAAGCAGACCCCAGCACTGCATCTGGCTGTTAGAGCAGTACCAGGCTTCAGGGGCTCTTCATTCAGGAGCCCTCAACATTATTCCATAGAGATGAATCCCTGGGACTGAGGCATCCTGGCAACAGAAGAGACACACATTTCCCCATGGAATAAAGGATATTTTTTACTTTACTTTTTTTTTTTTTTTTTTTTGCCACAAAGCAGAGATCTAGGAAGCCTGGACTGTGCTGGAAACTTGGGTGCTACTCTTTTTATCAACCCTCTAAAGATCTCTCTCCCTCTCTCTCTCTCTTTATATATATATATATATATATATATATATATATATATATACACACACACACACACACACACACACATATATACATATATATATACGTATATATATATACACACACACACATATATATACGTATATATGTGTGTGTGTATATATATGTGTGTGTGTGTGTATATATATATATATATATATATATATATATATATATATATAAGCAGAGTACATTCCTATTAATTCCTAGGCAGAGAAATAATCCATCAAATACCATGAACAACCAAGGTGACAGGAAGCTTAGAAATAAAATGAAAATTCCCCAGAAAATAAACTTAAAGATATAGAAATATGAGATTTAAAGGACAGAAAATTCAAGATTGCACTTCTGAAAAAATTCAATGAGATGCAAAATATCTGATCGACAGTTCAGCAAACTCAGAAACAAAATTAATCAAAATTAATGAACAGCAAGAATACTTTACCAAGAAAATTGAAACTCTACAAAGTGTCAAATAGAACTTCTGGAACTGAAGAACTCAATAAAAGAGATGAAGAATGAAATAGCAAGCTTAGGCAATAGAGAAGACCAGATGGAGAAAAGAATTAGTGATATAGAACACAAAATGTGGAAATGACACAGAATGATGAAGAGAGAGATTTGATAGTGATATAAATAAAATAACTCTACAAAAACTATCTGACATCATTAGAGAAAGCAATATAAGAATAATGGGTATACTGGAAAGAGAATAGAGGGAGAACGGAACAGAGACCTATTCGAACAATTAGTCAATGAGAATTTCCCAAACCTATGGAAAGAGCTAGATCTTTGAATCCAAGAAGCAAACAGAGCACTCAATTATCTTAATTCAAAAAGGGCCAAATTATATTAAAACTGTCAAAAATTAACGACTAAGAAAGAATTCTCAAGGTAGCCAGGGAAAAGAAAATGGTAACTTATAAAGAAAAATCCATCTGACTATCATTGGATTTTCAGCAGACTTTACAACCTAGGCGGGAGCAGAATCAAATATTCAAACTATTGAAAGAGAGAAATTACCATCTAAGAATACTATATCCAGCAAAGTTCTCCTTTAGATATGAAGGAGAAATAAGGACCTTTACAGACATACAGAAACTGAGTAACTTATCCACCACAAGGTCTGAATTACAGGAAATACTAAAGAGGATCATTTTCCCTTAAATGAAAGGACAAAAAAATACATAATTATGAGTAAGATGACTAATAGAAACAAGAAAATGTAATCTTTATTAAGAGCAGGGTATTATAAACTTAAATATTACACAATGATTAAAGGTCAAAAATAATTTTAAAAGGAAAAATATAACAGTGACTCAACCTAGAAATGAACTCACAGCTTAAATAGGGATAATTTAAGACAACAGAAATAGAAAGGGAAGGGAGTAAAGATCTGAATCTGTGCTGGGGAATGGAGATAGGACTAAATTTAGTGGTACCAAACACACACAAAATCCAGAACTGAGACACATAACATAAAACAAGAAGGAACAGAGGGAAAAAAGCATAGACTACCACCAAATTAAAATAACAGAGAAACATAAGGACAAAGAAATGAGACACTGATCTACAAGAAAACAAAATATAAAATGGCTACATGAAAACTTCATATTTCAGTAATCACTCTAAATATAAATAGACTGAACTCACCAATAAAAAGGCAGAGTAGGAGATTGAATCAAAAAACAAAATCCAATCATATTCTGCCTTCAAGAGACACATTACAGCTGCAAGGACAAATATACTCAAAGTGTAGGATGGAAAATGATGCTCCAAGCAAAAGGTATTTAGATAAAAGAGGGGGAGTGGGGGTATCTGTACTAATATCTGACAAAACAGACTTGAAGATAAAAAAGGTGATGAGAGATAAAGATGGACACTTTATAAAGATAAAGGGGACAATATATCAAGAAGATATAACATTAATCAATATATAAAGCAAAATATATAAAGCAACTACTAACGGAACTACTAAAGGAAGAAACTGACAAAAACACAATTATAGTAGGGGACTCAAAATATCCCACTGTCAGCTGTGGATAGATCATCCAAACAGAAAATCAATAAGAAAATATCAACCTTAGAGACAAATTTGACCAACTGGACATAATTGACATTTACAGATTCTTTTATTTCAAAAACACCAACGAGGCTGATATTCTTGAAAGAGTCCTTTATAATGGTTGTCTCCAACCTTTTTGGCACCAAGGACTGGTGTTCCCATGAGAATCTAATGTCTGATGATCTGAGGTGGAGCTGAGGCAATGATACTAGTGCTGGGAAGCGGATGCAAATACAGCTGAAGCTTCACTCACTTGCCCACTGCTCATCTCCTGCTGTGTGGCCCAGTTCCTAACAAGCCATGGAATAGTACCGCTCTGTGGCCTGGGGAATGAGGACCCCTGCTTTATAAGAAGGCAACAGAAGATCACAACAAGTAGTAGGAGATATGACCATGGAAGCAAGAAGCTAGACTGATGCAAGGGAGGAGCAATGAGTCAAAGAATGCATTGGGCCTCTAAAAGCTGAAAAGCCAGGGAAACAGATTTGTTCCTCAGAGCTTTTCAGAAGGATTCAGCTCTGTCAGCACCTTGACTTTGGCTCTGTATGACTCTCAAGATTTCTGACCTTAAAACTGTAAAAGAATGAATTTTTGTTGTTTTAAGCCACTGCTTGTGCTAATTTATTACAGCAGGAGGAGGAAACTAATATAACTTCTTGCTATTTAAAATTTTGTTCCTATTAAATTTAAAATTACACCTAAGGCTCACATTATATTTCTATTGGACATTTCTAGTCTGAATATTTATTTTTGCTGTGTTCTAATAACATTTTTATTTTCATAAGATTAATTAAATTTTTAAATCAAAATCTTTTATTTATTGTTTCCATAGGAAAGTTTTCTTAATAGGTTTTAGTCAATTGGTGATATTCAAATGCTCAGAAGTTTTCTAGGTGATATTAGGGATAAAGAAGTATTGGACATACTCAAGTTTCTGATATGACAGAAGGTGGCCATGTAGGAATTCATAAAAGACAAATACAGGAAGACTGGAAGACTAGTATGATCATAGGGGGCTTCATGAAAGATTATGGACTTGAGATGAGTCTCTAGTGATGGATAAATCTTCAATAGTGGATGGTGATTTTGAGTAAACAGAATATGGAGAGTGAAGAGAACATCAAATACTAGTATAAAGGAGACAAAGTTAAAACACCACAGATAAAATTGCAAAACATAGTTAATTTCCTTGTTTACTACAATTGATCTAAATTTACTATCAAATTTGTACCCTTCTGCATAAGAGGGCTGATATAGGGTAGGGGGCATGAAAAAGAAATACAAACTATTTAAATATTTTTCCAATTCTGTTGACATTTTTAGGCAAAAATTGGGGAGAAAAAAAGAAACAAATGAGGAAATTTTGATTATAGGAGAGGAGGTATATGAAGAAGTTTAAATGGAAAATAAATTTGGACAAATAGATACTTACTAATGATGAAGAGTTCTGAAACGCAAATCAAGACAGTAGGTTGATGAAATTGAAAATCGAGAGCTATTGAAAGCATTGAGGAAGTCAATGAGATGATAAAAAAGTGTTTAGGAATATTTTTTTAGAAATATTTTACATACTGGCTTAAAGTAGGTGGGAACTAAAGTGATAAGCAATGGGCAATAGTATGTTAGCTACACCTTAGGTAGGAACTAAAGAGGGCCTGGTTGAGGAGAAAGGTAGGAATGTTATATAAACTTGTCCTAGAGAACCCCAAACTACTAATATTTTTTCTAACTTAGAGATTCTGTTTATTATTATTATCATTATTATTATTAATTATTATTTAAGGAAGACTTTATTGTAACATTTTAAAAATTATTTGAATGACCCAGTCCATTTTATTTCTATTATTAATATTACAATTGTAGCCATAGTTTAAATAGTTCCCTATATTTCGAGGAGTAGGTAATAGTATAATATAAAAGGAATCACAATAGTTTGGATTCAAACTATGCCACTTATCTGCAAGTTATATCACATCTATCAGCCTCAGCTTCCTTACCTAAAAATTGAGTCATAAATGCTTTCACAAAATTTATCACAAAGATTAAAGAAGAAATAATATACTTAAATACTCAGCATAGTATAGTAAGCTTCAGGAGACTGTTAGTATTCTATTGATTTTAATTCCATGAATCCAATTATATAGGCTCTACAAAAATAGAGAAAGGATTTTTCCTGTTTCAAATTAGACTAATATCCACTATCCCAGGGGAGACCATAAATAAAATGCAAAGGGAATCAGAAGGAAATAGTTCTTGGCCTTTGATTTTTAAAGAATCAGTGGTAATTTTGACTACCAGATTTTTTTCTGACTTGAGTTACTCAGGACCCAATCCCTGTTTAAATACAACTTCACTGCAAATGTGTTGTGCAAGTTCAATTTCAAGTCTTTTTTAGAGTACCCACTCAAGAAAAGAGGTTAAATCCTATTATAGTCAATATCAATATAGTCTCTGGATATGCCTAAGTTTGACAATCAACACACTATATGTTAACATTCTCTAATGTTTGTGATGAAGCTGTGACTTCGGTTTACATTGTTGCAGCACCTAATTAGATAGAAGCCATCTTGCAGATGAGCATGGTAATGTTATCCTCTGTTTTGTGCTGACACATTTGCAGCATCCTGCTAGTTCTTTTGTTACAGAGCCTGTGATCATTAGGTGACTTATATTGAATTGAACTGGGAAGATTTTCTTACTAAAGGTGAATAGATAATTCACATTTGCCAGCAAATTCTGTATGATTGGGAATAAAATAGGCCTTGTCAGGGCAGATACACTGCTATATTATCTGATGTAGTCATTTTATTTCTCTTCATATTTTTATTGTGTTCTATACTCAGATAATATATGTATCTCTTGATTTGCTTTGTTAGAGACTGTAAATGAAACTTCCTCAAACCATCTTGAAAATCGTACTGAAACAAGAGTTGGAAACATTTTTTTTCTCCTTATCATCATCGTTGCTTTCAGTTGAATAAATGTACATTTCTTGCTGACTGCAAAAAAAGCCATTAAAAAGCTGTTCCCAGCTAAAAGGTTTCAACACATAGGGAATTATATCACTTGCTTTATTTTCCCCCCTTAGCAGAGACAGACGTGGTTATAATAGCCAAATCAAAGAACATTTGTTTGAATGATCTGTAATCAGCACTGCTGTTGTCCATAGAAGCTGTGAAGAGTTTATACCCTTAAAATCTTGTACTCGGAAAACTACATGTGATGATCTCAATTTAAATACAACTATTATAATGTTAATATTAAGATTACATAATGAATAAATGTTAAATTAATAAATCTGTCAACTATGAATACAATATGATGATAAAAGTGCAATCTGACTAACAAACATCAAATAAAAATAGAAGAGAAAAAAACAAACAAAAAAACATTAAGTTCAGTGGTGAACTGGAACAACCTACAGTAGTAAAGATGAAAGAGTACCTTTGAATTGCACAATTTCCTGATAGAAAAGTCAGGTTAATATCTTTTTATCATCTCATTTGTAACACATTTCTTGAATTTTAATATTGAAATAATGAAAACATTTTACAACCAGTGTATTTCTTTCTTTCTTTTTTTTTTTTAAATTAAGTTTATTAGGATAACATTGGTTAATACAATTATATAATTTTCAGGTGTACATTTTATTTAACATCTGTGTATTCTATTGTGTGTTTATCACCCAAAGTCCAGTTTCTTTCAGCTACCATATATTTCATCCTTTTTACCCACTTCACTCTCATCCTACCCCATATATTTGACCCCTTTACTCCATCTACCTACCTCATCCTCCCCCACCCAACTAATAACCACTACTCTATAGTCTTCTGGTCTATAGTCCATGTCCACAAGTCTCTGTTTGTCCTGTTCACTTGTTGCTTACAGGCTTATATCCCACATATAAGTGATATTATGTGATTTTCAACTTTTTCTGTCTGACTTATTTCACTTAGCATGATTATCTCGAGATCCATCCATGTTGTTGCAAATGGCAATATTTCAACTCTTTTTATGGCTGAGTAATAATAGTCCATTGTATTATGTACCACAGCTCTTTAGCCAATCATCTATTGCAGGACACTTCGGTTGCTTCCATGTCCCAGCCATTGAAAATAATGGTGCTGTGAACATCAGTGTGCAAATATCTTTTCGGATATGGGTTTTCAAGTTTTGGGGGTAAATATCCAGTAGAGGGAATGCTGGATCATATGGAAGACTCATTCTTAGTTTTTTGAGGACCCTCCATACTGTTTTCCATAGTAGCTGTACCAATTTGCAGTCAACCAGAGTTCCTTTTTTTTCACATCCTCTCCAGCATTCGTTATTACTTGTCCTGTTGATTATAGCCATTCTAATAGGAGTGAGATGGTATCTAATTGTGGTTTTGATTTGCATTTCTCTAATAGCTAGAAATGTTGAGCATCTTTTCATGTTTGTTTGCCATTTGTGTGTCCTTTGAGGAGAAGTATCTGTTCAGACACTCTGCCCATTTTTTGATTGGATAGTTTCTGTTTTTGTCGTTAATGAGTTGTATGAGTTCTTTGTATATTTTGGATATTAGACCATATTGGACACGTTGCTTGTAAATATATTTTCCCATTCTGATGATTGTCTCTTTACTTTGTTGACAGTTTCTTTTGCTGAGTGGAAGCTTTCTAGTTTGATGTAGTCCCATTCATTTATTTTAGCTTTTACTTCCCTCGCTTTTGAGGTCAAATTCATAAAATCCTCTTTAAGTCTAAGGTCCTTAAGTTTCATTCCTATGTTTTCTTCTATGCATTTTATTGTTTCAGGTCTTATATTTAGGTTCTTAATCCATTTTGAGTTACTTTTGGTGTGTGGTGATAGACAACAGTCTAGTTTCATTCTTTTGCAGGTGGTGTTTCAGCTTTCCCAGCACCATTTACGGAACAGGCTTTCCGTTCTCCACTGTATGTTTTTGGCTTTTCTGTCAAAAATTATTTGCCTATATAAATATGAGTTTACTTCTGGACTCTTGATTCTGTTTCAGTGATTCATGTGTCTGTTTTGCGCCAGTACCCTGCCGTTTTGATTATTGTTGCTTTGTAATGTAATTTGAAGTCTGGCAGAGTGATACCTTCAGCCCTGTTTTTTATTCTCAGGATGGCTTTGGAAATTCGGGGTCTTTTGTGCTTCCATACAAATCTGATGACTTTTTTTGTTCTATTTTGTTAATAAATACTGGTGGAATTTTGGTGGGGATCGCTTTAAATGTGTATAATGCTTTGGATAATATGATCATTTTAACTATGTCAATTCTTCTAATAAAAGAAGATGGAAAATCTTTCCGTTTCTTTGTACCTGCTTCGATTTCTTTTCCTAGATTCTTCCAGTTTTCATTATATAGGTCCTTCACACGTTTCGGTAAATTTATTCCTAGGTATTGTCATAGTGTTGCAATTGTGAAAGGAATTTTTTTTTTCACTTCTTTTCCTGACACTTAGTTGTTATAGTATAGGAACGCTATGAATTTTCGAACATTGATTTTTAACCAGAATATTGATTTTGTAACCAGAAATTTAAACCAGTATTTTCATATTGTTTTCAGTAGTGCTCTTGCGGAGTCTTTAGGGTTTTCCATATACAGAATCATGTCATTGGCAAATAGTGACTGACTTCGTTTCCTATTTGGATGCCTTTTATATCTTTCTCTTGTCTGTACTCGCTAGGACCACCAATGTTATGCTGACGAATAGTGGTGATAGTGGACAGCCTTGTCTTTTTCCTGATCTTAGAGAGAAGGTTTTTAGTTTTTCACCATTAAGTATAGTATTGGCTGAGAGCTTATCATAATATGGCCTTTGTTACGTTAAGGTACTTTCCTTCTGTGCCAATTTTGTAAAGTGTTTCAATCATAAATAGATGCTGTATCTTGTTGAAAACTTTTTTCTGCATCTATCGATATGATCATATGATTCTCATTTTTTAATTTGTTCCTATGGTGTATCATATTAATCGACTTGCGTATGTTAAACCATCTCTGTGCCTCTGGGACGAAGCCCACTTGATCCTGGTGTATAGTATTTTTAATATGTTGCTGTATTTGGTTTTCTAGTATCTTATTTAGGATTTTTGCATCTGTGTTCATGAGCGATATCAGTCTGCAGTTTTCTTTTTTTGTGTTATGTTTACCACGTTTTGCTATCAGGATAATATTGGACTCATAAAATGAGTTGGGAAGTAGTGCCTCCTCTTCGATTTTTTGGAAGAGTTTGAGGAGAATAGGTATTAAATCTTCTTTGAATGTTTGGTAGAATTCACTGGTGAAGCCATCTGGTCCTGGACTTTTACTTTTAGGTAGGTTTTTGATGATCATTTCAACTTCCATACTGCTGATTGGTCTATTTAGATTTTCTAATTCTTCTTGATTCAGTCTAGGAAAGTTTATTTTTTCCAAGTACTGGTCCATTTCTTCTAGGTTATTATATTTTGTGTTATATACTTTTTCATAGTTCCTCTGTATTTCTGCGACATCAGTCATAATTTCTCCTCTTTCATCCCTATTGTGTGTGTTTGTGTCCTTTCTCCTTTTTCTAGAGTAAGTCTAGTCAGGAGTTTGTCAGTTTTATTAACCTTCTCAAAGAACCAGCTCTTTGTTGCATTTGTTTTTTCTATCTTTTTTGTTTTGTTTTGTTTTCAATTTCATTTATTTCTGCTCTAATTTTGATTATTTATGTCCTTCTGCTGACTCTGGGCTTCACTTGTTCTTCCTTTTCTAGATTTTTTAAGATGAAACGTTAGGTTGTTTATTTGGGCTTATTCTTGTTTTTGGAAATAGGCCTATAATGATACAAACTTTCCTCTCGCGATCTCTTTTGTCATGTCCCAAATGTTTTGATATGTTGTGCCATCATTATCATTTGTTTCTATGTATCTCTTGATCTCTTTTTTCATTGCTTCTCTGACCCAGTCATTCTTCGGTAGCATGTTGTTTAATCTCTATGTATTTGTGGTTCCTTCTGCAGTTGATCTCTACTTTCGAAGCACTATGATCAGAGAATATGGTTGGTATGATTTCAAGCCTCTTATATTTGTTGAGGCTATCTCTGTGTCCCGGTATGTGCTCAATCCTTGAGAATGTTCCATGTGCACTAGAGAAGAATGTGTAAGCAACTCTTTGGAGATGGAAGGCTCTATAAATGTCCATTATGTCCAGTTGGTCTAATGTGTCGTTTAAGGATGTTATTTCCTTATTGATTTTCTGTTTGGATGATCTGTCCATATCTGACAGTAGGGTATTTAGGTCCCCTACTACGATAGTGTTTTGGTCTGTTTCTCCCTTTAGTTCTGTTAGTAATTGCTTTTTATATTTCGGGACTCCCTGATTAGGTCATATATTAACAATTGTTATGTCTTCTTGGTGCATGATTCTCTTTATCATTATGAAGTGCCCCTCAGTATCTTTCTTTACCTTTTTTTTTTTTTATTTTTTAGTCTATTTCATTTGATATTCTTACTGGTAATCCAGCTTTTCTCTGAATGCCATTTGTTTTTAATATCATTTTCAACTCTTTCACTTTGAGTCTGTATTTGTCTTTGGAGCTGAGATGTGTCTCCCGGAGGCAGCATATGGTTGGATTTTCTTTTTTGATCCATTCTGCAACTTTGTGCCTTTTTATTGGTGAGTCCAGTCCATTAACATTTAGGTGATTATTGAAATATGAGGTCTTCTTATAGCCATTTTATCTATTGCTTTCTGTTAGCTCAGTGTTTACATTGCTTTCTTGTTCTTGTGTTTCTGTTTTCTTTATTTTGGTGGGCTTTTATGGGTTTTCCCTCTGGCCTTTCTTGTTTTAGCTTATATACTTTGATTCTGAATCTTTGGTGTGTGGCTACCATTACAAATATGAATAGAATATTATATATATATATATACACATACACATATTACAGTTGTACATTTTCTTCTGCAAGTGTCTTATCCTCACTCCACTTTTCAAATTTGGATTTTGTAATTCTCCCCTGTTCAGTCATCGTTTTCTCATTTTGTTCCTATATATGCTTAACATTCATTACTATCTTGCTATAGCAATTCTCTTCTTGTTGTTTAAACTTATAATGTCTTGTTCTTAGTAAGAGTTATACTCCTCTGCTTCTATTTGCCCAGTAGTCACTTTACTCTTAATTATGTTTTTATTTTTTTATTTTTTGTCATTTTGTTTTAGGTAAGCTGACCCATTTTAGCATTTTTGTAGGGCAGGCCTCATATACCTGAAAAAGTCTTAATTTCTCCTTCATATCTAAGGGAGAGCTTAGCTGGATACATTATTCTAAGCTGGTAGTTCCTTTCACTTAATAGTTTAAATATTTGATTCCATTCCTTTCAAGCTTGTAAGGTTTGCTCTGAGAAGTCCGAGGATAATCTAATGGGCTTTCCTTTATAAGTCATCTTTTTTTTCTCCTTGGCTGCCTTGAGAATTCTGTCTTTGTCCTTTATTTTTGATAATTTTAATATGATGTGTCTTGGTGAAGGCCTTTTGGGTTGAGATAATTGGGTGTTCTGTTGACCTCTTGAAATCTAAGCTCTACAGCTTATTCCTTAGATTTACGAACTTCTCATCAATTATTTGCTTGAAAATGCTTTCTAATCCCTATTCTTTTTCCTCACTTTCGATAATGCCCATTATTTTTTTCTGTTTCCTCTCCTGATAGTATCAGCTAGTTCTTGAATTTCTCTTTCATTATTTTTCATTCTTCGGTTTCTCTCTTCTTCCTTCTGATTTATTTCTAGATTTCTGTCTTCAATATCAGTAATCCTTTCCTCCATTTGGTCGACTCTATTTCCCAAGCTTGCTATTTCATTTTTCAACTCTTGCAGTGTGTTCTTCATTTCCAAAAGTTCTATTTGGTTCTTTTTGAGGATTTCAATCTTCTTGCTCTGCTCTTCTAGTTTTTTTTTCAATTCCTGAAATTGTTGATATGAATTTTTATTTTTGATCTCATTGAGTTTTTTCAGAAGTACCATCCTGAATTCTCGGTCATTTAAGTCACATATTTCTATGTCTGTAAGCTTATTTTCTGGAGATTTTTCTCTTTCTTTCTGAGATGCCTTGTCTCTTTGGTTGTTCATGGTGTTTAATGGACTATTTCTCCAACTGAGCATTAATGGAAGTGTATTGTGCTGTTTTCCAGAAAGGATGTTTATTATATAAAGTTCTGGTGCAAAAAAGGTGCTTTTCTTTTGGTTCCTAGTAAGTGGCAACTAAGCCTCTTGGATCCTGCTTTATTTAATGCCTTAAAGTACATGTGGTAGCTCTTATGTGCAGATCCTGCACTCAGATGTGCTGTTGTGCAGTTTTAGTGTTTTTTGTTGAGTTTTAGATGTCCCGCTTATTGTTGTTTCAAGGGGATATATCTGGGGACATCTCTCACTCTGCCATGTTTTCTGTTGTAATGTGGCTCATAACACTGGTCACCTGTGGCTCATAACACTGAAATTGAAATGTAGCTCACAAATCGGGTCACTTTTGCTGCGATTGGTAAGGCCACTCACAAGGATGGCTACTCCTCTGCGAACACTTGGTTCTGAATCACCCTATGCTGAGCTTGGCAGCAAGCCAATAATACCTGCACAGGGCAGTCTGCAGGTAGGATGGGATGGGGTCTCAGAGAGACAGTGACTATCAGATCAAAGCAGCCTTAGTCTTGCTGGAAATTTGGTAACTATTCTAAGTTCCTATAGATGACCTAGATCACAGCAAGACCAACTGCTGTCTGGGACTGGTCCACATGTCCCTGATATCTGCCCAAGTTCGTGTTGGCAGCAGTGATCTGCTTGACCTTATCTCTGAAATGGGGCTCACAGCGCTGGCCACTGTTGCTGGGATTAGAAACGCTGTTCACAACAATGGCCCCTCTGTGAATACTTCACTCTGAATCACTCAACTCAGGGCTTGGCATCCAACCATAAACAAATGCCCTCGGCCGTCTGCAGGTGAGGCTGGGTGGGCCAATCCCCTCAGACAAGCATCTCCTAATGGCTCTGTGGGATGGATCTGCACAACCAAGCCGACATGGTCTGTAGGAGGGCCAGACTAAGGCACAATGGTTGCTGCCTTTCCAGTCCTCTTTCTGACTCCCGATATGGAGACTTTTTCAGAATGAATCCTGCGCAAGCCTCAGACCCACTGCTGATGTCCTAGGTGAATGTCCACAGGTCAGAAAACCTTTGTATGGATCCTTTAAAGGGACATCTAGGGGCTGAGTTGCTTTCCATCTCACCCAGATGGCTAGAATCCCCTCTAGTTTCTATAGTCAGAGTTATTGGAATCTCCTTTTCCCTGGGCTGTGGAGCCCCCAAATGTGACCAGGACCCTCTTCTCCTTCAGAAGAGCCTCTGCAGCCTTGCTATCCCTCCTGGTGATCCTCTACCACTCACAGCTGCAGGTCCAGCTCAACTAGGGACTTTGCCCCTCCTCCCAGCTTCAATGTGGCTCCTTTATACTATCAGATGTAGGTGTTATAATCAGCTGGACTTCAGGTGATTCTCAATGTTGATTATTTTATAATTTGATTGTAATTTCAATGCATTCCTGGGAGGAGATGAACCCTGCTTTTACCGAGTCTGCCATCTTCCCCCTTTCCCAATTGGTCGTGTATTTCTAATTGTGATGAATTTAGTCAGATTAAAAGAACATCTAACTTGGGTTGTCAGGCAACTTATCTATTATTACATTGTTCTTGGTATTGGCCCAGTGTAAGTTATTGAGGAAGAACAATAATATTTACATGGTACTTTAGAATTTACAAAATGTTTTCATCTAAATTCTTATTTTATCTTCACAATAATTCTGTGAGGTAATGGGTGAGGTGATCAGAGCCATTGCTTTCCAGGGAATAACGTATAATTGATTTATCATCATATGCCCTCTTTCTCTGCCAAATTGATTCCAAACTGTGTCATCCTTTTTTGTAAAAGATAAAGACATTTCTGGAAAAGAACATTCATTCTGTTGGGACAGTTTCCCCCTTAGGTTACTTCCCAGTGTGCAGTAACATTGATATATACATTTCTCTTAAAATACAATATAAGAAATTAAAACTTTAAGCTAGGCCTCTAGGAAGAATTGAATATACAAGAACAAGAAATACTCCAATTTTATAGGCTTGGGAAGAAGTAGGATGTGTTTCTGTGCAAGGATGTGTTTCTGTGCAAACAATTTCTAGTTCTCAGATATTATGGTTCCATTGAATTTAGAAATGGTAGGAGGAGAAGAACACAATATCCTCAATCTTCCACAAAACGTGTTTATCCTGTTATTTAAATGTGTTTTTAAAATTAAATTTTGCAGTAAGAAAATCAGTAGTTTAGAGTAAAAGCTATGTTGGTCTAGTTGACTGCCTTTTTTCCCCATAAAGTCAGAATGCTGACCATAATACTTCCCACTCCAGAAAAATAAAATAGAAAAATATTAACTGATTAGGTTGCATTAAGATTAATGTGGGTGGAAATGAATAATTTAGAATTCAATTTGGTTTAGGTAAGCAAAGTTGTTTAGTTTAAATCTCAGGAGTCAGCAAAATTTGGTTTTCTTTACCTGCAGTTCCATTTAGAACCAGAAAATGTAGAACTAAAGGGTTGTATAATCACACATATACATGTATTTAAATCAATTACAAAAGAAAGTAATGTTTTCTGAATGTTAAAAGTTTCAGCTTATTCTAGCTTTATTTAAAACTGCTTCCATAACACTATGGAGAAAAAAAGCAATGATTCAGGAAAAACAGTTTAAAAGTAATCACATTTATCAAAATGTAAATAATGTTATTTTTTCCTATTCTAAAAGTAATACATTATTTTCACAAATATTTCAAGGAATATTAAGTTAGTATAAAAATATATGAATAAAGTATAGAGAGGAAAGTAAATCACCAATAATTCCAAAAATACAAGAATAACTTCTAGTAACATTTTATTATAATTCTTCCAAAATTTCTATGACTTCTACATTTTGCGATTGTCCTGTTGACCCTCCAGCTTTAATAATCACAGGGAAATAAGACATAGGAACTGAAGAAACAGAGGGGAGGCCAGGAGAAGTAGCAGCATTTACAGCCAAGACAAGTTTTATGAGATAAATCAACTAAGAGTTTAAAAGCAGTTGGCAGTATGGTACCATCTGCTCTTATTCCAGCTGTACCTAAGAAACAGAAAGCTTTATGTCGTGAATATAAAATGTCTGAGTACATATAAACTTTAAGTTAAAGAAAAGGACAGAATCTCATAGCATTTAAAGAGATATATTAAGGAGATATAGTATTTATTATTGTGCATTTTTAAATTTACAAACCACACACCTAGTAAATTGTTAACTAATTTCACTTTCTAACAAAATACCTAACTTTAGCACATTTTCTACAGACCCACAATAGTCTCCAACCTTATGATAAACTCCTAAGCAACTGTTTAAATAGTTGGTTTTATTCCCAGATATTTCATTTACCCTATGGTAGTCACGTGGTCCATTCTTAAATGTATGGGGTTCTACCATGATCTGGGCATCATGCCTAGCATTCTCTGATTTGCTAACCCTGAATCCTCAGAGTGCCCCAGGGAGGAATCTGCCTGTTTGTTAGTGCTCCAGTTGCTTTCATCCACTCCTTTGGTCATATTAGTAAGTGAATTAACTCTCGCCACTGAATGGGCATACATGAATTATGTGAGTTGAAAAAGTCAACTAGCTATCCCCCTCACCTTCTACAAAGTGTAGAATTTTGTGTACGCTAAAGGAGAATAATAGCATAGTGTTTCTCACATAGCTTTTCTCATCTTTGAATCACAATTGGGCAGAATATTAACTGATAGAGAGTATGAGGTCAAATATTGATCCTTCAGGATTACAGGTTACAACAAAGAATGAGTGGACTATTGAAAGAAAAAGAGCCCAAAGGGCTTCAAGGAACAGTAGCACAGGGTGGCTGGTTTTATAAGCAGAGGCAATTTACAATGTAGGAAGTCAGAACTCTATCAGTCAACATTCAGGAACTGTCATAAAGCCTTTTGGACTTGATTTAAAACCTGGAGTTGTGGAAAGAAATATCCTGAATTATTCACTAGCAATCCCATGACTCAAATGTGTAACAAATTTAATAATAGTATAAATGCAAATAGTACTAATAAAAAGGAAAAATCACCATTCTATTATCAAAAAGGTATCTTTTGCCATGGACATGTTTAAAACTTAGTGATATATTTAAGAGAGACATGAACCAATTGGAAAATCCTCTCAAACTTGAATTCTTCATGTTGCAATATAGTCGATCTCTTTTACACATTAAAAATACCATTTTCCTCATTTGTAAAAGATAAATTAGTCACAATAAATTTTCTGTTCTAAATAAAATGTACCCTCCTTTCCTTTTAAAATTATTCCTTCCCTATTCCAATACTGCCAAAGTTCTTAAAGGCATAGTTTCATTAAATACACTTTTTCATTTGTATCTTTAACATCCTCATCACAGTTTTCATTTAATCTTCCCATAAACATGTCAATTTCCCTTTTTTCCTAACAAGCCTTTTCCAATATGTTTTTTTTTTCACCATATCTCAAATAGAATGCCTGATGGTCAGTCATTGCTTGTTGTTCCTTGTGGCTAATGAACTCCTTTTGGCTTTAAGACCTGGCATCACACTGGATTTGCTCTGCTGAAGGTCACTGATGCCCAATAAGCACGACAGGAAATACGGAACTGTGTCAGTTTAACCTAAAACAAAATGACAAAAAATAAAAAAATAAAAACATAATTAAGAGTAAAGTGACTACTGGGCAAATAGAAGCAGAGGAGTATAACTCTTACTAAGAACAAGACATTATAAGTTTAAACAACAAGAAGAGAATTGCTATAGCAAGATAGTAATGAATGTTAAGCATATATAGGAACAAAATGAGAAAACGATGACTGAACAGGGGAGAATTACAAAATCCAAATTTGAAAAGTGGAGTGAGGATAAGACACTTGCAGAAGAAAATGTACAACTGTAATATGTGTATGTGTATATATATATATATAATATTCTATTCATATTTGTAATGGTAGCCACACACCAAAGATTCAGAATCAAAGTATATAAGCTAAAACAAGAAAGGCCAGAGGGAAAACCCATAAAAGCCCACCAAAATAAAGAAAACAGAAACACAAGAACAAGAAAGCAATGTAAACACTGAGCTAACAGAAAGCAATAGATAAAATGGCTATAAGAAGACCTCATATTTCAATAATCACCTAAATGTTAATGGACTGGACTCACCAATAAAAAGGCACAAAGTTGCAGAATGGATCAAAAAAGAAAATCCAACCATATGCTGCCTCCGGGAGACACATCTCAGCTCCAAAGACAAATACAGACTCAAAGTGAAAGGGTTGAAAATGATATTAAAAACAAATGGCATTCAGAGAAAAGCTGGATTACCAGTAAGAATATCAAATGAAATAGACTAAAAAAAAAAAAAAAAAAGGTAAAGAAAGATACTGAGGGGCACTTCATAATGATAAAGAGAATCATGCACCAAGAAGACATAACAATTGTTAATATATGACCTAATCAGGGAGTCCCGAAATATAAAAAGCAATTACTAACAGAACTAAAGGGAGAAACAGACCAAAACACTATCGTAGTAGGGGACCTAAATACCCTACTGTCAGATATGGACAGATCATCCAAACAGAAAATCAGTATGAAAATAACATCCTTAAACGACACATTAGACCAACTGGACATAATGGACATTTATAGAGCCTTCCATCTCCAAAGAGTTGCTTACACATTCTTCTCTAGTGCACATGGAACATTCTCAAGGATTGAGCACATACCGGGACACAGAGATAGCCTCAACAAATATAAGAGGCTTGAAATCATACCAACCATATTCTCTGATCATAGTGCTTCGAAAGTAGAGATCAACTGCAGAAGGAACCACAAATACATAGAGATTAAACAACATGCTACCGAAGAATGACTGGGTCAGAGAAGCAATGAAAAAAGAGATCAAGAGATACATAGAAACAAATGATAATGATGGCACAACATATCAAAACATTTGGGACATGACAAAAGAGATCGCGAGAGGAAAGTTTGTATCATTATAGGCCTATTTCCAAAAACAAGAATAAGCCCAAATAAACAACCTAACGTTTCATCTTAAAAAATCTAGAAAAGGAAGAACAAGTGAAGCCCAGAGTCAGCAGAAGGACATAAATAATCAAAATTAGAGCAGAAATAAATGAAATTGAAAACAAAACAAAACAAAAAAGATAGAAAAAACAAATGCAACAAAGAGCTGGTTCTTTGAGAAGGTTAATAAAACTGACAAACTCCTGACTAGACTTACTCTAGAAAAAGGAGAAAGGACACAAACACACACAATAGGGATGAAAGAGGAGAAATTATGACTGATGTCGCAGAAATACAGAGGAACTATGAAAAAGTATATAACACAAAATATAATAACCTAGAAGAAATGGACCAGTACTTGGAAAAAATAAACTTTCCTAGACTGAATCAAGAAGAATTAGAAAATCTAAATAGACCAATCAGCAGTATGGAAGTTGAAATGATCATCAAAAACCTACCTAAAAGTAAAAGTCCAGGACCAGATGGCTTCACCAGTGAATTCTACCAAACATTCAAAGAAGATTTAATACCTATTCTCCTCAAACTCTTCCAAAAAATCGAAGAGGAGGCACTACTTCCCAACTCATTTTATGAGTCCAATATTATCCTGATAGCAAAACGTGGTAAACATAACACAAAAAAAGAAAACTGCAGACTGATATCTCTCATGAACACAGATGCAAAAATCCTAAATAAGATACTAGAAAACCAAATACAGCAACATATTAAAAATACTATACACCAGGATCAAGTGGGCTTCGTCCCAGAGGCACAGAGATGGTTTAACATACGCAAATCGATTAATATGATACACCATAGGAACAAATTAAAAAATGAGAATCATATGATCATATCGATAGATGCAGAAAAAGTTTTCAACAAGATACAGCATCTATTTATGATTGAAACACTTTACAAAATTGGCACAGAAGGAAAGTACCTTAACGTAACAAAGGCCATATTATGATAAGCTCTCAGCCAATACTATACTTAATGGTGAAAAACTAAAAACCTTCTCTCTAAGATCAGGAAAAAGACAAGGCTGTCCACTATCACCACTATTCGTCAGCATAACATTGGTGGTCCTAGCGAGTACAGACAAGAGAAAGATATAAAAGGCATCCAAATAGGAAACGAAGTCAGTCACTATTTGCCAATGACATGATTCTGTATATGGAAAACCCTAAAGACTCCGCAAGAGCACTACTGAAAACAATATGAAAATACTGGTTTAAATTTCTGGTTACAAAATCAATATTCTGGTTAAAAATCAATGTTCGAAAATTCATAGCGTTCCTATACTATAACAACTAAGTGTCAGGAAAAGAAGTGAAAAAAAAAATTCCTTTCACAATTGCAACACTATGACAATACCTAGGAATAAATTTACCGAAACGTGTGAAGGACCTATATAATGAAAACTGGAAGAATCTAGGAAAAGAAATCGAAGCAGGTACAAAGAAACGGAAAGATTTTCCATCTTCTTTTATTAGAAGAATTGACATAGTTAAAATGATCATATTATCCAAAGCATTATACACATTTAATGCGATCCCCACCAAAATTCCACCAGTATTTATTAACAAAATAGAACAAAAAAAGTCATCAGATTTGTATGGAAGCACAAAAGACCCCGAATTTCCAAAGCCATCCTGAGAATAAAAAACAGGGCTGAAGGTATCACTCTGCCAGACTTCAAATTACATTACAAAGCAACAATAATCAAAACGGCAGGGTACTGGCGCAAAACAGACACATGAATCACTGAAACAGAATCAAGAGTCCAGAAGTAAACTCATATTTATATAGGCAAATAATTTTTGACAGAAAAGCCAAAAACATACAGTGGAGAACGGAAAGCCTGTTCCGTAAATGGTGCTGGGAAAGCTGAAACACCACCTGCAAAAGAATGAAACTAGACTGTTGTCTATCACCACACACCAACAGTAACTCAAAATGGATTAAGAACCTAAATATAAGACCTGAAGCAATAAAATGTATAGAAGAAAACATAGGAATGAAACTCAAGAACCTTAAAGAGGACTTTATGAATTTGACCTTAAAAGCAAGGGAAGTAAAAGCTAAAATAAATGAATGGGACTACATCAAACTAGAAAGCTTCTGCTCAGCAAAAGAAACCTTCGACAAGCTAAAGACAGCCATCCGAATGGAAAATTTTGTTGGAGAGCAACACCTCTGATAAGGGCCTAATATTCAAAATATACAAAAAACTCATAAAACTAATAACAAAAGAAAAAACAAAAACAAATAATGCAATTTTAAAAAAATGGACATAGGATTTGAACAGAAACTTCTCCCTAGAGGACATACTAATAGCCAACAGATATTTGAAAAGATGCTAAACATCACTAGCTATTAGGTAGATGCAAACCAAAACCACAATGAGATATCATCTCACACTTGTTAGAATAGCTATAATCAACAAGACAAGTATTAACAAATGGTGGAGAAGAAGCGGAGAAAAAGGAACTTTCATACGCTGCTGGTGGGACTGAAAATTGGTACAGCCACTACAGAAAACAGTATGGAGGGTTCTCAAAAATCTAAGAATGGATCTTCCATATGATCCAGCAATCCCTCTACTGAGTATTTACCCATATCCGAAAAGATATTTGCACACCGATGTTTATAGCAGCATTATTCACAGTGGCCAGGACATGGAAGCAACCATAGTGTCCTACAACAGATGATTGGATAAAGAAGCTGTGACACATATATACAATGGAATATTACTCCATCATAAGAAGAGAGGAAATACTGCCATTTGCGACAACATGGAGAGAACTCGAGATAATAATGCTAAGTGAAATAAGCCAGACAGAAAAGGTTGAAAATCACATGATATCATGTATATGTGGCATATAAACCTAAAAGCAACAAATGAACAGGACAAACAAACAGAGACTTGTGGACATGGACTATAGACTAGTGGTTATTAGAGTATATAAGGGTAGGGGAGGAAAGAGGTAAAAATGATAAAGTGGGTCAAATATGTGGTGACAGAAAAAAATCTAACTATGGGAGATGAACACACAGTGCCTTACTGTTAAAGTATATAGCTGAAACTTGTTGGATTTTGATGAAAAATGTCCTCATAAAAATTAATTTATTAAAATAAGATAAAAATAAATAAAAATAGCATTTCTGAAAAATAAGATGAGAAAAGTGTTAACAAGGATATGGAAAAAAGACAACCATTGTACACTATTGGTGGAATTATATGTTGGTGCAGTCACCATGGGAAACAATATGGAGGCGTTTCCCCTCAAAAACAGAACCTCCAAGTGACTCAGCAATCCTGCTTCTGGGTATATATCTAAAGGAAATAAAAATACTATCTTGAAGAGATATAACCACCACCATGTTTACCACAACATTATTCACAATAGTCAAGATATGGAAAAAACATAAGTACCCATCAACAAATTAATAGATAAAGAATATGTGTTATGTATATACAATGGTATATTATTCAATCATAAAAAAAGAAAATCCTGCTTTTTGTAACAACACGTATAGACCTTCAGGGCAACACGTATAGACCTTGAGGGCAACATGAAAAATGAAATAAGTCAAACATAAAGAAAAATACTGTATGATATCACCTATGTGTGGAATCTAAAAAAGCCAGATTTCAAGAAATAAAGAACAGAATGGTAGTTGCCAAAGGCTGGGAGTTGTGGAAATAGAGAGATGTTGGTCAAAGGATACAAACTTCTAACTATAAGATGAATAAGTTCTGGAGATCTAATGTACAGCATGGTGACTGTTTTACTCTTTATAATTTGTACTTTTGCAGGCTTCTTAGAGGTTCTTATGGCATTCTACATTTTCTTTTTTTAATTTTACAATTTTCTTCTCTCACATTTAGGTCTTTTATTCATATGGAGTACACCTTTATAAAAGATGTAAGAAATTCAAATTTTCCCTCAAATATATAGTGCAGCAGTTTTTCCACTGCTAACTTCTAAATAATTTATTCTTTCCACACTGGTTTGTGTTACCACCTCTACACAGGTATGTTTCTGGATATATACAGGTATATTTCTGAATCCTGTTTTTTTTTTTTAATCTATTCTGCCCAGTATTGCATCTGTACTATAACAGTAGGATGTTTTCTTTTCTAAGGGTGAGTCATAATATATTCATATTTCTTCAAAGTATTCTCCTACAAACATTTGATTCATCATTTTGTTGTAGGTTACTTTGCTATCATAAACAATGTCATCTACTATGTTTTCTAGCTAGTTATTGTTATTTCCATAGAAGAAATCTATTGATTTTTGTTAGCTTATTCTGTATTTAACAAACTGTCAGTTTTCTCACTAGCTGTAATAGCTTCTCTGTTGATCTCTTGGGTTATCTACATAGCTGAAAATATTATCAGCAAATAATGACAGTTTTATCTTTTTTAATCCTTATTCCTCTCATCTTTCCTTTCCAATTTTGTATTACTGGAATTATTATAATAAACATCCCTAAAGCTAAATGCTTAAGCTCAATCTCATTTTTTCCCCCATAGAATACATTCATAGAAGTGAATTTTCTGATGAGAGCTTGTTTCTTTTTAAGGCATTTAAAAGGTATTGTATAGGGGAAAAGGTATAATTTATACAACAAATTCACTCCAAAACATTATTGGATATTGACCATTATTGGAGGCCAGAAAGTATACCAATAGCCTCCATCTCTCTGATCCTATATATCCCAATGGAGAAACAGCTGTCCCTCTTGTAAATCCTGGGTGGAACTATAACATCTCTACTGAGAAATTGGAAAGAGATCATTTTGTTATATACATTAAGGCTGGGCTTAAGAATAAACAACAAAAATCATCATGCGAAAGCAATAGTAATTACCCAAGGCCCCAGACAAAATCCTACTGCCTTTTTAGAGATTTATTAAATTTCTCTTTTGTATGAGTCATGGTGCTAGGTACAATACGGGCTCAACAAGCTTGAAAATCATGATCCTTGTCTTAAGAAACTTTTGTTCTAGTAGGAAATATAAGGGACAGATATAAATAGTTATAAGGTGGTAGAATGTGATATTTGTCATAGGAGTTTCATGAATAAATTATATGGGACGATAGACAATGAAATGAAAGAATTTTATAGAATTTAATGGGTAGTGGAGGACAGTTGAAATTTTTCAGTAGGTAAAATGAAGTAATCCCTGTCACATTTAAGAGATCTTGAATGGCTGGTCATATTTTAAATGGATTGGGGAAGGTGTAAAAAGTGGCCTAAAGACTGATCAGGTGATTGATAAAGTATTTAGATCAGGTAATTAGTCATGGGGGACTTAACCAGGGAATACAAATGGGTTAGAAATCTGGATAAAAAGTGATCTGATCTGTTGAGCTGTAAAAATATGTTTAATATGTAGCCAGAAGCTGGAAGTGTTTGTGTGTGTCTAGTTCAGATGGAACTAAAAATATTGATTTGGGAGTCATCTGCATAAAGCTGAAGGTAAAAATCCTTTGATCTATTCCCTAAAAGAAGAAGAGAGAGAAAAAGGTAAAAGAGAGGTAACATAGCATTACAGGTGCTGAACTGGCAAAGGAGTCAATAAAAGAAAAGAGGACCCACCAGAGAGGCAGGAAAAAAAACTCAAAGGTGTGACGCCATGAAAGCCAAGGAAGAATAGAAGCAGTGTTTAGTGAGCGGGGTTAAAAGTCACAAATAAATAGCTCATGGATGGTGAGGACCAAGAACACACTTGGACCTGGTGCTTATTGGGCATCAGTGACCTTCAGAGGAGCAAATCCAAAGCGATGCCAGGTCTTAAAGCCAGAAAGAATTCATTCTTCGTGTCTTCTTTGATTTCTTTAATAGGGTCTTATAGTTTTCATTATATAAGTCCTTCCCTTGTTTCATTAAATTTATTCCTAGGTATTTTATTCTTTTTGTTGCAATTACAAAAGGAATTACTTTTTCCACTTCTTTTTCTGATGCTTCATTATTAGTGTATAGGAACACTATGGATTTTTGAACGTTAATATTGGATCCAGAAACTTTACTGTTTTTGCATGCTGTTTCTAGTAGTGTTCTTGTGGAGTATTTAATATTTTCTACATAAAAAATCATGTCATTGGCAAATAGTGACTGTTTGACTTCTTCATTTCCTTTTTGGATGCATTTTATATCTTTCTTTTGCCTGATGGCACTCTCTAGGCTCTCCAATGTTATATTGAATAACACCAGTGATAGTGGACAGCCTTGCCTTGTTCCTGATCTTAGAGGGAGAGTTTTTAGATTTTCACCTTTAAGCATAATGTTGGTTGAGGGTTTGTCATATACAGCCTTTTTATGTTAAGATTATTTCCTTCTATACAAATTTAGTTAAGTGTTTTGATCATAAATGAATGCTGTATCTTGTCAAATGTTTTTTTCTGCATCTATTAATTTGATCATATGATTGTTATGTTATAATTTGTTTATGTAGTATATCACATTAATTGCTTTCATATGTTGAACTATCCTTGTACCTCTGGGATGAACCCCACTTGATTGTGGTGTATTATCTTTTTAACATGTTCCTGTATTTAGTTCACTAGTATCTTATTTAGGATTTTTTCATCTGTTTAATGAGAGATATTAGTCTGTAGTTTTATTTTTTTGTGTTATGTTTACCAGGTTTTGGTATCAGGATATATTGGCCTTATAAAATGAGTTGGGAAGTATTGTCTACTCTTCGATTTTTTGGAAGAATTTGAGGAGAATAGGATTTAAATTTTCTTTGATTGTTTGGAGAAGCCATCTGGTCCTGGAGTTTTACTTTTTGATAGGCTTTTGGCAATCGTTTCAATTTTCATACTGCTGATTGGTCTATTTAGATTTTCCAGTTCTTCTTGATTCAGTAGGAAGGCTGTATTTTTCTAAGTACTAGTCCATTTCTTCTAGGTTATTAAATTTAGTGTTGTATACTTTTTCATAGTGTTCTTGCATGATCCTTCGTATTTCTGTGATGTCTGTCATAATTTCCCCTCTTTCATCTCTGATTTTGTTTATTTGTGTCCTTTCTCTTTTTTTGAGTGAGTATAGCCAAGGGTTTGCCAATTTTATTAAACTTCTCAAAGAACAAGCTCTTTGTTGAATTTATTTTTTCTACATTTTTTGTCTTCAATTTTATTTATTTATACTCTAATTTTGATTATTTATGTCCTTCTGCTGACTTTAGGCTTCATTTGTTCTCTCTTTTCTAGATTTTTTTAAATGAAGCATTAAGTTGTTTATTTATGCTTGTTTTATTATTTGAGATAGGCCTATAATGATATGAACTTTCCTCTTATGAACACTTTTGCCAAGTCCCAAAAGTTTTGATATGTTGTGCCATCATTATCATTTGTTTCTAAGTATCTCTTGATCTCTCTTTTTATTTCTTCGCTGATCCAGTTATTCTTCAGTAGCATGTTGTTTAATCTCCATATATTTGTGGTTCTTCCTACTTTCTTTTTACAGTTTATCTCTATTTCAAAGCACTATGATCAGAGAATATGATTGGTATGGTTTCAACCCTCTTATATTTGTTGAGGCTATCTCTGTGTCCCAGTATGTGGAACATAAGAATGTTCCATGTGCACTAGAGAAGAATGTATAAGCAGCTGTTTGAGGATAGAAGGCTCTGTAAATGTCCATTATGTCCAGTTGGTCTAATGTGTCATTTAAGGATGTTACTTCCTTACTGATTTTCTGTTTGGATAATCTGTCCATATCCTACAGTGGAGTATTTAGATCCCCTACTATGATAGTGTTTTGGTCTGTTTCTCCTTTCAGTTCTGTTAGTAATTGCTTTACATATTTCAGGGCTCCCTGATTGGGAGCATAGATATTAATAATCGTTATGTCTTCTTGGTGCATGATTCCCTTCATCATTATAAAGTGTCCCTCAATATCTTTCTTTATCGTTTTTAATTTCAAAGTCTGTTTCATCCAATATTAGTACTGCTACTCCCACTTTTCTCTGAATTCCATTTGCTTGAAAAATCATTTCCACTCTTTTACTTTGAGTCTACTATATTTGTATTTGAAACTGAGATTTGTCTCCTAGAGGCAGTATATGGTTGAGTTTTGCTTTTTGATCTATTCTGCAATTCTATACCTTTTTATTGGTGAGTTAGGTCCATTTACATTTAGGGTGATTATTGAAACATGAGAACTTTTTACAGCCATTTTATCTTTTACTTTCTGGTAGCTCAGTGTTTCCATTGTTTCCTTGTCTTTGTGTTTCTGTTTTCATTATTTTGGTTGTGTTTTGTGGGTTTTCCTTTCCGTATTTCTTTTTTATGTTATATACTTTAGTTCTGAATTTTTGGCTTGTGGTTCCAATATGAATATGTAATAGTAATATATATATATATATCATTTTTTTCTGCATATGCCTTATCTCCATTCCCTTTTTCTGAAATTGGATCTTTGAATCCTTCAATTTTCAGTCATCGTCTCAATTTGTCCCTATGTATGCTGAATGTTCGTTATTATCTTGCTATAGCAAATCTCTTCTTATTGCTTAAACTTATAATGCCCTATTTTTAGTAAGGGTTGCACTCTTCTGCTTCTATTTGCCTGATAGTCATCTTACTCCTAATTATTATTTTTTTTGTCATTTTATTTTAGGTGAACTGACCTCTTTCAGTATTTCCTGTAGTGCAGGCCATGTAGTGGATTATTTTCTCAGTTTTTGTATGTCTGGAAAGGTCTTTATTTCTCCTTTATATCTAAAGGATAGCTTTGCTGGATACAATATTCTTGGCTGGTAGTTCCTTTCACTTAATAGTTTGAATATTTGATTCCACTTATTTTTGGCTGTAAGTTTTGAGCTGAGAAGTCTGACAATAATCTAATGGGTTTTCTTTTATAAGTTATCATCTTTTTTTCCCTGGCTGCTATGAGAATTCTATCTTTGTCATTAATTTTTGGTAGTTTTAATACAGTGTGTCTTGGAGATAGCCTTTTTTGGGTTGAGATAATTAGGTGTTCTTTTGACTTCTTGAATTCCAAGGTCCAGCTCATTCCTTAGATTCATGAAATTCTCCTCAACTATTTGTTTGAAAATGCTTTCTGGTTCCTGCTCCTTTTGCTCACCTTCAATAATGCCCATTATTCTTATGTTTCCTCTCCTGATGATGTTAGCTAGTTCTTGAATTTCTCTTTCATTATTTTTCATTCTTCAGTTTCTCTCTTCTTCCTTCTGATTTATTTATAGATTTCTGTCTTCAATATCACTGATTCCTTCCTTCATTTGATCAACTCTATTTCCCAAGCTTGCTATTTATTTTTTAACACTTGCAGTGTGTTTTTAATCTTCAGATGATCTATTCTGTTCTTTTTGAGGGCTTCAATCTCCTTGCTAAAGAATAACTCAGCATGAAAATAATAGTCAGGAGTATGGAAATTCAGGCACATCTTGTAAGATCATTACAAGTGATATGGATTCGTCTGGGAAAGAGTGCGGTCAGTGTCCCAATTTCTTTTTTTTCTTTTTTGTATGCTATTCCCATGTAGACAGTTTCACTCTGTAGAAATAACAAAAACAAGCTAAATTTTAAGAGATCAAATATGGAGTAATGTTTTCCTCCACATTTTCTACCTTGAAGATAAACTTACTTCTTGAAGAATCTTCTTCACATGTAGGCCAATTCTACTTTTGACTTTGTGAATATTTTCATTGCCTGATTACACTAACAAACTTTCACACATTTTTCCAAATGGTACTATTCTGTGGTCTTTAAAGTATCAAGTTTAAGATATTCTCCAGCAGGAAATGTTTTTGAATTGCAATGTTGAAAGATTCCATAGAACTCCTAAATATAGTGCTAATATTAATTACAATAGGACAAATATATGCACTTCATTTTCTTATCTCTAAGATATCACTTTTTAAAGAAATTATATGAGAATACAGAGACTAGAGGAGTGAGCTTATGCTATAATTGGGAATTCTAGACCTTATTTCTGGCCCTTGTTTTAACAAATTGCAGCAGGAAAATAAAATTTTTTAATAGGAAAATTGCCTTGGCACAATTTTTTCCCTCTGCATTCTGCCCTTTGTTAGTTAAAAGCTATCAGTGATAATGAGCACTGTACTAGGTTCTGCGGGGTGTCACAAGAAAGAAAATCTCATTGCCCACCTAGAAGGGGCAATGGTCATGGTTTAAATGCTGCCAGAGATAAATAGTTCCTCTTATATCTACAACAGATAAACTGTTGTTGTCTAAGTCCATAAAGGCATAGGAACTCTTTTTAATGGGAAATATTTTCTTGTATGTTTCTTTCCTTTATGCACCACCACCCCAAATCCTGCCACACACTAAATACACTTGCTTTCCTATTTAATTAACTCTGCTTCAGGAAGAGGTAGATGAAAAATGAAGAAGGTTTGAAGAGGATGAAAGAACACATGAGAAAGTATACAAAGCTGTAGTCTAATTTTTATATTACTAAGACTGTATTTGAGCACAAATATTAACTTAATATTGTAGTATTTATATTATTTGCTTGATTTTTAAAAAATTATTTAATATCCCCAATACCTCCAATCATTGATTCTACCACCTTTTCACTGCCAATTCTTTATCAATGCTGGATTCTACAGTTTACCATTAGAAACATTTCCGTCAATGAACTCCCTTGTATAGTTTCTTTACAAATAATATCTGCCCAGCAAAATCTTTCTTCTAGTTAAATCCAGTTCGTAGTGCTTGTATCTTCATAGCTGAGTATTGGTAGAGAAATATATCTAACGTCACTGATCCTCTTATATTAAATTTTTGAGCATAACCTCAAGTGTACTCTTAGTGTTTTCCAATAGACAAGCCTATTATACATTTCCTTAGACATTTTAATTTCCATTGCCCCTTAGAAAACAATTTCATTCCTTTTCTTTCTCTTCAAAACTTTAACATCTTCTACTTCCCTACCATATCAATGGCTTATTTCTTATTTCACTAAGAAAACAAGCAACCAGGAAAACCTGGCTGAAAAAACATGTATATTTATACATATGTTATCCTTTGTCATTAAGATTTATCTTCCCTGTTTACAGTACCATTAGTGGTTAAAGGCACAAGAAATGAGAAAGACTGAAAGTACAAGTTTCTGACCAAGACTCTATGAGATAGCTGCTACAATGTCTGTCAGGTTTCTAAAGGAAAAGAAACTAGTGGGTATAAGCAAAGTTGACAAAATTTTGATTTACTATGTTTAGGACCCTTACTTGAGGTAACATTACTCACTCCTCTAAAAACAAACTAAATCTAAAACCAGTGGTTACAAACATATATATAGGGAAAAGAAATTGATGTTGGTTTCTAGATCATTTCATTTGAACTCCGGACTTTTTTCTCAGCAGAACCATGGCTACAGTTTGGAGAAATCAGACTCCAAGTAGCTTCAACAGACAAGGGAATTTATTGGCTCAAATATCTGAGAAGTCCGGAGTCAGGCCTAATTTCAGCCATGGTCAGTCGCAGGGCGCAACACTTTCCTTGCCACTTGCTTCTTTTACAGACAGGCTCTCTTGTAAATGGAGCAAGATGGCCGAAGTGTGCACTACCCCTCACCCCGAAGACCCACATCAAGTCAGCTTAACAACCTAGCTGAAAATGGTTTTTTCCCTGTTTGATCTGGCAGAGAATTTCTGGTGGAGAATCTGATTGGCCTAAATTGGATTGTGGCTCCACGCAAGAGTGCATGAAAATTGGACAATGCCTTTTGAACCCAAAAGTAGAATCAGAACACTACATGAAAGCAGGGTTTTCTTTACTAAAATAAATGGAAAGTGTTACCTTGTATCTCATAACAGTAGATTTCATTGCATTTCACTGTGGACTGTCTTGCACATATGCGCTCCCAACTTTTTTGCTTACATATACACTTTAAAAAACATAATACACAACAACTATCATAGAGATTCTGAAATATACACATCCCTTCTCCGGTATTCAAAGTCTGCATCTATTTCCAAGTTTGGAATTTTTCTAGCTTATCTACATTTGTAATCTTGTCAGGATATGGCTCCTTTTAGTATGGTCAACCGTGACTGATTATTTAAACCTCATTTTAGAGCCTGTTACTTGATTCATGATGCCAGGATTCCTAACTCTCTTCGTTCTCAAAGAATGTCATCAGAGATCCATCTCTTCATAGTAAAAAAGGAGTTCATGATTAAATGAGATTATATACATGAGGAGCTGATCACAGTGCTCAGCATATAGGAAGTACTCAATAAATGATTTTTTTTTATATTGCAGCTTATTTGATCACTATCATTATCATCATCCTCTGATAGCTTCTGATAGGTAAGTCTTATCACTGGCTTGACTTAGGTCATGTGATCACACTTGTGGAAAGAGGGGAGGCTGATGGAGTCAGCCTCCCTCTCAATCAAACCTAGAGAAAGGGTTGTCTCAGGCTAAGAGGGTTTATTTCTAGAAGAAGAATAAATGTCAGGAAAGCAAGAATAGTGTATAGTGAGTACAGTTTCTTTATAACTATTTAAAATTATATATGTAATTTTTAAAAAATTTTATTTTATTATTAGTTTCAAGTATACAGTCCATTGATTAGACACTTATACAGTTTATAAAACCATTTCCTTAATTATACTTTCTCTCTTCTGGCTCTCTACCTAAACATTATATTAATGCTAACCGCATTTTCTATGCCGTGCTTCCCAGCCCTGCAACCATCTATAAACTACTTCTTTGTACTTCTCTAACCCTTCACCCCATTCTTCTAGTCCCCTAAACCCCCTTCCCTCTGGTCATCACCAGATTGTCTCCTGCATTTGAGAGTCTATTTTGATTAATTTGGTTTTTTTTGTTGTTTCTTAGATTCCACATATAAGTGAAATCATATGGTCTTTATCTTTCTCTGTCTGACTTATTTCACTCAGCATAATAACCTCTAAGTCATTGAAAATTGTAGTATTTCATTTTTTTAATGGCTGAGTAATTTTCCAGTATATATGAACCATAATTTCTTTATCCATTTGTCTGTTGGTGGACATTTAGATTGCTTCCATATCTTAGCTATTGCAAATTGTGCTGCCATGAACGTAAGAGTGCATAGATCTTTATGAATTATTGTTTCGGTTTTCTTTGGATAAATACCCAGAAGTGTAATTACTGGGTCAAAAGGTATATATATTTTTAATTTTTTGAGAAACCTCCAAATTCTTTTCCATGGTGCTTGTAGCAATTTACATTACCACTAATAGTGTATGAGAGTTCCCGTTTCTCCACATCCTCACCAACACTTGTTCTTAGATTTATTGATAATGGCCATTCTGACAGACATGAGATGATACCTAATTTTGGTTTTAATTTGCATTTCTCTGATGATTAGTGACCTTGAGCATCTTTTCATATGTCTATTGACCATCTATATTTCCTCTTTGGAGAAATATCTGCTTAGGTCTTCTGCTCATTTTTTAATTAGATTGTTTACTTTCTTTTGTTGTTGAATTGTAGGAGTTCTTTACATATTTTGGATATTAACCTCTTATTATATGTATCATAAGCAAATATCTTCTCTCATTCAGTCAGTTGTCTTTTTGTTTCGTTGATGGTTTCCTTTGATGTACAAAACTTTCATTCGATGTAATCCCATTTGTTTATGTTTTCTTTTATTTCTTTTACCCAAGGAGTAATATCAAAAAAAAAAAATTACTGTTAGCAATATCAGAGAGTTTACTGCCTATGTTTTCTTCTACAAGTTTTATGATTTTGGGTCTTACATTTAAGTCTTTAATCCATTTTGAGTTTATTCTTGTATACGGTATAAAAATATAGTCCAGTTTCTTTCTTCTTTTTTTTTTGCATGTATCTGTCCAATTTTCCCAGCAGCATTTATTGAAGAGACTGTCTTTACCCCATTATATATTATTGCCTCCTATTACATATTTGTCATATATTAAGTGAACGTATAGGTGTGGATTTATTTCTAGGCTCTCTATTCTATTCCATTGATCAATGTATCTGTTTTTATTTCAGTATTGTGCTGTTTTGATTACTGTAGCCTTGTAGTATAGTTTGCTTTCAGGTAGTGTGATACCTCCAACTTGATCTTCTTTCTCAAGATTGTTGTGGCTATTTGGGATCTTTTATGGTTTCATATAAATTTTAGAATTATTTGTTCTCTCTCTCTCTGAAAAATGCCATTGGTATTTTGATAAGAATTGCATTAAATCTATAGATCACTTTGGGTAGTACAGCCATTTTAATGATGTTGATTCTTCCTACTGATGAGCAAGGTATATAATATTTTTTATTTTATATAATAATGCAAAATTAAGTATATAATTTTACATTTAAAAATTTTTAATTATATATATGTATATTGGCTAATGATGCTTAAACTTGTGCAAATTTGTAAAAGTTTTCTGATGTCAAAATTTGAAGCTCTGGTTAATTGATCTCAGCTGAGTTATTTTAAGGCACGACTAAGAACATTAATGATAGTCATAAATACTGTAAAATTATTAGATTCAAAGACTTGATGGGATTAAAGTTGTATTTCCAAGTTTGCAAACTTCAGCTATGTTATATAGTCATATGCCGCTTAGTGAAGGGGATACATACTAAGAAATTAGGTGATTTCGTAGTGTATAAACATCATAGAGTGTGCTTACACAAACCTAGATGGTATAGCCTTTTGCTCCTAGGCGACAAGCCTATGCACTATGTTACTGTACAAAATCAAGCTCAAGAGAAAATAATGCAATCAAGATATGCAGTAAATAGAAGTTATATGATGAGGCTGCTGCAGGCTAATACTGCATACTTTTTTGCAACAAGTTGGTTTTTTTATAAGTAGAAAGAGTACACTAAAATATGATATAAAAATATAACATATTAAAAACATAAACCAGAAACATAGTCATTTATTAACATTGTCAAGTACTCTGTACTGTATATAATTATATGTGCTACACTTTATGTGACTGGAAGTGTTAACGCTGGAGTGGTATGAAATTCGGTGTCACCCCAACAGCATTGGCGAGTGGGAGGGGTGGTACTTGGTTTTTCCCCACTGACACAGAAAGAATTACAGGTCAGCAAGATTTATAAAAAGTAGTATTTATTGAAAATACATTTCAGAAGGAGATGGGCTGCACTAAGGAAACCTGCAGCCCTATGGAATTTGGGAGATGTAAAGATAAAAGAGAAAAGATTAAAGACAGTATGCTTCAAGGGAAGAGTGAGTTTTCAGTGAAGAGAGCTTAACAGCTCAGAAGTGGCAAGGTCCATTTATATTTGGGCCATGATGGGAGGTCCTAGATGATCCCTATGTGAGGTCACCTTGACTGACAATTGGCTGCTATGTAACTTTGCCTACTGTGCAAGTGCTTACCCAGAATTCAGACTGATATAATTAGATTCATGAATTTCTGGGCATAGTCATAATATCCTAATGATGGTGTAAATGAGGCTGAGGTTCTGGTCAGTTTGGGGTAGTACTTTCTGTGCATGCGTTTGTGGAGACTTGGTGGTTTAGCAGCAGCTTTTATGGTCTTTGAGCTCTAGGATTTGGGTTAAATTATAACTCTAAATGGAGTGCTTTTTCTGAGAGATCCTTAAGGAAGGTCTTCAAGGGAAGTTTCTATAGTTACAGAGCTGGGGCTCCTGTCACTCATGCCTGCCTAACTACCTAAAACAGTAGTTTTGTTTACACTAACCTCATCACAAAACCATAGGTAGTGCATTGCACTACAACATTATAACTGCTACAACATCACTAGGTGATATGAATTTTTGAGTTCCCTTATACTTTTATGGGGCCACTGGTGTATATGCTGTCCATTATTGACCAAAATGTTATGTGATACACAACTGCGTATCAAAATATTGTTATTTAAAAGTTGATTTAGAAGTCATTTTCAGATAGAGACATTGGTTTAACTTATATTAAATTTAATACTATTTTTATAGGTAAATAAATATAGGTAATATGATTTATACATATATTCTACTCTCTCCAATATTTTTTAAAAAGTTACTTAAACTGTGATACTACAAAGAAAAGGGAGGAAAACAGCAATATTGCGAAGATATTTGCTCTAAGCATAATAAAACAGGTGTACCTTAATAGGTCTACAAGGAATGTTTAGTTGTTAGCATCTTTTAAATGCTTCTGCTGAGAAACCATGTTTTCATAACAAGGTGGGTGAGTATTAAACCTGTGATAGTTCTTTCTGGGATCACTATAATTTACAAAAACAATAAAAACCTGCTAAAAAACATTTATGTATTTTTAAATGTTGTAATCTGGGGATCCCACTGATATTTGTGGTGAAAGATTTGCCCAAGGCTACATAACCCTGCTTGTACATTGCCAGGACTGCAATCTGTTTTATGACAAAACAGATTCATTTATCTCCAAATAAATAAATTTCTTTTGTGAACATTTAGAAACATTTGCATAATTAGGCTGTAAGATCTTAGCAGCCTTTTTCATAATAATTAAACTAATCTAATCTTGGACAGGGTAAACAGACTTACTAGGATGAGAGCAGCCTTCAGGCAAGGAACTTACCGCATTCTGAAGGAACTGTAAGGCTGATGATGTTTGTTAATTATGCAGAGCTTTTACTCCCCAGTAATAGCAGCGTTTGTATTGCCTGAAGCTTAGATAGCTACTCCCAGGCACATAAAATTAGACTCCGCTTTTTTGACATTCTCTTAAAAAGAAAAAACAACAACAACAACAACAACAAAACCCCAAAAAAACAAAGAAGATACTTCAAAATGATTATATGCTTTCAACAAGGAGGGCATTAGCTTTCCAATGATGGATCCTGGATCTGCGTATAATTGGCCCATTCTTCAGACATGTGATCTTGATTATCTTTAGATCTGGAGATTTCAGAATATATAGATACACAAAGCTGAGGCTTAAAAAAAGAGCCACAAAATGAATGATTTCATTTCAATTCTCAGAACCTCCTAGAACTCCAAGTTTGAAAAAAAGGCACTTTTATAAATAATTCATTTTAAAGAAATCTCATTTTACTTAAAATTAACAATAGAGAATATTTAAAAATATACATCAAATGAAAATGCATGTTTTACAAAATTTCTGTTCTGTTTCTAAACAGTCAATTGGGCAGTTTGGCTCATATAGTGGTTTTAATGATGACTTAGCTAGAGGGAACCAATATCTGTCTTCTGGTTATAACTAGTATATTTACAAAGCTTAAAAATCATCTTTCAAACAAAACAGATAAGAAATGACTTTCACCAAATTAATTGATAAAACTTTTATGTAATACTTATTATATTTCTCATTTTAAAAGAAAACTACTCCTGTACAAGATTTTCACAAGAAATCTAATAAGTGATATTTCCAAAACCAAGTCTGAAGAAACAGTGAATAAAGAATTTATAAGTGGAATATATGTTCATTGAAGCCAGAAGTGATACAGTAGTATTTAATGCATTTATTCTTATTCACATGAAATGTTAAATAAATGTGATTATAACATTAGTTATCGGAAAAGTGACAGTATTATCTATCCTTTACATGTTATCTCATTTTTGTCTATAATTTATTCATTTATGCACAATATATTTTATTTTCACCTGTATTTAGATGGGCTCCTAGGATGATTATTTGTTCTTTAAATTTCAAACCTCACAATGCATTTAATTAAGACATCACAAGTTGCTGTCTCTATGGGAAGAGATTTGTGATGTCATAAGCATGGGGCATATGAGGCTGACAATTAGGAACTAGGAATTAAAGATAAAAAACGTGTGATGCAAATGTTTGGGGAGGAGAGTTGGAAAGATAAGGCAAAAGGAAGCAATTCATCTGTCTCAAAGAAACTTTTCCACAATGAATGTAGAAACAATGGTTTCTGTTCAGTCTTTTACAAATTACATTTTTGATAAGTTCGAAGTTCATTAAATATTTATTAAAATTTTGGGATTATACTCACACTTTTAGCCATGAAACATGGTTTTAACTAAAATATTCTTCTTGTATTATGTTTAAAATTCTAAAAATCTCTCATATATTCTAGAAAGTTTATATTTTCCTTTGTCACTTTTTGAATTCCCTTTTTGCCACGTTCAGAAATCATGGACAAAACAGAACATATAGCCTGTATTCAATTTTTGCTTTAATTAAAAGAGTGTTTAGATAAAATTAATATTAGAATTAAAACTAATCTTTTTAAAATCATTTTATTTGCTGTCTACAATTGTGATTTTATAGTATTCTTAAAAACACTAATTTTCGGCCTTATTTTAACACCAGTAATAGATGCTTTTTATTTTTAAATAATTATATTTTTCCAGAAGTTAAAGTAGTTGAGACATAGAGAAATTAGTTTGCCTGCCTTTATTACACAGAAGAACTGGGAATGGGACCCAGATCTACTTAACTCCAAAGCCTAGTTTCTTTTTTATTGATGGAGAACTTAGCTATGTTCTCTTGAATTCTTTTACAACCTACTAGTTGGTAAAATCATAAATATCTCCAAACTTTTATTGATCTTGTAGATCTATTAGTAAAACTTTTGCAGAGTAATACATTTCAAACATATATGTTTATTTTTAAATTAAGCACATGTACTACTATTACTAAATATGATTAATAATATATACTTAATTTTAAGAATTAAAATTTTAAGACTCTTTTGAACAAAAAGAGACAGAATAAATTATTAACAGTTTTGCTCTCACTCTCCCCACTCCCAAATTAGGAACTTATGTATAGAACTACTGAATATTAGAGAGACAATTCTCTCCAGATCTCCAATATTTTGCACATTGTATAAGCAGAGGAACTGAGTGTCTTTTGTTCTGGACTATCTTATAAAGGATACTTTTATAGTGAATCATCTTGGAAGATAGAAATAGTGTTTTTGGCACAAAAGGTAGATTTGCTGCTGTCCAGTAAAAGAAAGATGTTTACTTCTGGGCCAAAGGTCAGGCAGTTTTACTTATTGTTCATTTTAAAAGACTTCAACTGTGATGCAAACCACTGATCTACAACCTCTCTCTGCACTGCTCCAAATTACCCCAGTGGATTTGGGGAGCAAGGAAGAACCAATATAAACATGAAGCTTGTGTTGCCCTGACTCTGCACCTGAATTGAAGAAGTCCTTTTTCCCTGAACCAGTATCTACTGCCAGTATCTAAAAAACATAGGTAGGCTAAGTTTCTATGTTGTAAGTAGGAAAAAATTCTCAGACTCCTCAATGTTTTTGACATTGACTCAAGAATCAATAAAGTTTCGTCAGGTAGTTAGGTAGACATGAGTGACTGGGGAATGAAGGCTTCTTCTAAAGACCCCCCTTAGGACCTTCCTGGAAACAACATTTTATGGTTATAAATTACCTCTATATCCTGAGGAACCAAAGAGTGAAAAACCATAGCACAGTAGTCAGTTTTGGTCCAGCCACAAGTGCTTACACAGTCAGACTTACACTAACCTCCCCATGACCTTAGACCATCATTATAGTATCAAGCCTATGCCCAGTAATTTATGAATCCATTTATAACAGACTGGATTCTGGGTAACCGCTTACATAGTAGGCAAAAAGTTATATAACAGCCAAATGTCAATCAAAATAGCTTCATGTGCCAAACATTTAGTACCACCCTTGTAACCTCTCATCGTGTCCTGAGAATAATATAGACCTCCCCACTTCTGTGCAGGTATAGCCCCTGTGACCCACATCCTTCTTAAAGTATACTTTAATAAATTCTACCTATTATTTCTGCATGGTTACAGATTTTTTTTTTGGTATACCCCGTTTCTCTCTTGAAATGTACTTTAATAAATCTTACTTTTTCTAAAGCTCACTGATCCGTAATTCTTTACTGTGTCATTGAAAGGACTGAGGACTCCTCAGTGCTGCTGGAGCAAGGACAGATTTTAGATTGCCCCAACAGTAATAGCTTTACATTGCTAATTAATTGGTCTTGAAGATTGATAGTTACAAGTTCATAGTGAATAACTAATCTTTAGATTCCAAGTGTGTACACAAAATCCTTACAAATAACAACAAAAGATATTTAAACAACATAGAAAATAAACTGGTGGAATATGAGACACAATCCAAGTATAAATCTGAAACTCAGTCCTTTGAAAGATGGATCTGGATTTATTTATTTACAGAAATTTTCACTCTAATTTGTTTTGAAATCAATTATCTTGAAGTCAATCAGCCTTCAGTTTCATCATAAAAACTGTTAAATTTTAGCACTTTTTAAAAATAAAATTCTGAGTGATTTAACTTTATCACAAAAAAAATCACTTTTCACAAATACTGTTAAACATAGACTCATAATCTCTCACTGCAATTAAAACCTATTAGTCGGTACTACAGCATATACATGAGCATAAAAATAAAATTTTAACAAAAAAAGGGATTATAATTTTTATACAACAAAAATGTAAGGCTTATGATCTTGTCTCTACAACACCATATTTTGCTAATTTGTAAAGTAATATATATACTTAAAACAAAATTTACTTTTATGAATAATTAAAGTATATATATTTCAAATTTTTACATAATTTTAAAGTTTGGGCAAATTTCTTGTTTATTCTGATTAAATCACCATTGTTTACCTTATGAAATGGCTGGTAAAGGCTTTTAGCAGCTCTGCCATTTCCTATTGTCAGCCTGTGCTTGCATTATTAGTATTATTGTCAATCTTTCAAATTCAGTGTCCGCTATGGACAGTAGTCAAAATTAGCTCTTATAACTCATAAATCCACATAGTCCAGTGAAACACATGGAAGAATGGTGTAGTATGCTAAAAATGCACAAAGGAGTACGTCCTCTAACCTCACATCATCTTGCCCTGGGTGTTCTGTCTGCTTCACGCTAATTTATCACATTATGTAAAGGATAAACTCCCATCTGACTTAGAAACTGACTGACAGCGTCAATGCCAATCCCAAAATTACATAATGATAAAGTTTACTTTTTTCTTTTTTTTTAGATGAATAACAAAAGAAGGTCTAGTATTTCTTCCTGTAACCCAAATTATTATCTTTTATACACTTTGGTTCTGCACCTTATTTGGAAATCACCAAAATGTGACTGTGCCAGACATCACTTTATTTTATACTTAGTTTCATTGCCACATTGAAATGTATTTGCAAGGCCCCTTAATCCTTCTTTGACTCCAAGACTTACCAGACAGTCTTGACCATGGGAAGATGAGAGAAGTCAAGATATCCCTATCTCCCCCCATCCCCATTCCTTTCTTTTGGTGTCTCTGTGATGGCTAAGTTTTTTTATGTGCCACTAGATCATGTTGCTTCTACCTCCCTAGTTCTGCCTCCTGGAAGAGAGTCCCTCCTACTTCTAGCCATACAGTCATACATTTCAGCCTCTGCTTCCTGTTGCCCTCCAGCCTGAGAGGTTGTAGTGACTTTTTGCTATTGCTAATCTCTGGGCTGCTTTTCGGCTGGTGTTTACAATCCTTCATGTTAAGATTTTATAAAATTTAGCGTGCTTTCTATTTTCCTGACTGACCCCTGAGTGATAAAACAGGATATAGTAATAAAAGGTTATTGCACATCTAGCAGGTCTGTTTATCTAACATGGTACATCTGTAAAAAGAACATGACCAGCTGAGTCAAAGATGAATGTTGAAAGAAGTGGATGAAACAAATTAGTCCCTACTCAGATGGCCAAATTTGCTTAATTGCATAACCAGAAGGCTTATGTAGTGATCTTCTGATACGAAGCCAAAAAGGGCTTCCAAAATTTCTTCACTATCAAACCATAGTTCCCTAAGATGGAATGATGCCAAGATTTCACTTCTGTTCTCATAACCTAAAATTCTTAAACTTAATGAAGTATTACAGAAAGGCCACTAATGAGGCACTAATATTTTTGTACAAAACACACTGATCATCTCATTTATGTGAACTAAAGAAAGCAAACCAGGAGTGAAGAAAACAGAAAATAATTGAGAAAATATATACTGAATACTGAATAAAAATAATACTGAATAAAAGAAGAAGGTCATATTTATGGAAAAACCAAATAACTATTCCCTATTGTTTTCAAAGGTCCTGCAGAGCAGATTGTCAGAGGCTCCCATAAAGGACTCTTTAAATGTAAAAAAAAAAAAAATCACGAAACTATCTTAGTCAGATAATCACTGAACAATATAGATGTTGTAAACAGATCTCTGCTATTGATTCACCCCTTTTTAATTTCTTCTAAGACACTCGGTCAAGGCAATAAGCTGTTTATGGCTGTGCGACAAATGTCTCTTGTGATCTTCATTAAAATCAGCGTCAGGTAATAGCATACTGAATGCATTAGGGACAACTTTGCTTTGACATCATGGTAATGCTCTTTAGCACACTCATTCTGAAATCTTATTTGAAGGTCTTCTCAGTACAAGACTGTGTCTGGTGTGCTGGAAATATAATCACTATAGCAGATCTGTTATATTATGTTCTCTTAAAAGGAACATTGTTCTACCGGTATAAATTACCTCTCAATTTGTCTTGTTTCTGGATGGGCAGCATCTCTGAAAATGCCAATGTTTTCATTGTTTCGAAGGTACATTATACCTTTTAGCAGTTTGACAAAGCATTATGGTTCGGTGCACATTTCTGCATTGATTTTGATTCTAGAGTCTTTTTAGAGATACTGGAGACATTTTCAAATTGTCTTTAGCTTTTACTAATTTAAGATTCTTTTTATGGATAAAAGATTCTAAAAGAAAGATTATTCTACTCTGATGCTTGATTTTCTTGGAGAATATCCTAGCAAATTCACAGTCTGGCCCACATTAACTAATGCCTCTGCATTTTAATAGGTTATTTTCAGATGCACCTGCATTTCTGCCCATACTAATTGAGTGTGCGAGCCATACATATTAGTTTCCAATCCTGTATATGTTTGTTGTGCTTTTGTAATAATTACAAAATATAATTAAACATTATATAAATTTTAAAAGATATATGGCAAAACATTTTTGTTTCTATAAAACACTAAATTGGAACACCTTGGAAAGACTTTATGAACTGTTAAAATTTTACTTTGGAATAAGTTATGTTGAAGAAAAGAATGTTTTGTTGAGGAGAGTGTATGGGGATTACAAAAGTCTGAAAAGATTCTGTTCTCAGATTTCTTTATAATCATTTTCAAATTCTAATTTTAAAAGTGTTTTAAAGCTTTTTAAAGAAAACATGATTTTGATTGCCAAGTCTTCTACAATGAGGAAAAACCTTGGTTTTAAATCAAAAGGTGGGTGAGTAAAATTATTTGAAAAATTTTAAAGCATAATAACATTAGTAGTACAAAAACATGCATATCTAAGATGTTGCTTATACAAAATTCAAGTGTGATTTTACCTATTCCAACACCTGCCATGACCCCTAATGGAAATGAACTTTCTAAAAAGTCTTATTTTTGCAAGGTTTCCACATACCAATTCACTTAAAATAAATAAAAGCCTTGAAAAACAGGCCCATGAATACAGAATGCTAATCAAAATGTACTTCTTGGCACTTTTCCTGTGGTCACCCATGGGAAAATATGTCTACCATTCCACAGCAAGCATAAAATTTCATACCGACTTTCAGGCAAGCCACCAATGTAATTGATATGTACTACTAATCAGATGAGTATAACACATGATAATATTTTTTCCTCTGTGACTAAGAATGATATGCTTCAGTGGTTATCGCAGCATGTGTGAGCCTACCACTCTCTTTATATGCACATAGGTGTTCAAGTAATACATTTTGAAAACCAGCACGAAGCACTTTCCATATGTGGTTAAATAATTGAAGCAATTGCCATGTGAATGGCTGGCCACCACATCTGTACATTTCTCCAGGCTGTAATAAGCACCAGATGTTTTACCAGATGATGGTTTATGATACCACAAGGTGTTTTTGACAATCCTAGTGGAGATGTGAACCCTGTGTTAACTTCATTCTGCAGCATGACAACGAGAACCAAGAGGAGACAGCATGGTGACCAGACACTTACCTGAAGAACTCCACTCATTTTTGCTATGTTGGTGGATACACAGGAAGAAGAAATAAGTGCACTTCCCCCACCCCCAATGACCATGCAACTTACTAGACTTAAAAATTCTCTAATGTCCTATCATTTTTCAAATTCTTTATAATTGGACTGCTCATTGGTGACTATCCTAAAAATTTTGCTTAAGTATATTGCTTTTTTAACTTAAGTGCTCTTAATTTTATAATGAACGTTTGATTTATTGCAGAAAGTCGTTGTACTTTTAACTCAGAATGCACTTCTATAATTTTATAAAATTCTTATGTCTATACATTTTTGGAGTAAATATGTTACATAACTATTGATATCATTCCAAGTAACATTTTTATAGAATCATTTTTTAATCATTCATTTTATAAATATTTATTATGTAGTCTCATGTATCAGACATTATTCTAGTCTTTAAAGATACAACATAAATAAAACAGATAAAAATCTCTGTCTTCATACAGTTAAAATTATAGCAAGATTACATTCTCCTGAGCATGCTCATGAAAAGCTCCTCAGGTCATAGCTAGAGCTGTGTAGCCCCCTCTTCAGCTCAAATGAAACTGATTAAACTGACTTACATATTGAATAGACATCTCAGTTCTTCTCTGTCCAACTCCAGTAAATTCTCTGGCTCCAGGTCCTCTATACCCAGGATGAACTTTGTCCTCAAGTCCCAGAATAGGGAAGCACCTGATGAACAGAAGTCTTATGCCTTACCTGGCTTGCAGTACCCAGTAGGAATGGTTGAAGGGCAGCAGTGAGCCAGGCTTGGAATTTCATCAGTGTTGCGGTGCAAGGCCTGTACCAAGCCAGATTGTTGGCATTGTGTCTTTAGTGGTGGGCCCTGGTGGACCCTGCTGTGGTCCTGTTGAAGATAAGTCATGAAACTGTTTAAATGCTCCTCAAGGTTATAGAATAGTAGGATTTGACTAATTAAGAGTAGCTCAGGGCTGAGAAGTGACCAGAGCTGTACCTAGAGGAAGACATGCTTCCCTAAATAAGAGAGAAGATTCAAAGGGTCGTTGGAAGAGAATGGGTTAATGACCGGTGAAATGATTTAAATGGCTTTAGGGTTAAGATGAAGAAGAATCTCAGCAACTCAACCAGAACTATATCACATAGAGCGTACAGAGGACCCCACTCCTAATCTAGAAGGGTTCATGATTCTCAGTTCCTTTAAACTTTATAGTCCTCATCCTAAAGGACAAGTCATGGGCAATTAGATGACTTTCTAACACTCTTTACCTCTTTGAGTTCCTTCTTTTTTGAAGCATTAATCCATTTATTTATTACCTTGTTACTGGATACATGGCATAAGAAATAGAATTCAGAGGAATATGGGCTGCTTCTAGCCTGGGGCCATGGGCCATCTGAAGCCCAGTACCAAGAGGTTAAGACATATCTATATCTTCCATCTGTGAAGCAGAGTATCAATCTTTGGGGAAAGAGGGGCTGCTGTGGACTTACATTTTACTGATCCAAGCAGTCTAGGGTTTAGTCAAGAGTTACCTAACCATGGATACAGTGGAACTTCCCTGGATTAGCAAGGAGTTACTATACTCTCTTCCTTGATCTTCTCCATTAGAGAGGAAAGTTCTCATACTTTTTGGAACTCTAGTTTTACACTTGTGATAAAGCAAAAGATCTCCACATTTGTGGAAAAATAACAATAATATAAGTATCAAGGTTTTTGAAAAGTGTTCCCTTATCTAACTACCTAGAGGTCGACCTTAATATTTTGACATTCTTTCTTTTTTCTCTGTATATTTTTCATTATTTAAACCTTAATAAATATACAATTTCACAGTCTGCTTTTTCAATTTACCATTATTTCAGAAGTATTTTCCCATGTTACAAAAAGAATTACATATTCGACATTTTAATAACTCTATTAGATTCCATGTACTAAGCTTTACTTTCTAATTCACTCTTTATTCGAAATTTAGATTGTTTTCAATTTTTCTATTCTAACTGATGTTGCAATGAACATTCTTGTATTTTATATATGTTCAAGCTCTCTTTCTTTCTCTCTCCCTCTCTCTCTCTCTCACACACACACACATGCACAAGAAAGAAGTGAATTATTGTATGAAATAGTTTTTCAAAAATATCATGTGATAATTTCTTTTTCAAGGAAGATTTTAAAACTCTAGACATTATTATTATAGAATAACTGTCAAATATAAAAATGAAAAAGTATCTTATTTCAGCATACATTTATTTGATTGCTAATGAGGGCAAACCTTTACAGAATTTCATTAGAAATTTGTACTCCCTATTTTGTAAATTATGCTGTCTAGTAAAGCTAGTTAAGAGAATAGACTCTGGACAAAACTTTCTGGATTTGTATCTTGTTCTTCTACTTAGTACCTGTACAGCCGCAGTCTCCTAATCTATGAAATGGGAATGGTGATAATAATAATATAACTGCTACTTCATAAAATTGTGAGTATTAAATGGGTTAATATCTCCAAAGTGCTTAGAACTCTGAGATACAGAGTCAGGTTTTTTTTTTTTTTTAAGTTTTGGCTATTATTTTTTTTATTATAGTGTTATTAATTTTTTGATTCTTTAACGGTTTTATCTTTACCCTTTAAATCTTCCTAGGTTTATATACTTGCCTCATTTCTCTTTTTATGCCACTGGAAATAAAACTCCCTTTGTGATCTTAATCATACCATGATTTTAATCACTACCTAAAAACACTTGCCTTTCCAATCTATGCCTCTAGTTTGGATCTCTCCCTTGAGCTCAAGACTCATTTTTCTCTCCTCAATACATCCCTGGTGAAGATCCCACAGGCACATTTGACCAATATAGCTCAAAATGAATTTATCATTCTCTACCTAAATTTGGCTCCTCTTCCCATGTTCTTTTTTTTTTTTTTTTTTTTTTTTGGTGACCTCACAATGTGCCAGGGACACAGGCAGAAACCCAGAGAAAGAGAATGCTACCCCATAATATGCAACTTCTACTTAATTAAGAATTTAAGAATTATTTTTATCCTTCCTGCCTAAAAGCAAAGCATAACTTTCCCTTTTGTAAAGTAAATTTTCATTCTTAAAGGTGTCACCCTCTCTCATACCAGGAAGAGGAGAATGACTCTTAATCATGAATTCTTAATCATTGGAGTCAATTCATATCATCTGAGAAAGGTGTTTTTATAATTAACCTTGCTAAACAACCTTGTCTGTCATGCATTTCCTAGTCACCTTCCCATAAGTCACCCCCCTAGAATCCCAATGCCCCCATCCTCTGTCTAATCACGTCACAATTTCTTGCAATTTGTTAAAATGGCATAGAAATCTCTGAGTCTAATTGCCAATTTGAGTTTTCATTTCTTTTCTGTGGAACTCTTGTACACATTTCTCCTGTTGACCTATATTTTGTAAATTCAATTTGCAGGCTTCAGGGACAGAATTTAAGAGATTAGAGAAAATGTTTTATTTTTCCTACACTGGGAAGAATCTTGGATTTTTCTCCTCATTTTCTCTAACCAATAGATAACTTTTTTTTAAACATGTTTCTTTTTTGGCCCCCTTCCCTACAGTCCTACTTCTAGAACTTCTACTCTATACTTCTTAGTCCTCTGTAAGCCTGGACATTATTTCCCCTGCATAATACCTAAATAACTTCCTAGTTCAGCCCTTTTAACCTGGTATACAAACCACATAACTCTGTCCTTGCCAGTATTTTCTTCTCTAGTCTCATCTTCAGCTTCTTACTTGCTTGGATTTGTTCTGCATTAGTTCCAAATAATTTCGCCTTTACCAGTGAACATCTCTTTCTCTTCCCTCAGTTTGATGTGCCCTTATCCAATCCCATCTCCATTTTCCTTGCCTTACTAATCCTTTAAGATATAGCTTAATGTCATCTCCTCTGAGACATTTTCTTAATCCCCAAATTGTATGAATGAGATTTCTTTGTTTTTTATCATAAACTATGCACATCCCTGTCATGGATTCACTATATGATATTATATTTATCTGCTTACGTGCCAACCTTCTACGTAAGAGTGTGAGTTTCACAAATTCAGGACTGTGCCTGGTTCACTGTTTTATCCCCAGTACCTATCACAGTGTCTATTTGATAGTAATTCTCAGAAACATTTGTTAAGTTGAAAAATGAAATCAATCATATAAAGAAGACATGAAATATAGAAGATGCCTGGAATCGGGGTAGTACTCACAACATGTCATAAATTTGAGGATGTATGAGCATCCAGAAACTGGTTCTCATGTTTGTAAGACCAAAAGTTGCTTGGTAAATGTAACAGATACTGTTGGTTGTCTATTTAATATGAAGTTTCCCTTTCTTCTTCCTTAATGAGGGCTCCATTCCTTATCTATGCATCCCCATGCCTGGAACTCCTAGATAAAGGGGTAGGCATAGCCCTGTTAATCAATCTCTTTTGCCAGTGGTTGATTCAGAAATGTTTATGAGGCTCATTTGAGACTGCTGAGATTGGAAGAGAGAGGTATTCAGGGTGGCTTTCAAAAGGTGATTCTCTCCCTCTGCATGTTGTCGTGGGTGGATATAAGGATCTTCTTTCTTTTAAAGCCATGTTATCCTCTTATATCAGCTTGAGGATAAAGTTAATACACAGAAGAAAGAATAACCCTGAGAATCCTGAGGAAACTGAATTGAAATTATATTCTACCTCTGTTCTTCCAGATATACGAGCCAATTTTATGCCTTATTGCTTAAACCAATTAGAAATATTTTTGATATTTGTAATTGAAAATGTCATAATTACATGCATTAAGTAAGCATAAAATTACCAGAGGAGCAAACTTATCCCCACCTCTTTTGTCTCTCTGGATTTCTTGCCATTCCTATAATATGCTGTTCTGGGTTGAATTGCATCTCCTCAAAATTCCTATGTTGAAGTCTTTACCTCCAGCATCTTAGAATGTCACCTTATTTTGAAATGTAATTTGAAGATGTAATTAATTAATCTAAGGTAAAGTCATCTGGAGTAGAGTGAGCCCCTAGTTAATTATGACTGATGTCCTTATACAAAGGGAAAACTTAGACACACACATAGACATATGCCATTTGAAGGTAAAGGCAGGAATCAGGGTGATGTTTCTATGAGCCTAGGAATGCCAAATATTGCCAAAAACTTACCTGAAACTATGAGACAGGAACAGAATAGATTCTTTCTCAGAATCTTTAAAAGAAAGCAACCCTACTGACAGTTTACCTTAGACTTATAGCCTCCAAAAGTACAGGACAATAATTCCTGTTATTTAAGCCACCCAGTTTGTGGAACTTTGTTACAGCAGCCCTAACAACCCAACACACCAATATCATTTCTGAGTTAGGGCTTTTGCACTAGCTTTTGCTGTGCTTAGAATGCTGTAACACATGATTGCCCCATTTCTGCTCCTTTCTTCATTTTCAGATTTTAGCTGAAGGACCCCCTCCTCACAGAGGGCTTTCAGCACCACCTAATCTAAAGCAGCCCTATTAGTTTACTTTTTGTCATCACTCTGCTTTTATTTTCTTGTTCAGCACTCACCGCTCTAATATTTTTTTCTTGCAGATTCAATTGCATGTTTGTGGTCTGTAACCCTCCCCTCCACAAACTTAAATTTTAAGTTTAAAATTTAAACTTCACTAGTAAAAAAGTTCAGGAATGTACCATCTCAAATTATGTAGCTTTGGTATACTAATTATTTTGAGTAACAGGCACTTAAAAAATAGCACATAAAAGAAGGGACATTCTCTGAACTCCTCTTATCTGCCTACAAAAAGGTTTTCAAAATGAACCCCATTGTCATAGATCCCCTCTCTGGGAGTTTCATCAACCAGGGAAGATTAACTCTTATTACAGGAGAGGAGACTAGAAGTTGACGCCACACTTAGACAAATTTTGTTAAAAATTTCTTATCTCCCATCTATTCTTCTAAGGATCCATTCATCATTCCTAAAAATAATTTACTCTCTCCTAAATTCCCTACATTTCTCTTCCTCATCCCCTATTAATACAGTGTCAAAAATACTAAATGGAGCCACTTTAAAATAGAGCCAGAGCTGCCATGCCAGAGGAATTGACTTCCAAATCTTATGCCTCAAATGTTTGAAATAGTTTATGGCCATGTTACCCTGAACAAACCCTATCCCATCTGATCTCAGAAGCTAAACAGGGTCATGCCTGGTTAGTACTTGGTGCTATAGGTGTAGAAAAAATAAAAATAAAAAATAAGGGATTGTAAGCTGACAAGATCCTTGCAATCTGTGAGATCAATCAAGGGTTGCCTCGCCTAAAAAATAGAAATAATAATAATAATAAAATGAAATACTGAAACAGGGCAAAATAAACTCTGGACTGGGCCTAAAGCAACCTGTGTCTCAAGGAACTGTTTGCAAAGATAGCAAGAAAGCAGATATTATAATTACCAAACTGATGACTATCATCAGACTGAAAATTAAAAAAAAAATGTTTAGTATTAGCATCACTACATTAGCTTTTCTGCACCAATTGGAGAGCCTTTCTTGTATTGATGCGATTGTTCCCTTTCTCTATCTTATAAACACCCATTGACTTTGTCTAATAAGCAGAACATCATTTGGGCTTTTGCCCGAATCAGTGCTTTCCAAATAGCTATTCTTTAGGTCTCCAATAAATGCTTGCTGCCTCTTACTTTGAAAGGCCTTTTGTTTTAAGTTAACTATCGTATTTAAATCCTCAAATCTCATTTTTGAGGGGATCATTACTTTTTTATGGTGCCCCAGTACACATTATATTAACATTAAATATTAAATTTGTATATGTTTTCTTCTGTTAATCTGAGTGTTGTCAATTTATTTCCTAGACCCAGCTATGGTACCAAGGAGGGTAGAAGAAAAGTCTTTCCTACTCTACACTGGAGAACAGAAAGCTTTTCTATCCTGTTCATTGATGAATTCCCAGGATCAAGACTCATGCTGAGTACACATCAAGTTCTCAGTAAGTTTATGTTAAATGGAAAAATGGGGAGTAAATAATTGTGAGTTAAAGTGAAAACATGATTTATGTCATTAAGTCTTTGAATATTTGGTGCTTAAGATGAACTGTAATATCCAGCTTCTATCATTATTATGGGAAATTAACTTTCTCTACTTCTGTTACCTTTACTCTAAACTAAAGATACTAACAGTGCTTACTTTTGAGTTGCTTTGAGAATTTACAAGAGGATATATGAAAAGTACTTAGAACTGTGCTGGCTAATTAACAAATATTCAGTAAAGGCTAGTTCTTTGTCCTACACTGGCTCTTAATTAAAAGAAAAAGAAAGTTTTTCTCTCTCTTCAAAAAATAGAGCTAGACTCAACCCGCTCACGCTTGCTGTAAAAGGCTAATAATGGCTTCCAAAGAAATGTTCGTATCTTAATCCCAGAACCTGTAAATGTTGTCTTATTTGGGAAAAGAGTCTTTGCAGATATGATTAAGTTAAGGATCTTGAGATGGAGAGACTATACTAGGTTATCCAGGTAAACCCTAAATCCAACAGCATGTGCATCCTGAGGAAAGGGAAGAGGGAGATATGACATATACACACAGAGAAAGAAGTGATATAAAGACAAAAGTGGGGATTTAAGTGATAACAACCAAAGAAAAGTCCCCCTCCCCAGAAGTGGGGGGAGGGGAGCCTCCAGAGGAAATATAGCACTTATGATATCTTTTGAAGTTCTAGAACCGTGTGAGAGAAAAATTTTTTAAGGTCATCTAGTTTGTGACAGTATGTTACAAGAGTCACAGTAATCTAGTACACTTGCCCTGTCAGTTAATATTGCCAAGCGGCTAGTGAACTCAGCTGTATCACTTGATCAAAGAGCCTTCTCATCTGCGAAGACACCTATAATAAAGTTTAATTTATAAGTTAGGCATAGTAAGAGATTAATAATAATAACTAATAATAAAATAGAACAGTTATTACAATATACTGTTATAAAAGTTATGTGAATGTGGTCTTTCACTCTCAAAATATCTTACTGTACTGTATGTACACAATGAATATGCTGGACAAAGAGATAATTCACTCCCAGGGAGAGACAGAGTGAGACAGGACATGATTTTATCATGTTACTCAGAATGTTGTGCAATTTAAAACTTTTGAATTATTTATTTATGGAATTTTTTATTTAATATCTTTGGACATTAAATACAGTTGACCAAAGTAGAACTGCAATTAGGGGAGACTTCAGTCATGTACCACACAACTTTCTGGTCAATGAAAAACTGCATGTACAATGGTGGTAGCGTAAAATTATAACGGAGCTGAAAAATTTTTATTGCCTAGTGACATCATAAAAGTCATAATGTAATGCAATGCATTATTCATGTGTTTGTGATGATGCTCATATAAACAAACCTATTGTGCTTCCAGTTGTATAAAAGTATAGCACGTACAATTATGTACAGTACAGCATACTTGACAACGATAATAAGCAACTATGTAACTGGTTTATGTATTTACTATACTATACTTATGCTATAACATATTATTATTTTAGAGTATACCTTTTCTAAAGTATACTTATATAAAAAGGTTTGATGTAAAATAATATGCTGTGTTATGCCAGCAACAGTCTCATATATCAAGTGTTTACCCAGTGCCTTGATCACATCATTTTCTCTTGTGTTTGATTGAATCTAGTGTTGTTTTGTTCATCATGGCCCCTAAGCATACAAAATTCACTGCTAATATTGTCAGTAAGAGTCCACATTAAGTGACTGACCTGGAGACAAAATTAAGAGTGATTAAGGACTACAGAGGTAGAAAATCAATGATGGTCATTGCTTGCCAGTCAGGCATATCCCATTTCACCATAGCTGTAAGTTTGGAGAACATGAACAAAATGATGCTGCTGCTAAAGAATCTGCTTCACTGAAGGCAACAAAAATTCGAGAAGTGCCTATATCAGATATGGAGAAACTTCTAATGACTTAGATTGAAGACTAGACATAGATTCATACCCCTCTCAACACTATGATGATCATGGCCAGAGCAAAAAGTTTGCTTGCAATGTTTAAAGAAAAGGCTAGACCTGACTATAAGTTCACTGCTAGCTTTGAGTGGTTTAAACAAATGGAGAATTGTTATTTGTTACATAATATGAAAATGAATAGTGAGTTTATGAGTGCTGATATGAAGGATGCTGGGACTTTTCTCTCTACACGGCCTTTCATCTTCCTGTAGGCTAGCCTGTGCTTGTTCATATGGTGACAGAAGGCTTCCTAGCAGAAAAAAAGAATAATTCCCAATAAGCAAACACTATTCATGTGTTTCCTAATACTCCATTGACCAGAGCAAGTTACAAAGCCAAGCTCAGATGCAAAAGGTAGAAAAAAAAGACTACTTCTTAATGGGAGAAGCTTCCAAATTGTATCACAAAGACCATACATAGAGGGAGAGGAAGAATTGTACTCATTATTTTGTTTACAAAAGCCAATGAAAAAATAAAGCCAATAGATATGACCTAATTCCATAAATTTAGGCTGACTGCTACGAAATTGTGAATATATGTGTGTGTATAAATTTCATATGATTCATATGAAAATCTATAAATCACAATCAGTAGTGCATTTAGAGAAAGACTGTGTTTGAGAATCATCTTATTCATATGAATGTACACTGAGAATTCTAATGTTAATAGGACCCTTGTGTGTTCATCCAAGAGCAGAATTTGGCCCACTGTGTATGCCACTCACTGCCTTTATTTACATTATAAATTACCACATTTTATTATGTCTACTCCCATAACACTTCCATTATATTCTATTATTTTAATATAATATATTAAAATAGAATTAGCAATTAAATTACTATGACATTATTCATACAACCTAAAGTGTTTGACCTCAATCTCTAGAAGCAGGGGGATTTGTAATTGACTAAATTTCTATCTATGTATGTATGGACTACTTTAATTGTACATGATATTTTCTTGGTGTTGATATGATCAAAAATTCTGCTTTAATTCTACTCATTTCTCATGAGGGAGACTAAGTTATACTTCGGACACCATTTGAATTCTTATCTCCAATGTGTCTTCTAATTTGTTATTTTATATAACTATTTTAAATTTCTACCACGTATTAATTGAAAAGTAATATGTTCTTCATTATCCTCAAATTAGTTTGTATACATATACATTAAAAGCTCTTATGAGGCAAGGACCATATTTTTTATGTCATTGCATTTCTTGTAGTATCAGCCAAGCTAGTAAGTGCCTAGAATAGTGTCCGATTCTATTCTTTAGGGCTGTTATAATAAAGCACCACAAACTAGTGGCTTAAAGCAACAGAAACACATTGCTTCATAGTTCTAGAAGTGAGAGGTCCAAAATAAAGGTGTTGGTATACACCAGTATGATTTTAATTTAACTAACTATGTCTGAAATGGTCTTATATCCAAATAAGATCACATTGTGAAGTGCTTGGAGTTAGGATTTCAATGTATCTTCTTGGAGAGCACACAATTTAACCTATAATTGTAGGTAAATAAATATTTTTGGAGTAATAAATAAACATGCAACTTTGCTAGATAGTATTCTTCATGCTTCTCTACTGTCTATAAAAGAAATATTGGCCCAGGAAGATGTGTGAGAAAAGAACATTATCAGGAAAATAAAATAATTGATGAGGTTCAACTCATTAAAAAAGTCTAAAGGAAAATGTTCAACCTCAATAGCAGAAAAAAAATGTGTAAATTATTGGCAATATCTTGAAGTCAGAAATTGCAGTCTAACATGAAGGATAAACAGGACATTCCTACATTTCTTTTGCCATTTAGGTTTCACTTCCTTAGATAAGTTTGTTATGATTTCTCCTCATGGGCCGTATTACTCTACTATCATGGTTTATCAACCACCATGTACTTTTTTTTTTTATTTAAAACTTGCTACAAATATGATTTTACATTTGTTTATGTGAATATTTGATTACTGCTTTCACCAGTGGACCTTAAGGTCCAAGATGATTGTTTCTATTTTCATTCTTCATTATAGCTGCAATGTTTAGCATAACATTCGATAGCAGGTGCTCAGTAATTATTTGTTGATGGATTGGCTAAGTGAATAAAGGAATTGGTGAGATGGGCTGACATTTTACCTTTTCAATGTCTGTAGAAAATATCTGTTATTATATTTTATAAAGTGTTATATATTTACATATATGTTATTGTATTATAAGTATATATATTTTATAATTTAAATGCTTATTTAATATAAATAAGATAAAATATAAGCAAGATTACAGAGCAATGTTTATCTACTTAGATGAACAAACTATTTTTAAGTAGTTTGCCAGCACTCAGTGCATACAAACATTTCGTATGCTAATTACAGTTAGTAATTATTTACCTATTGTATAAACTTTTTTTGTTGGGTGGACTAAAAATAATCCCAATTAAAGTGACTAGATGCACTTAAAAATTATAATGCTAAATTTCATATACATATTTTATATCAGTTTTAAATTTATGTTAGCTTGTCTTTTTCACATTTAGTCTAATTTAGTGTTTCCTGTATACCCTGAAATTAAAACAGGATGCATTTGTAGACACACACACACACACTGCAGTGACACTAATTATTCTTCTTCAATTTCAAGTGACTCATATTCTCTTTAGGATTTATGGAATCACCTTCCTAATCCATGCTGTTAAAAATGAATTAACTTGCTCTGATATTTTAGAGAATGTCTAATTATTTAATTATCTCTGTTATGTGAATAAAGCTGTGGTGAATTCCCTTCCTAGCATCATCATGTTTTTCCTTAGGGATAAGCCTCATTTGAATGTACAGCAAGTTCATACACACACACACACAAACACACACACATCATAATGATATAATGTTGCAGAGCAATTTTAATTAAAACTATTGAGAATATGTTGCTGTTGTATTTTAAAATCATCTTCCTCTGAGAATGGTATAAAATGATGATGTGTGTACTCCAGTGGGAGACCCAGCAAATGTTAGCTTTAAGTCACTTTCCCGAGACCATGTAGAGTTCAACTCCAGTCCCTGGTCTGATTCTTGTGGGAATAGAAATACCGCACTCTTGGCTTGACATCGCTGCTATTTCCAAATGTTACCATGGTGATCACCTATGCAGTATCACTAACCCTTCTCACAACAGCTCAATTTGAGATTCAAGTTTCATGTTTCCACGATTATGGGAGGGTAATTATTTCATTACTCAAGGGAAGAAGATTTAGGAGGTAAATAGCTCTTCATTAAATCTTAAAAGATTCTAGTCTTTTTAGGGCACAGAAATGCCGAATATTAAAGCGATGAAATTCAAAAGGGTAAAACATGGCCAAGAGTTGGATAAATTTAAGTTTTGTGTATTATACCTGGTTTGGGAGAAAATGTGATATTGTATAAGGCATACTTTTTTTAAGCATCTAAAGAAGAATTTTTTTTTAAAAGAAAGGATTTTCATTGTACGGATGATTCTTTTACATAGAATTATTGTTTTTTTTTATGTACTGTTGATGTTTGAAGATTATGCAGTTGAAAATAAATATTAATGTGCAATATTTCAAAGTACATTTGTTTTTATGAAATGTCATGGGATAGTTAGGAATTAAAGATATTTGGAGAGTATTTAAAATATAAAAATTAGCTAGTCATGCCATGTTGCCCAACAATAGTACAAGAGGGTGCCATGATGCAGCTAAACAGTACAAATCACAATTCTCCTGGGAGGGACCTTGAAATGCTATAAAATTTTTAAACCAAAAATGTTTAGCTGACCTATACTGTATATTAGTTAAGTTATGTCCATGACAAGACAACCGTTTTTAAACACACTATGTTCTTTCTAAAGATGTTTTTACTTTTTTTTCTGTTTCCTTTTTTCTGCATTGCCTCTGACAAAAATCCATTAAAATTTTTAAAGAGAATTAAAGAAACATGGAAGATTAACTCCTATATGTGACAGAGATTGTGCAATTCGGTAGTGATTTAATTTTGATTTCTCTGAGATCTTGTTACATGATGTACAGACTTAGAGAAGACAAGGAGGAATTCAATCATAATCATGTTCCAGAAGAAAGATGATATGTTTTAAGCCCATTTTATCCTTTCTTGGTCTTTAATATTTCCCATTGCTGTATTAATTTACCTGTAGTGATTTTTTTCTGTTTTTTTTTTTTTTTTTTTTTAGTTTAGTTTAGTGAAAGGAAGATTAGCCAGAATTAATTATTGGAAGGCTCACTGATTGGGTAATTAAGTAATTAAACATTATTCATTCATAAACCTCTAGAGAGGTGAAATGGGAAGTTTAAGAGGTTCAGAGTGTAGTATTCAGTGCCTCTTTGCTTATTATTTATATGTAATGCACTAAAAACTCACCTAAGTTATTCTCGTTTACACACCTCTCAACATATAGACTGGAAGCTGATGGACACACACAAAAAATTAACTGTCTACTACCAACATAATTGTGTAAGTCATAGAAACACTCAATGGATATTAGGGTTTCAAAAGCTAAATCCAATGTATTAATACAAATAAAGTTCTCCTGAAGTTTGTAGAACACTGAGGGGAATCATAGTCCAGCACAGAACAGCAAACAGCTCAAACAGAACGTGTCCTGATGAACTGACTATTCTGATATTCCTCATGCCTTGTCTCCACTGGAGTTTCCTGTGGCCTGCAGTCTTCTCACTGAACTTATCTCTACATCACTCACTAAAGTCTCTTCCCCCAGTCTCCCATCCTTCCAATTCCAGGGTCTTACTGAAGGAATATGCAAAGCTCTAGTCAGTTTTTAAGCAAAATAATTTATTAAATATCATCTATCTGAATGCTGCAAATAGGTGTTTATGTATGTGGGAGAGAGTTCAAGAGTGGAAACGTGCCTTCATAACAAAAAAGCCCATGAAGTTGTTTATTTTCAAATAAAAGCTGTTATTTCTTTTAAAAAATATTTAAGTATAGTTGGCACATAATATTATAATAGTTTCAGGTGCACGACATAGTGATTCAACATTTATATACCTTAGGTGATCACTGTGATAAGTCTAGTAACCATCTGTCACCATGCAATTATTTAAAATATCTCTGCTTTATTGCCAGGTCAAACTCCAGCGAGCTTTTAAAAGCATATGTTTTTCTCTGCTCTAAATTTGCTATCAATAAATTTTAGTTAAAAACATTTGTTGCTAGTATATTAATTCATCACGATGCACAACTGAAGTACATAATAGTTTTGTCAAAAATTCTTCAATAAAGCTGAAAAAAATTCTGTTGCCATTTATCTGAATTGCAATAGACCTTGGAGGCTCATGAGCAGTGTTGTTAGTGTTGGAAATATGAATGGATGAGGCCCCTGAGTAACTAAGCTGAGAAAGCACCAGTCTCAGTGCTTCTTGCGGCAAGTTCTTTTCAAGGTGTGCTACTAAGGTAAGCTCAATTGTGCTATGATGTTAAACTACCTCAGTGGCTTCACAAAGCAAAAATTATTTCTCACTAGGGCAAAGCCTCCTGTGAATCTGGAGGACACTTCAGGACAGCTGTACTCAATCTGGTGGCGCAGTGGACTTGTGGCTCTCCGAAGAGTGCTGCGGCAGGGAGAGAGAGAGTGGAAAAGTGGGCAGAGGCTTTTCCTTGGCTCAGTCTGAAAGTCTGTATGTCACTTCCACTCACATATTGTACAGAACCATTTGCCTTGGATCTCACCTAACAGCCAAGTGCTGCGGCTAAGGAAGGAAATAAAAACTGATGTTGAGAAGTTCTAGTAGAGTATCTAGTAAAGGGCAGGAGAATGCACAAGGAAGTGGAGAAATTCTAAGCCACAGAACGACATTTCTTTATTCACACCCACTCTCACTGGAGGTTTTACTGTGATATGCTTCTGTGGAATGGAACCTGTAATGAGATAAGAGAATGCTTCCTGAGAAAGAAAAAGCAGCCAGTGTGCACAGCCAGTGTTCCATATCTTGGAGAGGAAAGCAAGAGGGACATGGCAGTAGTTTGAAGGATATCGAAACATCATACTTTGAATTTAAAGGGAGAAAAATCTACCAGATAATTCAGTGCCTACCAAATAAAATACTATGAGAGGAGTAACAACATTATTTATTCAGTGTGGATTAATGGCTACTATCATGTCTCCTGAGCAGAAAGATTTACTAAAATAACCTCTTAGTTTCATTTTGTGCTAACAATTCTATTGACTACCCTAATTAATTGCCAAAAAACTGTTAATAACTGTGCCATCACAGACCATCATGTAAATGAGCTTTAAAAAGTAAAATCTGAAGAACAATCTTGTCATTCATTTATCTGAACTAATTATAATGTAGGAATAATCCTCACAGCAGGTGAATACCTAGAAAAAGCATGCTTTTGCAGGAAAGCAAAACATTTTAGATTTGACATGAAAATTTTGGAAGAAACAAAGAGCTTCCTTTTTTTTGCAAGACAGCAATTTGTTTTATTTTTTTGTGTTGCAATCACAGTTTTAATGAAGTATTTATAAAAATATCAAAAAGCTATGGAAAATTGTGCTACTAAGTTGTTTTAATAGTGATGAAATATATCAGATTCTCATTTTATTTTCTTGAAGAAATTATTTCGAGATTCAACAAGGCAGAGAAAGTGTTACATTAGAAAATCAATGGGTATTCATAAATTGGCTGTTTTGTTTTAGTGCCACTATAATTTACAACTAGAAAATGTAGAATATATTAGTTCTTAGGAAGGTAGCCTGGTGTAGAAGTTCACATCCTAATGCATACTTTTTAGCTGCATGATTTTGGGTTTGCTACTTTTTATCTCATGGAGCCACAGGTTGCAAAATTGGTGTTCAAACAAGCTATTATGGTATGTAATAGACCCATCTCCATTGTTGACGTATAGTAAGTATTTATTGAAGCCCTTTACTTTTACGAGAAAAACCTGTAAATATAAACTGATTTATCCTATTATGTTAAAAAATCTTCAAAAGAAATTCCAAGAGGAATATATTTGGAAACTTTTAAGAATAGTCTGAATAAGAAGGAACTATAAAACTCTTTCTAGAAGTAGGTGGTAGTTTTTAATTCTGTGTCTAGTGAAACCAATTTTTTAAAATTTAATTTACCTTTTGGGAGAAAAGTTGCAGAGTCAGCATAGATGGAAGAAAAGCAATATACTCTGGTAATTTATCCATGGGAATGTATCTAAAAGAAAGTCATTAAAGTTATCAATAAGAGGAAGACTCTCATGAACTTCATTTACAATGCCTACCAGACATGGGATCGTTGAGAGTAGAAGAGCACAAAGAATCCTAGGTTACAGAAAGTCTTATTTTATTTTTAACAAACTATCAATGGACATTTTACTATGATGTGCTTCTGTAGGATTTTGTCTTTATTTTGATTTTAGAAATGAAAATTTTGGAGAGTGGTACAAGCTTGCCAGTAACTTTATCTAGCTCAAATGCCTGTATCCACAAAGTATTAATAACTTTTGTTAAAAAATATATCCAAAACTTGTAAATAAAGCAGAGGATGACTGAATGACTGGTGACTCAAAGTCATTGTTTAACAGACTCACCAGAGAATTATTTAATTTTATATAAAAATGCACCGGTATTGACTTAAGTATTCATAACTTAATCATTTTTACTATTTTCCATTTACACGCTAATTTGTATGTATCTGGCTGGTAGAAAAGATGATGTCAAATGTTATCATTTTATTTCTCTATAGGACATTAAGCAATTTCGTATCTATTAGCAAATTGACTATTATTAAAATAAATTATTCTGACACTTGTTAAAGAACAGTAAGGAAGATTGTGTTCAAGGGACTACTGCCAGAGGGTTTTGCAGTAGATAGGAGAAAGATCGAACTCAACACAGAATACAACGAGGAAAAGCAGGAATTTATAGCTAAGGAGCAGGCTGCAGGAGTCAGTAGATGAAAAATTGCTAAGAGAAGATATTAAGGCAGAGAAGATTCTTGCTAAACTGACCTAACAGGATTCTTACTGAAGGCAGGCTGGGGTGATCAGATATCACCTGGGGGCTTGTAGAAGAAGAGGAATTTGATCAGATATTGAGGGTGATTAGATACTGAGGGTAGCAGTTCTTTCTAATCTGACTTAGTGATATTCTTGCTACAACTGAGTGATGCAGGCCAAACAAAGATGAACACTAAAGCCCAAGGTCAAGTCCTAAAGGACTTAAAGGAGCCTAATTACAATTAGATCAAAGGGAAAGTCTTTGCCATTATATCATTCTCTGTTTCTCAAAAATCTCCTTTGAAATAGGCTTTCCATCTTACTGGTTTCTTCACTAATTAGTTAATAAAAATCTTTGATATGTATTTATTTTATATTTATATGAAAAAAGTTAATTTTTTTATTTAAAATATCATACTTTAACCCCTCAATGATAAGCTCATTTTTATGTGAAGGTTTTTGAGATATAATTTTCAAAGTTGTGGAAGAAATAATGTCCTTCCACAGTAGACTGATCCAACTCTATGCTATTAGTCAGTTTTTTTTTTATTTCAACTGATTAGGGCATCATTGTACTCATTTAGTAAGAACATCAATATCTTCAATAAGAATCTGTTCAATTAGGCTATAACATATCAAAAAGTTTCTCTTAAGAATATTTCTACATTTTAATATTTTAGGATGTAGGAATTATGACAAAAGAGCTATCATTTTATGTGCTCTGCAAATGTAAGATGTGACATGATACACATCCCAAGCTGCTCAAGAAGGGAAGGTTTAGGTGGTGAGACACTCAGTTGAAAAAATACACGAGGGGTTGACATGAAAATAAAACGGCAGGCACCAACTTTATTGCAGGGAGCACACTTCTGCTGCTCCATGTTCTGCACCCAAAGAGACCACGTGGGCTTTTTTTCTATGTCAGAGAACAATAGTAGTATTTAGCCATACATGCGTGATACAATAAGCTGAATCATGCTGACATATGTTAGGTGCAGGCACACCACTACACTAATATAACATTCTAAATTCAGGCCATATTCCTAGTCAGAAGCCTGGATCATAGCCAGAACTTGGATCACAGCCAGACCTTGGGCCAGCCAGGCCTGGCGCTGACACTCCATCCCTGCAGGGTCATGGCATGGAATTTGGCCCAGAGGGCGCTACCTTGAGCCCATAATCCACAACAGCAATATAGAGAACAACAAAATGCTACTAGGCTGCAGGCTACCAGAGCTATGGTGGCTACTGCCCACAGCCAGGAGGACCCCCAAGGAATTCCACCAAGTTTTTAAGGGGTCTTCTCCCAGGGCATCCATTTCCTGGAGGGTTGCCTGTGCCTAGTCGGCATGATCAGGAATATAGACACAACGTTCTACATGAAGTAGGGCCCTGGAAAGCATTTAGGAGGTAAAAGGCCATGTAGTTTTGCAAAACGACTTTCTGCATTTGTGTGGTTTTATCTATTAAAAAGATTATAACCTGATGCATAGCTTTCAGTGCCTGTGTAGTGTGCTGGGCTAAAGCTTCACCTGCAATTCTACATCTATGGATTCCACCCCTGGAATGAAGAGCGCCAGGTGATAGAACTACCATGCTGCTCATTTCTGCCCATGCCAGGGGTGATATACAGGATCCCAATTATGAGGCAATTGGGGCAAAGTGAGTAACACGCATCCAACTAAATATAGATGTCCCCAGATACAATGGCTGGTCCAATCAGCGGGCAAATAGGGCCAGTCTTAGTGCCTGCAGACCCAGAGATAACCTGCAGGTAGCCAGTCGCTAGGCTCTGTATCACTATAACGTCACCCATTCCACCAGATGGAAATATTAGCAAGGGTAGTGTTAGCACACATCTCAGGGGGTAGCCACCCTACAATAAAGTTGGATACAGATCTCACTTGCTCTATGCAGTGGAAGTTCTGCTCCCGCAATTCCACATGTTCTCCTGCCAGCCATCCCCACCCATTGGAAATGGCATAGCCTATGAGTGGAAGGGAGTTGCAATGGTTGAGGCAGAGTAGTGTTTCCGTGGCCTATTGTTGCTGGTCCCATTTAGGTGTAGTATTCCAGGTATGCAGCATGTCCAGTTCTCAGCCATCGCTGGAGAAGTGGCTCCCCAGCCACTTCTATTGGCAGTTCAGTACACACCCAGCAGTGGGAAACATTGTGGACAGCAGCAAACACAGGAGGCCAGGACATGACACTGTTGCCTATTATCAGCCTGGGCGATAGGATAAAGCAGACAAAGAGACCATTAAGAGCAAGTCTCGTCCTTCTGGGGTGATATAGGTCACTTATCCATCTTGAGACAAAAGGGTGGCCATGAGAGGAGATGCCCCCAGAATTATGATACCAGACAATTTCTCCAAGCGTAGCAGGCCAGGGGCTCTCCACTGGTATTACAGTATAGAGAGAAATGGGCCAGAAGCTAAGGACAAAACTCCCCATTAACAGTGAACCCTCCCTCCACTGTCATTGGGAGTGACACTTTCAAGGGCATGAGCCAAATGCAAATCCAGGGTTCTACCTGAAACCCATTGTGTAAGCCCTGTCCACAGAAACTCCACCAGGGCCAGTCATGGCTCTTGTATTACCTGTACAGTCCAGGTGGCCCGTTTACCTGCTGTCAATGGTTCTGGAGCCAGCGGGAGCACCGCACCCTTGTAGGCCTAGGGAAAGAGCTGTTTGGCAGCAGTGCCCAAGACCACTTTGATAGCCCATGGCAAGCCTGCTACAACCCTGTCAAGGGGAGACAACCCTGTTCACTGGGGGCTCATTCAGAAGGTGCATAGCCTATGAGAGGTTAGTATACCAACGGTGCCAGCTTGGGCCCAAGGCACGCAGTTTATCCTTCAGCAAACCGTTGAACTGCTCTACCATTCTAGCTGTCTGTGGGCAATAAGAAACAAGTAACTGCCACCACATAGCATTGGTATGGGTCCAGGCCTGCACCTTCTGTCCTGTAAAGTGAGTTCCTCTGTCACTGGTGACAGAGGCTGCCACGAGGTGATCTAAAGCCATCACAGTATGGCTTTGATCAACAGCTGCCACTGGCCATGCAAACCCCAGACTGGTAGCCATGTCCACACCTGTGAATACATATCAGTGTCCCCAGTCTGTGGGCAAAGGCTCTGTGTAATCCATTTGCCATTTCTGGAGCAGCTTAGCTCTGCAGGGCACTAACCCATGAGTACTCTTTACCCATCATCTTTCCAGGCGCTGTTCAGCACACCAGGGGCATTGTGACATGGCAATTGTGCTTATGCTCAGGTCAGTGATAACCCCCATCGTTTTGCTATCTGTTCCACAGTACAGGCCCCTACATTTCCCAGGGGCCAATGTCTGCCAGAACTGGCAGTATGCAGGCAGAGCGGACTCGTGCCAGCACATCAGCTGCATCATTACCAGGGGGTTGTAATGGCCAGTGGCCGGGAACAGGGTATATGGTGGCCCTCCTGCTGAAGACCATATTTCCAGAGGTCTTCCCACACTCCCTGGCCCCATAGGGGGCAGTACCCTATCATCCACTCCTGGTCGGCCCACCGAGGCAGCCACAGAGTTAGACCTGGATATACAGACCAATTGTCAGTGCAGACCTGCACTGGGCAAGTTTCATTCATGAGGACCAAGCACACAGCTCAAAGCTCAGCCCATTGGCTGAACTTCCCAGTTTCATACCAAAAGGTTTCTGTGAGCAGCTGCAATGCCACAGCAGCCCACATTGGGGGCTGCCTGTGGCATGAGCCATCTGTGTACCAGACATTGTCAGGGATGGGAACCTGACCCTTTACATAGGGATTCAGTATGTCTCCCACCTCAGCAGGCTCTGCCAAGAGCTCTGCTTGAAACTGCACTGGTCCCAATAGGGAGTGCAGTTGACCCAACAAGTGAGCTTGCAGAGAACTTCACCCGCTGCTCTAAGTAAGCTTCTCATTTTGTCAGCATGGAGGTCTGTGCAATTTCCATACAGGGTACCTTCATCCATGATTGTAGCCATCCCTCCACGGGGTATGTAGACTGCACAATTACAGGATTTGGGTCAGTGATGGCCTCACTGGCCAGGAGGGCTGCTAGTTGTTTCTCTGTCAGAGGATACTGAGCTTCCATGCCTTTCTATAACAGACTAGAAGCCTATCAGTACCTTCCGGGACCCATGCTTCTGCCACAAGCCCCATCCAAACCCTGTATCATTCACCTGCACCATAAGCAAGAATAAGAGGGCTGGATCTACAACATGTAGAGTTTGGGCTTGTGCTACAGGTTGCTTTGTAGCCTTAAAGGCTTCTTCTATCTCAGGAGTCTAATCCCACTGTACATCTCATCACACTAAATGATGCAGCAGTTGCATCAAGGAGGCCATATGGGGAATAATCCCCAAACCCCAGCACTCCCAAATAGGTTTGGAGCTGCTTCACAGTTTCAGGTTGGGGATATGCCTGTATATTATTGGTCACCACCTCCGCCATTATTTTTGTCTTACCCAACCAGACAACTCCCAAGAATTTGACAGAGAACCCAGATCCATGGACCTTGTCCTTGTTGACAGCCCAACCATAGTTGGGGAGAGCTTCTTGCAGGCTAATTGTCACTGATTCTAGTTCTGTAAGAGAATCAGAGGTTAGCATTATATCATCAATGTAATAATACAAGTGCACTGCAGGTGGTCGTTTCTATGTGGCTAAATCTTGAGCCACAAGACCGTGTTGTAGATCCAGCCCTCTTATTCCTGCTTTATTCAACTCCTGAGAGTCAATTGTCATGCACCAGGAGCCAGCAGGCTTCTTCACTGGCCACACAAGAGAGTTGTACGGTTACGAGCAGGATGAATAACACCGGTCTTTTCCAACTCCATTACAGTACACCCTATTTCTTCATGGCCTCCCAGCAGGTGATACTGTTTGTGTTCATTCCCCAGGTGGCCTGAGGCAATGCCAGTGAGGCATAGTGTGGATATCCCCAGATAATAGTTTTCACCAGCTGGATGTGAAGGCTAAATTCACCAACAGTGCTTTTCACAGTCAAGCCTTGCAAAATATCAGTCCCCAAAATGTACTCTCACATGGAGGATATGTACACCTACCTGGTACATCTGTGGAGGCAATCTGCTTATACCTAGTATCACAGGGACCTGCCACACACGAATGATTCAACTCCCATAGCCTTCTATGGTTGTAGTTGGCCCAGAAAATTTGTCTGGATTCCCATAATGCAAGGTGCAGTCAGCACCTGTGTCCACAAGGGCTAATACCCTCTGCACATCGTGGGGGGACCAATGTATAGTCAGTTACACACACAGCGTCAGGTCAACCAGCTCCCCTGCCAAATGAGTATTCTGGCCAAATCCCTAATCAGGGAGATAATCAGCTAGTTGCACCTCATGGGTTGTAGTTTTTTTGGAAATAGGAGTGAATGGCTGGTCAGGGCGCAGCTGATTCCACAGTACTAGCAGCACTTCATTAGGTTGCTGCTCAATTTTTCCTGCAGTGACTTCTGCTCGGAGGAGATCAAACCACATCTGTCTTCAGCTCACTTTCATAGCTGATAGGGCTGGGTGCTGCACCACCCTCTCTTTTCGGCCATGGCCAGGTCTCCATCTCTGCACTGGCAGGTTGGAGAGTATGTCGGGTGGTACGGCACACATTTGGATGAAACGCTCCTTGTGTTTCATTTCTCCATTCCCCAACCTAGCCATAGTGAATGTCAGTCAACTCATAGATCTGCTTATCTATGTAAGGGGCCAGCAGTGCCGCCATGGTATCAAATATACCAGCCGGACCAGAAGTCCTTCCTACGGATTGTAAATACCTCTTCATTGGGGCTCGAATACTAGGAGTGAAACATTATCTGTCGCATGCCCATTTCGAGTTATCTGAACCAGATCTAAGTACATGGTCCGTCTTCTCACTATATCTGGCAGCTCCCCTGGTTGGTCCACATGGTCCTTGCAGAGAACATGAGTCAGCTAATCAGGAAGTGATTGCCTGTGCCCCCGCGTTATACATGCCACATTCTGGAGGCACTGCCTGAGGAATGGTATCACCGTTATGGAGGCCAGATGAGCCATCTCTTCCGGAGATAATTCAGTCCCTTCGGCCCCATCATCCCATAGCCACAGCAGCTGCCCCGGAACCATTTTCCTGGCTATCTACCGAACCTGTTTCTTCAGGTCCTGGAGTTTCGTGGGGGTGTAGTGGATCAAGGTGGTATGCTTTTTTGCCTGGTGGGCACCATCAGCTTGTGCCCCCAGGGCCAGTTGCTGCCCCATTTTAACCTGCTGCCGTGTCACTGACTGCACCTACGTGGTTACCACCAGTGGGCTCCCAGACCAGGATGATAGCAGCGACCCGTCAGAACCCTGCAGCATACATTCGGCTGCTGCCAGCTGCTTTTCCAGATCTTTTTCCTGGCCTTGTAGCTGCTGCACCCACTGTGTGAGCCTCCAGGCTGGCTTGCCGCAGCACCACCAGAAATATCCAGGCTATCCGTCCTGCTGCCTCCCGGTGAGCAGTAGAAACAATCAGCTCTAACATCTCCAGGGCTTTCTGGACGTCCTCTGGACATGGCTTCACTGCATCTCGATCCTCCAGGGGCGTCCACATGGCCAGATATCCGGCCATGGGATATCTCTGGGAGGTGGGAGACCACATGTCCTCCACCCAGGTCTCCTCCACCCGGGAACCATCCAGAGCACTAAGGGTCATACTCACCTCATCCCGTAGACTATGCCAAGTGTCAGCGCCAAGCTGATCAAGAAGGGAAAGTTTAGGTGGTGAAATGCCCAGTTGAAAGAATGCACAAGGGATTGTCATGAGAATGAAACAGCAGGCACCAACTTTATCACAGGAGCACACCTCTTCTGCTCCCTTAGGGGACCACGTGGGCTATTTTTATATGTCAGAGAACAATAGTGGCATTTAGCCACATATGCGTGACACAATAAGCTGAATCATGGCTTATGTTAGGTACAGATGCCCTACTACATTAATGTAACATTGTAAATCCAGGTCATATTCTTAGCTAGGATCCTGAATCACAGCCAGACCTGGATTGGCCAGACTTTGGGCCAGCCAGTCCTTGGATCACAGCCAGACCTTGGGCCAGCCAGGCCTGGCATCCACATTAAGTGGTATACTTTTTAAATAACATTTTAACCCATTTCTCGTTTGCCCCAAGAATACTCACCAGCAGTGCTTGAGGCTGCAGCATTTATCCCAAGATAACTAGTGGATTGCAGTCCTTACTTTACCCTCAAATTTTGCATGAAATATCTCGCTTTTATTATCATTTTCACATCTCTCTAGTATATCTATAGTCTTTGGAAACAAATGACATCATTCTATTTATAGCATTCTGTTTTAAGTAGTGGTCTTTTCATTTAGAAAATATAGTAATTTTCAATTGCCAAAAGTGTCAAATCCTAGAAAACTTAGTGTTCCTACATGTGATGTTAACATTGTTCTCAAACAGTTGCTAGCTGAGGATTCATTTGATGAATATGATTTAATGTATATATTTCTGTTGCATTAGAATTAGAGACAAGTTCTGTTTAGAAATAACTCCAAGAACAGTTTTTGTATTTTATGTTTACGTTGAAAATCAGTTAGATTTTTTTCAGCTTCAAAGAGCTTATTTATGTAAAATTAAATTAACTCTGGCTGCAAGCTACACTTTTTTTTTTTTTCCTTAACGGGAAATGGGTTAATAAGAACAGAATAGTATACAGATAATAAAGTTTCTATGCTTAGAGTCCGTGTTGCCAGTAAACATAATTTCAGCAAATGAAATAGTAATAAATGTGAGATAGTGATAAACAGAAAAAACACTATTTTTTCCCAGTGTTTCATATTCCACTTCTCCTTTTTCTTCCTTTCATATGTTCATCTGGGTCCAAACAAGAAAAAAAGTGGGTAGTTTTAGAAGAATTATTAGGTATAAAAAGAACATTTATATAGAATGATTAAAGGAGATTACAAGTGATAGTGCAGCCTGTAATAGCAGGTGTCTGTTATCTGGTGAGAGGGCACCCGATAGGTTTTGTTATCTTGAACCAAGGGAAAGAACTGTAGAAATTTCACTTGCCTCCTTTCTTCATCTCTTGTGACTGCTCCCAATTAGCTAAATCCAAGCAGAAATTTGAAGATTGTTTCACCGTGATGTAATTCATATTGGTCAGCCACCTAGGGGGACAGAATAGGGTGGAGATGGGCAGAAAATGTAACTACAACAGAATATGGAAGATGTGCTGCACACCTAGTAAATATTCGACAAGGATGCTAGTTGATAGTATATAGGAGAGGAGAGGCCAAGACTGTGTCTTTTCTAGCTGGGATTATAGTTTTGTGCAATCCACAGTTGCAGGCCCAGGGAACATTTAGGGTTGAGTGAGTACACAGCTGGTCCAGATATGGAATTAGATTTGGAGGGTAGTAGTAAAGTTGTGGAGATACAGACAGATTCCATGAACATAGGTAGTTGCACTGAATTAACATTCTGGAAATGACAAGTTTGGTGGAAGTGGAACAATCACTTTAACTGTCTAGTTTTACATTTCTTCATGTGTAAAATTAGAGAGCTATAATAGAATGAATGTTTTATCCTCATAGAATTTTAAGTGGGAAAATAAAACTAGGAACAAACTTTTTCATCAGTTTTCATATTGTCTTATTTTAAAGTTTTTTTTTTTTTTTTCAGACGATCAGCTAAAACAGCATCTTTAGTGTTCTTATATCATTGTTTATCAGTGAATTCTCCCTGAAGGAAGCAATCATTACCACATTGTTAGGGTCACTTTAATCAGAGCTTTAATGGTTTACTCTACTCTATGTAGTTGATATTTATATGTAATAAGGAAGCAAGAAGTGATAAAATGGTCAGCTGTAAGAATTTAGCATTTATATCTAAATGGAGGGAAAACTTTTTATTTTAGTTAGATATTCCTCTTGAGAATAAAAAAAAAGGAAGTTAATTCTTCATTATAGAAGAAGCAACTCAAGGTTAAGTAATGAATGTGTACTAGTTTGGTATTTAACCTAAGTTTGTGTGCATTTCTAGCCTTGTAGCCTAGAAAGCTCTCTCTCTCTCTCTGAATTTCACTGTGGAGATCGGTGTATACAGCTTGATTGTCCCTGTTAAGAGTGTGCTTGGCTTGCTCTTCAGCTTGCATGCCTCTGCTGATTAATGGAAGCTTGAAATGGTCCTAAAAGAGAATGAGGACTCTTGATTAATCCCTGTGCACAGTATCAACATTATTGATTCATTTTCAGCGCACTGTGTTTCATTTCCTGGCAACTGAAATGAGTTGAAGGCAAATGTGACTTCGTCAATACAGATACAACCCAGTAAACATCCAAGTTTGGTAACTAACACTTTTTTTATAGGTAAAGATTTTCCATTACATGAAACACTGGAAATATTCTTTTACATAAAAAAAATCATTAATTATTTTTTCCACTTGGCTCAGCTTAATTTTTTTATTTTAAAAATTTTTATATTATTATTTTGTTCAATTGTAATTGACATACAATATTATTTTAGTTTCAGGTGTATAATATTGTGAATAGACATTTATATAACTTATGAAGTGATTACTCTGATAAATCCATACCTAACACCATACATAGTTATTATAATGCTACTGACTACATTCCCCATGCTATACTCTGCATCCCTATGACTGTTTTGTAACCACCAATTTGTACCTCTTAATTCCCTCCCCCTTTCACACATCCTCCACAGTCTGACAATCATTAAAGTGCTCTCTGTATCTATGAGCTTATTTCTGTTGTTTGTTTATCCTGTTCTCTAGATTCCACATATGACATTTGTCTTTCTCTCTCTGATTTACTCCACTCAGCATAATACCATCTAGGTCTATTCATGTTGCTGGAGATGGCAAGATTTCATTCTTTTTTTTACAGCTGAGTTATATCCATTGTATATATATATATATATATATACCACCTCTTCTTTATCCGTTGATGGACACTGATGGACACCCAAGATGTCTCCATATCTTGGCTACTATAAATAATGCAGCAACAATGAACATATGGCTTCACAATTCCCTTCAAAGTAATGTTTTGAGTTTCTTCAGATAAGTTTCCAGAGTGGGATAACTGGGTTCTTCTTTGTCTCTTGTTATATAGCTTTTGTTTTAGAATTTATTTTGTCTGCAATTAATATTGCTACCCCAGCTTTTTTGTTTATTTCCACTTTCATAAAACACTTTTTTAAATTTTTTTTTTTTTTACTTTTAATCTGTGTATGTCTTTTGAGCTGAAATGAGTCTCTTGTAGGTTGCATGTGTAAGGGTCTTGTTTTCTTTTCCATTCAGGTGCCTTATCTTATTATTTTTTTTTTCATGGTGACATTGGTTAATGAAATTCAATAAGTTCCAACTGTATATTTTAACAGTAAGGCATATATATATATATATATATATGTGTGTGTGTGTGTGTGTGTGTATGTGTGTGTACACACACACACACACACACTGTATGTTCACCTCCCATAGTTAGATTTTTCTCTTTCAGCACATATTTAATCCCCTTTACCCCATCTACCTCCCCACTCCTCCCTCACCACCTACTCTCTGGTAACCACTAGTCTATTGTCCATGTCCATGAGACTCTGTTTGTCCTGTTCCTTTGTTGCTTTTAGATTCTACTCCACATATAAGAGATATCATGTGATTTCAACATTTTCTTTCTGAATTATTTCACTTAGCATGACTGTCTCAAGGTACATCCTGTCACAATACCGTCACAAATGGCAAGTATTTCATCTCTTCATATGGCTGAGTAATATTCCATTGTATACATTTACCACAGCTTCTTTAGCCAATCATCTCTCATGGGACACTTTGGTTGCTTCCACATCCTGGCCACTGTGAATAATGTTCTTATGAACATCTGTTTGCAAATATCTTTTTGGATATGGATTTTCAAGACTTTGGGATAAATACCCAGTAGAGGGATTGCTGAATCATATGATAGATCAATTCTTAGTTTTTTGAGGAACCTCCATAGTGTTTTCCATAGTGGTTATACCAATTTGCAGTCCTACCAGCAGTGTATGAGGGATCTTTTTCTCTGCATCTTCTCCAATATTTGTTATTACTTGTCCTGTTGATTATAGCTATTCTAACAGGTATGAGATGATATGTTTTCTTCTATGCATTTTATTGTTTCAGGCCTTATATTTAGGTCTTTAATCCATTTTGAGTTAATTCTGGTATATGGTGATAGACAACAGTCTAGTTTCATTCTTTTGCAGATGGCTTTCCAGTTTTCCCAGAAGCATTTATTGAAGAGGCTTTCCTTTCTCTACTGTATGTTTTGCGCTTTTTGGTCAAAAATTATTTGCCCAATAAATATGAGTTTACTTCCGGACTCTCGACTCTGTTCCACTGGTCCGTGTCTGTTTTGCTGCCAATACCATGCTGTTTTGATTACTGTCTCTTTGTAGTATAATTTGAAGTTGGGCAGAGTGATGCTTCCAGCCTCCTTCTTTTTTTGTCAGGATGCTTTTGGCAATACAAGGTCTTTTGTGCTTCCATACAAACATGATGATTTTTTGTTCTATTTCTTTAAAAAATGCCAATGGGATTTTGATAGGGATTACATTAAATCTGTATAATGCTTTAGATAATATGGTTGTTATAGTATGTTGATTCTTCCAATCCAAGGACACATAATATCTTTCCATTTTTTTGTATCTGCTTCGATTTCTTTTAATAGGGTCTTACAGTTTTCATTATAGAAGTACTTCACATGTTTTGTTAAATTTATTTCTAGGTACTTTATTCTTTTTGTTTCAATTGCAAAAGGAATTATTTTTTTCATTTCTTTTTCTGACACTTCATTACTATAGAGTATAGGAATGCTATGGCTTTTTGAATATTGATTTTGTATCCAGAAACTTTACTGTATTTACTTATTGTTTCTAGTAGTGTTGTCATGGACTCTTTAAAATTTTCTATATAGAGAATTATGTCATCCAGAAATAGTGACAGTTTGACTTCTTTGTTTCTTATTTGGATGCCTTTTATATTATTCTCTTCCCTGACTGCACTCACTAGGGCCTCCAATGTTATATTGAATAACAGTGGAAATGGACAACTTTGCCTTGTTCCTGATCTTAGAGGGAAGGTTTTCAGTTTTTCACCTAAAAAAGGGCGATGGTTTTTCATATATGGCCTTTATTATGTTAAGGTATTTTTATTCTATACCAATTTTGTTAAGCGTTTGATCATAAATAGATGCTGTATTGTGTCAAAGGCTTTTTTTGCTATTATAGATATGATCATATGTTTCTTATTTTTTATTTGTTTATGTGATGTATCACATTAATTGATTTGCATATGTTGAACTATCTTTGTGCTTCTAGGATGAAGCCCACTTGATCATGGTGTATAATCTTTTTAATATGTTGCTGTATTTGGTTCACTAGTATCTTATTTAGGATTTTTGCATCTTTGTTTATGAGAGATAGTGGTCTGTAGTTTTCTTTTTTGTGTTATCTCTACCAGGTTTTGTTATCAGAATAATATTGGCCTCATAAAATGTGTTGGGAACTATTGCTTTCTCCTCGATTTTTTTGGAGTATTTGAGTACAATAGGTATTAAATCTTTGAATGTTTGGTAGAATTCAGTGGAGAAGCCATCTGGTCATGGGATTTTACTTTTTGGTAGGTTTTTGATGATTGTTTCAATTTCCATACTGCTGATCGGTCTATTTCTATTTTCCAGAACTTCTTGATTCAGTCAAGGAAGATTGTATTTTTTAAGTAATGGTCTATTTCTTCTAGGTTATTAAATTTAGTGTTATATATTTTGATAGTATTCTTGTATAGTCCTTTTTATTTCTGCGATATCAGTCGTAATTTCCCCTCTTTCATCCCTGATTTTGTTTATTTGTGTTTTTACTTTTTATTCTTTAGTGAGTCTAGCCAGGAAGTTAGTTCATTTTTATTAATGTTCTTAAAGAACCAGCTCTTTGTTGCATTTATTTTTTCTATTTTTTGTTATCAATTTCATTTATTTCTGGTCAAATTTTGATTATTTCTTTCCTTCTGCTGACTTTAGGCTTCATTTGTTCTTTTTTTACTTTTTAAAGATGAAGTGTTAGATTGTTTATTTGGACTCATTCTTGTTTTTGAGATAAGGCTGTAAAGATATAAATTATCCTCTTATGACTGCTTTTGCCATGTCTCAAAAGTTTTGATATGTTATACTATTATTATTATTATTATTATTATTATTATTTGCTTTTATGTATCTCTTGATCTCTCTTTTATTTCTTCTGTGACCTAGTTATTCTTCAGGAGAATGTTGTTTAATCTCCATATTTGTGGTTCTTTCTGCTTTCTTTTTACAGTTGATCTCCAGTTTTAAAGTATTATGATCAGAGAATATGGTTGGTATGATTTCAATCCTCTTATATTTGTTGAGGCTATCATTGTGTCCCAGTATATGGTCAATCCTTGAGAACGTTCCATGTGCGCTAGAGAATGTATAAGCAGCTATTTTGGAATGAAAGGCTCTGTAAATGTCAATTATGTCCGGTTAGTCTAATGTGTCATTTAAGGATGTTATTTCCTTATTGATTTTCTATTTGAATGATCTGTCCATATCCAACAGCAGGTATTTAGGTCCCCTACTATGATAGTGTTTTGGTCTGTTTCTCCCTTTAGTTCTGTTAGTAATTGCTTTTTATATTTCAAAGCTGCCTGATTGGGAGCATAGTATTAATAATTGTTACATCTTCTTGGTGCATGATTCCCTTTATCATTATGAAGTGTCTCTCACCATCTTTCTTTATCTTTTTTTATTTTGAAGTCTATTTTATCTGATATTGGTACCTCGCTTCTGTTTTTATCTGAATGCCATTTACTTGAAATATAATTTTCCACCCTTTCACTTTAAGTCCATATTTGTTTTGGAGCTGAGATATGTCTCCTGAAGGCAGCATATGGTTAGGTTTTGTTTTTTGATTCATTCTGCAACTCTATGCCTTTTTATTGGTGAGTTCAGGCCATTAAATTTAGGATGATTATTGAAATATGAGGTCTTCTTCTAGCCATTTTATCTATTGCTTTCTGGTAGTTCGTTGTTTCCATTGCTTCCTTGTCCTTGTGTTTCTGTTTTTCTGTTTGTTTGTTTTGGTTTGGGTTTTTTTTTTTTTTTTGGTTGACTTTTATGAGTTTTGATTCTGATTCTTCTTGTTTTATATTATATACTTCAGTTCCAAATCTTTGGTGTGTGGTTACCATTACAAATATGTAAAGGATAGTTATATATATATATATACAGTCATCCATTTTCTTTTGTGAGTGCCTTATCTCCATTCCCCTTGCACGTTTAGATCTTTGAATCCTCCTCTTTGTTTCTATGTATGCTGAGCACTCATTGCTACCTGCTACAGCAATTCTCTTCTTATTATTTAAGCTTATAAAGCTCTATGCTTAGTTAGGGTTGCACTCCTCTGCTTCTATTTGCCTGATAGTCGCCTTACTCCTAAATGTATATATTCATGAGTTGTAGGTGAACTGACTTCTTTCATTGTTTCCTGTAGTGCATGACCCATAGTGGAGAATTCCCTTAATTTTTGTATGCCTGGAAAGGTCTTAATTTCTCCTTCATATCTAAAAGAGAGCTTAGCTGGACACATTATTCAATGCTGGTAGTTCCTTTCACTTATTATTTTGAATTGGTGATTCCACGTCTGTTTTGTAAGGTCTGTGCTGAGAAGTTCAATGATAACCTAATAGGTTTTCCTTTATAAGTTATCATCTTCTTTTCCCTTGCTGCCCTTAGAATTTTGTTTTCGTTGTTGATTTTTAATAATTTTAATACAATGTATCTTGGAGATGATCTTTTTGGGTTAAGTAATTGGGTATTCTGTTGAATTCTTGAATTCCAAGGTCAAGCTCATTCCTAAGATTTGAGAAATTCTTCTTAACTATTTGTCCGAAAATGCTTTCTAGTCCCTGCTCTTTTTCCTCGCCTTCAGTAATGCCCATTATTCTTGTGTTTCCTCTCTGATGATATCAGCTAATTCTTGCATTTCTCTTTAATTATTTTTCATTCTTCGGTTTCTCTCTTCTTCCTTCTGATTTATTTCTAGATTTCTGTCTTTTATATCATTGATCATTTCCTCCATTTGGTCACCTCTATTTCCCAAGCTTCCTATTTCATTTTTCATTGCTTGCAGTGTATTTTTAATCTCCAGAAGTTCTATTCTGCTCTTTTTGAAAGTTTCATTCTCCTTGCTAATGAACTTATTCTGCCCATCTAGTCATTTTTTTTAACTCTTGAAATTGTTGATATGACTCATTCAGACTCACTGAGTTTTTTCAGAAGTACCATCCTAAATCTCTGTCTTTTAAGTCATACATTTCTATGTCTGTAAGGTAATTTTCTGGAGGTTTTTCTCTTTCTTTTTTCTCTTTCTTTTTTCTTTTCACTTTGGCTGTTCATAGTGTTTAATGGACTATTTCTCCACCTGCAGTTTATTCTGCTTTTTTTCCCAGAAGGAAGATTTATTATATAAAGGTCTCTCTTTAGCCTGCTGCAAAGAAAGAACTTTTCTTTTGGTTTCCAGTAGGTGATGGCTTGTATCTCTGCTTTATATAAAGCCTTAATAATGTCTTTTAAATTTTTTTGTAGATATTTAATCATACTTGCTACCCTCAGTCTCAGTGCCTGTCAGTGTTAGCGACAGTTTTGATAGCATTTGCTCAGATTCCCCTGGTGCTCCACAGTGTTCGGTCTCAGAAGATATGGGGGAAGTGGCTCTCTGGCTTGCAACCTTGGCCAGTAAAAAACAACTATTGTTTCTCTGCCATCCCTGCTTCTCTGTTTTCTACTCTGAAGACTACACCTTGCCGCTGGCTGTGTGGAGCTCACAGCACTCCCAGATAGGGCTGTTCAGTGAACTTGCCTCACTTTCTCCCTTCTCCTCCTCCTATAGGGAGATCTGGCAGCTGTGAGAGGTAGCTTTTTTATTTCTCCCAGTCTACCACTGACACCCAAGTGTTCTGACCTGTGGTAGCTCTTATGAGCAGGTTCCATGCTCAGAGGTGATGGTGTGCATTTTGGGTGTTTTCTGTTGAGTTTTAGATATTCACCTTATTGTTGTTTCAAGGGGAGAGATCCGGGGATCTCTCTCACTTCGCCATGTTTCCTCGAGAACCTTATGTCTCTGCACCTTATCTTTTGATTGAAATAGCTAATCCATTTACATTTAAAGTAATTGTTTCTAGATATATGGTTATTGTTACTTTATTATTTATATTTTATCTTTTTATCTTTTTTCTTCTTAAAGAAGTATCTCTAACATTTCCTGTAATACTGGCTTGGTGGGTATAATAATCTTGGTCATAGGTCTTTGCTTTCCATTACTTTAATTATTTCTGGCTTGCTAAGTTTTGTTGTGAAATCATCTGACAAACATGTGCTCTCCCTCGGAGGTAATTCATTTCTTTTCTCCTGCTGCTTTTATTATTATTTTTGCTTTTGATCTTTGGCATTTTAATGATGATGTGTCTTAGTGGGGCTCTCTTTGGGTTCATCTTTTTTGAGACTCTTTGTGCTTTTTGGGTTTGTATGTCTATTTCTTTTGCCAGATTTGGGAAATTTTCTGTAATTATTTCTTCAAATGGGTTTTCAATTCCTTGCTCTCTCTCTTCTCTTTTTGGTATCCTAATGGTGTCAGTGTTGGTTCACTTGATGTTGTCCCAGAGGCCCCTTAATTTTTTGAATTCTTTTTTTTTTAATTGTTGTTCCGATTGGGTGTTTTCTGCTACCTTATCTTCTAAATCACTGATTTGATTCTCCACCTCATCTAATATACTGTTAATTCCTCCTAAGGTAGTCTTCATTTTAGTTATTGTATTCTTCATTCTGACTGGCTCTTTTTTATGTTTTCTATCTCCACTATTATGTTTTCTATCTCTCTATTAAAGTTCTCACTGAGTTATTCTACTCTTCCTCTTAGTTTATTGAAAATACTTAGAACAAGTATTTTTAACTCTGGATCTGGTAACTTGCCTGTCTCCGTTTTATTTATGTCTTTTTCTGGAGATTTGTTCAGTTCTTTCATTTGGGACATTTTGTCTTCCCATTTTAACTGCCTACTTGTGTTTGTTTCTATGTATTAGGTAGGGCTGCTATGTCTCCCAGTCTTAGTAGAGTGGCCTTATGTAGTAGGTGTGCTCAGTTCCCAGTAGCTCAGTTTTCCTTGAGGTGAGTGCTCCAGGTATGTCCCTTGTATGATTTGTGTATGTCTTCTTGTTATAGTTGAGCCTTGATTGCTATTTGCTTTTCAATGAGAGGAATTACCCTCTGGCTGACTGTAAGGACTGGCTGGTGACTTCAGTAGAGGAGCTGTTGTGCAGGAGCTGACCCTACAGAGCAGGATTTTCTTTAGCAGGGCTCTGGTGGCTGTTTTTTCTGTCCTTTGGGTGTGCTGTCCTCAGATGTGGCTCCAGGTAGTGCTCTGGCTTAGACCAAAGCTAATCACTGGCCATGCAGGCCAGGGTTTCCTGGGAGAGGTCCTGCTATAGGCCAAACTCAGCTGCAGCCCGTGTCTTACCCAGAAATGAGCCACCAAAAAATCTCCAGATGGCTGCCACCCATGCTGAGCTTAGAAGTGCCTAGAGATGCCAAGCTGAAAACTGATGCTGGCTGCCACTAGTATGAGATTTGAGTCTCCTTAGAAAAAGGTGCAGAACATTCCGAGGCAAGATGCTGCTTGTTTGGGGTTTGTAAATCTTAGAAATTTTAGGAAAATTCATAGCATGAGCCAAGACAAGCTGTGTATACAGAAAATTCACTGGAATCGACTTGGGTGGGTCCACACATTGGCAAGGGTAGGCTCTTAGGGAATTTCACCTGAGTAGGGCAAACCATGTTAGCCAGGTTGATAGAGGTGCAGATATGGTGGCTGCCTGGGTCTGCAAGCTGGGCAGGAAGATTCAACAGGGAACAATGTCCTTCACTAGCACTTCTGTCTGGGATAAAGCTGCCCTTCCAGTCCCTGCACTAAAGCCAGATAATTCAGTTCCTCATATATCCCTGGCACCTTTCATGCTGCTACCCCAGAGATGAACCTCAGAGAGAGTGAATCCATCACTGAGTAAGTTCATGCACAAGACTTTTAAGAGGAAAGTCTGCACCTTCCTCAGCCTTCTGTTTCATTCAGCCCCAGCCTCCACTGGTTTTCACCACTTGAAGTTGTGGGGACTTCTTTTCCTGGCACTAGAATTCCTGACACTGGAACCCTGTGTGAGGCCGGGACCCCTAAGTCTTCTAGGGGTACCTCTATAGCCAAGATATTTCTCCAGGTTCTCAACTACCACATGCTGGAGTGGGACCAGCTTATTTTGCACCTCTGCCCCTCCTACCAGTCTCGAGGTAGTCACTTCTGTATGTCTCCAGTTGTAGGATTTCTTTTCATCTAAACTTCAGGCGATTCCCAATTATGGCTGCTTTGTAAATTAGTTTTCATTTTGTGATGATTGTGAGAGGAATTAAACACAAGATTTACATACTTTACGATCTCAACTGGAAGCCTCAAAAATATTTCTTTCCTCTAGAGAAAACTGTATAGTTCAACAGCTCCACTTTAACAACTATAAAATAATCTGTTTATGTATTTATGTTTATTTATTAAAGTAGTAGATAAATAAGTACTTTAAGGTAAAGTACATTTGATATTTACCATATATCTTTCATTTACATTATTGTTAAATATGTAGCTTTAAAGAGACAACTAAACATTAATTTGTTCATTAATCATTCATTTATTTATTTAACAGTTCATTTACCGAGACCTACTGTATACTATACTAGGCACCAAGAATACAAAACTGAACAAGTCATAGTTTAGATTCAGAATTCACAAAGATCATAAGAAGTAAATATAAATACATATATATATATGTATATACATATATATGTTAAGTAATAGAAATATATAAAGAGATTTAATTCTTATGATGGGATTTCAGAGAAAGTTGGGAGTATGCCAGGGTTTGGGAAATTAATAGGAGTTTCACAGAAAAAGAGGGTAAAAAGAAAATTTGGGGCAGATAAAGCAGTTTATGAAAGAAAACTACAAGTTTCCTGTAGAGTACTATAAATACTTGAATGTTTTTTGAAATGTACGTTTTAAAAGGGAAGTGATGAAATATTAGGCTAGAAAGATAAGGAGCAAATTTTTGAGAGTCTGTCTTATTACAAGATAGGATGGACTTTAGTAGGCAATAATGTTCTGAATATTGGAATGAGATCTGCATGTCCATGATACAGTTGAGTGCTATATAAGTGAACTTAAGGATCATAGTCGAGGTCTGTCTGTTAAAACAGGACAGTTGAAAAAATGCTTTGGCAGTGGCAATGGGGATGAATTCAGAGAATTTAGCATGTATTTATGAGATATTGTAGAGACTTAATTCAAATTGGATGTTGGGAACAAAAGAGTTGTTAAAGATGACTCATAGGATTCTGTCTTATATCTGTTCTCTACTAACTGAAGTAGAAAAAAGCAATAGAAAAATACAATTGTGGTGGTAGGAAGCAGGAATAAGAGATGGTGTGGGGGAGCGATTGGTAAAGTTTTTACCTTGTTGAGTTTAAGGGATGGCTGTCTAGAAAGCAATTGGATGTTTAAATCTGACACTCAGGCACAGGTATTCAGATAGATAATAGAAAAACTCGACACAGGCAGAACTAATAATAGTGCATATTATTTATAGTAAAGTATTTAGTTATGGCTTTGCCTCAGTGAACAAATCCAAAATAGTACAGGCAAAGACAGAAAACAATCCTTTGCAATTCCACAGATTAACCATGTCTTTGGGAATCACCTCTTTTTATTAAGTTGTATTGATTATATCTTCTTTTAAAAAATAAGTCTGCAAATATTTAATGAATAAAAATGAGGCTATTGCTAATGTACTTACTATTTCCTACTTTTTAAACTTTTTATTTTGAAAAAAATTTAGGCTTTCTTAGGGGCTTCAAAAATACAGAGAATTTTTATGTACTCTTTATTGCATTTCCCTCAATGATATCATCTTAGATAACAATAGTAAAATTATCAAAATAAGGAAATTGGTATTGCTATAACATTATTACCAAACTATAAACCTTCAAATTTCAGCAATTTTTATATTGGCTTGTTGTTTTGTTGTACATTCCTAAGAAATTTTAACACATGTGTAGATTCATGTAACCATTACCATGATTAGGATGATGATGAGTTTCATCATCTCCCAGATGCTTTCTTATCAATTTAGAGTCAGTCCTCCTCCACTCCATCCCCTAACAAACAGTGATCTTTTCTCCATCTCTATAGTTTTGTCTTTTTGAGAATGTCATGGAAATGGAATCATACAGTAGAGAACCTTTTCAGAAGCACTTTCTTCACACAACCAAACATCTTTGAGATTCATTCAAGTCATTATGGGTATAAGTAGCAAAGTTTTTAAAATTAACAGTTAAACCTATTTGCAAAGCCTCTCTCTGGCCTGCAATTACTCTGAGATTTTGGTCACTCGAACTGCCATAATTAATAAATGGTAATAGCTCACTTATCTAAGTTCGAAATATGACTATAATATATTCACATACAAAAAATATAACCATAGGGGTCTCCACATGGAAGAAGCCTTAATTATACCAGCGGAATGCCTCACCTGGAATCCCACAGAAGCCAAAAAAGGGAGTGGGTAGAGCAAATTATCAGAACGTAGATTCTTCTGAGGTAGTGCCAGCTCAGAACCTGAGTTTCCCATGGCTACATGAGGCAAGGAGAGCTTCTTAGCTGGGGCTTACTGGATGATGAGATTGGAATTATGGAGAATGGAAAGGAAATATACACATGTGATAAGGCATCTGTCCATATGGACTAAGATTGGAACATCTCTGGTGCCTCTGCAGGTCCTGATCTTTGCTTAGAAATTGGTAAGAGCCAAGTGCCTGTGTTTGGACTGCAGCAGACAATTTCCTTTGAAGGCATAAACAAACACTTGATCCTTGCAACTGTACAGCCAATGTTTTGGCATCCATATAAATTCTAGACAAGGTTTCTGACTGCAAAGACATTTGGCTTTGGCTCTCAGGCTAAATGCAGGAGAATAGGCTTCTACAGAGAGACAGACCCCATATTTTATTTTCAGGGCTACCAACAAAGTTCAATGACAGGATGTCTGCATTTTCATTTTGCTACATTATAAAACTCTTAAAGCCAAGACTTGAATTCTTTTTATTTGTACTAGTCATCCAAAATATTGTATTGATCCATATTCTGCACAAAATAATCAAAATGATAGTGAACAGGTAGAAGCTTACAAAATATGCCAAGCTGTTGGTGAAGAGCATTATAAATGGTGGTTCCTGAAATAAACAAGTGGAGGTGAGGGTGTATAGGAACTGTGATAACCCTTTTTTTCTCATTTTTCTCCCAAGTATTGGGCTCCACAAATGAAGGATGACATTAAGACTAGAAAACCTACCTGCTGGAGAATGCTAAACATCTACAACTTTTTAATGTGAAGAGTGAAGGATACAACCAATCTTCGCACTCAACAGCCTCAAGGGATGAAAAATCTACTTCAAAATTTATATTGCTAGCTTTTCACTGGGGGGTAACAAAGTAATTATTATTACTTATCACCATTGCATACTTACTGTCAACAGAGTGCCAAGGCTATAGTAGAACTCAATAAATATGAGCTAAATAACATGAAAGCTTCTTGATTCCTAATACAGGGTCAGGGGGCCCTGTAGGCATGTGTTTCAGCTTCAGAACAGTATTGCATTCAATTTAATGACCTACTTACCCATCTATTTCACTAGACTGAAAGCAACTTAAAAGAAACTTTAAAGCTAGAACTATGTTGTGTTCACTAATATATCCCACGTGTCACCCACAGTGACTGGCACATGACAGGCAGTTCATTATTTGTTGAATTGATTAATGCATTAAGAAAGAGTGCATGCTTTATCCACTGAGTATACTCTCTTCAGATTCTTCCCTGTATCTGACACTCTTTAAAAAAACTCATTAATTTAATATATTTATTTGTTAATGTATGCTTAGTTTTATTCCCCCAGTTCTGCTATTTATAAACTTTGTGATCCTTAGCAAGTGACTAATGACACCTAGCCTCATTTTGCTCATTTTGATGGGCTGACAATTTTTGTTCTGCTAACAAAATTTAGAGAGAGAACAAATTAGATAATGAAATTGAAAAGAATATGTGTGTGTGTGTCTATTTGTGTGTGTGTGTTTTAGCTGTATATGATGACTTTATTTATATTTAATTTTAAGCAATTCGTTTGTACGTTATTTTTCTGCTATTGATCCAAATGGTGCTTGGTTAGGATTAAAACACTATTTTTTTCAACCATTTCCTAGAGCCCCTAACAATAATTAGATCACACTATGGCTCATAAACTGAAGATATACAAAAATCAATCTTCAAAGACATTTAAATTCTCACAATTTTTCAAAGTTCTTGACTTCATCTGATATATCAGGTCCTGAAATATAAAAATAGGTCAACTTTTTAATTTAGGAAGGAGGTAGTTGGTTATCTCAGAGAACTTATTTACTTTGCAGGAGATGATCTCACAGTCTCAGTATTTGTAGTCCTTCAGCATATTTGACAAAAATATAAAAAATAAAACAATTGGAATCTACTAAATATAACTAAGTTGCAAAATAATTACATGAGTAATGGGAGATAAAGTTATGAATATTTGTTCTTGAGTATGTGCTAAGCACTTAGCCATTTATAGTGACAGAAAATAGGCAAAGAGACAAAAGCATAACCACCCAGAACACCTAAATATCAAGGTCCAATACAGGGCCTTTCATGTACTGTCCAGAGAAGTGATATCAATTCTATGAGAATTCATCAGAAAAATGTTTATATTCCAGATTTTCTGCAATCTGGTAATATACTTTCACAGTGAAGAAAATTATTTCAAAGGACAAAATTATGAAATTAGTTTGGGATCGGGTTGACTGTGAGCCTGAGCAGTCTAGACTCCATGCTATGTGCCATGTAGAGTCACTGAAGATACTAGTTTGTGGAAGGACATGATGAAAACAGTATTTCACTAAGATTAATCTGTCAATAAAGTTCTCAGTTACTACAAGCTAGAGCCAGTGGATCTGTCACAAGTGATCCGTCCATGCCACTAGTATAATAGCAAGATCAGATCTTGATCTAGATTGAGAGCAATCAAAAGCAGAGATGAATATATAGCTTATAAGGAAGCATTTGCTACTAAATCTAAGCGTGCAGTGGAACGCTTTGAACTTATGAAAAAGTGGGTTATATGCTTTTCTATTTAAGATGCTTCAAAGTGTGTTGGAAGCTATTTTTTAAAGTATATATTTATATGTGCTTCTATCAAAAATAAATTTTATATTTTATTTCTATTCTCAGAATTCTTCAAGTCCTTAAATAAATCCTTATTTACATCAATGTCACAAGTGTGTATGCAGAAATCATTTGACACTCTTTGAGGCTGTGCAAATACTGCCTGTGAAAAAATTAGGTTCACACTTTGGGTTCAGACACTGACTTGTGCTTAAACCTAGCCATCTATAGTGATTAAACATATCAGTTATTCCATCTGAATATCTATTTCAAAATTAAGTACATAGAAGTAATGCCATAATATAAAAGGATAGTTAGAAAAACCTATCAGTAGACTCAGATCACACTTTTGTAGAATCTCACTTTTGTATATCTCACTTTTGTAGAATCTTTTTATTTTATAGCACCTCATAATAAAGTAAGAGTTGATAAATGGTGATATAAAAAAAGAAGAGTATTGCTTTTGTTGGTGATGTTGTTACAAATGCAAACATATATTACAATCTGTCTTGAGACTCTTATTCCTAATAAAGCATACGAAATTTAGTTATCTGTAGTATAATATATGTACTACCAGTGAACATAGACATGTTCATTTAGAAAGGTAATAGTTCTCTTGTAATGACCTATATGGAAAACACATATCTCTCTTGCCCTTGAATGTCTGGACTACAACTCCATTTAATGCATTTCTCATTTAGATAAAAAAATGCAACTTGCTGCTGGCATTAATTTAGTTTTACATAAACATGCTCTTTAAGGCTGAAGCAAATCTGACTGGGTTTTAATGTGAAAGTGAAATATAAAAATTGTTCTTGGAGTTATTTCTAAACAGAACTTGTCTCTAATCCTAATGTGACATAAATGTATACATAAATCGGACTCATCAAATGAATCTTCAGCTAACAACTGTTCAAGAACTATGTTAACATTATACATAGGAATGTTATGTTTTACAGAATTTGACATTTTCAGTGATCAAGACTACTATATTTTGTAAATAGAAACCACTACTAAAAACAGAATGATATAAATGCTATCAATATACTAGAGAGATACGTAAATAATAATAAAAGCAAGATATTTCATGGCGGTAAGGTTAGTACTGTAATCCGGAAATTATGTCGTGGTAAATGCTATAGTTGCAAGCACCACCGGTGAATATATTCTCAGGGCAAACAGGAAATGGATTCAAACAACATGACCATTCAGGATTACAAAATAAGTATTCTTTCTGATGGTTTTAACATAGAAAAAAATAGCAGTAGAAGTTATTTTCAAACTTGGGGTATGGATATTAGGCTAATTCTAAAAGTATCAATGACAGAAACAAACAGGCCAATGGTATAATGAAGAAATATAAGGGTATTTCAGTAGATATCAGCAAAGATATAAGAAATTTTAGTTAAAAGCAAACTATCGAAACCAGAGATTCAGAAGTGTGAGAAATTATAAGGCAATAAAAGCTCACCTTGCATTTTGATGAGGTCTATATTACATGGGCTTATATGTGGTATTGTAATTTATAGGGTACTTACTTAGTATAGCACTCGAGGCCCCACATCCTGACAAAACTGTCATTTCTTAGTATGTGTTCTTAAATGACACAAACATGAGTCTATTTCCTCCTTTTCTTACTTCATTTTCTTCCCCTTGTGGAATTCACCTGCACATGAGCATCATCATGATAATTACTGATACCTCTGACTTAAAATGGTTATTGATGGTTAAAAGCCTTCTAAGTAACAGATACAAGAAGCATTTTTTTTTACATAATCTTTCACATACATAGCATTTCCCAAGAATCATGGGGCTCTTGTTGATATAAAAATTCCTTAACACATCTCTAAACCTTTAAGCTAAAATTCGCATCATTATGTTGAATCTGATGCTTAACAACAGATTGTATTAACCTTGAAAGGCGAGGTGGGGAGGTAATGTTCATTTGCCTAAAATTTATTTTATTTAATGATAGAAACTTTGTTGTAAAATTTCACATTTTAAAATCTATGTTGTTGGAAGCATCTTCTGATGCACTATAAGTACTAAAATAGATGCAATCTGGTAGGCTGTCAGGAAAGCAACAAACAAACACCAAAAAAAAAATGCTGTGTCAGGAGCACAGCTGTTTGTTGAAGGTCTTACAATTTTTTAGTCTTTCCCATAGGCCAATATGCTTTTATGCATTGATTTATATTTTAATAATGACAGACTCCACTGACATGAACATTTTAGTTCCTCAGAAATTAGATAAAATCACAATTTAGACCCAGGATAAAAGGTGGAGGGAATTAGCATTTTGCAGCATTAATTAGCTTCCTTGCCCTTGCTTATTTCTGATCAAATGAAGGATGCTCAGTGCATCAGCAAACAGGGCTATGAGTATCCTTCAATTGTGCAATATGACATTGATGTTTCTAATGCATGTAAATTCAATAGCTTTGCCTTGATTTTAAAAGTATAGTTTTAAAAACAGTGGTTCATTTTAGATCACTAGGGTAAGCAATGAACAAAGGAAACTATTGGATTTAAAACATAACATTGAAAGGATTCCTGTTGAAGGAATGCTCAAGCTTTGAAAACATTCATAGAGAATTTACAATTATGAATGCTTTTTTTCTGTTTGGTACTCCAATTCCTTTCCAGGCATTTCACTGTCTTGCATCACTATTATTCAAGGTTCCCAGAAGAAAGTGGTAACTTTAGCAGACAGGCATTTCATTTTTAAATAATTGTTTGTATTGTTTTCCAGAGCACACAACTTCAATCTTACTCAACCATCTCTTCCCTGGACCCATCCCTACCCCCATAGCTAGTACTCTATTCTGTTCAAACCATGCATTTTCTCCACCATTGTCTCCTGGCACTATGTTTCTCGCTTTCCCTTTCCACATGGCTGCTTGGTTTGCAGAAGATGCCTTCTTACAGATGTGTTCCCTCCCCTGACAAACAATTACTCCTGTTTCCCCCAGCAGGAGGCCATTAGGACATCATCACGGGTTCTGCTAAGTCATCTCACAATCACAGTTTTGTGCAATCACCTCTCATCTGAGACTCTCTAGGCATATGCCATGCAGGGAAACTAGCAGTCACAAGCAGTAGCGGCTCCAGGCATATTATTTGTTATTTTGGTCCAGAAGTGTAACAGATAATAGCTAATACACTAATGTCTGAGGGTCTCATTGGGTGCTTTGACTGGCATCATTTGCAGCAAACTTGCGAAAGACTGGATGGGTTATCGTGTGCTAGTTGAAGGGAAAAAAGGCATTTTCACATTTCCATAGCAATTATGCACAATAGTTTAGAAGAGACATGACAATACTGATTTTACAAAGTTATTCTATTTGTGCAGAATTTCACTGTTCTGAGCTTTGAAAGAGTAAATTGCCAGATATTAGTCATTTTTACAGAAAATAAAATGTTTATTTCTATTTTCATTTTATAAACCCAGCTTATGTGAATACACAGTGAAAAGCTATCTAATATAGTATTCCTTTAAATCAATGAAATACACACGCAACTGAAAACTTGTAATTCTTTTTCTTTAGATTTCTCTGATAGTTCTACTTCTTAAATCCTCTTGTATCAATAGGTAGCACCTCATAGGAATTTTGTTAAGTCTAAACTCAATATTTAATATATTATGAGGTAAGTAGATTTTGGCATGATGCCATATTAACATTCATATTATTTTTTATTGAGTCTCAGGTCTATTTTACTGGTGCATTGGGGTACAATGTGTCTTTGTGTAAAATTTAACAACGTGCTAACAAACTAAGATATCCACAGAGGTCCAGAAGACAAATGAGAAAGGGAATATCATTCTCCTCATTTGAAATAAAACATCATCAATTTAAGTTCACTCACATGAAATCTAGCCAAGACTAGTGTGAATATATAAATTACAAGATCTTTGGAAGAAACTGTTTTATTTTTGTCCAGGACACATAGGCAATTGAACTAAGCACTGAACACAGTGTCCTAGTCTGGCACAATATAGACACTCAATAAATACTTATTTAATTGAACTGAATTAAATCCAAGAGTTGTATAGAAGCCCTACGTTAATGAGCAGGTGAAAATTGTTTGTAATTGGAAAAACAGTTTTAGCCACAATAACCCAAGGCTCTTCTTAAATTTTAACTAGCTGCTTGCACTTGGAAAAATGCTCCCAAAGTACTTGAATTTAGTCTAGTCCCTTAAGTAGCCAGAGAAACATTTCTGTTCAATGTGGCTTGAGTTGGTCATTTGTTCAGTTAAGCTAGTCTTCCTTGCCTTACTTTTTCCCTTCTACTGGAATGAAAAAAAGGGAAACCATAGACCTAGTTTTTCTTTCCCCAAGGATTTTTGTAAATTCTAAATTAGGCTCAGACAATTTGGACTATTGATTTTCTATTTTATTCCTATCCTTTGTTGCCTCTAGTTGAAAGATTTACAGAAATAAAGAAAAACACAGTTCCAGTTGAATTAGCCAAATGGTATCAGTGATATAAAAATGTGGGAGAGCTAGTCCTATCTTGTATTTCATTTCAACTGTCAAATAATCTAAATTCTAAATCCAGTGTCTTTAAAAGACAGACGAGAGAGAGAGAGAGAGAGAGAGAGAGAGAGAGAGAGAGAGAGAGAGAGAATGCACATTGTTTTGTTCATGCACTTAGAGAGAATAAAGTCTGAAAACTCACTTTACACATGAGTGTAAATTCTGACCTGTTCCTTATGTCTCAAATAGTTTATGGTAAATTATTCAATGTAATAAATATTTGTTGAGGTCCTACTATGTTCAAGACATTCTGTTAGCTGCTATAGATGGATACAAAATGGGGAAAGTTAGGGTATCTGATTTCATAGGGCCCCCAAATAAAGAGATGAAATAATTATAGCACTCAAAAAACTACATAAAATAAAGCATTCTGAAAATTATTGTACAGGAGTAAAAGTCAGATGGACCTGAATTTGGTCCCATTATTAAATCTATATGAGCCTGATCATGGCACTTAACTCCTCAGACCAAAATTTTTATATCTGAAGTACCCTCAAATAATAATGACCTTTGAATCAGCAGATTTACCTAGATGATACATTTTTTTCTGAGGTTACATGCTGAGTGGTCATCATTAATCTCTAGCATATTGTTGACCTGGATTACCAGCCTCGGTGGTACACTGAAAGCAAAGGGAAGACAGTGTCAGTAGAGAGAACTAGTAGAATTTAAGAGAAAGCCAAGTCACTTGTACTGCACAGTACAAGTCAAGGGGAAAGTTTATTCTCAATCTGAGTAACACATTAGTGGTCCAAAAAGATTCACATCAGAGAAAGTGGGAAGGGAGTATGGGTTGGGAAGAATAAAGAAGAGATAATGGGGTATTACAAATGTTGAATCAGAGAAAGATAGAGGAAATCAGAATGCCTTTTAGACCTATTCCCCCTGGGAATTGGGTGCTGATAATAACAAGTTCAGGTGTGAGGATACACATTTATTCGTCCTGGACTCAGCTTTGGTCAGCAGTATTTGAATTTGAGATGCTACAGACAATGGAAAGGAAAATTAGTCATCTGCCTAGCAGCTGTCTAGAATTGTGTTTGAAGCCAAATGTGAATTCTCCATCCACTACTAGGCTTTCATTTAGAAATACAATGTAGCCTACAGTTTGGGAGTATGGTAATTCTATACAGTTGATATAGGACCAGTGATAAAGAGAAAGCAGGACATCTGATTAAAAACTCAAAGGAAATCTTTGAGTTTGGGAGCTAATTTTAAAAAGACATACAGAGGGAATAATGCTAAGAACACTAAATATTCGGCTGAGGAGTTATGTTTAATTAAAAGTAAAAGAGAAGTTCCTGGATATTACTGAGAGGCATAGAAAATTAATCAGAGCCCTACTTTTTAGAAATGGACCTGAAGAAAGAAAAAATGAAAAATTAGAGGCAGAGCAATCAGTTAGAAAGCTTAAATATGAAGCACTGCTCTAAGTCAGTAATGAAAAGACAGACATATGAAGGTACAACAAATAGGAGTTTATAGTTAGTTACTCACCTTATAATCTTGAAAAGTTATCTAATATTTCTATGCTTCATTTATATTCCTCTATTAAATTGGTATATTAAGAATACCTACACAACAGGATTGTTGAAAGGATTAAATAGGTAAATACATATAAAGCACTTTGAAAAGTATCTGATATTAAGTAAGTACCACATACCTCAGAGATATTTTGGGGACTTTGGGCTTCTCTCTTGAGAAATTGGTAGATGTGATGATGCCATATTCTGAGAAAAAAAAATATGAAAGAAGAGAATATTGGGGGTAGAGAAGAGGTTAAGTCAGAAATTAAAGTTGTTCAATTTCCATCCTTAGTCACACTAGGCCTTGTCTTGGCAACCCTGTCCATTATCTAGTCTATGAGGAAAAGCTGATGGCAAAGAGCCAGACAGAATAAAATAGAACCATCCTGAGGTGTGGTGGCATGGTTAGACTTGGAAGCAGGAAGGGTAACTTCACTCTCACAAAGAATGTAGTTATAGAGATTTTTTAAGGCTAAGAACTTGGAAATTGAAGGAATTACTTTGAGTGATTTTGGTAATGAGAGAAGTTTAGTTTCTCTAGAAGCTTTAATTTAGGGGCAGTGGCTGGCAACCTAAAGAGGATAAGACGATTGGAAATAATAGCTATAGGGATTGAAATAGTCACTTAGGGGCAAATAAAATAAGATAAATGCAAAATCACTGACTTGTGGAATCTTTTCACAAAATGTCTTTTCAGACTTCATTTTCAATATGGGTGATAAGTTCTAAAATTTAGATATTTTATGTTAACCATGAAACCCTAAGCTTTTCCCAGGTGAATGTTAGCCATGCCACTTACCAAGTATTGAAAATAATTTGAAAGTTGTTGAAAGGTATGTGAGGTGCCTTATGGGAGCTAAAATATACACTCATGTGTGTCTCTGTGCACGTGTGTGTGTGTGTGTGTGTGCGTGTTTTGTGTTGTGTTGGAGGTAGTGGTATGACGGTATAAAGTAACACTATTCTTAGAGTTTAATTAACTTTAAGTTATTTCAAGTTTTACTGGATAATGTCTAGAAATTTCTTAAAAGTTATGCTAAATTATCAAAGAAGTCATAAATTAATTAATTGACTTTTACAAATTATAAAATAATTAATTGACTTTTACAGTAATCTATTGACTACTTTGAGGAACCTAGTTTCTTCCAGACCTATCTTTTCCTTATAATATAGGAAAAAGAATAAGGAAGAGTGAGACATTCTGGCTTTACCTCTGTATATTGATGAAGGCCCAAAAGGGAAATGTGGGATTAATTCCATGTCATCGTGGTTATTAGCACATGGAATAACTGGATTTTAGTCTGACTCATATTTCAGGATAACTTTCAATATGTTGCAGAGTTTTGAGGGGTTTCCATCTACTCTACATGCATAATTGCTCAGCAACTTATGGGTTTGTTTAGTTCAATATGAGCAGTCTTAAGGCAAAGAGGCCTCCCACAGGCACCAGATTATTTTCTCAATTTTAGCCAATTTGAGTGATATCAGGAGTGGTCCTGGACTTAAGACCGACATTGTGCCCAGCAGTCTGCTGGATCTACTAGTAGATCCCTCAGTGGATTTTAGAATGGTTTATTTTAAGAAGTTTATTTTAGGGAGTTCACCTGAGTTTTAATTTGGAACTTGAATTTAAATTCATGAGAATTGCTGCTGTCCTATGAGAAGGTGGAGTGCTAGTTAGTTTTAAAATTACTCCTTTACAACTTTCTATGGCATCTCCAATAAACCCATCCTATGGAAGGGGAAAGTAAAGTTTATTAGAAGTTACTTTGCCTTTACTACATGAACACTAATGGTTAAATGTATCAAAACTCAGTGGAATAATAGCACTGACCCACTGGAATAATAATAGTAATCATTTATTGAGTACTACCTATGTGCCTGATTATCTTATAAACTTCACAGTAATCCTGAATATTAGATAGAATTATTTTCATTTTACAGTTGAGAAAACTGGGTCTGTAAAATATAAATTCTCAGTAATCACATATCTAACAAGTGATAAATTCAACATTTAAATCCATTTCTGTGTTATTTTAATATATTTGTTTTCCTCTCAATAGGAAAAAAATGGGAAAAAATTATGTGGATCCAGGTTTTCATACTAAAGCTAATTAATACTTTAGGAAGATTGTTTTTTTCCTCTTCGTAATGCTTGGTGAGTATAAGACCTCTGGTGGGGAAACCTGAAAGTTTTAAAGCTATAGTAACACCAACATACATGAAAGCCAAACCCTTAGTAGATTTCTTTCCAACTATATCATTGTGATATTCTTCAGAAATTAGAAGCACAAGAAATCTAGTCGAAAAGAAGTTATGTTAGTTTTAGACTAAGGTAAAATAATTTTAGGCATTTTATCTACTGCCGGAGCCCGCTGGCCTAGGTCGAACAGCACCCGAGATGGGGAGTGAGGATTAAAGAAAAGACAAAGACAAGAGATAGATTCAGGAGGACTCATAGTCAATACTGCAGCAGCCTCAAATTTATTTTGTAACACATATTTATACCCTACTGAGTGCGTAAGAAGCAAAACACCTCTAAATAACAACCAATCACGGAAACTCCGTAGCTATTCAAAAAACATTTCGTTTCCTGCCCCCACACCAGGTGCACTTCCTCCTGCGTCAGCAGACTGCACAGCTGGCCAACTTCCAAAAACATCCTGGTTAATAAACAGTCTTGTTTTCCTCAAAATGGCTCCCGACAATCTACCCAACTGCCTTTACTTAAATTCAAGAGTCAGGCTTTCTGCCATTTTTGAACACATCATCATGCCTAGCAAGTAAGAGGATTTTTGGTAAATTTTAACAATACTGATTCCCTAATTTCATTTCTTTCAATATTCACACTGGTAGACCACTTACTACAGACTTTCACCTGTCCCAACGGTGGAATCAATCTAAATCTTTGCCAGATGGCATCTGCATGGGGTTGAAAGGTTAATTTGATGATTTTATAGCCATTTGTACCTTTTCCTCTGGCTTTCTAGCTAATACCTTGCTGTGGCCATGTACTTGGTTCCAGAAATCAGACAGTGGCCATGACGATTTTGTACATATCTCTTTCTTGTTCTGGACCTGGACTTCACTGCCTTGTTGGTCCTGTTTCTCCCTGACCAGGTTTTCAGATACACAGGTATCTGACATTTGTAATGCTCACATCCTGCCTACCTAATTCTTTATAAATTTTCTACCACACACTTTCCTCATTACAAACCCTGTTTAAAGACTTACTGTTGGCTCTACTCTGAAAGCATATCCAACTCTGGTGAATTTTTCTTCATCTCTGACTCTTGATCTGAGACAAACCATATGATCTGAACTTTAATTTTGACATGAATTCTAAGTTAAAGATGACCTCTTATTTAGGGGTTTGTTTATTAGAATATTGAATTATGTTTTTCTTTGGAAAAGTTGAAGGCAGCTAATTGTTCTTAAATCCTTAATAGCCAAGTGGTAGAGAAAGATGTGACTACACTCCCACCCACCACTTCTTAAAAAGAGGAAGCTAAGAAAGAGACAACCACAACTATTTCAGATTTCTAATATACATACACACATATATGGTCAACATTAAGAGTCTCCATTAAAAGGCTCTTAGAGTACCTCTGTGTGCTTATTATAGGTTAGCCCAATGAAACCATAAAATTAGGAAAATTAAAAACAGAAGGGAATCCCTCAATATTCAACTCAAAATCCATGAAAAAGCCCTTCGAAAACCAATGACAAGTATTTCTTGATCATTTTTAAACAATACTCTATTGTGTGGGAGTATATCACTGTTAAGAGATTTACCAATTTAAAGATTTAGTATTTCATAGGATGCACATGACATTCTATCTTTTAGTGTCATGTCAAAAGGCAGAATGAGAATAGCAGGGAATTATTCCCTTTTGAAATTGGTCATAGAGGAAAGGGTTACCTTAATTTTCACACCAAGACTTCATGCCTGACATCTAATGGTCATGCTAGGAATTGCAGCTCAGGATACTCAACAATGATTGTTGGTAAAGGACACACTAAAGATTTGAGGTAGCTAAAGTAAATGTGCATCCCACTGGCTTCCTCTCAGTCCTGAACATACCACATATATTCTTCATTATTCTAAATAATCATTAAGTTTTAGAGTTAGAGGCTCTCACACATTAAATAACTTTTATTTAATTATTCTCTAATCAGTATGAGGAAATGAAGAAAAGTAAAACTTTAAAATTTTTGACTTTTTTTTATTGGCCCCATCCCCAGCTCTGCCTATCCACCCCCCAAAATTTCTAATTTTAATGAATGTTTCATGTAAAACAAACCTATTTAAAAGATGACTCCTTACCTGTTTACTTTGACTATGATTTATTATTTTTCCTTCTTGAAAAAACGGATACTTATTTACTAACTTATCTCATGGGTAGATGTATTTAACTGTAAAACAGTGAAAATAATTTTAACATAACTCATAAGTTTGCTTTGAGGATTCAGAATTTAAATTATGTAAATATTTTTGTACAGTGCCTGAAACATAATAAGTACTCAAATGGTATTGCTATTAGTATTTTTAATTTTGGGTTTTATGATAATTAGTATAATACGGTTTTTAATCCATGCACATTAGTAACCCTATTACTAGTGAGAAACATTTTTTTCTCCAAATATTAAGGTCTACTCATTTAGTGAATTTAAATATTATATGTGATATTCAATGACCATAGATATTTAAAGTTGAAAGGATAGCCCTAAACGCTAGTCCAGCCCTCTCATTTGCATATAAGGAAACTTGAGGTATTATGTAACTTTGCAAGGTTACACAAATAATTGAGGATGAGACTAGAATCTGGGTTTTCCCATGAAGCTCAATGCACTTACCAACTCTTACATTTAAATCTTCAAACTAATGCAGACAAATGCACTTTCTATCACATACTGAAATTTAAGATTGTGGCTATAGATTTGTATCATACAGGTATAATGAAAAAGTTAGACACATTTCTACTTTGGAAAAATATTAATAATTTTGAAAGTAATACAAATCAATTCTTATTCACTGTCAGAAAATTAGTAATAGAGGTAAACAAAGAGGTTAAAATAAAAAAGCAACCATAACCCATTGCTCATAAATACTTATACAAATGTATACGTTATGTTTCTTTTTCTATTTTGAAATGTTTGTATGATAAAGGTAACATTTAGAATCAAATATATGCAAATACGGTTGTTGGTACAGCAACAACCTCTCATTTATCTGCTGCAGGTCTGTCTATAAATGACCATCTCATTTCAGTAAAGAGTAAGTCATACATGAAGCCTCAGGTAACAGAACAAAGGATGTTTGTGGAAGTTATAGGGAGTTACAGACAGTTGCAGGAAGATTTCTCAAATCCACAACTGTTAAGCAGATGCACATATGTTTCAACTAAAGGGTAGGTTTAAACTGTACACACTGTTTTGTAATTTGAGTTGTTCATGTTATGAACATGTTTCCACATTGATATTTATCTATGGTATAATTTTTATTGGTTGCTTTATTTCTATTATATGCTTACACCAAAATTAGCTTGAGTAATTCCTTTTTGAGATCAAATTAATGATCAACAAGGAAACTTAGGCTATTGGTTAATAGCAGGGGAAAAAGGAGAATAAAAGAAAAAATTTGTTGTACTATCAAAAGCCCTATTTTCTCCCTCATTCTTTAGACTTGAATCTTTATGTGCAAGATGATGGTATTAAGTAATTGAAGGCGGACATATTATGAGATGTGGTGACCAGGTCTTGATGAGAGAAATGGAGTGTTCACTTGATGGAATACCAAGTAATAAACTTGGAAACATGGGTTCTATTAATGTTAGGAATTAGAGCACGTTACAAAGTCCAAAGATCTGAGAGTGTAATACCAAAGAGAGAGTAAGCCTCCACCTGTCCTTCTTTCATTCCCAGCAACATGAGACAGGCCCATACATCACTGAGTATGAATGGGCCTGAATATGTATGGCTCGAAGTTTATATATACATCTATAAATTTAATACTGGATTATAAACATATGTATTTTAAATATGCATACATAACTCTTTACATGATTACTTTCTGAGAACCCAAAAGAGGGCTGACCAGCAGAGGGATGTATTCACAGGTGTGATGCGGAGGGGCCAATACTCACTGAACATGACTTACTCTCAAAGAATGACTGATTCAAAGTCTCATACAGAAAATTCTACATAAATTTGGAACTCTAAGTAGAAATGGTAGACTGAATTTCCATATTGTAAGAGAAAAAACAAAGAATAATATTATATTATATGTGAATATGACATCGGGGCAGAAATATATCCTTTCTTGTCTTTCTCTGAGCCTATTTTTTTCATTTCCATCTATCATAACTTCACTGTTGAGCAAAATTACCTGTATTAAAGGATATGGAAGTTTTACAGCTCATGCTGTTGCTTCCTTTCCTGCACGCTTTTCAACAGCTGTGTGACCCTTTCGAATCTAACTTTGAAATATATATTGTGTATATTTTCCTTATAAAATGTGTTTTTATCACTCAATACTACATTCCTCACTTTTTCTGCAATACTAATAGCAAATTATTGAGAACACTAGGAATGCTCCGTGGATCCTGCTGGGTATATCCGCAGGCGCTGCCTTTGATCCGCAGATCAGTCTTGTGTTCAGCCTGTCACAGTGCAAGCGAACAGGGGAAACCAAGTGCCAAAGGCCTTTTTGGGGGGACAAGCACATTGTGAATGTCCTGCCAACCATGCCAGCCTTGTGAAATTAGAGTGTGGGTGAACTGTCAGGTCTGCACCTAGCATGCTGACAGGTAGAAATCACTGGAGAAAAATTGGTAGTTTGTGTCTTCTGGAAAGCAAGAGCATGAAATGCCTTATTCTCCCCTTTTGGAGGAGCACTTCCTATTTCTAAGAGACAGAGGTGGAAATAATAATAGTCAAAAATAGAAAACTATAGTTTACCCACCTCTGATATTTTTCTTTGTGCTTCAAATTCAAATTTGTTTTCTTTTATCTAAGAATACAATTCCATAGCTACTTCATAGAAAAAAAATACAATAAAATCACAGGTAAAGATTAGCCGTACCAGCTAATAAATGGTGTTTACTTAAAAAAAAAAAAATCTCTCTTATCCTCCATTGCTTTCTGTATCAGTTAGAAAAAGGCAGATAGCTCTGTTAGTGCAGCATTATTGAAATAGTATTCACACCCCATTCCAGTAGATGGTTCACACACTTTAATTCCTGTTAAAAAAAAAAAAAAACAACAACAACAAACTTCATTAAATTGAATGATTTGTTAGCTTGTGTTAGATGTTGAGAAAAGCAGTCTGAAAAACCTATATATTCTGTGTAAGACTAAGCCAGCTGTCTCAGAGGAAAGACTTTTGGTCTTTTGTAAATTTTACAAACTACTGAATTGCTAACAGGCTCTTTGTTGGATGTTCTTATATCCTTTATACTCTACATCATTTGAAAAAGAAAAAGCAGTGTTCTAAACTGAGAAAAGGCGCTGTGTATTTTGTTAAACAAGTCATCATAGTCAACAATGATATTTTTCTTTGATGTCTAACAGATTCGGCTACATTTCTATAACTATTAGCCTATAAAGATATTTTGTAACATAGTCCACCTCTAATTTGACTTTTTCTGAAACCAATTGTCAATTATATTTATCTCCGTGCTTCCAAACCATCTAAAAATTCACTTCTTTCTGTGATTGCTTTTAATAGCATAACCTTCATTCAGGATTTTTATACTCCTTGTTTAAGGTGATACTAAACTCTAGAAAATGCACTTGTTGAAATAAATCTCAGAGTAAAAAACCAATTGGTCCATAATTTAAGATTATTTAACTGCTCACTGGAAAACAATTAGGTAGCAAATTCATTTACTGCATCTCGATCTACGGTTTTTTGAAATACTCTTCTTTTGAAATCATCTTTCGAAATACTATACTATATGGCAGACAAGAATAGAGAAAAGAGAGAGAAAAAAGCACCAGACTACAGCCATTCTGCAACTCTTAAGTTGCATGTCTAAGTTAAAATGCCTTTGGAAACATTGAGAGAAGTCTGACTAACAGAATTGACTAAGATGTTTCATATCTCTGTATAGACACACACAACCACACTTGTGTGTGCATGCACACACACACACATAGTTCTTACAATGAATTCATCAGGGAGTTCCTCCCTAATTTAAGCCCAAGCTTGCAAAAAAAGTCAGTTGTTTTTTCTTTTTCCTGACACTATTACATCAAAATAGTATCCAGGCATTAGACAGTATTTATTAGCTTGTAAGGCCAGAGATAATGATCCCATTCAATCAGAGCACATGAATAATTCAAGAGTCCCAACTTCATGTAATGTCAGGCTCCACTTTTAAAACCAGTAAAAGAACCATTTGCATCATTTATTTATTTTTGGTGACAATGGGTAAAAGGCAAAAGAGGTTTTGTTGTTGTTGTTGGTGGTGGTGGTGGTGGTGGTGGTGGTGGTGGTGTGTGTGGGTGTGTTTGTGTGTGTGTGGTGTGTGTTTTCCAGGGAAGAGAGCCTCTTGGTTTTCATTTTAAACTGATCGAAGACAATGCAAAATAAAATGTATACGTATATAAATATGAAAAATGGTACTACAAGAGAGATATAAAACTGTCTCTCTGGATTATTTTATATAAATTTGGTGATGGTGTTTTAATTACTGTGAATGGTTTAATATCATTTTACACACTACTGCTAGAAAATAATTGTGATTTCTGTAAGACCATAGAAGTGATCATTTCAGGAGTCATTTTTGCAATGTGCAATCTGAAAACTACATTTGACAGAGGATAGAATATTTTAAGCACCAAGAGAAGTTGAAATAATTTGATCTTAAATGTTGTTTCTCATTTTCTAACATAAACAATGAAAGTCAATGGATGAGGGCACCGTTTCCCCTCTAAATCAGCTTGTCTCATATATTTGATATTTACATTGACCAATATGGAAGCCGTTAGCCACATTGAGCACTCAAAATGTGGCTAGTGCAACCAAGAAACTAAATTTTAAATCTTATTTACTTGAAATTAATTTAAATATAAATAGCCACATTTGACTAGTGGCTCCCTATTGAACATTGTAGCTCTTAAGTCTTCAAAGAGAATGGCTATTGGATCATAAATATCAACAAGTACATACTTATTAAGGTATTTTAATCTTTCTTTTAAATATACCATTTATATTAAAATTCTCACTTTATTACAAATTATCCAATATTTGTGAATCTATTATGTACTTTTATTTTGCCGATTCATTTGGCAAAATTGGAGTGAAATAGTGTTCCAATACTACTTTTGGTAGGATGTACTATACTGATGCGTGATACAACCATTACAATGAATCAAGAAGAAGCAGTAGATAAATTAAACAAAAGAAAGCTGTTATATATATCTCAACGGCTCAACAACGGCTCAAAAATTAAAGAAGTATAAATTAGTAGTTGATAGATGGTCACGGGAATGGGGATCAAGGAAAAGGGCAAGCAGTCAGCATTAATGTAATGGCTAGGTGTAGAGCCAGAGGAGATAAAGAGCAATCAGGGGGATCATTTCATAAACTATATAAATTTCTAACCAATGTACTGTATACTTGAAACTAATAATAAAATAATAAATAAATAAACACATAAATAAAAATGTATTATCAATTTAAAAGACTTTAAGAAGTAACTTTATTGAGGATATATTTCTTGAAAAAATATTGTCTTTAGTAAGCTAATTAGCTTTTTAAAAAATATAACATGACTGTATTTTAGGGATTGTAGAGGTGATGATTGACACTCTTATTTATCATGCTCTTGTAGTGGGTTTTTGATCATTCTCATGCAGAGTATTCTGAAGAAGAAGAGAAATCAGTAAATATTAAAGGATAAGAGTCAGTGAAATCTATTAATATGCATCTCAGGTTTATTCGAAATTTGTAAACTACGATGTGCATTGTCTCAATCAGCTGTCCATAGAAGGAAAGTCATTATCAAATCTCCAGATACAGATGCATTTGTTAACTTCCAGATACAGTCCAAGTGCCTGTTTGTGCATTCATATTAGCCATTAATTAAGGGCCACTTGGGGGACTTTAAGCTCTTAAACTGGATTAGTGAAAGTGATCAAAGGACCAATTGAGTTTTGTAAATTGAGTTGTACAAGATAGGGAGTGAACTTTGAAAAGGACTTCCTAAATCAGACATCACTGATTTCTTCATCACTGCCTTAAAATAAGGACTGTCATTAATTGGATTTGAGAAGAATCATCAAATGAATGTTGACACTCTCTCCATAGTAGCTGAAATGTGATGTGTTGTACCAATAATTAGTGTCAAAATTCCAGAAGCAAAACTCAGTGGCACTTCATGATTAGATGTTAAGTTTGAGATGAAAGGTTTCTTTCCCTATAGTAGTGACTGATTTAGGAAGAATCTCATTGCTATTCTCAAGAGGCATTAACAAATATTTTCATAAGCTTCCATTAGTAGTTTTCTGAGTTGGATAATCAGGGAGTTGTTAAACACAAGCACAATGTTTATGCATATTTTCTACTATTATTATTATTTTTTGTTGTTGTTAAGACGTACCATTTTTTGATCTTGAGTTTCAAGTTGAGTTTTAATACTTTATATTTAATCCTCACAAAACCATGCAGGGTGCGTGTTCTTATTTTGAAAGTGACTTAAAAGGATTCAAAGAGATTAGTAAATTTCTTTATTGTCTCATGGATAGCAGGTAACAAAATCAAAAGGTCCATCAATTTCTCTATAATTATATGGGCAGGAGATGCTAGAAATGAAAGTGAATCTAGAATCTTCTAGATCCAAAGTCCTTGTTTATCTTCCACACCATGTCATCTCTCTAATATTGCATATGTAGTATACAATATTTAAATCTGTTTGCAAAAACGCATTTATTTACAAAAATGAAAATATGCGATCTAGGTCACCTGTTTGGGGAGAACTTTCAACTAGGGTTAGGTTTTTCTGTCTTGTCTATGGAATTGAGTTAGTGGCTATCACTCTTCATTTCCAGGAAGCACAGAATTGTCCAGAGATAAGACCCAAAGAAAGTCATACTTTGTCAATATTTGCCTTCTTGGCATTCTTTTGTATGTATTTTCTGATTTAAGACCAAGAGTTCTGATTTAACTCAGAGAACCCTTTGAAAATTCAATGTATATTGACTATTATCACAGAAAAAATATATATATATTTATAATTTTATAGGGTTCAAGGACCACCTGAGGTCCAGGTTTGTCTAAAGTATGACTTCCAGCTTTCTACCAAGAAAGATACTATTATTTTTTTTACATAGGAAAAAAGAATAGCCTATGTATTAGCTTCTTAGGGTTGCCACAACAAATTACAAAAAAGTAGTCTGAAATCAAAGTTTCAGCAGGGTTGTGGATCTCTCCAAAGGTTTTAGAAATAATCCTTCCTAGCCTCTTCCAGTTTCCTGTGGCTCCAGGTGTTTCTTGTGGCTGCATTACTCCAATCTCTACCTTTATCCTCACATAGCCTTTTCATCTATGTGACTGTCTTTTCTTCTGCCTTTTATGACACTTGTCATCGAATTTAGGGCCTGCACAAGTAAGCCAGGATAACCTCATCTCAAAATATTTTATTTAATTACATTTGCAGAGACATTTTTCTCAAATAAAGTCACATTCACAGTTTCTAGGGGTTAAGATGTGAACATATTTTGGGGAGGCCACTTTCAACTACAGTCAGTAAGGTTTTTTTTTTTTTTTTTTTTTTTTTTGGAACATCACCGCCCCACATAACCAGTCCAGAAAGGCCTCAGAATATTACTACCTTAAATGTAATTAACTTAAAACCATTGATTAAAACAAAACCAGGAAGGCAAACTATGGACCTAAATAGGAGGCAGTATGTATAGTGGTTAAGGGTACAGATGAACACAACACTGATTGCCTGGGTTATGATCTCATTCACATGCATTGTGACTGAGGAAGACCTGTGAACCTGAGCAATCTTCACTTATCTATATAATAAGATGAGTATCACCCTGATAATGTGTTTGTAAAAATTAAATTAAAAAAAAAAAAACTGTGTCAAGAATTAAGCATAATGCCTGGTATGGAGTAAGCACTAAGTAGCTCTGGCCATCAGTATACGCTCCCCTATAGCACCCCTTAATGTTGCTTAGGCATAGTTATCTATTTGTCTGTTTATACATCTATCTACCTACCTATGCATCCATCCATCTATCATCTATTTATTCATCTGCTTGCTTGTTTTACTAGAAATGATTATAAATAAGAATAAATCAAACTCCCAGAAATATGGAGGCTTTCTTTCTCAGATATCATCATCATAGGCAATAATAAAGAGCGAGCATTCTTTTTACCTATAGAGACCCTAAAATATTCATCATTCATTTACCATTTATTGAACCCTATCATATCATGGCTTATGATAGAAACAAGAGACCAAAAGATGATTAGGACAATTCAGCTGTCAAACAATTTACATTCTATTCAGAGTGACATATAAGATATGCAATAATTATAGTTGACTATAATTGGGGTATAAAGATCAGGCAACCATGGGAACTGAAGGGAATGCAAGTAGCATGCAATTTAGGACAGTGGAGAGGCAGGTCAAAAGACTCCCAAAAGAAAGTATATTATAGTGAGAAGAGAATAGGTCCAGAGGTCATAGAGAAGTTAGAGAAATGAATCCTATCTTTGATTCTAATGAGCTACTTCTTAAACTCTCAGTAAAATGAGGCTAATATGTATACTATTGGATAGTTTGAGAATTAATTAAATTATGCACTTAGAACAATACCTAGCACCTAGCAAAGGATATATAAATATTATCCATTTAGGTGTTCTTATTGTTATAATCACTATTAATCAATTTCTAGTGCACAGAAGTTCAAAAAAGTATGTTTCCTTTTTCCCCTAGATGGCAATTTCCAATTCAGAGTTATCTTATCAAAGAGATTGTCCATACTGGTACTAGCTTTCCCTGTCCCATTTTCTATACTCTATGATAATAGTACATACATGGTCAAATGTTTCTCTTTTTTCCTTTCCACTATATTGTATCATTCTTAAAAACTAGAAAAATATCTCATTCATATATGTTGCCTTCGCATGTATATAATAAAATGTCTAGCAGTTAGTCAGTGAATGTTTCTTGAACTATAAAGATTTCAGGTACTTTGCAGAACCCATATCCCCCAGCCCCTCCCCCACCCCAAATATTGAATAAATAGGCTATGAAGCTGTCTTAAAACCATCCAAAAGAAATTCCATTTAGGTAGCATTAGAGTAGAAGTTTAGGATGAGATCCATTTAGTGTAATGGTATTAATTTTCTACTGCTAAATAACAAATTACCACAAACACAGTGATTTAAAGTAACATGTAGATGTTATATATTCTATGCCACAATTGGAGTATGGCTAAACTGTATTCTTTTCTTCAGGGTTTCATGAGATTGGAATCAAGATACATGCTGGGTTTGGAATCTCATTAGAACAACTAGGAGAAGATTTGCTTCCAAGCTTTTTCAGATTGCTGGCAGAATTTACTTCCTTGCAGCTTTAGGATTCCTGGCAGCTTGCTTCTTCAGAGCCAGCAGGGAAGATGGTGCCTTTAGAGCATGTTCGCTAGCAAGGTGGAGTCTTATATAATGTCATGTAAACACAGGATTAGTATGCCATGACCTTGTCCATATAACATAACATAATAATGACATCCCATCATCTTCTCCATGTTCTTTTGATTAAAAGCATATCTTGCCCAAACTCATGAAGAGGAATTGTACAGTAGGTGAACACCAGTAAGTAGGGATCATTGGGGCCACCTTAAAACCTGTCTTCCATAGTAATGTTAAGGGTGCCCAAGAGTTCTAGATTTCAGACTTACAACAACACATTCTTAATGTTTAATTCATTGGAGTTTTTATCGAAGACTCAGGATTAGATAAAACAATAGTGTATAACAATGCTATATGCATTGAGAAGAAAAAAATAGAATGCGAAAAAGAATTCAAAAAGCTTGTAATATAATTTTCTGTAATAAAAATCATGTAACTCTGAGGTATGTTACTCTGTGAATTCTGAAATACCTATTAGTTGGTATAGTATGGTAGAACCATCATTAGGAAGATAATTCATCATACTAGAAGAGTTGTACTATGCATTATAAATTACTATAATAATACACTGCACCTGACAGTTATTAATTTTAGTGCTGTCTTATTTATCATAACAAAAAACCATGTTATATTTGAAGAGAGACAAATAGAAGTTCATTTTCTTGGTGTTCTGATATATGGTGAACATAAGATGCTCAAGAATAATAATTAGAAGTTGAGAGTTACTGTATTTTTGGACCAGAGTCTGTTATTACATTGCTATAGTAATTAAATTTCTTAATTATTTTTAAACAGTCAGTCTGTTTTCCTTTTTGAAGATGGTTGGGAAGCTTACCTCAGCTATGAAACCTGCTTAGGTTATCACCTTGCCTGGATAATTCAGCCAGACTTACTGCCTGACTAAAGGGTCTCTTCCTTTATCACTGCTCCTTGCAGGCCTCCTATAAACCTGTGGTTTAATGGAAGAAGGCCATCCTCTTGCCTTCAGGAGGACCTTACTAGTAGTTGTATTTTCCTCATGGAACCTCTGAATCAGAGCTCAATTCAAATGACTTCAAGAGTCGGGATGATGGAGTTACAGAGTGAAGAAGTTGTGCTGTCAAATAATACTGTTAAGCAAATGTCACAGCCCCACAGACAAATGTTAATCATGCCCAATAAATTATTTCTACTGAGGAGCATGGTCCTAAAGATGCCCAACAAGCTATGAGGAGAAAAGTATCTATGATTCTGTAGCTTAATTATCGATGAAGAGATTAATTTTGATAATCATTTAAGTTCCAGTATTTTCTTATATATTTTATATTTTGTGAATAAAATATTACTATATGCTAAGTCTATCAGTTTTTCATTCAATGATAATTTCCCAACACATATCTTAAAATACACAATGTAATTTTGTATATGAGTACTTGAAAAATGAAACCTATAATTAGTTATTGGTCCCATCCTGACAATTCGGGTTTTTTTGTTTTTATTTTTGTTTTTTTAAAGAAAGCTTTAAGTGGAATGATTTTTGGAAGCTGTTTATGTTATATTGACTATATGGAGTGGTAAAAACTTTCTGTCATATTCTCTACTTTCATCCAACAGTAAGCATGTACTGTATACATAGCACCGTTGTAGACACTGGAGATACACAATGTTTAAGATAAAGTCCCTATCTTCATCAAGTTTATTGTTAAAGTAGTGATGGGCAGACAAAAAACAACTAGCTATGAAACATAATGTTAGACACTGAGGGGTGCTATGTTAAAAAAAAATAAGGTGTCTTAGTCAGTTATGGCTGCTATAATAAACTACCATAGATTGAGCGGCTTATAAATAGAAATCTATTTCTCACAATTCTGGAGACTGAAAGTCCATGATTAGGGTCCGACACAGTCTTGTTCTAGTGAGGACCTCTTCTGAATTGCAGACTGCCAAATTCTCCTTGTATCTTCAAATGGAGGAAAGAAAGTAAGGTAGCTCTCCTGCCTTTTCTTATAAGAGTACTAATCCCATTCATGAGCACTCTACTCTCATGACCTAAATACCTTTCAAAGGCCCCAGTTCCAAATATAATCACATCAGGGATTCAATTTGTTAAAGTAATTAAACAAAGCAGCCATTAGATAGCGGCTCCTCTAATGTATTGATAGCCTATGTAAGTAAACCAAAACTTAAGACGAAGTCGATGCACTCAAATTTGAGAAAATAAAACTTAAAAGCAACAATCACAAATAGCCAATTAGGTTTTCCCAAATAAGGCAACTGCTTAAGTCATAGCCAATCAAATAGTTTCCTTGCTTTGCTTCTGAGTCTCTGTATAAAGAAATCTCTCCTCCTGTTCCTTTGAGTGTAGCACTCCTAATCACTTTTGGTTTGGCACTGCCTGATTCTAGTTGATGGCTGCTCAAATAGACTCTTGAAAATTTTAATGTGCTTCAGTTTATCTTTTAACAGTTTTAACATATTAGTTTTTGGAAGATTCAAACATTTAGTCCATAACATAATCATGAAGTAAGTTTAGAGTTATGTCGGTGTTTCTCAGCTGGAGGCAATTTTGTTCCCAAGGTGATATTTAGCAATGTCTATAGACATTTTTGGTTGTCACAACTGGACAGATGTTATTGATACCTAGTATGTAAAGTCCAATGATGCTTCCAAATATCCTACAACACTCAGGAATCCCTGCCATCACCAAAAATAATTATTTGGCCCAAAATATGCATAATTCGAGAACCTCTAATTTAGAGGCAGAGTACAAGGATGATTGGTCAATGCCACAAATAACATGAGGGAATAGGACATTCACATTGCTTGGAGAAGAGCATTCAGGCAGAGAGGACAGCAAAAGCAAAAGCTCTAAGCTAGGGTGTAACTGGTATGATGGGTAAAAGGATTTATATTTCAAGATATTTCAAATGATATCTCTTCATGTCTTTCCTACTATTTACAAGGCTCAAGGCAAGAATGCAAGTGAAAACTTACTACCTACATTATAATAATTAAAAATTGTAAATTAAACCAACAAATTGTTATATAAAATATGTTCTGTTCCCCACCTTAAATTTCACAATGGAAATATTTTAAATATATTTCTAAGCCTTGGACTGAAATTTAGCAAAATATGAACAAAATTCCATTATAAGCATATTAGAATGATTTGTTGATGGGCCTGTGGTGTTTAGGTAAGAAATTAAATATTGTTTTGTAGTTTTCATAATTTTTTTACCATTAATTCAACAAAATCATTAGTCATGTTCTTATAGTAAACACTTTTACATAATTTGCATTCAGTAGACATAACTTGATCACAAAATTTTCCTGAATATGGATTTTAGATAGTCTTCAATTCAGAAAAACTTATTATGCTGAGAAGATAAAAACTTAAATGTTTAATAAAGTTATTAAAGCTAACCTTAGATTTGAAAATAAACCATAAATTTTACATTTATATTCAAAATTTTAATGGAGCTTCATATGATAAATTATCATTGTTACAGAAATATTATAAAAGAGTTTCACTTTACTATATGACATTGCCACTTATATAATGATTTTAAACATTTATTAAAGCAGTATCTAGACCCATACAGTATTTCCTAAATTCTTTTACTTGCAGATCTTTTATTGATGGATACAATAAAAAATAACAATATATTGCTTCAATTTTCTTCTATGGTCCTAAAGATTGACATTATTCTTTGATCTATAATAGTTTCTATGGAAATTAATTTTGGTATTATTTTAAATGGATCTCCTTTATAGTCATGTGAACCTTTCATCTACTCCTTGTATTCTAGTCGAATATTACTTTTGTTGAACATGTTTGCAACTTATTTTCTTTGTCAACTTTTAGGCGCTTAAACACTAAATTTCTTTTTTTTAAAAATGTGTCACCATTGGGCACACAAATACAGAGAACAAATTCCCACATGGAAAGTGACTAGAAACAATTTCTTGCTACTGCAGAACTTCTAAACAAAAAAGGGGAAAACTTAGATTTAAATAATTAAGCTCATCCTTATCAATGAAATGCACCTGAATGTTCTTACCTTCCTCTTTACCTTTCTAACATCTGCTTACTTACTTCTTTTCTTAGACCTTCTTTCTTGATGCCCAAGATCAGATTAGCTATATCTCCATTAATACACTCCGAATTTCCAATCACAACACTTACTCCAACTGTAATGTGAGAAAAATATCTATGGGCAGAGATTATTTCTCTGCTTCACTGTTGTATTGCTAATACCTTGCATAGTATGTGGTATATAGCATGTGCTAAATAACTATTTGTTAAATTAATAAGTGCCCTCTTCCAAGAGGAATGTATACCAAGAAGGTTATGAAGCAAGAATGAACAATTATAAGGACATAATGTCTTATTATTATAATTCTGCTATTGATTATTGATGGCTTTGAAGAACACAATGTCAATAATCTTTTGATGCCTTTACTATATTCATTGGCTTGATACTTGTGAATACTAGATTAGCTAAAATTTTCAAGAGTCAGTTTACCTAGAATGAATATTGAATAATATCAGCTCAATTAAACTTTGGCTATACATGTGTTTGGTTGAAGTATCCATTTTTCCTTCATTTTTCTTTCTTTTTTTTTATTTTTTTTGAGTTTTTGTTTAGAAAATAATTTTGGCTATTGAACAACAATTCTGAGCAGCACTGCTGAGTTTGGATTCTACATGCTTAATGATCTTATTATTAACTTTAAATAGACTTATGCTTGGTGGTCACTGTTATGAAATACAATTGTAATTTTTTTCCATTTAACTTTTTTTCCGGTATACCTTTGAGTATTTTAGATACTTTTCTTTGAATAGAATTTATAATCCTATACTATAGGTGATGAATCTTTAAGGGAGTTAAGAATGATATAGCCTATGATGGAAAAAGTGGAAAAGACTTAATTGGTCAGGGTTCTCCAGAGAAACAGAACAAATAGCATAGACAGATAGTTGAAAGATGATAGATTAGATGATAGATAGATAGATAGATAGATAGATAGATAGATGATAGATAGATAGATAGATAGATAGATAGATAGATAGATAGATGATAGATAGATAGATGGTAGATAGATAATGGATAAATAGATACAGAGATGTTGAAGTAAAGAGAGAGATTTTAATGAATTTGCTCTTTTAATTGTTGAGGGAGGAAGTCCACAGTTTGCAGGGAAGGTGGGCAGGCAGAAGATCCAGTGAAGAGTCGATATTGCAGTTCAAATCTGAAGGCTGTTTGTTGGCACAATGCTTCTTCTTCAAAGAAGATCAGTCTTTTTTTATTTAGACTTTCAACTGATAGGCTCACTCACATTATAACGAGTAATCTGTTTACTTAAAGTCTACTGATTTAGATGTAATTTATTTAAAAAAAATACCTTTACAGAAACATCTAGAATGATATTTGAACAAACATCTGAATACTGTGGTCTAGCCAAGCTTACACATAAAATTAACCATCACAGTCCATATAATACATCTCTTCTCTTTCTCTATACATAACAGACTTAAACAGCTTAAAAGGGAAGAGCTGTAATGCCAATTCTGATTTGGATCTCTTCCACCAGAGCAAGGACTATTTAGGAAACAATAGTAAAAAAGATCAATAGTTTTTGTCATTAAATTTAGAATGACCTATGTCCTCAACTTGTGTCACTATAGGTATTCACTCAAGTTGTTTTAAAACAGTGTCCATCAGTTTCTTCATTGTCAAAAATAACTATAAATTCCTACAGGTGTGATAAGTAGCATGCACATTGTAGAATATAGTCATTGCTATTGCTTGATTACTTCCGTGATAAATGCAGAGAACCTGATCTTGGATATCAGAAATGAAACCCTAGTGGCTAGAAGCTGGTTCTAAATTTAAAGTATAAAATTCGGTTGGATTTTAAATTTGATGAAATGATTGTTTCTTATTCTCAATGATGAAGTAAACTAGAAGAATCATAAACTACATATATACAACATTTTCTTTTATATTTGTAAGTACACAATGCTTTGTATCCATGTTTGGATTCTTTCACAAAGCACAACCAAGAATGCCTGTAAAAATATTTGTCTTTATGGGAAAGGAAAGTCCCATGTTTTGGCCATGTGGAAAGACAGGTGGCTATCTGGAAGGAGTCTACATCTGTGTGTCATAGATGAAAATGGTATGGTCTTCCCTGACAATAATAAACACACAAAGTGCCCAAAAAACTTGTCAAGGTGCTTGCCATAAGGTAGACCAGGTGCTCACAACACCATGCAAGAAAGAGGCTATGCAGTGGAATCTGTTCTCTCATTGAAGCTTACAAGCTTCATTATACATAATTGACATGGCATGTGTATTTTCAGAAAGCACTGTGTAAACTGCAAAGGAAAAAGAAAACACAGGCAAGACATTTAAAAATAAAGAAAAAAGAAACAAGAAAGAAAAGAAACCAAAAACAGTTTGCTTCTGTACTCCTATGGTGATAATAAAAACTGTAGACTCTGAAAATAAAAGCATGCACTTTTAAAAGAAGCTAAATATGGTTACAAGCCCTCCCACCTATGTGTAAGCTCAGATTCAGAGCATATTCGGCAACTGGTACTTTAGCTATTCATTTGCTTCTATAAAACAGTAGGTATATTGAATGAGGGTGTTGACTTTATTTTTCTCTTTTTAGTTATTTATTTCAATGATTTGAAAATATTATAATTATAAATTCTGGAATTAATGTAACTGTATAAATAAATTGGTTTTTTCCGTGCGTAAAGACCAGAAAATACAAGCTATGGAAAGCATTTATGTATCAAACTATCCTTTAAATAAAAACAATACTTATAGATAGCATCAGAGTATATTCAAGATTATAATTTTAGGCAATAGTTGATAAGAATATAAAATAATTCCTATTAAAACAGGTAATACCACAAACTCAAATAAGGATAGTGCTTCATTGATGTACATGAAATTTTGGGAATCTGTAAATATTTTGAATTCTTGCCACATAGTATGAATTCCTAGCATAGATCAAAATCTTGCAAAGAAATCCTGGCAAAATGATAGAACAAAAACAAAACAAAAAAACCTCAGAAAATATTGAGTCAGTCCTATAAAAGGCAATAAATAAACTGCAAATAGAAATTGCTTTATTTCCAAGTCAATTCATTTTGGCAAACTGCATGGTAATGTAATGTCTTTTATGTGATGCCAAAAGAATACTTTTCAGTGTGTCATGAATAGACCCGTTACTAATGATTAACACTTACTACATGATAGTTAATAATCATAATAGAGTAGATATGGTTCCTGCAATATAATTTAATCAAATGACAAGAATTTTCTAGGGTTTTTTTTTTTTTTTTTTAACTGACCAACATCCAATTATCCCTGTGTGTGGTTTCTGTGTACAAAGGGAAGATAGTTTCTCTTTCACATTGACGCCATGACCCCCCTGGGGCTGTAAGAATTGTAAAATCACAGCCATATCTTAGATTTTTCTGGGCAATTAATAATTCTGGAACTTGTCTTTACTGGATGGGTTTTCCAACATTTTAATAACAAAGTTGATAAGAATAACTATGATGATAACATTTATAAAGAGTTTATTCTGTATTCTACAGAAGTCATTGTTTCTCCCCACAATAATTCTGCTACATACTCCCAGCAAAATGCCTATTACAGATGAGGAAACTGGGCTCAGAAAAACTGAAAACTTTTCTAAGATTGCACGATGAGAAAATGTCTAAATGACTTAAGCCCAAGTGTCTATGACCCTGTAGTTTATATTTTTCTCCATTTATATTTTTCTCCATGCTGTCTATCTTTATGTAGAGAAATACTAGTCTTGCAATCAAGAATTAAGTGAGTGTATATCAGAGGTGCTCAAAGAAAAATCTACTATGACACAGCAAATAATTTTTATGTAAAAAAATATTTCTTGTATATTTTGTGACATATCTTTTTAATTTTAATATTGTCTAAATAAAGCCATTATAATAAATCACTTTATTGCTTTGCTATATTTTAAAATAAAACATAATGATTAATAATTTTATTGCAGATGAAAACTCATTTAAAATGAGCATGATATCAAATATAGATGTGTTGTGCATGTATGTTGATACAGAATGCTTCATCATCATTTCAAGTTCTGGAATTGGAGAATATCTATTAAATTAGGACATCAAAGAACATCAAAGTACTTGTTCATCTCAGCCATCATCTAAGTCCATCACTAAAATAAGAATACACCAGTACTGCAAAAGTTTGGGGGCATCCATTTTCTAACCAAATACTGCATATTTTAAAGTTACTTACAAGTGCATAAATATGAGTAGTTTTTGCTAACAGAATGGGTGCTACATGTTTAAATTTTTTTCCCAACATTTTTGAAATTGAAAAGAAAACTTCCTTCTGTTTGACTCAAACTGGGTTTCCAGATGTCTAGGGTCAAAGGTTGGAAATAAAAATATCAAATTTTGGCCCACTTTAACCAGACAGCGTGCCCAAATGTGTGAGAGCTTTCTCAGTGGGTGTCCTTTTGTAGTTTAATTTTTTCTCCTGACTGTCCTTTTGTAGTTTAATTTTTGCTTCTGAGATCCATATACACTCTTCTGAATTATGCCATTCTAATTCCACCCTATAAGTGGCCTAGGTCTCTTATTTCTTCTTCAGTAATTTACTGCATTATGAACACTTCAAATGCTTGCTATAAGCACATAAATTTGCAAAGTTGTTCATTCTCTTCTTCTTTAGTTTGATGTGCCATGTTCTACTTGGTAATATTTGATAATCTCTATCTTTGATAACTAACTCCTAATATAAAATGAGAGATAGAGGGTAAAATAATGAAAGATAGAAATATCACAAACTTGATTCTTTTTTGCTCTGTTGAATGGTTGACCTTTAACAATTACTTGAAATTTAAGAGTAAATTTTTGCTGATTATATTTATTTAGAAAATATTCTGGAAATTAAAATTTTATCAGAAAATATATTAAAGGACTCCTTTCAAAGGCTTAATTAGTATGTTAACTTAAAACACCATATTATCAAAAATAAATCTAGAGCAAATCCATGACTTTTGTTCCTTTTAATTCTTCATTAATTGTACTAAATAGTTTATGATGTTACGGTTAGTAGCTACAAATACATAGTGAGGACCTATTAGAGAAGTGCCTAGCACAGAGCTGAAACAAAAATAAGATTGGTTCTTCCCTTCTGTTAAGTTTAAGTTAAATTACTATATGTGCTCTCTTTTTTTTTTTGATAGCTTATTTTGATACAGCGAGACTTTTATGTGGATTTTAAAACTATAAGACATCTCATGAAATAGTTTGTACAGCTGCATGTCTAACCAATGTCTCCAAGCCCAATGGTGAGAAAGTCACAGAGAATAGTGAAAGAAGTCAAGAAAGAAGAGGGATGAGAAAAGAGAAAAGTTATGAGAGTAATAAAATAAAAGTACTAAAACTAATCCATGATCTATTATCAACATAGGAGAACAATATAGGAAACATTCTATTAACAACTGTAAGAACAGCCAGTGCACTTGGATTCTGCTCTACAAACCTCAGGACTTTCATTCCAACTGATACAAACATGTGCATATTCAGGAGAGTTTCCTGTATGTTTCCTTTTTAATGGCCATCAGTGAATCATAGAACAGACTTCTTACAAGATCTGTACATATCTTTCAAATTTGTATTTAACCAGGGATAACTGCTGTTCGCTCTCTTAAAAGTTTGTTGGACCCATTCAGTACTGTATCTGAGAAAAATTAGATTGTTAAATTGTATTTCTCATAGAATATGTAGATAAATAATAAAGTGTGCTAATATTTTATTAACAACTTTTAAGTTCTATATGTGACCTTAATATGGGATTCATTTTTTTTAAATGTTTGAACCTAAGCTTGATTGCTTTGGGTAATATGTATCAAATCAATTAAATAAAAAGCAATACACTGGTTGTAAATCCATTCCACTTTAAGTACTATTGAATGCAAAGATTAAGGGTGCAGCTTACGTGGCCATTCAAATTTTGACTGTCCCAATTTGGCTAATAACTTTACTTGTCTATGTTATTGTTTTCTTATCTGTAAATACTTCATAGGTTTATTGTGAGGAATAAAAGAGGTGGCATATATAGAGCACTTAGAGCAGGGTTTAACACATGACCACTACTATGAATTAGAATATAAACTCCATGGCATCAGGAATTTTTTGTCTTATTTGTTTACTGATATATTCCAAACACCTAGGAATTTGACTACAAATAATAGAACCTCAAAAAATATTTTGGAGTAAATAAATGAATCTCCCAATTTAAAGAATATTTTTGGTGTTAATCAGTTACACTTTTCATGATAAAATGTAACTATTAATTTACATTCATAAATATCAGTAGATGCAGGAAAATAATTTTTTTTAAATGCACAAAGATATGCAGAGAAAATAGGAATTAGATTCACTTATCATTAAAATGTACTCATAGATTCTAGTTTTAAAATTTTAAATTAGTATGTTTCCAAGAGATACACCTAAGGGTAAAAAAAATCACACTTTTTGGGAGGACACTTGGTACTGTTTAAAACATCCACAGAGACATTTTGTCCACATATTTAATATAAATCCTCTTCCTCTACAGGATTGGAACCCTGACCTACCACTCTAACCCATAATGTCATTACCAACTAGGCTACTGAAGCAAGAAGGATCATTATTGGCAATACAGCCACAATACAGTTATTGGACCAATAAAACATGATAGTATTTTTTATCTGTTGGTTCTATAAACCCAAAATAGAAATAAATCTTATGGGTATTTCAACTCAGAGATGTTTTCAAAGTGTGGATCTTTATGACAGTACCAAATTTTAAGGATGTTTTAGAAAGGACCAAATGTTTCTGTGGATATTTTGGGAGCAAGTGATTTTTTAATAATAAAAAAATAGAAATTGTATAGAAAAATTAGAATTCCAGAATATATTAATAATGATCAAATTATTCATTTAGTATCATAATTAATATTTTATGGAGATGGTTTATCAGATCATCATAAAAAATATAATCTCTCTCCAAACAAATTCTTTCTAATATAAAGTACAAAAGAAGGTAAACAAAATACAAGGAAATCACTTGTTCAATGCCCTAAAGATATATATTTTTTTCTTTTTCACTCTAATGTTCAGTGCTTCAAAACTTTGGGGAAACAATGAGACCCAGAACATACTAAAAAAAGTATTCTTTAATTCCTCAACCCCCTTTTTTCAGAATGGAGAAACTTGCTCTTTCCATAAAATTTTCTTAAAGGAAAGTGTCTGGCTCTGTAGCATTAGAAACCTGATACCAAAGGTCATTTCTTTACCATGAGCTGCTAATCTGAATCTTATACTTCTTCCTCATTCTTGATAGAGAAAATAGATGCTACCATAATTAATTCTCTATGATCTTTCAATCTTCAACTTCCAGTAGTACACATGAAAATATCCCAAAACATATTCTCTATCTCTTCTTTCCTCCAAGGCTGACCCATGTCCAGGTTCACTGCATTACACCATCCATTATGTTTTCTAATGATCGTTAATCTTCTAAGGCTTTTCCATACCCTCTACCATAGATTAAAAATAAAGCCAACATAAAACACTTATATTAATTTTCTAATGGTGCATAACAAATTACTGTAAAATCAGAGGCTTAACATAAACCCAAATTCACTATCTACAGTTACTGTGAGTCAGGAGTCCTGCATGGCATGGCTGGGTTCTCTGCTCAAGGTATCACATGACTACAATCAAGCTGTTGACCAGGACTGCTGTCTCATCTGAAGTTCAGGATTCCCTTCCAAGTTTATTATTATTGTAAAACTTAGGTCCCTGTGTTCTTGCTGCCCAACTGATGACCTGGGGCCATTCCTAGAGGCTTCCTCCAGTTCCTTGCCATTAACCCCCACCCCTACACACATTCCAGACAGTTTGCAAAATGAATGTTTGGTTTCTTCCAGACCATTTGGAGCTCATCTCTCTGACTTCTTCTTCACAAGTCAGCAACTGAGGTAACTCTGTTTTCCAAAGGTTTACCTAATTAGATCAGACTCACCTACGATAATCCAGAGAGGACTAGACAAGGGTAAGGCTCACTGGGAGCCATCTTAGAATTCTGCCTCTCACAAACCCAAATCAAAGCAAAACAAAACAAAAAAATTTATTTCTTTGTACCTCCTTTTCTTATTTTTCTTTCTTATTAAACATAAGGTAATATTTACATTTACTACTTTCTCTACTTTACAAGACTCATTCCAAAATAGGCTTTTCAAAATAGGTTTTAAAAGCTATTCTAATCCATATATCTTATTTCTTACTAGTCACCTACATTCAGAATATCTTTAAAAACATCGTATCTAAGTATAAACTTATCTCTTTCCTTCCTTTCACTTCTCTTATTTTCCTAATAGCCCAATCGCCTATCGTTTCTTTCAAAATAGAATCCTGAAATGATACTTGACTATCTACAGCCTTGTGTTCCACATCCAGGTAGTCATTATGTCCTGTCAATCTCACTTGGAAATATTAAATCTGATGCCTTTTCAAGTAGTCTAGCCTTTATTTTAGTTCAGTTCCTCTTTAGCATGTGGGCACCCTACCTTCTGCTCATGTAGCCATCTGCAGTTGCTTCTTTCCCTCTAAAACTACTATTCCTCACTATCTCCAAGATGAAAATTTCCAAGGAATGGTTTGAGAACCCTTTTAAAGTTCAAAATCCATAATACTAACACTATCACTTTTATTATTAATAAAAGATAAGCAATCATAATATATAATTCCGTAAAATCTGATTAGATTCATCTTTAAAATCACGCTATTATAAATCTTTCAGATCTTTTGGTGTGTTTATTTGTCCAATTTCTCTACCTTTCAAAATATCAACAAGGATAGAGTAAATAGACACTTATTATTACAACTTCTTAACCCAATTCTACTCGCAATTCACCTCCTCACCCAAATATGAAATTTGAGAAAAAATTTTAATTTTAATTATTTTTTGGTATCTAAGTTAAATCCTCACCATGGGAACATCCCCCCTTGATGCTTGTCAAAACTTCTGTCCACCTACCCTTAGACCATATTTTGTTTCAAAATTTTCTTTTATATTATCTTGTCCAAGTTAGCTGTATTGTTCCTCCATTGTTGCTCTGTGGCCATCCTCCCTCAACTGCAATTTCTCTCCTTGATCTTGTAGCAATCATTATCATCTTGCTTACCATAATTAAATTTTTTTCTGTGAGAGGTAATGATTTCTCTTCAAGGAACCAAGTGTCTTCCAAGAGAAAGGACTGTGGCTCACTGGGTAAATTTCCTGGGACAAGAAATAAACATTAAAGGATACCATATATGCTGGCTCTCAATCTCAATAAGTATCTCCCTGACTCTATTCAGTGTTTTTCAAGACTTAACCCTCATTAACTTTGAGACTTATGGAAGTGGAAATTTGTATTTTAAAATCATATAATAATTAGAGTTTTGGAATTTTAAAGTTATTAAAAAGTTAACTCAACCTTATTTGTGACAGTTGCAGTCCCCCTTGCATGGTAGAAATATTTTCTAGATAAGAAAACTCTGGTATGACAAAGTACTAAACATTGCTAGATTATGTTTTAAAAGCCCTCAGGTTTAAAATGAGTTTTTATTTTATAAATTTTTTTCAAAGTCCTGCAGTGATTTACATATATTTTTTTTCTGATAATTTAGATATCATTGAGCTGGATACTTTATAGTAAAAAACTTTAATGATCCTTAAGATAAATAATAGTTTGGTATATTAGAAAAGCCTTTTTCACTTATTTTCCATGCACATTAAATCTAAAAGATTAATCTTGACCATTTGCTAAAATCTCTAAATAGAATTTTTTCATCTTCACTTCCAGAATAAAAGTGGAAAATGATATGAAATACTTTAAAAGTATTTGATGTTTCGAAGTGTTTCTAACATGACACAATTTGAATATCAAATAACGATTTATTCCATATAATAAATTGTATGGATTTGAATGATAGCTCCAAGGACCTTGTCCATGTTTTCCCTTAAATCATGGATGGCCTTACCTCAATTTGAGAGCTTGAATATATATTTTTTTCCTTTTTTGTAGCTTTTGGACACCTCAGTTTTAATGCTGTATTTCTTAAGAAGTGACAAAGATTTTCTTTAAAAATTGTCAGTATATAGGCACAGATATGTGATATATAAAATATTGTTTTTTAAAGTAGAGATAATAGCCATAGTTTTATTGAAAATCAGGACCAGTTTGAAATATCTAAAATAATTTTCTAAATAAAAAGTTGAACGGAAAAAGAAAAACAATTTGTGAGAAAACATACTTTTTCAAATATTAAAACAAGTATTTTACTATATATTATACTGTGGCTTAAGTCAATTTCTTAGGTTATTAGATTTAAATGATGATAATTCCCTTCTAAAATATCATTAAAGTTATTTATCAAGCCTTTATTTATGCAGGGTATTTACCGAAACTAAGAAAAGTTAGAATAATAATCCCTGAACAATCAGAAACAATGATTCAACAAAACTTTCTCAGGCTGATATAACTAATCACTAAAATGTATCCAATACATACAACATGGCAGGCACTGTTCTTCGTCTTTAATTTATAATTATATATATATATATAAAATATCATTTTTCAAATGGGAAAAATGAGGCACAGAGGGCTGTGCCTTGACCAAATCTATTGTTTAAAGTTGTATAGTTGGTAAGTGAAATAATATTGAAACTCAGAGTTCATGATTTTATCTATTATGGTATATGGCTTTCAAAGAATCAAATTTACTTCATTGAATGATGTTGATATTTTTAAGTATTAGCTTTAAAGAGATCATTTAATATTGATGTATATGGAGAAATAGAAACTGGCAGCAGAAAACTAATAAAGGGAGGAAGAAATAACTATATGTTTTACACTTGTTGAGGATACATGAGAGTCTGGGAAAAAACTATAATAGTATTTCAGAACCAAAATCTCCTAAGACCTACTAATAAATACATTTGAATTTGACAATGATTCTTTGCCAGCTATTTTAAATACACTCTTTGCATTTAATCTATACCAATTTATTATATTTCCTCCATCTGATCTTTCCAAAATGAGCCATCATTTAATTCTTTTAGGATGATTTTTTAAATGTTATTTTTTCAATTATTCTGTAAATAATAACAATATCAAAGCCTTGCAGAACCTTAATGAAATAAAAATAAAAAATAAGTTGCTAGCTAAACAAGGGGCTTTTATAAATCTGTCACTGTCATGCAAAGAAGATGAGAGAGAAATTTTTCCAAGAATGAAAATTGCTCTCTTTCCTATAACATGACTCAGACTCTGAGCTATAAATAGAGACACAGAGAGAGGATGAGAGAGATGATAGTAACTGACAATATTGCTGGCTATGAATACAGAAATAAATAGCCAATTGATTCATGGCTTTTGAAACTCTTTGTAAAAGACCACTACAGGTTTCAGTCAAATTTATTACTCAATTTGCCACAGACACTAAAATATTTCTGTACATGCATATGTACATATATGATGTTATTTATTTAATGGCTATAGAATGCCTGTTACTATTTAAGTTGACCACAAATAACCTTTGGAGATAAGAGAAACAGAAATAAGTAAGGAAGGGTATATGGTAGATAGACCGATAATAGATAGATGATAGATAATCTTTGGACACTGAAATTACTTTTTTGACTGGTAACAGATAATACAGCAATATTTTATTTGTTCTCTCTATGGTGAAATTACCCACTTACTTTCTCTCTTAATTGCCTTTTACTGAAATCCCATATACTTTTCTAGGACAAAAAAAAATTAGATTTATCAAGAAAATTTTTATCTATTCTTTAATAAATAATTCAAAAATAATAAAAGACCTTAAAAGTTTTTACTCATATTATAATAGTTCTGAGATATTTTCTACACTATACATCTCCCAATATAAACTAGAACTAAGGGATAATTAAATAGTGTTTTTTAACATATATAATAGTATAATCAACTGTACATTAGCTCTAGTAATAGCAGCTGGAGGACATGGGTAATTACAAGTGTCTCAGCAAATCTCATATTTCTAGTCTTCTGACTAACTCACTGTCTACTTTTTGAAATTAGTACCAATAGTAAATTGATTGTTGTTTCATTTCTGCTTTCTTTTTTTTCTACTGAGAAATATTAAGAGGCAATGAAATGTTCAAATTTTTTATGAACATGTGTTTGCCATGAAACCTTCTTTTTGTCATTGTTTATATCTCTGCACATTATTCTACCAGATCTAGAATGACTCAGGATTAGTTTTTGCCAAATGATAAAGAATTGAAATAAGTCCCAAATTTAACCAGTTTCAATTACACCTGGAATGGTCTTCCTTATTTATTCTCTTTCTTCCCTAGCCCACTCCCCCCCAAACAAAATAACAATAGCAACAACTTGTAATTTTTTTTCTTGAATTTAAAGCAAGTAATTTCAAAAATTACATTATTGTTATGATCTTTTATCTAGAGTAACTTTATTTATGGCTGCAAATTTAACCAATGACTCCTATCCTAATGAACCATTGTCTGCAAAAATCCACTTGCACCAGGTGGGGATGTTGCATCAGGAAAGAACACTCCTATAGAGAAGAAAAAAAGAAAAAAAATTCTCCTATAACTATGGGAATGCAGAGGGCAAAACCATTTGTGTTTTCAAGATTTTGATACAAAATAAGAGACTTTTAAAAATATTTTGAAAATATTTTATTGTGGTGCTATTGTAGATGATGTACATCAGTTAGATATTTGCAAGTTGGACTTTATTCTTCTTTGTATCTTGCTAGCAAAGAGGATTTTGTTAAATGGCTCTTTAAGAAGGTGGGTGAGATGCGGTGGATTTATTTGTTTTTGTTTAAGTCTCTTGAGATGGAACGGTATGGCAGTTCTATTTTACCATTGCACAGTTAAATTCCATTTTATATTTCCTTATTCTTAGGGAGGATGCTGTATTCTTAAGATCTCTACATGGATAGCTATTTATACATTTAACTAGTAGATTCCGAGATTGACTTTTATTTATATTACATTTTAACTATTATTCTTTTATCATACTTTTAAAGAAAAATAGGTATGGTTGACAAAATAAGCTTTATTCTTTTGATCATCATTTCAAATATATATTGATTAAGTTGTATAACATGCTTTAGTGTGGGTGTCTCTGAGGTGAACTGTGGATATTTAGGACTGTCGTAAAATTTTTCAGGAGACTGCAATTTGAGGAATTCTTTGAGGTAATTAGCTTAAAATATCTATGAACGAGAAAACTAACTTACGTAAAAGAGCAATTTTTTACCTAATTTTCTCTCTATTTTGTTTCAAGTGAGAAAAAGTATATATGATACAAAGTTTTCTTAAAAATATCTATGAATGAAAACACTAACTTACATAAAAGAGCAATTTTCACCTAATTTTCTCTCTATTTTGTTTCAAGTGAGAAAAAGTATTCATGATACAAAGTTTTCTCAAGAATTATTTATTACGCATAAATGAACTATAAATATATGTGTGTCATTATGTAATTTAAATAAGGGGACCAAAAAATTCTTCAAATATGACTACAATGCCTTACTTTTCAGGATACTTTGTGACATCTCTACGCCTACCATAAGTGGATCTGGGAAATTAAAAAAAAAAAAAAAAAAGGAAATAATATAATAATAAGAAGGAAAAAGAGGTGGAGAAGAAGAAATGTATCACAAATATTTATAAATATAATAATCTTCTAATAATACCTTCCATATATTAGGGCAGTTCCTTCTAGGAATTTCAAAGATATTTCACCCACTTCTATAAACCTGTTGCTCTGGTTATCACAAATTTTCTATCCTGATCTTTTCTCTTATTGTGGTTCTCATTTAACCAATTCTGTGGCCTGAAAAACTGTCAAGTATTCATTATGAAACTAGGAATGAATGACCATTCAGAGGGCAACATATTTTGTTTGGCCTCAACCTGATTTAAAATATGAAATATTATTTGACAAATAAACCAGTGAGAAATTGCACATTAAAATATGTATTTTCAGAATAGTGGGCTGAGCTGAGTAGGAACCTACTTCCCATGGATGACATAAAGGTTCAATGAGATCGTTATTAACAATAACAATAGCTAACATTTTTCAAGCGTCAACTGTGTCTAGCACTGGGCATACATTATTGAGTCTAGTCTATACAAAGTGTTTTAAAATGTGCCTAACACATACTAAGCATTGGAGAAATATTAGCCATTATGATCATTGTAATTTTCCAACTTTTATTCAAGTCCTTTATTCTTATACCATTTCTCAGATGAGAAACTTGAGGCTCAGAGCAAGTAGCTAGTTCAATAAATATTAGCATTTTTTACTAATGGCTAATCTTTATAACTACCTTACTAGGTAGGTATTATTACTATTTTGTGAATGAAAATTCTGTGGTTTAAAAAGGGTAACTTGAGCAACTTGAGTCCAGAATTCTTTCTGGCCCACACTACCCTATGACTTGGCAAATTCCATTTGCTCTATGAGCAGTCGAATCATTATGCTCTTTTATCCATGAGCTATAGAGAAGTTCCTATAGATGAGTAGTAGGGAATATGTGTGTTTTGGGGTGGGAAGGAGGCAAAAAAAGGTTGGAGAAAAACTCAATGTTGACACTAGTAGCAGCCAATTTATAGCAACATCACAAGGCCTTATTATGTGCTAAGCACTTTACATTAATTATCAATTTCCTTTTCAGAATAACCCTATGAAGTATATATTTCTATTTTCCCTGTTTACGGAAAGAGGATACTGATATTTATATGATTTAAGTAGTCAGGTCACAAAACTAGTAATGAACAGAGTCAGGACTAAAACCAAATAGTATGCATTCTGTTATTCAGCGTTTGTTGAGTAACTTATTGGTGCATATTCCTCAATCCTATAGTTTGAGGAGTTATAAAAATAGTTTATAACTTAGATTGTTTGGAACTCCAGCAATATCTAATATGATTGTTTTTTAAATCCATTAAAATATATGATATAAAGGATCTAGGGGTGATCAACCTGGCAGAAGGTGGAGGACCATACAGGAGTAAAAAGAGACTGGGGGAAAGCCACTGCGATGGTTCAGGCACATGCAGATTAGGGTCTTTGTAGGGATGTTGAAAGCAACATTATTTTTACATGAAACACTGATTCTCTTTAAATCCAAAGGATATGTATACATAATGTCAACATAAACTATTGATTTAGAATGTCTCTAAAGGTAAAATCAGTTATTTTACAATGACATAGACAAGGATACATCACACTAAACATAGAACAAAACTGCTTCCAAATGAGAAAATAATCGTCAAATAATGGCACAACTAACACAGCTTATAAAGGTAAATAAATAATTGCTTCAAATTTCTTCATTCTACCTTTAATCTAATATTTGTTTATTGAGGATTTTCTGTGTTCCAAGGAGTAGGGTTTTCTATCATATTATACTAATATACCTGAAACAATCTCAGTGAAAGAGATGGAAATGAAAATGTAGTTTTCTGTCATTCTTAACACACTCCCATCTTTTTCCCATTTCAGAATAAGTACATTCTTTCATTGTGCCTATCCTCTTGGGAATTAGGTGTAACATATTTCTGAACTCGAAACTTATTATACATGCATGTTTCTTAAAGAAATCTTGTGTAAAATCCTTTGTTGTTAGTTAATCAATCTTACCTGGTTGCCAATCTTGAATCTCATAATCTATCAGGCTTTCTTAGAGTATCACTTATATTGTTATAAGCTCAAACAATTTATACAATGAGCCTTTGCTTATATAGAGGCAAAAAACAATACTAAAGTTACAAAATAACAATAATCCTGTGGAAAATTTGCAGGAAATAATCCAGATGAAAAAAATGAGCTGTTTAGCACTTCAGTGTTCCTAATTGTTAAGGTATATTAAGTATATTTTATCCCACTGAGAATACACCAAATCTCATTTCCAAGCTATTTTTCAATCAAAAATTACACTATTGTGATACATAAAAAATAAAACAATCTGAAAAAAAGTGATGCATGTGTTAAATTTGATTCATAGAATCTGATGCGTTCTCGAAAAGTGCCTATTTCCTTTTATCTCTTTCGCTCACAATTGAAATGATTCAGTATAAAGACCACAGAAAGCTGTAGATTGTTCTAGCATAAAAACTAAAGAAGAGACTCAAATCAGAACCTTGTCATAAGGAGGGGAGAAAATTAGGTTATGTCCAGGCTCTAGGTACATGTGTGTAGTTTTATGTAGTGACGGTATGACATTCTTTGGCTACTTCTATATGCTGTTATAGGAGATGATTTAATGTTCACTTAATTGTAAGAAGCCAGCCAATCTTTTCTTGGGGAGCAAATAAACCCAGAAATTTTTGCCATGTCATTGCTATTTAACAATTTTAGAAAGGCCTTTAATATTTATATTTCATATATAAACACAAGCATTATGTAAAGCTCTGATCTCTAACATTTGAGAATATATATTCTAGTTGAATGAACAAAACATGAACTAGTTAGAGAAAATTTTATGATGTACAAATTAAAAGCAAAATATTATACAATATAAACCGTGTTTCCTATTTTTATTTTTATAATTTTATAACATGTTAGAATGTTAATAACAAATACATGTGAACATACAATGTGTATGCCATTGCTATGACCAGAAAGTTGTTTGATATTTAAACAAAGAAAAAGGAATCAGCAAATAAGGTAACTAGTTTCCTGTTTATAAAATTATAAAATTGAGTCGTTCATGAATTAAAATGTTTATAATTAATTGCAGTCATTATTAACTGTAATTAATTAGAGTCTTTACATTCTCCCAAAGAATAACTTTCTATAAGTATATTTGAACTTAAGATATTTTTTATTTCATATTAAGAATCTGAAATCTGATAATAAAAGCCTACTGATGTCTTAATAAATATATAAGTAAATATATGTCATCTCTCTTGAGCTAAAACATTTTATGTGATGAATATGAATTATTTTTACTATTTTATTTTATAAATGTCACTTTTATTACTGATATTAATTTTTAATTCATTTAATCAAAATGCAGCCACAATAGCTATAGTGTTAAAGTGTGAAGATACTTCTAAGGGATTAAAAGCAGGTTAATGACTAAGGTGGGCAGTGGTCCCCAAACTTTTTGGTACCAGAGACCATCACTTCTATGAGAATCTAATGCCTGATAATCTGAGGTGGAGCTGAGGTGGTGATGCTAGTGCTGGGAGCAGCTGCAAACACAGGTGAAGCTTCGCTTGCTCGCCCACCACTCATTTCCTGCTATGCAGCCCAGTTCCTAACAGGTCATGGACTGGTCCAGTCCACGGCTCATGGGGGTTGAGGACCTCTGAACTAGAAGATTAAGAAAGACTATCCAATTATGTCAAGGAAAGTAACATGTAATTAGCAATTGTTTTGGGGGAGATGTTTCTCATGGACAAGATATTGCCAGAAAGCTCAGAGATCCAATGACCAGGTTCTTGTTTTATTCTGGGAGAAAGAATTCAAGGATAAGATGTGAATAGATTACAGGAAAGTGCAAGATTTATTAGAATGAAAGTACACATTCAAGAGGGCAATGAGGCCGAACTCAGAGACAGAGTTGAGAGAGAGAGAGAGAGAGAGAGAGAGAGAGAGAGAGAGAGAGAGAGAGAGAGAAAGTGAATCAGAGTCTCACAAGGATGTCTGGATAGATAGCGTTTGTTCTTCTTAGGGGCAGGGTCCAGAAACATGGTCCTAACATAGCCTCATTGTCTGCTCCCATTCTCAGGAAATTCCATTTTCCACTCCTTCTTCCTTATGTGGTGTTTCTGGAACTGTAATGACATCAGGTGCATGATGGGAACAGCAGAATTTGCAATGTGAATGAGATTATAATGATATTATAATTAGCCAAAGGTCATGCCTTAGCCAAAGATGGCATCCAAGATGGAAAAGACCATTTTTGGCTTTTCTCCCCTTGCCAGGGCTAAAACAAGGGGAGGTCTGAGGAAAGGAAAAAAGTTCCAGAGCCATATTCTGGAGGGGAAGGGAGCATCCCTTCAGTAATAGTGGACCCATGTTGACTAACAACAAAGTTAAGTTATTGTTAGAAGGGTTGGGAAGGTATGTAACATGACCTACTTCAAATACTGGAATGGGGAAGTTACAAAAAAGTTATGACCCACTAAAAGCTCAAGAGAGAAAAGCAGGAAGTATTCCCTTAGAAAACTGTTTCTGAGTTTTAACTTGCCAAAGTTTTGACCTTACGGCTTCTATGTAAATTTACTGACTGGGAGTGATACATCTATGTAAAAGATATTAAGTGTTGCCAGCAGAGCAGGAGAAATAACAGCAGGGGGTCAGCATGGTGGATGGTGAGAGCACTACACTGGGAATCAGGACTGGGTCCCACCCTGAGTTTATAACTATGTATTTGCATGACTTGACACAGGCCACTTAACCTTCTGGAATTCAGTGTCTAACTTTGTTAAACAAATGTGGTGCACTAAAACATTTTTAAGATTAGATGATATTCCTGATTATAGACTTAACCAAGTCTTGGATGTAGAGAAATTTTTTTAGAAACATATGACAGAATGTACTTTCATTTTCTCAACTAAAGTGAGAATTATCTCCACCTTTATCCTGCTGAGAAACAGCTACAAGTGCCAGCTGAAGTGGCATGTAAGGTATGAATGTGTAACGGTTCTGTCTTGGATTTCTTCACGAGTGCTATTAATTATGCACCCAGGACACTCATCTTAGAAACAGGCATTAAGTTTCAATTGGCTGCAGCAAATCATTCAGGGCAGTTTTTTTTTTCCCTGTATGCATAGGATAGCTATATTAGGAAAGGTGTATTAAAAGATGTGAACTTGGTGGAAAGCACTGAATGTTTGAGACAAACTAGTCTGAAAGAGGGAAAGGGTTAAGTTTAGTCTTTTTTAATTTTTCTTTTTTTTGCCAAATACATAAACATAAACATGTACATAAATATGCAAATGAGTGAGATGATAGTGAGAGCTACAAAAGATACTACTGTATTTTTAAAAAAGAAAAACATGAATTATACACATATAAGCATAACTATGTTTGCTGTGTGAACTACATTGAAATGGTATTAATGCAGAGAAATGCTATGCGTGTTATAATTAAGATAATTGTTGGTCTGGCTATGGATTTTTTTAAATGATAAGCGATAATAAAAAAGTTGAGTCAACTCAAGGGAAGACAGTAAATAAAGCTCTTTGATTCAACAATGCTTTATATTCTACATTGGAAGAACCACATTCTTTACCCACAATTTGATTTTTCCTCAGAGTAAATCAAATCAAGTTTAGGTCATTATATTAATTAGTCACAACATGATTACTGTTTATGTGTTGTGTAGCCATACACCTTATTTATTTATAGATACTGTAATGTAGGCTTTCATGACACTGTTTGGCCTTTGGGAACATCAGCTAACCATGACTTTATCTGATAAATAGTAGAAAATACAAGAGATTGTTAGAACATGGTCTATGACATGTAGTTTGGAGCAGTGTTTCTCAAAGTATATCAGCAACATCACTATTACTTGGATATTTGTTAGAAATACAAATTCTTAGGACCTCCCGAGATCTACTTAATTAAAAATACTGTTGGTGGGGACCAGCAGTTCTGTGTATTTGTGTTTTAATGAGTTCCTTAGGTGATTCTGATGTATGCTAAAATTTGAAAACCATGGTTCTGTGGTTTTCTAATTTTAGTATTTGTAAATTCTGAAGAGCTTGTTTAAAATGCATAAGGCAACATAATCCGATCAAGATCACAACAGAATCTTCTTTATAAATTGGTTAATTGACTCTAAATTTATGTGGAAATTCAGAGAGCCAATAATAGTTATGGCCAATGTAAAAATAAAAAAAAAAAAAAAAACACAAACAAAGCTGATTGTCTTGTACTCCAAGAAATGAATAGTTAATAAAAGCTATAGTAATTAATCTAGTGTGGTAGAAAGGTAATGATAGACAAATAGGACAGAAGATAGAATCCGGAAATGGATCTACGCTGTGTAGTCATCTAATTTATGATAAAATTGACACAAATACAATGGGAAAATATGTCCTTTCTGATAAATTATGCTGGGTGGATGTGGAAAAAAATAAATTGTTACACTTATCTCATTCTAGGCACAAAATTAAATCTCAGATGGATTATAAATATAAACATGAGAGACAAAACAATAAGTTTTAAAATGAAAATAGAAAAATATTTCCTGAATTTAGTGTAGGCAATCCTTTCTTAAATAATTTTTTTAAAAGCTTACTACAAGGGAAAAATTGGCTACTTTAAAATTAAGAACTTTTATCAAAACACTAAAAGGAAAAAATACACAAAAAGAAAGAAATGGAAAGATATTCCACGTTCTTGGATTGTAAGACTCAACATAATTAAAAAGACCTTATTACCTAAAGCATTATACAGATTTAATGTCATCCCCATCAAAATCCCAACTGCATTTTTTAAAGAAATAGAACAAAAAATCATCAGATTTTTATGGAAGCACAAAAGACCCCAAATTGCCAAAGCCATCCTGAGAAAAAGAAGGAGACTGGAGGCATCACTCTGTCCAACTTCAAATTATACTACAAAGCGACAGTCATCAAAATAGAAAATAGAAAAATAGACACATAGACCATTGGAACAGAGTCAAGAGTCTAGAAGTAAACCCATATATATTCGGCAAATAAGTTTTGACAAAAAAGCTGAAAATATACAGTGGAGAAAGGAAAGCCTCTTCAATAAATGGGAAAATTGGAAATCCACATGCAAAAGAATGAAACTAAACTGCTGTCTATCAACACATACCAAAACTAATTCAAAATGGATTAAGACTCGAATATATGACCTGAAACAATCAATTGCATAGCAAAAAGATAGGAACTAAATCATGGACTTTGGACTTAAAGAGGATTTTATGAATTTGGCATGGGGAGTAAAAGTAAAATAAATGAATGGGACTACATCAAACTAAAAAGCTTCTGCACAGCAATAGAAACCATCAACAAGACAAAGAGACAACCATCTGAATGGGAAATACATTTGCAAGCAACACCTCCAATAAGGGTCTAATATCCAAAATATACAAGGAACTCATACAACTCAATAACAATGGAAAAACAAATGATCTAATCAAAAAACAGACAGAGGACCTGAACAGACACTTCTCTCAAAAAAGACATACAAATGGCCAACAAATGTATGAAAAGATGCTCATCATAGCCTTTAGGGAAATGCAAATCAAAACCATAATGTGATACTATCTCACACTAGTTAGAATGGCTATAATCAATAGGACAAGTAATAACAAGTGTTGGAGAGGATGTGGAGAAAAATAACCCTCATACACTGCTGGTGGGACTGTAAACTGGTATAGTCACTATGGAAAACAGTATGGATTTTCCTCAAAAAACTAAGAATTGATCTACCATATGATCTAGCAATCCTTCTCCTGGGTATTTACCCCAGGAGACTTGAAAACTCATATCCGAAAAGATATTTGCACGCCGGTGTTCATAGCATCATTATTCATGGTGGCCAGGACATGGAAGCAAGCAAAGTGTCCTCTGATAGATGATTGGATAAAGAAGCTATGATACACACACACACACACACACACACACACACACACACACACACACACACACACATAAAATATACAATGGAATATTACTTAACCATAAGAAGAGATGAAATACTGCCATTTGTGACAACATGGATGGAACTTGAGATAATCATGCTAAGTGTAATGAAAAAGTTGAAAATCATATGATATCACTTATATATGGGATACAAACTGAAAAGCAACAAAGGAACAGGACAAACAAACAGAGACTCATGGACAGCCATAATAGACTAGTGATTACCAGAGGGTAGAGGGGGAGGAATATGATATAAAAGGGGTCAAATATGTGGTGACAGAAAGAAATCTAACAATGGGAGGTGAACACGCAATGATATGCCTCACTGTTAAATTGTACACCTGAAAAACTGGATTTTGTTAACCAATGTCACCATAAAAAAATTAATTAAAAAAATAAATAAAATCCTAAAATAATTTTTAATAAAAATGGAAAAAATTGAAAATGAAAAAAATACTAAGAGAATGTCAAGTCAAGCTATACTGTGATAGAAGATATTTATAATACATATAACAACAAAAGACTTCTATCCAGAAAGTTTAAGAACTCCATTAAATTAATATTCAAAGGATAGACAACCTTTAACAAATAGGTAAAAATCTTTAACAAACACTTCATAAAAGATCATGTTTAATTCTGTAATAAATATATGAAAGAAAGGTATTCAACTTTCCTTGACATCAGTGAAATGCAAATAAAACTACGATGCAAATAAAACTACAATGCACCCAATAGAATATGATCAAAATTTTAAAAAGACAGAAAATACCAAGCGTTGGCTGAGGATGTAGAACAAACAAAACTCTTTTAAAATGTTTTCAATATACATCCAATAGAAATTCAAATTCTTGATGACCAGATATATTGTTATAATAGCAGTATTTATAATACGACTGGAGTAAAAATGACCCATCAACAATATATAGTAGATAAACACATTCTGGCATATTCATTCACTGGAATACTATATTACAATAAGAAAGAAAAAGCTATATCTACATGTTAAACATGGATGAATTTCACAAACATATGTTAAATTAAAAGTAAAAGTGCACAGTGTGCGATTCCATGCCTGAAAATTCAAACACAGAAAAACTAATCTATGAGAATCAAAGTTGGTGGATGGGGTGAGGGATAGTGAGTGGGCACAGAAGATCTTCAAGGGAATCTATTAATGTTCTTTTTTGACCTGGGTGCTGTTTGCGTAAATGTGTTCAATTTGTAAATTTTAACCAGCTGTATAATATTGATCAGTTCATTTTTCTGTTTGTGGGTTATACTTCAAGCAAAGTTTCCTAAAAAAAAAAAAAAAAATCGCGGAGCATAATGAAAACTCCATTTTAAAAACACCAGTCAAGGGGTAGTGTGGGGGAAAGATGGAGCTGGGTTACAGAAGCCATGGAAGAATGAGGTTATGAGACTATAACTTTAGGCTAGGACATAAACAATCATAGTTTGGTTTAAGGTAGAAGCAGGAGAAATAAAGAAAGTAGATGAAATCAAAGGTAAAATGATGAAGTAGAACTGTCAGAATCTGGTACTGGATATGAAAAGTGAAGAGAGTAAAATGCAGGTAGTGTGCAAATTACCTTCTAAGAAACTCTTGTTATAGAAGTTGATACAGTCAGGGTAAGATACCTTCAAAGCTATGTGGGAGAGGATTAGGAAGTGATGCATAGGAGGGCAGAGTTTGAATTGAGACAAGTAAATAGATTTGTCAGGTGACTTTTGGCATGTCGATGTCTCCTTTTTGATTGACTTTCTTCAGTGACTACTTCCAGTATAACGTGTTCTCCAGGTTTTCCTCTTGCCTCCTTGATTAGCCTTTTTCATTCTTCTGGTCTGGTTCCTCCTCTGAAGAGCCCAGGATTTTATTCCAAGTCCCTTTTTCTTCTCTATTAAAGTGATTAACTGGGCTCAGGCTCATGACTTAAAACATTAACTTTAACAAAAATCTCTCCTCCAGATTCATATGTGCAAATGATTATTTGATAGGACCATTTATTTGTATTACTCAAAAATACCTGTCTTAAATTCAACATAACCAAAATTGAACTAATTATTCTATCTCCAAATCTATTTTTTCCAGGGTTTCTCTTCCCATGAATGGCTTCACCATAAATTGCAAAAATATGGACAATTATCCTTGACCCCTCCATCTTTCTTATCCATTCTTTCCAACAATGAATCTTTTCAACTTTATACCCATATTGTCTTCACACTTGTTTCCATCACCATCATTGCCACCACCCTACTCCATGCTACCATTTTCTCTTGCTGTAATCACTGCAGTGGTCTCCTCACTAGTTTCTTCTCAAACACTTTTGCTCCTTCCCTTCTCTCAATTTACTCTTCACACTCAAGCAAAAATGATCTATTAAATTCACCAAAGAGATTCTACCAGATGCCTAAAATTCTTCAAAGGCTTTTGATTGATTTTAGGATTAAGACCAAACTCTTTAAGGTCTGCTTCATCTGGCTCTTCCTTATTTAGCTCTCTCCTCCACAGAAGTGTCATTCATCTTGTCCTTCTGTCACATGACTTTTGTACTTGCTGCACCTGACACACTTCCCTGATGAACCCATTCCTCCTCAAGTTCTCCTGGTTAATGGCTACTAATTATTTAGATCTCAGCCAAACTCAGTTCCTCAGGGAAGTATACCTGATTCTTGAGAATGTGCCTTTCCTTTATCAGTTTAATTTATACTTTTCTATTTGATTATTGGTTAATGCCTGTGTCCCTCCTTAGACTGTAATCTCTACAAAAGCAGGGAGTATCTGAGCACAGAACGATATCCAAGTACCTAGAACAGAGCCTAGAACATTCTATGCTCAATAAATATTTAATGAATAAAAGAACCATTTGGAGAAAGCAGAAGATCCAAGAAGAAAAAGAATGTTTTTAGCTCATTGTGCCCCATGGACATCAGGCAAAATAAAGCAAAAAAAGAAATCTAGTTTAGGGAATAAAACATTAAAATTGACCATTTATGGCTTTGCCTAGATTGCCTTTGATACACAGTTTAGTGTTAGTCCTTCCTATTATGGCATTCAAAAAGGTCTTCAGTTCATTTCTAGAAATTAGATGCCAAATCGTTGGCTTAGAATAGTTTAGCTTCAATTTAAGGAAAAGGTAAGTTATAAGTTTTGATCATTTTCACCCTTTATAACATCATCTGACATGTAATAACTACATGAACAAAGGTTTCAGGATCATAAGTTTGGGGAATAAGGGATCTAAAGAAGCTGATTTTGAACACTTATGGAACATTTGTTTGCAGAAAGCCGAGTGTTGATAACAGCTTAATAGATCGGGTAGCTACACAAGAACCCAGAACAGGCGGTATGTATTAAGATGTGCTTTGGGGTATTGAGGGTTTTTTCTTTTTTGAAATATGAGATCTAAAATAATTTGGTTTCCCACCTCTCTCCACTGTTCTCACTCCACACTTGCCACTTTACATACGATTATTGAGTTGACCTGAAAGGCTTTTAGGTTGGGAGGTGCAAGGTCAGTGTCCCTGCCGCCTCCCAATCTCTGTCTGTACCTACCTCAGACGTGTCTTTGTACTATCCCTGCTGGACACTGCACCTTTCCGTAATTATAAATGTCTGTTTTCAGTCACTTCAAAGGTTTCCCAGCACTGGGAGTTCTCCTTCAAAGCCTCTGCATTGCTGAGGAACTTCTGTCATTGACAGGAGGTCTTGCTTTGAAGTTTTTCATGCCATTTATTGATTTCCCCCCTTTAAAGATGTTCAGATTAGAAAATGTTTCACCCCCTTTGAAAATGTAAATATTTTCATGATGTTGAAGAGTTAATCCTTTGAAGATATTTACATTTTATAGCAATGTTGTTATATGAAGAAATTTGACATCAGTTATGACACTTGCTTTATGGTACTTTACTTTTTGTCTGCAGGATCCTTCAAGATCAAGATCCTTCCAATTTAGTGTATTGTTGGTTTTTATATTATGCTTTTGGTCCTTTTGTATGCAATGTCAAAGGAACTCAATAACTATGCTAAAATGAAAGAGCTTGCATAATTTGGAAATGACTTTTATTCCAGTTATTTATACGACTACTTAAAGTCGGGACACTTTTAATGTTTGAGGTGTCTATAAAGTTTTCTTAATCTCATGAACATCTACAGTGTCCTAATATCACAACTATGAAAATTAGTTCTATCTTAGTTATAAAAATGTGTATTTCATACATATTTTCTTTTACGTGTATGTGCTTAAACCTCAATTTCCTAATCTCTTAAAGACAGGAATAGAGATGCTATGAGGAATAAATTTAAAAATGGTACTTAATACTTCACACATAGTAAATTAGCTATGCCAATGCAATTAAATGGCTAAATCCAATTAATTCAATACTAGATAACAGCCTATATATGTTTTAGATATTAGTATCAGGACTGTCCCTGATGATCAGAAGTATACCACCTTTCTCTCTGGTTAGCTTATTTCAGTATTTCTGTCACTTGGAACTTATGTCATTTTCTTTAAGACTTTGATTACTGTTAGAATGTGCTAAAATGTGCTAAAGCACTATTGGAAGAGGTAGTACTTTAAGTCCTTAGTGTAAATTAAGATTCTGAAAGCACGTTGTGGCAATGAAAAAAAATGAGAAAAGAGAAATTGTGCTGAAAAGTAGAAAAGAGATGGAAAAAATGAAGAATGATAAGAATTAAGGAGGACTCTAAATATGAATGTGAGTAGTGGTATGATATACTAAATTACAGGTACTAAATCTAGAAGGCTACACATACAAAAAAGGACAATGAATATAACTGAGATGAGTTTTGATACCTAGCAGGCTTATAAACTCATATTAAATGTAGTCCAGTTGTTAACCAGGAATCAACATAACTTCACTGTGTATAATAAAAATAAAGCAGCACTATTTAATTTCTATGTTTGGCATAATATGATTGTAATCATAATGACAGGGAATCGTTTTTATTTTCATGGATGTCAGTGATTGACATTCACTTCTCTAGAACTCTAAATGTATAACTTCATTTAGTAATTTAATCATTCATTTATTTAATATTTATACAGTGTTAAGGAAGTACAAAAGGCCCATAAACACATGAAAAGATACTCAGCTTTACTATTTATAAGGACAGAGTAAATGCAGACAACAAAGAGGTACATATTTTATCCATTAGGTACTTAATAATATGGAGTATTGATAGATGTGAGAAAGACATGGATAGTCTTATATCTTGCTGGTTGAGGTATAATTCAAAATAGATTTTTAGAGAGTAATTAGGAAATATCTATCAAAATATGAATATGTAGTTTCTTCTACCCAGAAATTTTTTCTTTCAGCTTTATTATAGAGAGACATTATGGTAACAAAAAAAAAGAAAGAAAAAAGAAAAAAGGAAAAAGATGAAAATAAAGAAGAAGAGGGAAAAAGGAAAAAGGGAAAATATTACCTAAATATCTAAATATCTATCGATAAGAGAGCATTTAAATGAACTATATATAATCCATTGCATACAATATTCCTCAGCAGTTAAGCAAAACAAGCATAAGCTTAAGTTGTATCTATATATCCTAATGTGAAAAGATTTTTCAACTATGTGGAAAGAGAAAAAAATGCATGTTGAAAAATAGTATATACTGAGTTATAGCAGAATAAAAAATACACAAGCTCTATATTTTTTATGAATCTGTAGTGTGTGTGTAAAAAATAATAATGATGTTCACTTCTGCTCTGAGGCTGCATTTAAGGAATCAATCAAAGTGGGCTCTTCATTGATTAAATATAATAGAAATAACATATTTATATTTCCTTTGTGCAATTAAAAATAAAAAAATAAAATTAAATATGTATGCCTTTTATAGATTATTCACAAACCAAATTAATATACTGAATTTTATTTCAAATATGCAAATGTTGAATTTTCCTGTTAAATGTGTATTTAATGTGTAATTAAATGTGTATTTAAATTGTGCTATTAGTCAAAGAATCTAATGTGCTGCTCATTATTAATTTCTTGGGATAATAAAAGGAACATACCTTTTTGCTCTAAATATTCCTTAGATTCAAGAGATCTATCTTAGTATATGTAATCAGTGGGCACAGCCAAAAAAAAAATGTACAGCAAGCAAAGTTCCATGTATATCTTTATAACCGCCCAACACCCAACAGCTTCCCCCAACTGCAAAGTTGCCTAAGCGTCCACTGGTGTCAGGGCAATAAAAGACAAGGAAGGCTTGTAAGATGGGCTTCTTGAGCATACCTTTGTAAATTACTTTCCAAGTTCTTCCTCATTTCCTCAAAAGGAAATTTTGGAAAATCAAAAAATATATGTCCTGAATTGTATGTGTAACATCAGAACATTTAGATTTCAAAGAAATTTCATGTCAGACTCTCCCATTCCTCTTCTCAATCTTTCTAAAAGTAAAAGATATATTTTCTACTCTTAAAAAAAATCAGGCTCTATACTTACAGTTTCACTATAAAATCAGAACTCCTGAAGTTCAAGTTGATTTTTAACATAGTACAATGCATTCTAATATATTGCTTCTCTTCTGGAGTCTTATACCTATAAAGAACAAAATATATCCCTTATTAATGAAAGAACAGACTAGCTATTGATATAAATTATTGCAACATATTTGGCCTCAACATTTATTTACACTATATGTATATTTTTTCATTAAGGTATAGTTTCCTTCAAAATTGCTCTATTTTTTTATATCTATAGGATTTTTCTTTGACTTTTAATTTATTTCTAAGCCTGAATATTGGTCTGTATTGCTAATCAAGCTAGCTGATGTCTAGTTAGACCTTTTATTTTGATGATTAAACATAATTTTCATTTGGTCTATCCTAAATTGTGTCTTTGTAGACAAATTTCATCTTATTGTTTTCTCATTAGTGAGTATTACAAAGGAAGACTATCAAAAGCAGTTATTTTTCCAAGCCATGGACTTACACTATCTTTTGGTGAATACAGAGCGGACTTTATTGTCCTTTCTATATAATCCTTCATAGTTTCATAGGATTATTTGATTCTAAGAAAAAAAAATTAAGGTATTCTAAGGGAGAACCTAGGTTGGTCATGACTATTTATCTTCAACTACAAGCATAAAAGCAATACTAATGATTTAAATTTACCAAAATAAACTACTTATTAATATTTAGGGAAATTAATTGAAAATGTGGCAGAACATGTGCCTATAAATTTTTATCTACTAATAACATAGCTAAGATTCCAGTTTTTATAAAAACTGCACAAATGTAAATTTTTCTTTCTCTTCTGAAATTGAAATAGTTTTATAACAGTTACTTAAATGACATGTGATGCCAAATGAGTGTTGACTAGTTATTTACCTTTATTTTTTTCCCATGGAATGATGGAAAAAATTTTTTCTTTACATGCTACAAATACTTTCCAAAACTTGTTGAAGCTCTTTAAACTCCAAAATTTAAAACAAAATAAAATTAGCAGCAACAATAAAAATAAACAGTATCGGTTGTTATTCCATTAATGTATACTGAGTGTGTAGACTCTGACAACTATTGTAATCATGCACAAATGAATATTACAGTGTTTTTGTTTACAGTAACCCTAAGATGGTCACAGTCATGTGTGAAGAGTACCATGTAGCCCAACATTTGTAGTACAATAAAATAAGCACAGGATTACGGGAGCATCAGAGACACAGGCAGCCTCCCTGAATTTGGGATGAATGAGCACAAAAGAATGGTTTGAAAATATTTTCTATAGGAGGTATCAAATGAACTGAATTTAAGCATCAGCAGAAGTTAACCATCTGAAGTGGAATAAAGAAAGGGGATTATAAATAAAAGAAATGAGCATGTAAATATGCTAAGACCTGAGACTGAATGGCACTGCTGTAGAATCTCAAAAATGAAAGACAAGAAAGGCTCAAGGAAATTTGGGCCCTGGGCTGGAGAGTTAGACAAATGTCACATGCCAGGACATGGTGGGTGAGAGATGGCCTGGGAGCCATATTGAAAAAACTGGCCTGGACACAATGGAGAGGTGTTCAATGACTTTAATCATAGGTGAGATAAAGTCAGATGTGTAGTTTAGAAAAACATCTTGATATGCAAAGCAAATCAATTCTTCCAACTGCTTGGGGAAAATTTATATGGAATTCTGCTTTATTCCATGCTTTCTGTCACACCTCAATTCCAGTTAGAAAATCTTAATGTCCATAATTTTATGCCCAGAATCTGAGCAGTTCTCACCATATCTACCACTTCCACATTGGTATAAATCACAATAATTCCACATAAGAATTAATACAATTACTCTTCTCACTCTCTTCTTGTCTAATCTCTACAAGAGCCAGAATGATGCTTTTAAAACCAGTCAGACCATTGCATCACTCTGTTCAAAACCTTCCTAAGACTCCATTTATCATGGAGTATAAATCAAAATACTTGCAATTGCCTATAAAGGAACTACACTTTTCTTTTCATTGCCTCTCTGGGCAATGTTCTAGTATGTATCCCCAGACTCACCTTCACTCTGTCTTGGCCATATTTGCCTCCTTGCTTTACAGTCTTTGAACATGCTATTGTTAGGTAGTTATGCAGGCATGAGCGACAGGAGGGAAGGCCCGGCTCTGTAACTATAGAAATCTCCCTTAAAGACCTTTCTTAAGGACATCCCAGAAAAAACTCCCTTGTAGAGTTATAAATTACCCCAAATCCTAGAGCACAAAAGGCATAAAATCCACTGGTTAAACCAGCTACAAATGCATGCACAAAAAATACTACTCTAACCTGCTCACGACCTAGCCTCACTATACCATCATCCAATACCATGACTATGCCTGGAAGTTCATTAATCTAATTATAACAGACTGAATTCTGGGTAAGTGCATGTGCAGTAAGCAAAGTGTTACATAGTAGCTATTGTCAATCAAGGTAACTTCACTTATAGATCATCTAGGACGTCCCATCATGGCCCAAATATAAACAGACCTTCCCACTTCTGCGTGGTTACAGCTATCTTTGCTGAAAATCCATTCCTCCCTTGGAGCGTACTCTGTCTTGTCTCTTCATCTCCCAAATTTCACAAGGTTGTAGCCTTCCTTAGCACAGCCCGTCTCCTTCTAAAATGTAGTTTCAATAAATCTTATCATTTCTAAATCTTTCTGACCTGTGAGTCTTTGTTGCATCCATGGGGAAGAACCCAAGACTCCTCTCCCCATGATGCTGGGGTGACGCCAGATTTCACATCACCTCAGCAGTAACACTATTGCTCCTTTCCTGTACATTCATTATCAGATCTACACTTGACCCTCATCTTTGCTATATTTAAAGTCTACTCAAACAGAACTGTCTTAGTGAAGAGAGTTCTTATCAATGTAATTAAAATTCAAATCAATGTGTTAAATTTGAAAAAGTCAGGTAAAGGACTTCTGCTTTCAATTCCAACATATAAGAACTTGGAAGCCATCCTCCCATCTTTACAATAAGAAAAAGCTGAACAAATAGACTTCTGATAAAAACTTGGACTTATCAGAGAACTAAGATTGCAGGGCAAACCACTACTTTACATTTGGGAGAGAAATTCATCCAGAGAGACACAGCTGAAGTGCAGAAACTACAAACCGATATTAATACTTAATAGGCTGAGGAGGAACTAGCATGAGAGTGAGAAACTCCTGAAAGCCAAAGTTTTAGAAGAATCCCTAAGATTTTATGACCTGTATCTCCAGGAAACTATAATAATCTGAGAAACATCCCCTTGTGGTTTTGGCAGGATGAGGGGAAGTGTAATCATTATAAATATACTCAGAACTTTCTTCATAACAAAAGCCTATTCTCCAAAGAAAAATACTGTCAGAGCCTTATTTCAGTTTGGGAAAGGGCATTCCTTCCACTCTTTCTGCTTTTAGCTTTTCTGTCTCATCTAAGGGAAAAAAATGCATTAAAAAGATGGGTTAGGTCTTCAAGGAAATGTATTATTGGCATCTCTGCAGCTAGAGAAAGAGGTACCAGGAAGGGTGACAAAAAGCTATACCATGGGAGAAATATTTGTAATGATTCATATCAATGGCTTTATTTTGAGGGCATCCTATCGGTATACACTAATACAGTCAGCTATGTGGGGATGTATTTTGTCTTGTTGGCTTCCTATGGTCTTTGCATTAATTTCACTTTGCTTTTGCAACAAATTATCACCAAATTAGTGGTTTGAATCAATACAAATTTATAACCATGAACTTCTGTAAATCAGAATTTAAACTCAGTTTCACTGGGCTAAAATCAAAGGTGTTATCAGGGATGCATTTCTTCTGGAGATGCTAAGGAATAATCAGATCTTGCCATTTCAAGCTTCTAAAGGTTACTACGTTTCTTTGATCCTTGTGCTGAATCACATCACCTTTTCTACCTCATTTTTCCATCATTGAATGGCCTTGTCTCTGACTTTGAACCTCTTGACTCTCTCTTATAAGGACTCTTGTGATTACATTGGACCATCTGGATCTTCTAGGATAGTCTCCCTATTTTAAGATTCTAAATTTAATCATATCTGCAAAAATCTTTTTTGCCATATTGGGTAACTTATTCACAGGTTCCTGGATTAGAATGTAGAAATTTTGGGAAAGCCATTATTCAGCCTACCACATCTTCAAGTTTATTTTGTTTTTGTTGGTTCGTGGGCATTTTTTCCCACTAAGAATCATACCTAAAAATCGTAGAATCATAAATCAACTGAAACTTTTAACACCAAGTAAGAATAATATCAACTTTATCAATGAAATAAAGTTAAGTAAAGCAACATTAATTTAGTATAGCATAGATTACAAAAATGAAAGTGGAAAGTACATAAGTGATACATGAAATATTAGCATTTTTGATTCTTAAGAATACCTAACAAAGGGTACCTGATTTTTTTTTTTTTTTGCCCTCACAAATGTTTTAGGTACCTATCTATCTTTTTTTTTTTGTATATTATCATTCGATAATTTTACATTTAATTGTCCATGCTCTGCACAAACTGAGATTTAAGAAGTCTTATGCTGTTAGACTAGAAAGGGAATAAAGGTTACTATCTTCTCTCGGTGACCTTTTGTAATTTATAAGTCCAAATGGACTGAACTACACTGAATAATTAATTCATGCTGTGTTTAAACCCCTGCGCATGCATGTTTTACACCCTAATTATTATGAATTCCATCCTCGTGCAAATCTTTGATTCCCCAACCTAAATCAGGTTAATACAGACTCATATGCTCCAATTATAGTAATATCTTTCTCTTAACCTTGGCAGAAGGAGCATTATACTAGGTCAAAAAGTATCTTTGAGTTTCATTGAGAAATTAACCCATAAGGGAATTGTGCTCATGGTTGTAGTGTTAATTAGTTTCACCATGAACATATTTTGTGGCTTATTTAACATTCAATTGCTCTCTGAATTTAAATAAAAATATATACCCTAATATACTAAAACTAGTCAAAAGTGATTTTTATTTAAAGATTTTTTTTCTTGCGAATCATGTAATCAGTACTTTGTACATTTTGACTAATTAAAACGAATGAACTGTCACCACACCTCAGCAAATCATGCTGATGGTATTTCCCACTTATAAAGGTAGAGAAACTGGGAAATAACAATAGTTTTTTTTTTTTTCATTAGATATTTAAAAAATATGGAAGAGAGACAATAAGCTGCTGGAATGAAAAACTGAGGTGACCGACCCTTGAAATATCTTGTCCGAAATCCCTGGACTAAAATTAGAAGAAAAAGGCTGATGGTTTGAATTAAGACACACAAAAGCACATAGTTTGTAAATATATATTTTATATTAATTGCACCTTTACGTGTAAATATTATTACCAAGATAGGTCACTGTGATGGGTGTGTCCTTTAGAAAAGGTAAATGTTGTGGATCTGAATGTTGCACTCAGTAGCCTAATTTAATATTACAAGAACATTAGAAAGGTCTTATCTCTACATAATGGGAATAGTATATATATGCTGGCTTCCATCTCCACAGAAATGTAACTAAAAGTCAAATTTCAATATGAAGAAAATGGCTTTTTTGGATAAATAGCAAAACCTCCACTGAATACTTTAAAACTCTTTTTTAGGACTTTTGTCCTAAACATTTGTAAGTTAAATGAACATGGAACAATTTCTATTGTTAAATATAGTACACAAAAATAAGATATAAATAATAAATATACAGCTTACTGTCTGGAAAGGTCTCATGAGCATGAGGAATCAGCACATTATATATTTTGACTAAGGAAAATTAACTAACCACACCACAGTGAATCATACTTTCTCCAGTTATAAAGGCAGAGAAACAAGGGAATAATAATAGTTTTTTCACAGTCTTTTTATATTCAATTTTGCTTTACTCTATATACATCACCATCCAAATGAAAATGCTGATAAAATTATTAATTTTCAATATACTTAGGTAATTCATTTTAAAATATACTCTCACTAGCTCTAGATGTAGAATAAAATCACTCTGTTTCATTTCATGTTAAAAATTTATTTATTTACTTACTTATTTATAATTGATATAAAACTGAATTAGTTTTAGGTGTTTAACATAATAATTTTATATATGTATATATTTCATGTAATGTTCTAAATTAAAGCTAGTTATAACCTTTTGGGTAAAGTACTACTGGACTAAGATTTTATGTCTGTAGTGTTCTCGACTCAAAGCTTTTGACTAAAATGTGTCAATTTTTAAAAATGCTTTTAATTGTTTTAAAAAAGACATTTCTTGGGCGCCTAATGTATGACCAGAAAGTATTTTGATGTTTTTAAATTAATATGATATTAGCACATTCTAAGTGCAGGATCATATAAAATAAATACAAACCAAACCAAATTTGAAAATATAACATTATAATAATAAAAGAAACAATCATCTTGAATCCTAACCCTCTAATTAATAACAATATTTTAACAGAATCATTAAATATATTTTATACTAGATATTTAGCTATTTATTTTAAAATTACATAATTGTATGTATTAGATATGTGTCCACTATTTCCAATTTATATATTATAGACACCGCTGAATCAAATGTTCTTCTGAACATAACAGTTGATCTTATGTGATTGTTTTGGGGCACATTTCTGTAAATAAGATTGCGAAGTCAAAGCAAATCCATAATTTATGTTCTGATACATATTGACATATTGCTTTTCCAAGAGATGTACAAATTAACATCCCTGTCAATAGTGTATAAGAATTCCTATTTTCTCCCTAAGTATTAAGAAACATTTTACTCTGCCTACAAAAAAAATAATAATTTCAACATTCTTTTAATTTTCATGTATTTGGTTGTAAGCTTGAAGATCTTTTCACATGCTTTTACTTGTATTTCTCATTACATAAACTGTTAATATTTAAACCTTGACCATTTTCTATCACTGTGAACTTTTTGTATTATTTAAAAATAATTTTCCTATTTTTCTGTTTGTCTACTACACTTAAATATTAACTCTTTCTTGTTAGCATTTATTCAGATGTTTTGAATTTTATATAGTCAAACTTAACAGCTCTTTACATTTTATGATTTGGGGGATATGATTAGAAACAGAATTTATACTCCAAGGGTATAAAAATAGTCAATCATGCTTTCTTTTTCTACTTATGCTATTATCTCCTTTACTAATAAAATTTGATGAAGCCAGGATATATTTTGGTGAAAGAAGTGAGAAAAGCTTTTTCTTTGTTTTCTTCCAAATGGTGATACAGTTGTTCCAATAACATAAAATGTATTCCATATGTTCTCCATTGACTTTAAGTATCACCCTTATCATATGTAAAATTCTAGTATAAACATTTAATCTATTAACTCTGTTTTATCCATTGATTTGTCTGTTTTTTTCCCAACATACTGTTTAAATGAATATTACTTTAATTTGTTATTTTATTTAGCTGCATTGAATAGCATTTCTAAAGCAATATTCAATAGGATTGTACTTCTGTCTAGTTCCGCAAATTATTATTGTACTTCTAATGGTGACCCAGTAATAATAATCTGACATTAGATTATATATATGTTTATATATATATAAAGAAAAATATTTCTAATTGTTTATACCTTTTATAATTTTGTACTAAAAATAATATCTGTAAAGTGTTATTTCAGTACTTATCAAGGTAATAATAATGTTCTTTTTATCTATTAATATCTTGAATTATATGCAAACATTTTCTTCCATAATACTTAGTATACATTATTTATTTATATACTTTACATTTATTCTTATATTTTACTTCTAAATTCTATTTTTCAAGATTTATTATTTTGCATTAATATTCAAAAATAATAATGGTCTTTCCTTTTCTCTGTAAAGGTTATTTTAATGTCATTCAGAATTATTCTTGTTTCTTAAAAATAATTTGGCGGAGATTTGAGAAACATGGCGTAGTGAGAGACATCCCCAGATGTCTCTCCTTGAAACAACAATAAGCTGAACATCTAAAACTCAACAAAAAATACCCAAACTGCACACCAGCACATCTGAGCATGGGATCTGTGCATAAGAGTTACCACATGTCAGAAACCCCGGTGTCAGGCTGTGGACTGGGAGAAATAAAGGAACTGCCTCATACAGCTGTGAGCTGTCTGTAGGAGGAGGGGCAGGGAGAAGGTGCAGAGACTTCCCTGGACAGCCCTACCTGGGAGTGCTGTGAGCTCCACGTGGCTGGCAGTAGGGCACAGTCATTATGGCAGAAAACAAAGAAGCAGGATGACAGAGAAACAATAGTTGATTTTTATCAGCCTCAGATGCAAAACTGAGGCTGAGCTATAGTCCTTAACCCTCGACCCAGGGGGCCCTCCCCCCACACGCTCTGAGACCAACCACCGCAGAGGGGGAATCTGAGCAAACATAACTGAAACTGTTACTAAAACTGACAGGAACTGAGACTGAGGGTAGCACGGGTGATTAAACATCTACAAGACAATAAAAAGGCATTATTAAGACTTTATATAAAGCAGAGATTCAAGAGGCTTAGACGCCACCTACTAGACACTAAAAAAAAGTGTCTTCTTTGCAATAGGCTAAAGAGACACCTTTATATAATAAAACTTCTTTCTAGAAAAAAAGCAGAACACATTTTCATTAATGCCCAAGTGCAGAAATAGTCCATTAAACAAGGAAGGTAATAAGGCATCTCAAAAGGAAAGAGAAAAACCTCCAGAAAATAAGCTTACAGACAGAGAAATATGCAGCTTAAAAGACAGAGAATTCAGGATGATACTTCTGAAAAAATGCAGAGTTCCAAAACAAGTCATATCAACAATTTCAGAAATTGAAAAAACAACTAGATGAGCAGAGCAAGGAGATTGAAACCCTCAAAAAGAACAGAACAGATCTTCTGGAGATAAAAAAAAAAAAAAAACATTACAGGAGATGAGAAATGAAACAGCAAGCTTAGGAAATGAGGTTGACCAAATGAAGGAAAGGATCAGTGATATCGAAGACAGAAATCTGGAAATAAATCAGAAGCAAGAAGAGAGACCGAAGAATGAAAAATAGTTAAAGAGAAATACAAGAAATAGCTGATACCATCAAGAGAGGAAACATAAAAATAATGGGCATTCTTGAAGACAAGGAAAAGGAACAGAGACTAGAAAACATTTTCAAATAATAAAGGAGAATTTCTCGAATCTAAGAAATGAGCTGAAACTTGGAATTCAAGAAGTCAACAGAACACCCAATTATCTCAAACCAAAAAGGCCTTCTCCAAGACACATCATATTAACATTATTAAAAATCAACAACAAAAACAAAATTCTAAGGGAAGACAGGAGAAGAAGATGGTAATTTGTAAAGAAAAACCCATTATATTATTATTGACTTCTAGGCGCAGACCTTACAAACCAGGAAGGAGTGGAATCACATGTTCAAAATATTAATTGAAAGGAACTACCAGCCTTGAATAATGTATCCAGGTAAGCTCTCCTTGAGATATGAAGGAAAAATAAATATCTTTCCAGACATACAAAATTGAGGAAATAATTCACTACGAGGCCTGCACTAGAGGAAATACTGAAAGGGGTCGGCTCTCTTAAAACTAAATGAAAAAAATATATATACATAATTAGAAGGAAATAGAAGCAAATAGAAGCAGAAGAGTGCAACCATTACTAAGAACAGGGCATTATAAGCTTAAACATTAAGAAAAGAATTGCTATAGCAAGATGATAATTAAAGTTCAGCATACATAAGGACAAATTGAGACAAAAATGACTAAAGAGGAAATGATTCAAAGATCCAGATTCACATAAGGGAATGGAAATAAGACAGAAGCAGAAAAAAATGGGCAACTGTATGTATATATATATAACTATCCTTTTCATATTTGTAATGGTAATCATACACCAAAGATTCAGAACTGAAGTATACAGCATAAAACAAGAAGAACCAGTGGTAAAACCCACAAAAGCCAACCAAAATAAAGAAAATAGAAACACAAAGACAAGGAAGCAATGGAAACACCAAGCTACCAGAAAGCAAAAGATAAAATGTCTATAAGAAGTCGTCATATTTCATTAATCACCCTTAATGTTAATGGACTGAATTCTCCAATAAAGCACGGATTTGCAGAATGGATCAAAAAACAAAACCCAATCATACACTGCCTCCAGGAGACACATCTCAGTTCTAAAAACGAATATAAAATCAAAGAGAAAGGTTGGCAAGTAATATTTCAAGTGAATGACATTCAGAGAAAAGCGAAAGTAGAGGTATTATTATCTGATGAAAAGAACTTCAAAATAAAAAAGGTAAAGAAACATACTGAGGGACACACACTTCATAATAATAAAGGAAATCATGCACTAAGAAGAGGTAACAATTATTAATATCTATGCTTCCAATCAGGGAGCCCCAAAATATGTAAAGCAATTACTAACAGAACTAAAGGGAGAATCAGACCCAAACATTATTGTAGTAGGGGACCTAAATACCCCACTGTCGGATATGGACCTATCATCGAAACAGAAAATCAACAAGGAAATAACATACTTAAATGACGCATTAGACCAACTGGACATAATTGCCATTTACAGAGCCTTCCATCCCCAAACAGCTGCTTATACATTCTTCCCTAGTGCACATGGAACATCCTTAAGTATTGACCACATACTGGGACACAGAGATAGCTCAACAAATATAAAGAGGGTAGAAATCTGATTATAATGCAATGAAACTAGAGATCAAATGCAAAGACAATGAGAGAAGAACCACGAATACATGGAGATTAAATAACATGCTACTGAAGTATAACTGGATCAGAGAAGAAATAAAAAGAGAGTTCAAGAGATACATAGAAATGAATGTCAATGATAGTACAGCATATCAAAATTGTGAAACATGGCAAAAGCGGTCATAAGAGGAAAGTTCATATTGTTACATCTACTTCCAAAAACTGTCAGGAACCATTCTGAGGAAAACAAGACTGTTTGTTAAGCAGGATGTTTTTGCGAAGTAGGCCGGCTGCTGCAGCATTGACTGTGAGCCCTCCTGAATTTATCTCTTGTCTCTGTCTTTTCTTTAATCCTCACTCCCCATCTTGGGTGCTGTTCGACCTCGGCTGGCTGGCTCCGGCAGGTGGCGCCCGAACAGGGATCTGAGAACTGGGGACAACAGTGAAGGACACTGCGTAGAGTGAGCACTTGGAAAGGTAAGGGTTGCGGTGAATAATCTTTGGGAGAAAAAAAAAGAATAAATAGATAGATAGATAGATAGATAGATAGATAGATAGATAGATAGATAGATAAATAAATAAATAAATAATAAAAAAATAAAAGAAAATGAAGAATGGAAATAGTCATATGCTTTTTGAGCCCTGGCGGTTTGGACAGAAAGTGCAACTAAACCCTCCACACCGCCAGCTGAGCCAGTGCCGTCTTTATTTTTTGAAGATGAAGGAGAGCCTTTAGATTCAGGAGATGATAAGTCAAGCATTCCAACGCTTTTGTTCTCAGCTCTCTATAATGCATAAAACAGGCATTCCATATAACCCTCAAGGTCAAGGAATTGTAGAGCAAGCCCATGGTGCTCTTAAAAATCAATTACATAAAATAAAAAAGGGGGAGCTGTACCCTACTTCCCCACAAAAGAGTTTAAATCATGCTCTTTATTTTAAATTTTTTAACTGTGGATCCTCAGGGACTTTCTGCTGCAGAGCGTTTCTAGCACCCAAAGACTCAGACTACATACGTGCAGGTGAGGTGGAAGGACCCCCTCACAGGCGCATGGAATGGCCCCTACCCGGTATTAATATGGGGACGATGGCATGTTTGTGTTTTTCCCCAGGATGCTGAAAATGCCAGGTGGCTGCCAGAAAGATTGGTTTGGTTCGTGGGGACCTCCCCTACCACGAAGGCTGCTCCTGATAATGATGCCGATAGGCCATCTTCTGATGGTTGAAGGAGAGCTGCATTGAGCCTATGTACCTGCCATATGGGAATTCCCAGAAATTATGGTGAGAGTAAATGAGATCACCCATCGATGGGAAGAATGCAAGAAGAAACTGAAAACGGGTTTAACTATACAGGCTCTGGAATCGGACTACCAATCTGTTTCTCCAAAAATGAGACAATACCCGGCTGTTTAAATGTTTCTAGGATTTCTTTGTCTGAAGGAGCTCAGGTCGTGTGCCTTTGTGCACCAGGTGGAGGAGAAAAAGTTGGGGAAGCCCTTTCCCCTGCACAATCACTCTCCCCGTGCTGAAAGGAGACACGTGTTAACAACAAGACTCTGTTATGGAGGAACTGTTATATGGACAAATCAGTCAGGTATAATGTGTCAGGGGTAGATCGACATGTTATAGACTGGTCTGGGAACCAGGGTAACAGCACAAGGGAAAAGAGTCTGTCTGCTAGTTTATGATGGACAGATGATGGACTTCCACAGACTTACATATGGAAGCTTGCCACTGTTATGGATGGGGTTATCAGCGGGAGCAGTGGGGACAATGGCTCTGTATCTATAGACAGAGCAAAAAATGTGCTGGCATGTGTAACTTAATATTAACATCACCATAGTGGATAAGAGATTTAATGTTACTTGTAATAATTGTACTTTGACCAATTGTGTTTCTTCTGTTTCTGATGGAATTACTGTAATGGTGCTCCCTCAACCCTCTTTTGTTATGCTTCCAGTTAATGTCACTGGGCCTTTGTGTGGTTATAGGTTTATGTCTGCTTCCTCCTTTGTTAAAGTATTTCCTCAACTCCTTCTTGAGGATCTGTGCAGAAATGCATGGTCTCAGGTTCCAAGGTCAGGTTTGAGCAGGTTTGATCTCCCCGCTAGCAGAGGCTGGTAGTCAGTGATGGGTAAGAATCTTCCAGGGCTGGGACCAACCTAAGACAGGGCATGGATGCGAGAGATTCATGTGCCGATGACAGGTAAGGCTCAGGCCTGTGGAGGGTCGCCTAAGACAGACACAGTCTATCTGCGCCATAGCTGGGAAGGCTACGGCATTTATAAAATAAAAAAGGGGGAGACGTCGGGAGCCATTTTGAGGAAAACGAGACTGTTTGTTAAGCAGGATGATTTTGCAAAGTGGGCCGGCTGCTGCAGCATTGACTGTGAGCTCTCCCGAATCTATCTCTTGTCTCTGTCTTTTCTTTAATCCTCACTCCCCATCTTGGGTGCTGTTTGACCAGGCTGGCTCCGGCAAAAAACAAAAAGAGCCCAATTAAACAACCTAACACCTCAGCTTAAAAAATTAGAACAGAAATACCAAATGAAGCCTAAAGTCAGCAGAAGAAAATAATTAATCAAAATTAGAGCAGAAATAAATGAACCTGAAAACAAACAAACAAAAATAGGAAAAATAAAAGCAACAGAGAACTGGTTTTTGAGATTAATAAAATTGACAAACTCTTGGCTAGACTCAATAAAGAAAAAAGAGAAAGGACACAAATAAACAAAATCTGGAATGAAAGAGAGAAAATTACGACAGATACTGTAGAAATGCAAAGGATCATACAAGAATGCTATGAAAAAGTATATAACACCAAATTTAAGAATCTAGAAAAAATGGACCAATACTTAGAAAAGTATAACCTGAGATTGAATCAAAAAGAACTGGAAAATCTAAATAGACCAATCGGCAGTATGGAAATTGAAACAATCATCAAAAACCTACAAAAAGTAAAAGTCCAGGACCAGATGGCTTCACCAGTGAATTCTACCAAACATTCAAAGAAGATTTAATACCTATTCTCCTCAAACTCTTCCAAAAAATCGAAGAGGAGGCAATAGTTCCCAACTCATTTTATGAAGCCTTTATTACCCTATACCAAAACCTGGTAAAGATAACAGAAAAAATGAAAACTAAAGACCAATATCTCTAATGAACATACATGCAAAAATCCTAAATAAGATACTAGCAAACCAAATATAGCAACATATTAAAAGATTATAGACCACGATCAAGTGGGCTTCATCCCAGGGGCACAGGGTTGGTTCAATATATGCAAATCAATTAATGTGTACACCACATAAATAAATTAATAAATAAGAATCATATGGTCATATCAATAGATGCAGAAAAAGTTTTTGACAAGATACAGCATCCGTTTATGATCAAAACACTTAACAAAATTGGTACAGAGGAAAGTACCTTAACATAATAAAGGCCATATGTGGCAAAACCCTCAGTCAACATTATACTTAATGGTGAAAAATTCAAAACCTTCCCTCTAAGATCAGGAACAGGCAATGCTATCCAATATCGCCACTGTTATTCAATATAATATTGGAGGTCCGAGCAAGTGCAATCAGGCCAGAGAAAGAGAAAAAAAAAAAGCATCCAAATAGGAAACAACGATGTGAAACTGTCAGTATTTGTGGATAACATGATTCCTATATAGAAAACCCTAAAGATTGTGCAAGAACACTGGTAGAAACAATAAGCAAATATAGTAAAGTTTCTGGATACAAAATCAATGTTCAAAAATCCATAGTATTCCTACACTCTAATAATGAAATGTCATAAAAAGAAGTGGAAAAATAATTTCTTTTGCAAATGCAACAAAAAGAATAAGGTACTTAGGAATAAATCTAATAAAACATGTGAAGGACCTATATAATAAAAACTGTTGTACCTTATTAAAAGAAATCGAAGAAACAAAGAAATGGAAAGATATTTTATGTTCTTGAATTGGAAGAATCAACATACTTATAGTGGCCATATTATCTAAAGCATTATAAAAATTTAATACAATCTCCAACAAAATCCCATCATCATTAAAAAAAAAATAGAACAAAAAATCATTAGATTTTCATGGAAGCACAAAAGACTCCAAATTGCCAAAGCCATCCTGAGAAAAAAGAATGAGGCCAGAGGCATTACTCTTCCTGACTTAAAGTTATACTACAAAGTGACAGTAATCGAAATGACATGATATTGGCAGAAAAATAGACACATGGAACAGTGGAACAGAATTAGGAGTCCAGAAGTAAACCCATATTTATATGGGCAAATAATTTTCAACAAAAAAGCCCAAAACATACAGTGGAGAAAGGAGAAATCTCTTCAAGAAATAATGCTGGGAAAACTGGAAAGTCACCTGCAAAAGAATGAAACTAGACTGTTGTCTATCACCACAAACTAAAATTAACTCAAAATGGAATAAAGACCTGAATATAAGATTTGACACAATAAATGTCATAGAAGAAAGCATAGAAACTAAACTCAAGGACCTTGGACTTAAAGAGGATTTTATGACTTTGACCTCAAAGGCAAGGGAACTAAAAGCAAATATAAATGAATGGGACTACATCAAACTAAAAAGCTTCTGCTAAGCAAAAGAAACCATCGACAAGGTAAAGAGACAGCCATTTGAGTGGGAAAATATATTTCCAAACAACACTTTCAATAAAGGTCTAAAGTCCAAAATATACAAAGAACTCACACAACTCAATAACAACAAAAACTCAAATGATCCAATCAAAAAATGGGCAGAGTATCTGAACAGACACTTCTCCCTAGAGTACATACAAATGACCAACAAATATTTGAAAAGATGCTCAACATCGCTAGCAATTAGGGAAATGCAAATCAAAACCACAATGAGATACCATCTCAAACCTGTTAGGATGGCTATAATCAACAGGACAAGTAATAACAAGTGTTGAAGAGGATGCAGAGAAAATGAACCCTCATACACTGCTGATAGGACTGCAAACCGGTACAGTCACTATGGAAAACAGTATGGAGGTTCCTCAAAAAAACTCAGAATTGATCTACCATATGATCTTGCAATCCCTGTACTGAGTATTTACCCTAAAGACTTGAAAACCCATACCCAAAAAGATATTTGCACATCGATGTTCATAGCATCATTATTCACCATGGCCAGGATGTGGAAGCAAGCAAACTGTTTTACAATAGATGATTGGATAAAGAAGCTGTGATGGTACATTTATACAATGGAATATTACTCAGCCAGAAGAGATAAAATACTGTCATTTGTGACAACATGGATGGGCCTTGACATAATCATGCTAAGTGTAATAAGCCAGACAGAAAAAGTTAAAAATCACATGATATCACTTATATGTGGGATATAATCCTAAAAGCAACAAAGGAACAGGACAAACAGAGACTCATGGACATCCATAATAGATTATTGGTTACCAGAGGGTAGAGGGGGAGGATTATGGGATAAAAGGGGTCAAATATGTGGTGACAGAAATAAATCTAACTAAGAGAGGTGAACATACAGTATAAATATATACATATGCCTTACTGTTAAAAATAATAACAATTTGGAAGTGTTCCCCCTTGTGTTATGATTGAATCAGTTTAAATAATACAAGTGTATTTTTCTTGAAGATTTAAAAAGAAAATAATCTGTGAAATTGGGTGGATTTGATTTTTTTAGAGGATATACAATGATAGGGTTCACATATTTCTTTTGTTCTTTGGTTATTAATTTGTTTAAGGTTTTATACTTTCTGGGCATAATTTTAGGTCAAGGAATATTCCTAAATTTTAAAATTCATCCATTTAATCCAAATTTGCAAATAAATTTAGTTTATAAATATACTCAAATTATACATTTAATGAGCTTTTGTGTCAAGGGTTACATGCAATTTATTTTCTGTATTTTCAGTTTACATATTTTTCCTAAGTTTTAATATTTTGTTTTGTTTCTCTGTTTTCTAATAGTTTTTTCTATTTCTGCATTTATCTTTAAAAAATATAATTCTTCTATTTACTCTTCACAATAACTCTATGAAGTAGATATTATTTTTTACTCTGCCTTAAAAATAGAGAAACTGAGGCACAGAAACATTTAGAAAAATTGCGTGTACTTTCACTGAAGGACGGAGCCAAGATTCAAACCCACTCCCTTTGTACTTGAGGGCCAACTTATTAATAACTGCACTAAACTTCCTCTTATACTTCATGAGCAATCCTTTGTGAAAGTTCCCCAGAAGTCGATCTAAATTTTTAAATAAAAATCACATTTTTCTATATCTGACATCACTTAGTGTAATACCCTCTAGGTCTATCTATGTTGTCGCAAATGGTAAGATTTCTTTTTTTTTTATGGCTAAGTAAAATTCCATTGTATACATAAGTCTTGTACCCACCTGGAACCATACATAATTATTACAATATTATTGATTGATGTGGTATTTTACATCCCTGTAACTTTTTCGTTAAAGCCAAATTGTACTTCTTAATACCATCACCTTTTTCACCCAACCTTAAAAACCCCTCTTGTCTGTTAACCATCAGTTTGTTCTCTGCATCTATGAGTCTGTTTCTGATTTGTTTGTTAATCTTTTTAGTCTTTAGAGTTCCCGCATAAGTGAAATCATATTGTACCAAGGAATCACTTTGTAAATTACATGAGTATCTAATCACTATGCTCAACAACTGAGACTAATATAAAATAATATTGAATGTCAAATGTAATTGACAAATGAAAAATTTAAAAGATTGATATAAAGCAGAATAAAATCATTATATCTTTGCATTAAAAAAGAGCTAGGTCTGCTTTTAAAAACTCAAGCATACTATTCAAATAGGTTTATTTGGGAAAAAGTGTCATCTGGTTTAGTACATTAGGCAAAAACATCATCATGATAATCCTATTTGGTGTTGGAAAATTTTAAGTTTTAAGGTGAACATGTTTAAGAGGAAATAAATTATTTTATTTTAAGAAAAACTGAGAAGGCAGTCTTGTTAAAGATTTCAAGCCACACCTGACTGCTGCTTGTTAAGTCAGCCGTTTGCCTTCTCCTCCACATGAGGTCCAGCCCTCCTTTTTCTTTCCCTCTCCTTCTGGACCAGATATTCATTTAATAAAAAATCATCCATGTGTCTCTATAGGATCAACAGTAGATAAAGGAATAAAAATCATTGAGTTCCAGATCTACCTAAAGCACCTAACATACCTATTATTCAAACAACTGCCATCCATTTAGTCTCATCTTCCTCAATCAATAATTTCACCCAAGAGGTATTATCCGAACATGTCAATATCTGACATAGGCCTGAACTCTCTTATTGTCTTCCCTTTAATATGAGTCACACTCCTGTTTTCCCCTACTCGTTATCCTAAGGAAGAAGGAGGAACTCAATGGTAAGTTTGGGGTTCTGGTGGGGGGTGGAAACTAGGTACAATTTGTTTTGCTTTTGGAACCCATTTGACTGCAGGAGGATGCATTCTAAATCTATAGTGAAGGCTCTGCCACTACGGGGGAGTCCTGTAATTTAGGGAATATTGACTGAGGATCTAGGGCAGTTGGAGAAATGGAGGAATGAACTAATTCTGGACAGCAGTGTTGGTAAGTCCCATATTTAACTCTATATTCTCTGACCCAGGTTTTACTAAAAATAGAGCAGCTATTTAGAATTTCATTAATAAATAAATCACTGAGAAAGACTTTTCAGTGACAATGATTGAATAATTCTCAAACTATTTGCCTTCTGGTCCCATATATTTGATAGCTAACCTTATAAATAAGAACATGTTAATCATCTCTTCCTCATATTTATAGACAGGAGGTGTGAGGTCAAGTTGCTTCTCTTTCAAATGATAATTTAAAAAAAGAATCCAGAACCAATTCCACACCAACAATGTCACATGCTCTCTGTGTTATGTTTAGCTTCCCAAAGTTTCCATTAATCAGTTCACTGGGGATGTTAAATCATACTGCTGTTTCCTCCATCATTCTGTTAAAGCTTTTTACCACATAGAGCCTAGATTTTCTTTCTTTTATTTTCCTCCTGTAGTATCCTCTTATTATCCTGAATTTGCCCATCAATAGCCTAACAGGCATCATATGTAAAGCAGAAAAACAAAGAGTAACATATACTTGTTACTTGAAACCCTTGGTGCCCTTTTCCCTTGTTGGCTGTAATTTTCCATTGACTGTTGGAAAATACAGTATGTTCATTAGCCACACTTTAAAAAGCTATACTTTCAAAAATTGTGTGTGTGTGTGTGTGTGTGTGTGTGTTCCAATTAATGTATTTCCTTTCCTTTCAGAGGGTACCCAATATCAAATAAAACCTCAAAAGACGGATATGACCTAACGACTAAGAACAGAAATCCCACAAAACTTAAACCAACCTTTCCTAAAACACTGTCATAGAAATGTTTGGTCAATTTTCAGTTTTAGCTGAGATTTGGAAAGATTGAAAGTGATTTTTTTAAAAACTGAATTAGTTAATGGTTTAAAACAGATAATAAGGAGAATAGGACACCTGTCGAGAGAAATAAGATACACTTTAAAACTTTTATAATGATTCTAAAATAGCTATGATGTCAAAATATGTGAGAAATTATAGCAATACAGATAGAATAGTGGGAAACAACCCAACATATTGTAATATAGCACTATTTGCTAAAAACAAACAGAAACTACTAATCAAAAATTAACTTCATTATTTTCCTTTGTAGAAGAAATTGCTATTTGGCAACTAACTTCGAAAGTGTATTGTATTCATTGATGGAGATAAAAAGCAGATTAAATATGGACCCTGTCCCCAAGATTCTTCCCATCTAATCAAGAAATAAAATACGAATATCTCAGTGATAAACTTTTTTTTAGAAAATTAAGGTAAAAAATTATTTTAATAGTTATAGAAACAGGAAACACAAAAAGAGGGCAAGTTGAATTAACTAACTTAGTTACAACAACAAAAAAAAGAGGAATATGATATTATACATGTCTTCTATAATTAGCATTACTCCTATACATTTCATTATCTTATTTTCTGGATCTTCCATATGTGGATTCGTGATTATCTTTTTTTCTCTCCAAGCATTTATATTTGTATTCTTACCAGCTAACTATTTGATCAAAATTTTATGACTAAAATACAAAATTCCTGTTGCAATAAAGGTTAGAAAACTGTAGTTATAAGAACTCTTCATGGTAATAGAGGTCAGAGGACTTTATGTTTGACAATTATTTTTAAACCATTGTCAAGTGCTCTTTAAATGTAGTATCATATTTATTTATGAATATGATTTCTAAAATTTGACTCTCTGAGCATGTGATTATTTTGACAAATTAGAAAAAAGACGATCTTATGTTTCATATATAATAAGAGGTGTGGTAGTGAAAAACACTGTCTGAAAAATGGTGAAGTAGCATCTCATGGCTTTATGATGGCTCGTTGGCATTTTTCACATGGTATCAAAGTGAATGTTATTAAACTAAACAGCTTTTGTAATTAAAAGCCAGTAAATGTAAAATGATTCTGTCATTGGTTAATATTTAACTAACTGTAAGTTGAATATTTTGAAATCTGTAGAATTTCTTTATTCCTGCCATTCAGTGCCAAAAGATTAAACATGAAATAAAACAAAAATAAACTGACCAGCTTTCATCTTCTTCTATTTTTCCAAATTTGAATTTCCCATCACTGAGCCCATATCATGTGTAGCATGAAGGTAATAGAGAGAAACCAATTAAACAACTGTATTTCAATCACAAGAATTTTTTTTCTGACATTAAAAACTAAAATAGTGTGAATTGAACAGTTTATAACTGACAGCCATGCCGTGAAATTGCAGTGCAATTTTGATAATTATCCTCTTTATTATTTTTAACATATATCAAGATAAATATAGCGTTTCTTTTCACTTTTTGTGGAATGCAGTATAATAGGAAGACAAGAAGAGGCATGTTTGTTTTACAGCGTTATAGTTAAATGCAGTAACAAAGGAAAGGTATGATGTTAATGACACACAAACATCAATGCTGTAATCGACACTGATTATACAATCATTCTATACAAACTGTATATACACAGTTAAAATAAAGCTAGATGCATTTTCTTCCCAGAGCTGTAACTGCTGACAAAAGCTATTACTAAGAACAAAAATACAATGCAATTAGGGATGGACAAAATGATTTGCATCTTGTCTCAACTATATCAATTGACATATAGTTGCATTTCAGACAAATGCAAAATGTAATTAATTTATTACTGTTTGCAAATAGTCTTAGCAATTACATAGCCATTGGAGTCCTATATTAGTCCAGCTCTGTAATGAATTAGCTTCATTAGATTTGCAATTCCCTTAAGTTGATTTAAGTGAAATTTAACACATGGTATGAATGCTTCTTACTATTAATGGCAATTACATTTTCAGGATGAAGTTCTTTCTGTCCTTTCTATTTCTTAAACTTATTAAGACCATATCTACTACTGGTCAAGTATTTTACCACTCAGGATCCACCACTGGGCCAGGAGAGCCACAAGCACAGGTGAGAAATTCAGTGTGTGTGTGGTCTATGCATCTAGGTAAGACTGGGATATGGTTAGCAGAATGCATAAGAGAATAAAGTACAATGCCATGTAATTGGAACAGGGCCTGAACCAAAAGGAAAACCATGAGAGAACAAGAGATAAATGGTTGGCAGTACCACAACTTTGTCAGTTCCAGAGCAGAAGCTGCAGTTGTGAAGTCTTCCTGCTTGGACAAGCTGAGTTTCCTTCCCCAGTCAATTGCAGATCACTGACCTGGTAAGGACATTCAAGTTTACCAACTCTCAGTTAAGAGTTAAGAGAGGAGAAATGTCTAACAACATTTATTTTTTCATTAAATAGTAACAAAGAGGATCCTTTTAAGTGGAAATTTGTTAAATAACAAGCATAGCTACGATGTTCTTTGTTTGAAGATAAACACAAAGAAACAAACGTATACAAGGAAATGATTATGTAACATGAAATGAAAATAGACTACCATACTATTTAAGAAGTCCCAAAAGAAATATTTATTAAGAAAATGTTATGGGTAACAGAAGTAATTTTAGGAAGGTACGCTGCTTTCTTAATCTAAATATGCTTTCACAGGGGGAGTAATAGATAAGGAAATTATAATGTAACCAGTTGATATAAAAAGACTCACTATGGCATAGAAAGAATGAAAGGTGATTAATACTGTATTACCACAATATGAGATCTGTATTCAAAGCAGGAAGAGGCAGAACTGACACTTCAGGAAACAATCCTGATGTAAAAAAATGAACTTTTCAGGAACACAAAGAAAGGAGGAAAGACAAAAATAATGACAAGGAACACCTTGGTTTACAATACAATTTGGACATATAAGAGACAGATAGTTGGAATTCCTGATAGGTCTGAAAAAATTTTAATGAAAATGAAAATTAAATTCCAAATTAAATCTTTCTTGAGATTAAAAACAAGGAAACAGTTTTTAATGTATAGGTTAACAGTCTTACCGAGTACCAGACAAAATTAATGAAAGGAGCCTAGAAATGTGCTGGACCTCGGTAAATAAGACAATCAGACTAAAAAGAGGTTTCTCAGGCAAAAACACTGGAAAGAGAAAAGATAAAATTCAAAGACAGACATTGGGGTTATCCAAATCTTAGAGTAAGAATAAAAGAAGCAAGCAAAAATAAATGATAAGGAAAGGTTGGTTAAGTAGAAAGAAATCCAAGATTGTATTGGAACTAATAGCAAAAAGGGAATGATATAGATGATCCCAAAGGCTATTAAAAATAAATAAATAAATAAATAAATAAATAAATAAATAAATAAATAGTGGGATAGAAAAAGATCCATTGAATATGACAACATAATAATTATAGTACAAATGTAGAGAATAATTTCCATGATTCGAGGGCAATTCCAATGCTTTTATGTATATGAATTCCATTAATTTAAAGCTCACAACAAGCCTAACAGCCAGATCTACTCATTACTTCTATTTTTAAGATGAAAAACTAAGGCAAAAGTTAAGGAAAAGTTAAATAACTTATTCAGGTTGACACAGCTAGATAGTGGTGGGACTAGAGTTCAAACCAGGTTTGGGCCCAAAGTTTATGTTCTTAATTTTTTACTATGAACATACCTGGTGGCCTTTTTAAGCTTAATTAAATTCTTAGTAAAAATCCTCAAAGACCTACACAAAAAATGAGAATACTTGTTATCTGGGATCCTTTAATTATAAGTGTTTTTTGTTTATATTTGTTTATTTGAATTCTCTATCTACAGAAAAGATGTGGTACCTACATATTTCCATTTTTTAAAGAAAGCTTTCTAATTAATTTTAGGAAGAAAATTTGACCTGATAAAGGTAGCATATTTGTGTTAGTTATCTACTGTTACATAACAAATTATCTCTAAACATAGAGGTTTCAAAAAACAAATATTTATTATCTCAATGTTTTTATAGATCAAGACATCTTGAGCAGTTTATGTGAGTGGTTCTGGTTCAGAGTTTCTCAAGAAATTGCAGTCAAGATATCAGCTTGGGTTGCACTCATCTGATGGCTTAACTGGGAGCCCTGACATCCATTTCCAAGATAGCTCGCTCACCTGGCTATTGGTAGAAGACCTCAGTTCCTCACCACATGTGTCCTCTTGATCTGGCAGTTGGCTTCTTCTAAAGTAAATGATCCAAGAATTAGAGCAAGTTGGATATTGCAATGCCTTTATGACCTGGTGTCAGAAGTTGCATATGGTTTACTTGCTCCACATTTTATTCACTGGAAGAGAGTAACCAAGTCTAGCCAACTGAGAAATCAGGCTTTACCTTCATAAGAGAAGAGTGTCAACGAATTTATGAACATTTTAAAGCCACCACAATACCTAAAGAAGAATAATACCAGGGAGGAGGAGAAGAAGGATGTAAAGGTAAAATAGAGGCAATGAAGGCAAAGAAGGGAGAAAAAGAGAAAGAAAAAAGGAAAAAAGGAAGAAGGAAGAAAGGAAGGAAGGAAGAAAAATCCCCAAATGATCTGTGATTTATCTGTTTAGAATTTGAGAATATTACATTTCATTCGTTCAACACTGCATATCTTTTTATCAATTCAAATATTAAAAATAAATTCATTGCCAGAAGTGCATGTCTGTTTTTATGATTTTTATTCCTAATACTTTAAGCAACTAGTTCAACTTTAGTAAAATAATTAAAGTGGCTGCTTTAGAACAACATCTTATTCTCACGAAAAGTTTTTCATGTATGTCACTGGTTAGCACAGAAAAGATCTGAGTATAATCCATTCACTTTATGCTAAATACCTGTTGGCTACTAGGTAGGCCTTTCTACTTTTCTAAACCTTAATTTTCTATTTTTGCATGACTGGACTAAATGAATTTTGAATTTCTGTTTAGTTCTGAGAGTTTTGGTTGTGCAGTAAATTTCAAACCAGATTAAGCAGGATTAGCCAGATTCTAGTAATAATGACTAATTTTCGCATTACTCTTATGCATGTGAAATTAATATTTTATGTCAACTAGAAATGGAAGTAAGTAGAATCTTAAGAATTTTACTATGAACTATGATGTCTTAATGATTTTTTTATAATATGTGACCCTGTGTGCAGTATTCAAACCTCAAATGGAGACAATAGAAGACAATGCTGTCCCAGGAAGCTATAATTTTATTTGCTGGTAATCCATGAAATGCTTTCATAAACCCAGAATAAAAGCTTTTTACAACAAAGCCATATATTGTGGCAGAGTAATGGATAATTATAACATTTTATTGTAAATTTGTGATTTGATTGAGTCTTCATTTTGAAACATTTTATTTGCCTTATGTTTTAGGCTGTAGAAATTAACATAAGTTAATTTGATTGACTTGGTCGACTTGATTTACCACTAACTTGATCTATACAAATGCTTCCACTCTTTCGATTTGTACATAAACTTTTGACATCAGATCCTGTCACTTTATATTATTTCGCTGTGTTATAGGGATTGCATTTCCCCCTTTTTCTCTGACAGAGTCTGTCATGATAGGTCATTTCAATCTGTTCCGTTTCTGAACGAAGTCTCTAAAATTGATACTGAGGTTTTGAAATTCTATTTTTGCTCTCCACACAAGTGTCATCAAATATTTTTCATGTATTCTATGTCATACCTTATGTAGAAAGAAGGAAAAAGGGGTGGGAGGAGAGAGAGAGAGAGAGAGGAGAAAAAGGCTTTCCCTTGAGCACTGTCATTCTGAATTGAAATTGTGCCAATTTATTAACACAGCCAGCAACAGGCTTCTTAATTAAGTTACCAGTATTGTCACTAATAATCTTCACTGTTCACTTCAAAGTAAGCATTCCCCTCTCTACCCACAAGATTTAAATTTCTTCAGTGATATATTGCAACCACAATGCTTATATGAGCTTAAAAAGCTAAATGACTCACCAAATAGACTTTCAGTTTACATTAGAGTTTTATGCTACAGAAGAAACTATTAGCAATTATTTTATAGAAAATGCTCGTTCTTACAGTGACTCCATTTTCTGCAGTTATAATGTTTCAATTAAGTATAAATTAATGTTTCTGACATTTGGGCTTATTATTTTTTCCCTAATGGTCGTTTAGAGTGACACATTGTTTTGATTTTCATCTTGTTTATAGTAGAATCAAACTTCCCACTCTTAACACTAACGCTCTAATTTGTGGCAAGTTGAAGTTGTTGGTGGGTTGTAACTTAAAAGCATTAATCTCATTTTATTCCTGGCCATTGCCTCCTCATACCTGGCCTATCATGGGCCATCTCCGAACTCTTCCCAAGAAAGACCATTTGAAGACATAAAGTGAGAAAGAAATCTGAAGTCTGTTGATTAAAATGATAGACCTTGGTTCTGCCATTCTGTCTTTGATGCCTACTTTGATGCAATCAATTTATGCATATTTTCATCATCATATTATAACCCTAACTATATATATATATACACGTAGACATATATTAAATCAAAAGACTTCAGATTTCAATATATATGTACATATATGTATATATTAAACTTGAAGGAATACTGAAACAAAGTTATTGCTTTATTCCTACCATCTTTCAAATTAACATGACTAGTATATTTCAACTGGTTTTCCACAAATCTTTTGAACATTAAGTTTTCATTTGTCAGATAATTGGTTTGGATTTAACTAAATGTCCGTGAGACCAATCTAGCACCATCTTTCTTTATTGGTATCTGACTAAGTATTTATTCTCAGAATTAATATTTTTATGAAAACTAATTTTTGGCTTTTTGTCAATATGTTAAGGTTTTTTTTTTCCTTAGAGCACTCAGTAGTCAAAGATATTAAATTGAGCTGCTAAATTCTTGGATTTTATGTAAATTATACAGTCTTAATTTTATACTTGTAAATAGTGCTAGGTAGGCTTTCTATCTATAATACTTTAAGAGTTAAGGCAGCAAAAGGATATAAAAAAAAATTTATAGTCAGTTAACTTATCTCGTATACAAATTTTCTGTTTAAATATTCAATTGTAAATTCATTGTTAAGACATGTTTCTATTGTTTTTGGCATGTTAAAATTTTAAAAACTTGAAAAATGTATATATACTTACACATAAATAGAAAATATAGGTAAGTACATGAGTACTCCATGTTTTACTAATAATTTCATTTCCAAGTTCTGTTTAAAAGTCAGTCACTTGAAAAATAAAATGTATTTCCACACAGACACATATGTTTAGCAGAGTAGTTAAGTTTGCAGATCATTTTAAAAACTCAATTTAATTTATAATGCAGCTGAATGAAAATAGTAAGAGTCTAAATTCTAAACTTGAGTGGAACACACTGTGTAGAAGAAATAATATAATAATATTGATGATATTTAAAATAAATTATCATTACTTTTATTACATTAGTTAATTATCATTTTATATTACCTCCAAATATTACAGGCACACCAAATTTTTCACTGGAAAATTCTGATTCCCTTTTCCAAACACTCCTACCACCTTATTACTGTTTTCCTCTCAAGTCCTCAGGTACCTAATGCTCCTTTCCTAATTTGTCTGCCTTGAGAGCTTTAGCAACACATTGAATTAAATTTATACAGGAGACCTTAGCAGGGACGGCAGTGGTATAGTGGTGAGAAGAGATCAAACCTACTAATTTTTTGCCTTTGCAATTCTGTTTTTAGTAGTATATTTAGAAATTGATCTCCAATCCAAGTTTGTATAAACCTTGATCTATATTTTATCATAGGGTTTTTATAAGCTCATTTTTAACTTTGTATTTTTAATTCATCATGAATCGATCTTATTATATACCATAATAAACTATATCAATACCATTTGTTAAAACTTTAAAACTTCAATTACTTTTCCAACTGACCTGAGATACTTCCTTTACCATATACTTAAGACATGTTCTTGGATATGTTTCTGACTTTTATATCTGGTTACATTGATGCTTACATCAGTGTCATACTGCTTTAATTGCTATATCTTTAGAATGTAAGCAAACATTTATACAACCACGCTCTCTTATTAATGTTTCCAATAATATGTTTGTAATTCTCTTTGTTTCTGTTATTGTGCTCCAAATAAACTTAAGAATCAACTTGAAAATTTCTAAAGAAAAATCCCTTTGGTATATTGAATAACATATGCAAATTTATAGGTTGACTCTGGGAAAGTGCATTTCTTTAAGTTATTAAATCATTTAATTCAGGACTATAATAAGACTCTACATTTATTTGAGCTTTTACTATCGTACTAAAGCTTTTAATTTTCTATTCTAGATTAGTACTGCAGTTAACTTTCTTCTCTTTGTATATTATACTTTTCTTTGTTATTTTAAAAAAATGTATTTTTCTCTTGGCAGCTTCTATATCTAAATTTTTATCGAGTTAATCTTGATTAGTTTTGTTACTATCTCTTTTACTTATTATATTATTGCTCATATTATTTCAGTTAATTTAGGTGATTATCTTAGACTTTCCAAAGATAGACATGTGATGTATAACTAGTGTTGTTTTTGTTTCTTTCTTTATAATAATTATACCTATAGCTTGGTCATATTTTATAACAACTAAGTAGAATATTTCTAAGTGGTGAATAATAGAAATGACTCTAGAGTTTCACAATTTAAAAATGATATCTGTTATTTTAAGATAGTTTTTACCATGTGAAATATTTCTTGATATCTGGTTTTTGAATATTTTAAAAAGAAATTAAAATTACATGCCATCACCTTCATCTACAAAGACCTATCACTTTTTTCCTTTAGATTAACTATCCCTAAATTCTTGGAATAAAACCTCCTTGATTATGTTATACATATAATATACTACCCATTTTTATTTGCTAATAGTGTTTAGAAGGGTTTCGTAATCTCACGCATAAGTGTAATTGATTTATGTTCTTTGTGTTTGTGTGATATCTTGTTTAGTTTTTGATAAGAGAAGTTTGGAAGTACACCAAATGTTTCAGAAAGATTTCTAACTTATGATTGGGAAAAATTTAAATAGTATAATAAATTATCAGAATGTTAAGACTCTATAAAACTCTACTAAATAGTACGTGCATGCTCCCTGATCATAAAGATGTTTAAATCTAATTAGCATTCAAATTATGTCTAGAGACATAATGTCATTTTACAAAACTTGGAAAATATTTCCAAAATAACTGAAAGTATAATGTAAAAAACTTTAGATTGAAAGCCAGAATACCTAGATCCTTGTCTAAGTTCTGCTATTATGTATGTGATTTTGGCCATCTCTTTACTACTCTGGACTTCAAAATTTTATTTGGAATGTAAAGTAGAAAATAATGGCATCTAAAAATATTTTTTGTTATGTGATTTTCCAAAACATTTGATTTTTTAGTGTTTTAACTGAATTTTATTATTTGAAGTCTACTTCAAAGTTTATAAAACTACATTGTGAAAGCTTGACAAAATATTCTAGATTATTGAGGAATTAATGCATAGTGGCATAAGACACATGTGGTATACTGGTTACTACCAAAATTTCTCCCAGTACAGATGGTCAAATGAATATATGTGGTTTTCACTGACAGAATTTAAACATGCCCTTAGGTCTACCCTGCAAAAAGAAAACAGTGAACAGTTTTGTGCCCCGCCAGCTTTTCTTTCTTAATCCAGCACTTATTTTTCTCTCTTATGATTGAATCTTAATTCACCATAGTTGATGGTGATGTAAAACAATGTTCAATAAGACTCATTTTATTCTTATACATTTATAACAGTTTCTACAGAATGTGGGCTCTTAATTCACATTTTATCCATCACTTATTTTATCTCCACAGATGTATGCGCAATTGTTCTTTTAGGACTCTGCTCAGCCCACAGATGTCACCGCAGCTGCTCTCTATTCCAAAGGGGATTTTTTTTTCCCCTTAGAAGCAGTCATGTAAAGTTTTTTGTTGTTTTGTTTTATTTTTATTTAAAGCATTGTAAAGATTTATTTCCTTGTTGAGGTGGGAGGAGGGCGTTATCTTACCTCAAAGATGGCCTTGAGATTTTCATCAAGAAAGAGCTAAAAATAAAGCACTGTCTATATTTATGTTCATTCTTTGAATTCTGCTAAATGTTTTGCATACTGGAGGCCCAAGAACTATAATCATCCAAGAGTTGAATCTCTTGCCTCCCGTTTCTATGACTGAGTTGATATACTGAGACAAGGTAAAAACTGTCACAATCTATTCAGGGCATAAAGAAAAAAATTAATCAAATAAATGCCTACTCATTTAGGCAAAAGTGCCAATTTGAGAACAACTTGAGGCTTATGGGGAGCAAATGATTCAAATCCTGTATATATTATTTGTATCCACCAGGCTTATGAACTTTCTGATTTTCTTTGTGCAGTAGAGATGACCACACAATTCAACACAGTGACTTAAGTTTATGACAATTATGTTTCTGTCTATATTACTCTAGAAACTTCTAAAGATTTATATTTATAGAAGAAAAAAATTTTCCTTCAAACATTACCCATATATTTAACATCACAAAATATTCAAACTATAAGGGAGCTTACAGAGAACTAAGGTCATTTTCCCGATTTTCTAGATTACACACTGACGACCAAGACCCTAATATGACTTACAAGAAAACACAGAGGTAGTCCGATGCTCTGAAAGAATTAAATGTCCAATATCCTGATAATTAGGTCACCAGCACTATATTCATGTGCCTTATTGCCTTAAGGTCATCAGAGGTTAAAATTGCTAAAGATATCTAATGTTAGATCCTTAAAAGCATAAGGATTTATTGTTACCCTCTTTATTTTTATTTTTTGATGTGAGTATGCTTTTTGTTTGTTTGTTTCTTTTTGTTTTTGTTGTAAGGAGAGATGGTCTAAACATTTTTGTAGAACAAGTGCTAATATGATGAGTCGATTTACTTCTTTATGGGAATTAATGTAATGGTGAAAGCTTTCATAATTCAAAATCATAGGTAAAATGTGTTTACAAAGTCTAAACAAAACTTACAAAGCAATATTTTTATCTATGAGATAAAAGTAGAAAAAGGCCATGCAAATTCTAGCTTTACAGAAAAAGGCTTATGCCTCAATGTCAAAAGGTAGTTTTTATATTTCGTAGCGAGAGGTACTATTGAAATATTGAAGATAACTTAGACATACACTTTTATCATTATGAATAATAAATAATAGATACATATACTTATTAATGCAGAAATTCTCAATTTTGACCATTCTCATGTTGTCAGTTATGCACCCATACTGCTGAGAGATCATGCATTTGACTTATCAATGGTTCATTCAAGAACTATTACTTCTAATATTCAAACTACTACAAATTTGTTGCTGGACTTGGATCTTGTGTAATACAATTTAAAAGAGTCAATAATTTAAATGTTATGTGTAGTCTCGGTACATGCTAAGAAAGGTATTGATGTTGCTTCTGTTTCTTGTTTTGTTGTTGTTAACAGGCTCATTTCATATTGTTGAGTTTCCTCATCTGAAATGACTTGGTTATAAAGACTTGTGTACTCTGATTAACAATTTGTATAGTTCACCGTAAGATCTATAGTTCCACAGATGTAATTTATAATCTTATAAATTAATCTTTCCTTAGGATAATATATATTGTGCTGAGAAAAAAAAGAACCAATGTTTTATACTCCTAATTAGGCATATTCTTTCACCAAGATTATTATTGAAGCAGTTTTCTTAGGAAGCATTTGTGTAACATACCATATGCTGAAAACTATTTGTTGATTTAAAGTATAAGGGTAAATTTTGAAAAAGGAGATTTTGGTGTGCATAAAGTTACACATGCAATTGCATTGTCCCCACAATTACCCAGTCATGCTACAAACTGTCAACCACAAAACTCATTTGCCTCTTTTTACAAAGATTTACTTTGCTTGCAAAGATTTAGTTTGGTGATATATTTTTCTTCCTTTCTTCTCTTTCAACAAATAGAAATTTGTGACTGCATTTTCTTAGTGCATTTTATAAAATCCTGGATCTACAAAGATTCTCCTTTACTTTTACTTCTGAGAAGTGTCCCCATTTCCATCAAAGATTCTTCCTGTTAACAGAGCAATCAACTTTACAAAATGCTTTGAGAAATGACTTAGAATAATAAGTCATCAACTGGTAGTCTTTATACATATTATATATTACATTTGTAATATTATTTATATGTAACATATAATTTATAGATGCATTTAGTACAAACATTAAAAGAAGACTACCTCTCAAAATATGAAAAAAATTATAGTAGTGATCACAACTTTTATCTAATTTTGCCTTCTCATATTAAAATATGAAAAAAATTAGATAATACATATGTTGATTTTGTGAAAATGTAATTTTATGAATTAGATATTATGTTGTTCTTTGGTCTTATTTGCTATAGGTTCGTTAGAAGTTGCAGATATTTGAACATTTTCATGTCATTTTTTTAATGATGATCACCTCCTCTACAATCACCACCACCAAAAAATGTGTAACTTGGATACCAGATCCTTTTAAAAAATGAAGCTTTTGAATCTTACAAAATATGATTAATCTGATTAGTGATTCAGCCTCCTTTTATGCTTACATTATGTAACACAAAAAGCCCCCCTACAGGTTAAAGTTTAAATGTGGATTACCAGATAAATCTAGTCCTGACGAGGTTTCTATGGTGCAAGGAAAAATTGGATTTGCTTTTCACCTCAACTCAGGCTCTGTCATCTTGGTTTTTGCCCCGTTCCCTTGTTCACAGCAAGGATATTAATTTTGCAGTAAAATCTTTAAGCAATTATGCAGATAGCTCTGAAAAAGCAACATACACACACAATAAGAGAAGCTTAACTGAAAAATGGACCCCAGATATTCATTAAAAACAGATGGCTACATTGCCAACAGCATAACTTTGGATGTTTGGGCTAAGCTGGTATTAATCTGCCACAACATGAAGAGAAGATGAAACTGCTGTTGTGCAAACTATGTATCATTTCTACCTTTTACTTATGAAGGAATACAATGATGATTTATGGCTGCATTTTTGATAAATGTTCGAAAAAGAATTCTTTACTCAAATGTAAAGTAACACTTTAATAGTCCTGGCTATCATTGAATGTCGATGGGCATTTACAAGATACTAATAAAATATGAGAGATCATATTATATATTTATTTTTATTTTTCAAAAATTGCTTTGAAAGCAGAAGAAAAAATTCCATTTAAAATTTGATATTACGTAATTTCATTTAAAATCTATTGAAAATGAGAAATCTTTAATTAGAAACATTTCAAAGTCAATATAAAACACAATTTTACATTCATATATAAAGTACTTAAATTTCTTGCTATTTATTTGAGTTTTTGCTAAGTGGAAACTGGTGTTTTCAACCTAAACAAAATCAGGTAAAGTAACATAGAAGAATATTTGACCAAGTCTTCCAAGTAAAAGCATGAATAGTAGAAAGAAACTCTATGTGATTGTGGCAACTAACTGAAATAATGACTAATGCTGAAAGTAGTTATTCATTTGCATAATTATCAAAACAAGGCAAATTATTGAAGAATGTCATGCCTAAAACTGTATATGTATGTATACATTTTTACATATACATGTAAAAAGTGGTAGGAGAGTTACAATGAATTTCAACCAATTTTGTTTTGTAAGATAAATTCCACCAACTAGAGAAATATTTTTGGATCAGAACTGATGTTATATGGACTGAGTGATACTTGGCAGTACCATCATGGACACAGCCATATTGATTATTGAGTCTTAGGAGTAGTTGTAACATCTTGACATTATTCTACTGCTTCATCTATATATGAAGACTGAACTGACAATATTTCAAAATGGTCCCATTACATCTAAAGAGTCCATTTTTTTATCCCATTAACTATTAGCCATTTTTTATATTAAAAAATAATGCATACTTATTGGAGAAAATTTTAAATGTATATGCTAAAAAGATGAAATTCAGATTATCTCTAATCCTATTACCCTGCGAGGACCAGTACTAGTGTTTTACTAGTATGTATATATATATATATACACATATATATTTCAATATGTTTTTATATGTATATTTTTTAATTGAGATCTTACTGTATATTTTGAAATTTGCTTTTAATTTTTAAAAAATCTATGTAATGATTATCAATTTTATATAATCCAATATTCTACAACCTCATTTTACTGAATCCATAGAATTTTATTATATGGGCAATCCAAAATTCATTTTATCAACTCTTTATGGATAGTAAATTGTTTCAAAATTTTTGTTATAAAAAAATCTCAAAGTTAACTTATTTAACTAAAATTTCTATAAAATGTCTTACCAATGTGTTAATCTTCCAGCACTGTCCCTTACATGAGTAGATAAAAACTTGTTTGGCCAAAAGTGTATTCATGAAAAGAAACAAATTCAACATACCCTTTTGATTACTTCAATGTTTTTTAAAGTGCATTTACAATCTGGATAATATACCTTATTGTTAATGGAAACAGTCACATTACATTAATAATCCTAAACTGTCTTTTCAATCGAATATAATTTCCGTTATTCCTGCCCATTTTCCAATCATGCTCTGTGTTTTAACCATGCAAATCACTTGTCTTCATCCAGCATGTCCTCTATTCTTAAATACTAGCAGACCTTTGAAGGTGTGGTTCTTCCTGATAACCATGGAAATGGAACTGCACTCAAATCGCTCATATAGCCATTTGTTGTTCTTATATATAGCCCAATGTGCTGATCTCTCTTTGGGGCTCTTTTAAGTGAAAAGATTTTTTCATTTGCCTGTCTTTCTCAAAAGATTGTGGGCAACATTAGGGCAGGGTCTATATCTTCTTCAATTTGCATTTCCAGTATCCGTGAAGTGACTGACCTCAAGTAGGGATTCTGGAAAAGTTTATTAAAATAAATAATGACCCAAGGACATCTTGTCAAGAAGAAGAATAAAAACAAACACAAAACAGGGGTGTAGTTAACTTCAGTAAGTCCTGCCCAGGGCTGCACAGGGCTCAGACAACTCCTGTGGATTAAAAGTCATTTTTAGGGATGAAAAGATAGAATGGGTACATGGCTTTGATTACTTTATTTTTCTCTTTTACCACTGTGAACAGACCAAACTTATGTCTGGACTTACCCAAAAAGAGAACTATAATGGGCCCAACTATGTGGGGGAATGAAAAAGCAAAGTTAGATTTTGAAGCAAAGGGAAGAGGCAGAATGGTGACTAAACTAGATTTCAATTCTCTATGATTGCTGCCCTCTCCTTCCCTTAACAGAGAGAGGGGATGACACAATTATCATTACTTTAAGACAAGTTCCAAATACAGAATAATCTAATTCATGTATTCAAGCTCACTTATAACTACTTAATGTATATTGCATATGAAACACCATGTTAACTGCTTATAATTGTAGCTATGATCAATGACTCTGCAAACCTCTTTGCTCTACCACCTTTATGAGATAGTTTTGAAAAGAGACCTAGGAAATCAGAGGAAAGGAATTTTGCCTCACCTCAAAATAGAACTAAAACAATTAAATGAAACAAGATTCCTCAAAAAGAAAGAAGCTTCTCATTATTGGAAAGAGCCAGAAAACGATCCACTAGGGAGGGGGAATTATCCAGAGAGCTGTCTCCTCATTGAGAAGCTCTACTACATAATTTCCAATCACATTCCAAATCTAGAATCTGTGAACCCATATGATTTTTGATTTGTACACAAAAAGCCTCCACTTAGAATAATAATTACATTTATAAATACTCTTCGTGTGTTTTATTGTTTTTCTTCTCAACTGAGAAATTAGCCAGACCCCATTTGTTACATTTGAAAGAACTATCTAGATTAAATTTGGGAAAATGAATTATATATCTAGGTCTAGATTATAAGTATAAAGAGTCAAACTCTTGACTGGATATTGAAATATTTTCTTAAATCAATTTTTCATATAAAGATTATTTTTCTGTGTTGTTATCTCTTATAATAAATAAGATTAAATATTCTAGCAATAATATTCAACTGGCACATGTATCAAAAAACAACTTCTGTGATTTGAAAATAATATTTTTAAATTTTTTTATTTTAGTGTTACCAAATCCTTCTTTGAGATTAACATATTGTGACAGGAAATGAACAGAGCATTAAAAAACATGCAGGTAGACATCATAAGAAAATTTAGTATATTTTTCTATGAGAAAATTTCCTTAAACTTCTTGGTAAATAAAATATGTTATATGAAATTAAATAAGAATACCTATAAATAAGGCATAGCAAACAAATGATGATTGAAATAGTACAATTAATTGAAATTGATTTTATTAACTACTTGCAGGTGTTTTTAAGTTCTGAAAACTCAAGTTTGAATATGACCACGATGTCTACATTTAAATAAGTAATGAGATGTTTAGTATATTTTGTAGTGCAGGCAAGATAATTTGCGTTGATAATAAGGATCTGTGAAAGTATTGAAGAGGCCACAATCCCAAGTGGAAAGCAAATAAATAAATCTATTCCATCCACTAAGAATGTGCCAAACTCTACTCAGCTACACCAAACATACTTGACATCTTCAGCAACTCATTCTACATTTTGACAAAAAGTACATTTTGTACTGATGGTGGTAAGAGGCTCATAAGTTTCTACTTTCATATTATTCCTTTATTTGTGCTGTTAGTTAGCTATTTAATTAATAGGTTAGTTAAACCCACCTTGTTGCAAAGGAAATTTGATGACGCTCACATGAAGAAATTACTAGAACTTGAAAGTAGTTTGTCATAGCCTGTTTGCTCCTTTTTAAAAAATGGGAATAAATAATATTACTAAATGAATTCATACCAAGGTATTTAGAAAAGAATGTGAAAAGTTTAAAAGAATTATTTAAATGCTATTATGATACTTTTCATGTATATTTAAATATAACTCAACCTAAAGTAATTTTTACAAAAACTATAAAATAAATACATAAATGTTGTATAAATGTACATATGTATATCAATGAGATAGTTTTATGTGCCCAACCTCCTTCCCACCAGCGAAGCTATCAGTTGGATTCTCTAAAAGCCACTGGTGTCACTTCATCATACTAGGCACAAAGTGTCTGGTGTGGAGGACCAGGAACAACACAAAAACCATCGCCCTCATTGTAGCCACAGTGATTTTCTGGACAGATGGGCTGTCACAAGTACCATGAGACAAACATCAGAACTCTGGGGACTTAATTTCTTCTCCATCCAGCTAGGAGAAAAGCTATATACTGCGAAGAGAAAAGATTTTACTTTCTAGTCTAAAGAGTAGTTGTCTTTAACATTTTCAAGAGTAGCTAAACCAAATATCTTAGGAAGATACTGGAGGAAAAGTAATAAAATTACAAGGTACATTGGACCCAGAGAGCTGTAGGTAATGTTCAATTTAGGTAAGAACTTTTTCACAATTTCTAATTTGAATTCTTATGCTAAAAATCTAAAATACTTCTGGGGGACCAGCAACCTAGCTTGACTATGTGAATCCAGATTAATATACTATGAGAAAGAGAAAAGGTGAACAGCAGTGAAATGTTCAGATCTCATCAAAAGAATCATGGCCACCCAATTACTACTTGACTCCAGCAAAGCCAGCTCACTTTTCAAGTCCTAATTTTTAAAAAGGAACTTAGAAATATGACTTTTAATATAAAATCTAAGTTTCAAATGTCAACCAATTCAATAATAAGAATTTTAAAAATATGTGTAGAACAAATAATTCATGCCCACAGGTTGTGTTTGGATTATAAATATGCCCTCTTGCTGGAAATTCTGAGAAAACAAAGATAACTTCAAAATATCAGATTTTGTGCCTACTACTGTCACAGAGTGATTGGTTGTATAAAATAATTAGACTTATTTGGTAAAGCCTCTTTGATTTGAAACTAGAATATTATGAGTTTTGCCAAGACATACTATAGTAATGCTTATTGCATTTCATGATGGTATTTGATTAAAAATGCAGATAGAATAATCAATATGTTAAAAGCTTACTTTTATATTTCCATTCTTACTGTTACAGAATGGACCTCCTTAGTTTATACAGTCTACTTACTTAGGTAAGTAGACTGTATAAACTAAGTATCTGGAAACAGTCTTTAATTTTAATTTATCATAAAATATTTAAGGAAACAAATTATTATTTTTTTAATAGCTGAATAAAGAGAAAATTAACACAGACATAATTATAACATGAACAACTAACATTTGCTTACTGAGCACTTACCTCTATGGCCAAGTTTTTAGTATTTCTAGGCAATATTTTATTTAATGTCCACAATTACCTTAACATGTCGGTACTATTATTAATTTCATTTTATAAACAAAGTTATAGATGATCAGAAAATATAAGCCATTTTCTCAAGGTCACACAGCTTGTAAGTACAATTTAAACCAAGGCAGACTAATTCTAGCATTTGGACTTTTAAGCAACACGTTCTGTTACTGCTATTACTATCACTACTACTTATATTGAGCCCTTCAAAGAGCCAGATGCTCTCTCATCACCCCAAGAGCCCTATGAAAAATATTATCATCTTCATTTATAGACAAGAAACCAGTATTCCAGGAAGGTAAGTAATGTGCCTTTATTTAAAGAGCAGAAAGCTGGGACACAGTCTCCAATCTGATGTTTGAGGCCAGGCATATTTCACCACATCACAGTGCTCCCATAATATAATAATTTAAAAGATATTCTCCTTAAACAGAATCTAAAACACTCTTGTTTCAATTAAAACTAAAACTCTGAGTTTACGTTCGATATTTTGACAATTAGACAAAATATTGCTAATGAATTAAGCCTTTCAAAATTTATAAAAGTTCATTTAAGATTCTACATAATTTCAGATAAATTACCTTTTTTTCTTAACTTCAATTATTAACCTTCATATTCAATTCTTTTTATTCATCTCAAAACATGTATATTATGAGTTAAAGCTTCAAACCGTATTTTTTTCTGCCTTATTAATAACTAGATTTTATTTTTAAATATGAGTAAAGTTTTACAGAAAAGGATAGACACTTGAGGTCAGAACTGGAAGGAAAAAATCTTTCTATTGCCTTTCCATGATGCTGACATTAGCTTAATTTTTGTGTGTGATCTTGATATTTCTAAGCTATAGTTTTTTTAATAAATATTTTGCTTAATGATTAACATTATTTATTGTATTACTGCTTAGAATATGAAAACATCACAAGGAAATTATAATTAATTCTTGAAATTATTTTATATTCTGACATGATTTTAATGAAGAATATTACCTTTATTTAGATCATGTATACTCGAATCACAAAAAATGGCATATTTTAAAATATCTAGTAAATAAACTTCATCTATATGTTTATATAAGACACTAGAAATGTCAGCAATTTTAAAGAGCTTTTAAAATATAATAGCAATACCTTTTTACTTTCTTAATTGACTTCCAGTCAATTGCAGTAGAATTACTTTAAGCACAGTTATAAGTTCTCAATTTGAATAATCATATTTTATAAATTTAGGAGATTTAAAGATGCTGTGTTTTTACTATAGACTTCTCAAAATATATGCCTGAATATATTTACAATTAAAATTGCACCACTAGCAACCTGTAGCTTTTCATACCAAAGCCAAGACTGAAGTGTTGTGGGAAAATTCGATAAATCTAACTCTAAGACTCACAACTTAAAAGCTTATCTATTCCTTTCTCCACCCCATAATGTTGACCTTGGTCTGGTCTGTTTCTCTCTGATTGTTTGAACTGCATTCTCCTTCATGGATGATGGTTTCTTATTAAATTATGTATTGATGTGGCTGACACTAGTTGAATAGATTCATTAAATTTCACAAGTTGTTGGAGTCTAGTTCACTGGGGAAAAAAAAACCCTCTTTAGACTCTTTAAAGGACAAAAAGCGTCATGTTTTTTTGAGCTCTTTTAAAGCATTTAATACAGCATGAAAAGATATGACATCAATCCTACTAAAACACAAGGGAAAATGAATGATGTTACTGTAAATCTTTACATCAATCACACCCGATACTTTGGAAAACAATATAGTTTTGTTTGCATTTCAGAAGTGACAAACAACTCTTGTGACTGGCTTAACATAGTCACTTTCTATTAGTCAAAACCAGAAGCAAGTCAGAATTAAAATGTGGCCCTGCGTTGCTAGGCAGCAGAGTTGTCTTGACATGGTGGTTAGTTTCCTTTTCACTGAATGACAACAGTGAAATGAAAGAAGTTTTGAAAAACTTGATAATGGTTTTCAAAGGAGGAGGATAATTGGTGGTTCTCGCTTGTGCAGCACTGTGTGGAAACTTTCAGGCGACTGTGAGAGAGGACTGTCACTAAAAATTTAAACTCTTGTACACAAACTTGACCTAGAGTCTTCTCCAGGTTTTGGCAGTTCATTTTCAGAATGCCCCTCTGAGACCAAGGGATGTAGGATGAAAGCGTTAAGACAGATGGGTAAAGCCCCAAAGGAAGAAAAGAATCAATAGTTGTGATTTAATCCATTGGTGAAAGAGAGGAATTAAGTAAAATCTTAAAAATGAGAAATGTGTAAAAGATCATTAGTTAGCACCTATAACAAAAATATTTTAATGTGGCTAGTTCAACTTGAGCAGACACTCAAATCAAATGTAGGAAATGAAGAAAAGTAAAAAAAAAAAAAAAATCTTTGATTTACTATGCAAGGAATAAAACAATTGCCCTGGTATTATTATTTTTAATATTCTGTTGTTTAATTCAGAAAAATATTCCCAACATGATAACTCCTAAAGCATCTGACAATCATTGCAACTTAAACTTTTGTCATCTGTGGTACTAATTAGAGCATATATTTAACAAAATACAAACAAAAACCTGTAAGCAGACTAAAAGCACACACAGAAAATACATGCTGCCCGCTATTGCGTCCTAAACTACTAATGCAAGAACATTTTGTTTAACCATCCTTGCTATTAATTTACCTAGAATTTTAAAAACTGAGCAAAATGAACTCATGTTGAAAGAAGGGACCAATTAGTGTTGGATTAACATTCATGGTTATTTACAGTTGTTTTTGTACTTGTTCTTGTGCTCTGACTTCCTAAAATTTCACAACCCAAAGATTTAGAAAAATGGGGTTGTTTAGACGCAAAGTGCAATGAAGTGGCTGTGACCATTGTGTAGACACCACCTCTCTCATTATACCCTCTCAATCAACACTCAGTACACAGGAAACCGCAATAAAGCCCATCTGCCACGGTTAATCTGCAGGCAAACCCACACCCATGTCTATGCCCGTTACTCTCTAGCCTTATTATTCTCAGATCCAAAGCTTCATAAGGGATCAGCCAAAGTCCATTAAAGTAAATAATAGCTAGAAATGACAGGCTTAGCAAGGATTGGGAGGAAGTTGAAGACCAATCTGAGCTCTGAGCTCTGATTAATAGAGAAAAGCATTAGCAGAAAAGGGGAGAAAAATGACCTCAGCCTGCTCCAAAGAATTCCTGAACCTTCGTTGTTAGGGCAAGTGCTACCATCTGAGACGTTAGTGATCCTTGAATTTCCTTCACTTTGATGCAGCTCAAATGGGAAAATTTTTAAGGTTCAGCAAGGCCCCAGACCTCAGCTGGAAAGCTGTCTGGAGTCAACCCTGTCAAAATTCTCTTGTATAAGAGAAAGCCTTTATTAGCTAGATTGCAACAACAACAATAACAACACCCACAAATGCCCTACACAGTCTCGTAAGGAGGGGCTTCTGCTAGAGATTACAGATGCATTTTTCATTTCCTTGCCCACCGTCATTTTTAAAAGTCTCCTAACAAATGTAGTAAAATAATAGTGATTCTTAAAATGAATGCCTTTCAGAGACTAGGTGGGTTTAGTCTGCTGGTGGAAAGTATATGTGTGCTATGCAGTGGGAGAGTATTCAAATATTTATTCAGTTTCATCTTGAAATATGATATTTATTTTCATTGTACAACATAAAGAATTCTTCTTGAGCAGTTCGAGTTTTGTTGAGTCAAGACAGAATCAATAAAATGCTTCGGTTATTTCAACTGCGCATTTTATGTAAATTGACTGGAAAACCATTTTTGAAATTAGTTGCAAAAAGAGTTTTCTCTCCGCAGTTTAAAAAGTATTTTTATAGCCCCTGTTTGACAAATTTCCTGATTAGAGGAGCCCAAGCAATGTTATCCCTCATCTCTCTCCACAAAAGTTTATTTGGCCTTCAAATGAGACATTTCTGAATTTTGATACAGCTTTTAATAGTCTTATGAAGAAATCTGTACCTGGTAGGCCCATTTGTGATTAGGAAAAAATCATCTCAAATCTGCTCTATTATTTAAAAATATCTTTCCTTGTAAAAAATATCATATTCTTTATGGAATGTAGATTAAAAGGAGAGTAGTAGAGATAGCTCAAAAACTGTGAGGGCTCTTTAAAGTTAGAGTTGAAATATAACAAAGCAGTCTGCTTGTCAGAAATCCCAGTCTGAGAGGGAAAAAGCATTTGGCAGAGGCAGGCAGGTATCGGGAAAGCCCTGGTGATTTCTCAGGAAGATAGTAATGGTCCAGAGGAGGACTCGATGTCAGAAAGGCTCACCTTTGAATGTATTTCTTCTTCAAGTTTATATTGTAGCATGCGATTTTCATAAATAAAATAAAGAGGCAATGTACAGAACCATGGTTAAAATGATGGTTCTTCACAGATATTGCTGATAACTTGGCTAATACACTGTTGATGTGCACGTGGTACAATTTTCATATTTTAATCTTAAGTAGAACAAGAAATGACAATTATGAAAAGACAAAATAGATACCACCAACAGCTGTAATTGCTATCTAGGCTGCTCAAAGATGAGCAAAAGACACAGTAAATCAATATTAAGTTCTCCACAAATGCAGGTATCACAACAAGGACATCATATAACATCATTATAAGCAAATTCTAATACAATTTGGACAGTTATAAAGAATATAGTATGAACACTGAGAATATGAGGCTAAGTTGTTCTCTGCAGCTTCAGATGTATTAAAGGAAAAAAAAATTCCCTGGGAATCATGGCTATGTATTTAGTTAAGTATGCAAACTGTGTTGGCTTTGGTAAATGAGTGTGCTCTTCCTCTTTAAAATTTAAAATGTTAAGATCATCAAGGGTTAAATGGATCTGTCACATGTAATTATAATAAGTTAAAATTCAGTCATTTTAATACACTAAGATTTGGAGAAATGCTTTTGTGGGTAATACTACATCCTAAGATATGCTACGTGGTATTAAAAAATACCTAATCAAATTGGAGGATTAAGAAACCAACAAATCTTAAGGGAAAAAATACTAGCAAAAGTTAAAGTCATGGTATAAATGTAATTTTAAAAATGAAAGCTGAAACTGTTCAGTGCAAACCTTAGTGATGAAAATGAAATTTTAAAAGGTGCAAATAGATAAGAAAACAAACACAAACATTTTGAAGAAAAGGTATAAAAAAATGAGAAATATGTACAGTTTGGCCATAAAATTAAAATGAAATATTTGCTTTTAAGATTATAGTTTTAGAATATAATGATTTAAATGCCTTTCAAAAAGTAAGGTCTGATTTTACACACATCTTCCTGGAGATACTTGTTTCCTTTATGGGAAATGAAACTACACTTAGCACAAAAATGTTTTTATGAATTCTTATTGATATTTTACATGTGTATGCTTTTATTAAAATTGGAGAAGTATCTCACATTTTAGTTGAGCTTTAAATTTTTTAAGTTAAATAAAATGTTTAGAATATATTTATTCCTTTATCCTTTTCCTAGTTTCCATAACTGAACATTGTTTTGAATTCACAGACTCTTCCACCATCACACAGATATACAATATAGAATAAATACTTTTCATCATAATTTTCTAGTTGTTATAGAAATGCTATATGTATAGAACTAAATTTGAATAATTTAAGAATTATTTGAAACCAGAAAAGAAATAATCTATTAGAATCTATTAGAATCAAATTTCTTTTGCTGTTTGTGTATTTTTATGTGTATGTAATAATGAAAACAACACAAATAAACAAAACATATCAATTGTTTACTATAGGGTGTTGTATCTCCACAGGATTTTATCTCTCTTGAACATTGTCTTCATGTTATCATTAAGTGGGAGACATTCCTAAATTATTTTGCTATCTATATAAATAAAAAAATTAAATGTCCATATAATATAGTTTACATACATGTGGAACATGTTTATAAGTAGTTATATGCAGGTCATTACGTATATTATAGCATAAACTGACTCACAGACATTATATCCAATAACATACATAAATAAGCAACTAGATTTTATGGCCTTGAAATGCACATTTTTTAGTCACCCAAAAGTAACTGAAATTTTAATTTTATTCATGGACAATAAAAGTTTTAATAACAAATTCACTGTGTAAATAAGTTATTTCAAATACTGTTTATTCATCTGGGTAATAGAATTGACTTGTTATAAATTTAAATATAAAAAAAGTATATTCGAGTACTTCTTATTGCCATCGACACTTAAAACAACACTTTTATTCTGTTCTTGAGATTAGAGCAGAATATTTAAAACAAAAAATACTTTTTTATCCTTTTACTGAAGACTCAAAAAAAAAAAAAGCCATTACTTGCTTTCTACAATAATAATAATCTTCAAAGAATGCAGTGTTGAAAAGTTAAGGCTTTTGTGTTAACCACAAGGTATCTCCAACCTTTAAATTCTCAAGATTCCCTCTCTCCCCAGCCCCATATTTCAATGCAGAGTAAATTTATAATATCATGCTGTCACATTTGGAAACTTCAGAAACACTTCTTCAGATGCAAATTGAAAGTGAATACTTTAGAAGAGACAGTATCAAACTTAAATATGTACATATGTATTATTATATGGAATATATATAAATCAGTTTATATTAAATAATTACACATATTCATCATGCTTATAATATAGTATATATCGAATAAGAATTTACCAACTATTTTATGAGTTAGTTTATGTTTGGAACCTGGAATCTCAAAAATAAATGATGACACAATACTAAAATAAGAAAAAAATAACATCAAAGCTCATTTTATGTTTATTCATGATCAAGTTTTAATTTTTAAATAATTCTATCAGCCAGCTACAATCAGCTACTCCAAGGAAATAAAATTTTCACAGTGGACGATACACATCTCCAAATAACCACAAATACAACAAATTTCTGGTTTTTACAGACCAAAGCTATCAGCAAAAAGTAGTTACTAAAGCTAATCTCATTATGAACTATGAAAATATAACTAAGAAAAAATCTTGTTTAAAAAATTCTAACTAGAAGAAGTCTTTCTAATTCAAGGCAGTGTATGGCTTATGTCTCTCTGTACACAGAGACTGTGTATGTGTGTGAGTGTGTGTGTGTGTGTGTGTGTGTGTGTGTGCGCACGTGCGTGTGTGTGTGCATGTGTGTGTTTAATGGGATGCTGTTTATCCCACTATATCTTACCACTCTGTCTCTTTGGATAACAATCACAGGACCCAGATGCTAAGGGTAAGTGATATTTTCCCACAAGCGGCTTCTGGCTCCTTGGCAGACGTGGTAGGCAGTTGTGTTGGCAGCCGCTGCGCTGCCTCTGGCCTCTTGTGTGGCTTTGCTGTTGAAGGGATGCTTGGCCTGCCCTGTCCTCCTGGATACCATTTCCCTCTGACAGCCCTTGGGTTTTGTGAAGCTTTATTCTGTGCAAATCCCTTGTGCAATCTCTGGATGAACTCTCTAAAGGCAAAATAAGGCCTTTCTTTATGATTGTGTCTAAGGATCAGCTGAATTGCGAGTTCAGGTACCCAGGAACATGCAAACTCAAAACCAAACTTTTCAAATCTTGCGTCTTATTTTTCTTTTGTTTTGTTTCTGTTCTTGTTTTCACCCTGAGCACATTGTACCCCAACTTACTTGTCAGGGTGTCGGCCAAATAATTTTGTAAAAATGTGCTTTGTGATTTTTTTTGTTGTAATTTGTGTGTTTTTTAAAAATCCTTTGTTTCCTCATATTCATTATCATAAATAATTATTGAAGTTTTCTCAGATTATAAATAACCTTATAAAGTATCTCTTCCAAACAATACGAAGAAGGAATTTTGCAGTTTTACCAAGTGCAATTGGCTGATGAGCACTTAATGAAATAAAGTAGCATGCTTCTGATATTGGTACAGAAGTAATACTTCATTCCCTGCATGCTTGTAATCTGGATGACATTTTGAAGCATGTGCTCAAGTTGTACAAACAAAGGCACACAGCAGAGCCAAAGATGGTTTCAAAGACACCAATATAACTGTCTACTACATAATTTGTGAGACATTTTCACATGTTTCTCACCATGATATCACAAAAGTAGTCATAAATGTATATCATGGATTAAATGATTCGCTAGTTTACCATATGACTGACCACGATATTCAAGGCAAAACAATATTTTGGGTGACCGATAGACATATTTTCTTGGTAATCTGAATAATCAATAAAGATCCTGAGTTTTCTGAAAGAAATATCAGGCACATTTTGCATCAAAATGCCCACTCCAATTAAACCTGGGTTGAAATTGCATTATATTCTGACATTGTTATGTGACTGTAAAATTCCAGAATTACTGGCACTATGTTTTATAGTTTAACAAATAAATTGCCCTCACTTAAAAAAATATATATATACAGGTGTTACATGTGCCTTCGAATAATTATCTAAAGCAGTTTCTTGTGAAAGTCTTTATGTGCTGTATGAAGAAAGGGAAATTCTCTGATGTGCTGTGTAATGATATTCTAAATTAAAAACAAATATAATTTTGAAAGGAGTAGCACTGAAGCTTCATAGAGAAATAAAGATCATTATTTCTTCTCGATAGCAGTGGATATGTTTTGGCAGTTTGTTTTTACTGTTGAATCTTTTCTGATGAACAGAATATACTCTTATTTTTTCCAATGTTCTGCAAACCAGGAAGAGAACTAGCTCAGTCGAGAAATTATCACATTCTAATGTGATTTCACTGTTTTCTTTATGTGATAAACCCAGGTTCTGGAAGAGCATTTCTAGTTATATTAGCATAAAATCTCAAGACTCTTGACAGTTAGGTGACTATGAAGTATATAGTAACTCTTCTGTTTATCCATGGATCAAATTTGATCTTTTTAAAATATAAAACATTTAATATACATTTAAGGAAACTTTAGAGGAATGTTAGGTATTTCTGTTAAGCATTTTGACTGTCCTATTTCTAACTGTAAATAGGGCACTTTCAGAGAGTCTATTAAAAATTTTTGTTTTCTAATTTTCTATACTCTACAAAAACCCAAAAGGTTATAATTACGTATCTATACACTACTCAGTGTTAATTTAGACCACATTTCTCTGATATTTTTTGTTTCATAATTAAATATTTACATTATACTGTTTGAATTTTTCTCTTACTCATAAAAATTTTGGAATGTATAATTTTATGTTTAAAAGACCTGGAAAAATAATTGTAAATGTGAATGTACACCAACAGAGTTCCTGGTAGTGTTCTCCAAAACCAATAAACAGAAAGAAAACAATTTTTGGTTCTCTACCAGTAGGTGTCACTATTGGGATTACAAGGTAATGATCCCAAGACCTAACAGAATTTACTTGAAAGATCATACAGTGCCTGTATAATCCAGAAGGTAATTAACTGAGCGATGCTAACCAAACTACCTTATGAAAAATTGCCTGACTAAAATTTTACTTCAAATAAACATGAAACAATTTGAAATGTGATATGATTCTACTGAAAATATGCTGAGAGGAATCCTAAAGTAAAAGATATTAGTCATTGCAACAAAAAAATAACTCATGAGGGTTTTGATGAGCAATTTAAATAGTGCTGGTATAATCAGATTGTAAAAAATATAAATGTTTTAAAAAGAACAGAATCAAGGTTTTGCCTTTTGAAAACTTTCAAAGTTAAATGACACTTGTGGAGTCAGGTCATTTTTTTTTTTTTTTTAAGAGAAAGAAAAAACCCTAAGTTTCCCTATGCAGAAATATATCGTATATGTCATTGTCGGAGGAAATGTTAGATAATTTTAAATTTTTCGTGGAAACATAAAATCTTTCTATTTTCCCCAAAAGTTACAATAAAAAGCAGTGAGACTATTCTAGGCTTAATTTGATAGAAACATGCTGCTGCAATGATATTTTTATGTTAAGTCTCACTAGAGAGGACAATCATTAGGTTCATATTTCTTTACTATAAGTAGAAAATCTGGTAGTAAACTTTTCTTTCTCAATTAATCAAAAAATAATTTTGAATACTTTAGTTTTATCTGAAAATTTTATTTCAATATTTTGCTAGTTGAGGGAAATCTGTGGTTATATGTGTGAATAAGTGTGCACCATTTAGCTCCCCACCCCAACACGCACAAACACAATGTCAAGAAATACAGTTTCCTGTTAGGATGGTTTTAAATCTTAAACTTGCATGAGAGTATTATGTACCAATTTTTTTTTTAATTATATGTTATTTCATTGTTGGATAATCTTAAAATATCTCAACAGGTTCAAGAAGCTCACTCATTAGAGCTTTATGGTCCTTTTATTATTACTGGAAAAAAACAGACATGACAATTTTAAAAGTGTGAATGCCATTATTTAATGTTTTGTACAGTATGTTCATTAATGATCCATATTGTGTGCACCTTTCCGATAAAATCTGCATGTCATTCTCTTGCTTTCTATTCCAGGACGGTTCCACACGGACAGCTGCACAGAGAGAGAATCACCAGTAGAGGCCTCTCTAGATTTGCCTTGTGATTAAGAACTCAGGATCTGTGGCAGTTAACACAACTACTTGAAAAGATTCTTGTTGCATAAGGAAAAAGATCACTCTTTAATGCCCTTTTAAGTTCTACGATGTTGATTAATGTTGCCCTTTACATTAATGATGTTTCAGTAAAAGAAAACAAATTTAAAATGGATCAATTCTATTGAGGATGCATTAATTAGACAGAGACTCTGCCATATGCTGTGGCTGGAGGGTTTGCTGGCCTTTCTCTTGTAGTTACCTGTGTAAAATCCACCCTATCCTCTACATGAATGCCCAAGCTGAATAGCCATTTGAATGAAGGCTTTAGTTTGATTCGCCATACAAGGGGTACTGTGTCACTGTGTTTTCTTTCTAGGAGTCACTAAGTGATTTCTATATCTGTTGTCATGGTGATATAGCAAAGCAGGGGAAAATGGGGGCAACTTCAGGCTTTCTCCTCACCCTCTGCACTAAGATGTTGTTAGCAAGCCTATAAAACATTGGGCTTTCTCCGGGCCTTCTTTTTGTTCTCTGATTGTCAATAAAACTCATTTTAAGGGTAACAAGGACATCTAAATGTCATCTGTCACAGTGTTAGAGAGATTAAGTTTGTTTAGGGACTTGTGCTGGACAAAGGCCACTATTTGTTCCGCAGATACAAAGCAGTGTTGGCTATCACCACTCTTGATTTAGAAGGAAGTCCAGAGACCATTGAGGAAATATCATCTCAGTTGCAGGTGACAAGGAGGTGTTCATGACATGACAGCATTAAAATGACAGAAAAATAATTATGGTTTTGAATGAGAATCTGCAGTTCCAGTTCCCACACCCCTTGGTAGACGCCCTAAGTCTAAGGCCTTCTCTCAGACCCGATGTAAGAAAACAGCTCTTGAGGGCCACCAGCTTATTTACAAACACAACAGACATACACACCTGAGAGTCCTTGAATCAATGATAGAGGAAAGGTTTTGCGAGGGAAGTCCAACAATAACATGTGCTGCATTAATTCAGTATTTGCTCAATAATGAGGCTAAATGGAACATACAGATTAATGAAGACATTGGTGTTATTAAAATCATATCCCGTGGTTCATATGTTTTTCTTAATAATGAACATTGTGGCTATTGGAGAGGAAAAATAGGATTTTTTCTATTAATTTGGCACACATCCCAGATCTCATTCAACCAGAACCTATCCCCTACAAAATGCAGCCTTTGGCCTTTATGTGCCTTAGTCTTACTACTTTTGTGTTAATATAAGAGGGAGAAATATTTTCCCTTTATAAAAAATTTTTTTAAAGTGAATCTGGAGCCTAAATAATAATTAAACAATTTAAAAACTAGGATGTTTCTTCCAACATAAAGGATGATTGGGAAATATATAAAATTATACACATATAATAGGGTGCTCACATCACTTCTGCCTGCACTATGGAAACTGGTGCAGCTATCTTGAGGCTTTTGGAAACTGGTCACATTAATACATCTTAAATACTGTTTTATAAGAAATATTCACAGTAGGGAAAGCCACTATATTAAAATGTGGATAAACTGTTACCAATGTTGGGAAATGTAGATTCTTTATTTGCCATATATTAAAGCTTGACAATTGGATGTTTCTGAAGTACAAATGAAAGCAGAGTACTACGACTCATTTCCTAATATCCCTGTGAACACATCTCCACATGTGACATATAAGCATGTGTGTGTACAAAACTTGGACTGGGGCTCTCGTTCAAAAGGACAATAATAAATTCCCTCTTGATCAAGGCTCTGTGGAGATATATATATATATATATATATATATATATATATATACACACACACACACACACATATGTACACACACACATATATATAAACACACATATATAAGACACAAATATATGTTGAGTGTGTGTGTAAACTCTGAGTTTCCTTATTCATGTTCTTTCAAACCAATTTGAAACTTGGATTTTAATTATACTGAAAAGAGATCTGGGTGTACAGCCATAAATATTATGTAATTTCAACTACTGAACATATTACATTTTAGTTGTATATCCGGCAGTTTATGATGAAGAAAAACTTATAAAGGTCAACACTGGCAACTAGACATTGTTAAAAAACAAAACCAAAAAACCCTGGAAGCCATACAATCTCACATTTGTAAATATGCCTGTGATATTAAATATATGTAACTACTAAAAAGAGCTACAGCAGGGTCCTCTATTTAAAAATTACTGAACAAATGATCATCAAATTCAGTATGACTTTTTTTTTTTTAAGATAGAAAGATTTCTTCTACACAAACTAATGAAAGCAAATACAATATTGAGATGCCGTTACATCAATATTATGGGCCTAGATGACTTCTGTTTAGTATCTTAATAGCTCAGTCATTTGTTATTCATTCAGCCACACACGGGACACCAGGGTGTGATGAAGGACAATACTCTCGGGGCATTTTGAGTTCAATTTGTGTTTCTCTACTTATGCAGAACATGTGTTAGCATCAGCGATGGTTACAACAGGGGAATCACAATATAGAATGAAGTTTTACCATGTTCTGAGATAATTTTCTGTTTTTTAAAACACAGTCTTTGGAACAGTTCAAGTACAGTTCTGGTGCACTATTATTGAACATATTGAATGTATTCTTTCCTAGTTTTAACCTTTAATTTTTAAAATATTATTTCAGATAAAGAATTATGTAAAAGAATAAAAACAAATCTCTAAAAGTAATTTAACTTCAAAATAGGCTAATGAAAAGAATTTTTTGTCACATACCTAAAGCTATAAACAAGATGACTAAAAATATAGATTGGAGAAGTCCCGAGACCATCAGAGATACGCACACACAGACACACACTAACATGTGTAAACCACACCGCTTTGTCCCCAACAGTATATTTATGTTACCCTAGTTGCTTTGTAACTTCACAGATTCAGAGTAATTCTAATGAGACAAGTTTTTTTTTTTTTTTTTTTAAAGTGGATGCTACAGGGTAACATTTTTTTTTTCTAAATTTCTTGGGATGAAAATCCTTTAAGTGCCCTTAAGTACATGTTCAATTTAGATACATTATTTAATTCCTTTGGCCTCAATTTCTTCCCCAGGAAAACATAGAAATGGGATTAGATAACCTCTAAGGCCTCGTCCAGTTCTAAAATGCAGTTGATAAATTCACAGTAAGGTTTTCAGTTTTTTTAAAAATTTAACATTTTGAAAGAACTATTTTTATTAAGAAAAAAAGCATAAAATTGACAAAAAATTCACAGTAAGATTACTATTTAATAAAATATATTTTTTGTTTAAGACTTACTGTGCCACATTGAAAATCCAGACAACTGCATCTTCTAAGTACTCTAATCATTTTACTTTTGGCAAATGAGTGGCAAAAAGTTTGTCAAATTGGGAGTAAGTTCATTCATCAAAGCTATGAATCATTCTGGATTTTTAATGACTCCTTTGCATTCAGGAAATAGTAAAACGGCAAATGAAAACTGTTAATAAATATTTTATAACAAAGAGACGGTATCTTCGATAAATAATAAACTCACTCGATGTGTTATCTCTTGAACCAAATACGGCAGTTGAGAATATTTCTTCCCCTCCTCTTCTACCATACTGGTTCCAAATTCTTGAATCATCCTTTATATTCTTGTTTAGAACAATCATATAACATCTAAATTTATCATAAAGGAGCTGACTCTGATGGATAATTTCTACATTGTAAAATTTCCTTTCCAACTCATAGAATCTAATATTTCTTTATCGAGGATGGTCATCTTCAAGTATATCTGCAGATGATAATATGAATAAATAAGTCTAGCATTACCTTCTCAGGAATGTTTTTAACCAGATAAGGTACTCTATATACATCAAATAGCTTAATAAAAATATGTAATTGATGCAATTATACATAATTATTTTTATTTCTTCTGCTTATCTACTCTATTGACTAGAGTTTCAACATATCTTTACTCCAATTTGTGAATATAAAATTATGTGATATTTTTACAAATTCTATTTTATCCAGCTACTAATTAAAATTGAAATACATACACTAGTAAACCCACTTTGTTAAAAGCTAATAATAATTCTTTTATTATTAATAATAATAACTGCCTTATATGGAAAAAATCCTATAATATTTAAGAAAATATAAAGAAAAGCGGTCTGAGAGTACTTCCTTGTCATATTTTCTTATTTATTATTGGTAGTAAATTGGTCAATATGTTAAAAATCATAAAAATTGAATAACATTTTATAAAATAATTAAAATTCTCAGCCAATCTTAATTTTTAAATCAAATTATTTTATTTTTATATTTTAAATTATACTAATAATTTATCATCATCAAATATTTTAAAACAAGAAAGTAAGAGAAAAAATAATAAAATGTTTATACAGTTAAAATAAAGCATGCTCTTTTAATCTGCATCACAGCTCACTATTTTTAGGAGGTGTTCAATTTTACAAAAAAACATACTTTGGACCTATACATTAAAAGACACATATATAATAAATCCATTGAGGAGGTGCTATACCTTAGGAGTGATTTAATTATAATATCACCAATTTAAAAATTTTTTAGAAATTTTTAAAAAATAAAATTATAACTGAAAATGTTGCTAAAATAAACTTTCTGAAGAAATATTTCAATTTATGAATGTATTAATTGTGGCATTTTTAGACAATGATATTCTAATCTAAAATGCACATACTAGAAACCAAAAATTTTTAATGGTTAAAAATACTCAGAATTTCAGTTCTGTAAGAACACCATTCTTTCTACTGCAGGTTGAAATGATTATCTTTATTATTCTGCTTCATTTATACTATCTAAAAACAAGCAAACAAGAAACAAATAAAACAGCTTAGTATACAAAGCCTGGGTGTATACTTTTCCTTTTCATTGTAGCAATAGAAAAATACATTTTTCTGTATGGATTCTTAAAAGAACAAAAATAGATTTTATTTAGCTGTCTTTTCATAAGCTTCAAGTATCAGAATCATTCATTTTTGTTCTAAAATCGCATATATGCTATAAAAGAAAAACATATTTCTCATTTAGTACCATTACCTAACTTGCTGAATGTTTTGAGGTTTTTATATTATTCCAGATACCATCTTTAAGTAAAGTTTAATTAAAGTGAAATATTCATAGATATTTCACAATTCATTTATAAATAATTTTTCTATCGTATCTAAGGGAAAATAAAACAAAACATAGATTTTAAAAAAATGATTTTCTGACAAGAAAATAATTCTTTGAAAGGCAGAAAAATCAGAATTTAATTATCTGAGTTTCAATGATAAAAATTATATATAGTTAGTGATAAAAAATAGTCAATAAATAAAATATATCTCTCATTAAGTAATGACACTGTGGTTTCAAACACTGGCCATTGTTGTTAAAAATTATTAATTGAGGCATTGTTATCTTTAAATGGAAATTTTTCTATCAACATAACTTCATGTAATTTACTAAATAAACTATCTGAGGAATGTGGTAATAATAAAAGAGTAAATATATATTTTCAGAAAATATTTGAATATGGTTCATCTGTACATGAGTTTGTATGTAATTTAAAAGAGACTATTCAATCCAAAATAGAAGCATCTTCATTGGATGGTAGCCATATTGAGAACTATAAAGACATTATCTTCGTTCTTTACTATAACTGCTTTTTTTAAATCTTCTTTCTCTCTTTTTTCCTCCTGCGAAGACTAATTTAGTTTATGATATTTAGTGCTCCTTTCTTTATTGCATTTCATTATTTTATTTCTCTAAGTGTCACTCTTTTACTAAAATTTTGATGTCTCGTTAAGGATTCTACTTCTTCATACAACTTTTAAGAACATTATCATTCATTTTACCTTTTAGTCTTTCTCATTATTGAAATTAAATATTTAATGAAACTACTTTAAATAGCTTGGAAAAATAAATTTAAAAGACTAATATTTTATATTTAAATAATATTGTGCTTCCTGAAAAGGCTTCCTGAAATACGACTAGTATCTTTTTAACGTCTGACTTTGTATTAGAATTTGGTTTCCTTTTCTTCAAAGAACATGTTTAAGTTAAAAAAATCCTAAAAAGAAGCTTTTGCCCTTACAGAGCAGAGGGTAAAGGAAAACATTTTTAACACTATCAAAAAGAAACAAAAGAAATAGATAAATTCTGCTATAGCTTTACAGTGTTTAAAGATAGGTAAGAATTAAGGTAAAAATAAAAGTAAACTTTTAAGTCTGATATCAAAATCAGAAAATTTCATATGTATACTGTTTTTCCACCCACTTTTTTTTTTTTTTTTTTTTTTTTGGTTTTAAATCACCCATTGAAGGTTACTTGAGTAGTGTTCTGGCTTCATAATTACAGAGATCTGAGTTTGGATCCTGATTCTGAAAAAAAATGTAAATAGATTCTCAAAGCTACGCTTTATTTATCTATAAAATAAGGGTGAAAATTATAACTATTCTGTGACAAGGCATATCAAGTACTTATCAGGTAACCTGGCACCCAGGAAGAGCTCAATGAAGTTGGCCATTACGATGCTGTTAATATTTGCTAGACAATAAAGCATCACTGAAAAAAAAATTGTTTAGAGTTAATTAGAACATGATGGTTATAACACTTAGATGAGCGGCATTGAGTAAATCAATTAATTTCTTTGAGTTTAAATTTCCACTTCTATAGAATAGACTATATCTTTCATTGAGCTACAAGATCTGTGCTATGCCAATTAATCCTTACAATTATCAATTTGCAAAATTTTCTGATTTCTTGTGTTATAAATACTTGCACCAAGGCCAAATTTAAGCTTCTGATGCAGAGCTGGAAAGAGATGCACAGTTCCACATCATTACATTGTATACTCTAGTATTTCACAATATATTGTTTTACTCATAGAATATTATTTCTGCCATAAAAATGCAATAATTATTTTTAAAAACCTCAAAAACAAAGATATTAGGGAAATATAGTAAAATAATCAGGAACTGATGTTTTCAGTATTTAGCATCTTTGTTTTTAGTATAATTCATTTCAAGTTAAGTTTAATGAATTAATGAATTAATGAATTAATGAATTAATTTTTATGATAATAATTGTGTTAATCAACTCCCCTCACAGCATTTCTGATAATTTAACAATTATTATTGTGGACCAGGAGGAACTGGCTTCAATACAATGGTGCATGAAGATTAAATTAGATAACATTGACAGAAGCCCTCATACCAATGTCTTTTTTTAACAAAGTAGTTTGTGTGTGTGCATGTAGATGTGTGTGTGTGTGTGTGTGTGTGTATAAAGCATATAATGTTTATTTGTTATTGCTATGATTTATCCATTTCTTTGCTCACAATGTAATGAATTATTACTTTTGTCTGAGTCAAGTGGGGAAAATAGATGAGAATACCAAGACAAATAAACTAAAACACAAAACCCACTATTGGATACAACTCAATCTGGAAAACATTAAGTATTCAATCAGAACATATTTCGATGTCAATCGACTGTGCTCAATATTGCCTTCATCAATACTTTTAACTATAACTTTGATGATCATATGAGATGTAAATGCTGTAAACAGTATACTAAAGTTTTTTTTTTAAGCATCTAATTTTAAATTAGTTAAAGAAAATCTTACAGCTTTTAGATATCAGTAAAAAAGGAAATATTTCAGTATTTTTCTTCCTAGATTAATTCATTTGCCTAAGTTAGTTGATTTTTAAAAAATTAAGCATAGCATGATTCAAAATTGGCACCCTGGGGAACCATTGCCACCACAAGGAATTCTCTGAAAAATCAATTAAAGCAAAGTTAAGCAAATTAAATGAAAGAAATCTCTTTCATTGAAACTCTCAAAATACAAACATATTAAAACTATACAATGTTGCTCTATATTCGAAGTACATACAAATATTTCTCTCCAATTAATAATGTATTCTTTCAATTGACTCACCAAACATTTATTGACTACCTACCATATTCTAATGCTTGTGTTAGGTAATTTGGCAAATCACATTGATTCTCAAGTCCTCCTTGTTAATATTTTACCTAGGCTATTTAAAACTCTGCACATCTCAAACAAGCTTTATAAAAGAGCCCTCACTTACATTTTTACATTTGGGCTATGATTTATGTTTGTTAAGAAGATTTTAAAATTTTCTCTGCCCTCTTTACTCACAACTAGACTGATCTTCTAAAAATTTCATACAAATAACATATTTAAAATGATATAAATTTAATCAGCAATAGTCATACTTGATTGCATTATGCAACATTTAAAGGAGAATTATTTAAGTTAGTTGACTTGAAAATTTTGATATTCTCCATATTAAAAAGAATAGAAATAATTAATTTTTTAAAATAGAAACAATTAGCCTATTATACTATTTATATCTTAAATACAGACACACATTCACATATATTATTATGTATATTTGATTTATATCTGAGAGTGATTTCCTCTCCAGATTCAGAAAATAGAATTAAAATATCTGAATAAAATAATCTTAATGGTTTAAGAAGCCAATTTAATTGGAAAATAATTATGTTAGATAAAAAGACATTATTTTTCAAGGTCATTATTACATTCAAAAAAATTTAGTTTCTCATAATGACATATAGCAATGATTAACTAGATGTGCAATAATGTGGGTTATTGCAGTCTTCCATGAATATTTTCAAAATTTCAAGTGCATAATGGAAATTGCTATTAAGTGTTACATTTTTACTTTGATAAAATAATTTTTGGAAACACTTTTGACAAACGAGTACCGTGTTTATACTTTTAGTGTTGTATCAACATTGCTTCATGGAGCAGATCCTTTATTTGTAGGTTATATTATGATAAAACAGAGCGGCTTACAGAGAGGGAATGTGTAAATAAATCACAGCTTCCTAAAAAAATACAGACACCTTCAGAAAATTTCCACTGGCAGTGAAAGTTGTTTTGAACTATATTTTTATTTCAAAATAAATGTAACTTACTGAGATTCACATTCCTTAAAGTAACTGGGGAACAGAAAAGCAAAACAAAGAAGTGGAGTGAAGCAATAAATTGTAATAGATCCTCAATGTAAAATCATACTTAACCTGAAATATTTCGTTTCACTTCATTATGGCAAAAGAGAAAATTAAATATATTTTAAACTCTTTTGTAATAATTTAACAATACATTTTAAATGCATAATTATTGTATGTCACTAAAAAAGTATGAATACATATTAGATGACTACTCATGCCGATGACCAAAAATTAAGACTTTACCAGAAACAATTAAATTACCTATTATTGTTTAAAACAGTTATTAGTTTCAAGAATGTAATGTTTATGAATTCATTATTTAGAATGTTATTCTAAATTTTAAAACAAATAGATGAACTATTTTAAATTCCGTATTTGGCAAATTTTAGAAAACACTTATTTTTTATTAAATGTGGGAAAAATGGAACATCTAAAGGTATTACTGCAAAACTCACCAGACTTTTGAAGCAATAGCAATACTCTTATCAGAAAGTTAAAAAGCTGTAATTCTCACCTGTTTCTCTAATGAAATACTATTGTATCTATCTCTCAATTTAATCTTAACATTTACAGCATTTATAACTATAATTTTAGATCTTAGGGTAAATATTCAATTATCAACTGAATAGTGTGATCTAAGTGAATTCAGAAAGAAACATACCTATTTATGTTTTGCCAACCTTACCCCCTCCCCATTATTTAAGACATAAACTGAATTTGTCATATTATTGATAATGCCTGATTTTTGGAAATAGCGATTCACATAATAATAATGATTTCACTTTGTACAGAATCTTGAGGTAACAAAAGCATCTTGAAATAAGGAAACTTGACATCATGAGCCTTTCTTTTATGTAATGTATATTACAAAGCCATATTATTAGTCACTAGAAATTCACGTTACTATAATGATAGCACTGGAGGGCTCATCTTTGTGAGTCTACATTAATGAAATTGAAAGGTTAAAAACTAATGTTTAGAATTTGATGGCTAGAAAAAATTATTTATGGAATAATTTGCATTGTGATTTCAGAGCCAAAATTTAATACATGACTTCATTGTATTTGAAATTCATTAAACCCCGTGGTTAGCTATGTTCTCAAAAGGAAACCATACATTTCATTTCAAAATATACACAGATATGAGGTTACCGAATATAACAAAATTAAGTTATTTAAAATTGTGATTCATAGAAATTCTTTTATAATTCAATTTTTAAGTAAAGTATTAGGATCTATACTTTCTTGTCTTTGGAGACACTATACAACTTTGAAAAAATCATTACTGAGTATAGTAGTGAGAAAAGCATGTAATTAGGTGTTTTAGAAAAATAATTTTATATCATTCCATCATTTTATATCCTGAATAAAACGGTTAACTAGTCTTAATTTTCTGAACTGAAACAGAATAAAGATAATATAATTTACCTAAAAAGGATATTCGTGAAGATTAAATGAGAAAACATAGAATAGCTAGCATGATATCTGTCATAGATTAGAAGCTTGATATCACATTTTCTGTTCACATTCCAGTTAAATGACATCTGTTTTTGAACTTTGTTATACTCACATAATTGCAAATATAAAAGAACATTTTACTTAAATCAGTGGTTCTAAACTTGGTTTATTAGAATGCTCTGGGCCTTCTCAAATTTGGACTCTTGTGTTATTAAGAGTTTTATTAGGACAGCTTACATTCTACAGTTTCACTTCTAAATTATCAACTCATACATCAAAAATGTATTTCCTAGGAGTAAATTAAAAACCTTTAAAGAAACATTATCAGCATCAGATTTACTGCCCTATTACTTATATGTTTCCCATCTGCAGTGACAATATTACTCTAACCAATTATTTTGGTTTTCAAGGTTTCTTTGCAAATGCAAAGCAAAATAGGAAAAAAAAATTGTGGACGAGAGAACCAAATGGAGAAGCAAACACTAGGTAGAAACCAGAAAAGAACCAAGGAAGGAATAGTAGGAGGTGAGCTATGGCATTAAAGAGAAATAATAACCAATCAAGAGGGGGTAATCAGAATCATCAATGGAATTCAAGGAGAAATAAGACTGAACACAGAATATTGATTTTGACAAGTAAATCACTGTTGACCAGAATCAATAGAATTTTTGTATCATAGTCTATAAAGATTGGATTATTTATCACTCCACCAAAATATCTCTGGCTGAGATCCACATAGCTCTCCATGTTCCAAAATTTAATGGAATTTATTTTTTAACTCTAAACTAAATTTGGCACTGTTGACATTTTCTTTAGAAAATTATCTATCTTCCCTTAGCTTGATTTATATTAACATTTCCATTTTCTTAACTCTGGTTATTCATAAGTCTCTGTTGAAGCTTCTGATATAGATCATACATTGTGTAATTATTCTAAGCTTGGTCTTCAGCCCTATTCTCATATCACTTTTCATCTCTTGCCAGGCAATCTCATTCACGTCTACAGTTTAACTGATTAAGTAAACCCAGATGAATCCCAAATGTTTATCTCTACCCTAGACTTTACTTTTGAGCTTCAGTTCTATAAACATAGCTACCTACTCAACAGCTCCATCTGCATATATTTAAAGTACTTCTAAGTCATGGCATCTTTTAGAATCTTTCCTAAAAAAAAAAACTTAAATTCCCACTTTCAGGGAACAGATATACCATCTCTCCAGTTCCCTGTGCCCAAAACTGAAGAATCATTCCATATTTGACTCATCACTAAATCATGCTCATTTTAGTTTGTAAATATGTCTTCAATCATCCACTCTCCCTACCTCCAAATTCATTCCTATACTATGATAAGGATGATTTATTTTTTTAAGATCTAAAACTTGTCACATAACATGTTATTCCATGTTTAGTACCTTGTCATCCCTATCTTAAGTACTTTAATTATTATTAGAACAATGACTGCAATATTAATTAAGTATGCAAGACTCAGAATAATTTGTCTCTTTCCTACCAGTCTATGACCCCAAAAGAGATCAGGGCAATAATTATTCAAGATTGTGAGTCAAGTAAAGTTATCTCAGGATAGAGGATAACTCAATTCTTGAATATAGGGAGGTAAGACCCAGTAAAGAGAAACAGATTAAAGCTATCTTTAAAAAAATATGTAGTACTGGAAGAATCAAGATCTCAGAGGCAGGAGTCAATAGGTATAGCTTACACACAACTTCTTAGTAAACAAACAAAGAAAAAAAGATAAAAGGGAGTTAAACATAAATATACACTTTATAATTATTTTCAATTAAATTATATATTAGCTGTGACTGAATATATGTGGCCATAAGAGATTAGAACTCAATAGACAAGTTGATGTTTTTATTTTTTTTTTAGGCTTCATTTTAAAATATTGTATCATGTTTTAAAAATATATTTAAACACAGAGTTATTTTCTCTATATTTTCTCTATGGTTTGTTAATTTGTGTTTTCAATAATGTCATAATGTTACCATGTGGAATTTGGTATAGAAGACATTTATTTTTAGTTTACTAGGAGATTCTCTGAAAATTTTGGAAATCATGTAAATACAATGCTAGATGGATAATTCTTAGTTAAATTCACCAAAAAGTAGGTCTTTCCTAAAATGATGAAAATGTGCACTTTGAAGACATTCTGAAGTTACTACAGGCTCTGAGGGCAATTCCAGTTATTAGCAGATGCATGCTCTTGTGACTATGTAAGTATCTCTTTATATCACTTTATCACTCATAAAGTGTCACTGTGTAAACTACTCTCTGGGTGGAAGCCAAGCACTTTTGGAAGCTGAATAACTCTTTCAGGCAACTACAAATCTATTCATTTCACTGAAAGAATAAATAGTGTATGAACTGAAAGAATTTGATTCAATAAGTATGAAATAATTTGTTTTCTGTATAATTTTACCTGAGATGTGACTGTAAAGTATGAAGATTGATTTTTTTATGAATATCTGAAACTAAAAACCCTCATAACAGCAATTTGTAAAGAGAATGGTTTTGAGATGTGTATATGTACTTCAATAATAATTCCAGCAATTAAAAAAATTTAAGAATCATCTTTTTGAATTAACTTCAAAGTAAAGGCGTTAGGTCAAACAAAAATTCCTCTGGGCATTTTGATCATAAATTAATTTGTGTGGACAAAAATGTGATTTTTCGGGGTTTCTCACTAATTTTTTTCTTATTAAAATTAGAAAATTTACAGTAGTTCAGAAAAAAATAAATGATTTACAGGATCAACTAGTTGTCATAGTAGAAGTTTACTTTAAATAGAAGTTTCATATAACATGTTTTGAGGTTATGATCCTCATTTGAATAAATTTATAATTGTTAGGTGGAATAGCCTTATGAACACAGGCATTTAGCCGGTTGGTCCTTGCCCACATCACCGGCAATGTAATCAATAGACTCTAAAGATAGGATAAGAATCAACAAAATTTCTGGTGACTGAAGAAGAATTTTGATACATTTCTATGGATACACAGCAATAGAATTATATTAAATGCAGTTACTCTGTTCTGTTCATCATTTAAAACAACAGTGTCACCATGGTATATATTCGGTTACTTATAAATAAAGAAAAGGAGTTTAACTAAGACATTCCTGTTATCACCTTCAATACAAGAAATCAACAGAGAATGCCTTCCATATAGTTGATCCTTGAATAATACAGGTTTGAACTGTTCAAGTCCACTTACACATGGATATTTTTTAATAAATGCTGTAAATGTATTCTCTCTTTCTTATAATTTTCTTAATAACATTTTCCTTTCTCTAGCTTACTTTATTTTAAGAATCAGTATATAATACACACGACATATAAAAAATGGGGTAATTGACTGTTTATGTTATCAGTAAGGCTGGACAAAAGCAGGCTATTAGCAGTTAAGTTTCGGAAAGTCAAATGTCATACACAGATTTTCAGCTCCCCTTACCTCCACCTTGTTCAAGGGTTAACTGTATTTCAAAGGGATATAAAATCCATTATACTCATTCTTAAATATTCAGGATCTGAAAAAGTATTCATGTATTTATCCTGAAGATGTATTAATTGAAATGAACAATGATCCAGCTGCCTTAGACAAATTGCGAATCTATGCTATAAAAGTATGAATGGCGAGCATTAAAACACTCAATTTTTAAGTCAATGTTTATTACTTTTATAACTTTATTTCATTTCTAATCATAAGCTCAAGTCAATTTTGAAAAATCTGAAAATGTGATTTAAGAGATTCATAAGAAGAAGAGAAGAAAAGCAGCAGAGACAGGAATCTGAGAGAGGGCTGTCATGACAGATTTCAGAAGCACTGGCAAAGGTACACTTTCTGAGATGAAGTATATAACTGAAGTTGAAATATTTATATCCCTTTTTTGGAACAGCAGGAGTAGGATCAGATGTGAACTGCCAGCAGTAGGAGTACTAAAGATTAGGTTTAGTTTATAGAAACAGGGAAACTGGTGTTCCATGAAGTATCACAGAGACATAGAATGTTGGGCAAAAGAGAAGTTATACTTACATTATGAAAATCAATCATCTGGGATACTATTAAGATACTTCTCTGCCAAAAGGACCCTCTTACAAACAGCTAGTCCAGGAAAACCAGCTATTTTAATAATGCCATAACTTGGATAACAAATCATCATAATGATAAAAAAAAAATAGGAAACAAAAGAAAAGGAAAAAAGAAAAGAAGAGAAATGAAAAGAAAATAAGAGAAAGTAGTATAATGTTCCAATGGAAGAAGGTTACTCACCGGGAAAATATTGCTACTGAGCATGCAAAAAATGTGAGCAATAATTACCCATTTTTAAAAAATAATAAACCAATTGCCTCTTTGAAAGAAGACCTCAAAGTAGAGATGCAAAAATTCAGGAAGGAAATGAAAATACAATAAAATAAAACGAAATATGGTCTGCCAGAACTCCCAAAAGAAGAAGGAAAAACTAATATAAAACAAATTTAAAAATAGACAGAAATAAAAGAAAATAGGTATTATGTAAAATACAGTAAAATACATAGAGGAATTTTAAAAAGTAACCAAAATTAAATACAAATTTTAAAACATCTAAAAAAGTTTTAGAAAAAATAATAATTATAGAAGACAAAATAAATTAACATATGTAAATCAAGTTGAAAATAATCCAGAATAGTGAAATCGAATACATATTTAAATATATAATTTAAGAAAACTGTCTTGAAATAAAAGACTTGAATTAGCACACTAAAAATGCCAGACCCAGTTCTTCAAACATCTAAAGCTAGCTTCTCTACAAATAAAAGTTTTTTATTATAAAAATAAAGAAAACAGAATATACAGGAAAGACCACAAAAAATAATTCACACTTAAATCCACCAGAGATGGTAATTATTATTAATATCTGTTATATGTGTTTCAATTTTTCTGTACTTAACTAAGAATACAATATAAAATATAACAACTTAATATCATGTGATAAAATATGATATACTATAAAATATGTATTTTACAGAAAAAAGATTATACTTTGATATGTCTTTTTACACTAAATAGATGTATTAGGTATATTTTCCTATGTATTTTTATATTATTAATTATAATACAAAAGTTTATATTGAAAAATACTTTCATGATCCTGGTAGAAAAAATTATACAGTACAAAATTATATAGAAGGAAGAATTCATCTTCTTCCCATTCAACCTCTTTTTTTCATGTATTTTTACAGATCTTTACACAAATGAAAACATACTAGAGACAATGTTTGGACACTTTTTTCATTGGTAATGCATTTATTTATTTGACCCCCTCAAAGGATCAAATATCAGCAATATAGATCTACTTCATTCTTTTAAATGGCCAATATGGTATCACATTGAAACATGGTACTATAATTGCTTAAATATACTGTTAGCTTATTTTCAATCTTTGCTTATTTGATGATATTTTGCCATATAAATGTAATATATGTGCTAGTATTTTTGTAAGATAAATACCTGGAAATGCAATTGTGAAGTGAAAATAGATACATTTAAATTTTAAACAGCTCTTACTATATAGATCTCCAAATATGTTATGATTTTCTGTACTCAGAAAAGTGGAGTGAAGCCCCTTATGTTTTTTCACCCTGACCACGTTTGTATACTAACATTTTTTTTTTAACCTTTACCAGTACAATAGAGGAAAGAGTAGCACTTTGTTGTGTTTCAACTAAAATTTTTAAATCATTAGTTTGGGAAATTTTGCTGACTACTTTCATTTCTTTATCTGAATTTGGCTGTTTATGAACAATGTCCTATTTTACTGTTCAGCGTTGATTGTTTTTGTATTGATTTACAAGCGCTCTTTACATATTAAGTAAATTAAGATTTTAGCATGTTACATGTGGTATAATTAGTCTTCCCTAGATTGCCATTTTTTTTTAATTGATATTGGTCATTTCTGTGTCTGCCAGCAAAATATTTTTTAATTTTAAAGTAGTGAAACTTAATTTGTGACTTAATTAGAAAGTGTTTCTTCCTCTATGATTTTATTTGTACTTAATTTCCCCTGTATTTAAACTCTTTAATTAAAAATAATGCATAATATCCCACTATATCAGTGGACATCATACTTTATCAAACTTATCCCTTATCACTGATTATTTTGTTTGGTTCTTTTTAAAAAAAATTCTAAGCAGTGTTGGAAAGAACATCCATATATTTTATATACATTATTTTAGCATATGTTTTATGTACATTATTTTAGTATATGTTTCTTTTTGGTGGATTATTTTACACTGAAATTACAGTGTCAAATAGCATTCTTCTGTTTAATAGTTTATATTTGTAGCCATGCCAAATGGCCTACCACAAACATTTTATAATTTACATGCCCATATGCAGTACATGAGAGGTGTCATTTCTTGGCACCATTACAAATGTTGAGTGTTGTTAGTTTTAAACATATTTACCAATCGTAAAGTTTTATGCTAAAGTTTGTCTTAGGACAAATATGAATTACATTATTTATTCCAAGTCCTTTATATCTTTTTCTCTAGTTTTCTTTTCCAATACTTTTTACTGAAAACTTAGGTTGTTTTCTGTGCCGCTCAAATAAAGGACTGACCCAAGGAAAAAAAAATGCTCTCTGGGAAAATGGTAGAAATATTACAAAAAATAAATTGCTACTTCATGTAAAGAGATCACTGTTTTCTAGCAAAATATTTAGATGCTTCTTTTTTCACATCCAACAGCTCCATTTTTTTGTATTGAGATAAAAACATCACCTCAATTACATTATGTCTGTTCCCACAACCCATTTCAACTCCTATTGTATTCTGTTCTCACTTGTCTGGGGAAAAGATGGACTATATGTGTGAGGCTGAATGAGGCTCAAACTTTGTATCATTTCCTTGCGTCTCCATCATCAAGGATTGGCAGAGGAGGGAAATTCATTTCTTCTCCACTGAAACCCGTCCCTCACATGTGTACAAAGCTCCAGACAGACAGGCTGGAGACTTGCAAGTCCTCCAAAGACTGCACTTGTAAAACCACTCTTGCAAGATCAGACCCTTGCTAATTACAATACTAACATCTATTAACTTTTTCATTCATCGCCAATTTTCATTCATTTCTTAAGGCTAATACTAATTGCAACTTAAAAAAAAATAATAATGCTAAATAGGGCAAGCAATCTGGGAACCCAAATGGTCTATTCCCCTCCTGATACACATTCTCTCATTAGACACATTCACAGAAGAGGGGGAAAAAATCCCTCCAAAGAGCTAGCACTGCAAATTATTATTTTTATAAATTATATTTGTTCTAGGGTTACTGAATATACTATTTTTTTTTAACTTAAAGTGAGAGTTTAGGGATAATCTACTTGGTAAGCAGTCTAAATGGAGAATTTAAAATGAGGGGAAATATGTAGAAATGGAAATAAGAAAGGGAGTAAAGTACTAGATCTTGAAAAGTAATCTGGTATAAACCAAAGGTACTTTTAATAAACATGATCTTTGTTAAATTTGCTCTGAATAGAGCCAGCAAATATTCCAGAAATATTTTGCTAGTTAAGAAAATAACTGCTCCTCTAAAATAAGTCTTCCGACCAGTTGGTGTGCTATTTATCTTCCAGCTGCAATTATCATATCAAAATGTTAACTAAAATAAAATAATTTATCCTAATTAGATGAAGAGGATGAACTTTTATTTCCTTATTTATTAGTTTGGCAAGAATTTATTGACATGTTCATCCTTAAATTCAGTCATTTCCTAGTTTGGCAATTCAGAACCCTCACCTGAATGTGCTAGTTACTGGGACCATAGCCACAGAATAAGTTTCCATTTAAAACAGCATTTGTGTTTCTACTTTGGAGGCCACATTTATTACCATTGTTAGTCCATTTAATTATAGAATGGGCTTGGGTCAAGGGGAGTATATAGAATAGTATAAGTGTTAATAAACTCTGATTTGTATTCAGGTGCATATCAATTAACTTGAGATGATAAATACTCTTAATATCCTTAAACCAATATGAAGTAGCATATGCAGTGATACACATATGACACCAATATATGGGACTTTGTCTCTTCAGGTTCACCTGTGGCATTCAGATGTTGAAGATGAGATTTGGGAGTTGAGATAACACATGGTTGTCACATAAACAGAGGTGATTTCCCTAGGATTTATCTTCCTCCACAATGACTTTAATCTTCAAGACGACTCACAGAGTTTCCTTCGATTTAACAACCAGTCACTTTCAGATGTTGCACAACCAGGAAGAGCATGTTATGAGCTCAATCTAATGGCCACTAGAAGACGCAATACTTCCATGTGGCAATTTCTGAAGAGGCTTCTGCCCAAAATATTTAGGTCTCTTTTATTAGTAATCGGAAATATACTTTAACACAGAAAAGAGTACAATAGAAACAAAATATACTTTTATTATAAATACAGCCTTTCAAGAATTACAAGCACAATTAAATCACTTGTTTTATTACACAGTAAAATAAAGGTAAAGGTCATGATTAAGCTTACTCAGATGTGCTGCTGGTCAAATTATAGCTTCTGAAACATGATTATGTGCTACAAAGCCAGTAAAGACAAACATTTATTTGGTGCCCCAATACTAAGATTATGGTGTGTGAGAGTAAATTAAAAGAAAATAGAGCTTAGAATAATAAATATACCAGTTAACACGAGTGTTCTTTTGCAACCAATCAGTTTCTAGTCTGTCAATGCTACCTTTTCCCACTTTTCCTCATTTTGGTCATAGTGCCCTCAGCTGGTGTCCTAGATGATTTTTGTATTTTGTGCAATGTTACTATTTTTCTTTTTTACTGCTTTTAGCTTTTGACACCATGCAAAACATGTAGTGTTGCAACACCAGTGAGATCCCTTCCTCAGAAAGAGGACAGCAAATAGGACTTTCTCTTTGTGATCCAGGAAAGAGGTCTTTACTAATTCCAGTAGAATCAGCATTCTTTTGGTAAATATTATGCACATAGTAAGTAAATTTGAGATTATAGTAAAGTAGACTATATTTATAGCAAAGTATAGAGACCTTAGATATTCTTGGACATCTTTTCACATGTCTATCAGCCATCTGTATTTCCTCTTAGGAGAAATACTTATTCTGATTGGCTCATTTTTTAATTAGATTATTTGGTACTTTTTTTGGTGTTGAGTTGTATGAGTTCTTTATAAATTTTGTATATTAACCCTTCATCACATGTATCATAGGCAAATATCTTCTCTCATTCAGTAGATTGTCTCTTTATTTTGTTGATGATTTCCTTTGTTGAGCAAAAACTTTTTAGTTTGATGTAGTCCCATTTGTTTATTTTTTCTTTTGTTTCCCTTGCTTGAGAAGCTATATCAGAAAAGAAATTACTAATAGCAATATCAGAGAGTTTACTGCCTCTGTTTTCTTCTAGAAGTTTTATGGTTTAAGTTCTTACATTTAAATCTTTAATTCATTTAGTTTATTCAATGTAGTTCAGTTTTACTTGTATCTGTCCAATTTTCCCAACACTGTTAAATGAAGAAACAAAGATGTCTACTTTTGCTGCTTCTATTCAACACAGTATTGGAAATCCTAGCTGCAGCAATCAGACAAGAAAGAAAAATAAAAGGCATCCAAACTGGTAAGAAAGAAGTAAAACTCTTTTTTTTTTTTACATGATGTGACACTATGTATAGAGAACCCTAAAGATTCCCTCCCCAAAACTGTTAGAACTGATAAATGAATTTATTAAAGTAGCAGGATACAAAATTAATATTAAGTTGGTTGCAGTTTTATACACCAATGATGAACTATTAGAAAGAGAAATTAAGGAAACAATCTCATTCACAATTGCATCAAAAACAATAAAATACTTAGGAATCAATTTAACCAAGGAGGTAAAAGACCTGTTCTTGGAAAATTATGTCATTAAAAAAAAAATTTAAAAAGATAAATAAGTGGAAACATATACTGTGTTCATGGATAGAAAGAATCAACATTGTTAAAAGGGCCATACCACCTAAAGTAATCTATAGATGCAATGTAATCTTTATCAAAATACAAATAGCATTTTTCAGAAAACTAGAATAAATAATCCAAAAATTTATATGGAACCATAAAATATCCATAATAACCATGGCAATCTTGAGAAAAAAGAACAAAGTTTGAGATATCACATTACTTGATATCAAACTATACTACAAAACTATAGTAATTAAAACAGCATCGCACTGGCATAAAAACAGACACATAGATCAATGGAACAGAATAGAGAGCGCAGAAATAAATCCACACCAGTATGCTCATTTAATATATGACAAAAGAAGTTAGATTATTTTTCATAGATTTTATATTTTAGAAAGTTTTATATTCACAGATAAACCTAAAATAAAGGTACTGAGTTCCCATATGCACCTTGTCCATACAAATTCATAGCCTCTTTATCATTACCTCATATCAGAGTGGTACATTTATTACAAATGGTGTATCTACATTGACTCATTTTTATCATCTGGAGTCCATAGTTTACATTAGGGTTCACTCCTTGTATTGTATATTCCGTAGGTTCGGACAAATATGTAATGACATATATCCACCATTATGTTATCATACAAGGTAGTAAAGATGATAAATTTGAACTGTTAAAACTGGCTTAAAAAAGAAAAACAATATTTGCATTGAAATAAGTTGTAACACTAAAAGACTTCAAAATGAAATGTGTCATAGTGCTGGCTCATTTGGGGGCTTCTAATTTTGCTGACTTAGTTACATTTAGAAAGTTCAGTATGGGAAAAATAAACAAAACAGAGCTAATAAAAATAACATTAATTTATCCCCAATTATTCCTATAGGAACGATAGCTATGGTGGTAGAAGTAGTGATATGTTGCAATTCAGTATGTTAACTAATCATTTCTGTGTCTTTCTAATTTTGTAATAATGCTATAATAGTTGATAGGACTGCTATGGTATAGTGAAAAACATTAGAAAGATGTACTAATGACTTCAGTGGTCTTGGACACATACCATTTAATTTCTTATAATTGTATATATTAATTTGTATAACAGAGGAAAAAATACCTCTGCTTACAAGTTACAGAACACCTAGCTAGTGCAGAATATCAAAGATAAAAAAATTTTAAAATAGAAAGAAAGAAACAAAATACTCACTCTCAGATCAAATAATAGTTCACATAAAATATCCAAAATAATTACATCTAAATGATTTAATTAAGATAATTTAGTGATATTATAAGAAACAAATCAATATATACAAATCAGTTTCCATATAATAAGAACAAAACAAAAGAGCAACATTTAAAATAACAACATTGATCTAAATTTCAGTTACATTGAAAACATCAAATACTTAAGAATAAATTTAATAAACATATAAAAAATACAGAACATTAAGAAACATTAAATGAAATTAAATAAAACCTAAACAAGTGAAGAGACATACCACTCATAAATCAGAAGACTAAACATTGTACAGATATCAAATTTTCCTAAAGTTATATACAAAATCAGTACACTTCAAAAAGTTCCAAAAAATTTTTTTCGTGGAACTTAACAAACTAATTGTAAATTTGTAGTCAGGGAGTCAGGAATAGCTAAGATACACTTGAAGAAATTTAAAGAGCTTGTTCTACAGTATATCAAGGCTTATTATAAAGGCATAGTATATCATTAGGATAGTATTGGCAAGAGGATTAACACATAGGAATAAGCCAGAAGCAGACATATATAAACACTTGATTTATGACAAATGAGGTGCTGTTAAGCAATGGGAAAGGTGACCCTTTTCAATATCTTCTGTGAGCATCAGTCTGGCCTAATGTAATTATTTATTACAACTTTTCAAGCAGAGTATTTCATTTGGGAAAATATAGAAATTGTTTATCTACAAAACATAACGTAAAATTTGACTACTACTTCACACCATATACAGAATACAATTCTTGGAAGATGGTAGAACTAAATATAAATGTGCAAAATAAAATCAAAGCACTCAAAAGAGAATATAATAATAACCCATTATGAATCCAGAGAAGAAATATTTAAACAAACACAAGTAGTAATCGTAAAGAAAAACATTGAGTGAGCTACAATAAAGTAAAAAATCTTCTACTGACCACATGATAACTGAGTGAAAAGGCTAGTCACAAATTATGAAACATGTCTGGAGAAAACCAAAGACAATAGGAGAGAGGAAAATGAGGACAACAATTGCTTTTTAACAGTTATAGAAAAACAGTGAACACAGCCTAACTCCTATCCAGATAAATATAAAACTTCATATGAAAGGTCTATTTATTATAGTCCTTTTTAACCAGTATACCATGTCCAGCTTTCAACAGAAAATGACAATTAGTACTAAGAGAGAACAGTGTTCGAAGAGACAGATAAGCCTAAGAACTAGACTCAGAGATGACAGAGATGTTAGAATTATTAGACCGAAAATTCAAAACAACTTTGATTAATATGCTAAGGGCTCTCATAGAAGTTATATGTAATAGTCCATTATATGCAAGAACGAATGGGAAATAAACAGAGAGATGAAAACTCTAAGGAAGAATAAAAAGGAAATGCCTAAAATCAAAAACATTGTATGGGTCCTAGGTCTGGCTGTGATCTAGGCTCGTGGCTAGGAATAGGATGCCATATTTAGAATGTTACATTAGTATAGTAGTGCGCCTGTGCCTGAAATATGTAAACATAATTAAGCTTATTGTATCACGCATGTGTGGCTGAAGGCCACTATTGTACTCTGATATATGTAGAGCCGTACAGTTCCCAGGGGAGCAGAAGGGTAATAGAAGAAGAGCAGAAGCAGAAGCATACTCCCTGCAGTAGAACTATACTCCCTACAATAGAACTGCACTCCCCACAATAAAGTTAGTGCCTTCTGTTTCATTCTCATGTCAGCTTCTTGCAACTGAGCATTTCACCACCAAAACCTTCCCTTTTTTTCAGCTTGGTGCTGATGCTTGTTGTAGTCAGAAGGATGAGATGTGTACGGTCCCCAATGCTCTAGATGGTCCCCAGGGTAGAAGACATGTGGACCCCCGCCTCCCTAAGGTACCCTGTGGCTGCGTATCTGACTACATGGATGCCCCCCGGAGGATTGGGAATAGAGTAAAACTGCATCCAGAGGACATCTGGAAAGCCCTGGAGATGTTGGAGGGGAATGTCCCTAACCACTTAGCAGGAAGTAGTGGGTCAGGTGGCCTGGATGTTCCTGGCAGTGCTGCAGCAGGCCAGCCTGTAGGTTCAGGATCAGGCTCAGCAGGTGCCGCAGATATAACGCCAGGGAGAAGTACTGGAAAGGTGGCTGGTGGGAGCAGAATGCATGCTGCAGCACCCTGAAGGGTCGTTGACATCATCCCAGCCTGGGAGCCGGCTGGCGATACCATCTAGTACACACCCACGGAACTCCAGGACCTGACGAAACAGGTAAGGCAGAAAGCCAGGGAGACAGTTCAAGGGTGGCTGCTGTAGCTGTAGGATGATGGGTCTGCAGGGACTGAATTATCCTCAGAAGAGATGGCTCAGCCGGCTTCCATAATGGTGATACTGTCCCTCAGGCAGCACCTCCAGAATGTGGCTAACCTGGAGCGGGGGGTGCAGGCGACCACTCCCTGATTAACTGGTTCATGTACGCTGCATGGACAATGGGCTGACCTGAGGAAGCTGCTAAAGACAGTGAGCAGATGAACTACATACTTAGATCTGGTCCAGATAATTTGGGAAATGGGCATGCAACAGATAATGTTTCTCACCCAGTATACAAGCTCTGATGAAGAAGCATTTGCAACCCATATGAAGGACTTGATTTTGACTTCTGGCCTGTCTGGTACTTTTGGCAACACTGCGGCACTGCTGACCCCTTACATGGATAGGCAGATCCACGAGATGACTTCCGCTATGGCTAGGTTGGGGGATGTACAACTGAAATGCAAGGAGCATTCCAATCGAGTGTGAGCCCTACTGCCCGCCACACTCCAGGACTGGCTAGTGCATGGAGGGAGGCTGGCTGGAAAGTGCGAGCAGAGCAGCGCCTAGCCCAAGCACCATGAGAGAGTGAGTAGCAGGCAAATGTGATTCGATCTCCTCGAGACAGGGATCATTGCAGAAAAGATTGAGCAGCAACCTAATGAAGTGCTGCTGATGCTGTGGAATCAGCTGCGCTATGACCAGCAATTGACTTTTATTCCCGAGAAAGCAGCAACTCATGAGGTGCATCTGGCCAATTATCTCCCTGATTAGGGTTTCAGCTGGAACACCCAGTTGATGGGGCAGCCAGTTGACCTAAGGCCTCGGGAGCTGAATTAGGTTATACCGCCCCTGCACGCTGCCCTGCCTAATGTCATGTACATTATAGACTGGTTGTCACATGAACTTGGACGATACCATTATGTAGTAGACTTGGCAAATGCCTTTTTTCTCTAGCCCTACCCTGTGCTATGGTCTTGTGGCTCAAGACTGCCAGCAGTGCACTTGTATCATTACATTTATGATATAATGCTGATTCTCTTACAGAACTAGAAGTAGTGGTGACCAGCCTACGAGAAGCTCTAACCAACTGGGGTTGAACGGTCAAGGAAGACAAGGTCCAGAGACCTGGCTTCTCTGTTAAATTCTTAGGAGTTTTCTGGTCAGGTAAGATAAAAGTAATGCTGGAGGTAATAGTGATTGATAAGATACAGGCATATCCCAAACCTGAGACTGTGAGGCAGCTCCAAACTTATTTGGGACTACTGGGGTTTTGGAGAGTATTTATTCCCCATCTGGCCTCCTTGATGCAAACCCTGCACTGTCTAGTGTAATGGAGTGCACAGTAGGATAGGATCCACAAGAGAGGAGAGGCCTTTGAGGCTACAGAGCAAGCTGTGGCACAAGCCCAAACTCTACGCATTGTAGTCCAGCCCTCCCATTCCTGCTTATGGTGCAGGTGGATAATACAGGGTATGGATGGGGCTTATGGCAGAAGCATGTCTCCCAGAGGGTGACAATAGGCTTCTGGTCCCAGTTGTAGAAAAGCATGTAAGCGCCGTATTCTCTGATAAGTGCAGAAGCACAGTATTCTCTGTTAGCCGTAGAAACACGGTGTTCTTTGATAGAGAAACAACTGGCTGCCATATATGCAGCCCTTCTGGCCAGTGAAGCCATCAGTGGTCCCAATCCTGTACCTGTACAGTCCACGTACCTCATGTAGGGGTGGCGGCAGTCTTAGGGAAGACTCCCTGTATGGGAATTGCACAGACCCCTGTACTAATATAATAGGAGGCTTACCTGGAGCAGCAGGTGCAGTCCTCTGTGAGCCCCTTATCAGATCAACTACACTCCCTATTGGGATCTGTGCAGTTTCAAGCAGAGCTCCTGGCGGAGCCTGCTAAGGTAGGAGATGTATTGAGTCCCTATGTAGAGGGTAGGGCTCTCATCCCTGAGGATGCCTAGTACATAGATGGCTTGTACCATGAAACAGGTAGTGAAGTGATAGGGTCTGTCGTTGACACAGGCATAAGCAAAAGTTGCCATGTCGCAATGCCCCTGGTGTCCTGAGCAGCACCTAGAGAGATGGTGAGTAAAAAGTTCCCTGGGGGTGATGCCCTATGGGGCTAAGCTGCTCGAAGGATAGCAAGTAGATTGTGGGCCCAAGGTAGCACCCTCTAGGCCAGATCCTGCGCTGCAACCCTGTTAGGGTAGAGTGTGGGTTCCAGGCCTGGTGGGTCCAAGGTCTAACTGTGATCTAAGCTCATGGCTAGGGATAGGGCCCTGGATTTAGAATGTTACATTCGTGTAGTAGGGAGCCTGCACCTAAAATATGTAAATATAATTCAGCTTATTGTATCATGCATGTGTGGCTGAATACCATTTTTGTACTCTGATATGTGTGGAGCCATACAGTCCCCTGGGGAGCAGAAGAGTAGCAGAAGAAGAAGAGCAGAAACAGAAGCGTGTTCCCCTCAATAGAACTGCACTCCCTGCAGTAGAACTGCACTTCCTACAATAAAGTTAGTACCTACCATTTCATTTTCATATTGGCCTCTTATACATTCTTCCAACTGGGTGTCCCATCACCAAAACCTTCCCTTCTTGATCAGCTCGGTGCCGATACATTGTAATAAAAATGAAAAAAAAAATGTTTTTGTTTAGTAGACAAAACAGACAAGGTAAGAATAAGTAAGCTTGAAGAAATGTCAATAGAAAATTCTAAAACTAACTCTTAAGAAAAAAAAGAAGGAAAAGACCAGACTATCCAAAAAATGTAGGACAATTACAGAAGATGTAACACACATCGAAAGAGAGAGAGAGAGAGAAAGAGAGAGAGAGAGAGAGAGAGAGAGAGAGAGAGAAGAAAGTGATAGAGAAGTATTCGAAGTAATAATAGCTGAGAATTTTTCAAAATTAATAATGAACACCAAATCACAGATCAAAAAAACTCAGAGAACACCAAGCAGAAGCAGAATAAATACTAGAAACAAGCAAATAAACAGTTAGACCATGCATATTCTATTCAAACTGAAGAAAATTAAAGGCAAAGAGAAAATCTTGAAAAAGTCCAGAGGAAAAAATTACCTTACCTATAGAGAAGCAATGATAAGAATGATATCAGACTGCTCTTCAGAAACCATGCAAAGAGATAAAACAAAATATTTAGTGGTCAAAGAAAAAAACCCCCACCAATTTAGAATTTTGCATCTAGTAAAATCATCTTTTAAAAGTAATAGAGAAATAAAAACTTTCTTAGGCAAACAGAAATTGGAGTAATTTGCTGCTAGTAAATGTAATTTGCCAGAAATGTTAAAAGAAGTTCTTCAGAGGGAATAAAAGTAATATAGATCAGAAACTTGAATCTACAAAAAGAAAGGATGAGCACTGGAGAACAGATAAATGAAGATAAATAAAATTTTTTGCTTTTCTTATTCCTAATTGATCTAACAGATAACATTTTCAAAGTAATAATAGCAACAGAATATTCAGTAATTATAGCTTATCAATAAGTTAAATGAATGGCAACAGTGTTATAAAGCAATACAATGAGGAACTGGGAATACTTTGCTATTTGGTAGTTGTATTACCTATGAAGCACTATGCTGTTATTAGAAGGTGAACTTGGATTAACTGTAAATATATATGCAAACTCAAGGGCAACCACTAACAAATGTTTTTCAAAAAGTATATTTGTTGTTTGGAAGTATCAGAAGTAATATTTGATATGGTAGGAAAGCAGAGAAATAGAACAAACTTCAAAAAGTATGAAAGAATTGAAATCACAGAGCACATTCTCTGACCACAATGGGATTACTAAAAATCACTAACGCAAAGATTAACCGAAAAAAAAAATTCTCTAAACACTTGGACCTAAACAGAACAATTCTAAATAATCCATGGATTGAAGAAAAGCTTTCAAGGAAAATATAAAAAATACATTAAAGTAAATAAAAATGACAATACAACAAGTCAAATTTGTGGGACACAGCTAAAGCTTCCTTGAGTGCATACATTGAAAAAAAGAGAAAATAACTTTTATGAATGATCTAAGCTTCCATCTCAAGAATTTAGGGGGGAAAAGCAAAATATGCTCAAGCAAGACAAAGGAAAAAAATAAAAAATAAAAACAGAATCAATTTGAAAACAGAAAAAAGCAGAGAATACTAATAACACAAAAATCTGTTTTTTTTTTTTTAAAGATCAATAAAATGGCAAGCTTCTGGCAAGAGTGACAAAGGAAAAAGAGAAACTGATATTACTAATACTAGGACTGAAATGATGTATACATGTACAGATTCTTCAGACAACAAAAGGATGATAAAGGAATACAACACATAAATTTGATACTCTAGACTAAACGGAATACTTTCTCAAAAAAAAAGAAAAGAAAAGAAAGTGATGAAGTATATTTTTCCTGTATCTATCACAATTCATCCAATGTGAAATAGATAATATAAGTTTTAAGAAAATTGAATTCTTAATTTTAAAATTTTCCCTGAAAGAAATTTTCTGGCCCAGATCTTTTCACTAGTATCCCACCAAAAGTTAAAAAACTGATTCTACACAATCTCTTTCAGGAAACAGAAGAGGAGGAAACACTTCTTAATTAATTTTATGAAACTAATACTGCTCCGATACTAAGCCTGTACCCTCTCCAAATAAATCCTAACTATTAATATTTCTTATTAATGTAGGCATAAAAATATTATCAAATAGAATTCAGCAATATATATAAAGAATTATGCATCATAACCAAGTGAGGTTTATTCCAGAGATGCAAGGTTGGTTCAACACTTAAAAAAAAAAATAGCAACCATTGTAATTCACCATATTAAAAAGAATAATATTCACATGATCGTATCAATTGACAGAGAAAAGGCATTTGATAAAATTCAAAAGCCTTTATGATGAAACTCTCAGAAAAATAAGGATAAAAGAGAACATCTTCAACCTGATAAAAAAAAATATCTACTCCCCACCAAAAAACAACCTATAACTAACATTATATCTAAAGGTCAGACTGAATGCTTGACCACTGTGATCAGCAATTAGGCAAAGATGTACATTCACATCACTCTTGTTTGACACAATATTAGGAGTTCCTGCCAGTCAATAAAGCAAGAAAAAGAAATAACAAATATAGAGATCAAAAAGGAAGAAATAAAAGGTCCCTATTTGTAAAGGACATGATTAAATATGCAGAAATTTCCAAAGAGTACACAAAAAACTTTTAAACCATTAAGTGAGTTCTACAAATTTCCAGGACACAAACTATACATGCCAAAAGCACATACATAACTGTACATTAGCAATGAACACATGAAGGTCCAAATTAGAAATAAAATACCGTATTTAACTCAAAAATTAAATACTTAGGTATTAATTATAGCATGTACAGAAATTTTATGCCAAAATTACACAATGCCGATGAATAATTTTTTTAAAAAAATCTAAATGTATCTAAATAAATAGAGAGATAGAATGTGTTTACACATACTGAATCACACTGGAAGACTCAATGCAGAGAAAATGCCAGTTCTCCCCAAACAGATATAAAAATTTAACACAATTCTTGGGATAGAGAAATATTGAATGAGGAACACCTGAATAGATATGGACCCCAAGCCTTCTTTTTCCCAAGCAAAGATAGATATTACTCCATTATTACAAGACTTCCTTTCTTTGTCTTTTTTGCTGTCGTGTTCTCAGTGCCTTGAACATTGCCTGTGATATAATAGGTGTCTTTTATGGGTTCATATGTATCCCTGAAAAGATATGTTAAGATCTTAACATCTGGTACTTGCAAATATGACTTTATTTTGGCAATAATGTATTTGCAGATATAATAAAATTAAGATGGAGTTTAGTAGAGTGAGCTCTAATCCAATATGACGATGGACTTACAAGAAAAGACAGAAGCACACGAGGAGAATTCCATATTACAAGAGAGGCAGAAACTGCAGCTCCAAGCCAAAGAATGTCAAGGATTTATGGTTACCACCAGAAGCTAGGAAGAGGCAGGAAAGAATTCTACCGTCTCAGCAGGAACACGGCCTGTTAACACCTGAGTTCAGGCTTCTAGCCTCTAGAACTATATAAGAGAATAAATTTCTGCTTTTGTAAGCCTCTCAGTTTGTGGCACTTTGTTATGGCAGCCTAGGAATCTAATACATACCCATTAAATAGTTCTTTAATAAAATATAGGATAAAAATTATATTTTCATGTTAAGGCCCTTGTTTAAAAATTTATTGATGATACAGAAAAAAATATACTTTGGAGAAAATGAAAGGATCTAAGAAAAACATGCTATCTCATTTTATTTGTGTTTTGGGGAATTTTTATTTCCTGTTGTGCTTACATAACTAATCTCAAAATATTTGTATACAGTTTTATAGATGAATTAGCTTTATGAATACATACTTTGTGAGAGACATAAAAAGCTAAAAATCCACAATGGAATAATTCAGAGATATTTCCTGAGTCCATATAAAGACAGTATCATTACAACTTTTTTAAGTGCCACTGGTTAACTAAACATTGTGAGCTGGTGCTTTTATCTCATTTAGATTTCAGTTATTTATTTTTCGTAGTATTTAAGGTTCAAGAACTATAAAGCGTGCCCTACAGACTCTAATAAAAGGCAGTACCTAAATGCAAAATCAGATGTTCTCAACTCTAATCCAACCCTTCTATTGTATTACATAAAATATACCCTATTTGGTAATAATTAAATTATTTATTAAAATTTCGTTAAATAAATATTAACTGGACCTTAGGATAACACATATATTTTTATTTAAATCATTCGTAAGCATTTTTTAAGTCTCCTTAATCCTTTTCTTTTCTAAGCTTATAAAAAACAGAAATTTGTTTTTATAGTTCTGGAGGCTGAGAAATCCAAGATCAAGGCACTGGTAGATGTTGTAGCTAGTGAAATACTGCTTTCTGGTTTGTAGATAGTACCTTTTTTCTGTGTCCTCACATGCTGAAAGGGGTGAGAGATTCTTGTGGGTCGATTTTAGAAAAGCACTAATCCCATTCCTGAGAGCTTTACTCTTATGACCTAAACAGCACCTAAAGGCCCTACTTCCTGATACCATCATATTGGATGTTAGATTTTAATATATAAACTCTGAGGATGCTCAAACATTCATTACATAAGGCTTTATGAAAATGTTGATTCATTATCCACAAATCCTTTGTTTTAAAAAGTTCAATTAAAAAAAATTGTTAAATTATTAAGTAAAAAAATTTTTTAACCATCATTTCTCCATTTTTTCTTCTTCCCAGTTCCTGGTAACCAACATGACTCTGTTTCTATGACTTTGGCCTTTTTGATTCCACATATAAGTGAGATAACACAGTATTTCTCTTTTTGTGTCTGCCTTATTTCACTTAGCATAATGTCCTCAAAGTCCATCAGTGTTGTTACAAAGAGCAAGATCTGCTTCTTTTTCATGCTGTACAGTGTTCTATTATATAAATATATACCATACCTTCCTTATCTGTTTATCTGTTGATGAACATTTAGGTGAATTTGGGTTGTTTCTGTATTTATACTTATTATAAATAATACTGTAATAAACATGAGAATGCAGATTTCTTTTTGATATTTTGTTTTTTTATTTCATTTGGCTATTACTCAGATGTAAGATTATGGGATTATATGATAGTTCTATTATTAATTTTTTGAACCACCTTGATACTGTTTTCCTGAGTAGCTTTACCAATTTACAGTCTCATCAATAATGTGCAAGCATTCTCTTTTTTCCACATCTTGTATAACACTTATTATCTCTTGTATTTTTGGTGAATATTATTCCAACAAGTGTGAAGTGATATCCACGTGGTTTTGATTTGCATTTCCCCAAGGATTAGTAAAATCGAGCACCTTTATTTATATATTTGTTGACCATTTGTATAGCTTTGAGAAAATGTCTATTGAGATCCTCTGTCCACTTTTTAGTCAGATTCCTTCTTTTGTTGTTGTTGTTTTATTTGTTTGTTTTACTATTGATTTATATAAGTTTATTATATATTTTAGATATTAACCCCTTATTTGATATGCAAATATTTTTCCCATTCTATAGGTTGCCTTTTCATTTTGTTGTTTCTTTTATTGTACAGAAGCTTTTTAGTTTGATATAGTCACATGTTAATTTTTGTCTTTGTTGTTTATGTTTTTAGTGTCATATCCAAAAATTGTGGCCAAGACCAATGTAAAGGACATTTTTCCTATTATTTTTCTAGGAGTTTTTAAATTTCAGGTTCTATGTTTAAGTCTTTAAAACACTTCAAGTCAATTTTTGTAAGGGATGTAAGATAGGAATCTAATTTTATTCTTTTGCATGTGGTTATCCAGTTTTCTAATACCATTTGCTGAAAGGCAATCCTTCCCGATGGCATATTCTCAGCTCCTTTGTCACACAGTTGACCATAAATGCAAGAGCTTATTTCTGGGCTCTCAATCCTGTAGTGGTATACCATGGGTAGGGGTCAGATGTGGGGGTCTAGGCTGGTATCTTCCACTTAAACAGCCACAGAGGCCTGGATTGACTGCCAGGCTCTGGAAAGGTGAAAGGGTAAGAAACATGGAGGGACTCAAGCAGCTGGCTTCAGTGAATGTCAATACAGTGGAGTGAAAGCTGGTGAAAATCTGCAGGGTGTCCACAGTGGCTGTGCTAGTCATTGTTGTTTGTTTGTTTGTTTGTTTGTTTTTTCCCCTCCCCTTTGGTAAAAGTTCCTGGGTTTATTTGCAGAGGAAATCACCAGAACTGTGGTCACTTTTGCTTCATGGCTGCTACTAGCAGTTCCTGCTTGTCTTCCTTTTTCCTGTCCATCTGTATCTCAGCTTTGCCAGTCTGGGTGGAGTGAAACTTAAGTGGTGCCTTTGTACAGTACCCAAAAAAGGCTGGAGAAGCTGGTCATTCTTATCTCATTTTTTCTTTGATAGTAAAGGGACCTCTGTAGCTGGGGCTGAACAATGCTGGCTTGGTAGATGGGATGCTGCAAACAAACTATCTTTCTTCACTTTTTGTGTAATTATTCTTAGGTTTTTTATTCTGCCATGTAGCTGAGGAGTCTTAAGTGAACTCCAGAGCTGTTCTAGAGCTGCTTTTGTTTGCGAATAGCTATCTAATTTTTGAGCTTTGTGAATAAAATGCATGCTGCCATTTTGGAAAAGTTATCACTCTAATGACTTCAAATAAATCTTCATTTGAAAGACAGTTTTGAGGCATCATGGTTGTCCAAAGCCAAGGCAGATATAGATCCAATCTGCAACAAGAGTTTAGTAGAAAGTGTAATCTAAATACATAAATAGCTATAATAAAACTATATGGTACTCGTCAATTGCTGAGGGAATTCTGAGAAGTAATAAATTTTTTGTAGCGACTACTTACTCTATTCTATGCACTAAGCTAATCGCTGAATAGTCACTACCAGCTTATGTGGCAGGTGTTAATATTATTCCCATTGCACCACTAGGGCAACTAAAGCATAGAGAAGTGAGGTAATTTGCCTATAGTAACAATTCTAATTACTATAGAGCTAGGATTTAAACCTAGGACTGCCTGACTTTAGAATTCATGCTCTGAACCACATCTTTATCATTCTTTCCTATAAGAATCTTTCTCTGATTTTCATGATTTTAAGATATGACTACATGTACACTGATATTTTTATATGATGGTGGTAAATTAAAACTTATAGTCTCATAGATAATATTTCTATATACCATTTGGTCATTCTTATTCTAAGTGTATGGTGGGTGCAATTAATCCTTTTCACTATTTGGAATGATTCCTTATTACCAATATATCTCATACGTTTGGAAAGCTGCTCTGTTCCTTTTAAAATTAAATAAATATGCAATTTCCTTATAAGTTTATTCTTGCATTATTATTGTTTCCAACATTTATTCAACAATTATTCAATCTCCCAAACTCTTGTTCTTTAAGCTCACATATTCTGGTTTTCCAGAGCATTCCAAAAATATAACTTGTGTCAAGTAAAGAAGGCCTATCTATATGAACGATGCCAGTCAGACATCCCATTGGTGGTAATCTGAAGCTTCCCAGCAGTTTTTCCCCCATTACCCAAATTTTCAGCTCCAGTTTTCCACCTTACTCTTAACCTCATCACTGAACCAAGTACCAAACCTCTTGCCTATAGGTTAAATCAATATCCAGTTCTCTGTGGAATGAATATTGACAAGCACATATTTCAAGAAGTTACTCCACTGGTCTTCATCTCCAGTTTGCTGAAACAGATATATCACAGTATCAGAAAAAAAAGATAGCTTCTTTTTTCCAGTTTAAGTTTATCATAGTTTTGATCAAGAGTATTTAGAAGGACTAGGATTCATTTTCCTGACACTATCTGTTGCTAGGATGTAAAGAATGGATAAAGGCATAAGATGTTTTAGTTTAGAAAAACACTGCATGGGCAAAAGCCGTGAGGTGGGAAAGCTTAGAGAAAATACCATGAAGAGCTTTCTTTTCTCTTTCTTGGAGTACGGAAGTTCCATGGAATGAAAGATTTGCAAACTTATTCAGGGGGATAAAGGGAATTTTTAAAATTATGCATCACATATCAAGGTGATTATTCTATTATTGAAAAAGTTTTATAAAGCTAAAAATTATCCACTTGAGATTTAATTACAAACTACCTAGTAAATGTCTTATATATAAAACATACTTAAAAATCTTTGTGGAGAAAATTAGTAAGTAATGAGAAGAATGAATTAATAATCAACGTGGAATCATTTTCTATCACTATTACTCATCAAGTTGCAAAATATGTATCTCTTTTTGCATTTCTTATTGAGATCTGTTTTGCTTCATGTCAAACAAAGATAATTGAGGCCACTTTATATTTCTAGTTTTTTAAATATTATCATACTTGACGGTATAAAAAATAAGCAATTGTAAATAGTTCAATATCTTAAAGAAGAAATCCATTGCCACTGTAAAACAAATCTGTTAAAAGTGAGTATAACTTGAAGGCTTTCGGGTTATCCCAACCTCTTACATATATAAAGATTAGATAGCTGTCAGATATCTCATTATGTAAAACTAATACATGTTGTGTGAATAAAAGCTAAATTTGGGGGGAAAATATTGAGTTCCTACTACAGAGATTATATTTGAAAGTAAATGAGCATAAATCGAGAATTAATTTGCTGTGGAATACTATAAAACTTAGTGAATTTCTTCAAAACACATGAGTAAATTATAGTTATTTTTTTCCTAAACAAAAATTAATTTTCATTTAAATTGGCAAAACTTTTCTTGTCTACCATGTCACTCATTTTGAAAAAGAGTAACTGGTTGAATAGTTATGGTGAAATTTTCTATTATATAACATAGCATTTAAAATATCTAGCAATGCCATAAAATGTAAAACACACGTATTCAAAAAAAACCCAGAGATGCTTATTTTCAAGACTTAGGGTAGTTGCTTTTAAAGCCACCCATTATTAAAGACTGATGTGAGACTTATAAACATTTAATCTTTAAATCCCCTAATACTTCTCAGCTTCCAAAGATTTTCTTTAACTTTAAAGAGAAATAATATAAAATTCTCTAGAAAAGTCACATTACATTTTTGCAGGTATTTCATTTGTACTAAAAATAAACTTTTGGAATGAATTAATACTAACTCATAGGACACTTAAAACTTCCCAATTCCTAATATAATTAAAAAATAATAATTTTGTTACTGACAATAATTTAGACTAATCTCTTAAAGGGAAAATTTTAAATGTAGTTGTATGAGAAAATTATACTTCCTTTTTTTAAACTCCTGGAGTCTCTTGTTGGATGAAAATATTTCTAAATAGGATAAATCATTAAATCTTTTTCAACGATGTATATAGGGGAAGGAAAGAATGCCTAAAGTGTTTCAGGAAACATGACTTTTGAGAAATGAAGGTTGGATTGGGTTCGGTTGATGAAGCCTCGTAGCCAACACATGGTATCGTGAGAAGGCGGGGAATGGCAGCAAAGAGAAACTGGGCACTTTAAGATGAGAGCTAATAGAAGAAAATGGGTAAAGAGGGAATAATAGGAAGAGAGGCCTCAACACTTGAGTACTTCATACTCTCTCTACTTACATAATTGCCATCAGAGATCTCATTTTATTTCCTTACACTCGTAGTCAACAGAGACGTTATCATCTGTGGTTATAGAAATTACTGAAAATTTCCTTTATGCTACCTGTAAGAGAAATATATTAATCAATAAAGTTTCTTTAATAATTTTTAGTATTTAAAATATTTTGTTTTATTTGAAAGAATCTGAGTTTCCGCATGAGTAATTAAATGATAATAGAGCCTGAGATCTGGGCTCTCTCATTCAGAATCTTAAATAGCCCTACACAAGGGCCACGGCTTCGGGTATACTCAGCATCTTCCTCTTTAGTAAAATCTCTAGCCTAATCTCTGGTTTAGATAAGCAACCAGGGAGATTTTGCCAGCGGACTGTGGGAACTCCCTTATATCAAAGCCTGATGCCATGCTAAGTTTTTTTTTTTTTTCTTCAAATAGGATAGAGAGAAAACAACTATAAATCAAGCTGTTCTTTGTGAATCTAATTCAAGATCCCCTTGTGTAGTGAGAAAATAGGGGTGTTTATGTCTAATGGTGGTTATAATAGTAACTGTATCAGATGTAGACTAGCAGAAACTGTTGGATGGATTCTTTGTGAGGAAAAAAAGGTACTAAAATATTGCTTTTAGAATTTACAAAATAAAATAAACTACTACAAGACAAAACTAATAAACCAAAACTCCAGCAGAAATTATTAAATTACTATGGGTAATGCTAAATATTCTTATTTTTTTCAGAGTTGTATTTGTTCATAAGAACTATTGAGCTAAATATATCTATCATGTGTCTGCTCAGAAGCATAAAGAGGTCAGCATGATTTGGATGCTCTTCAAAGCAGAAAACGCAAAATAATTCTTTTTTCTATCTCCTTGTAACTCGTGGTTCTTACCACACTTAAAGAGAATTGAACTTGAGTAATAGCTCCATTAGCGCTCTTTTCCAGGAGCCAGTTCCCGTGGTCTCACTGGGTTCAGCTGCTGATGACTCAGAGAGGAAGTGGTAGAGATTAGGGTGTATGGGGGAAAAATCAGAACAGCACAGAAATAAAGCAAATCAACCAACCATTACCTTTTGTGCCAAACAGAATAATGGCTTAACTACTGTGGTTCAGAATGATCCTTCTTATTCCACTCATTTATGCTATTCCTGTTGGAAAGACCACCAGGAAACCTGTGAACCACTATGGAACACACACCGGAATCCATGGCACATCTCAATTAATATTCCCTACTGACTCAACTAGAACAATGAAGAACATCAAGCAGTTTAATCTCCGGCAATAATTCCTTTTGTCAGGTTGAGAGGTTTTCCCCTTGAATTAGGTTTTAAGATCGGATTTTCAAAATTAGTTAATTATTCTACCAATTGTAAAGTTAGGGAGACCACATTTTATAAACACATGCATACATCTAGGTAGAACATAATGAAATCTGTGTGTTAGTTGGGGCATTGCTGCTATTGGTAATTTTTACTTTCTCTGAAATAAAATCAGTCTTTTATTAGCAAACAAATCTAACTAAACAGCACAGTTGTTAAAACTCTTCTTTCAAATTTTCCTAAAGAGTTGCAAATGTAAATGGATCCTTTATATCACCCAGTAGAATTAAATTTGATCAGGAAGATTTTATGTCTTCATTGAAAATTCTTAGCTTAGTTACTGATGAAATGAAACATTCCATGGGTTAAAAAAAAAATACTGCGTGTTTTCAAGTGCTTATGAATATATATAATATATATGAATAACTTTATTTTGGGAAAAAAGTATTGTTTTGTTTAATCACAACAAGCCACAAATACCGACTAGTGTATAAAAGAAACTTAATTTTTTATTGACTGGTTAGAAACATGCAAATAAACATTAGATTATAGTCTATCCTGAATAACAGTAGATTATTTATAATTTGATAACATTCAGAATACTAATTAAGGGATGAGTATTCTTTTTATGATCTGTATAGGGGAGTGGCTAAGAAATTATCTTTAAATTATACAAGTATTAGAAGCTGTGATTTTAGTGTTTGATGAATATGGTTTCTCTGTATAAGTAATGGTAATTTCCTTATAACCTCATACACTTAGATTGTTTAAAATAAACTTAAAAAACATATAGGTAGCATCTTAATGCCTATTCTATGTCTCTGGACTTCCAGTAGCACTTAGCTAAATGCAAAGCATGGTCCTAATGTCTATATGAGTTGGTTTACCCAGGATACTATTCATCAGAATTCTCAAAGTGTTATTTACAAAAGTTTATTTAGTCATCCTAATGCTCTGAATTTACCAAATGATCACAACCTCAGCCTGGTCTGGTTCCCAAGAGACCTCACCAAACTTAATTAGATGCTTTTCCCCTGTGTACTCTGGACTGCCAGTTTCTCATTTTAGGGAGAAATAGAATTAAACTGGGCAGCTTGTCAGCTGTCCATCGACTGTGGCCAGCGAGTAATAGGTTTACTAAGAAAGAGGTAAAGAGTGGGGAAAAGGTGACTGGCATGACTGGGTAATAATAATATGTGAAAAAAGCTATGCTAATAATATTTATTCGACAAATATTTATTGTGCACCAACCATGCACAATGCATTGTTCTAGAGAGTTACAGTTTTAAGATGAAATGGGGGCTGTAAAAAATCTAGGGGAAATTTTGTTCTATCACATTCAGTGGACATAAATCACCAATATGACAGTTTTTGACCTGCAATATGCCAATTGCATAGAGGTTAACTATATTCCTGTTTTCGCATATATTTTTATAATGATAAAGGTATTTATAGCTATCGATAATAATAATTATTATTATTATTTATACAGAAAAAAATAAGTGTTTACTTCCTCCCATAAGAAAATTATCATTTTTCTAATACATAATTTTCACTCTATTTACTTTCTCTACATCATATGTTTTTTAAAATAAATTTGCAGCAGTTGCACTGCGTATTTTCTACCCTGTATCTTAATATTTAATAAAGGTGTAGTGAATTAAAATACATTTCTACATAAGTTTATATATGTACTTCAGGAGTGTACATTTTTATAAACATATTTATGTGTATTTAAGCTCATATGTACACTTAAGCACGTTTTATAAACCTCAGTATATTGAATGAGCAAATGATTAATTGTCCATATCAGTGGTCTCTAAATATTTTTAGTCAAGCATTACCTTGCTTGATTTAGCCAAATGGTAGCAAATGTGACTAGTTTTAATATGTATACTTAACTAATTGAGCTAATATATTTTATTGTGTATCTAAACACATTTTATGAATGCATATAGTATACACAAAGTTAGAATGAAATTTGTCTAGAATAAACAAAAATTTAAAGAATCTATTTTATTTATTAATGTTATAAGTCTTATGTCTATCACTCAAACAATATTTGATGGATTCACTACTTAATTTTTCTTAGTTGAATAATTTGAAATATAGCTATTTATTTAAAGCTCTGGTTTTAAGTTCAATTTATTTTGATACCTGCTTAATGATTGTCACCACTAAAAAAAGACACTTCTCAAAGATAAGTAGTCCCAAATGGAAAAAGTACATTATTGGCTCCTCTTACTAAATCAGGATGCTAATTTTTTCAATCCCATCTCTAATCATGCAAGATTTCTGTTGAAATTCACTTGCACTTGCATGATGAGTATGTTCAGCTGCATTTTCTTTGCAGGAAACTTGTAAAGTCACTTGTCAATATTGAGGGCAAGCTTAATTAAAACTAAATAACATAGTTTACAAATCTATGTAACCATGCAGTGTATAGAAATATAACAAAAGCAAATAAATGCCTTCACCTTTTCTCCGTTGATACTTCCATACTGTGAACTTTTCTCTTGCCCTAGGACACATTACACACGTATATAACATATGGCCTTTGTGTTGTCTTTTGACACAGGATAGCATGGGCACAGGAATGCCAATTATATATTAAATATTAGTATTTCTTATAATATATTTCTTATTTTTAAATGAAATGTAAATATAATTTAAACTCCAAATATTTTGTTTATATACCTAAAGGGACTATCTGACTTTCCTAGATAAATGCATCCTACTTCAAATGCCCTGGGGTATAATCATTAATGATGTCAAACTCATAAAGCCTACCAAGTAGATAAATGTTAAATTCTTCCTTTATAAATATAACTATTTTTGTCAAAACATTAATTTTCATCATTTTAGTGAATTTGGATAGGTTAAAAAAATACCATCAAATCTAATATGTATCTCTTTACTAGGTCCAATAAATGTATTTATAAATCCATCATGGCATAAGGCATACTCATTACTCTATAAACTGTAAACTCTTAAATTATACTTCTTAGTAATTGTAAAAATACAATTTTAATTGCTAAACCAATTGCAAATTGAAACGCTTCCCAATAAAATAATAATTCTTAAATTTGATGCATTTATGTATGTTTTGCTTAGAAAGAAATGTTCCTAATTTTGCCACCATATTATATGACATATATACTACTGCTATAATCATTAATATTAATTTTAATTTACTAATGGTGAAGATGGTATAAAATAATAATTTTCTCTAGTTCTTATAGCTAAAAATTAAATATTTTCCTCTCAACCCATTAATCTCCATTTCTTTACAAAAAAAATTCTATACGTGAAATATTTAATTCCTCTAAGTTATCTTCAATAGCTACTGTGCTCACTCATGACAATTTCTAATTAATTTTAAAAGGCACTTAATAGCCATTGTCCCAACAAGTACAGATGAATTGGGAGACATAATACTTGTATTGTATGAAGAGTGGCCTCTGTAAACTCTCAAATTAAATCCACACTGTAGTCAAAACTCATTTGATGTTTGCATTTCCTATTTTGCAGATGAGATGGTCTCAAAAGACAGAATAGACTAAAGATGTGTTGGACAACTCTATAAGTACAGTCTCAAGACTCTTGTCATCTTAGCTGTCTAAATTACTTCAACAGGACTCAAGGGAATTTAAAGAGGAGGAATGACATGACAAACAATTATATTCTAACACTCTATTTATAACAATGCCCTTTCAGATTATTGTTCCTCCATACTGACACATCACTGTAATCCCAGGGATGAATCAAGGGACTTATAGTTAGATCAGGCACAGCTTGTAGGCAAAGAAAAAAAATATGAATAAAGAGCTGACATTCAGGAAATATAGAGCGACTCAAGGATAAATTCAGCTGGGATGAGCTTAATTTATCAATGTCAATAACAACGGTGAACACATCGCAAGAATACATGCATATTAATTGAAAATAATTCAGATTAAATCATTGCAGTTTGACATTTTGAGATAGGCACTTTATCTTTTCAAGAAAAAGAGCACTATAAAATCTTTAATCTGAAAACACATCTTAATTGCATGTTATCACCTCCTAATTGCTTCTATATTATATTAAACATTTTGCTAATTACTAGCCTGATCATGGTGTAAATAGCTGGAGGCAAGAGCTCACATCCAGCTGAAGACTACGGGGCACAGTAGGATAGGGAGGAAGTTCAGCACTTAGTAGATTCATGGACCTGTACCTTCTTCAGGGACCTTTAACTTGGATAGTTGGTGAGATCAAGAGATAAAGAAACAATGGTGAAGATTAGAGATGTTTCTTTGTCAAATTCAAATACTATTCTTGAAAAAAGGTTGTATTATTTCTGATATTACAGATATGCTCTCAGGTGATGGCATGTGAGTTTCTAACTTTTTGACAAAAACAAGCTCAGAGAAAGACAATATTACATCTACTTTGTAACCTTCCTCTTCGGGCCTTTGTTGGGATAAGGTGCTGCTAAATATTAATTCCACATATGGAATCTTTGGCCAATGTGTGTGTATAGATATAAATCTTAGAATGTAGAATTCTTCCATAAATTAATGAATAACTTAGAATAAGTAGTATGTCTGTAACTGAATGTCTAATGTTTTGCTGAGAAAAAAAATTAACCAAAATAGTGACTACATTTTTCATATTGTCAAAAAATATATGCAAGCAAAAAGATGATAAGCCTTGATGTTAAGAAAGAAAAAGAAAAATACATTAAAGAAATGAAATGGTATTTTCTGACAGGGTGCTTAGCAAAAGATTTTTCCTTCAACTTTTTTTTCTCTTATCTTTCTCCTTTTATTCTTAAATAATGTTTGTAAGAGTTTAAGGAATTGGGATGATTCCCCAATATTTTTCAGGAGGAAAATGTTCCAGGACACAAGAAAATGATCAAAATGTTTAATATATCTCTTCCACTTTAAGAATTTTTCTTGTGAAATTTATGCTGGAGGAATATGTTTTGGAAAGTTTTATATAATGATCTTTATCATAGCATTTCTAATTAGATTAGTTGTAAGGATAATGATGCAATAGAAAATTATAAACATTGTGATAGTCCTTTGGGATACTTAATATTCCAGTTTTCTTCTCCTCAGGAACACGATAGGACTGCATGTCTCTCTCCCCCTTGTTGTTTGGTATGGTTGTATGACTTTCAAGATAACTGTATGTACTGAATTATGTCCCCTCAAAGTTCATATGTTGAAGCTCTAACTTCTGATATGATTGTATGATTGTATATGAAGATAGGGCCTCTAGGGAGGTAATTAAAAGTAAAAGAGGTCACATGGGTGGAACTATAATCTGATATGTTCTTATAAGAAGAGAATCAGATATTTATCTTTCTCTCCCTCCCTCTTCTCTCTTTCTCTCTCTCTCTGTCTCCGCCCTGCCCCCCGCCCCGCTCAGAGAAAAGGCCATACATGTGAAGACACAGTGAGAAGGCAGCCATCTACAAGCCAGAAAGAAAGGCCTCAGCAATTCGTAATATGCAACACTGCATGAGTGAGAAAAGTAAACAGTTTTTGTTTGTTTGCTTTAAGCCTTTGAGATTGGGGGATTTTTTGGTACCATGGCACAACTTAGCCTAGCCTAATTAATATATAGCTTTTTGTGTGTATCTATATTTGATTATATGGTTTATAGAACATTTGCTGTGTAATATGCAAAATGTATTTCATAATATAAAAAAGGAACAATTTTATTATCATTAAAAGTTATTAGGAATAAACTAAATTGTTAGTCTAATATAGTGTAATAAAATAAATTGCCTAATTACCAGGGAACTCTTTAGTTAAATTAAACCATCCCTTATTTTCTCCTCTACAATGTTTTGCTTCTTCTTTCTTTGTTTATATGTGTTTATATGGGTGTACATCATAAACATTTCATGCAAACTTTTGCTGCAACTACATATTTCTGCTTCCATTATTACTGATGTAATTGATTCTAAAAGTTGCTTCATTAATACCTGGTAAAGACTTTTTGAATCAATTTTTCTAATTTATGTTTTCTTCTTAAATTTGTTACACTCTCTGCATCTGGTCTACTCGCTTCCACGTTGCCATTGATCTTTCTTTTATGCAGGGGACAAAAGATTATCTTCAATAAAAAAAAAAAAGAGAAAATAGTGAAAGGGAAGGAAATTAATCCCTCCTTTTTTCATTCAATAATATTTGCTTGATATTTTCAGGTACTTGATTATTTATTGTCTTTAGTAATAACTTCATGTTGTTCCAAAAGGCCTTTTTAAACATTGGCCTCTTCTGCTTGCTTTTAATTATCTATAATTTTCACCTTAGGTGGAAAAAATACCTAACCCAAGTTTTAATTGTTTTTTTTTCTTTCATTTGTAAACAATTCGTTGTCTTATCTATGTCTGCATGAATTCGTGTTTCCCTTTGGTCCCAAGGTATGGTTTCCTATAATTTTTATCACTTAATTTTCTGCTGTTTCACTTTAAAAGGAATTATAATACTGACATCATTGGGTGGTTGTGAGGGTTAAGTAATCAGAGCCTAGTCATGGTAGACTTAGTTTTCCTTCTATTTCTCCTGTAAAATTATAGAAAATTACTTACAGAACTATTTTCTGCATTCAATAAAGTTTATCGCCTATTTAAGCCGTGATTAAATTGTTTTTTTTTAAATACCACCACTCTGTGATGTTTCTTGATAGTCATTCATAATTGCTCCTGATTTTTTTCCTTCCTTTACCCTTTTACTCTTTTTTTTTAAAGCATATTCTCTGAGATTCTGTGAAATTTTGTGCTGTTTCAGATTTTATTTGGAGTATTTGACAAATGAAATAATTATTTATAAATATTTTTAATTCTAATTTTGCTATACTTCATTTTTTTCCTCAGATATGCCTAAAGTTAGATAAATGTCAGTCTTTCAGATTTTTTCAATGCAAAAAATTGCTACATTATGAGACTTGGACTGATCTTTCAACCCTGCTATTACGTACTGACTGATAGACCACAGAATGCAGAACTTTGCAGAAGGTTCTGTTTAACAAGTTTATTTCATACTCCTCGCACCATAGTGGACATAATTACTCGAATATGTTTTCTGATTCATATTTAAATATAATTTTGCAATAGCCAGTAATTTCTGATATAAATGATACTAAGAAGTAAAATATGGTTCATTAGCTGCATTCCAAATATATAATATAAATATATATATGTATTTATGTCATTATTTTAATAATGACATAAATTTTGTTAAGTATGCATAGCAGCAGAGGCTATGCCCTTCTGAACAGATTAATTTTTCTCAGAGGATTCTGATTAGTTCATTTTTCTAATGAAGTTTTCGTTTAGGCAGAAGTTATTCTTCCTTCCTTCTCCCTTTTCTAAGAGTTAAAGCCATTGCCTTTTTTGAAAGAATAATTTAGATTAGATTAAAGAGAAATTCTGAATCACCTCAATCTGGCCTAAGAGAAAAGTACATGTGGATGTAGTTAATACAGAAAAATGAAGTGATTCTTGAGTAATTACATGTTTTTCTAAAATCATACAATTTAATGTGGAAAAAGACATAAATCATTTAGACCTTTGTATTTTACACATAATGAAATGAGACAGAGCAGAAGTAACTTGTCTAGGATAGTTAAAAAGAAGTGACTAAAAGAGTTAGTCTCTAATCGTTTCATTTGTCCTGTGCTATTCTAAGAGGGAGGAGGCCCAGTGTCATTTCCCACTACTTACTCAGCTTGAGAGAAACCTTTTAAATTGTGTATAAACAGTAAGATTCAGAAACCAGCTCAGAAAGCATGAAGTTGGCAAATACATGAAAATAATACATTAGCAATTATTCAGAGATTTTAGCACAAACTAGAAGTTAAATTATGTTAGCTTTGTTTTAAGCTAAAGACCTTCTTAGGACTTTAATTAGCAGTAGTTTTGTGGACCTCTGTGAGTTATTCCAAAGTTTCGGACATTTTTCTTTTTCTTTGAAGTATATATGTAAATGAGTATGTTAAATAGGATACCTTTGTTTAAAACCTACAGTGAATTTTTTCTCTATTTTTAAAGCAATGTAACTAATGTTTTCCTACCGTAAAATCATTTCTCTTTCTTGATCAATTGAAATTTAATCCTTCTAAAACACTACTTTCATTATGTTGCTTCTCTTTCTTTAAAAGTCAGAAGCCCCAGTTACACACAGTAGAACCAGAATTTCCCCAGGGCACACCAGGCTACAGAAGCAAATGAGATCACATTAACATTAATAAATGGAATCTCATTGACTACTGCCCTCACATGCATTGCATAGGGCCTGAGTCCCTTACATAGCACAAACCCCATCCAAGTATTTCCAAGAACCTCCAGAGGGTGTTTCACCCTTGCTCAAAATAAGTTCACTCCTACTGGGCATGGTTGTTTCCCTGCTCAGGTTTGTAGCTCTCCCATTCCAGTATTCTTGTTCCTCAGGCCTGTGGGCAGGGCAAGCTCACAGATATTTTGGGAACTGAAAGAGGCTCGATGCTGTGACTACAAACCACAGTTCTATTCTCAAATTATCCTATTCCTTCCTCTCTGCCCAGACATCTCATTTTTTTTTTTTTGCTCAGGGTCCCTGTTTTTCCGAAAAACATGGAAATCCCTGCAGTGCAGGCAGACACTACTGACATTCAGATGCCACAATTACTCTGTCGGACACTGGCTTTTTCTAGGCGACTCCACCAATATCCTATAGCTGCCACCAGTCTAAGGCTGTACAGCAGTTTATAGTAAAGAGTGGTACATGCTACAGCCCTGTATAGGCTATTCGCAATATTGCCTCCTCCTCAATGATGTACAAGGTTTTCTTTCTTTTTTCAGTTTATTTTTATTTTTTTAGGGTAGGCAAAGATGGTGAAAGAAGAAAAAAAAAGTTCTGCTTTACATCAGCCAAAATGCTGGTTCCCATGATTTTGACCAACATTCTCCAGGAGTATTCTCTCATGGGGAGTGAACATGCTGCCTGTGGTAGCTAATGTTCTCCCCTGCACAGGCTCATAAGGCAAGTTGAGTTCTTTGAGAAGTTCTTAGGTTTCCATGCCAACATCTAAAGCCCACGCCTGAATCTCACCTAGATCCTCAGTGCAAAGTTCACGTATTCACCTATAATGTACAATTTGGCTCAATCCCACCTGTTCAAACCAGTGATTCAGTAAATTTTAATATAATCTCTTAACACTTCCCAGATAATCCTAATTGCAGCAGTCAATTGTGAGTCATCCTCAAGAGTAGTCTCTGTTTTTGCTTGCATCAAATTTGTCAGCTGGTGCAATACTTCTTTGTAGTCTCAAAATTAAATTCGCGCACATCAAGGCCTATAGAGAAATGTCTTAGGAAATTTCAGATGGCATAGGCAAGATCATCTGTAAAGCCACAACGAATTGCTTCCTCCTCACTTTCTCTCTCTTCTCACCACTGGATGCTCATCTTTTTCACCCTTTTTCTTTTCGCTTAGGCCTCCCAAAGTTCTGACTCTAAAAATTTATCTTTTGGCCTCTCATAGGTCATTCCTTTCTTATGCAGAGCAATTTAGCTCCCTCTTAATTTTTACCTTCACTTACATATATCTTCTACTCATTATATGCTCTACATAAACAGATTCTAAAATTTATCCCCTTAGAGGTTAGTGTCCTATTTTACTTTGCCCTCAAAAAAGTGTTTTCCAGTCTTCTATACAACCCTTGGGTAAATGTTGAGATACAAAATGAAATTTTTTGAAGGCATTTGACATTATTAGTCTCTTTGATAACCTATCTCCTTTTCTCTAATGGGTATAATCAAACTACACTAAGACCCTCTCTGAGATCCTGCTGTATTAGTTTGCACGAACTACAATAACCAAGTACAACTGACTGGGTGGCTTAAACAACAGACATTTATTTCTCACACCACAAGATCAGGGCATCAATAGAGTTGGTTTATTCTGAAGCTTTTCCCCTCAGTTTGTAGAAGGCAGTCTTCTCCCTGTATCTTCATATGGTCTTTCCTTTGTGTGCATCTTTGTCTTAATCTCTTCTTCTCATAAGGACACCAATCAGAATGAATTAGATGCTACCCTGATGACCTCATTTTAATTTAATTACCTCTTTAAAGAAACTACCTCCAAATACAGTCACATTCTGAGGTACTGGGTGTTAGGACTTCAATGTATGAATTTGCCAAGGAGGGAGAGAGAGGGGGCAAAATTCAGCCCTTGACACCTGCTTTCATGCCTGGCCTGGCTGAATAAATATTTTGTGCCCTCCCTTCAGGGCATCTTCTCTCCTTGCTACACCACAGTCAAGCAAGGAGATTTCAAACATGAGCTGAAATGTCTGATGATTCTTATGAGCGTGGAAAAAGAGTGACCATCAGTCAAGTGATTATTTTCCTGGTCTGTGCCCCATCTCACTGACCCCAGTTTACTGGAAAAGAATTTTCATCAGGAAGACATCCTGCCTCCTTCATCTAATCACTTTAGCAAGTTTTTCTCCTGCAAGGAGAAAGAATTAAGGGACATACTGATCTTTGGTATTTTCTTATTTTTTCCAATTAGCTGGTCCTAATGGTTCCTCAACTCATTTTTCAATAAGAAATGCCAGGAAAGGATTCTCCTTGTATACAAATATTCTTAAGATACTCATTTTGGCCATAATTAAAACAAAACAAAAAGGTAGATTTTTCTAAGATACAGACTTTTGAGGAATTATTTATTTGTTCTGTTACATATCATTTTCCAAGCTTACAGTATATATTACCTGTTAGAACTTTCGCTCACCTACAATGCTCTACGATTCTGTATTCTAATATCATACTAACCAATCTTATAAGGCTCAGGTGTTCTATTAGAAGTATTCTCTGTAACTCTAGTCTCCCTCTTGAATGTCTAACATTATTAACTACACATCCTATTAACTACACATTTAAATCATATTATATAACAATTACAATAGCACCCCCACACTTTGGAACTTTAATTACTTATATCTTATAGTAGCCTTTTCTAAGGTTTTTCAGTTTGATCCAATTTGTAGTTTAAAGCATTAAACCACAGTTATTTTTTTAAAATAAAATTACATTTTACCTCAAATTTTATTTCTTTCTATTTTTATTTTTTAAACAATTTCCTTAAAGTCAGAGGAAGTACAACTTTGAAATATAGCATTAACTGAACACTTTATTTAATATTTACAGTCATTAGCAATTTGTTGACTAATAATATTTGGGAAATCAATTTTGAAAAGTTAAAGAGGATATATTCAAGCCAACTACCTAGTATTTAAAAACAATTCATTAATATACTTTAGATAATTACTATGTCCCAGGCATTGTAGCAGATGTTGGGATGTACAGTTATTAGTCATGGAGACTCTCTATGGTAAGTAAAAGGTCAAAATCAATCATGACTTGTTCAGAGTAGAGAATGAAATTCATGTATTAAAACATTATTAAAGAATGTTACTGTGAAAATATGAAGGAAGACCATTTGTTGAAGAAATTACTTCCCAAACAGAATGGTCTTGATATTTCTGATCTTAGGGGCAAGTTTTTAGTTTTTCACCATTAAATATGATATTTACCTGTGGGTTTTTCATCAATGTCATATGTCATGTTAGGAAATTTCCTTATAGTCCTAATTTGCTGAGCATTTTTATTAGGAAAAGATATTAAACTTTTTCAAATGGTTTTCAGCACCAATTGAGATGATCATATGAATTTATTCCCTGTCTTCTAACGATATGGTGTACTACAATAATTTATTTTCTTATGTTGAACCATTCTTAAATTTCTGGGATAAATCTTACATGGTCATGGTATATAACCCTTTAAATGTGGTATTGGATGTGGTTTGCAAATATTCTATTAAGGATTTTTGCATCGATAGTCATAAGGAATTTTGCTCTGTAGCTTCTTTTCTTGTGATGTCTGTCTGTCTTTGGTATCAGGGTAATGTTGGACTCACAGAATATATTGGAAGCATTCCACCTTCTGCTTTTTCTCTTCCTCCTTCTCTTCCTCCTTCTCCTTATCTTCCTGCTTTATCTTCTCCTCCTTCTCCTTTTTCTTCTTTTTTCAAAGAGTTTGAGAAAGACTGGTAATTACCAGTCTTTTTTAATTCTTCTTTAAATGTTTGATTTTTCCAATGAAGTCATCTGGTGTTAAACTTTGTTGGGAGGTTTAGATTACTGCATCAGTCTCCTTACTGTGTCGATTCAGATTTTCTATTTCTTCTTGAGTCAGTTTGGTAGTTTTTGTGTTTCTAGAAATTCATCCATTTTCTTTAGATTATTAAATTTGTTAGTGTACAATTGTTTGTTATTTTTTAATAGTTTTTTAATTTCTTTAAAATTAGTAATAAAGTCTCCAATTGAATTTCTGATTTTATTTTCATCTTTAGTTTTATCTTAGTTTAGCTAAAATTTTGTCAATTTTGTTGACTTTTTAAATAATCACCTTTTGGTTTCATTAATCCTATCAATCATCTTTGGGATGCTCATAGTGATATATTTTTTTTTCCAGAAAGGACAACTCAGGAAGTTTTTGGTAGCTGTTACATAAATTAATTTAACATTTGGAGACTATCAAGTTGTAGCTATAAAGACTGAGTCAATTACTTTAATAAATAGTGTAACATCTAACTTTTTCAGCAGTGGCCTTCTTTTGTAATTGAAGTACTCATGTTTCTCTACAACTATGTCAGTAGGTTAGAAATAGTAAAAACATTAATGAAGCCAAGATATTATAATTAAATATATGGTCTTAAGAAAAGACTTTATAATCTGATAGTATCAGGGAGTTGTTATAAACACTGTTTATTTTACCAGGTCTCTTTAGTAATTCAGCCAAAATGATATTGTTTTTCCGAATCTACACCTTTGCAAAAGTTGATAAATAAGTACAAAACTTATAAAACATAAGAAAAAACACACCTGAATACTTGAAAGAGAAAATAAACAAGAATCAAGCCAGTGGTAAAGTAAAAAGGAAATTTTACTAAGATTCAAATTTCTTGTTTTTTATCCAATTGTTGTACTTTGCAGCCTTAGGTCTGTGGTTGTTGAATGCATTTCAGCTATCAATTTGAAATAGAAATGGGCAATCCAGTAAACTCACTCTCAAGTCATCCTAAATACAAATCGAATTAGAATAAAAAATTTTTAGAGACTCAGAGAAAAAGTGATGAATGATGTTAAAATATGTTTTTATTTCCATCAAACTCTGTTTTCCTGATTCCCACTGAGGTAAATGTGTTGAAATTAGGGGAGGGGGGGGAGGGGAGTTTTCATATGACACACTAGCCACAGAACTCAGCATACCAAATGTTTTGTTGTAAAAATACCAAAATCATAAGTGCTCTGAAACAACTCCTAGCTTCTATATTTTATGGCAAAATACTGCTGTATTTAAGTGCTGCTCATTGTTATTTATAATTTCACAAAGTTTTGGAAGCTAAATATTTCTAATTTAAGTTTACTAGAGTATTAAAAACATTTTTTAAAAAAAATGCTAGAAAACCAGATATCTATATTCCCTTTTTCCTGTGTGGTTTCTATACAATTTATTTTTAATTCCCTTAATTTATTAGCATATTCAGTAAAATGATATAAAACAAAATAAAATTACTCAATTAAAAATATAAAGATTTTAAAAAGCCGTTAAGGAGCTAAGTTTTAAAATTAGAAGGAGCCTTACTGATTAAATCAATTTATTTTATAAATGATAAAGCTTAAGTTTCAAAAGGTTAAGACTTGGTCAAGTTCTGCTAAATTGTCAATGGCATAATCAAGGTAAGAAATGGGTTTCCAGTTTCCCAGATCAGAGACATTTCTGCTTGCTTAATTGATATTATTAACTTTCAATTTATGACTTATGTAATCTAGAGCATTTCTAATTAATAGTTTCTAATTAATAGTTTCTTCATCTATAGTTTGTTATTTATAGTTTGTCATCTTTTTAACTATAGATTATTTGAATGGTAATGTGAAAATTTCATTAATAAATCTGATTTCAACATTCAACTAAATTTATGTAAATAAGAATGGAATTTAAATCTGCTATTTAACTTATGGCTACCTAATTTTTAAAAATTTATCCTACTGTTTTTCCTAAAATGCATTTATTTATTGACACTTGTGTGGTTTGACAATTATATACTCTAATCCCCTTTTATTCATGGTTTTATTTTTTACCATTTCAGTTATGCATGATCAATCACAGAAAATATTAAATGAAAAATTCCTGAACTAAATGGTTCATAAGTTTTAAATTGCATTTCATTTTGAGCAGTGTGATGAAATCTCTCACATTTCTCTCACATTATGCCTGGATGTAAATCATCCCTTTGTCCAGGATATCTACCAGCTTATTAGTCACTTGGTAGCAATCTCGGTTATCAGATTGACTGTGGAGTCATTCAACTCACTTCATCTCATTATGAAGGCATTATATATTTCACATTATCATGAGGAGGAGAGTGAATGTAGCACAAAAGATTTTAAGAGAAAAAGAGAATCATACTCATAACTTTTATTGCAGTATATTGTTATAATTGTTCTATTTTATTATTAGTTATTATTGTTAATCACTTACTGTTCCTAACTTTTAAATGAAACTTTATCATAGGTATGTATGAACAGAGGAGAAGAGTTTGCCACATGGAAATATACCCCTTGAAGATACTGATTTTTCTAAGATGGTTATTTTTATGTTCCAGAAGGCTAAGGAGGAAACTTTGACCTTCCCTCTAACTGCCTCAAAGAATTCAAGATGGAAGACCTGTTCAAGGAAGGAGCTATCATCATAGATAACTAGTTTAATCTGGGAGGAACGGAGCAAAGCCCCTTTGATCAAAGTCTTCTGTGTCTCATTGCTTCTAGTTGGCCCAGCAAACATTTGTTTGCCAAACATTAACTCTTTATATTTCTCTGTAAATTGCCTTTATTCCCTTTGAACTCCTAGACCCTGATCTTCTCCTTAGTCCAGAATGACATAGATACCTCATTTTGTATGACTGTTTGTGGAATTTTTCATGCCTATGTAAATTTCCTATGTGTACATATTAAATTGATTTTCTCTCGGTAATTTACTTTATGTAATTTTAATTATTTAACCAACAATAAAAACCAAGAAAGGAGGAGAGAATTTCCCCCTCACCCACATATGTATAGGAGAGAACATAGGGTTCAGCACTATCTGAGGTTTTGGACACCCACTAAAGATCTTGGAATGTATATCCCACTTATAAGAGGAACTACTGTAATTTGTTATATATCATTTATACTCTGCCCACTTCCAAAAAGGGTATAAAAAAAAACCTGATGATATTAAGATGATATCATAAAACACTAAACCAATAAGGCGTGAGGAAAAATAGAGAAGCCAAGTAGTAAAGACAAAATAAATACACTATTATGCCAGAAAAACTAACCTATTAGAGGCTCTTCCAAAAAAACTTTAATTTGAACTTTTCAAGAATAACAAGAGAAATATGATAGATTTTAGAGCTTTCATTTGACAAAAAGAGTTCATATGTCTCCTTTTCTTTTTTGTCTTAAGTAACTCAGATCTCAAATACATATATCACTGTTTAATGATTTTATTTTTTCATCTATTTTCTTAGCCTAAGCTTCCTAAGAATTGATCATATGAATCTTACTTAAAAGTGAATTAATATCATAAGTCATAGGATCATTTTTTAGTCATTTTATTGTTTGTCTTTATTTTAATCTTTAATTTAGATATTTTGTTTATGACTATTTCCTACATGGAACTTAAAACCATATTTTTTTGTGTATAATCCTATAATGGCAATTTTGTGGGGGGCTATGGTAATAAGACACGGTTTTGTAGTTTCTGATGCCACGCGGTAATGATTAATTAGAATGTAGTTAACAAATAGTAATTATGTTTTATAAAATTTGATACAAAACCATTGTGCATACATAAAGATTTTCTATGAACAGAAGACATTTTTTCTGTCTAAACATATCATAAAAACTTTTGTTTGATCTAAAAGCTGAATATTTGAAACTTCCTATGCCGTGAAATACTACTCAAAAATGCTCACACAGTTTTTTTTTAAAAAGTTTCAAAAGTAATTATCATAGTGAAACAAAGCAAAGGATTTTAAAGGTATTATTTTACATTGTTAAGCCAAAAGGAGTTTACACTTCCAGGATCTGTCTTCTCCAACAGCTGCCCCAATGAGAATAAACCTCTTCCATCTTCCTGAAACTTCATGTCAATCCTTCACATGGACTTTTTGGAATTGGCTCTTTATTGAGACAGAGCTGAGAAGGTTTTACTCTCACACCTTTTGCTTAACATTCTCTACACTCTTTTCTTTCATGTGTTATCCACATCCTAGAATGCAGGCTCATAATCACCCTCAGCAGTTACCAGGACTACTCTCCTCCAGGTCACTAGAGCCTTCTAACACAAGGGTGTTTGCTGAATTCCAACCCTTCACTTGACTGTGTTGCTTTCCTGAGTCCCAAACTAGTCCTCTTCAGCTTCTTTTTGACACACTGCCTTCCTAATTACTCCTTTCTCTCTGTATTCATGTTTTTCTTTCCTTACACTGTTGCCTGCCTTTAATGGAAGCTCTCATTCCTGTTCTTGATACCTGCAATTTTAGCTTAGCAGTTTTATCAAATCAACCACCTTTATTATATTTTTCCTGATTACCTCTAAATGTAGAACTCCATTCATGACCCACTGCCTTTGTGTCTGTGTCTGTTTTCAGCAGCTTTTACGAAAAGTCCACATAAGGGTTACTCAAATGCAATATGTCCAACAGGGAAATTATCTCTCTCCCTCCAAGACAAACACTCCTTTCAAATAGCATCATTTCAGTCAGAGGTATTAACATTTTCAATCTCTTAAACTAGAAATCCTAGATCATGTTTTTTCTTTATATCTTATATAAAACTAATTTTATGTTGTCATTTATTCCTTTCAAATATATCAGAAATAAGAAAAGCACACAAACTAATTTAAACCAAATCATCACAGTTGAGCACAGAACTTAATTCTTGAAAGTAATAAATACTAGTTTATTAACTTCCAACTGACCTCCACAGTTGCTTACCTAGCTTTTTATTTTATTTCATGGGGGTTTTATTAACATTCCAAATAGAGGTTATTCAGGACTTCTCTGTACACAATCCCATAATCTTCATTCTATTTTTCACTGGTGATCTCGGATACTACTATATGGAGACTATTTTTAAAATAGGACTTTAAAAGAAACTATTACCCTGATTCTCCCAGGTGCCCCCTCAGGATTTATTATTCAAAGATTAGATTTGGAATCAAACTAAATTATATTCAAATCCTATCAGTTATAAATGCTCAAACTTTTTATGCCCAAGATAAGTGCATGTTCAGTGGAATTTCTTTAACTTGATATTGTATGTCATTCTATATCTATTAGAAATGTTTGTGACAATAAGTAATAGATAACCCAACTATGGACCTTAGACAAATACAAGTATATTTTTATTACATAAAATAAGCCTCGGGTGAGCAGTTGCTGGCGCTGGTTGAACAGTTCGATGAAATGATTCATTTTGTATGTTCTCTTGGCAGCTCCCGTTATTACATCTGCATTCCAACAGAAAGAAGCAAAAACAAAAAGGTGTATGAGGAAGGCGACGGACACCACAGGAATTACACAGTTAACTTTCTCTTCAGTGTCATCATTCAAAACTCTTATATGAAGCTCCTCCAACTAAACGGTAGCTGGGAATTGAAGTAAGTTAACCAATAATATCCACATGCTTATTTCTATCTAAATTATAATTTTCTTAAGCTTAGCTAAAATCTCACCTCCTTCCTGAGAATGTCTTCAACTGCTGACCACATACCTTCCCTAATGACTATGGATTTCCATTTTAGTTATAGCAGTCCCATGCAGTACACCACTAATATTTTCATGGACTATGCACCATTTATTATTTTGTTTTCTCAAAATTTAAATGAGCACTAAGAGCAGAGGCTATACTGTAGTCCTCTTTTTGCCCATACTGAATAGAGTACCATGGTAAGCACATAATGGTACTCCATATCATTTGGAATTTAGATTCAGACAAGCTCAAATCTGAAATTGGGAATCATGAATTTTAAGGTATTTCCCATTTAGAAAAAAAAAGTGCAGCTTGCTGCCAGCGTTAACTTAATTTTACATAAACATGTTCTTTGAGGCTGAAGCAAATCTGACTGATTCTGAGTGTGAAAATAAAAAATGAAAACTGTTCTTGGAATTATTTCTAAGCAGAACTCGTCTCTAATCCTAATGTAACTGAAATATATACATAAATTGGATTCATCAAATGTATCTTTGGCTAACAACTGTTTGAGAACAATATTAACATCACACGTAGGGACGCTAATTTTTCTAAGATTTGACATTTTCATCAATTGAGAATAATTATATTTTGTAAATGGAAATATTGCTGCTAAAAACAGAATGCTATAAATAGAATGATGTCATTTGTTTCCAAAGACTATGGATATACTAGAGAGATGAGAAAATAATAATAAAAGAGATATTTCATGGCAAACTTTGAGGGTAAAGTTAGGACTGCAAACTGCTACAGCCACAAGTACCACCAGAGAGTATTCTTAGGGCAAATGTGACATGGGTTAATTGTGTAATTCCAGCAAGAGAATTTACCTCTCAAATTTTATTTCTTCCTTCATAAATGTGGGGGGGAAAAACCTCACAGAGAATATATGAGAAATCAATATGTCAATATGACATGTGTGTATTATGCACATTATTTTCCTTTGTAAATACATAATTATCGTTGATAATAGAAAGCACATACATATGTTTTCTACTTAATAAGATCTGCAGAACTTACATTTTTTAAAGCGAGACTAAAACTTTGGAAATTAATCCCTCTAGAATTCACTTTATAAAAAAATTGTTTTCCTTAAGTGAAAATGTATTCCAATTTCGTTTAGTACTTAGTTGAAGTCTGTTAAATATACATTCACTGATTATATTCAGTTTAGATAAAGAGTTAGGTAATCATATCACAGCAATCTTTAAAGATAATATTTGTTCATATTTATAGCCTTATTTTGCTATAGTCAGAGCCAAAAGGGTCTTATCTGGAAGCTGTGTTTGTCAAGAAAACACACTGTTTTCACAGAGTATACTTACTTATTTGTGGGAGAGTGATAAAGATTTTGATGTAGGGAGGTGTTTAAGTCACTTCAAGTTTCTTCTTAATGTTGTTTCTATTTTATAGCCCTACTTGTTTTTGTTAGTGTATTTTTTTTTCATTAAGTTTAATTTTTTGGAAAATTGCTAGAAAATGATGAGGCTAATCCAAATGTATCTAAGTATTATTGGAGAAAAAATAGCAAAGGGGTTTAAAAGAACTCTTTTTTAAAAAACACCAAAAGTTACTACATTTTTAATTATAATATCAATAGTTTCTATTTAAACTACATCCTTATAAAATAAAGAAAAATGAAAATCAGTTTTAAAATGTTATAGTATAGCTATTAAAATATTCATAAAGGTAGATACAATAATTCCTCATGTTTTCATTATCCAGCATCAAAAACTCGACAGAGGATATGGTTTCATGAAACGAACAAACAAAAACAACCTGGTAGCTTAAAATAATAAATATTTATTGTTATAGTTTCTGTAAGTTAGAAATTTAGGAGCAACTTAGCTAAGTGGTTCTGAAAGTCACTCGTGAAATTGCAGTCAAGTGTTGGCTTGGACTGTAGTCATCAGAGCAACCAGGCCCAGAAAATCCACTTTTAAAGTGATTCTCTCACATGGCTATTGTCAAAAAGCTTCCGTTCCTCAGGGGTTGTTGGTAGAAGACTCGTTTCCTCACCATGTAGTGCTTCTGAAATGTTCTTATGACATAGCCTCTGTTTCCCCACAGAGCAAGGGGTACAAGACAGAGAATAAAGAAGAAGCCACAATGACTCTTATGACACAATGTTGCTTTTGCCATAATCTATTTGTTAGAAGTCACTACATAATAGCCGGCACTCCAGAAGAGAGAAATCAAGCTCTACATTTTAAAAAGGGGAGTATCAAAGAATTTTTAACATATTTTTAAAATCATCACAATACGTCCACCCACTTTCTACTCACCACTCCAATTTTGAAGGAATTCCTGATGGTACAGCATTTTATCTATATTTTTAAAAAAATGAAACCACAATGTCATTCTCACAATTAAACAGAATAAATTTTAGTATTATCAAATATCTAAGCTGTGTTCAAATGTCTTTGATATTTTCACAATTTTTTTACAGTTGGTTTGGTTTGTTTGAATCAGAATACAAACAAGGATCAGAATCCTACTACATTTAGCACCTTTGAAGTGGTGTTAAACCCTCCTTTCATCAATTTGAAATATATTTATAACCAGACAAAAATATAAGATAGGGTTCTTTACAATTGGTCCTTGAATGATATACATCCATAGCTTTGTTTCTACATTTCTTATTGTTCTTTCATCAGGAGCAGTCAAAAAGTAAGAAAGTAGATTTTCATAGGTTAACTTCGAACCTGGAATTTGTGTTATTGCTTTGGTTATGTTGCTAATAAGCCACAGGTGTACACTACAGTAGCGAGTAGAAATGGAGACAGGGCTGTGATGACAGTTAATTGTCCATAATCTATTTATCCCAAGGTGCACTTATACATCTGTTACGTATTTAGGTATTTGCTTCTTGCAGTTTTTTCATGATTTTTGAGCAGAGAAGCATTTACACCTAAAGCACCATAAAAAAGAAAAATGCTATCAAGGGGCTTTAAAGTAGCAAGACAAAGAAAGTACAGCTTTTTGTGTCTAGGAAATGAATGGGTCCATTCATTTCAATAGGGATTTCGTTTTATATGTACTGTTTTAGGTTTAGGCACTAAGCACTTGACTCCCATTTTAGAATGAATTACTTTGTTAAAAGCAGAAATTTAAATAGGATAGGCACTTTATGCACTAAATTCTTCAATGAGTTCTTTTTTCTTGTTTTATTAAATATCTTAGAGTATTATCCTCTGCCCTTTCTTTAATATATGTGTATATGCATATATATGTGTGTTTTTATGTGTGTATATGTCATTTATATATAAATATGTATATGTTATACATATATATACACGCAGAAAGAATAAATATAGTAGTAGCTCATAAAATTTGTCCTATACCTTATTTTTATTATATTTCTAAATTACTTATGATTTTAAGTCCCTAAAATGTTTAAAAGTACCATTATAGTTAATCTTGAGTAAATGATATACTAAATGTAAAATGTTCACAATGAAAGAATAAAGTCATAACATATCATAGTCATGTATGAGAAATTGATTTAATCATATACTGAAAATTAATATTTAAATTAACAATTTATTTAGAGAATGTTTTGAAATAGTTATCAAACATTCTTTGTAGGTGATTGCTTCTTCAATCAATAAAATAACCACTTTTTCATTAAAATACTAAGTGTACTTTTTCTGATATTATATTTTCACTATATGCATTTTACATTAATAAATACCAAATTTGTAAATTGCTACATTATTCATTACTATATGAATCTGACAAACTTTCTAGAGCTGATTTTTGCCTGTTATATGATTTATAAATTGCTACATTATTCATTGCCATGTGAATCTGACAAACTTTCTAGAGCTGATTTTTGCCTGTTAAATGATAAAATAGCCAAATATAATTACTGGTAAACACATACTACTGTCTAACTTTATTGCACAACCATTTACACCAAGAAATGTACACAAATGAGATTCCTATTTACAACTGGCATTAAACTTTGAGAGCAGTTGACTTTGTGATCTAGATCCAATTTTTAATGCTTACTGTTAAGTTTTCTTTCTTTTTTTTTAGAATTTCCAAACCACCAGAGGATGATTTCCTTAAGAATGTTCTCCCAGGTATGTTCAGAATATTAATTAGGCCCATCTATTTCTGTCGGGTAATAACAATGTCCGCAGGCTGAATGGACGCTGTGACCTGTGAAAGAACTATTCATATGCTTTAGTCTGCCCTAGCGCATTCTTTAACAAGTGAACATAGACCTTTTTCACAGTCATCTTAAATGTTTCAGCTGTGTGTTTTAAGTTTGTTTCTTGCATCTCCGACCATATAGCTTCTCTGCTTGTTTTGGGGAAGACTTTTCTTGCTCTACTCATTTAAATGCTTCTGCTTTTATGACTATTTTACTGCCATACCTATGGGGCTTCTTACTGTATTTGCCTGTAACTGAAGGAGATTTTAAAGGAATTAAATTTATTCAGACTAAATCTTCTGGGGGAAGTGAAAGCATCTTAAACAATTAGCAATAATTAAAAAGCACCTATTCAGACTGGATAAAAGGTAAACAGATTTCACTTAAATATAGTATTTGGTACAGTTTTCCCATTTGCATGTATTTTTTTTTTTAAACCTCTTGTTGGTGAATAACTTTGAAATAACAAAAGAAAGCATTAACTTTTGTCAATTTGATAATTCCTCAGGAGCGTTATTAACAAATTGTTATACTAAAAATTTTAATTATCTTTAATTTAGATGGTGGAACTAACACTGATATAATAGCATGAGAATAGTGCCTGAGTAAAACCTAGGTTTGCTTTTTCAATTTTTATTCTTAAATGAATGTGGAACTGGCTGAGATATCCATGGTTATTCAACTTCCAATATTTTTGATAACTTTTGTTCGGTCATTTAGCTGCCTCAGTAAACTATTAGCTTTGTATATTGTAAGTGTAATATGCTTAACTGTGTTCTTAAGGTCTTCCATAAGTTATTTCAAATTAGGACTGTCTTATGGATAGCCAGACAAGACAGATTATTTTTTATTCAAAAACATTTATAAACAGCTGCTAATATATATGTAAATGTAGTGATGCATAAAGTCAGTCTTCAGTGTGTACTTGTAGATACAAGTACACACACACACAGACACACATACTGGTTTATACAAAAACAAATACATGTAAATTCTTTTACTAAAGAAATGTATAGTTCGAAGATTAAGCAGCTACTTATATGATGTGCTTGAGGGAGCACCAAAGAAGACACTTAAATCTAACTCTTTCACTTGATATTTTAGTGTTATAGTTTTGTTCTTCAGCATTTTAAGTAAAACCATATTTTTAAAAAAATATGATCAGTTAACATTTAAAAATAATAATGTGACTGTGAAAAAAATGTGGCTTAAAATGAAATAGACTGGGAGAAAGAGAGAAAGAGACATGAAGGACCACAAAGAATATCGAAAATAATGTGGCAGCCCATAGGTGCATTTTTTTCAAAGCTGTCCAAACTTAGCTATTCTATGGTGGTCAAAAATATGTGTAATGATTTTGGGTGCCAAAATAGTACCACTACGATTAGAACAGGGTGCTATCGAGGTTAAGATTACAGATTTGATTTTCTATAAGACAAACAATTTCACTCATGTGCAAATGCTAACTCAGCCATTTTGGAAATTCATCATAAATAAAAAATTAGAAATATAGGGAATAAATAACTACCTCTGGAGGAAAATAAACATAACTGAAGATATATTCATTTTATAGTGATGACTGGTTATGCTATCTTTATGTGTAGAAAAGAACACATTGCTTGTATTCTCAGCTTTTGAGAAACAAAGTATTTTTTGCATCATGATAAACTGCAAAAAGATATATTTTAGTTAACAAATCTAGATTTAGAAAATGATTTTTCTAATTCATCATCTAAGGGAAATTTACCTCACTAAATATGAAACTTTGCAAGGAGGATAATAATCCATTCTTTGAGGAGTAGTTTTAAGGATTAAGAAATAAATTAAGTGTGATATATAAATATCTCAAGGTCAAGGAAATGAAACACTAAAATTTCCATGCAATTAGTCTCATGTAATATTGCTAGACAACAAAATCACTATCTTTTAAATACAGAAAAACAGCACTCTTAGCAAGACATAATAAAGGCATAATTTAGAACTTTAATGAACATAAAATATAAGTGTTTGGATATTTAGAAACAGTATTCTAGGGCTCCCTCAATATGTTAAGTCCCTGAGCTATACCCTCATACCTGCAGGTTGCATTCCTTTTCTTGGCTGGCATGAGAGAACATGGCGTGCCGTTCCTTCCATTCTTCTCTGTGATCCATTGCTTGTGCTGACTTCTGTCCTTTACCTGATTCACATCACATGCACCCACTAAGCTACAACAAGGCTGTCAAGAGAATTTTCTGGTCAAGTACTATTTCATCTTTTCAAAGCCCTTGGCCTCCATTACAGCTAGTTATGTCATTTTACAAAAGCCTTATTAATAATTTAAAAAATCAACATATTATTATTAAGCAATTGCATTTAATAATTTAGTTTTACATTCATAACAGTATAGGCATTTTCAAAATTTACATTAGTAGTAAAAGCACCTCCATCTAACTGTAAACTAACATTCTATAATATGTACTTCTAGATTTTGAAAACAGATTTAATATGTATAGCTATACAAAAGAGAGTCTCACTATATTATAATTAAAAAATAATTTTAATATATTATAGTACTCTATCAGGACTGGAGACTTTAAAATATAAATAAAAGAAGTGCTAAAATTAAATGTTGTCATTAAATAATATGACAAAATAAAACATCTCACTTAGAAACTTTTTAAAAAAGGAAAAGTTACCATTATCATGATTTTGATTGTGTAGATGTTTTCCAGCATCAGTTTATAAATAATATACCAATAAATAAGGTGACAAATTATTAAAATTATTTGTTCAATTATTGGTTACCAAATTTACCTCATCATAGACGGGGGGGAAAAATAATGTGAAATAAAAAAAAAAATACTTAGCTGCTAGATAAGGTGACTTTTGAAGAATATTTTACAGCTAAGCACAGAGAAAGTAACCATTCAAGGATATCCCATATTCTTATAAGCTTAACTAGAGAATATTAGTTTTGAAGATTTCTGGCATTACTGTTAACTAACGTTACTAATTGGCTATATAATTCCTATGATTTAGAGAGGTTTGTTTTTAGCTAAAATAATAAATTTATTTTTAATGTAGAAATTTCCCTAAAGAGACCTGTCCAGGTATAAAAAAAGTATAGCATTAGAGTGACCTTATAATGACTTATTTTAACTAATCAATGGTTAACATTATTCCTCATCGGTAGTAGGTCCCATTCTCTTGATGTCCAATAATATAATTTAATAGCTGTACTCTGAAATACACATATTTTATGCTATTTTAGCACCAGTTTTTTAAAAAATTATTAATATTCATATAAGATAGATATAACCCAATACAGATCGCAATTCTGGAAATGAGGTGACAAAAACGAACACAGCGGCAAGAATGCTTTCAAATTTATATCATTCTTTTAAAGTCAACATAGAAAGTCTACTTTTTATCATAACTTTTCCTTCTGAATTTCATGAAAATAGTCTGTCCCCAAGTATACGTAGATAATGTGGCATAAAAAAAAGATAAGTAAAAGTGAAAATCCTGGTTTGTCATTTATTAATCCTATAATCTTAGAAATATTATTTAAAGTCATTAAGTTTATTTATTCCTCCAAAGAGAGGCCAATGTTATACATTTCTCAGACTCTGGGGACATAAATAGACAGGTTATTTAAATTCTGTGTAATATGAAAAGTATAACATTTATCTTACAGAGTTATAATGACTATACAATAGAAAAGACATCTATAATAGTGTTTTTTAAAAAGTTACTAAATAAATGATTATGTAAAAAAAAATGTTGTGATACTTATTCTTGTTGATAGACCTCCCAGGAAAAACAAATACTTTGAGAAGAGAAATCCAATGTTTAAAAATGTTTGGAGCATTTTTACCCAAAAGGCCTCTTCTGAAGAGCCTATCTATTAGGTACCATATCTGAGATCCTCAGAACTGCCCAAAGTTCTTGCCAACCATAGTTACTTCCTATTGTACATAACCGAATAACCCTAAAATTAATTTTAAAATATAAGTTGCTAAGGAAGAATTTTGCAAATGATCTTACTCTTTACTTAACTAATAATTCACATACAAGAAAGAGTAGATGATTAAACATAGAAGTTTTGCTAGTCTGAATGTTATCTGTGTCCTAAAGAGCTGGACATGGAACCTATTGACAACCAAGTAAAACAACTTAAAATGTCCCTGTAATATCGAAATATCTTAATTTCTTTGTGAAAAAAACACCTTAAATATATGGACATTTTTAATAGTGATCCATTCACATTTTGCTTTTCCTTTACATTTTCATAAGAATGCAAAGAAATATGAATGCAGAACTTCCATTTCTATGTAATGTTGGGATAAGCAACTTGAGCTAATCTTCCCACTGAAAACTAGAAAGCCTCAATAAAACATTTTTCAAAACTGCCTTTAATACATCAGAGAGCTAAAAAAAAAGCAATGAGGATTCACAAGGCCACAACTGAGGAAAAGATGGATCCCCAGATTTATGGCATTGTACTGGAGGGATTATCACTTTTGCACTAGAGGCATCTGCTGAAAGGCTGAGAAGTTAATCTGAGCAAGACATTTAACAGCCCCCAAACTAGAAGGATCAATACTGGATTCTAGTGAGCCAAAAGAAAATGTTTTGGTAAACATATTCATAAGCATTCTCTGCAATGAGACCATGAAGGGCTACTAACTATGAATGAAGAAAAACTAGAAGTAGACTCTTCCTAGTGAGTGCTAAAACTTCACTTAAAAATATCAAAAACTTTGAGTGCAGCTAAGTTAATATGTCCTACTCATGAGCAAATATAAATCCTGTCTAGAAGCCTCAATTATTACTATAATATTCCTGTAAATGAGTGACCCTTAATCAAGATTAATTTTAAATATATCAAAAGAAAACAATGAAAACTAATAGAAACAGGAGTCAGTAGAACTATATTCACAGGGTGTTGAGATAAAAGGGTAGATGGACAAATACTATAACATTGCTATAGTCATATGTTTAAGAAGATAAAATTTACATTTGGAACTCACTAGGAAGGAGATTTTTAGTAGCTTAAACATAACTAAAAGGAGAGTTTATAAACCAGAAGATAATTCAAAAGAAAATATCCAAAATAAAATCTTAAGACTTTGATGACCTTACTGTCCATTGCCAAATTACTTCTATGGCCAAGAACAAAGGAATACAACACAAGAAAAAATAGAAAAAGCATAATTTGATTACTGGCTTAAATGTAAGCACATAAAAAGGAAAAGATAAAAATTCAAATATACATACATGGCACAGTGACTATTTTTAATAGCGAATTGCCTTCATGACTCAACTAATATGGATTTTTCCCAGAATTATATTATCAACATGTATATGAGGAATTTTACCAAAAATTTCTAACATACCTCAGTATTTGACATCTTGAAGGAGATTTATGATTGGCCTTCTGTTTGTCAGTTTATTTGCTCTTACTCACTAGACTATATCTCCTTAGGGAAAAAGGCTTTCTCTGTCTTCTTTCCAGTTATAACTTTTACCCTTTGCACCATCCCTAATTGACAATAGGCACTCAATTAAAGTTGAATAAATAATTTTTTTAATAAATGAATTTTTGAAAGAATCAATTAATAAAATCAATCTATTTTAAAAAAATAAAACATATTCTCCAATAGGTTATTCTTTTTCTTGTCCAATTTCAGATTTGTTACTTGGACTAGTTGTCATCATATTTTGTCTTGACTGCTAATCAAAGAGGTAATTAATAAACTATTTGTTCATACATATGACATCATTTGGGTCTCTTTCCTTCATGTAACCTGTCAGACAGAGCAAACATTTTACATCTCAATTGACCTGTATTTTCAAATACATAACAGAAAAAAATAAAACCATATTCAATAGCAGATAACCACTCTTAACATAAACCTGTACAAGGAGATATTATTAATTGAAAATAATAGAATTAATTTAAATCTGAAGTTGCCAAGTGAAAATAGAAAGCAATTAAAATTAAGGTTTTAATTGTATTAATACCAGCTCAAAATATTAAATAGAATTATAGAAATTTCCTGAATTATACCTAAACTTACCAATATCTATGTCTGTGAAAGCCTGCTGATCTTTTACACCTCCTTATTCTGTGAAACCTGAAGAGCATGGTCTGGGTGTTTTCTGATTCATAGCAATTGAAACTCCTTTAAGCTATCCCTTTAATATTGACTCTCCCCATTCAAAGACCCCATAAAAGATTTTGTATCAAATTACAAGTTTCAGAGTAACTATCTATATATTTGATTTAATTCATTATTTTAAACTCAAAAGATTATTTTACAAATTTATGGGATCCTCTTTAAAAAATGAACAGTCCATATTCATGGTTGAACTCTACTATACCCTGATGACCTTATAAAAAAAACCGTTCTGGTTTCTATTGCTATATTACAACCCATCCAAAAACTTAGTTCTGTGAATTGACTGAACTAATTTCTGTGGTTCCTGGTTGGGTTCTGACTGTGATTACAGTCTGATGTCACCTGAGGATGAGGTCATATGAGGGCTTGGCTGAGCTGCATGTCCAAGATGGCTATTTCTCTTATATGTCTCATACCTCAGCTGAGAAGGCTGTTATGCTGTGAAGCAGGCTGACACCCTTCTATCTCTTCATGGGACTTTTTCATGGGGCTAGCTTACTCACAGTATGGCAGCCTCAGGACAGTCAGTCTTCTCATATAGTGCCTGGCTTCCCCAAGAGTGCTCCTGAGAGTAAGCAGGAAGCTTCCAGCTACTACAAGTCTTTTGGACTTAAAAGTCACACAAATTCATTTCCACTGCATTCTATTGATTATATAGGTCCTGGCTAGATTCAACACAGCAGATACTACACAAGGGTATTAATACAAGGAGATACAGCTCACCTGGGGCCATCCTTGAAGAGGTTTTATTATCTTTCACATCTCCTAAGCCAAGAAAAACAGACTATTTACAAGAAATGGGTTTTGGCCTTTGCTTCAATATTTTCTTAGCTCTTTTAAGTTTTAAACAATGAATTCAACAACATACCACCTATTACAAACCACAAAGAGGTACTTTCACACTAGGCACTAGGTGTAGTCTGCATTAGAGACACTCTTTGTGGTCATCTTTGTTTATACATGTTCTTGTGGTTGAGCACACTCATTTTGGGAAGTATTTATAGTAGCTTACTTAATATGCTATATGAGACAAAGCATTTCAAGATACTTATTGAATACCTATTATATGCTAAGTGCTAGGAATACACAAATTAACAAACACTGCCTTATTTTCAAAGAACTTAGATTAAAGATAAGTAAAGAATATAGTTTTCACATTTCAATTTCCCTTTAACAAATCCTCATAGAGTTTGTCCAAAATTATTTTTCTCAAACAGTTAAATTTTGTCTGAAATCTTTATGCTGAAAAGAAAGTTTCTTTCAGGTTCAAAAAACAGTTTAGCAAATGAAACAGTACAAGTGATAAATCTTAACTGTTATTTCTTCTTTCCTTCCCTCATATGATTTCAGTTGGGATTTATTAGGAGAAGATGTATTTCTTCTTCTGGGTCATGACAAACATTTTTTTTTTATCTGTATCCTCCAAGGAAGCTCATAGTGAAATAGATAAAATGTCAGAAATAATTAAGAAAAATGCAGGTGTATCCAACAACCTAAAATTACACCTTTTGGTGATGCCTAGTTTTCATCTTCTTGGTCCCTTGACAGATATAAACACCAACTTTATCACATCCTTTAGATGATGGTGTGTTAAATCATTGTGGATGAACTCATGGTACAGTAAATGGGATGAAAAGAAATGCTGTTAGAAAGCACAGGTCATGGGATCTAGTAGGTCAATATACACTATGCAACAGCTACAGGATCTAGAATGTTTTGGAATTGTCATATTAAAAGTTTTTAATAATTCTCTTTCACCATTTCACTAGTTTCAATTGTACTTAATTTACCACTTTTTAACCTACTTCATTTTTAACCATAAAAATTTTTTATTAAACATTTATTTCAGTTTTTCCTCTCACATTTTAGTGTTAGGTGTTTAGATTAGGAAGTGAACTGCCAGTATCAGAAATGGTCTATATTACTCACAATCATGGACTCTCCTTTGTAAAGACTTAGCATATATTTTTCTACCTCAGTTGAAATAGTCTTACTAGATATACTAATTTTCATGCAGTGCACCTAAGAATCAGTTTTTTATTCTGCTTGTCTATAATAAATAAATATGAAACATTTATTAATATTTTATTAATTATTTGAAGCACATATTACTAAATTCTTTCAACAAGTAGGCAAAGTATCTATAACTACATTAATTTTCATATCCAAAACTTTTAACTACTCAGTAGTGGTAGTTATAATAAAACAGATAAAAGCTTTTAAATATACTAGTGTCAAGCAAGTGAAGGAAGTTGCCCATGGTAAGCATAAATTTATCTCTTCTTTTCCAAGCTATGCATTTTAGAAAGGGCAAGGTCATCCTTAGACTAACCTTGTCCTTGGGTAGGAAAATATTTAATTCTGGGAAATAATATTAGCTGTTTCATTTGCCTGCAGATATAAACCTCATTCTCCGGTATTAGCTATATAAATAATACAAGTCTCTTATTTGGCTTTGGCTTTCCTTTTCTGATAAACTTGGATAGGGAAGTTATTGGCTTTTAGGCTCTTAAAGATGCAAACGATGCTAAGGCCTCACCTCAATAACTAAAATTTCCAATTAATGTAATTTAAAATAACCATATTTTGTTGCTTCTAAAACATCAAATTTAGATCTGTCATAAAAATTCTCATAAGTGAAAAATTAAAAACTATACCATTGTGTCTAGAGATATAGTTTGCATACATGACTAAGAATATATTTGTAATTAGAAAATGTACTTTGAGGTAATGAAAACCACCCTTCAAATTTCTAATTCAAGTTTTCATTTGGCAACCATGAGATATAAAAATATTGAAATATTTTAAACTAAGTATATATTTAAAAGACATTTTAGACATTTAAAATATATGTACTCTAATAATTTAATTTTAAAATATTTTGAAAGTTGATCTTTCATGTACATAAATATGTCATATATTTATATACTGAACTTTCTATTTTATATACATAAAATTCAATATATAGCTATTTGATAATTTTTTTACACTTAATTATATATATTCAAATGTACAATTTAATAATTTAATATACATCTACATTGTGAAATAATCACCAAATTCAAGCTAATTAAGATATCTGTCCCTACAGATAGTTACTACTTTTTTTGCCTGCTGAGAACACACTTAAGTTCTACTCCCTTAGCAAATTTCAAGTATAGAATAACGTATTACTGATAGTCACATCACTGTACATTAGACCTTCAGACCTTATTCATCTTATATAACTAAAACTTTGTACTCCTTGACCAATATCTCCCTATTTGACCCTCTCCAGCCCCTGGTACCCACGATTTTTCTCTCTTCTTACATGGGTTCAAATATTTTAGATTCTATATATAAGTGAAATCATGCAGTATCTGCCTTTTTACAATTAGCTTATTTTACTTAGCATAACATCCTCCACATTTATCCACATTGTCATAAACAGCTGGATTTCCTTCTTTATTAAGGCTGAGTAATGTTTGTATATATGATATACATCATATTTTAATTATCTATTCACCTGTTGTTGGACATTCAGATTATTTCTATACCTTGGCTGCATAATGATGAAATAAATATGGGAGCATAGATATATCTTTGAGATACTGATTTCATTTCCTTTGGATATATATCAAGAGGTGGAATTGTAAGATAATATGATAGCTATATATTTTTTAAAAATTTGAGGAAATTTTATACTGTTTTCCATGATGTCAGTACCAGTTTACATCCCCTACAGTGCATAAGGTTTCCCTTTTTTTCACATACTTGCCATAGGGTGAAACTTCATTCTTCTGTATGTATATAATCAGTTTTCCCGGCACCATTTACTGAAGAGACTATCCTTTACCCCTTTGTGTACTCCTGGCACTCTTGTCAAAGATCAGTTGAGTATAGATGTGTGGATTTGTTTCTGGACTCTCTATTCTGTTTTAATGGTCTATGTCTCTGTTTTTATGCCAGTAACATACTATTTTGATTACTATAGCTTTGTAATATATTTTAAAATCAGGACTTATGATAGCTCCTGTTTTATTGATTTTGCTAAAGATTAACTTTAGCTCTTCAGGGTCTATTATGGTTTCATATGAATTTTACAATTGTTTTACTATATACTATTACAAAGAATGGTATTGGGATTTTGATAAACTATAGATCATTTTGGGTAGTATGGACATTTTAACAATATTAATTCTTCAGTTCACGAACACAGCATGTCTTTCCATTTATTTGTGTCTTTTTGAATTTTTTTTCATCAATGTTTTATAATTTTCAGCATGCAAATCTTTCATCTCTTTGGTTAACTTTATTCCAAATATTTTATTCTGTTTTTACTAATGTGAATAGGATTATTTTTTTCATTTTCGTTTCAGACAGTTTGTTTTTTCTATAATAAAAATGAAATTAATTTTGTATGTTGAGTTCTATTTTTTAGTGTCAATCAAAATTTTTGCATCTATGTTCATCAGGAATATCAACCTTAAGTTTCATTTTCTTTTAGTACCTTTGCTTAGATTTAATATCAGGGTGATACTAACCTCATAAATAAACTTTAGAAGTGTTCCCTCTTCTATTTATTGGAACAGTTTAAAATGAAATTGTCAATTTCATCTTTTTCAAAAAATACTCCTATTTTGCTTTAATTGTTTTTATTATGTTGTTCTCTGATTTATTTCTACTTTAATCTTTATTACATTCTTTCTTCTATTAACTTTGGGCTTAATATTTTTTCTTTTTCTGGTTACTTGAGATCTAAAGTTTTGTTGTTTATTTGAGATATTTTTAAATATAGGCATTTGTCACTATAAACTTCTCTTTTAGAACTGCTTTTGCAGTATCCCATAAGTTTTTTGTGTTGTAGTTTTGTTTTTATTTGTCTTAATACACTTTTAAATTTCTCTTTTGATTTCCTCTTTGATCCAGTTGTTCAAAATTGTTTTGTTTTTTATCCAAGTATATGTAAATTTTCATGTTTTCTTGTTGTTATTGATTTTTTGTTCCATTCCATTGTGGCCAGAGAAGAAACTTGGAGTTACTTTGATCTTAAATTCGTTTTGTGACCTTACATGTGATCTATCCTGGAGAATGCTCTGTGTGAGTGTTCTTGAGAAAAATGTATATTTTACTGTGAGGCAAAAAGTTCTGTATATGTCAATTAGTTTAATTTGGTCAATGGTGTTGTTTAAGTCAGTTGTTTCTTTACTGATGTTCTGTCTGAATGCTTTATCTATTATTATAAGTGGTGTATTAAAGTCCTCTGCTATTACTGTACTGTTGTCAAATTTTGCTTTCAGATCTGTCTATATTTGCTATTTATTTAGGTGCTCTGATGGTGGGTCTATACATATTTATAATTGTTATATCTTCTTGTTGAATTGACTCTTTTATATAGTGACTTTCTTTGTCTCTAGAGACAATTTTAAACTTAAAGTTTATTTTGTTTGATATAAGTATAAATACTCTGGCTTGCTTTCGATTACCATTTTCATAAAATATCTTTTTCCACCCCTTCACTTTTAGCTTATGTATGTCTTTAATTCCAAAGTGAGTCTCTTGTAGCCAGCATATCATTGAATCTTTTTTTTTTTTTTTAATCTATTCAGCCACTCTTCTCTTTGGTGAATTTAATCTATTTATATACGAGATAACTATGAATAATTGAGGACTTACTATTGCTATTTTATTCATTGTTTCCTGTTTGTCTTGTAATTGTTTTGTTCCTCTTTTCCTCTCTTGCTATCTTCTTTTGTTATTTAATAATGTTTTTTTGTAGTGATTTATTTTAGATTTTTTCCTTATCTTTTATGATCTATTATATGTTTTTGTCTTGTGGTTATCTAAGCCCTTGTAAAAACTATCTTGTAGTTATAACCTTCCATTTCAAATTAATAACAACTTAATTTTAATTGCCCGCAAAACATTATTCTTGTACTCCTCCTCACACACACTTTACGTTCTTGTAGTCAGAGTTTACTTATTTTTATATTATGGACCTACTAACAGATTTTTATTGATTAACATTTTTGCTTGAGTTAAAAGTAATTTACACAGTACCTTTCCAGTGTTACGTTAATCTGTATGTGACTATACATTTACCTTATCTGTGAGATATATTTTCATATGCTTTCATATTATTTAGTGCATTTTCATTTAAGTTTGAAGAATACCCTTAAGCGTTTCTTATAGGGCACTTCTAGTTGTGACAAAGTCCCTCGGTTTTTATTTAATTGGTAATGTTTTTATTTCTTCTTTATTTTTAAAGGGTAATTTTGGCAGTTATAGTAGTCTCGATTGTCAGTTTTTAACTTTTAGTATATTGAATATATTATCCCACTTTTTCTTAATCTGTGAGCATTTTACTGAGAAATCTAGTGCCTGATGGCATTTCCCTTTATATTGAATTGCTTTTCTCTTGTTACTTTCAAAATTCTCTTTGTCTTTGAATTTTAACAATTGAATTATAATGTGTCCTAGTGTAGATCTTATTAGTTTCAGCCTATTTGGGATTCCTTGGACTTTATTAATCTGGATGCCCATTTTCCTACTCAGATTTCAGAAGTTTTCAGCCATTATTTCTTGAAATAAATTTCTTGACCCATTTCTCCTCTGTTGCTTTTGAGAATCCCATGATATGTACATGTGTTTGTTTTCTTAAATCCCATATATTTTCTTCACTCTTTTTTCATTCTTTTAAATAACTTTAAATAATTTGTCTATGAGGTCACAACTTTTTTCCAGCTTAAAGTCTGTTATTAAAGCTCTGTATTGTATTTTTGATTATTCATTGTACTCTTTAGCTCCAGATCTTGTTTGATTTTTTTTTTTTTTTACAATCAATCTCTGTTCAGTTTCTTGTTTTGTTCATTTATTGTTTTTCTGATTTTGTTGAATTGTCTATTTCTGTTCTTTTGTAGCTGAGCTTCCTTAAAACAATTATTCTGAATTCTTTGTCAGGCAATTTTGTAAATCTCCATTTCTTTAGTTTCAGTTATTCGAAAATTAATGTGTTCCTTGGGTGGTGTCATGTTTCCTTAATTTTTTAAAAAAATTTTTTCTCATAGGCTAGCATTGATGTCTGTATATTTGACGGAGCAAATGTCCAAAATTTATGTACTGGCTTTTGTGAGGAAAAAACTTCTTTTGTGGATTGATGTGAAGGCACTGACTGGGTGGGTTGTTATGGCTCTCACTCAATGGGGGGAGGCGTGTGTGGCTCAGCAGTGGTTCCGGGTTTAGGGAGGGCACAATGGCATAGTCTCTATGGAGCTCCATCGGGTGAGGACAGCATCAGTGAAGGCTAAAAATTTCTTCAGTGCCCAGGATGTGGCTGTTTGCGGCAATGACAAAGGTTGCTGGGGTCTTCCTGGTTTTCTTTTTTGTTTTTTGTTTTTTTCTCCCTGCTGAGGAAATTACAGCTGAGAGAAACTCTCTTGATTTGGGTCTGATACATGGATGTATACACAGAGACAGCAGCACTAAGATCCAGGGCGCATGTATGTTTGTAGCAGTGGTGAAATTGGTGTCTGTGGTACAGTCATATGTGGGGCGGCCATAAAGGTAGGGTCCAAAGAATGCAAGCATTTGTAGGAAAGAATAGTATTGGTTTCAGTCCTGGGGCATGGGAGTAGGACACAGCAGTATATCCTCCTAGAGGAGAGGTTTATTGCAGTGTTTGCTCTCTTCCTGAGGTAATGTAGGGTGGGGGACAAAGTAACATGGACTCCAGGCAGCTCTTTCAATTGGGTCTAGTATCAGTGAAGATTACATGTTCCTCCATAATGAATGCTGTGGTTTTCTATGGTGGTGATGAGGAATGCTGGGGTCCACCTGCTTCCTTTGCTTCCATGGGAGAAGGTTGCACTGTGGTGATCCCACTTGGTGCTGCGCTATGACAGATGGAGGCAAGGATGACTCAGGTAAAATGCTTCCTATACTTGTGTATAAAGCCATCCTGGGTTTCTGTGCTCCACAATGTTTCTGCATTTCTCCTATTATATTTCAGAACTCTCCCAGAGCTAATTTTGTTGGCATATAGTTGTTTATTCATTGTTTTTGTTGTTTCTATTAGGGAGACAAGCATTGGGACCTCCTAGTTTGCCACCTTGCTGATGTCACGCCGTAATATACTGCTATTGAATTGATGGTAGATGTCAATATTCTGCAAGATTACATCTTTTAAGGTTATGGTTAAATATACATATTAGTATTTTCCATTTTTGTTGCTTTTACTTTTTTCACTCCTCTGATATGGGAGGTGGGTAAGTTGTGGAGTTTAGATAATCTATAAGGTAGGTTACAAAAGAGCCACCATCTGAGCATATAGTTAAAGGAAATAGTTGTCTTCGCAACTAGAACAAAATCAATGCTCCCCAACTCTAACTTTTCTAGTCAGATAACATTTAGTTCAGTTTTTAGATATACATTTATAGTTAAAGTCGGATCTCTTATTACCAGAAGAGAAATATATCAGTTGAAAGTTGAATGCCTTTTTTTTCTTTTTTTTTTTTTGAATCATGTCCCTTGCATTGTTATTTTATCTGGGGTACATGCACCATACAACAAGACCTTCAATTATTCCAACTGAACTTAAATAAAAATTCGATCTGTAAATCAAAGGGTTTTCAAGAGAAAATTTAATTTTTCACCTTTTGTGTTTTTTTCTAACACACTTATTAATTGTAATAATTTTTGATAATTTAAAGAAGTAGTATAAATTCTTTGTAAAAAATTTTAAAATGTAGAAAAATTAAATAAGAAAACAAAAATGACCTAAATATCTATCTCTTTTATTTTGTTACTTTTCATGTTACTTTTTCTTCTGCATATTTTAGAATGGTGCCATAATGTCCTTTTTTGCCACTTTTTTTCTCTCAGGAATCTGTTGATGAATAGTTTATCTTATCACTATTATGGTTTGCAGTGGCAGTGTAATACTGCATCAGTGGTATTGCTATTGTACTCATAATGTATTGGAACTATTGTACTATGTTTAACTTGTACTGTTGTTCTATTTTTATTTAAACTGTAGTAAAATCATTGTATATAAATCTTTTTCTGCATCTCTCATTGTTTCCTTAAAAAACATTCCTATAAGTGGAATGTTAGTTCAACTAATGAGCCACTTTGCAATTTTCCTTATACGAAGACAAATTATTCTCTGGATTCTAAAATAATTTTAGAGTCTAGAATGTTTTCACCAATTTATGTTCATTCCATCAATGTAAGAAAGCTTCAATATCATCATACTTTATCCAACATTGGGATTTTCAAAATCTTTGCACTGAGTCTATTAGACTCAGTGCAAGCATTTTGAAAGCCATTTCTTTATTAGTGAAGTTGAACATATTTTTGTACTTTATTAAGTACTCATATTGATTTTTAAGTGAATTATAGATATTTAACTCCTATCCACTTCTTTATTGATGTGTTTATTAATTTTTATTTTCCTTTTTAATTTTTAACAAACTTTTTTTTAATTTGGTGAAAGTCAAATTAATTTTTTCTCTTGCTAGTGTCTTGCTTTGTCTTTACGTTTAGACAATCCTTTCCATAAACAAAGTTAGAAAAACAATACTTTCTATATTTTTTTCTGATTACTTCATGGTTTTGTTACATTTAACTTATTTATGGGGTTCATTTTAAAGCCTGGTCAGGAGGCCGCAATTGAACCAATGTATTGACAGTATTTCCTTAACTGCCCTACCAATTTTATCAGAGAGATATCATTCTTAAAAGAAATCTGAGAAACAGACTAATGTTATTATAGATGGTCAAATGTCTAGTAAGTGGTGTGTTTGACTGTAATAATCCACATTAGCATGAAAAGTCTCTTAAGCAGCTTTATTGATGTAAATTAGCTTTCCATAAAAATTTCCTAGAGTGTTATCTAATCAGACTTGATTATGGGACTTCTTGATTATTTAGTCCCAGTGTGTGCATCATTCCACCAAGATGCTTCCTTTGCTTTTGATAAATGTCATGAGAGGGCTATTCAAGTATGTACCACTTTTCACTAGAAACTAGTATTGCTATTTCTTCTCTGGTATCAAACACTGCTTTATTCTTATCTGATTCTATTCAGCATAAAACAGGTCTTTTTCCTTGATTTCATGTAAGCTCAGTAGAGCAAAGATCAGAAAACTTTTTATGAAACTTTGCTAAAGGTTTAGAAATAACAAAATAGTAAACAATAGTGCACAAGTCTAGCACTCTCCCTGAAATGGCTCCTAACTTCAAGAAGTCAGAGACATCTCAACCCTACTACTAGAAGAGGAAACTCAACTTTACCACATGAAGGAGCAGCTCACTCCAACACTACCACCACCAGTAGGGTTCCAGGCATCTTTACATTTCGATCTATGTCAAAATAACTCCTGACCCTAAAGGGGAGAAAAAATTTTCCCTTTTGCTCATTCACTCAATTATTAGCTCATTCACTTGCTCGCTCATTTAATTAACCCACTCATTCACTCAATTCTCAATTTCCTCCTTCAGCATTGATCTCTTCATAGTATAGTTTAAATTGGAAATATATATTTCTTTCTGGGAGACTCCATTCCTAGGTATGCACACACATACACACCCACATACTCTCCCAGATTCAATCTACTGTCATTCCATGGCTCCAATCAAAGGACCAAATGTCTCCAAAATGAAGTTATTAAGATTTAAGTAACACATAAAAATATCATTTCTCTGAATGAATTCATGCAAAGTTTGCTCATATTTACTTTCATTCTTTATCAGCTACCTAAGAGTTTGTGATCTATTTTGGCTATCTAATCTTTGTAAGAAAAAATAACCTCAAAATCAATGACTTAAAAAAAAAATTTATTTCTCTCACAAGTTGTCTACAGTTTATGCAAGACTTAGTGGATCCAGCTTCTCACCTCTGCTTGACATCAGCAGAATGGCTTAATTGTAGTAAACTAGAATCATCTGAAGATTTGTTCATTTCTGTATCTGGCAGCTGTCACCATCAGTTAGGACCTGGCTGAGGCTATCAGGCAGAACAACTACACATGATATTTTAATGTGAACTTGCATTCCTCACAATATTGTGTTTGTGTTCGAAGAGCGAATGTCCCAAAAGGCATAGAGTCAGATGGAAGCCATATTACTTTATGAGCTAGCATTGAAAATCATATAGCATTATTTCCACCAATTTTATTAAATTGAAACAGACACAAAGTTCTGACTAGTTTCAAAGAGTTGAGGAACAGACAATACTTCTTAAAGAAGGAAGGAAAAATCTGTCGGCCCAGAAATATTAGTATGACTGATTTTATAAACTACAACCTTCCACAGTCTCCTTTCTAGTTGTAAATGTCCACATTCATCCCACATACAACACAAATAAACAAACAAACAAAAAAACCCAAATTCTTATCCCATTAAGGTTTTAGGTCCAGGTTCAAAAATCTAAATTGTGTTCAATTTCATATGAGGCTCCTCAGTGTATGGTTCTCAAGTGGCAGCTTCTTGAGTATAGCTTTTACCAATTAAAAAAACCTGTTATAGACAAGTTATCAGCTCCCAACATACCACTGTACAATGGCAGGATATGTGTAGGATATGAATAAAAGGAGAAGTCCAGATTAATCAATGTTCCACAGAACTCTGCAATCCCAGAAGGTACATGTTGGCATTACTTAACTGGTGACTACTTAAAGTTCAAAATGATTTTAATTTATTATTTTATTAAATTTGTAATATTTAAAATTACACAGTGAGAATGCATTTTTGGATTAAATTATAATTATGATAATATAAATATGTATTTTAATTTGGAAAGGGATTAAATAAGAATTCATAAGGCAAAAATATAGAATGAATAATCCAAATGCAAATAAAGGTTTAAAATCAGAGCAATGACTATAAGACAAATTACAATATAAACAAATTATGACTACAGGTAATTAAAACCTGCTAAATCTATAATTAGAAAAATAATATATAAATATAAGAGAAAAATAAACAACCGTAGTGACAATTTTTTTTTTGTTTTATTTAGTTTTATTTTACTTTGTGCTCTCCTGGGATCTACTAAAGGAATAAGAAATAAATGAAATTAAAATATTTTATAAAGTACAATATAAGCTGTTTAGACCCTTGAGGATTATAAAATTCTAGATAAACTTTTCAAAACAATTAGAAATTCACTATAAAATTATTAACATTCGAAAATTTACTTTAATTCGAGTAAAATCTTTCTAAAATATAAACAGTATTCTAAATTTTTAAATGTAATCTTGTTCAGTGAGGATTATTAGTTCTGTTTTACTCAACATAAGCAAGAATATTATTATATAAGAGCAACAAGCTCAGAATCTGTTGAAATATAAAATTCAAATTCCTCTATTTCTATGAAATATTAATTATTATTATTATTGAATAGTAAAGTAAACTGAGAGACGAATCAACAACTTGAATAGGATTTCAAAAGAACGCTTATGAGTACAATGTATGTAAACCTATATGACAATTTCAACTCTGTATTTTGAAAAGCAATATATGGACATAATGGGGAAAGAAAAAGACTATGATAGCCAAGATTATTTTACTTTACTCCTTCCTGGAATATATTGAAGGCAAAAGTAATCCTGAGAGCAAAAGTCTGCTATAGTTTTCAAAATTTTGATCACTATCATTTTCCACTAATATTCATAGACTGGGTGTTGGCAGCCCCTGTTGTAATTTGGTATTTCTAATTCTAATTTCGAAGCTGGATAACTAAGTTCAATGCATCATGAATTAAGCAAAAAAAAAAAAAAAAAAAAAAAATCATTCCAATAAAATTAATGAAATAAACCATCACTGAGCAATAGTTTCAGAGACCTTTTGATATATAAAAGTCAGTTCGAACTTTGCCTAATTCGTATTTTTAACAGGGGTCTTGCTTAATTCACATTTTGTACCATGTTGCCAACAGGTATCATCACAAAGTGGCTGGGGCTAGAATTCATGATATGTGGAAGTGCAATTACATATTTTTGTAAAGTATTTGTGTGAGTTTTTAAAGCACACTTCTGTAGTGAAAGTAGTGACAATCAGAAATAGATTCATGTTCATCCTTTGAAATTCAGTTCCCCCAAAATTTAGTTCTGGAAATGAACTGAAACCTGCATTTTGTTTCTGAGATTTCCAAATTCTCTTCTGAAAAACAACCATCCCAATCACACACTAGAAAGTAATGGCCAGTATATCTCATTGCAAACGTGCATTACTCAACCCTTTACTGCCCACTGAATATCTTCTAGACTGGCTTCATAGGACACTGAAACAGAAAAAGAACCATCCTGCATGATCTTGGGAAACCTTAAAAACAACAAAGAGTAAGACAGTAATTTATGTACTGAATGCCCGTCTGTCCTATTCAGCACATTTTATAGAGTATCTCATTTTCTAAAGCACTTTAACAGATCACCTTTAATGAAATCAAAGCTTTTAAGGAGAAGGACCGATGATATTGCAGCTCTGATATTCTCTCTCTACCAGATGGGCATAGTGTTAGATGCCTAACTTAGCACAGTGTTAGCTGCAAGATGCATGAGTTCCAAAATGATTCTAAGTGTTCATTTAACATGAGGCTTCCTTTGAGAAAAGGCTGCCAGTGGTGCATAATTGTGCCAAATGTGCAGTAGTTTCATAATGTGGGCTGTAATCCACTAGGAACTAAATCCTGCTATTACCCTCTTTAAGGAGACTTCTAAAATTCTACTCTTCTTATTGTGAATAGTAACCTGAAGTAGTTAGAGGTTACTGGAATTCTCCTCTAAAATTGCTTCTTCTGTGTTGAAGATTTCTTAATATAAGCCAAAGTAATGTACTTATCAATTGGGCTATCCCTAGGGCCACAAGATGAGGCATCCACCATATCATTTCTTCTTCTGCAATAAGTTATTGTTTTATCTTATATATTATGGCTTTAGTTATAATATGATTGAATCTTAAAAATCAAATAAACATTGCCTTCTTCAATAACTGAAGTATTTTTCGTGTACTGACAGAGACCCTATTTCCACAGTATTGGTGAAACAGTAGGACCTAGCTTAATAAAAATGTAGACATGTGCAGAAGCACACCTTTCACATGAAAGTTTCAAAATTCCAAAAATGTCATATATTTGTGCTTGTGAATGTGTGTGTACTGTAATGTTGACATTCATCCATTCAAAAAGCAAACCCAGTAACCATTTCCCAGAGCCACATTCTGTAACTGTTCAGGCAGGAAGTTAAGAGTTTCTTATCAAACTGAACCAACCAGGGGCCTTTAAAAAAAGCAGAATGCAATTATCCAAATTGAAATTTGGCCAGGACACTGGAGTTAGTGCTTCTACTCTTCAAAAAAGTACCAGGACTCTGGTTTTATGTCTTATCTGAAAGTTAATCTCTATGGCTAAAAGTACCTTGCTTTCATACACTGTTAGGGAAGCCAGAGCTGAAGGTGCCATTTTCTCACACACACACACACAAATACACACACAAATACACACACACACACACACACACACAGAATTAGACAAATAGTGGACTGGTACAACCAGTCTTCATTGAGGCAGTTACTGTTTTATTTTTTAAGAGAAAAATAAGAATTGTGGTTTTTTTCCTCAGACCAGTTTACAGCTACCTTTCTTACTTCAATTACCAACAAACAAACTTATTGCCTGTAATTTATTATGAAAATTAATTCTGTCTCTTTCTAAAGTAAAAAAAAGAAACAATAATTTTATTCTGTATCTTCACATAATTTATAGCAAGGTATATTACATTTAAAATTTCTGATATAAGTAAAGCTTCCACATACCATCAGATAATTAAAATATCAATGAATTTCTATGTAAGGATTGTAGTTATACATTTTTAAAATAACAAGTCAAAATGATCAGTATTTATAGAGATAAGCGTCATGGTCAGTGTCTAATTATAGAGTGAAAGGCTCCTGAAAATATCTAGTGAAAAAGAAATATTTGACACTATTCAGTTATAATCTAAAAATATTTCAATACTCAACATATTTTAATTGAAATTTCTAAAAATAGTACAATTTCAATATGTGTTTCAAACAGACCTAATAAATAGATAATAAATGCATCTTTTAAAAAAATGCTTACAGCATTTTTAGTAACCTTAATTATAATAATAAGATTTTGTTCTTATTAACTAAGGAAATATTAAAGGAAAGGTAATTCTGATGTTACTTAAAATGAATTATAATGTTATTCAATTTACGAGTATAACAGTTTTCAGTTTAAGTTTATGATTCAAATATCACAAAATTCTCCAAGTCTCTCTATTTGTGAGTAAAATTTATTTTCTTATTTATCTTTATACTCATAGAACTAATCCCAAAGTTACTCTTAAATGTACTGCTCAAGCTTTTCTATTTCCGTTTGGGTCAAGGGGTCAGAACACTAGTCTCAGGAGGTCAGGGCCATCCTCATTAGTGTAGCTCTGTTCTGAGGCTACTGATTACACCTTTCGTCCTGAGAAGCCTGGGGTGCCTGAAAGGAAAAGCAGATGGATCCAGAAAAATCTATCATAGCCATAAATGCCCTGACTAATGACAGGTCAGGATGGCCATTTTCATATACATTTTATTACTCTTCAGCCTCTACATTCTTCTTAAATTTATTCATAAGAAAAAAAAAATATCTATATTAAGGATAAACCAAAAAGAGGTTAGCATATTTTAATTTAAAGAGGTAATGTTCTCTCAATAATAAAACATTTTTTAAACATTACATTTATAAAACAATAATTTATCAAATGGGTCTAATTAAAAATTTTTCACAGAAAATTTGATGGCATAAAGAAATGTACTTTTAATTAAATTATGCTCCAAATACAATGTTAAATTTGGTAAAAATTTTTATATAATAAATCTATATTATGTCATATATTATATTGCTATTAATTAAATATATATTAGATATTAATAGCATGTCATGCTACTAATAGATAATATTAATTGATATATGTCAATATATTACATTATTAATAATTATGTTAAATATGTTATATATTAAATATATATTAAAATACATGATTATAATATTATAATTCCAAAATAATGTAACATATTATTATAGACCTAAAGGAAACAATCTTCATGAAGAGGTAGTCCAAAAATACAAAAGGCAGCAGAAACAAGGTGTTGGGTGAGAGGAGGAAAGGGGAGGAAAAAAAAAATCGAGGCGGTTAGGAGTGACTGTAAACGATGTAATTTGACACCCTGGACCTAAGTGTTTTAAGTAGGTCTGATTTACTCCTAGAATTTTAATTACATGAAATTATAAATTCCCTTTTTTATTTAAGTTGACTTGATTTAAAGACCCAAAAGATTTCTGACTAATACATTTGATATTGCCTTAATTAGATGTAGTTAACTAAAGAAATAAACTATATAATACTTCAAAATTGAAAGCATGTGTGTTCATGCTTGCACAGTGTTTTAAGATTTCAGTATATAAGGACATTTTATAGGGGGAAAAATAAACATTTCATTTAACAATGAGAAAAAAATATGCATTCAGTATTTGTGGTATTATAATATTTAAAAACATGTTAAACCATATATCTGATAATGGATTAATATCTAAATTATACAAGAAATTTGTACAGTCAATAGAAAATTAATAATAATAATAATAGTAATAATCCAATTAGAATATGGGCAAAGGACTTGAGTAGACATTTTCCCATAGAAGATATGCAAATAGAAAACAAGTATATGCATAGGTGCTCAGCATCACTAATCATCAGGGAAATGCAAATCAAAACCACAATGAATTATCTCTTCACATCTATTAAAGTGGTTTTTATCAAAAAGTCAAGAGGTAAGTGTTAGCAATGATGTGGAGAAAATGAAACCCTTGTACACTCTTGGTAAGAATGTAAATTGATATAGCCACTATGGAAAACAGTATGGAGGTCACTCAAATAATTAAAAGCAGAACAATCATGTGATCTAGCAATTCCAATTCTGGTATATATCCAAAAGAAATGAAATCACTATCTAAAAGAGATAATCTGTACTCTCATGGTCATTGTAACTTTATTCACAATAGTCAAGATATGGAAATAGCCTGTGTCCATTGACAGAAGAAAGGATAAGAAAGATGTGAGATTATATATACATATATATAAGCATCTCTCTCTCTCTCTCTCTCTCTCTATATATATATATATATATATGTATGTATGTATATGTATATGTATATGTATATATGTATATATAATATTATAAATGTAATATATATAAATGTAATATTATTCAATCATAAAGGGAAGAAAATCTTGCCTTTTGTGACAATATGGATGAACTTGAAGAACAGTATACCGCATGAAATGAGCCAGACCAAAGAAAAAAGCAGATATTGTATAATCTCACTTATATGTAGAATCCAGAATTTTTGGCCATCCTCATCACAGTCCCATTTTGAAGTTTATTAGTTAGTTTGCTGGGTCCCGGGCTTCTCCAGAAAGCTGAACATTAAAATAAAGATGAAAAAGTTTAAGGAGAGACTTGTATACAAGTTTATAAGTGAAAAGAGAGAATGCTGATTATAATAATTAGAAAGCTGTTACAGATGGGTACTTTTATCAACATGTATATTGAAATATAAAACGTTTAAGCTTAAAATGTAAATAAATAAATAAATAAATAAATAAATGTTGAGCTTATAGAAACAGAACAATGATTATCAGGTCTTGGGTATGGGAGAAATGCAGAGATTCTGGTTAAAGACTATCAACCTTTAGTTATAAAATGAATAAGTTTTGGAGTAGGTTAATAAGATTTAATATACACCATGGTAACTATTGTTATTAATAGGTATTATATACTTGAAATTTGCTAATGGAGTACGCATTGTTGCCACACATACACAAAAAAGTAACTATGTGAGATGATAGATGTGGTAATTAACCTGATTGCAGTAATTATTCCACTATGTATGCATATATCCAATCATCATGTCGTATAATTTAAAGATATACAATTTGTCAATGACACCTCAATACTTTAAAGATATACAATTTGTCAATGAAACCTCAATGATAGACAATAAAACTGGGGGAAATGTAATAGAGCCATTTTACATAGTACAATTGTTTATTAAATATAAAGTGTTCAAAAATGACCCATTGATTTAGTAACCATTCTGAACACTCACTGTGTGATAGACATTGTAGGCACTGGAAGTATAAAGACGAGTTAGAGACCTTTGATAGCACAGGAAAATAACATAATCTAGAGTGCTGCATCCAAGAGCTGACAAAGATAAATATGCATCTTGATTATGAGAAAGTGAGAGAGAAAGAGAGAGGGAATGGGAGAGAAAGGTAACAGATACAGCCATGTCCATTTGATATATATACTTTAAAATACATTGTAGTTTGCCTGTCTAGATAAATATTCCAGTAATGGCTCTTTCCTTCCACTTCAAAGGTAACTATAAATCCAAATATACTTTACATGGAGCCTTAAATAGTTTTCAAATTCTGTAACATTCCAAAGTGAAGTTCCCATGAAAATACATTTCTATTTCCTCCTTCTCTTTGACTGCGTATGGTAAAGATTAGGAAAGATCCCAGATGCATAAAGCATAGAGAAAGGAACATTTGAGAGAAAGGGGTAGATGTGAAAGGTTTTCTGGCTATTTCTGTGCTGCTTTGCATAGACGGCTATCACTATTCTGAAAAGCCATCTGGAAATTAAAACAGTATTTCTCTGCTGTATCTGATGTGGCTGAAAATATACATTGCTCCTATTGTGAAATATATCATTCTCCAGACTGCTGAGTTTATTCCTCAACCTCAATATAAGACTATCTGAATTTACAAATCAAATAGAGAGGATCCATGATACAACAGATCTCTCTGCTGCCATTTTTACTTTGAAAAACATCAGTCAACATTTTGGATCCAGCTCATGGCTTCCTCCTCCCTGCTTGATGAATCCATCCAGTTTTCCTTCTTTTTCCATCTCTTCTGCTGCTTAGCTGCCAGCAAATCATGATAGTATATGGATGCCTTGCTTCTGAAACTAGTGAACTGGGGTTCCAGCACTTTAACTTTCAAAGCTCTGGCTGAGCTTATGGAATTGTTATTGTATGTTAAAGAAGCTCCCAGGAAAACTGTTTTCTAGAAGATATGTTCTCTAAAGGGGCCCATGAAATCTTCAATAGCATTCCAGTAATCCACTTCTGAGTCCAAATGATTTTCCAAGATCATTCTAAGTAACTCTCCATTCTTTCACATTCTTTTTTTATCCTAGCTCTTCCTCTCAAGGACATTTTTTCTATTCATGTTTAAATGTTCTCAGATCTCCACTAGCTAAATTTTATTTTATTTCTTTTAGATTTTTATTAAGTTTATTGGGGTAATATTGGTTATATAATTTTTAGGTGTACATTATAATTTGACAACTATATATTCTGTTGTGTGATTACCACCCAAAATCCAGTTTCCTTTAGCTAGCATATATTTGATCCTCTTTACCCACTTCACCTTACCCCACATCCCCTTTATTTGATCCCCTTTGCCCTGTCTATCTCTCCCGGAGGAGCACCCACGCCCTACCCTCTGGTAAACACTAGTCCATTGTCCATGTGTCTGAGTTTCTGTTTGTCCTGTTCATTTCTTGCTTTTAGGTCTAAATCCTACATATAAGTGATATCATGTGATTTTCTATTTTTTCAGTTTGGCTTATTTCACTTAGCATGAGTATCTCGAGGTCCAACCATGTTGTCACAAATGGCAGTATTTCATCTCTTCTTATGACTAAGTAATATTCCATTGTATATATGTACCTGAACTTCTTTAGCCAATCATCAATCTTAGGATAGTTCAGTTGCTTCCATGTTCTGGCCACTGTGAATAATGCAATGAACACCAATGTGCAAATATCTTTTTGGACATGGGTTTTCAAGTCTTTGGGGTAAATACCCAGCAGTGGGATTGCTGGATCATATCACAGTTCAATTCTTAGTTTTTTGAGGAACCTTCATACTGCTTTCCATAGTGGCTATACAAATTTGCAGTCCCACCACCAGTGTATGAGGGTTCCTTTTTCTCTGCATCCTCTCCAACATTTGTTATCATTTGTCCTGTCGATTATAGCCATTCTAACAGGTATGAGATAGTATCTCATTGTGGTTTTGATTTGCATTTCCCATATAGCTGGCAAAGTTGAGCATCTTCTCATATGTTTGTTGGTCATTTGTATGTCCTCTAGGGAGAAGTGTCTGTTCAGATCCTCTGCCCATTTTTTGATTGGATTGTTTGTTTTTTGTTGTTATTGAGTCATATGAGTTCTTTGTATATTTTGGATATTAGACCCTTATCAGAGGCATTGCTTGCAAATATATTTTCCCATTGAAATAGCTATCTCTTTACCTTGTTGACCATTTCTGTTGCTGAGCAGAAGGTTTTAAATTTTATGTAGTCTCATTCATTTACTTTTGCTTTTAATTCCCTTGCCTTTGAGGTCAAATTCACAAAATCCTCTTTAAGTCTAAAGTCTTTGAGTTTTGATCCTATGTTTTCTTCTATGCATTTTATTGTTTCAGGTCTTATAGTTAGGTCCTTAATCCACTTTGAGTTAATTTTGGCATGTGATGATAGACAACAGTCTAGTTACACTCTCTTTTGCAGGTCTTCCAATTTTCCCAGTACCATTTATTGAAGAAGCTTTCCTTTCTCCACTGTATGTTTTGGGAATTTTTGTTGAAAATTATTTACCTGTATAAATATGGATTTACTTCTGGACTTTTGATTCTGTTCCTCTGGTCATTGTGTCTGTTTTGCTGCCAATTTCTTTAAAAAACGCCAATGAGATTTTGATGGGGATTGCATTAAATCTGTATAATGCTTTAGGTAATATGGTCATTTTAACTATATTGATTCTTCCAATCCAAAAACATGAAATATATTTCCATTTCTTTGTATCTTCTTTAATTTTTTTAATAGGGTCTTATAGTTTTCATTATATAGATCCTTCACATGTTTCAGTAAATTTATTGGTAGGTATTTTATTCTTTTTGTTGCAATTGCAAAAAATATGTTTTTTTTCCCACTTCTCTTTCACATTTTGTTATTAGAGTATAGGAATGCTATGGATTTTTGAACATTGATTTTATATCAAGAGACTTTATTTTATTCGTATATTGTTTCTAGTAGTGTTCTTGTGGAATCTTTATGGTTTTCTATATAGAGAATCATGTCATCTGTAAATAGTAACAGTTTGACCTCTTTGTTTCCTATTTGGATGCCTTTTGTATCGTTCTCTTGCCTGATTGAACTTGCTAGGACCTCAAATGTTATATTGAATAGCAGTGGCAATAGTGGACAGCCTCGCCTTGTTCCTGATCTTAGAGAGAAGTTTTTTAGTTTTTAACGATTAAGTACAATGATGGCTGAGAGTTAGTCATATGTGGCCTTTATTATGTCAAGATACTTTTCTCCTATACCAATTTTGTTAAGTGTTTTGATCATAAATGGATGCTGTATCTTGTCGAAGGCTTTTTCTGCATCTATTGATATGAACATATGATTCTTATGTTTTAATTTGTTTATATGGTGTATCACATTAATTGATTTGCATATGTCGAACCATCCCTGTGCCCCTGGGATGAAGCCCACTTGATCGTGGTATATAATCTTTTTAATACGCTGCTGTATTCTGTTTGCTAGTGTCCTATTTAGGATTTTTGCATCTGTGTTCATGAGAGATATTGGTCTGTAGTTTTCTTTTTGTGTGTTATCTTTACCAAGTTCTGGTATCAGAGTAATATTGGCCACATAAAATGAATTGGGAACTATTGCCTCCTCTTTGATTTTTTGGTAGAGTTTGGGGAGAATAGGTATTAAATTTTCTTTGAAAGTGTGGTAGAATGCACTGGTGAAGCCATCTGGTCCTGAATTTTACTTTTTGGTAGGTTTTTGATAACTGTTTCAATTTCCATATGCTTATCGGTCTATGTAGATTTTTCACATCTTCTTGATTCAGTCTAGGAAGATTGTATTTTTCTAAGTACTGCTCCATTTCTTCTAAGTCATTAAATTCAGTGTTATATACTTTTTCATAGTATTCTTGCATGATCTTTTGTATTTCTCATTTTTCCTCAGTGAGGTTAACCAGGGATTTTTCAATTTTATTAAACTTCTCAAAGAATCAGCTCTTTTTTTGTATTTATTTTTTCTATTGTTTTTGTTTTGTTTGGTTTTCAATTTCATTTATTTATGCCCTAACTTTGATTATTTCTTTCCTTCTGCTGACTGTAGGCTTCATTTGTTCTTCCTTTTCTAAGATAAAGCGTTAGGTTTTTTATTTTGATTTGTTCTTGATTTTGGAGATAGACCTTTAATGATATGAACTTTCTTCTTGTGAGCACTTTTTCCATGTCCCAAAAGTTTTGATATGTTTTACTATCATTATCATTCATTTCTATGTATCTCTTTATCTCTCTTTTTATTTCTTCTCTGACCCAGTTATTCTTCAATAGCATGTTGTTTAATTCCATGTATTTGTGGTTCTTCCTGCTTCTTTTTGGATTTGATCTCTGGTTTCAAAGCATTATGATAAGAGAATACGGTTGGTATGATTTCAACCCTCTTATATTTGTTGAGGCTATCTCTGTGTCCCAGTACGTGGTTGATTCATGAGAACGTTCCACGTGCAGTAGAGAAGAATGTATAAGCAGCTGTTTTGTGATGGAAGGCTCTGTATATTTCAATTATGTCCAGTTGGTCTAATGTGTTGTTTAAGGATGGAATTTTCTTATTGATTTTCTGTTTGGATGGTCTGCCCATATCCAACAGTAGGGTATTTAGGTCCCCTACTACAATAATATTTGGTCTTTTTCTCCCTTTCATTCTGTTAGTAATTGCTTTACATATTTCAGGGCTCCCTGATTGGGAACATAAGTATTAATAACTGTTATGTCTTTTTGGTGCATGATTCCCTTTATCAAGTTGAAGTATCCCTCAGTATCTTTCTTTACCTTTTTTATTTTGAAGTCTATTTTGTCCTATATTAGTACCACTACTCCCACCTTTCTCTGAATACCATTCGCTTGAAATAACATTTTCCACCCTTTCGCTTTGAGTCTATATTTGTGTTTGGAGCTGAGATGTGTCTCCTGGAGGCAGCATATGGTTGGGTTTTGTTTTTTGATCCATTCTGCAGTTCTATGCCTTTTTATTGGTGAGTTCAGTCCATTTCCATTTAGGGTGATTATTGAAACATGAGTTCTTCTTATAGCCATTTTATCTTTTGCTTTCTGGTAGCTCAGTGTTTCCAATGCTTCCTTGTCCTTATGTTTCTGTTTTCTTTATTTTGGTTGGCTTTTGTGGGTTTTGCCTCTGGTTCTTCTTGTTTTATGCTATATACTTCAGTTCTGAATCTTTGGTATGTGGTTACCATTAGGAATATGAAAAGGATAATTATATATATACAGTTCTTCAGTTGCTTCTATGTGTGCCTTATCTCCTTTCCCCTTTGCAAATTTGGATCTTTGAATCCTCCCCTTTGCAGTCATTGTTATCTCAATTTGTTTCTATGTATGCTGAACATTCATTACTATGTTGCTATAGCAATTCTTTTCTTATTATTTAAGATCATAATGTCCTGTTCTTAGTAAGAATGGCACTCCTCTGCCTCTATTTGCCTGGTAGTCTCTTTACTCCTAATTATGTATTTTTTGTTGTTGTTATTTTGTTTTATGTGAGCTGACCCTTTTCGGAATCTCCTGTAGTGCAGGTCTCTCAGTGGAGAATTCCTTCAATTTTTGTATGTCTTGAAATGTCTTAACTTCTCCTTTGTATCTAAAGGAGAGCTTAGCTGGATACATAATTCTAGGCTGGTAGTTTCTTTCACTTATTAGTTTAAATATTTGATTCCATTCCTTTCTGGCTTGTAGGTCTATACTGAGAAGTCTGAAGATAATCTAATGGGTTATCCTTTATACGTTACTGTTTTTTTTTCCCCTGGCTACCCTAAGAATTCTATCATTGTCATTGATTTTTGATAACTTTAATCCATTGTGTCTTGGTGAAGGCCTTTTTAGGTTAAGATAATTGGGTGTTCTGTTGACTTCTTGAATTCCAAGTTTCAGCTCACTCCTTAGATTTTGGAAATTCTCATCCACTATTTGTCTGAAAATGCTTTCTTGTACCTGCTCCTTTTCCCCACCTTCAGTAATGCCCATTATTCTCATGCTCCCCTCCCGATGATATCATCTAGTTCTTGTATTTCTCTTTATTATTTTTCATTCTTCAGTTTCTCTCTTCTTCCTTCTGATGTATTTCTAGATTTCTGTCTTCGATATCACTGATACTTCCCTCCATTTGGTCGACAGTATATCCCAATCTTGCTATTTCTTTTTGCAACTCTTGCAGTGTGCTCTTTATCTCCAGAAGTTTTATTCGGTTCTTTTTGAAGGTTTCAATCTTTTTGCTAAAGAACTTATTCTGCTCATCTAGTTGTTTTTTCAGTTCCTGAAATTGTTGATGTGATTCGTTTAGAATCTCATTGAGTTTTTTCAGAAGTACCGTCCTGAATTCTCTGTCATTTAAGCAGCATATTTCTATGTCTATAAGCTTACTTTCTGGAAATGTTTCTCTTTGTTTCTGAGCTGCCTTGTGACCTTGGTTGTTCATGTTGTTTAATGGACTATTTTCCACCTGGACATTAATGGAAGTGTGTTCTGTTGTTTTTCCAGAAAGATTTGTTATCTAAAGGTCTCTCTTTAGCCTGCTGCAAAGAAGGTGCTCTTCTTGTGGTTTCCAGCAGGTGGCGTTTAAGCCTCCTGGATCCCTAATGGTTTCAGTATTGTTTGCTCAGATTCTCCTGGGGATCTCCCCGAGATGGATCTCAAAGGATATGGGAAGAGGGGCCCTCTGAGTTGGGGGTTGAGAGTTGGGGCCTGTGTCTCAGCCTTGGTTTTGCAACCACAGTTGGTAAGATTCAACTGTTGTTTCTCTGCTGGCTGCTTCTCTACTTTCTGTCCTTTTGACTGGGCCTTGCAGCCAGCCAGCCATGGTTAATCCACAACTCTCCCAAGCTCGGCTGTTCAGGGAACTTGCAGCACGAACTTGCAGTTCGTTCTCCTCTCCCCTTTCTCTTGAAGGAAGCTCTAGAGGTGGTGATTGGTAGCCTCGGTCTATTCCCTCAGATTCCCCTGGGGCCCCACAGTGTTCGGTCTCAGAGAGTATGAGGTGAGGGGCCCTCTAGGTTAGGGTTTGGGGGCTGCAGCTCAGCCTCAATTTGGACACTGGAGCTGGTGAAAGTCAACTGTTGTTTCTCTGCTGTCCAGTCCCACTTCTCTGCTTTCTGCCCCGATGACTTGGCCCTGTTGCCAGCCACTAAGTCCTGGCACTTCCAAGCAGGGCTGATCAGGGAAGTCGCTGCACCTTCACCCCTCCCCCTCCTCCTGCAAGGAGCTCCGGCAAGAGGCAGCATTTTTATTTGTCCCAGTCCACCGCCTGACACCTGTGGTAGCTCTTATATGCAGATCTCATGCTCAGACATGCTGGTGTGCAGTTTGTATGTTTTTTTGGTGACTTTTAGATGTTCAGGTTATTGTTGTTTCAAGAGGGGAGATTGTTGTAACCACCAGCCCCCAATACATACACGGACCACCAGAAATCAGTGAGTTATAGGAAACACACTCTTTATTCAGCCAGCTGGATCTGCCAGGGGTACGCAGACCTCAACTAAGCAGCCCCGAAATGTAGAGGTACAGGGTTTTAAAGCCCTAAACCCCATTTTTATTCTGTCTGAACACAAAAGTCTATTTTTCTTCTATGTACTGTCAACCCATAGGTCGGTTGTGCAAGCGGAGGTACAGAAGCAGAAAGCTTATTGTTAGAATGTGATGTTCCTATGGGTGACAGCCTATGTTCCCATGCGCGATAGCTGAGCAGTAATTTCCAGCCAGCACAAGATCTGAGGACATCGCTCACTCCACCATGTTTTTCCAGAATCCTAAATTTTTAATAACTTAGCTATATAACCTATGGCCTTCTAGTATTACCCTAACATTCTCAGCTGAACTCCTGTCTAATACTATTTCTACTTTCCTCTAACGCAAAACAAAAACAAAACAAAACAAAACAAACAAAACCCAGAAACCTGGACTTTACTGTTACCAAAACATCTCTTCCTAAAAATTACCTAAGATTAACCTTGGCCTTAATATCCAAATCAATCCTTGTCTTCACCTAACTTTTCACCATGATTTCAATGTGTTAACATTCTCTCTTTATCCAAAGCACTTCTCTCTTGTTTTTGGTGGTGCTACGCTTTGGTTGTTTTTCTCTTTTCTCTTTGGCAATTCATTTTCATTTTTTTTTCCTCCAGATTATTTTCCTCTACTTGGTGATTATATGTGTGAATTCTTTAAGGCTTAGTTTTAAAGTATCTTTTCTTATAATTCCATTCTCTAAGAAATCTCATACAAGGCCATGGTTTCAATTTAAATCTTTAGAGAAAAGACTCACAACTTTATAACTCCAGGCCAGACCTGTCTTTTAGACACCTCCACTTGATATTTCAAAGACATCAAACTATGCTGCATTCATCCAGACCAAATCTAAACAGTGGCACCATCAGTCGTTCAGTTTCCTATAGAAGTATTCCACAAGTCAACTGTAACATCTTCCTCTCTCTTACAGCCAAATCTAATCCACCATCAAATTCCTCCAATAATACCTTCATCCATGGCTCTTTCTATGAACTCTATCACTATAATCTAAGTTACCATCATCTTATAGTTAAGTACAATAATAGCTTGCTAATGATATTTATATATCTACTCTTTCCACACTACAATCCAAACACCACAGAGCTGTCAAAGGGATACTTTCAAATTACACACTTGATCATTTGCCTTCTGCTTAAATACTTTTAAATGATTATTGTCTGTTAAGTTTGGCATACAGACCCAGATGCTTCTGATGGTCTGCAACATTCTGCATGATCTGGCCCCTACTTACTTTGCTATCTCACAAATCTGTTCCTCTGAGTCTCTATGTTCTTTACTAGCCATCTTTTACTTACCAAGGCCTACTGTGTTCTGCCTATTTCCCACTTACCCTTACCCACCTCCAGCCTCTGTGCTTCTGAATTCCCTTTATTTGGAATGCTTCTTATTTCCCATACATCATGAAATGTCAGCAAAAATGAAACAACAACAAAAAACACTTCTTTGGTGAAGCCTCCCTTGACTTCTGCCCCCACACCACCATCATAACCACAATAATGTAGCATAGCCAAGTTTTCTTATTCTCCACTGTATTGTAATAATTTTATTTTCATGATGAGCAGTTAACAGTATATAACTACATATTAATATTATAATTAATACCTTTTACTCACTTGAGGGCTTTATGAGAGCAGGAACTAGAAACCAGTTCTAAAAGTACTTGCCATTGCCTCACTACCCCCTAACAAAATCCCTGTCAGATATTAACCTATTTAGTAAACATTTGTTGAATGTTGAATGACATAGGTTTTCAACTCTTAACTTTACAAGGAAGTGTGGCTCTGACTTTTTAAAAACTAGGCAAATAACCCAACTCCTGAGAGAATTGCTTTAGGTCGCAGCTTCTGTCCTTCTCTACACCAGCTTTCTTGGATTCTGAAGCTCTTCAAAATTCAACTTGGCTGGTCTTTTCTAGTTTTTGTTGACTTAGAAATCTCTCTTCAAACCATATATCTCTCTATTAACTTGAAAGTTCTCCCAAGATATCACTTCTGTAAATGTCTCTTCTTCTATCATTTTTCTATAGCCTGAGGGCCCAGAGGCTATGTCATCGCCTAGCCTAGGCCCTAGTATCTCAGAGACTAGGACATCCCTAGGCTATTTACCATACTCAAGAGACACATCAGAGAGATCAAACTGAAAATGAGAGTTTCCATTCGGTCCTACTGTCTTACTTTACTAAAATCAGTTCTTCCTAGACTCAGTATCATGCTCTTGTGTCCTATCATCAACAACCTGCCCTAAGTTCCAATCCCGTACTCCTCACCAAGCTAATATATTAATATATATTAATGGAAAATATATTTTAATTAAAACAGAGGCCCCCTGAAAAGAGTATTGTTTTACAGTGAGATCTTCCATTACAGTTCATTTTATACATTATTTTTGCTTGTACCCGTTTTGAGATTTATTGATTTTCTTCAGCTACCTAAAGTAGCACAAATAGTAAACTAATGCTCTCCAAGAATTAATGTAAATTCTAAAATATTCTTCAAGAAAAAGTTGTACTCCCAAAATAAAGCTCATTAAAAGTCATAATGGTCTGTGGACTGTATAGAAAATTGACACAGCATCTGCCCTAGAGATCACGCCTCTGCTATTAAGGAACCACATTTAACTATGGGGAAGTAGACAACAGCTTCTTATTCATTCAAAACTTCATGAGAACATTTTAATGACAAATCTGCATTTAAATTTAAAGTATCCTAAATATTATATTGTGGATCTCAAAAAAATTGGGGGAAATTTTTTTTTATAACTTTAGAAACTTCAATTGGATTACATTAACAAAATAATTTAAATAAGCCTGTTAAAAAATGACCACTTTTGTTTAATCATCATTCTAAACATCTGTCCATGGAATAATGTTGTGTTTCAAAATAGCATATAAATGTTTATTTTGATTATTAATGATTTTTTAAACTATGTACTATCAATAATAAAATAATAAGTGCTTTCATTTTTTTGAGTACCTATCATGTGCAAGATGTTTCACTCAGGGCTTGAAATGAATGAGCTCATTTATCTTCGTAATAATTATTTGCATTAGAATCAGTAGTATGCCCACTCTACAGCTGAGGATAATGAGATTCGGTATCCTAATCAAGATTATCTAACTAATAAGTGGAAATGGAGATTCAAAACAAAGCATCTGACCAGTAGTTCCCAATTACGGACACGTTTAGCAATGTCTGGAACCATTTTTCATCATCACTACCTGGAGGGTGCTAGTGAGTAGAAACCAAGGCTGCTACTAAATATCCTAGAGTGCACAGAACACTTCTCAACAACAAACAATTATTTGGTTGAAAATGTCAATATTGCCTAGATTGAGAAAAATCTGTACTAGATAAACCAAGATGGCTTAGGAACATTTGCCATAGAATAAAAACTTCAACCAGGAGGACATATATCAACTACTAAAGAAAAAAGTAAATTTTTAAACAATCATCACAGACAAAATAGACATCTACTACATGTGACTTGTCACAAACAGACTGACTTTGACAGGGCTACCATTTCTAGCCCATCTCTATGATGTGACCCGTGTTGGTGAGCAGAGGTAAAGTCAGGGCCGAATGAGCGCAAGTGTGTGTTTGATCATGTCTGTAATAACTCCAGGAGGTCTGAAAAACAGAATTAGGGGGTAGGATGAATGAGGACTGTAGTGTGTCAGTGACAGAGATTCACCATGAAGCGCTAAAAGCTATTTCCCAGTGAAATTAGAAACCCAAACTGTAGAGATTAAGGTGCCTCCTAAACCAAAGAAGACAAATTTTAGAATCAGAGGATGATCCAAAGTAATTCTACAAGTGAATCATTTCCTTGTTTCTCAGAAGGCCTTAAAGTGCAAGTAGGTGATATCACAAATACAGATTCCATGAATAATGAGGATAGACTGTAATAAGATATTTATGGGAGATTCTTAAAATTATGCAAATATTCTGAATCTTATCTAACCTCCCTCACCTCTGGTTTACTTGGCTATAATTTTAATTTGAATCTAGCACCTTCAAGGCCAATGGTTCTCAATTGTGGATATATGTCAAACTTATTCATAGAGTTTTATAAAAACATAAATGTCTAGGCCTTAGTGCGTACTTATTGAATCTCTTTACTTCATAGTCTAGGGATATTCTTTGTATAATATATATACAATGTCTAAGGATTATCTTTTATAAAATTATGTCATCTGTCATCTATAGCCTTTGTTTTTCTCTGATGCTGTGCAACAACTCTTCTATCAGCTACCAGGGCTTTTGTCTTCAACAAAGAGTTTGTCTCAGAACACCATGGAAAAGAACTACACCAGATACTTCAGGCTATTGTCAATTCAAGTAGGAGACTCTTGAACTTGTGACAACATCCTTTAGACAACTTTCTGACTGGGTCGAGTCAAGAATATAACAGGTTCATTAAACTTCTAACCACAAATCTAATAAAACATGACAATTTAGTAGATTCTGCTTTTGTAAATCAAAATGAAACATTTAAAATTATTATCTGATTTCCATTGACCCTTCCAGAAACTCTTAAATTCTCTAACTTTTCATGTTAATTTAGTTATTTAAACAAACTCCATAAGACTCTATACTCATTTCTAGCAAGGCACAATTAGAAAAACTGATTACGTAACCATGTCCTCGCATAGAGGATTATAGTTGAGAACAGTACTCATTTGACCAGGGGCGACAATTCACTTTTAAGGAACTGTGATTGACTTTACCTGTGAAGTTGATAATTATAAATTCCTCTCAGAGAAACTGCTCTGGCTCCTGGCTATGGAGTCCCAGCCTTACAGGTGGTAAGAAAGTTCACTTTTTGGCATGCCAAAGAACGTAAGGAAATTTGAAGAGGAGAAAATTTTATCCAAATGTATAAATACTGCAGGTGAAAAGAGGTTTTGGAGTTAGGTTTCCTGAAAAATGATCTTGAGAAGGAATACATAGTAAATTAACACTTTTGATGTATATTCGCAAACAATAGGGACAAGTGTAATGAGCCATTTTTATTTTTTGATCAAGAATAATATTGCTTTGAGTTTATTAAGATCACAAAGGAAGAAATAATAGAAAAAGAGACTACCAGATATCTTTTCAGTGAAACACCATAACTTCTGTAGACTGATTGCATAAGAGTGTGCACTTTAGTTTGTCTTTGATTTAGGTAACTTACAACTCTATAGAGATAGTTGTTAACTTCTAAAAAATAATAGTATTGAAAATAAATTTTATTTTTATAAATGCAAACTGTATATATTGGAATGCATATGGCCAATGCATACTGATCTTACATATTGACCAGTTTTTCCAGTTTTACATCCTTCTATAAATTCATTGCAGTAAATGTTATCTCACTATAAATTTGTGGCAGTTTGAGTTTTCTTTGAATCAGTTTTGTTCCCATACTAATTAAAATCTTTAGTATGTTCATTTTATGTCATATGACAATCAGGATTTCATTTTTTTAATAAAATTATCTTTTAATATTTCTTACTCAAGAAAAAAAAGTTTAGTTTTTAGAAATTAGAAACAGTAAATAATCTTTTGCTAAAGAAACATAACTGAAATTAAAATATTTGAGTTAAGAATACTAACTTCTGATATTATCATGAGTGTGAAATTACTTATCTACCTATTTAGATAAATATACCAGGTTTTCACAATTCTGGTTGCTTATCATCACCACATGTACAGAAGAGACTTCCTAAATCTTTTTTATGGTATCAGTACAGGTATTTTTAAAAAGCATCAATAAGACTTCAGAAGTTAACGATAAAAAATGTTTATCAAGTTGCTCAAGAAAAGAAAAAGTAGTGGTAAACATGCTTAATGGCCAGAGAATATATATTAAACAAAATGAAAGACTCATATACATATTTAAAACAAGGCTATGAAGGTGTACTGCCAGCTACAAATGTTTATGATAGCATAGAGATTTCTATTTAGAGTAAGTCTAAACTATATCTTCCTGATCTAGAGAACAAAAGACAAGTACAATAGAGTTCTAAAGATTATCAATAATTTCAAGGACAACATGTTCAATGGCATAGGAAGAGTAAAGAGCCTAATATAGGGCTTCGGTCCATATAATGAGACTTCCTTTGAGACTGAAGGACAATTGAACACAAGGTATCAACTCTCAAAGTCTTTTGCACATGTGTTTAGGGCACCAAGGCACCATGATTTATCATGGCCATCCACACTATGGTTTTTCCCTATTTATCATCAATTAACATAGGCCAACTATACTAATAGTTAAATTTGCATGTACGTATTTTTATTGAACTGCATGTAAATGACAAAAAAAGATATGTTTGAACCTCCAACATATGCACCAATATTGACCTATGCTAAATATCTTTGCCATTCATTAATGTATTGGTATGATAGATGAGATATATGTACCATTATTTTAATATCCACAATCTTTTCCATTTCTTCTAAAATGACAGTCAAATTAATTATAATTACCGCCATGTACTTCCATGGGGTAGAATATGGAGGAAGGCAATCTTGTTTTCACCAAGAGGAGACAGATGATAAACTGAGCAGAGAGTGAAAGAGAAAGAATAAAATTAGAGGGTACTGATAAGTGAGAATTTTTTGTTTCACCATGGCAGGAAAAAATTAGCTGAAATGGAGAAAAACAAGTATTTAAACGATCTCAAAGGAAAAGAATATGTATATCATGAAGTCAGGATTCTAACTTAAAAAACAGAGTTTCGTTTTTGTTTTTATTTTTTTGAAGGGCTAGTCAAAATATCTCAATTGGCAAAACTTAAATTATATGAATGTAATTGCTAAATTTGGTAAAACACAAAATCCAAAAATACAGAGTAAGGTATATATTATGGCTATTTTTTCAGGTCATTTGTTACGTTTCCCAGGGGGAAGAGAACTGTTGCTAATAAGACATGTTGTATATTTTCAACTTTACCAGGACTGAGAAAAAGTGCCTACAAGTACTTCCAACACTATGAGATGTGACTAATGGGTCATAAAAATTTTAAATTAAACCCCTTTGTCTTAGTCAAATTTAACACAATTTACATAAAAAGATAGATAAGAAACTAGTCAGAGTAATAGAACACATAATTTTCATCAGTGGTAACCTGTTTATTTTAAAGTCTTTGAGGTCAATACCCAGTGGAGGTATTGCTGGATCATATGGTAGATCAATTTTTAGTCTTTTAGGAACCTCCATAATGTTTTCCATAGTGGCTGTACCAATTTACAGTTGGTTATAGCTATTGTAACAGGTTTTGTGGTTTTGATTTGCATTTCCCTAATAGCTAGCAATATTGACCATCTTTTCATATATTTGTTGGTCATTTGTATGTCCTCTAGGGCAAAGTGTCTCTTCAGGTCCTCTGTGCATATTTTGATTGGATCATTTGTCTTTTTGTTGTTACTGAGTTGTATGAGTTCTTTGTATATTTTGGATATTAGGCATACCAATGTTCATAGCAGCATTATTCATAGTGGCCAGGACATGGAAGTGAGGAAAGTGTCCTACGATAGATAATTGGATAAAGAAGCTGTGATGGTACATATATATAATGGAACATTACTCAGTAATAAGAAGAGATGTAATACTGTCATTTGCGACAACATGGATGGATCTCGAGATAATCATGCTAAGGGAAATAACAGACAGAAAAAGTTGAAAATCACATGATATCACTTATATGTGGGATGTAAACCTAAAAGCAACAAAAGAATAGGACAGGCAAACAAACAGAGACTCATGGACATGGAGAATAGACTGGTGGTTACCAGAAGGTATGGGGAAGAGAAAGGGAAGAGGTAGGGTAAAGGGGATCAAATATGTGGTAACAGAAAGAAATCTAACTATGGAAGGTGAACACACAGTGTAAACATATATATGTCTTCCTGTAAAAGTGTACAGATGAAACTTACTGGATTTTGTTAAACAATGTCACCATAACATAATTAATTAATTAATTTAAAATGTATGATTAAAGAAATCAAAATACTCTAGTAAAGTGCATATAATAAAGGTTTCTTAGAGAGAGAGAGAGAGAGAGAGAGAGAGAGAGAGAAAGAGAGAGAGAGAAAGAGAGAAAGAAAGAAAGAGAGAAAGAAAGAGAGAAAGAAAGAAAGAGAGAAAGAAAGAAAGAAAGAAAGAAAGAAAGAAGAAAGAAGAAAGAAAGAAAGGAAGAAAGAAAGAAGAAAGAAAGAGAGAAAGAAACAAAAAACAAAGAAACAAAGAAACAGAGAAAAAGAGAGATGGTAGAAAATTTTAAACATGCCCTAAGGAATTGTTTCCTAGAAATAAAGATATGGAGAAATGTGGTGGCAAGAAACTTAGACCATCTTGCTATTTCTCTGGGACCTAGTGAATAAATTTCCTTTGATATTCAAACTGGAAAATAATAGAGAGTAATGATAGACCTATACCCCAATATGATGTTTATTTATATGAAGTAGTATTTATCTCATATAATTTTAATAAGACTTCTGCTAGTATCAATTGACCACAGAATAAACTATAAGAATAGCATTAAAAAGCTCAGCTTACTCTCTATACCTCATAATTCAGTTCTCCAAATAGTGGGCACTGTAGTATGAAAGACACTTTGCTATGCAGTGGAGATGAAGCACAGAGTAAGACAAGTCTTTTTTCCCCCAAGTATCTTAGAATGTGTTGTGTTGTAAGCTTTACCACTTTATGGATTTATTTTTTAAATGGGAGTTTTATAATAGAAAATCCTGCTTCATCAAGACCAGGACAGTGGAAATTAGACTACTTTTTTTTTACAATAATTATTTCATTAAAGCAGGACAAAATTCACAAAATTAATTATAGTTCTGCAAACTAAATAAATTTGGCTTTATGAAAATGCTAAAAATATAGTGACCTTACTTTTATTTGTGGTGCATACCAGTGGAAAAGTCATCAAGAATGTTACTAATTTGAAAATCACTAAGTTTGACACATGAAAAGGGTTTGCAGTGTTATCTGTCCCATTCTTTCAATAGGAAGAATATGTCATATCATTGAGCAGTCAGGGGATAGAGAGAGGAGCAGATCAGATAGACATGTACACTCCTTCATATCATCTAGCAATGAGAGGTAAGTCAGGATAATATCCAACTTTAAAATGCAACATGGTTACTGGAGATTTCCTATCCATTTTTAATATCTACATGAGAATTTTTAATCAGAAAATTCTGTACCATCTTGATAATAACTGATGCCATAGTGGAATTTGCATTTTTATTGGGGGAACAAGGAAAGATAATTTTGTATCACTCAGGGACATAACTACTGGAAGGCTGAGTCTAAATACATTTTAGAATCTGAGCACTGCACGTGGTTGTAGACATCTGGAAGGCAAGTCATAAGGAGAATTGAAAATAAGAAAAGATCAAGAAAAATATTGGAAAAGAGCCAAAGATAAACTCATGAATTCCAACAGCTTTTTTTCCCTTAAGATGTTATTCCAACTCTTTTTAAAATAATCATCTCCATTTTTCGACAGGACCTGAAACAGATGCATACAATATCAAATAGATAAAAACTAAGGGGTTCTTGTTGAAATGGAAGTGAAAGACTCCCACACTCTAGCTGTAGGAGCTTAGTAATCATGGTTGCCTATCTTAAAATCCAATGGTTTTGAGAGGAAAATACTGTAAAATAAAAAGTACAGTAGGCTGAAACGCAGAGAACTGGTATAAATATTCTGAACTCATAAAATGTAAAGAATTATTTGTGTTCTAAGAATATGTAGTTTTACAACTGCTTACATTTAGCCTGAATTATACTGCAAGGTTGACATGTAAATTCTAAGGTGGCAGAAGAAATCGAGAGTAGCTTGAATAAAGACAATAAACTGAACTTATACCCTTCCCTGGCACAATATTTACTTGATATTATGGACTGAATGTTTATGGTCCCCCTAAATCCATACATTGAAATCTTAACACTCCCCCCACCCCAGTGTTAGTATTAGAAGATAGGGCCCTTGGGAAGAAATTAGGTCATGAGAGTAGAACCCTAATGAATGGTGTTGGTGCCCCACTTGCACCTTACACCCTGTGTGGGTGCATCATGAAGATGGCCATCTATCTATGAACCAGAAAACGAGTTCCCACCAGCCATTACATCTGCTGGCACCTTGGTCTTCGGCTTCTCGGCCTCCGGAACTGTGAGAAATAAATGTTTATTGTTTATAAGTCACCAGTCTATGGTATTCTGTCATAGCAGACTAAACTAACCAAGATATTTAGGTTACTTAAAAATAGATACAAGATACTGAGAGGGGAAAAAAGTAATCAGAAACTTTGAGAAAAAATTCTGAAAAATAGAAAGCAGAAAAAACAAAAGCTAAAAATATCAGCACAAAACAGCTATGGAGATGTATTTGTGTCAGACTTTAAAAACTCATATTTGACACAACAGTGAACAGGAACTAGTGGAGTCTCAGATAATTAATTCGAAATAATTCATGGGAATTCAGAGCAGTAAGGCTGCGTGACCAAATTATAGGTGTTCCTTCAAGAACTGTTAGAACAATAGGGAGAAATTAATCAAAGAAATAAGAGTATTTTTCCTGGCAAAAAAAATGAATCTCAAAGTCAAAATGACCCACACACTAAAATTTTTTATAATTTGAAAACCTTAATTACATTTTCCCTTCAAACTATAAAATCAAAATCTACTTGCCATTAGGAGCCCAAAACAAATATCTAAAAAGGAAAAGTAAACTAACTATACCTACACCTCCCTACCTCTATACAATCACCCGGTTAATTAGTGTTAACATGATGTATTCTTCTGTTTTCTCCATGCACACTTAAAAAAAACAAAAACATATACTTATCCATATGAAGAGTGACTTTTGCTATTTTTTTTCAAAAAACTGGGATCATACTATGCCATACTTTTCTGTATGTTTTCTTTTTTTAAAAGTATAATCTGAACATCTCTCTGAATCCATTGATATGGCTATAAAGAAAATGTTCATTCTGCCTAAAATATTATTTTCCATTATGTTCACAAGGCTGTCATTCTTGTTTCTTCAGGTCTCAGTTTATCTCCTTATCTATCCTTTTCTATTATATAACCCTGATTTATTTTATTTTTAATATATAATTACTCTTTGAAATTATTTATTTATTTGTTTATTTTCCATCCTCAGTAGTATATGAATTACTAAAGACACACTTTCTTTTAGAATTTGTTTTAATGTCACATATAAAATAGAACATGAATATTCTAGGTATATGTTAAATGTTTCTTAAATGAATAATGAATAAATTCATTTCTTTTTTATGATTGCATAGCGTTACACAGGATCAGTGTACCTTATCTTATTCAACCTGTCTCCATTAATTAACAATACAGTTTGCTAATTTATTTTTGCCACTGATATAATACTACAATAAACATTATTGTATATATTGTCTTATATGTCTGTGGTTTTATTTCTAGTTGATAGATTTCCCCAAACTGAGATAACACAGTTAAAGAATATGCTTGTGTGTGTGTGTGTGTGTGTGTGTGTGTGTGTGTATTTCAGTTTTAGTAGATACTACCAAATATGCTCCATGGTATTTCACATTTCTGCCAGCATATATAAGAATTCTCATTTCCTCACATTCTCATCAGCACTGGTCATTATATAGTAAACACACACACACACACACACACACACACACACACGGTTGTATGTAACTGTTTCTATTTTATTTTCCTGACTACTAGTGAAGTTAAACATCTCTTGGTATATTAATATCTATTTTCCATTGGCATCTTCTACTCTGTGACTTGCTGATTTATAACACTGCCAAATTTTATTATTTTTTATGTACTTATTACCAATTTATTTGTTATTGCTGTATATATTACCAATATTTTCTTTCAGTCATATCTGTTCTTAGATTTGTTTATGGTATATTTTTCTATGTAGAATGTTTAAATTTCTTTGTAATTAAATCTCTTAATCTTTTTCTGTAATGTTTCCTTTATTGCTCCTGAAGGTCTCCCCTATCATATGGCTATACAAATATTCTCCTAATTGTTTTGCAAACATTGTGTGTCTTTCACATTTATATCTTTAATCCACCTAGTATTTATTTTTGTAAATGGTATAACAAAATGACATACTTTTGTACAGATGGGAAGCTAATTACACATTGTACTTATTAAAGAAATGATGAAGTAAAATGCTATATATTAAGTTTTCGTGTACATATTTTGGAATTTTATTCAATCACATAAATCTATTTATATGTTCTTATTTCATTCGGTTTCCTATGTAGACAATTTTAATTACTGAAGCTTTGCAGTATTTTTAAAATTTTGTTAGATGGATCCTCCTCATTATCATCTATTTTTAGAATGTTGGACAATTTTCTATTGAAATTTTAAAATAAGTTTTCTAATAATCTGTTAAATTAGTTTTATATAATCATTTGGAAGGTTGAAATTTTAATGATACTAATTTGACTTTGTTAGTGATTTCCCTTTATTTTTCCTTCTCGTGGTGTGAACTCTTAATTTGAACTCAAGCATTCATATGTCACCCATGCATCCCATCAGCTTGGAAAAATGCTAAATTCCTCTGTGTCTTCAGGGTAGGAGCACAGTAATTAGTGTCATCCCATCTCCTGGCCCATGTCTTCAGAGGGTCTTATAACTGAAACTGGGCAATATGGCACAAGGAGAAAGTACTTGTGGGCTTTTGAGAAAGATATTCCTTAGTTTTATGAAGTAGCTCCCCTACACAACCTACTTTTTCTTTCTTCCTCAAGTCAGCAAGGAAGTCAACAGCCCGGCATTGTTGGCAGTGCATAGAGATCCTCAAAAGAAGCAAAATGAGGGTGGAATTGCCAAGTCGAAGGCAGAACAGAAAAACAAAAAGATACATTGAACCACAAAACCCAACTCTAAACTTTCAGTTTGTAACCCAATAAATCTTCACTTTATCATGAATCTTAAACTTTATCATGAATAAGAGTCATCTAGAAGGCTCGTTAAAACATATATTTCTGGGCCCTACTTTAGGAGATTCTGACTCAGTAATTGGATAAACTCAAGAATCTACATTTCTAATAAGATCCCAGGTGATATTAATGCAGCCTGCTCACTGACCACAGTTTGAGAAGCAGTTCCCTGCATTGCTACAGCCAGTTTGAGTTTCATTTTCTCTTATCTACATCTAAATGCATCCTGACTGAGAGACCTCCAAGAGTGAGTTTTTTTGCCTTTTTTTTTTAAGGTCATGTTCCTCTTCATCAATAAAATTTGTTTGCTTATTTATTTATAATAAGATACTTTCATTCATCTAGTTCCCTTTCCTTTTAGGGTTAATTCATTCCCTAGGTTACTTACAAGTTTTGTCAGCCAACATAAGTACTACACAAATATTTTTCTTTCTGCTTATGTCAAAAACATATGCATGCACATGAGTGTAATGTTTATAGTTTTTGGACATTACTAAATTGATAAATGATAAATTATCATTACTAAAATGAAAATGAGAGATGGTTTGTATTGTAATCTCCTAAGTTTTCATGATAGAAAATCTGTCACATTCAGGATGCTGGCAGAAAACAGCACACTCTCAATTGTGTGTTGATGAAAGTTTAATGGGCTATTTTCATACAGAGTAGTTAACTGGTTTAAAGGAATATGGTTGAGATGTGGAAGCATTAAAGTAAAAGATCAAAATAAATATTTTTATACATGCAGAGATTCATAAAGTTTATCACCATGAACACTCTGAAAAAATTTGAGAATGTACATTACCAAATCTAGTAATGACCTCCAGAAAGGAAAACGTTGGAAAAAGATATTCATGAAGTGAATATTTGAATCTAAACAATCGATAATACTATTTTAAAAGAATAGTCTCATAATATTACTACTAATACCTCATTGTCCTCACATTTAGTGGTGATAAGTGAGGAGGGTAAAGAAAGGATGGTAGACAAAGTTTCCATCTTATGGTAAAAATTGATATGGCTAAATCTGAGTAACAGAAGAAAAATAAGTTAAAATTCATGTTTTAAGATTTAAAGTTATGCACTAGATAGAAACAGGATTTATAACTTCAGCTCACAAATGGGAAAAAAAAAACAAGTAATCTTGATGGAAAAAGCTAAAAAGTTAAGGAAAAAAGCATACAGGTGATATAAAATAATAATAATATATCACCTGAAGAGTACAGGTGATATAAAATAATAATAATATAACAAGAAAAAATTCAGCCACTAGAACTGACACACAAAAAAAGTAGATTAAAGTCTCCAAGTCATAGGTTTAAAAAGGTAATTATAAGCTTTTTTTAAAGATAAGAATCTAGAAAGTAATGTAGTATATTAAAATATAATTTATGCTAATTAAATGTCAGGCAAATACTAACTTAAAGAAAGCAGCAATACCAATATTGAGATTGGACAAAAGAGAATCCCAATGAAGTTCACTGAAAAGGGTAAGGAAATATATTGGGTCCCAATATAATTATAGGCTTATAAATGAATAACAGTCATAAAACTTTACCACAAGCTTTGGAAATTTTTAACAGTAAAAACTGACAAAAATATCAGTAGAAATGCATAATTTCACAGTCTAGTGGGAGAAATCAAGTTGTTAGATGACTAAAATTTGAGAAAGATATAAATCAAGAATAGCAAACATTTTCTGCAAAAGGTCAGATAGAAAATGTTTTGGACTTGAGGGTCAGGTGGTCTCTATCACACAATTTTGCTGTTGTTAAGTGAAAGCAGCCAAAACTAATCCATAAATGAATAGGTGTAGCTGTGTTTTAATAAAACTTTATTTATACTTATAAGAGAAAAAAATTATTTGCCTCTACCCTTCTGAATTCTTGGCTGATCTCTTCTGTAATAAAAAAGAAATACAAAATAAGAGAAAAACAAACAGAAGTTCATTAACATGTATGCCTCATGTGTATGAGAGATACCCAAGGAAAGTAATTCTCACAAGTAGCTTGGGACTCAGGGTTAAATATCATCTCATTTGGGAAAGGAGAGAGAGATGTAAACAACCTAGGGGGAAGTAAATGATTTTTAAGAAGAATAAATAGACATTCAGTGACAAATTTTGTGACAAATTTTGTCTGAGTGTAGACTCCTGGTCTCCTCTCTTGGGATAAAAGCAATCTTCCCTAGTTGATGAAACTCCTAGGGAGGGTATCTATGACAATCGAGTTTCTTTTGGAGGATTTATCCTTAGGCAGATAAGGGGAATTCAGAAAAATCTTCTTTCTGCACTTACTGTTTTTCAAGTGCTTATAGTTCAAAATAATCAATATATCAAAGTGTATATCTGACTCCTGTAGTCATATGGGGGAGGGCATCTTCTCCTACCCTTCACAACTACAGGTGACAAAGTTTGGCCCATGACTCAATTTGCCAATCTCTGATAGAGATGACTTGAAATAGATTTATAAATATGTTAAGACACCCACTGAAGAAATGAGACTTATTGGACACAATTAGTGTCCAAATCACCACTCTGTGTCTTCTTCCTTTCCTGGATATAATCTATCATTTTTCTCATCATCCTCAGAACTAAAAAGTCTTTTGTCATTGTAAATCATAATGAACATTTCATTTGGTAGCTAAATATCCAATGCTATACAATAGTTAAAACTCTGCGCTTGATTTAATGTTAAAGCTCTGCCTTGCCTTTACTTGTCACCAGTCTTTATGGGAGGCCTTCAATGGAAAAGCAGAGAATATGGCTGACTTTTGTAGTATTTTCCTAGCTTAAGATCCTATTCCTTCTCCCTCCTACTCGCTATGCTCCTACAATGAAGAAGCAGGGAACTGAGGAAAATAAAAAGACAGGAAAAAGCTTTCTTAATTGGGGTTGCTATAATTCTGGCAATGGAAGATGTTAAATTTTATTCTTTCTTTCATGGATATTATGTGAGTTCTTTTGGAGACACCCCATCACTGGTTCCCTTGATTCCATTATAAGCATATTTTCTTGTTGGTGACTTCTGATTCAGCTTTGCATCCTATTATGACTCTAGCCTCTATCCACAGAGTCACCTCACCCAAACCCCAGATCTTTTCATATGATCCATACTTGGTATTTGGGCTTAAAGTATGTGAGTTCATCAATTGTGATGCTTAATTTTAATCATAGCCACAGCATCCTGTCTACACCAATGAATGAAGGTAGTTTAATTTCTTTATCTATAAAACTTTTGGTAATATGGCTGAGAGTAGCAGAATGTACATATGCATGCTAATAATATTGAGGATTAACACATTAGGATTAGTTTGCATGTAGTCAGTCAATCATAGCAAGAGTCTGAACAGAAACCACACTCCTAGGGGAACTAATTACAGAAAAGGAGTTCCCTGCTACAGATGAGAAAAACTCATTTCATAGTTCAAAGGCACTTTCTCCCACTGCAGGGCCCCAGTTGCTCCTCTGTGCTCTCAACACTCGAATAATCTGGCCAGACAAACACAAATCTCAGATCTCCTTTGAATGACAAGAGTCATTGTATTGGATCGGACCCACAGTGATGGCTTAGACTGCTAGAGAGAGAAGACACACCCAAAGAGGTTAAAGGGATTTTTACCACTATCCCAAAGTAATATGCATGTACTATGTGCGTTAATAAAAATATTTAATCTAGATAGATTGAATAATATTACATTATATAATTTGAGTTTATAATCCTGTTGGAAATGTAAGTAGTTTGGGAAGGTTACCTTTGATCAGTGTTCACATGTATGACAGTCAGTGGAGTGAATGTCAGTCTTTTACCACTCCATACCCAACCAGCTTTGACGATGAGACATGCATGTTGTTGGCCCTGTGTCAGTGGAAATACTCTTACCACCCATTACAAGTCTTTGCTCTGATGACAAAAGGAACTTCACCAGTTCACACCTTTAAATTTCTCAGGAGTGTATCTGGTGTTCTAGGAGGCATATATCAAGCTGTCCTGGTAGTCTCATAAAGTCTCTTCCACACAAAATTTTAGGTAAATTTGAAGCATTCTTCATGTTTTCACAGAGGGGTAGGTGGTGCTCAACATCTAACAATTGTCTTCAGAAAAAGTTCCTCTCTCTTTATTAACCTATCTCTGGCTGAAGTCTGAGCCCGTAGTTTACTTTAACTGGAGGTGGTTAATGAGCAAAGATTACAAAGCTGATTTCAGCCCTTCCTTTGCAAGACTTTTTTAACTTGATAGAGGCCTTCTCAGGATGTAAGAGTACTTGCCACTGTGGGGTTTTGTGTGTGTGTGTGTGTGTGACTTCAACCAAACCTGACATAGAAAAAGTTCCAATATAGCATTGTGTTATGTAGATATGTTTCAGTATTCATGAAAATTTCATTTAAAAAGTCCATGTAATCTTTTACGCAAGAAAAGTCTCAAGGAGGAGCCCAAATCAGAAATCACCGAGGCTGTATTTCAGGCAATAAACTGAAAATAAAGGCAAATATTTATTAAGACATTAAAAAGACCTCTCTAAGTAACCCTCGAGTTAACTTGGGAGATCAAAGCCAAAATTAATTTTTAATTAGAAATGAGCAGTGAAAACACTACCTGGCTCATCATGTGAATATGACTGAAATACTACACAAAGGAAAATACACAGCCCTTAAATCATTTATTAGAAAACAAATAGGATCAAAAATAAGTATAAAGATGCTCTGGGGAAAAAAGTAAAAGACAGGTATGGTTGTAGCAACGTGCTGTCAGATTACACCTGCACACAGTTTGGTTGTCATAGTAACAGCTGAGAAAAAGAGATGAACTAAGGAGATGTGAGATTAGATACAAAAGGAGTTGAGACATTATATCACACTAATCAAGATTACAAGGAAATGTTTATCTTCTTAAATATCTGATGGGTTAAAATGCCAAGAGAATTATTAAATGTGGTCAGTATTTTCTCCTATTCCATACTTGAAGTCATGGTTAAAAATAAAACAAAACAGCTAGAATATGCAAAAGCAAGCTTGCAATTATACAAAACGAAATTAAATTGGTTTGAGTAAAGGGCCAAACAGATTGCAGTTAAATGAAATGTTGGTATCTAAAGTTAAGTAATTCTATCCTAATTCACTCTGTTGTAATAAAACATTTAAGCATACACATTATGGATATAAGGTCACCCACTGTTCAGAGTCTCCCAAAAAGAAGCTCATAGCTAAGTTATAAATTAATTTAAAAGGTTTTATAAAATTGTAAATGTTTTGCTGAGCCTTTAGAAATGCTTCCATGGGAAATTACTAAGAATGTAATAAAAATATTTTTAACAGGCTTAAACTGGCAATTTAAACTTTTCTAACATGAAAAGTTATTATTTTTCAAAATTAGCTCAGCATCAGATTTTTTTTAAGATTCGAATCCATTTAAAGAATGGATTAAAAAATGTTTCTCAAAACATTTTATTCTTCTATGTTACTTGTAGTAGAAAATTTCAAATGATTTCAGGAAAGCAAAAACAACATATACTTCAATGAGATTAAGGTAAAGAATTTTTTTTTGAGATTTTAAAAGATGTTTAGGTCCATTTTATGTTGATTTTAATTGTTTTTTATTCACAAGTTTAAAATATCCAGTCCAACTCAATTCAGTTTTGATTACTGTTGTATGAATTACTTCTAAATATAACATTGGTTATTATTACAATATGACAAAGAGAAATTAGTCTTAATAGCCCAAAGAATTGAAATATAAATCTATTTTAGAATTATACATAAATGTAATAACCAATTTAATTAATTAATAATAAATGTAATTTGGAGTCATTCCCTTTTTCTCTTGCCCTAGAAGTGCAAGAAAGAAAGAAGTTCTACAAGGAAAAAGGAGGTTCAGAAAGACCCCATACAATGCATAAGACTTAAAATGAATCTTGAATGACATGATGGTGTATACCAGGGTGCAACAAAACTATTTCACACACATGCGCTTTCTCACTAGCTCCATCCAAGTTTTGACTTTTTCTTTAGGGTAGATTACCATTATGGAAACTTAACAACTCTGTATTTTGTAGAGTAAATTACTTTGGGCATGTCTCTTGACCTCCCAGATATGACCTTTATGTTGAGTGTAGCATAACATGAGGGAATAGTTTTCACTAGAGTGTATTAAATGTTGTTTCATGCAGATAGTTCTGCTAGCATTATATTTTTATTATACAGTTGTTTACTCATTACTGTAATTGTTACCGTACCACATCCATTGAAACTAGTGGTCAAATAACAGTGCTTTTAACCTTGGCAGGAAAGGGTAAGTAACATCACACTAATAACAGTTTTGAAAGCAATTACAGGAGTGGAAGGGGGAATAGAAACTAGAAAAACCATAATAACATACTAAGAGGTTTCACAAAGTAAAAGAAGAATATTTATTTAAAAATTTAATGAAATAAAGACTATCCACCCAAAAGTGAGCTCTGAATAATTTATTATGTTAAAGGTTATTCTCTAAATTTACCGCACATTCTTTTTCTGAAGAATGTTTAATTAAAATTTTCATATGGCTAAAGAAATTGCTTTTAATGACTACCATGAATTCTAATAAAAGACTTATGCATACTTTTTATGCTCTGCAGCTTTACCCACATTTACCCTTGCAACTTTGGACATAACTTTGGTCAATCTGGGTTTTGTTTTGATATTTCTTGCTAAAATCTGCATCTTTCTCTTTTAAAAAATTCATCTGACATCAAAGCATTTTTACTCTTGAAAACTCTCATCAACTGCTGTTTGTTTCTCTTTGGTAACATCACCAATCCTCCTGGACCTAGGCGACCTTAGCAGGATATATTCCTTTCCCATGTTCTCCTATTCTATTTCCTGCAGTGTCTGATGTAAAACAGATTTTAAAGTTCATAATAGAACAAAGGTCAACATGAAAGACTCTAGGATCCTGGCCTTTGGTTTTGCTTCTGGTCTTTATTATTACAACAAATAGTTAGTTGAACTATTATTTTCCATGTCATATAAAAACATTGGAATGACAGCTCTTTCTTTTTAATCATAAATCAGGATTTCCAAAGGAGTCTCAAATATCTAAGAACAGGTATAAGGGGAAAAAATAAATAGTATAGCATAATCAAAATGAACTGTAACATTCTTAACATTTCTAAAATCTGTGAAACAACAAGCATACCATCCAATCTGAGCTATTCTCTTTCTTTCCTGTTTTGGTCCAGAGAGTTATCTCAGTCTAAGGCCAATCCCTCCACCAGTGTTGTGGATTCTATTCCCTGCTACTTCATTGGGAACATACACTGAGCATTTTCTCCTTCTATCTAGTCAAATTAGATCCTTTACAGATTTTGAACAAGCACCAATCTCATCCATTTCAAAATAACACTAGCCTCATCCCCTCTTCATAGTACCTGTAGCTTCTGTCTAACTCTCTTCTCTTCTACACAGCTAGACTTCTCCAGTGGGTGGCTTATTCTACATACTTCAATAACTCACCTTCTTCTCCCTCCTTAACTCATTCTAGTCTGCTTTTATTAGCATTATAATACCAAAATAAGTCTTTCTAAAGTCACCAAAATTCAAAGACCATTTTTCAATGTTCCTCTTAGCAGCAAAGAATCTACCTTCCTTCTTGAAATACTCTTATTCTCAGCATCAAAATCCTACACAACAGGACAAAACTTATTAATGTCATATCCTTCCTGCAGATCTTGCCCTCTTACACTCTCCCATGTCATTCATCTCCTCATCCATTGTCCTCTCCTAAACCTGAGAAATCTTAAGTTTTTCTGCTATACCATCCTTTGGGATTTTGAGATGCGTAATCTGTAGAAAGAAGAGAAAAACAAAAAAACAACTGAAAAAATAGAGAAAATATTACAGAGGAGAGGAGAGGAGAGGTATTTATACAATAAAGTATTGGGTTGGTAGATAAGAATAAGAAAGAGAATGAAATAGTCAAATGCATTCTTTGCAAACAAAATAGGTGTACCCTTTATATTGAGCTTTGTTAAAATTATTATTCTGAATAAGATGGAGAACCACTGAAATGTTTTAGGAAAGAGACATTGTATCAGGTGAAATCTTATAGAGATGAAGAAAGATTAGAAATAAATTTTATTTAATATTTAATAATTACCTGAATATTTGGATATCTTCGAAGTTGTTGATATACTTGCAAGTAAGAGATACGGATATTTTGAAAATATTCTTGGAGACTTGACTTCCACTTCAGATAAACTCATCCATTCCCACAGCATAGATTGGTTCTATGCAAATTACATCTAAATATATGTTGTCAACCTAGATATTATCTCTGAATTATAGACTCAGATATTTACTCCCTAGTTGATATTTCCAACTAGAGGTATAAACAGCAATACTAAGCCCCAAGTGGAACTCATGACCTCTACTCTACATCTCTCTTCTTACCCTCAAAACACATTCTCTTTGAGGGTTATTTATAACCCCAAATGCTGCTCCTGTTTATTGAGTTGCTCAACAAGCCTTGTACTCATTCAAAATGAACCATTAAAAATAAGTAGCCCAATATAGTCCTGTGCCAATTAGAATGTTTATAACTACAAATAACAGGATATCTAACCAAAGTGGCTTAATAATGACAGATTATTATTTCAAATAACAAGAAATAAGAAAGCGGCAGTTTCAAGAATGACTAACTCAAAAATATGACAATGCCATCAGCACACTAATGATTTCCATACCTCAACCTTTGGTAGTTTATTCAATGTGGTTGGTATAGTTCTAAACATGTTATGTGATCACAATAGTAATCTACCAAGATAACAAAGAAAATAAATGGAAAAAGAGATACTAGGAACATGCTATCAGAAAGAAATCTTATGTAACAATATTAATATCAAGTACATAGGCAATGATTCTGAAACAAAATTTCTTTGGTTTGAATTCTAGCCCGACTAGGTGTTAGCTGTGTCACCTTGAGCAAATTACTTAACCTCTCTGTACTGTGAATCCCCCATTTACTCCAACTAATTGATTTTTGTGAGAATCAGTGATGGTACACAGCAGCATGCATGTGACTCTGACATGATCATAGCAATACCACAGCCCTTGGCCACTATGCTTGGTCCATGTTACCTGAGATGGGGCAATCGGAACTTTTACCAGGATTATTAATACTAAATTATAGTGTTATAATACTAAAGGGAAGATCATCTCCCTTCCTTTTGGAACTGCTGAATGTTCCACAACCTCAAATCCATTTTTCACCTCTATGATCTAGAGGAAGCTTTCTGAACTGAAGAGACAATGTGGTCATAATCAAGAGAAAAGCTAAAATGAAAGATTAAGAAAAAGAGGAAGAGTCCAGATAAGGTTGTAAAAGTTTATCTCTACCTTCCTATTTATTTATTTATTTATTTATTTATTTATTTATTTATTTATTTTTAGGCAAGGCAACACTTGGTTGATTCACAGATTGCAAGGACCTTGTCAGCTTACAATTCCTTATTTTTTTTTTTAGTTTTTACACCTACAGCACCTGGTCTTTCTAGATGGTCTCCCATCCAAGTAGTAACATGGTCTGACCCTGCTTAGCTTTCAAAGTCAAACAGAATTAGGCTTGTTCAGGGTGGTATGTCCATAGACTTCTACCTTCCCATTTAGACAAGCCACAGTTCATGGTTTTTATGGTCTCAGATGGATTAAAATGGATTTATTTCCTTACAAAGGATAGTACTGTTTAGCTCTATATTTCATGGTACAAGCTGACTGCGAACTATATTTTAGCCTCTAACTAACATAGCAGTTAAATTCTTCCATCAGTGTATGAGCCTTGAATAACCCTTCTCCAAACTTGGAACAGCAGCTGAAGCTCAAGGGACATGGACTAAGTAGAAGGAATTGGATCTGTAATTAAACCATATGAAAATAGGTCACTAGCATTATCCTCGAATACATAAAATTGCATTAATCAATTAGCATTGTGCCTGCCATGTAGTAGAAGTTCAATAAAGATTTGTTTCCCCTGGAAAAAAATTTTAAGATAATATCAAAAGAAATAGTGACCCTCTATCTAGGATAAGTGACTCTCTCCAACATGATACAAATATATTATTACCATTAGTCTCTATCTCAGTTTAAAATTTTAATATTTGAGTTTGACAATAAAAAAGGGACTTTTCTGTTCTTTTAAAATTGAGGATGCTACTTAAATTTTTCTTTATAATTTCAGAATTTGTCAGTATATGTATCTGGCTTGAGTATTTATCATGTTACTACTTTTCTACTACAAATTTACTTTACTGTTTTCTTATATCCATTCTTTAAAATTTATGTAAAATCTTGCTGTAAAGCCTCATAAAGTTTGAGTGAGCTATTCAACTTTCTACTATAGTATAAACTTATTTCATTAACATGTATCATATCAATATATTTTGAAAATTTTATGTATTCACTAGACAGAGAGGAGGACAGAGAAAGAGAGGAAAATAATATGAAACAAATTTGAAATTGAGGACTTTGAAAATATGATGCTTAGTTGAAAGTGCATAGTAGAAAATGTTCCACTCTATCCTTACCTCAAGCAATACTGACATCTTAAAGAAGATATCCCAAGATAAAAATTGAACTGGATTCAGGAATTATATAATTTTACTCCTGAATTTGTCATAGGTCAATAGAATGAAAGATTTAAATGAATCATATTTTGAAATTCATTTATCATCTAATTTGGACAGTCGTAGTTCCTATGGGTTAAAATAAAAATGAACTCTATATTAGAATGAGATGATTTTTATCAAGGCAAAAACTATACAAAGAAGTTAGGTAAAGAATTTCTTTTGTGTCTTTCCAACTTCCTTGTAAGTGTTTCTCTTGCCACATAGATTTCGCTTTCCTCCCTTCAATCAGTTTAGCCCTTAATGGAGACTCAATACGTGGTAGATTTTTCGTCACTTCCATACTCGATAGCCTATGCTCTCCATCCCTTGGTTACATTGAGCTTCTCATTGTAGGCTCCAGCCAGACCAAAGAAATTTCCTTGGGCAGTATCTTATGATTCAAATATCTTTTTTCATCTCTTCTATTTACTCAGTATTACTTTATTTTGTTTTCCCATGTGGAACTTTTGCTTGTGTTAGATAGTAATAGTATATAACAGGTTTGCAGTTGTTACCCTTCTAAAGAATATTTTCGTTTTGATAGGAGTGTCTTACCATCATTAAAAGAAAAGGGTCTCAAACTGTGGGACTTGGACCCCTACTACAAGGAGACTGCAGGTTAGTTAGGGGACTATTTGAGGAACATGGAAAAAAACAAGAATAATTTGTTTATCCATCTAAATGTAATCAAACTTGATTTTTTAGTCAATGACAAATCATTATGAAACGTACAATTTTGATTGAACATTTCATTAGTATCTCCAGCCTACTAACTTTTCCATCATTTTTTCCATCAAGTTTATTGTCATTTTATAAGTTGGAATTCGGACATGTTTTGGACTTTCCCCCACCTCCCTTCATTGGTGAGGGAAGAGGGTGTTTAAGTGATTGGAGGAAATGTTATGGTTCCAGTAGGCATGACTGGATTTCTGGATTGTTTCTATAACTGGAGGAAGAATACACTTGCAGGTATTCCAGGCCATATCTCTCTGAAAGATCCTCCCACATGGATTGCTTAGCTTTTACTTTCATTCTGTATTAAACAAAAAGTCATTTGAGGGCTATTTAATGCTCTAGTTTGTGTTTTCCAATACCAGATAAAAGTTAAACAGATGAACCATTTGGGGGGTAAGGATTGGGAAATCCACGGCTGCTAAAATGCTTTAAACTTTCAAAATGGTTTTGTTTTTTTAAACCCATTTTCCATGTTCCAGCAGCTGTGGGTTTTCCCAGGGCTCCCCCTGTGGCTCAAAAGGGAGCTGCTTAATGCTTAACAGATGAGCCAATTGAGTTTTTAAATGCAAAATTAAACTTAAAGTGCACAAAGAGCACAAGGGAATCCACAGCCAAGAATAGACTGAAGGAAGAGCGTGAGCCGCCAGCACTCGGCTGTGAGGAGACACAGCCTCCTCTATTGCAACTAGCAGCGAATGGGAGGAGGGTGCAGGCACATTCATCTTTTAATCAACCCTCAAACAGGCTGTAATCATGCTTCATAATGCCAAAAGATTTTTGCATAACTATTTTTTCAGGTTTATTTATATGGTTATTTTTCTTTAAGAACAGAAAAAGTATATATATATATAAATGAAATAGAGGGATGGGCTTTATGTAATACAAGGACAACCATGTTTGAACTCCATCAGGTTTGTTCTCTCAGTGACAGTAAAAGCATTTGGTCCTTTGCATTTTTTTTTCTTAGATCTGGGAACTTTACCTCCTGTGCTCTTGACACTCAGCATATCATCTAGAATCTCTTTTTGAATGTGAGGAGGCAGAACAATGTGAACTCTGGATACAATTTGCCAAGTCACCAGATAAACCATTTTATCATTCATCAAAATATTTGAAAATGAGAAATAATTGAATTTTGTTTCTTAAAAGTAAGATTCAGAGAAAAGTTTTCACCATCTTTGACAATCTTCTCTGATTCAAGACAAATCAAACACCTTTAAAAAATCTCTATTTTAATTGTGTAAGTTTTTTTACTTAAGAGGCTCCCAACATCATCAAGACCAAAATTCCATGGGTGTACTTTCTTTTATTAAAAGAAATAAAATTAACTGTAGGTTTTCAGATTGTGGAAATCTTTTGGAATGTCAACCTCATAATTTTAACAAGTTTTTCATAGCAATAAGTACATTGGCATTCCAGGATAAAATATAACTCCAGTGAAGCTTATTAGAGCACATAACCTTTAAAATTTCTGGCCAATGCATACTAGAAGTATAAATTCTTTAGTATGTGTATGTGTAGGAGGGGTGTCTCTTGTTCTCTAGTTCATTTTAATAGCATGTGGGGAATATTTAGAATAATTTGCAAAAAGTGCTTGTGAGAAATGACAAACCCATTGGAAAACTTGTGTTCCTCAGATCTTGTATCCCTATACAGCTTTTAAGCTAGGAAAGCATTGAAAATCCTTTAATAGCTCACTTTTGGAGAAATCATTTTAATGGATAGTAACCAAAACTGCCATTATGCCAGCAGAAATTTCCCATTAGGATATCAAGAAGAGACTGCTGGAAAACTTAAAGTGTGTATTTGATACAACACCAAGTCCAGCAACGACTATTGAAGTCACAAGGTTCAATAAGCCTAAAAACGTACACATATATGTATCTGTATGTATTCACACATACACATACACACACCCCTACTATTCTAACCTTATTTAAAGTTGCCTGTTCAAATATAAATTACATTCCTTAAGCATTTTCAAACTTTAAAGTAAATTTTAGCTTTTGAGTGATATGTGGTTCACCCCACCCCTGCCCAAAAGAACAAAACAAACTGACCCCATCTCCCAAAAACATCTCAACAAAGTATAAAACATTATGTTTTAGTCTCAGTTTTCTTTCTGATAATGTCTGTCAACCCTTAATTGTTTAATGGAACAATTATTTTACCTTAATCTTTAAATTTAAAGTATTGATTGTGAAATGGCAACTCCTAAAAAATAGATTGAGAATGAATATTTTTACTCTGCATTTGGAACTGTGTATTCAGAGACTTGTTCCACTTAGGCAATCAAATCCACTTAAGTCATTGACTATATCCAGCCTTGTCAGTTGGCCTGAAGGAAAGATACTGATGAGGTTGGGCTCCTGTGAAAGTAATCATATGGTTAATTGCTTTAGTGTAAACCTAACCATTGTGATTAAAGCCTAGGACTTGTGTTTAGGTAGAGCAGAGCTTCCATGCTTCAAGGCACTCCTAGGCAGATCTACTACTCTCCAGGCCTTGAGAAAATGTGCTGAGGAATCAGCACATTTATTTCCCTGAGGGGTTGCAGTGTTTGGGGATCAATCATTAGACCATATTCAAAGAAACTGGATTAATTTGAATATGGAATTATTGGATCATATATTCATATATTTGTAACCTTCTTGAAAGGGTGATCTTCGAAATGCAGATTTTTTTTAAAAAGAACATATTTAAAACTTGGCATATTTGTGCTTGAATTTAATGCAAATTCATGCTCACCCCCAAAGCATCTTGAACCTGTCATCTAATAATTATACATGTCTCTGTACTGCTATTGGTGCTCATGGACATAAATCAAAGACACAATCTTTTATACTACTTAATAAAATGCTATAGCTTATCTTTTCACAATTCCAAATTTAGTTATTTCTCATAGAATTTGATTAGCAACAGTTAGGTCACATTTTAAATATATATACACAGACATAAACACATATACATATAAATGTGTGAATGTATACTTAGATTAACTTTAATGCATATAACATTTCAAAACTTTTGTTTAATCTTTTTTTTTTTAAATATATACATTCAAAATTACTCCTCTCCAGTGAAATGTTGGCTTCAGAGTTCACTTTTTATAAGAAAATTCTAAATCATTAAGCTGATAGAATTTTTTTCTCTTTTTTTTTCTTCTTAAATTACCCAACATACTTCACAAATGAAGGCTAACATGCATTGATGCATTAAAAAAAATAGCTATCCATGTTTCAGTAATTCAAATTCAACACTATTTTGAATAGCTTTTTAAAATACTCCTGGGAGCCACACAAGGGTAATTGATGGTGACTTCAAATTACTTGCATCTTATTTATCTTAAAATCTTTCCCATAATATGCTACTACATTATGAACAATATTATTCTGTCAGTTGTAAAATCAATGAAGTTTTATTAATTTAATAGCATTTATTGTTCTTCTATAACTTCATAAAAACTGACCCCTGTGTATATAAGGTATTATAGAAACCTTACTTTCTCAGAAATAGATGCAGTTATTAAAATTTACCATTTTAAGAAATAGTAACAAAAAGTGGACATATTATGGTATCGTCTTCATCATTCTGCATTGTTCTCCAAACAGTTGCCTTCATTTTCAGGGTGGATCCGTGAATGTTAATAGCAGATACATCACGTGCAGAAGCTGGGAGCAGCAAGCCATGTTTGGAATATAGATTCTTTGTAGGGAAAAATGTTACACAAAGCATGGTGCATCAAGTGCGTTATTTCCAAAATGGAACCTCTCTCTTAGACCAATTGAACTCAATATTCCCTACCACTGTAAAATTTGTTCAAAAAGAGTTAAATATTAAAATTGAATGGGAAGCAATAAAAAAACATAACCTATTCCCCAATGCAAAGCTCAAATATGCAAATATGAAAATGAGGGGACTCTGCTTCTTCCCCTTGTATAACTGATTAAATTGTCACTGCTGGAGATTACATGGGTTTTTATTCCCTTTACAGCCATATTCAATTGGACAGACAGAAAAATATATTGCCACAGACGAGACCCACCACCTGGGTACACTGTGCTTCCAGTTGCCTGCAGAGGTCTTGTCCAAAACTTTGCAGCTACCCCTTTGAAAAAAGAAAAGTATTAGATGCGATCATTCTTGACAGACTGTATGATCTCTAAAGTCCTTTCCAAGTTGGAGATTTCAGTAAGACAAAAACTCCGCCTCTCATTACCAGATATTAGCGTGCAGTTTACTACCCACATAACAAACCTTCACTAGCACACCCTCTTTTTATATCTTCCCTAAAAAGATTTCATTCATTTTGCATGAGAATTTCATTTTTGAAAATATCATTGGCTCTTCTTTTCCTGTGTTTGCACTTCATTTCCTAGCCGATTGATTAATTTATCAGTTTTGACACTGAACCTACTCCTCCCCCACTTTTGCTCAATTGTCCCTTCCAGATGGAAATATTTGATTCATGCAAAAATTAGATATAGAAACAGAAGGATTACCTTTGCTTCTCTCAATCTTGCCGCGGTTTGGAAACGGTTCTCGCAGTCTGCCTGAATGTAATAGAAGTTTGTGCTCAGTGACGATGTCGCCTGCCTGTGTCACTCTGCAGCGCGAGCTGAGCAGAGAGCTGCCTCCAGCTGCAAGCAAGGGGCCTCAGTGTTAAGGACACACAGATCTACTTTGTTAATGAGATCTTTTCTCTGGTGCACAGAGATGTAGCCACAAGGACAGTGAGATTTAACAACTAAAAAAGGTGGTAGGATGATGTTTTGAAATTGGAGCATTCAGAAAAAAAATAACAGCAAAAAAGAGTGAGCAGATGTTTCTTTGCAAGGACAAGTGAACAGGAACAAGTCTATTTGCCTTTAGATTTGTAGTAGATATACTCGTGTTACTTTGCTATAGAAGGGAAAGAATTGATCCCCAAAGAATTTTTAGGTGGCCTGATGTATGGTGGAAAATATTTTTGTTGTTTTTGTTGTTTTATCCAGTCAGCAAAATAACACATGAATATTGTTTAACTAGATCCCATCTCTACTCTATCTGTTGTTGTAACTATGATTTGAAAATTTGATATTCAAATCATAGTGAATGAGTAAACAATCAAATTTCTCATTTCTGACATATATTTAGGTGAGTAAACATAATGTAATCAAATGATTTCTCTATGTCAAAACCCCAAAACTCCATGTGCATTTTAAAAAGAGACACATATTTCATGCTTAAACATAGCACTGTTTTTACTGAGAATTTTAAAAATCATTGCTTTTTAATATCACGTATGCCCTTTTAGTACAGTAAATTCTTCAATTCAGATTTTTTTGTTGTTGTTGTTAAAATTAAAAACCGAACTGTGTGTGTTCTACTGGCTTAAACTTATGTGTGCTTGAACCCTTTATTCTCTGTTTGCTTTTTTTTTCTTTTGTCTTTCTCGTGTTTCTTTGTTTTTCTTTTGTTTTCTTTTCAAGACTTCCCAGGGTTTTTGTTTTATCAATTGTTCTCTTTGCATTGTTCAAATGCTTTTTGAAAAAAGTTCCATATTTAATCTAATTTTCTTGTTTTTTTTTTTTTTAACTTTTCCATAGTTTTATATTGTTTTTCTTCTTCTTTCTTTTCTGGGGCACTGTACTTACTTGTGAAAACACAATTTCTAAAGTCAGAATAGCATTATATAGACAAACTTTTCTATTGACTGTTCTTATCTTTTAACATTTTGGCTTTTGACATGTTTATTTCCTCTCTCAGTACCTGGTCATTTTAAATTACCTTTTCATCTATTGCATTGCCTTTTCTATCACTAATACCCTTTTTAAAAAATTCTTCTCTTGCTGTCCTGATTTCCCAGGCATGTAGTCACTACTAGAATGTGGCTACCATTTATTTAACACTTAGTATAATCTCTGTGAATATCCCTTGAGCTGTTACTACAACCTTGAAAGGTAGGAATTCTCATGTTCATGTGGTACAAGGGAAGACAGAGACCTAATGATTAGGGTACTCCCTTAAAATCACACAATAACTATAATAGCAAATATTTGTTACCAGAACTATCAGGAATTAAATCACCTTCTCTTTCAATTAAATCACATTGAAGCAAAAATCAAAACTATGTTTTAAAATTCTGTTAAATATAGGGGAAGATGTGTTCACTTGTTAAACTTCACAGATATATATTCACTTCATTATTTGTATGTACTTGTAACTGAAACAATTAAATGGAAATTACTTCTATGTCTTCCTTTCGATAACATTTCTAACTAGTTTTATTTGTGATTAAAAAAAAAAAAGGTCTAAACTCAAATTACTATCTCCAACAAAAAATTTAACTAAAACTATGTCCAAGTTTTCTTTGTGTGTATACCAATTTATTGACATATAGTTGTAGATGTAAACAAACTGTGATAACAAGTTCCTATTAGTAAAATATACAAGAAATGGCAATGCTAGAAGCATGAAAAGTTGTGTTGTCTGCAAACCCATAGCATATCAGCCTTTCCAGTAATGACATCAATGATCAAATATGTTTTTACAGTTGTCAAAGTAGAACAGACGTTTAATCTTAGCCTCTTTGCAGCTGCTTTTCTCCATCCTTCCCTCCCTATATTATATTTGCCTTTTGGGAGAATAAAAAATTATATGTTCCTTTCTGTTCCTTATTTAGATTTTTAAATTCTCATACTTCTTGCTATAATGATGACATGCAGGCGTAATTCTCTAAACAGGTCAGTTTGCAAGTTTTGTAAAACATCCATTTAATTATTACCACCTCCTTTATCTTATTTTTGTAATAATATTATCTATATACATACTTAAAAATAAATATATACATATATATATACTTTAAGAAACAGATAAATATTTAATATTCCATAGAAGTTTCTAAAATTGTTTTATTTATTGCCATGAAAAATGTTATATTTCTAAACTTTGGAAAAGAGCGTAACAAAATTTTTTTTTGATGTATTGCAGTCCTTAAAGCTGTTCTACTAATATTAAGCTCTAATTAATATTTGTATCCAGCAATCTCCTAATGAATTGCAGAAAGTCAGCAACTAGCAGACCCATAAAAGCTAGAGAGCTTTGACAACAAAGCTAGGATAACAGTAATGCAATGATTAAGAGGAGAAACTAGGGAGTAAGGGAAACCTGACTTTGAATTTCAGTTCTACCACTTACCACCTCTGTGGCTTGGGCAAATTATCTTATTCTTTTTTATCAGTTTCTTTATCCGCAAAGTGGGGATAATAATGCCAACATCCAAGGACTATTGGAAAATTCAAATCAGGTACTGCATGTATAACATTCAGGACAAAATATGGTGTTTAGTAAGTCCAGGATAGAAGACAGCTGTCATTGTTACTATCATTATCACTTTTATCACTATGCAGTAGCTAAAAATTAATTTCTCTTACTTTCCTTCTTTTGGCACTATGGACAGGGCATAGAATATTTTATTCAGCTTATGAATGGCATTTGAGGTCCTAGTATTTTGTTGTTGTTGTCCCCATACTAAAATAATTTTATATATAAGTTCTATAACAACTTTTAAATCAAGATCATATCTGTACTAAATGTAGTTTACATGAGCCAGCTCTTCAGCACATATTATAACACTTAGAATTTAGGTCTATTGGCAAGCATGTAAGAGTATAATTCATAGAATGGTTCTTGCCTTGCTATATCTACTTTAACTAGCATATTATTTCCCTCATAAAAATTTCCAAGGGTAGACCCAATGCCTGGCCCGTAGAAGATGTTCAATAAATTACTATTAAAATGAGCTAAACTGAACCAATATATCTTATCTGACTATGATAAATCATAAATGCATTAAGGGTATGCTTTATTTATTCATTCATTCATACATACGTTCATTCAGTAAGCACTTGTTATGTGTCTATATATGATAGGCACTGCCTCCAAAATAATTCACTCAAGGTCAGGGGCCATTTCTTTCTCGTATATAACTATATCCTCAATATTTAGCACAATGAGTTGCATGTGATAGGTTCTCAAGCAATATTTGCTGAATCAATCAATTAAATTCTGTTTTTGGATGGATTGCCTTTCAGGATACATAAGAACAGCCTGGAGACCTACATGATGAAAACAAAAACAGCAAACAATCCAATGGTAATAAGATCCATCTTTCATAATTACTTGCCAAGCTAAGTGTAATCGGATCTCAAAAGTTGCTTCAAATTTTCACTACTATGAGCCAATAAATTTTCAAATCGGTCTGTCAGAGTTTTCCTAACAGCTTTCCCTTGAAATAAAAAGAAAGGATGAATAGCAGGTAAAAAAAAAAAAAAATTGTGATAGTTATAAGGAACACTAATAGATATACAACCCTGAAAAGTATATGTAGATTGGAGGGCCTAATTATTGAGAATAGGGAGATCCATTTATATCAGCTTTATTGGCAGTTCCTTCTATAAGATATAAGGAGTTTATTTTGGTGAGAATCATAGAACTCTACTGTTTGGAGACCTGACATATAACATATCAGACCTAATTTTTATAGATGAAAAAAAAAAAAAGACCCTGAAGAGGTTCTGAGACAAACCCAGGGTCACTTGGAGCCAGAACTAGAGCCCTGGTCATGATGTCTAAGAAAATAAATAATCATAAATAATCTCACCACTTTGTCATAAGACCTATTGAATATAAATGCTAACATGTAAAATTCCACAAATAACAACATTTTAAATTGTCTGTAAAACATAAAAAAATACTAACCAAAAGTAGAAAATGTGCAAGAAAATATTCAGCATGCTATTGATATCATATTCTATAAAAAAAAAGTTTTTACAATAATAGAAACTTCAGTTATTCAAGCAGAATGTACTTCTATTCAACTGAGCCCCTAAATCCAGATTAAGACCAGAGTAAATTCCATTGGGCATGCTTTCCCCCGCCCCCAAACCATTTATGTTGAATTTTAAATTCATGTTAGCAAGCCAATACAATCCAGGGAGGAAAGGAAGGAGTAGGATTAGGGGTTGTTTCTAACAGTTTTCTGAACATAAATTTGCATTTAATCTTGGAAGATTAGACTTTTGGAGGGTCCCTATATCTAAAAGAAATACAGAGTTGTTTGCAAATAGCAATTTGGAAACATTCTTAAAATTCAAAATTGTAAAATTATAACCAATGCTTTACAAATAATTGCGCAAACGGTGACAAAGGAAAATGATGATCAATTCTATGGTAGATTTGTTTATCTGGAATTAAAAGGCACAGATTGGGAGAAGATGTATTTATAATATTGCTATATGAAAGAAGGTTACTACTTTGGAGTAGGCTATAACATTAAGCATTCATTCCAAACTATATTGCCTTCATACTGCTGTTTAACCGGGTGGCATAAATGTTCTTGAGAAATAAATTTATCTGTATAATCTATAGACAAAACAATGAAGGGAGACCCAGGATCAAGGTTTTAAAACGAATGAATGTAATTATTTCAGAATGATAACATTCTTGCTGTTAACAAATATAAATGTAACATTTACTAGGAAATAAGAGACTGCAGACGGAAATAAACAAACCTAGGATGTAGTTCATCTAAGTAAACACTGAGGTTATAAACCTTCAAACTCAAATATCAAGAGCCCTGCAAATTAATGCTGCACACAATAGACCCTTTGGAAGCTAACTTAATCCACCCCCCTGAATCTACATGAGGGCCATGCATAACAATGCAGGAGCTGGGTTTCCATTAAGAGTTTCCTCTGCAGGCTGTCAGCTGTTTGAAGAAATAACAATTTCCTAGGCATGAAAGCTTTTTCAGAAGGTTCCCACTGATGTGTAATAAAAGTGACTTTCCTTTTTTTTCTTCTACTTCTTCTTTTCTTTCCCCCTCCCACCATTCCTGTGTAACTTTGTAGGGAGAAAAGGGGTGGACTAAGGCCATAGGCCCCCTACTAGTTTACCTTACGTGGATTATCAGTGCAGGTGCTAATATAATTGAAGGTGTGGTAGCAGATACAAGCCCCTAATAGCTTTTCCTATATGGAGATTACCTAGGTAGAGAATGCCAGAGTACCTGAAGAATAGGCAAGCGAGTACCTTATTAACATATCACCATTCAGCGGCAGCTGCATATCTGGAAGAAGAAGAAGGAAAAAAAAAACCTTTAAAGAGCCTATTCATCTATGTTAATGGGCCCATTGCACAGTACATTGTGTGAGAAATTAAGTCTCTAGCTGTGAACTTCCTGTGCTGTGCAAGCTGCCTTGACTCTTTTTTATTGCTTCAGTGTTATTATCTCCTCCTGGAAATAAAAACAATCATGTTCTCACATTTGAGAAGCCAAAACATTCTGAGATAACAAACTGGAGATACTGGTTGAAAGTTTCTTTTGTCTCCCTTATTAAGTGAAAAAATATGTTTTGAAATTAAAGCAACCCCCAAATTTACATCAAAGCACATCAAATTAACTGAGCTGCCCTGTGAATGACAAAGTTTTTTCTCTCTTCTTATAAAATACACAATTAAATTGCTTTCATAGTTATCGTTCCTTTTTTAGAATTAATTTTTGACGACAAAATATGTTAATTTATTCAAATTAGACATGATTTTTAAAAATGTGCAACTCGCAAAGGAACTGCTTTCCTCCTAGAAGACAAGTATAATAGACATTTTTAAAAAATGATATTTATCCTCAGCAAACAATTTCAATTCAGGACAGACTTGGCTAGCATTTCAAACATGAAATAGAAAAGGTAATTTAAGATTAAGGAAATGCCTCCTTTTAGATTAGTTAAAAGACCAGAATGTTTGCTTCTTCCTTTTTCTTAGCTGTTGCAAGGCTACCATGTCAACCTATACACATTTGGCATAAAAACGAGTCCTCTTCAGATTAAAATAACACATTTTCATCATTCTGTGTGTATATTACATCATCACCATCATCATCATTAACATCCTCATTATAAAAGAAAGGCTAATGATCAATACTAACTGATTACAACTCAATTAACAGAGAATCTCTCAGTGCTATTTTTAAAAATCTAGCTGTTTTTCAAACTTGAAGTATTTTCAAGTTAAACTAATGTGTTTCACTATTTAACAGGTTTAAAGGGTATGGGCGACAATAACAAGAATACTGTAATCCAATCTGCTATTTACTTTATTAATCTACATTCTGTCTTCACTAGCAAGGTTTATCTGAACAGAATAACAATTGTTATCTGATGTTTCAGGTTTAGCGATCATAAATTTTTATTTTAAGAATATAGCAAATCAACCAATGATGAAACTTGAGGTCAGCTACATCATCCGGGATGGATATATGAACACCATAGAGCTTATCAAAGCAATTCTTGGAGAATTAAAGACTTTAGGTTTGTTCATTGGGTGGGTTTGGTTTGTTTCTTTAAACAATAAATAAATAAGAGTTTATAAAAGCAGTAAATAGTTAAGCAAATCTGTGAATAATATGGTGGTAAGGATCATTCCTTAATTTGTATGGTAAAATCAGCATCAATTAGTTGAATAAATGTGCATTCTCAAGTTTTTTCCTCAAGGAGAGATGGACAAATATTCCAAATTACTACTTAGTAATATTTCTATGTTACATTTATTTATTTATTAACATATTTATATGAAACAATGGATATGATAAATCTGTAGTCAGCTGCTTTAGTCCCTGTAGAATGTCTATAAATGGAACATTTTGATTGACTTTGGGAGGGATTGCTTACTTTCACTGGCTTCTCAAAGAGAAGACTTAATAGAGTACAGTAGGAACAAAACTTAACTGGTTTAAATTTCATGTTTCTTTATATAGACTACTAGATAAACATAAGGTTTTCTGGATTGAGCTACCTCACTTAGATTTTATTTAAACAACTTTTCTTTAGATGAGTTTTCTTTCATAAAAGAAACTTTTTTTTTTCCAGACAAAATGCCATCTAATTTGGGGAGTTAACATTTTATGGAGTTATAATCTGTTATGGGGGTACTAATAACAAGAAAGACCTGAACACTACTGCTTTCGACATCAAGGGAAAAATTGATATTTCAGAAATTATGGAGACAAGTTATTTAAAGAAAAGTTAAAAAAAAAGATAGAACTATTTCCCTTAAGATAATTCAGATTAATGGGCCATTCACAGACCTATAAACACTAACAACTATATGTGCCAGGTAATCATGGTGACATTGTTGCCAGCACAAAAGTGACATCAGAACTTGTTTTCACTGGCATCAGAAATGCCAGCCATATCACCTCTGACTGTATGGCCCCACATCTATTAACCTTATTGATTTGGAGTCCTGCTGTGCTTCCCTGGAAAACTGCTCCCTGCTGAAAGGCTGAAGTGGATCAATCCTGAACCATGAACAAGAATTCAATAAAACAACACAGTTAGGACCTTTAACCATTAAGTATTCCTTAAAGTAAATCAAATTAAGGACCTTGCCATAATGAAGCTCTTTTAAGATTTCGAGATGTCAATTGAATCCAAGTCCCCAAAAGTAAACTATTGTCTAGAAGAAGCATCAGTCTGTTTACAAGACACACCTTTTTGTCTGTTGTGAGTTAATTAGCTGAATATAATAAAAAGGTTAGTGTAATTAAGATGGCTGTCATGAGTAAGTTGTTTTAAAGTCAAACCTTAAAATGTTATTTTTTTTATAAAAAATGGGACTTTATGCAGACTTACAGTAAAAATTAGCAGTATAAAGAAGAATGTTTTTCTCAATAGCTACTAAAGCAAATTTATTTTACTTATTCATTGTTTTCTGTAACATGCTACTGAATTTTCTAAATTTTTAGTAAATTTATGACCCTTTTTCTAGTTCATAGTTAGCAGAGAAGACAACTGGAGCAGATCAGAGCTTCATATCTTTCTACTAAGGCAGACAGGATCTACATATATAACAGGACTGCTGCTACAAACTCATTCATATTTAAATGTAACTGAATTCCTTAGGAATTTGATGACCACCTTCTTAAATCCTAAATTCACAATAAATGATACACATATATCAGATAGATGATAGATAGGTAATGATAGATAGATAGATAGATAGAATATTTTAACATATATTATATAAATATATACTTACATTATATATTATATGAGTATGTGCTATATAATTTATGTATGTAATATGTTTCTTTACTTCTGAATGTTTCTACTTTGCTCTAATTATATTTTAAAGTGACAAGCTGTTTTTAAATATCTATGTAATATTAGCAAATGACTATACCTAGATGTTTTAAATAAAACTGTTTTGCAATTAAAAACGCAGACATATTCTGTGCTTTCAAAAATAATATTGGTGGACATTTTGTTGATCAAAACGCTTTCTCTACATTTTAGAAAATTTTGTGTTAGGATTTTTTCTTTACTGGAAGATAAATAGTATATTGCCTTGTTTATTGAGAAAGGACTCAGTTGATTAGTTAATACCATGAAATTAATGCCACATAACTAGAAAAATGGAAATTCATGTTTGCTTGCTATAACTGGTGTTTATCTTTGATCAATAATGTATAATAGCCTGTGCGAAGCATCTAACAGAGAGTATATCACGTTATCTCTATTTAGCACCTTTAGGCAAGAACATTTTGTAGGGAAAAAAAAAACCAAAATTACTGTTTTTCTTTATTGCCGACTCTCTAAGGAATACACTGGAATGAGTTCTGTCTGCCAACTAATTGATAATTATTTAATTAGCAATTTATAATGACAATGGGATTTTACCCCCCACCAGTCCATCTCTTCTTTAAGACAGAGGTAGATAACCTTACGCATTTTTGCACTAACTTCTGGGAGCTGACACCAGCCAAAGCATGTCCTTACAGAGATTTCTCAAGTTAAACTCCAAAAGCAGTGTGTGCCACCACCTCCTTTTAAGTTTCCTTTCCTGTTACGGGAGATGACTGGCACTTCAACAATGCGTGTGGGTGTACAGCCTTGTTGTGTCACTGTGGACAGTTCTAACAGCAGCTTCATTAGTTCTTTTTACAACAAAAGATAGGGTTTTTCCCCTTGCCTTTTTCTTTCTTTCCCTTAGTTGGCATGCGGGTTGAATTTTCCTTGGACCCCCTGCTTGACTTTTTTTATTCCAGAACTTCTTTAGAATGGTGCAGCTATTCGAAGACTAGGAATTGTAACTGATAGACTGTTTTCAGGGGAACTCATGAAAGTTCTCTTTGTTCTCCCTTCTTTAACCAGGTTTACCAGCCCCTCCCTCCCACCAACCAAAATGGAAAAGGAAATCCACTTTTAATTATACATTGATGGAAATCACTGTGTAGGAAGGGAGCATTCACTATACAATGCCCATTTTATACTTTATTACAAATAAAAAGAGGTGCTTGCATCAGAACAGCAATTCTCAATCCTGAGCAAAAGGCTCAAGTTAAAATATATATCTCTATATATAACACTAGTGTTCAGTTTAGTTTAAGATTTTTCAACTAATGAAAGAGTTCTCATTAAGAAATAAAAGAGAGAAGTAGAAATATATTTTATTTTATTATACATTAAAAAATATCTGTGAAATAAAATGCATTCCATTTGATTTCATATTTTGAAATAAAACAAGGAAGTAGCTTTAAATGTATATATATACATATATATATAATCTTCAATTAACTATATAAGAGGATGTTACATAGATAAAAAGAACAAAAAAGAGTCTATAAATACATCTCTAAAAACGTGGTAATTAGCTATTTATCTGATTTAAGTTTTTGACAATTTATTCTTTTGGTAACTTCCATGTAAAGAAATAAGCATGGAGTCAAAAAAGCATGAAATGAAAGGAGGCAGACTTATGGGATCTAGTTGGGAATAATAAGGGGAAGGTATATTTTAATGTTAATCAGTGATTAATAAGGAAACCTCAATATTCATTCTAGGAATGAAAGGAGAAAAAAATTAAAGGATCAAGACATAGGCATACTCTTGAGAGAATTTCAACCGCAGTTGCCTTTTTTTTTTTTTTTTTTTTTCTTTCGAGGGTTTGTTTTTACAAGAAAGAAAGTTAGTAAAGTCCTGTATACTGAAGCCAAGGCATTTTCTTCTAAGGACCAACAAGCTGCAATAATGCCATACATTTACAGTTTCCACACCAGGCCCATTACCACTTAATTCTCACTACAGCTGTGTGCGTCAGGCAGAACACCCTCTTCTTATAGGCAAAGAAACTAAGGCTTGAGAGAGTAAGTAACTGGCCTTATTAAACAGGGTTCATAAAGAAAACAACCACTACAAGTGTTTTGAGAATAAGAGATTTAGTGTAGAAATTAGATCTTTTATGAATGTGGGAGATGCTATTTAAGTGCAGGTATAGAAGCAGGGAGTAGAATCCAAAGATACAGTTAATAACCAGGTCCAAATGAAATACTGGCCCAGGAGGACAAGTGAGAGCTTACAGGGAAATTTGATAAGCTGTGTTCACTTGGAGCTAAAGTTGTACTAGGATCAGTGAGCTTGTGGAAGTGTCTGTGGAAATGGTCCTCTCCGGGGAATGTGTCACTTCTGTAAACTCACAGCCAAGCGTGTAATGGTGGGCTTAGGGCCATGGTGGGTTAGTAGGGCCAGGAGTCAAAAAGAATAGCTAGACTTGGAACAGGAAAAGAACGATGACAAGCTTGGGCCTACTGGGGACTTTTCTACCTGTCCCTTAGAGTATCTGACTGCCATGGCCTTTCAATAGTAATGACTTTTTCTTTACTTTTACCTCCCGAATCTCCTGCAAATTAATTTCTTGGTCAACTCTAACTCAGAACCATGCAGGGAAAAGGACTTCTAGAAAATGTAGTTCCCATTCTTAAATGAGTGAGATAGTGCCAAGCAGACAACACACAATCCAACACATTGGTCTAAGTCCATAAAGCTAGAAAGTGGTAGAGCCAAAACTAGAGTAGGTTTTTGACTCTGAGATCAATGCTGCTTTTATCCTATTAGCTGATGCTGAGTTGTCAGTACCAATGAGATACTTTGCAATGAAGGAGGGAAAGCATCAATCTAACTGTCATGGTCAGTTGCAAGTGATAGAAATCCAACTAAAAGTGGCTTAAGCCAAAATGGGGATTTATTGTCAAATGGGAATTAGTTGTCAAAAGAAAATTTATTGCCTGATTGAAATATTTAGACTTCAGGGATGACTAGGTCCTGGAATTAAAACGGTATTGTCTGAACTCAATTTTTTCTTTTCCTTCCTAGGCTCTGCACTCCTCTGAATTGGATTTATTCTTGTTTGCTAAGAACAGTAATGCAAAAAGATTATAAAAAATAATGAAACTAATTTTAAAAAATAAAACAAAATTTTAGTTCCTGAAGGCATAAATTCTTCCATGGAAGACACAGTTTTAGGCCTATATCCCACTAGTGTCAATTCCTAATATTTTGATTTAAAAAAAAATCCTAAATGAAACTTGGACTCTGGCTTGGGCCAGATGCCCATTGCTGCATCACTAATTGAGGCCAAGGGATGACAGTCCATGTCTTGGATCTGTGCTCTCCTAGGAATCAGGGAAGGGGAAGATAGTATCATCCAAACCTGAGTGGGAGAAATGTGGCTTTACTTTACTTAAAAATATGGAATGAAAAATAAATATCTGCTACACTGATTAAAGCTCCTTTTTTTCAATGAACTTTGTTATTGCATAAAGAAAATGAAGGAAGAATGGGTTAATCAACTTTAAGAATATAAATTTTCATGAAGCAAACCTGTAATGGATCAACAATCAATTATTTTTTATTAATTGATATATATTGTATGTGCCCAGTACTATTCTGGGCATTAAAGGGAATATAAAAGTATAATTTACAGTATTGATATATACATATTGAGGAAATATATTTTATACACCAACAAATAACAAGCAATTGAAGCCAAAATATAATTAATGGCAATTTTACATGTCAAAAAAAGTACCAGTCCATTAGAAGAATCTACATAAGCAGGCCTTACAAAGGATTTGGTACTTTGGTCCATCTTTAAAGAGTGAGAAAGATAAGGAAAGGCATTTTATTCTAGAGAAATAACATAGATATAGGCATAGAGAGAGGACTAAGTATATTATGAGATGATACGTCAGATAATATTTTCCTTTTTTCTTCCCTGAGAGAATCTGTTTATATTGTGATTGAGGACAGCTATTTTCCAAGCTTAGGAAATTATTAGTCATTGTTTAAAGCCAAATATTAAAAATTTGTTCTCTAATTTCCAGCTTTCTGTGTGTCTACGGGGAGTCCATGGGACCTAGTGCTAGCCAATGAGATAAGTAGAATCGACTGGGGAAGTTTGGGGAAAGTTGTTCCTTTCTTGATATAAGGGTACAGATTAGGCTGGTGATGAGATTAAGGACATACTACGCCAAAATATTACATCTTGGCACATTGAATATTTTAAGCTGGGTCTTTGTCTTTGAGAAAACAATAGGTCACTCTGACCTTCTCCCCATCTTCCTCCCCTGAAGCAGGTCATAAAACCCTCACGAGAGAGAGAGAGAGATGCCCTCTCTGTATTCATCATTATCTGTGATGACAAAGGGATGCTGAAAAGAATCCAGGCAAACTAGCCTTGCAAAATTTTCTGTCAGTTTACTACCCTTACTTCGTACTCTATGACCTATTTCATTTCCACATAACCATCTACTCTTTGTATCAAAGCTAACATAAAAATATTCAGGTTTAACTTTTTTTTCAGGTCTTCATTTTCTTGCGAAGGCTCCTGTATCACATAAAATTTACCTTAAATAAATGTGCACATTTTTCTCTTATTAATCTGCTTTGTCAGTTTAATTTTTAGAGGAAAACTTCTTCCCCTATATTGGCAAAGCTTTATCTATCTCCTTTCTGACTTGAATACAGACAACGCCTAGCGGTATCACAGCCACCTTCACTCGTGAGACAACAAACTTGAAAAAGAAAGTTAATATGCTAAACAATGGTAAGCAGGACAGAAAAAAAATCTTTAAACAACCTATCTCCAGATTTGGGGGTAAAAGAAATCTTTATTTGTTTAAGCCACTGTAAGAGTCATCTTACTTGCAGCCAAATACATTTTTAGCTGGGACGGAAAGAAAATAAATTTATCACTTTACCTAAAAAAAAATCATCTATTTAGGTCTAGCACATTTGTTACATCATTCATGAAAATTTCTATGATTACCATAGTCAAACTAAGTGAGGCTTTCAGCTTCCTCAAAACATAGCTTGGTGGGGCAGGAGAGGCACGAGAGTTTACTGCACTGTGACTAGGTATTTTTGTCTGCATCTCTTCCCCTAGGTTGCAGGCTTCCTGAGGATAAAGATGTCTTATTCATTTCTTTTGTTTTTCATAGAGTGTCTTCTATGTATGATACTTTTATTCAGTTTTGTTGAAATAAAACTTCGTGTAGTAGACTAAAAACAAACAAACAAACAAACAAACAAAAAAACAGTGGCACCATTTTACAGCTCTGTCTTTCATAGTAGGTGAGATCTCTCTCTCCATTCTTGGATCTGTATTTGGCTCTGGGATTGGGTTTGTCAATGGGATGCAGAAAATGAAACATGAGTAAAGACTTAAAAAGTTATGGTTCACTGGGGCTTGTACTTTCTTACTGCTTTTTAAAACCCTGAGACTCTGTGTGGAAAAGCCCACATCTGCCAACTGAATAATCAGAGAGCACAAGAAGCAGGTGTCTGTCCCAGCTGAGCAACCCCCACCAACCAGATCAGGCCACCAGCTGACCTACCACTGACCTCAGTTGTTTGAGAGCTGCCAAGAGACAAAAAAAAAAAAAAAAATTGCCCATCTGAGCAGCTAAATTAATGACCCATAGAATTATGAAGCAAATGATTGTTTTAATCTTTCAAATTTGGGGGTGGACTATTACATATAGAAAAATAAATAAATTCACCATCAATTTTTCAGGGTTGCTTTTTGAACTTTTCACCTCAAAAGTCAGTTGAAAACATACAGATGATTATATCTTTCAGAGCAACTATATCTTTCAGCTGAGAAGGAATTTATTTTCATAATTTTTGGCTGATGTACAAAAATTACTCAATATACTGATTTGTAATATAGGCCTACCCTGACTCATAATATAAATGGGTTGTTGTTGATTATCAAAACCCTGTCATGAGACCTACAAAAGTAAAATATAATTTCTCTGCTTTTTAAGATTTTCATTAACTGACAATGTTTCAAGCTATTAGAAGACATTAAATATCCTTTATAAAATTCATGGGGATACGTGTTTACTCAGTTGTTCTTGTGAAATTTTTATGTACTGAATATTTTAATATTTTAACTAAGAATTTTATTAATAAAAATTTTCATAAGTCTTAGCTTGATTCACATGGACTCGGTTTTTCTTGAGCAACAATAAAACCCTGACATTATACCTCACTTAAAATGTACCCATTTTATACATATATTTGGTGTAAATTTCAAAGCCTTGATCAATGTTCTTTAGTTATAATTCTTAGTGAGCTAGGAATATCCAAGGCAGCTCTAAACTATTTTTTTTTTTTTGTAACTGTTTCTTCTTGTCTCTTTCCACTTAGAGAGCAAATGAAAGATAGAAAACAGAAAAAAGAAAGTAGTATAGTTTACTGGCTCATTCTGTTCTCTAAGTTCTATCTAATTTTTGTGGAGGAAGATATATTTAGGATGGGGAACAGGTTCAGGCTGTTCTGAAACATTGGGCATATCATCTAGGTATAAAGTTGCCATTTCCCACAGAACTATAAGGTAAAAACTGTCAGTCTTGGGATGCCTCGGTATGACATGAGAAGTCACAGCTCTCAGACTTATACCAGAGAGGCATCCGCTCTGTGAGTAGTATTCAAGCCATCCCAGCTCCTGACTTAAAAGACCTTTTGTTCTTAGTATGGAAGATAAAGTTGGAAGATTTGCTTTCAGCCCCCCGAAATTAATCTTTAAGCTCTTTTCTAATACACTCTTTGACACATCTTAGATGATCTACAGAAGAGAACAAAAAAGTAAATGTATTTTAAATATATATAACTTCCAGCTTTGTGATCTGAACAAACAACAGTTCATAAGTCATATGCAATATTTCTATATTATTCTTGAAACAAAGTCATTTTAATGTACCATTGGTAGTAAAGGGCTAAGTTCCTTTTGGTGAGGGGTTTCTTCTAAATCCCCTACAACACTAACAATATGGAAAACAAAAATTAAGACCTACAAAGTCATAATTCTAATTTTATTTTCTAATTTTAAAAAATTTTACCAAGGTTTTTTAAAAAATTAATCTATAAATTATTTTCAATCACGGTTCACATTTGATATTAGTTTATATTAGTTTCAAGTGTATAGCATAGTGGTTAGACATTTATGCAATTTATTAGTTATCTCTTGTCAGCACCAAGCTGATCAAGAAGGGAAGTTCTCGGTGGTGAGATGCCCAGATGGAAGAACGCGAGATGGGCCACATCAGAATGAATGGCAGGCACCTATTTTATTGCAGGAAGGGTGGACGTCTGCAGTAGGGGAATACATGGGCTCCACCTATGTCAGAGAACAATAGTGGCATTCTGCCACACATATGTGATACAATAAGCTGAATCTTGCTTACATGAGCTGGGTTCAGGTGCTCTATTACATTAATGTAACGTTCTAAATCCGGAGTCCTATTCCTGGCCTTGAGTCTGGATCAAAGCCAGGTCTGGGGTTACCTTGGGCCTACAATCCACTTGCCATTCCTGGAATGACAGCCCCGTGGGACACCACACCCAGGGAACTCTTTACCAGGCATCTCTGGGTGCTGCTCAACACATCAGGGGCATTGTGACATGGCAACTTGTGCTTATGCCTAGGTAGATAGCCTCCATTGCTTCACTACCTGCTCCATGGTATGGGCCCCTGCATGACCTAGTTTTCAGTGGAGCCAAGAGCCAATGTCAACCAGAACCAGCAGTACACAGGCAGAGCAAACTTGTGACAGCACATCGGCTGCATCATTGTCCAGGGCCTATAATGGCTGATGGCCTGGGACATGGAATATGGTGGTGCCCTGCTAAAGACCCCACTTCCAGAGGTCTTCCCACAACCACTAGCCACATAGGGAGAGGTGACCTATCATCCACTCCTGGGAAGCCCACAAAGGCAGCCACAGAGTTAGATCTCGATACAAAGCCCAGCTGTCCGTGCAGATGTACACTGGACCAGTTTAATTTGTGAGGACCAACCTCACGATGCAAAGCTCAGCCCATTGGCTGGACTGCCCAGCGCCAGTTTCATACCAAAAGTTTTCTGTGGATGACTGCAATGCCACGGCAACCCCAGTCAGGGGCTGCCTGTGGTACAAGCCATCTGTATACCAGGCATTTTCAAGGATGGGAGCCCGACACTCTACATAAGGACTCAGTATGTCTCCCATCTCAGCAGGCTCTGCCAGAAGCTCCACTTGAAACTGCACTGGTCCCAACAGGGACTGCAGTTGGCCAGACAGTGGGCTCGCAGAGAACTGCCCCCACTGCTCCAGGTATGCTCCCACACTTGGTCAGTGTAGGAGTCTGTACAATTCCCCTACCGGGAGTCTTCACCCAAGACCACAGTCATCTCTCCACAAGGTGCGTGGACTGCGTGGTTATGGGATTAGGGCCAGTGACGGCCTCATTGTCCAGAAGAGCTACATATATGGCAGTTAGTTGCTTCTCTATCAGAGAATACAGCGTTTCCATGCTTTTCCACAATTGGGACCAGCAACCTATTGGCACCTTCTGGGAACCGCACTTCTGTCACAAGCCCCATCCGAACCCTGCATCGTCTACCTGCACCATGAGCAGGAATGCGAGGGCTGGATCTGCAACACATAGAGTTTGGGCTTGTGATACAGATTGCTTTGTAGCCTTAAAGACCTCTTCTATCCTGGGGTTCCAATCCCACTGGGCACCCCATTGCACTAGATGGTGCAAGTGTCACATTAGGGAGGTCAAGTGGGGAATGAACACTCCAAAATTCTACTGGTCTCAAATAGGTTTGGAGCTACCTCACAGTCTCGGGTCGGGGATATATACCTATATCTTATTAATCACCACCTCCAACATTACTTTTGTCTTACCCAATCAGATGACTCTCAAGAATTTGACAGAGAACCTAGGTCCCTGGACCTTGTCTTCATTTATTGCCCAACCCTAGTTGGCGAGAGCTTCTCACAGGCTGGTCCCAGCCACTTCTAGTTCTGTAAGAGAATCAGAGGTTAGTATTATTTCATCAATGTAATGATACAAGTGCACTGCAGATGGTTGTTTCCATGTGGCTAAATCTTGAGCCATGAGACAATGGCATAGGGTAGGGCTGTGCAGATAGCCCTGGGGAAGGATGAGGAATGTCCACTGTCACCCTTCCCAGGTGAAGGCAACCTGTTCTTGACTTTCTGGGGCTATGGCAATAGAGAAATTGGCAAGTCCACTACATACTGGTATCGTGCAAGTTCATGTAACAACTGGTCCATAATGTTCATGATGTTCAGTATGGCTATATGCAGGGGCAGTGTAAACTTATTCAGCTCCCATGGCTCAGGTCAACTGGCTGCCCCACCAACTGGGTGTCCCTGTGAAAGCCCTAATCAGGGAGATAATCAGCCAGCCTCACTTTCCAAGTTGTGGCTTTTCTGGGAATAGGAGTGAATTCCTGGTCAGGGCGCAGCTGATTCCACAGCACCAGCAGCACTTCGTTAGGTTGCTGCTCAATCTTTCCTGTAGTCACCTCTGTCATGAGATCAAACTGCATCTGTCTACAGCTCAATTTCACGGTCAAACAGGCTGGAGGTTGCTCTGCTCTCCCTTTTCAGTCACACCTCCATGGGTGCACTGGCCAGTCTGGAAGTACAGGGGGCGCACTTGGGTGGAAGGCTTCTTGCGTTTCACTTCCACACCCCACAACTTAACCATAGAGGACGTCACCTTCTGAATCCACCTATCCACATAAGGGGCCAGCGTTGTCACTATGGTGGCAAATGTACCAACCAGGACAAAGGTCAAGATTAAGTCTTTCATACAGGTTGTAAATACCTCTTCATCAGGGCTAGTGTACTGGGAGTGAAACATCATCTGTCACATGCCCATTTCCTGAGTTATCTGGACCAGATCTAAGTACATGGTCCATCTGTTCACTGTCTCTGGTAGCTCCCCCAGTCAGCTCACACTGTCCTTGCAGCTGACGTAAGCCAGTTAATCAGGAAGTGATCACCTGTGCCCTGATGCCATACATGCCATATTCTGGAGGCGCTACAGGAGAGAGAGTATCACTGGTACAGAGGCCAGCTGAGCCATCTCTTCTGGAGATAAGTCAGTCCCTTCAGCCCCATCATCTCACAACCACAGCAGCCAGCACAGAACTGTCTCCCTGGCTTTCCGCCATACCTGTTTCACCAGGTCCCTGAGTTGGATGGAGGTGTACTGGATCAACGTAGTATGCTTTTTAACCTGGAGGTTGTCGCAGGCTTGCTCCCCCTCTCCCTGCCCCTATTGCCCATAGTTTTTTCACTTCAACCTGTTGCCATAGCACTAGCTGGGCTTGCCATGGGTGTTGCTGGTGGGCTCCCAGGCCAAGAGGCAGCAACCCATCAGGGCCCTGCAGCATGCTATTTGCTGCTGCCAGCATCCTTTTCAGCACTTCTTCCTGGTGTTACAGCTGCTGCACCTGCTGATCCTGATCATGAACCTCCAGGCTGGCCTATTATAGCACTGCCAGGAACATCTATGCCACCTGACTCACTGCCTCCTAGAGAGCAGTAGGGACATTCAGCTCCAACATCTCCAGAGCTTCCTCCAAACACGACTTCACTCTATTCTCAGGCATCCGGGGGCATCCATATAGCCAGATATGCGGCCACGAGATACCACTGGGAGGCAGGGGGCCACATGTTCTCCACCAGGGTTTCCTCCACCCAGGGACCATCCAGAGCACTGGGGCCATACTCACCTTATCCTGCCAATTACGCCAAGGGGAGGTTCGATGGTGATACATCTAGTTGGAAGAACGCTCAAGGTACTGATATGAAAATGAACCGGCAGGTACCACCTTTTTTTGTGTGGGGAGCACGCTTCTATCGCAGGGGATGCGCTTCTGCACTAAGGGACTGCATGGGCTCCATGTATGTCACACGTGCGTGATACAATAAGCTGAATCATGCTTATATAAGCTGGGTGCAGGCACCCCACTACATTAATGTAATATTCTAAATCCATGAGCCTGGATCACAGTCAGGCCTGGGGCCCACATCCTCCAATTAGTCTAGCATCCACCTGGAGCTATACATAGTCGTTGAAATACTACTGACTATATTCTCTATGCTGTACTTTACATCCTCAAGTAACTACCAATTTGTATTTCCCAAGTCCCTCTTTTTCTCCCAATCTTTTTCTCTTTTTCACTCAACACTCCCCCTTCTCTGACAACCATCAGTTTGTTCTCTATATCTATGTCTATTTCTGTTTTTTGTTCATTTATTTTGTTCTTTAGATTCCAAGTATAAGTGAAATCGTATGGCATTTTTCTATTACCTAAGTTTTCATTGTATTATGCATTATTCTTTCTAGTTTATTTTAGAGAGAAGCCACTTCTGAGGAATTGCCTTAGAGTTATTTAGTCTCATTGTAAACAGAAATGTGCTGGAGTTGTTTAATTTTTGACTGGCTTAAAATGTTCCAGTGTCAAAATGACTTTATGAACAAAGGAACAAAGAAATATAATATACTACATGTTAAAGTGTGTGGATTTCATTCTATTAAGAAAGAGGGGGAATAGTGAAATGTGTTTATTATAGAAGTAAAATGATGGAACTAATGATTTAGAAAATAACTGCTCTGAGTTCAGCATAGAAATAAACTATGTGGAACAAGAATGAGGCAGGGAACTCAGTTAGGAACTTTGATGTCAATGTGGAGACCTAAGGATAGACTGAGGAAGAATTTGGGAGGAGAAGAATTTGTGTCTTTAGAAGATGAAACTAACAGGAAAAATCAGATGAGGCATGAGATAGAGAAAGAAAGAAGTTAAGAATAAAGATTTGATGTCTGGCATGATCTTCAGGAGGGATTGTGGTAGAATTTACTGAGGTAGGCAACGCAAGTAGAACAGTTTTGTAGGAAGTAAAGATAAATTTGTTTCTGGTCCTCTTGAGAACAATACATCTGTGGGCTGGGTCATAATGTGGAGATGGCCAGTTGAAACTCAGGAGACACAGCAAGCTATCGGGGTAACAAATGTTCCTGTTTGCCTGAACCATGAGGTTTCTTGCTGACTTTCAGTGCTAAAATCAGAAAAGTCCTGGGAAAACAAGGATGAGTTAGTCACCATATAGGCTATAGATATGAATTTGGGTACTGTCAGCATACAGATGTTGAGTAGGTACAGGATTATCCTCATGTCTCTCATCATGACCTGAGTGTATTTTCTTTTAGCACACAATATAATAGTTGGCAACTTGTATCACCATTAATATTTTGTATATCAAATTTTTATATAAGATTTGATATCTCCCTAATAAATTTTATACCCCATAACAATAATGATTATATTAATGTTTTCCTTTCCAAGAATTCTAAATTAAGGATATTTATATTCAAATACTAACCTTTAGTAAATGAAATTTATTAACTGACATAAAAAGTTAAACCCTAGAAGATGCCTATTTGAAAAAGAGAGGTAAATGAAAGAATGGCACCACAGTGATATATGCCAAGTTCTTCAGAATTTTACCAATTTTTGATGAAAAATGTCTGTAAAGATTGCAGGTATAAGGGTAAATAGAAAGAGATATTTCAAATGATAAACATTAAAGCACTTTCCACTTTTCGTTTTAGACACTGATAGTTGATTGTTGTTTTTCTTTTTAAAGTGATGTGCAAAACAGGTTTTCTTTGAAGATACAATAAAAACAGAGCTGTGAAAACACTGAGAATTAAATAATTTCCTAATTATGAAGAGTCAGAAAATGCACCACGATAATGTTTGGGAAACACTGAAATATTAGCTCTGATGAACTTAACGAAAAGTGTCTTTCAAATATTTCAGTTCCTACAATTAAATTGTGCATTTTGTACATATTACTTATAGTTGTATAATATTCACTCCTAAACTTTATAATCTGGGATGAAATCATTACATCTTTGAGTCTAGAAGAATGAGACCCAAAGTAGTTTCTTACAGATGGCACAGTTTTTATTTTCGTTTTAATAACTCTACCTGGGATTTTGTGTTGATATTTTACCTTTGTATTAGCATCACGATTTATAAAGTGATAATTTAATCCTCATTAAAAACTCATGAGTTATGTATTATCTTCATCATATAGAATAAATTTAAGCAATTTTTTAAATAATGAAAACATAACAATAATGACAACTATCATTTATTGAGGATCTAGTGTACACTAAGCACTGTGCTAAATTTGATACACATATCCATTTCATTATAATTCCATAAGGTAAATACTTTCATCTCTATGTTACAATGAGGAAACTGAGGCTTAGAGAAGTTAAATAACTTATTTAGGTTAATATATCTAAAGTGAGTGATATTGACAAGATTTGAAATGTCTAACTCCAAAACTTATCTTCTCCAAGTTACTATGTTTATTATATCCCTCCTTCAAAGTATCTGGTATGATGAATACACACACACATATATGTACATAGACACAATTATAGTGCCTTTAAATGAAAAAAACTTAATAATAACTGATAGATGCTCTTTCTCCAATGGAAGATGTATACATGTTTTCCTGAGATGGCACTTTGGATCTCATCTCTGTCTGCCAAAGCAAGGATTTTGCTTCTGCTATTATGCTCTTCTGCATCATCAACTGCTCTTTTCTCCTTGGCCTTCCTACCAGAAAGCATACATATTGTCCAATACCTCTCTAGCTACAGTTTTCTTCCCTGTTGTTTTAAAACAAAACTACACAAAAAAGTTGTGTACGTTTAGATTATTCTCTTCTTCACCTCTGGTTTCTCATCAATGATTTCCACTTGGGCTTCCATCTCTACCACTTCGCATAATGGCTTCAGTCAAGGTCATCAACAGCCCTCATCTTGCCAAACAAGATGGCAGGGTCTTAACCAATTTCTCAGTAGTATTCAACAGAGTTGAATCCTTTCTTTCTGTAACACTTTCATTTCTCGGGTTTTATTTATCTAATATTTATTGACTGCTTGTGTGCAGGTATTGTTCTAGGTACAAAACAAACAAACAACAACAAAAATTTTGCTCTCATGGGTAACATGAGCAACCATATTGTAAATAAATGAATACAATGCGTAGTGCATCAGATACTGCTACATGCTACAGAAGAATAAAGCAGGGAAGGAAATTAAAGAGAGTTGGGATGAAGTTTGCCATTTTAAACAGAACGTTCAGGGGATATCTCACTACAAGGGTGATATTTGAACAGAGAACCTGAAAGAGGTGAGAAAACGTAACTTATGGGGGAAGAACATTCCAGGCAGAGGGAGCAGCTAGTGCAAAGCACTTAAGCGGGAGAGAACCAGCTGTGCTTAGGGAAATTGATGAGGCCAGTGTGGCACAGGAAGAATGGGTAAGGAAAAAGATGGGATCAAAAAATAACGGTGCATACTGTCAAAGGCCTAGTGGTCATGGAAATGGGTTGACTTTAACTCCAGAGCAGATAGGGACCCAAAACAAGGTTTTGAGTAGAGGTGTGACATCATTAGCCCTACAAATTTATGGGATCATCAGGCTTCTTGAGGAAAAGGAGTGGAAGCAGGAATCTATTCTAACAATTCAGGGAAGAAATCGAAGAGGATCAAAGGTATAAGCAATGCATATATTGAGATGTGGTAAGAGTCTGGATATATTTTGAAAAGAAAGACATATAATTGGCTAATATCAAAATGTCTTGATTTTTCTTTTCTATCACATTCACTGGCTGTTTCTTCTCAATCTCTTCTGTTGGACTATATATTTTTTTTAATTTTTAAGTGTTCTCATGTTCAAATTTCAGTCTTAGGCCCTATCTTTTTTTTTTTTTTTTAATCACCATTCTGGGCGATCTCATTTTGTTCAACAGTTTTAAATAATACCTGCATTGCTAATGATAACCCCACCACCCCAGACCTTGATGCTTCCCCTGAACTCTATATCCCTATATTTACCTAATTAATATCCACATGGATGCCAAATAAAATACTAAACCTAACTTATCCAAAACAGAACTGTCAGTTTTCACCCTTTGTCCACAATGTTAGTCTTCTGATCTTTTCTATGAGCAATTCATAGAAATCAGAGTTTGATGTAATCCTAATTCCTCCCTTATGTCATATCATTACATTTTATACATAAATGAAGCTTTGGGATTATACCTTCAAGATATATGAATCACAAATGTGTTCCCTTCTCTTCATCTTCATCCTCACTGTTGACTGAGTGTATTCTTCTCTCATGCGAACTGCTACAATGGTCCCCAGCTTGTCCTCTGATTCTATTCTTGCTTGCCCAGTCCACTCTTTACACAACATTCAGTAAGAAATGCAATTGCTCCCCTCAATGGCTTCTATTTTTATATAGTATAGTCTTAAGGTTCTATATGATTTGCTTATATCTTTAATCTTATTTCATACTACACCCTTCAAGCTTACCGTGCTTCAGAAATATTGGCCTTTTTTATCTTCCTGCCACACAGTAGTCTTAGTCCTGCCTCAGGGCCTTGGCACATGCCATCATCTCTACATGAAATACTCTTACCTCATATTTTTGTATGGCTGTCCTCTTTCCCTTGGTCAGAATTCAATTCTAATGTTACCTCTTTTCAGAAGACTTACCTGATAATCATATCTTAACTATGTTCGCCTCAATCCCCAAATGCTCTCTATTTCATTATCGTCTCAATATTATTTACCTCTCTGAAATTGTGTCGATTATTTATTTGTTTTTTTTTGTTTTTCTTCTCCCATTAGAGAGAATGTGTTTGCTGTTATACCTCTATGCCCAAAAGAGTGCTGCACATGTAGTATGCACACAATAAATATTTATTGAAAAAAATGAATAAATATTATTCAACTTATTACACATTATGGGAAAAATTAAGGTACATAAATTACAATTAAAAAATAAGTAGAAAAAAAACCTTAAAATCACAGTTAACTCAGATAACTTTAAGCTTTCATGACTCCATAATACACTTCTCTAATTGAAAAAGTAGATATTCTATCTTATTTGCACTGAAATGAAATGTTCTCTGGGTCAGAATTATTTCCAGAGAAACCACTATTGTTCTGGTCAGTTGTGTATTTACTTCAGACCTGAACCTCATCAGCCTTCTCTCAGCTTGTCTGACCCATGGGCACTGTAGAAGCTATAGACCTACTGAATCACATAAGTCATCTAACTTAAGGAGTCTCCATGTTTCATATATTATAACATTGCAGAAGACAGTGTGGTGGAGACAAAATGATTTTTGAATTTCACTTTTGGACCACAGTTCAGAGTCATGTTTAATGTATTTCCTGAGCTTATCTCATGATTTCTCTATATCTTCATAACAGGTAGAGAGACCAGTTTGAATATCAAAAGGCAATATAATATTTATGTTTAACTGCCTTATGCATAACTTGCTATTATTAAGTAAATATTTTATTTATCTCCTTTTGTTTAATTTCTGGGGAATACATAAACTGTATGGGAACACTGAGCAGCTACAATGTTTTGTGAAATTGGACATGCCCAGTTTTAAGGTTCTTAGGCTTAAGCTTGTACTCTTAAAATATATTTGTCTCATATCAATCTGTTTAGTCCAGCTTGGTCTAGAATCTCTTTATTAATTATGAAAGGATAGTTTTCACTTTGAGATTTTCTGTTGTTGCTATTTTATTATTATTTTTTCCAATGAAGGGGAAGAACCTGCTTGTGAATAAATAAACACATATAATAAATTTTTTTCTAGCTGAGTGTCTATGTTCAAACACTTTGTTTAGAAGTAAATTAATGTGGAACAGTTTATAAACTGTAAATTCCAGGTTAGTTTTTACTGTGAGCTGTGCAATTTACCAAAACTAGTTTGCTTCTCTTAATCTCTCCAAATGCTGTCAACTCTAAGAAATTTTTTTTTCTACTGTCTGTTTCTCATGTGCTACAAACTACGACCACAAACTTTTGAAAAATATGGCAACCATTTAGTCCCATAGTTTCTGTGACTATTTTTTTTTATCTGATCGAAGAAAAATTTGCATAATTTATTGTTGGAAATCAGTAAGAAACTCTATTTCACTGTTTGTTTTCTAGTTACTTGCTCTTCTATTGACATCTGTAGCTAAAGCTGATCTGTTCCTCTTGCATTCTACCAAAGATTACTAGTTTCCAACTCATCGTGGTACTTACATGACTGACTTCTTTCTTTTAAACTTCTTTTTGTACCACAATCTATTTGAACATTCATACTAGTACAAAACAAGTTATAACACTGCTACATTTTCATTTCTGAACACTATGTGTTGTAATTTACTCATTTGTGTTCTTATGTAATGAGTAAATTTTTATGTTGGAGTACAAAGATAATTATAGAAGTATCTTTAGAAGATACTTATAAAACATACTTAGATATTTTATAGAAATATACTTATAGATGAAAGTACATATGAATATCATAGACATGTTACATGTCTGTTTTTAAGCATGTTAAAAGTTGAAAATATAAAATTATTTTAAATGTTTTTAAAGTTATAGGAAATGATTATCATTTAAAAAAAAAAACTAATTGATGTCAGAGCCCAAGACAAAATACTATGAAGAAGTTGTGAAAAAAATTATGAAGACCAGATATAGGATGGAAGACAAAGTTAGGATTAATTAACCTGTGATATAAAAATGTAAACATTATTCTCCTATGATTGAAAAGGATATCCTCAATGAATTTTCACACAGACTAAGAGTACTACCTGCTCCTTAAATTTTCTTTCTTTTTTTACTTTTCCATAAGATGAAATAAGGACATGTATACACACAAAAAAACTTTAAAAAGTGAATTAGTGTGGTCCTTTGATCAATTTTAAGTAGGAAATCACCAGTCTTTCCTGTTCTAAGGATATATGTATTTGCCTACAGCTTCCCAAAGTGGCAATCCTGCTGTGCACACACTGGCCCATTTAGTTACATGTTTACTCTCCTCCTTGTCTTCCAGGGAACTAAATCATCTTGAACCTCTATGACTATGGGTAGAGTCATTGTTACAAAGTCCTTCAGACTACAGATAATTATACCTCCTTTATCAGTGAATCTGGGCAATTCGAAAACTTTTTTTTACTAGGCTAAACTTGAGGCATAAAACACTTCCAATTAAGCCTAGAAGATAAGTGAACAAACAAATCAATTTATGGTGTTTACACATGTGCTTGAAATAATGGTTTGTTCAGTTGACAACTCTATTCATTAGAAGTTGCAATGTTATCACATTCTTTTTTTGACTCGGATAATTTCTCCACTTAATCTTTCACTGCATTCACTTCAAATGTCTCCCAGCTCAGTGTTGCCTATTGGAACAGTAAGGACCTTCACTCGGTTCCTGAGACTTTCAATGCTTCTTGAATAACCTCTTGAAAACTATCAGCTCTGTTGTTACAACTCAGATTGTCTCTAGTAGGTTCCCTTATTATACTGATCCAACCCTTTCAACTGTTTTTTATGCCTCTAATCTGTTGTATCAATATCCTTACTACTTGGAATATAATATTACTTGTAATTTCCTAATTTAACTCTCACTGATAAAAATAATGAGTATTGTTTTATAAGATTTTAGATTTTTTATAAATGGCAATTACCTTCCCCAAATTTCTTTTTTACTTATTTATATTTTTTAAATGAATTCATGTTAGCACATGTAGTTTCAGTTCATTCATTTTAATTGAAATACAGTATGCCAATTTTTAAAATTTTCTACTATTTATCCATTTTCTGATTAATTATATTTAGTGGATTGCCAAAGTTTTACTATTATCAGTAAGGCTAGAATAAACATTTTTTGTCTTTTCTACATATGTAAAAATACTTTTTACATATATAGGATGTGTACTTAAATAATATGAGAGTTTCCTATGTTCTATATTCTTGTTAAAGCCTAGTAACGTCGATCTTTAAAAATGTTGTAAATCTTGTGTTTAATAGTATTGTATTATTATTTTAATTTGAAATTTCAAAATTCCTAATGAACAGAAACATATCTCCAGCTGCTCTGATGTAATATAAAATTATAAATTTTACTAACGTGTGTATTTTTGCTTGAAAAGCTGTTTTAGAAGAGTAACCAAGATGACATAGAAGGTAAGTGCTGTGCACGCCTCTTTTCGTGACCACACAAAAATTATAACAAAACTATAGCGCAACCATCATTGAGAGTCACCTTCTGGCTAAACAGAATCCTACAACTGAGGACATATATAAGATGCCACCTTGAGACTGGTAAGAGGGGAGGAGATGCTAAATGGACTATACATGTGTGGTGGTTGAAAATTGGGAGACCTATCTTGATTGCAGAGGCCCTTATCCCCCCTGAGGAGCAATGGGTCCTGGCCCCATTCTGGGCCTCTATCCCAGGGTTCCAGTGCTGAGAAGAGAAGTCCCCACAATCACTGGCTGTGAAAAACCAGCAGAGATTGTGGCTGATAGAATTGCAGATGTTTTTCTTAAAGGCCCACCCCTAGACTTACTCTCTGACAGACTCACTTGCTCTGAACTCCAGCACCAAAGCAGCTACTCAAAGAGTGCCAGGACATATGAGGAGACACAGGACGAGGTCTGGAGAATGAGCTTTCTTTCAGAAAGAAGTGTAGCCTTTGTTGAGCCCTCCCTGCTCCCAGCATAAGGACACAGGCAGCCACCATATCTGAGTCTCCATCAACCTGGATAACACAGGTCGCTCCACCCAGGTGATTCTCTGAGACTCTGCTTTTCCAAACTTGCAGGCCCACCTAAGCTGTCACCAGTGGTTTATTATATACAAATATCCTGTCTTAGCTCTTGCTGCAGACTATCCTAAAATCTCTCAAAGGCTCACAATGCCCAAAGAAGCAGCATTTGGCCTTGGTGTGCCCTGTACCTCTTGCTGAGCAGCCCAAATTCCAGTATTAGCAGCACTTAGCCTTGGTTCCTGGTTGGCCTCTTGAGGCACCTATAGTCAAAGCACAGGTGGTCATCATCTGCAAATTGCTTGGTGACCTGATAAGAGAATACAAGCTACAGCTGAACTTCTCCTACAGCTGGGCCCCTCCCAGGAGGCCCTTGGATTACCACAACTGGTTGCCTGCTTCAACCAGCACCACAGCCAGAACACTACTCAGAGCTGCATCTGAGGAAGATGCACCTGAAGGGCTGACTGGGCAAGAACCAGAGCCCTGCTAAAGTGAATCCTGCTCCAAAGGTCAGCTCCTCACTGGCCAATCCTCATAACCAATCAACCCAAGGGTCAATCCTTCCCATCGACATGCAAACAACAACCAATGCTCAACAACAGGAGGGCACACATACCCTATGCAAGGAACACATTTGGAGCACCTCTCCCAGGTGACAAGGGAAGACCATACCACTGGGCCCTACAGGACACCTACTGCATAAAGCCACTCTGAGGCCAGGTGACTTAGGAGCCTTACCTAATACATAGAAATAGACACAGGAAAGCAGCCAAAATAGGGTGACAAAGAAACATATTCCACATGAAAGAACAAAACAAAGTTCTAGAAAAAGAACTGAACAAAATGGAGACAAACAATCTACCAGGTGCAGAGTTCAAAACACTGGTTATAAGGATCCTCAATGAACTTAGGGGAGGAATAGATGAATTCAGTAAGAACTTTAACAAAGAGAAAACATAAAAAAGAACCAATCAGAAATGAAGAATACAATATCTAGGATGAAGAGTACATTAGAGGGAATCAACAGATTGGATGAAATGGAGGATCGAATCAGCAATTTGGAGAATGGGGTAGTGGAGGACACCAAAACAGAACAGCAACAGAAAGAATGAAAAGAATGAAGTTAGTTTAAGGAGACTTTGAGACAACATCAAATGTCACAACATTCATATCATAGGGATACAAAAATTTGAAGAAAGACAGCAAGAAATTGAAAATCTATTTGAAGAAATAATGACAAAAAACTTCCCTAACATGGTGAAGGAAATAGACATACAAACTCAAGGAATCACAGAGAGTCCCAAACAAAATGAATCAAAAGATGCCCACACCAAGACACATCAAATTAAAATGCCAAAGATTAAATGCAAAGAGAGAATCTTAAAAGCAGCAAGAGAAGAGCAGTTAGTTACCTACAAGGGAGCTCCCACAGACTGTCAGTTGATTTCTCAACTTGGCAGGCCAGAAGAGATTGGCAGGAAATAGACAAAATAATGAAAAGCAAAGACATATGACCAATATTACTCTCTCCAGAAAGGCTATCATTTAGAGTTGAAAGACAGATGAAGAGCTTTCCAGACAAGAAAAAGCTAAAGGATTTTATCACCAGCAAGCCAGTATTATAGGAAATGTTAAAGGGACTTTTTTAAGAAGAAGAAAAATATATCAATAACAAACCAAAGGATAAGGTGACTGAATGAATAAGAAAACAAGACCCTTACATAAGCTGACTTCAAGACACTGACCTCAGATTAAAAGACAAACAGACTAAAAGTAAAGGGATAGAAAAAGATATTTCATGATGAACCTAGAGGATATTGGACCAAGTGGCATAAATCAGATAAGGACAAATGCCATACGATTTCACATACATGTGGACCCTAAAGAACAAAATAAACAACAACAACAACAACAGAAACAAACTCAAAGATACAGAGAACATTTCTAGGCTTATCAGATGGGAAGGGGTTCAGGCAGGGTTGGTAAAATAAGGGAAGGAGTACAGATCTATAGTTACAAAGTTGTCATGGAGATACAAAGTATAGCACAAGGAATAAAGTCAATAATAATATTATAATAACTATGTACAGTATCAGATGGGTACTAGATTTATTAGGGTGATCAATTTATGGGTTATATAAATGTCTAATCACTATGCTATATACCTGAAACTAATATAATATAGTGTGCCAATCATAATTGAAAATAAAAATATTTAAATTTAAAAAAGGAAAACTATTTTATAGTAAAAGCTGATGATGACATCAATAACCAAGCTATTAAATATTATATTATATAGCGCATGAGTATCTTGAAGACTGGCTTTACATTTTTATATATAACTCTTTCAAGTCAAACTTCAATTAAGGATGGAGGAATAAAGACATTTCTATTCCTCCTCTTTAAAACTAGTCAAGCATTGCAAAGAACAAATAATTATAAACTCTATTTTCAATAAACTAGGAAACGACCACAATGCCAAATCAGAACCATTACAATCTCAAATTTGGATCAGTTTGAAAGAGAATGCCAAGTAGAAAATATACTTCTTTGTACAAATTTCAGAATTCTTCTAAGGTAAAAGGGCCTGATCAATGTCCCTGTACTTGGTCCAGCAAGATTTTTGGTGGGATGACCTGGGAAAGTATCTCTGGATTCAGTATATATCGCAGGGTGACAGTTAAGTCGCATTAGGACAGTTGTGTTATCTCTTTAAACAAAAGACCTCCATTTCTCAGGGTAGATAAGAGATGAAAGAAGCTTGCTCTGAAGCTGCTGTTGACAGGCAGCTAAAAATAAACAACTAATTGTGAAGCCATCACACAAAAAATGAATGTTGTTGGAGAATTTATGGCAATCCTAACAAATAGTCCACTCTGGGAACACTAAAAAGATTGGGTAAAGATGTGTCCTTAAGGCAAAAGTCAAAGAATATTTGTTATAAAGGTTGTGAGACAAAATATTTGGATTTGCCTGATCAATCACCTCTTCATCACTCTTTGTCTTTTCTTATATTACAAGCTGAATCAGATAGAATTGGCCACATTCAAAGACAAGTAATAATTAGAAAAAAGCAATCAGAGAGTTAGGCAAAATAATTATTTTAATAATAATAATAAATAAGAAAAAAAGCAAAGAGGAGGAGGGAGAAAGTTAGTATAGAAGACAGTGTACAAAAGATATATCCATTATCTCAAAAAACTATCTGAAAACATGATTTATTTTTTTAAAAAAGAGAACAAAGGAGGTAAGTACATAAAAAAAAAGTAAAGGGAAGAAAGTAAACTTTTAGACTCAACTTACCTAAATGATTAAAATATAACCAAAGATTAAAATAAACACTGCTGAAAACACAGCTGAGAACATGAAAGACAGACGTTAACTTAACAAAAGAAATGGAGAATAAGATTAGTAAAAGAATAGGTATGGAGGACAGATACCAAGAATGAAACATGCACTTATATCTTATAACTGAAAAAGTATATAAACTAATTGGAACTCAAAATATTTGATATACTAGTATCTAAATACCAAAGACTGTATTATATTTGAGTAATGATTGATACAGAATAATTAACATTAAGTTATGTATTTGTAAAATTATTGGACTTCAAGAATTAAAAATAAATCCCAATAAAAAAACTAAAGCTACCTACTGAAGAGGAAAATTAAGCTGCTCTTGGATTTCTAAATAGCAACATTCAATACCAGAATATAGTAATGCAATGTTAAACATATATTCAAGAACAGAAATATGATTCGAGAATTTTATAGTCAAGCTGTAGTTCAAGAAAAAGGTAAAAGCATATAATTTCAAATATGGTGCCATCAGGATGATGAAATTTAGTCAGGTGATAGATGGCTAGAGAAAACAAGAAAAACTATTTGAAAATGACTATTCAATCTGCTTAGATACAGATATAAGACTAATTATGAGAATTTAAATTATAGGATAAATTTTTTTTAAAAATACTGTTAATCAAGAAAGTATGGCCAGAAATGATGAGAAAAATCAGAGTTTGACAGACCCCAGATCTCATACGGCATTTTAATATAGTGTAGGTGTTATTTTGCAGTAAGAACTAAAAAAGACTTTTAGATTGGGGTTTGGAAATAAAAGGTCAGGAATGACTTCAAATGTTTGGCATGAACAATTTTAAATGAAGTGTCTTTAAATGAAAGAAAGTCTAGGAGAAAAGCCAGCTTAAGTTGGCAGGTATATAAAAAATTTGGCAGGTGTATATACTGAATGTTTGCATCTCCCTCGAATCTATATTTTGAAGCTCTATCCCCCAATGCAATGGTATTTGAAGATGGAGTCTCTGGAAGATAAGTAGGGTTAGATGAGGTTATGAGTGTAGGGCCTTCATGATAGGATTAGTAATCATATAAGAAGAGATACGAAAGCTCCTTTTTTCTCATGCATCTCTCTCTCTCTCTCTCTCTCTCTCTCTCTCTCTTTCTCTTTCTTACCAGTAATCAAATCAGACAGCACTTTGATCTTACACTTCTCAATATCCAGTCCTGTGAAAAGATTTCTGTCGTTTCAACCACTCATCTGGTATTTTGTTGTGGCAGCCCCAGCCCACTAAGATGGTATATGTTAATTTTGAGATGTCTCCTATACATTAAGTAGGAAGTTGGATATTTGATTCTAGAGTTCAGGGAAGAGTCAAGTTCACAGATATGAATTTGGAGGGCATCAACATTCACAGATGGCATTTAAGGCCAAACTGAATGTATATGCTTAAACAGACGGTGCTCTAGGTACAATTCTTCTTTATAGGGAAATGAAAGGGTTTGGCAAATTGTACTTAGAGAAAAATTTATTTAAAAAATTCACATCAAGTTTTTCCTGCTTTTTTCTCAGCTTACTTCGTTTTATACATAATGACTAATTTTGTGCTTTCTACCCATTTCTAGATATGATACTCCTACACCTTCTTTCTTTAATTCAGTGAGTCAAATCTCATGAGCTCATTTCCCATAATTATTGTGCCCAATCCTAGCAACCAGACCACTGAACTAGCTAAGTTCAAATTTTTCCCTGACCTGCTTGTTATATGACAAAATTTACTACAAAGTTACATACGTACTTAGGTTGACTGAACAACACAGTCTGCATAGGACTGATTAGGCTTAAATCTATTGTCCTGGCATAATTATTGACACTCCTTTTCACTCTCTAAAGTACGCTGATGGTTGGAGCAACATTTTATGATCTTCTTAACAACAGTAGATATTTCTTCTTCACAATTCATTAGATAAGTGCCAGTTGCACATATCAATTAAAACTATGTTGGTCAATGATTGTGTTTCACACAGTTGAGCCATTTAAAAATATATATATTCTTAATGTTGATTAAAATTAAGTATATATGGTAAGTAAGAGTAAGTATAAAACTCAATACAAAAGTTTTATTATACTGTATAATAAAACTATATTTTTAAATTAAATGCCAACAATATCTCTATTTAGAAAAATATAACATCCAAGCCAATAGTTACAATTTAATATGAAAGATGATCTTATTTTACAGAAACTAAATATCCTCTCAAAATATAACTATAATACTTGTATATGCTTTTTGCGTTCTCTCAAATTGTTTTGTTTTTAACAATGATATTTTTACTCATAAAGCACATCATGGCATCATTTGGTCTTCACATGGTATGAAAACATGACTTCATTATTAACTCTACTTTTGTATTTTTCTTATTATTGATAAGTAAAGTTGTGTTAAGTGGTTCCAAACGTTACCACTAAAATCATTTAGTGGGACTTGATCCTGTGGTGGTTCTCCAGATAGCTAGAATGTAAATGTATAATTTATTTCTATAATTTTATTTGGATGAAAACATAAAATTTGAAAAGTATTGCAGATCTCCAAGAAGAAACTTGTGAAATCTATAAATTTCTGTCTGTAAAATGTTGTTTAAGAATTTAAATCTGAGAATTTAAACAATAAATGCAAATGATCTTAAGCATAAACAAATATGATTTGTTACCAGGAATAAAACAATGAAAATCAGAGAGATTACAATTTTAAATATTAGAGGGATTTCGGGGAAAAGTGTTCTTACGTTTATATGCTGCTCCTGGGATTTTAAATGGGTGCAATATTTCTTGAAAACAATGTGTGTTGAAAAGGTAAAACTGTGTATAGCCTTTCACTATACTCCTTCCATTTTGAGAACTATATTTTAAAAACCTACATAAAATTTATATGGATACATCAATTAGCATAGAACTTGGCATATAATCTATACTTGAAAAATACTTATACATACATGCATACATACACACTACATATATACTTGTGTCAGTCAGAGTGCTAGGTGCTGAATACTCAATGACGATAAAGTTGCCCTCAAGAATTTATAGTTCAATATTGGAAGGATATTAAAAATTGTACAAACCTGTGGAAACTATGGCAAGTGCTATATAAGAGGTCATATGAGCACCTTTAATACAGGTATTTAACTCAGTCGAAGAAGTCAAGAATGCCTTCTCTCAGAGAGAGCCCTTTAAGGTGAAAGCTGAATGATGAGCATGTGTTAAATACGTTTTAAGCAGAGAAATAGCATGTGCAAAATTCCTGAAGTAAGAAGAGACATGGTGAATACGAAGAGTTTACAGGAGACCATTATTATTGGAAAGGCAAGAGAGGGAGGAAATATGCAATGAGGCAGAAAAGGATAAGAATGCACTAGAGTTCTTTTTTTGTTCTTCAGAGTTTTGTTATTTTTTTCTCAAATAACTAAGCTTTTCTGTCAAAGCTCTAAATACTTTTAAATATAGGCAAAAATGCTCTTGGAAATGACTAATTAAACTATGTGAGGTAAACAGATTATCTTACATAATCATATAATTGCATTTTTAATTGCAATGAAAAATGAAAACGATCCCAAATGTACAACAATAAGGGTTTATTTAAATGAACTTTAATATTTATACAACAAAATATTTGGAAATTTTTCAAAATAATAATACTGTAGAAGCATATTTATTGGCATGAAGAATTGTCTTCAATATACTAAATAACCATATGACAATAGAATATCCTTTTCTTACCTGAGACTGGTATGATTTTCATGATAAAATATAAGCAATTACATAAAACATTGGCCAAATGCAGGTCTAGATAGGAGAAAAAAATAAGCTCTGCAGTTATCAAGCAAATTTGTGGAGTTTTTTAAAAGGAAACATAAAACAAACTAATAGTTTATGCAGCTATGATGTACTATCTGATCCTCTTAGGAAGTTTTATTCTCTTTGCTTCATAGAAAAATGAAAAAGCAAAGAAAATTGGAAATCATTAATACAAGTAATCATTTGAGAATAAATAAATATGCAATTTTATTCTGAGATAGTTACTTTCCTCCATAAAAATGTCTTATTTTGGTTCCCTCAGAAAAATAAAGGGGAAAAAAGAATATACAATGATATGACTTCAGAATAAATTAATAATACAATAATTTCAAAACAAAATAAGACTGCTTTGGAACTATCCAATCTTCTTGAGACTGCAAATTGTGCAGCAACAGAGAATAGTTTCTCTCATAGATTTTCTTCCCATCAGCGAGAAAATACAACATGAGTCTTTCTCATGAATTGCAACATATCTAATCATATACATGGTAGCAATCTAGATGAAAAGATATATATATATATACATATATATAAAGAATTTATGCACATAATATACTTAGCTCAATTTTTATAATACACAAAAATTTGAAAGAAAAATCAGAATTATTTTAACATAATAATTTGCATTATAATTGGTAGTGTATAAATGTAACTAACAAATTAATGTCTGAATTACTCTGGGATGTCATTTTGCTTAAGTGTTTTTAATGTAGTACATTTTTCAATACATTTTTTTCCAATAGAGGATTGTTTTTCATTATATCTTTTTTCTGTGTCTTCATGTTTCATAATATATTTCATAGAGTCAAACTATGTTATTACTGATATAACAGTATCTTTAAGCAAAAATAAACTTGATACAAACCTAACTTTGAACTTAGTATTTGATTTGTATAATAATAAAACAAAAGTAAGCCAATACTTTGTAGTACAGATTATTAAAACCTCCATCTTTGGAGTAGAATGGATCTGAGTTTGAATCATTACTTTTGTCAACTTAGAAGCACTGTGATCTTAGAGAATTTACTTAACTTCTACAAATGAATTTCATATCATGTCATTGCCCTGTTTAAAATCCATCAAAGGCTCCTTATGCTACTGAAAATAAAATCTAAATTTCATTGGTTTCACATAATCTTCTCCCTGATCATCTCTGTGACCATCTCTCTCTAATTCCTTACTTACAGAGGTATTGCTCAGGATATCTGCACATGTTCTTCCAATTTCTTTCCTTTCCAATGGCCATCCAAGCCATTTATTTACAATAACACATTGGTTCCTAAATATTTATTTGATTTTCTAGTAATGCACAAATATAGCAATCAGATGTGAATAAACCTGGACAATGCACTTAAGCATAATGAATACAAGGCTGAGATATTCCCAACAGCATATGTGAATAAGAAGAAATGTGTATTCTATGCTCCTTATCTTTCACTCTCAAGAGTCCCGTTCTTCAGGTTGCTAAGTCTTGAGTTAATGATAAATTTAGTAATTGATTTGAATCCTTGAAAATGTCAGTGGAGCCCATCTAGTATGTATCAGATTAAATCAATTATTTAGCAGAAAAGGCAGATGTAAATAATTTTTTGTTCAAACAATTAATTTTTTTTGTTTTGTATATTGTTGTGCACTATTATGTCAAGAATCTCATTAATTCATCAATAAAATAAAAATTTGTATTGAATGTATTCAAAATTAAAGGAACTATAATAATTATAACCATGAAGGGAAAGTCAACAAGATTTCCAAATACAGTATCCTTAACATTATTGAACCCTAAACCAATGTCAGTAACTGCCTATCTACAATTTTCTTTTTATGTGAGAAAAAAATCCTGTTTCTCTAACTTTTCTAAGTCTTATTTGCTATTATATGCATATAATTCCAACTTGATATAGTTGATAACTCAATTTCATCAAAGCAACAAAATCCCTCACAATTAATTCATGCCGACAACTTTAGTGTTCATAGATTTTGATTTTGGATCATATTTGATTTATAATATTAGTTTTTTGTTTTATTGTTGTGCAAGAACTAAAAGAGTAAGAAATCTTAGCTTGTTGTTATGCGAAAAGTTGTATATTACTCAAAAACACAGAATGATACACTCTGAACTGAAGTGAACATTTGAAGAATAAGTAAAACACTAGAGCATGCGGCTTTCCCGTTTTCCCAGCACCAATTATTAAAAAGACTTTCCTTTCTCCATTGTATAGTTTTGGCTCTTTTATCAAAAATTATTTGTCCATGTATATGGGGGTTTATTCCTGGACTCTCAATTCTGTTCCACTGGTCTGTGTGTCTGTTTTCCTGACAATACAATGCTGCTTTAATTATTGTCGCTTTGTAGTACAATTTGAAGTCAGGCAGAGTGATACCTTCGACTTTATTATTTTTTCTTAGGTTTGTTTTGGTTATTCAGGGTCTTTTGTACTACCATACAAGTCTGATGATTTTTTGTTATATTTCTTTTTAAAATATTGTTGGAATTTTGATAGGGATTTTATTACATCTGTGTATTGCTTTGGATAATAAGGTCATTTTAACTGTGTAGATTATCCCAATCCATGAACAGAAAATATCTTTCCATTTCTTTGTGGCTTCAAATGCCTTGTGATTTTCAGTGTATAGGTCCTTCATATGCTTTGTTAGGTCTATTCCTAGGTATTTTATTCTTTCTGTTGCAATTACAAAAGAAATTTTTTTTCATTTCTTTTTATGAATTTCATTGTGTATAGGAATCCTATGAATTTTGTATGTTGATTTTATATTCTGAAACTTTCTTCTATTTATTTATTGTTTCTAATAGTTTTTTGGTGAAGTCTTTAGGGTTTTCTATATTGAAAATGATGTCATCTTCAAAAAGTGATAATTTGACTTCTTCATTCCCAATTTGCCTTTTATTCCTTTTTCTTGTCTGATTGCTCTACTAAGATTTCCAACACTATATTGAATAACAGTGGTGATAGCAGACAGCCTTGTCTTGTTCCTGATCTTAGAGGGAAGGTTTTTTGTTTTTCACCATTAAGTATGATGTTAGCTGAGGATTTGTCATATATGGCCTTTATTCTGTTGAGCCGATAATATATTTTTAATATAATGAATAACCTAGACCTTAAATGCCTAGATATGAAAATTGAATGTAGGTCCTGTTGCCTCATAAATAAAGACAACCATATCATCATAAGCTATTTCGCTTTTTTACTAGTTTACTCTCAAGAAGTAAATACAAATGCAACATTTATTGGATTCTTTCTTCTCCATCCATTTCATTAGAACCAACCTAAGTAATTTGTAAAATCTAAAAACTAATAGTATGCCATGACTGTTACCAGAGGCAATTCTGAATCATCTCTAAAGTATGTTAATGTATTTGAGATTACAAAGTTGGTAGGCACAAATGTAAACTTTTTTTAGGTGATGGTTTTTCAGAAAGATTGTGCTGGGGAATTAAGTGACAGAAATGGTACAAATGCATTTTTACTTGGATATGGCTGCCCATGTCAATGGATTTGGTTTTGTCCCTTAATAAGGGTTGGGGTGCACAGTGGAAGAAAATGGTCTGCTTATTTCTGTACCCATCTGATGGAGCATTGTTTCCTGACAGAATCTTTTGCAATAGCTATATACAGCTTCTTATTTTCCTAAGTTTACCATATCTTCCCTGGCGAAAGTGATATATATTTTTCTCCTTTAGTTAAAAATTTTAATACCTAAATTCAATGGTTAATAGACAATTTGTCAATAAATCAACACACTCTTTTTATATATGTACATTTATTTATGGATATTTTTGTTCTCTCAATCAGCCTATAGGTCTGAATAAAGAATTGCTATTAAAAAAAAAAAGAATTGCTATAAAGTGAGTGACCTCGGCAGCATCATGGCAACATGATGCTGCCGAGGTCACTCACTTTATCAAATATTGTGGGATGTAGCAAAAGCAGTTCTTCAAGGAAAGTTTATAGCAAAACACATAGAATAAGAAATTAAGGGGATTTCAAATAAACAACCTAACTTTATACCCCATGAAAATAAATAAAGAAAAACAAATTGAAGTCTGAAATTAGCAGAAGGAAGAAATAATAAAGAACAGAGTGAGAATAAATGAAATATAAACCAGAAAAACAATAGAAAATATCAGTGAGAGTAAGAATTGGTTCCGTGAAGTCCCCACCAAAATACCAAAGGCATTCTTCACAGAAATAGAAAAAAAAAATCCTAATTTGTGTGGAACCACAAAAGACCCTAGATAGCCAAAGCAATCCTGCCTTAGAAAAAGGACAAAGAAATCATGCTTCTGGATTTCAAACTATACTACAAAGTCATGGTAATAAAAGCAGTATGATACTGACAGGAAAATAGACATGACAACCACTGAAACAGAATAAAGCCCAGAATTAAATCCTGGTATATACAATCAACAAAGATTTGACAAGGTGGCCAAGAATAATCAATGGAGAAAAGATAGGCTCTTCAACAAATGATGCTGCAAACACTGGAGAAACACATACAGAGCAATGAAATTGAACTCATTTCTCACACTACTCACAAAAATTAGCTAAAAATGTAAAAAGGCTTAACTCTAAGTCTTAAGATTTACCTTTATACCTTAAGACTCCTAGAAGAAAACATAGGAAGAAACTCATCAATATGGGTCTTAGTAATGGTTTTTTTTAGTATAATGCCCAAAGCACAAATACAGGCAAATATCGACAAATGGAACTACATCAAACTGAAGAGTTTCTGTGCAGCAAAAGAAACAACAAAATGAAAAGATAATCTACATAGTGGGAGAAAATTTTGCAAACCATTCATTAGGTAAGGGGTTAATATCTAAAATATATAAAGACCTCAATCAACTTAATAACAATAAAAAATTTGATTAAAAATTGTCAGAAAAATTAAATAGACATTTTTCCAAAGAGGACATCAAAATGACCGATAGACATATGAAAAGATGCTCAACATTGCTAATCATCAGGGAAGTATAAATCAAAATCATAGTGAAATATCACCTTATACCAGTTAGAATGACTATCATCGAGAAGTCGAAAGGCAACATGTGCTGGCGAGGATGTGGTAAAAATGGAACACTTACACATTGTTGATGGAAATGCAAATTGGTTCAACCGCTGTAGAAAATAATATCAAGGGTTCTTCAAAAAATTGCAAATAGACCTAATATATGATCAAGCAATTCCACTTCTGGGTTTATATCTAAAAGAAATGAAAATAAAATTTCAACTAGAAATATGCATTCCCAGCTATTTCCCTTTCATTATTTTTCATTCTATGGTTTCTCTTTTCTTCCTTCTGATTTATTTCTAGATTTCTGTCTTCGATATCACTGATATTTTCCTCCATTTGGTCGACTCTATTTCCCAAGCTTGCTATTTCATTTTTAAACTCTTGCAGTATGCTCTTTATCTCCAGAAGTTCTATTCGGTTCTTTTCGAAGGTTTCAACCTTTTGCTAAAGACTCATTCTGTTCACCTAGTTGTTTTTTCAATTCCTGAAATTATTGATATGTTCATTTAGGATCTCACTGAGTTTTTTCAGAAGTACCATCCTGAATTCTCTGTCATTTAAGTAGCATATTTCTATGTCTGGAAGCTTATTTTCTGGAAATTTTTCTCTTTGTTTCTGAGCTGCCTTGTGACCTTGATTGTTCGTAGTCCTTAATGGACTATTTCTCCACCTTGGCATTAATGGAAGTGTGTTCTGCTTCTTTTTTCTTTTTTTCCCAGAAAGAAAATTTATTATATAATAGTCTCTAGCTTGTTGCAAAAAGGTGTTTTTCTTTTGGTTTCCAGTAGGTGGTGTCTAACCCTCTTGGATCTCTGCTTTATATAAAGTGATAATAATGCCTCCCCTCACTTATAGATGTTTAATCATGCTTTTTACCCTCAATCTCAGAGATTAGAAAGCATTTCAAACAAATAGGTGATGAGATTTTTGCGAATCTAAGGAATGAGCTAGAGCCTGGAATTCAAGAAGTCAACAGAACACCCAATTACCTCAATCCAAAAAACCTTCACCAAGACACATTGTATTAAAATTATCCAAAATCAATGACAAAGACAGAATTCTCAAAGCTGAAGAAAGAAAAAAATGGTAGTGTATAAAAGAAAACCCATTAGATTATCATCGGACTTCTAAGCACAGACCTACAAGCCAGAAAGGAATGGAATCAAATACTCAATTATTAAGTGAAAGGAACTACCAGCCTAGAATAATGTATCCAGCTTAGCTCTCTTTTAGATATGAAGGAGAAATTAAGACCTTTACAGAGATACAAAAATTGAAGGAATTCTTCACTAAGAGGTCTGCACTACAGGAAATTCTGAAAGAGGTCAGCTTACCTAAAACAAAATAACAACAATAAAAAATACATAATTAGGAGCAAAGTGACTACCAGGCAAATAGATGCAGAACAGTACAACCCTTACTAAGAACAGGGCATTAGAAGCTTAAGTAATAAAAAGAGAATTGCTATAGCAATATAGCAATGAATGTTCAGCATCCATAGAAACAAATTGAGATAACAATGATTGAAAAGGGGAGGGTTCAAAGATCCAAATTCACAAAGGGGAAAGGAGATAAAGCACACACAGAAGAAAATGGACGACGGTATATACATAACTATCTTTGTCGTATTTTTAATGGTAACCACACACCATAGACTCATAACATAAAAGAAGAATCAGAGGCAAAATCCACAAAAGCCAACTAAAATAAAGAAAACAGAAACACGAGGACAAGGAAGCAATGGAAACACTGAGCTACCAGAAAACAAAAGATAAAATGGCTATAAGAAGAACTCATATTTCAACAATCACCTTAAATGGAAATGGACTGAACTCACCAATAAGACACAGAGGTGCTGATTGGATCAAAAAACAAAACCCAACCATATGCTGCCTCCAGGAAACGTATCTCAGTTCCAAAGACAAATATAAACTCAAAGTGAAAGGGTAGAAAACAATATTTCGAGAAAATGGCATTCAGAGAAAAGTGGGAGTAGTGGTACTAATATCGAATGAAATAGTCTTCAAAATAAAAAAAGGAAAGAAAGAGACATAGAGACACTTCATAATGATAAATGGAATCATACTCCAAGAAGACATAACACTTATTAATATCTATGCTCTCAATCAGGGAACCCCGATATATGTAAACTAGTTACTAACAGAAATAAAGGAAGAAACAGACCAAAACACTATCATAGGAGGGGGCCTAAATGTCCCACTGTCTGATAGGGACAAATCATCCAAAAAGAAAATCAATAAGAAAATTACATTCTTAAATGACACGTTAACCAACTGGACACAATTGACATTTACAGAGCCTTCCATCACAAAACAGCTGCTATACACTCTTCTCTAGCGCACATGGAACATTCTCAAGAATCGACCACATACTGGGACACAGAGATAGCCTCAACAAATATAAGAGCATTGAACTCATACCAACCACATTCTCTGATCATAATGCTTTGAAACTAGAGATCAACTGCAAAAAGAAAGCAGGAAGAACCACAAATACACAGAGATTAAACAACGTGCTACTGAAGAATGACTGGGTCAGAGAAGAAATAAAAGAGAAATCAAGAGATACATAGAAACGAATGATAACGAAAGTACAACATATCAAAACTTTTGGGACATGCCAAAAGCAGTCATAAGAGGAAAGTTCTTATCATTACAGGTCTCCAAAAAAAAACAAGAATAAGCCCATATAAAGAACCTAATGATTAATCTTTAAAAACTAGAAAAAGAAGAACAAATGAAGCCTAAAGTCAGCGGAAGGAAAGAAATAATCAAAATTAGAGCAAAAATAAATGAAATTGAAAACAAACAAAAAAAATAGAAAAAAATAAAAACAACGAAGAGCTGGTTCTTTGAGAAGATTAATAAAATTGACAAATCCCTGGCCAGATTCACTTAAGAAAAGAGAAAGGACACAAATAAACAAAATCAGGGATGAAAGAGGAGAAATTATGACTGACTTCGCAGAAATACAAAGGATCATGCAAGAATACTATGGAAAATTATATAACACCAAATTTAATAATTTAGAAGAAATAGATCTATACTTAGAAAAATACTATCTTCCTAGACTGACTCAAGAAGGTCTGAAAAATCAAAATAGACCAATAAGCATATGGAAATTGAAACAGTTATCAAAAACCTACCACAAAGGAAAAGTTCAGGACCAGATGGCTTCACCAGTGAATTCTACCAAACATTCAAAGATTTAATACCTATTCTTCTCAAACTCTTTGAAAAAATTGCAGAGAAGGCAATAGTTCCCAACTCATTTTACGAGGCCAATATTACCTTGATACCAAAACCTGGTAAAGATAACACAAAAAAAGAAAACTACAGACCAATACCTCTCATGAACACAGATGCAAAAATACTACATAAGATACTAGTGAACCGAATACAGCAACATATTAGAAAGATTATATACCACGATGAAGTGGGCTTCATCCCAGGGGCACAGAGATTGTTCAACATATACAAATCAATTAATGTGATACACCACATAAACAAATTAAAAAATAAGAATCTTATGATCATGTCAATAGATGCAGAAAAAGCCTTCGACAAGATACAGCATCCATTTATGATCAAAACACTTAATATAATAAGTATAGAAGGCAAGTACCTTAACCTAGTAAAGGCCATATATGACAAGCACTCAGCCAACATCATACTTAATGGTGAAAAACAAAAAAAAACTTCTCTCTAAGATCAGGAACAAGGCAAAGCTGTCCACTATCTCCACTGTTATTCAATAGAACATTGGAGGTCCTAGCAAGTGCAATCAGGCAAGAGAAAGATATAAAAGGCATCCAAATAGGAAACAAAGAAGTCAAATTGTCTCTATTTAAAGATAGCATGATTCTCTATATAGAAAACCCTAAAGACTCTACAAGAACACTACTAGAAACAATAAACAAATACAGTAGTCTCTGGATACAAAATCAATGTTCAAAAATCCATAGCGTTCTTATATTCTAATTACAGTGTCAGAAAGAGAAGTGGAAAAAAATAATTCCTTTTGCAATCGCAACACAACAACAACAACAACAAAATACCTAGCAATAAATCTAACAAGACGTGAAGGATCTATATAATGAAAACTGCAAGACCCTATTAAAATAAATCAAAGAAGATATAAAGAAATGGAAAGATAGTTCGTGTTCTTGGATTGGAAGAATCAGCATAGTTAAAATGGCCATATTACCTAAAGCATAACACAGAATTAATGCAATCCCCATCAAAATCTCATCGGCATTTTTTAAAGAAATAGGACAGAAAATCATCAGATTTGTATAGAAGCACAAAAGACCCTGAATTGCCAAAGCCATCCTGAAATAAAAGTATGAGGCTGGAGATATCACTCTGCCTGACTTCAAATTATACAAAAAGGGCCAGTAATCAAGATGGCATGGTATTGGCAGAAAAATAGAAACAATGACCAGTGGAAAAGAATTGAAAGTCCAGAAATAAACCCATATTTATATGGGCATATAATTTTTGACAAAAACGCCAAAAATATACAGTGGTGAAAGAAAAGCCTCTTCAATAAATGGTTCTGGTAAACCTGGTAGGCCACCTGCAAGACATTGAAACTAGACTGTTGTCTGTCACCATACACCAAAATTAACTCGAAATGGATTAAGGACCTGAATATAAGACTTAAAACAATAAAATGCATAGAAGCAAACATAGAATGAAACTCAAGGACCTTGGGCTCAATGAAGATTTTACGAATCTCCAAAATATACGAAGAACTCATACGACTCAATGACAACAAAAAAACAAATGAGCCAATCGAAAAATGAGCAGAGGACCTAAACAGACACTTCTCCCTAGAGGACATACAAATGGCCAACAAACATATGAAAAGATGCTCAACATCGCTAGCTGTTTGGGAAATGGAAATAGAAACCATAATGAAATACCATCTCACACCTGTTAGAATGGCTATAATTAATAGGACAAATAAAAACAAATGTTAGAGAGGATGCAGAGAAATAAGAACCCTCATACACTGCTGGTAGGACTGCAAATTGGTACAGCCACTATGGAAAGTGGTATAGAGGTTCCTCAGAAAAACTAATTGACCTACCATATGACCCAGCAATTCCTCTACTGGGTGTTTACCCCAAAGACTTACAAACTCATATTTGGAAAGATATTTGCACACTGATGTTCATAACATCATGATTCACAGTGCCCAGGACATGGAAGCAACTGAAGTGTCGTATGATAGATGATTGGCTAAAGAAGCTGTAGTACATATATACAATGGAATATTACTCAGCCATAAGAAGAGATGAAGTACTGCCATTTGCAACAACATGGATGGACCTTGAAATAATCATTCTAAGCGAAATAAGCCAAGCAGAAAAGGTTGAAAATCACATGATGTCACTTATATGTGGGATATAAACCTAAAAGCAATAAATGAACAGGATAAACAAACAGAAACTCATGGACATGGACAATGGACTAGTGGTTATCAGAAGAGAGAAGGTGGGGAAAAATTAAAAAATGAAATATTTAAAAAAATAATAAAAAATAAATAAAGATACTACTTTAAAAAAAAAGAAATGAAAGATTTGATCTAAATGCAAATTTCAAAACACATGAACAAAATAAAGCTAAAAATAACAAAACAAAATAAAAAATTGGAAGGGAGATTTATTCTAAATAAGTTTATAGTGATAGAACAATCAGACAAAAACTTTAAAAATGTAATGGAATTTTAAATAAATGAAAGTACACATTGTTTCTTTTATAAAGAATGACAATTATGAAACAAAACAGTCAAAAAGGAATAATAAAAAGAAGGTAAGAAAATTAGTTTAAGTTATTAAAAATAAAAAGTAATTATTAAAACTAAAATAATTGAATAGATAGAATAAACTTAAGACTGGGTATAGTCAAAAGGAAAAAGTAAGCTGGAATGGTACCATAGAGGTTAAGTATATAAATATGTAGTAGAGAAACTTCATGGATTAAATTGAAGTTCTCCAATCAATATTGTAATAGATGGAATAAATAATGAGTTTTTTAAGTCTAACAAGAATTCCAAAAGAACAGACTTGAAAGATTGGCAGAAAAATCAGTATTTGGAAAGATAATTACTGACAACTTTCCACATTAAAATTATACTCCAAATATAAACAGAATAGAGGAAAATAAACCCATACTTAGATATATTATCATTAGTTATACCTCAGATCATCAACTATAAACCAAGTATATAAAAACTGTCATGGGGGAAGGGGAGAATAACATTTTATTTTTTTACCAAGAAATAACAGTTAAACTAACAGAAATAATTCTTTGCCAGAATTTTTTGGCATAAGTTCATGCTAGAATTTTGTAGAATTATATCTTCTATCATACAAGGACTATATCTGTCAAGGTAGAATTTTATCCCTAATCAAATTCTCCTTTAACAGTAAGAAAAAAATATTTGCAAACAAAAAAATAAAGTCTCTTAATCAAATAATTATTTTAAAATGAACTACTGCTAAATAAAGGTAAACAGATGAAAGGTGTTAAATATATGAAATAACATTGTATAGTAACATTACAAAATATGTCTGAAACTTATTAAATATTAACTATTAAGGCCAACATTAAACAAGTTTTTTTTTGTTTGATTAAAAGAGGCAAAACTACAACTGAACAACAAAAATGTAATGGAGTTAGATGTTAAATTAGAATATAAGGTATGCTAACAGTCTTGCTGTGGTTAGAAGGATAGAAAAATATTGAATGTAGATATGCATACATCTTAAAAATCCAAAAGTAATCCTTAAAAGAATATAAATAAAAAACTTTAGTTTTTTAATTATTATATAAAAATATATATTGTATATGGTATATATATTTTTATATTTTAAATATGTATAAAAGAATAATAAGATAACAAAATGGCAGGAGTAACTTCAAATCTGTTGTAATCTCATTAAAATAGATAAAACTGTCTATTAAACAGATTATCAATTTGTAAATAAAAAAGGGAAGTGAGATTCATTATGATTTGCTCATAAGAAACACTCCTAAAGCAAAACCACGCAGAAACACTGAGTATAAAGTGATGAAAAAAGATATACCTTGCAAATTATTAACCAAAATGTTGTACAGCAATGTTAATATCAACCAAGTAGAATTTAAATAAAAACATTAATAAAAATAAACATTACATACTGATAAAAATAACTATAAACTTATATGTATTTAATAACATACCTTCAAAACGTATAAAGCAATAATCAACAGAAGTACAATGAAAAACGTAGTAATGGAGTAATGCATACTCATAGTGGAGTATTTTAACACACTTAGCAGAAATTGATAGATAAAGGAAATTAGCAATGATATAGGGACTCAGAGAGGGAGTTGTCAACATGGATAATTGTAATAATTCCCTAACTGGTCTTCCTACTTCCACTGTAACTCCTTTGTGGCAATATATTACTCAACTTACCAATTCTGTATGATATATTATGCCACCCAAGAGGTAAAGTGTTTCTCGTTGCTCAAGTTTCTTTTCTTTTAAAATAATCTTAGCAATTACATTTTTCATTTCAAATCTAAAATTTGCCCTTCAAGTTCCAAAAATGAAATGTTTTGTTATAAACTTTGAGAACTGCATTAAATTTATAGATTAATTTGTAGAGAATTGACATTTTTTCTACAGCATTGAATCTATCCAGTAAGAGTACACCTCAGCATTCACTTGGGTCCACTTTAATGTCCTCAGGAAAGTTGTAGAGTTGCTTTCATATCATTATTATGCTGTTCAGAAGAATATTAATTGTAAAAACTGTTAGTTAAAAGTATGATATGGCAATTTATTTTACTGTGTCACTTTGATTAACAACGCTGTAAAAATGGTTCATCCAGTTTTCTCGGTTCCACTATGAAGTTATCTTTGTGACTGTTAGTCTTTCATTCACTATCATTCATTCAATTATTCAGAAAATATTTATTGGGGACATATTACACAACCCTGGGATTTAAGAAAAATAAAATATAGTCTCTATCTTCAAGAGGCTTACAGATCTTAAGTAAGGAAAAGAAGAAATTAATAGATCCAAAAGGTAAGTAAGAAAACATAAGAGAAAGACATCCAAGAAAGTAAAGATAAAAGAAAAGGAAACAACAGACTGCATACTATGGATTCAAAGTAATTTCTAGGTTCCTTTCTCAATCTACATCAATGTAATAAATACATAATGTATTAAGGGCTACACAATTGATTTAAATATGTAGACAAAATAATTCTATTATCAAGTGCATACTTAAAAATACTGTGATAAACCAAGAAAGAGCAAATTCTGAATGTCATTTTTAAATCAAAGGACACTTACCTCTAAATGCTTTTTTAGGTATTCAAATTATTTATTTTTAGTTTAATATAGTTAATTATAAATTGTTTTCTGGTTAAATCACTGGCTTCTCCTTTAAAATTTAGATATCTAGCAAGCATCTGATTCACCAAAATGATTATAATCCACCCCCAAATGGATACAAACTATTTGTATTTGTTGACATTTGTAAATGGCCTATTGCTAAGATGCTTCCAATGACTTTTAAAAATCAAATTGTGCAAAGATCAGCTTGAAAGAGGTGAACAAAAATAATTTACATTACTCAAAAATATATATATATATATTTTTATTTAGTACCTAGGGTAAACTAATTGAAATCTAAATTTATGCTGCTTTCCTGTAGAGTACGAAAGGGGATTATAACATTAGAAAAATGTCTTGAATCTCAATACTCCATACATTTCTTACTCACACTTCTACTGTCATCTTTTCCTATCAGGTGATATTTAGGTCTGTGTTAATGGATTACGGCCCATTGATCTCAGTTGGAAAATGTGAGTCACTCTTGCTGATCACTGTGTGCTATTGCCAAAGCCATCTTCTTTGCTAGGAATGTATGATTCTATTGAAGTCTGTCCCAAATAATCATCTGTACAAACAATGATATGTGATTTTAAACTCGAATCACATTTTCTAACCAGCTGAACTATTTTATTTAACTTTTATCTAAGAGCAATGTTACATGCTGTGACCTTTTCCAATGGGAAAAAAAAATGTTTAAATGGATTATAATGATGGTTTATTTGATCAGATGCTGGCTGTTCATCAGAGGGACAGCAATTTTTGCCTAAGACTTATCACCACATTCAAAAATAGATCTTAATGGGATCCTTTAGACGTATTTTGGATGAGGTTAAATCAGAATAATAATTCACTCATTCATTTAACAAACCTTTATTGCACATGCGTCATAAAACAACAAGGCATCTTCATGGGTTCTTGAAATTAAAAATAAAAATTAAAAATTCGTGGCTTCTATCTTGTATAGAAAATCTCAGAGACAAGCTTCACAAAAATAATTACATTGTAGTGAGCTAAGCACTAATAGAGTTTAGTACAAAGTAAATTTTTTGAGAGATTAGAATTTGAGTGGATATATAGAGAGAAATAGGTAGCTATTGGTGAAATAATGTTTAAGCTGATTTTCAAGGGAGTGGGTCAGACACTGAGTTTATAACCAAATGGTATGGACTCAGGTGAACTGAGTTTCCCTCCGGGCTTCTCTATATTCTAGTTGTGTGACTCTGGCTGTTGTTTAATTCATCAGTAAAACCAGATTCATAATGTCTACCTCTCAGACTTTGTGAGGAATAAATTAATTAATGAAGGGGAAGTAATTGGTATCGTACCTGGCATAGTAAATGTTCAACAAATAGTAGCTAAAATTATTTTACTCCCTAGAGAGGAAACAGAAAATAAAGGTATAAAATATGTTTGCAGCAGCTTAGGCTAAAAATGAATGAGTGGTGAGTCAGAGTGTAGAAATGAAGCTACTCAAATTAATCAATCTTGGACCTACTCAATATCTATAATATAAAGTAATATTCTTGTTGTTTAAGATAATTTTAGATTGTTTTATTATGTATAATTAAAGTGTTCCAACAAATATACACCACTTGTGATGTGACATTTCTTTTCATCAGGAACAAGGCGGGGACCAAAGGCATGAAAAACGGTGGTTCCTAAATGACCCTGAATGATCATGGCAGTAGAATCCCTTCAGCAGGGATAGAGAAGTTTCAGGTCATGTTGTGTTTGCAATTTATTTTCTACATTTTACAAATTGTTTACAATTTGAAAGGGTTCCTATTATAATCAGAACACACATACACTTACACCTGCATGTTAATTCTTTAAAACCACTCTCTTATCTTCTATCTTTTATAAAAGTAATCAGAATAGACTTCTAAAAATTCAAGCCAATAATCTTTTCCTCTTGATCTAATTTTTTTTTAATTTCATGAAGATTTTTTTTTTAATTCAAAATGTCTACATTGGCCTAAAATCTCTTAAATAAGCAATAAATAGACATGTTAAGTATATTTTCATATACTATGGCTATAATCTGAAAAACAAAAATGTTAAACTCAGAGAAAATCATGTTATATTGCTATTTGAGGATTGGGCACTTGACTTTTCTCTCAATACCATGGTTTGTTTTTTAAAGTTTTATGTCTCTAAGGCTTACATTTTAATTAAATGTGACTGATGGTATAAAACATGTGATTACTTAAAAAAACTGACATTGAGTTTTTTGTTTGTTTGTTTGTTTTTTTATGAAGAGTACACACAGTCCCTCTCAGAGGAGAATGCCATTATTTAAAATTCTCTAATAGCTTTCTCCCAGAAACTTTAATATTATTCTTATTTTAGAGAAACTAATTTTAAGATCAAGGGACTTAAAATTCCTTATGAATTTTCTAGAGTATTATTTTGATTTGAGTTTAGTGGGTAATAAAAATACAAAAATATTATAAATCAAAAATTGCTGTATAAATAGTGTAATAATAACAAATAACAGTAGTTAATATTTGAATGAAAAATACTGAATAAGAAATATAATTATCTCTGCCTTAAAGAAAAGGAAACAGATTTGGACAAGTAGTTTGCACAGTTACATGGTGATTCAATGGTATTTTGGGTGTTATCATTTTCATATGCCAGCCACCTGACACTTCCTTCTCCTCAATCTCTAGGACTGTCCTCCAACTAAAACTCTTTTCATCTGATACTATAATTCAGGCCATGTTGTTTATGGATATTACAGTTCTTATTCAAAAACAAACAAAAACAACAACAAAAACTTGTGTTTGCAGGTTTTCTGGACAAACAAAAATTATAAGCCAAGGTCATATCAGCAAATAGTATATTCTTTGCAAGTTGTGAAGCGCACTATTTGACTTGTTTTAAGGTCTATATATTTACCTAACGAAGAGTCTAATAAAACAAATATAAATGTAATCACATACACATTTGTAGTATTTATTTGAAGAAGCTATTAATACATCTTTTTTAAAGGTTATATATAAGCAAATACTTGTCATTAAGTTATAAAAAAAAAACTTTTTTAAAATGAAAACATGCTGAATATCTGCCAAAAGATTGAGGAAGAATAGATTTTTCTAGGGTAGAAAAATAGAGTTCTTAGAACTCATGGTAATTTAAAAATGTAATAGCTAAAAATTATTAACTGCTTCAATTATTCATTCAGTAATCAACTACATTTAGACCAACCTTGTAGGCAGTGGATAGGGAGGGATGAACAATGCAAACATTGTTACTAGTTGTATTTAGTGAAAGGTCAGGGCAGAAAAATAGAAACCTCTACTACTGTAAGCAGAAAAGGATTTAACTGACTGACTTAGATGCTTACAAAATAATTGGGAAATCTGGAAGAACGTATTCAAATCTAGATTTTACAGAGCACTGCAGAATTGGTCTCACCAGTTAGAAAGGTGGGGTGTGAGGAGACCTCCCTAGAATGATTGCACTCTAGTTCATCAGTGTAGCTATAAATTGGAGGCAAGGAGCCACTGGCAATTCTTTCAAAACTCCTTATTAACCTCTATGAAATGATGACTTCATCCAGGCAACTCTGTTGCATAGGCTTCTGTATACCTACAATGCTGGAGACTGGACGCTTGGACATCGCTGCAGAAAAACTCATGTCTTCACTACCTTTCTTGTCAGCAGAAACTGCCAAAGTAGCAGAAAGTTTTATTCTATCTCACATGACTGTATTTCATAAGTGGAACATCATTCACATGCAAAAGGCTAGATGCAAAAAGCCTGTTAACTTTCTACCCCTCTGATGAAGGGTGACAACTACAGGGTATAGGTATACATGTTGATTTCCAGTTGCTGACTGCCAAGGGGCCCCCTACATGGGAGGTTACATTTTAGCAGATAACCCAAATACATATATAAATATATAATTACAAATCATGGTAAGTGCTATAAAGATAAAGGAAAGAGTGCCTTAGGATGAGAGAGGCTTTATTTAGATCAAAATAAGGAGTGGTTTCAAAAATCCTCTGTGAGATTTTCTCATTTATACTGAGGTCTGAACTATGCTTAGGGGTTTGTAAAGTAAAGTGAGTGGAGAACAGTAAGTTTAAAGACTGAAATGTGTGAACAGATGAGGCATTCAAAAAAGTATGTAAAGGCCAGTGGATTGGAGGAGAACAAGCAGTATCAAAGGATTGGAGAGAAGGCAACAACCAGGTCCTACAGGCCTCACACTTCTTAGGGATTTTGCCATTGTATTCCAAGTCTAATGGGAATTCTTCTGAAGGAGTTTAAGCAGGGGAAGTGACATGATCCAATTCACATTTCTAAAAGGTCTTCTGGCTGCTGTGTAAAGAATATATTGGAAGGGATCAAGAGTAAAATTAGAAACACCAAGTTAGGAAGTTATTGTTAAGGACATGTCAAAAGGCAATTATTTAAGGTACTTGTGAGACATCTAATTGGAAAGATTGCACAAATAGTAAGAGTTAAAATTTTGGAGCTAAGTTGAGGTCTTCCTTGGGGGTTAAATTTAATAGGAATGGACAAATAGATAGCATTGAAAAATGATAAAAATGAATAAGATTAGATAGGGCGGGGGGGAGGGAAAGGATGCAGGATTAAGCACTGAAGAATGTCTACATTTAGAAATTGTCAGTCATGGTTTGTGACAGTCATGGTCTTTGAAAAGTTTGTAGAATTTTCCTATTGATTTCAAAGTTCTATGTGTTAATAACCACATGCACAGTCTTTTTGAGATAATATTCATTTTCATGTGTCTTTGCTTACCTCGCCTACATAACTTTTTCTTTCTCTTTATTCGAAGGGGATTTCCTTGAAGCTCTTTGAACTTCTGTGAAGACCTCACTACAGACTGGACATTTGTCTAGTCATTTCAACCAAACTGTTTCTTCAATTATAACAGTTACCAATTAAAATCAAGAGGAAATGTTTTTCCAACCCTGCAAGACCTTGGATTTCCATATTTTCACTAGATGTTTTATTTCTGTTTGAAATTCAGCCAATTCTTCCTTGAACGTATCTCTTGTAAGATTTGACAAGAACAGCCCCAAACCAGCAACACTCATTGCTAATGTTGTCTTCTATCTCTTTCCTAGAGCTACAAATTCATTAGGTATACAACTCTTCTCTCGAGTAGCCACCTGTGAAAATCTTTCTTCTTCTGACACTTTCTTTCCAGGGTAGAAGAGATATAGCACTTCCACGATCATTTAATTGGCTAGAGTAAGTCTAGCCTGCCTAACTGTGAGGAGGTTGAGAAATGTTGGGGAGTAGATAGAATGTTTAGAGTCATCCACACCCACTACACCTTCCATTTATTCTAAAACACACACACACACACACACACACACACACACGCACGCACGCACACGCACACACACACACACAAAATACCCTGGGCATAATTATATCTCTTTAAATATTAATTCTCAGATTCTTATCTTCCAATTATTGTTAGTTATGATTACATTATACCACCACCTCTAACCTCTTGGAGAACAGGGATTATAACTGACATATCAATTGGAATCCCAACTACATTCTCTAAATTTTTTTTTCATAGTAAAACCTAGATTATAAAAAGATAAGAATTACGAGAGCATAACTAAATTTTAAGAAAAGAAAGTCCAGGAAGGTGTATATATTCCCTTACTAGTCAAAATTTCTTTTCCTAAAAGGAAATAGAAAATGAGTTACATATTTCTTCTCTTGTTTCCTTGAAACCAATTATTGCTCAAAATGTTCACTCCCTCTCCCTCAGTTTCATGGCAGAGAATTAGGTAATACTTAATTACCCCATCCTTAGATTCTGGGTTTGATTGTCCCCCCCCCCCTTTGGTTAATGGGATATTAGTAGATATAACTCAAGCAGAGCCTTGGAAAACTGCTTTTAAGATTAGGTTTGAACTCTTGTGAAAAACCTTATAACTGGATGCACTGTCATATTATTATTATTAGTTATACACTGCTTTATGAATCAATATTGACCCATATACTCCAAAATCATATGCACGTAGATGGACTGTGACTTTTCTATGACTAATTGAGGATGTGCATGAAATGTGACTTTTGGATGTAAATTAATTTCCTCTGATGATCATATCCCTGATTAGATGAGGTTTCAAGAGATGGAAGGATCAAGGAAAGGTGAATCCATGATTTGGATGTATTTCAAAGATGTTTTAATTGTGTTATGCAGTGCTATTTTTTTTCACTCTTCTGTCAATTAAATAATTTTCGATTACCTAACATGTATAAGCTTAAGTTTTGCTTTCTGCACAGAGCAAGAATTTAACACACACACACAAAATTCTAAGTACAAATTGAATTCTATTCTCACTGCTTAACTCTAGTTAAATAATGTTTTCTTCCATAACTTGGTTCTTTTTTCATTCTTCCTAGCTCTGGCCTCACAGATACTTTTTAAAGGTTACCATTCATTTTGTAATGCTTTTTTTTAAAGGACAGTTACCTTTCCTGCACAGACAGATGGCTTCATACTGCAAGTACGGGAAACTTTCTCTGCGGTGCCGTCACTGGTGGCAGGAGCATGCGCAGCGGTGTACAAAGCAAACAGGGCTGCTGTGGGGTAATAGCCCCACAACAGCAATGGTCAATGATAAACTTTAGGAGTTGGTAGATAAATAGCCTAGCTGTTTCATCATTCTGCTGGGACAGCTGTGAGACATGTTTTGTCCTATCTCTCAGAGGTTGCTAGGGACGTGCAGCAGCAAACTGTTAATTAATGCATCCTGTACACATCCTTCCCTTGCCTATATTATGCCTCTACACTCTCATAGGTGTCTTCTGTAATCACTTTCAAATAAACTACTTGCATTCAGATCCTTGCAATAAGGTCAGCACCTGGAGGAAAACAATGCAAAGTATTACCTAAATTAAAAAAAAAAAAAAGGAAGGAGAAAGTTGAAGAAATTAACAATTCAATCAATTACTTGTTAGGAAAAAATTCAGCTCAATAAAATAAATAATCTAATTCTTATGCATACACACATATTTTGAACAAAATTATGAAAATAGGTGCTGCTTTCAAATACAACACATATGAAGAGAAATATTATAGTCGTTTGGCCTTTCTATCTCTTAGGGAAGGAGTATATATAGTGAAGAAAGTACACAGGCTTTGAAATCAAGCTGATTCTCCCTCCTTCACCAGCTGTGTGGCCTGGAGCCTCCTGATCTGCTAAATGGAGACAGTATAAAAAAGGATAAGGACTGAGAGCCAGGACGACTACAGCGTTGGGATACAATAATCATTGGTTCTCTTCCCTTCAGCTAATTTAGTACAGTCTTTGTGTTCTGGACTGGATTCCTTTTGGGAAGTTGATAGGTCTAAAAAACTCAGTAACTGGCTAGATTATCATGCCTTCAGAGATGACATTTGATACAAGGATTGCAACACTTTCTTAGAATTTTTTTTCTTAATTCTTGAGAGAGATAATTTGTCAAATTTATCGGAAATTTAAAATATCTTGGTGACTGTTTTATTTATTTGTTTGTTCAATTATTTATTTTTGCTTACAGCACCCTGTCTTTCTAGGTGGTCTCCCATCCAAGTACTAACCAACCCCAGCCCTGCTTAGCTTCCAAGATCAAACAAGATTGGATGTGTTCAGGGTGGCATGGCTGTAGACTTTAGTGACTATTTTAATTATCTTTAGTAAATGACTAAAAAAAGTATGAACTATCCTCTAAAGAATCCACATGCTTTTCTTAATCTTTCATGTATGTGACATTCGTTGTTCTTGTCACCATTGGGGCTGATCAGAGTTCTGTGTCGCCCCAACGGTAGAGGGGAAGGAGAGAGATAACATTGGCGCAGATATGTAGTTAGCATTTTTCCTCAGTGTCAGCGCCTAGCTGATCAAGAAGGGAAGGTTTCAATGGTGAGATGCCTAGTTGAAAGAATGAATGAGGAGCCAACATAAGAATGAGAGACAGGCACAAACTTTATTGCTGGGAATGCGTGCTTCCACTAGGGGACTGCATGGGCTTTATATATGTCAGAGAACAATAGTGGCATTCTGCCACTCTTGCGTAATAAATAATAAGCTGAGTCATACTTACATAAGTTAGGCGCAGACACTCTATTACATTAATGTAACATTTTAAATCCGGAGTCCTATTCCAAGCTATGAAACTGGATCACAGCCAGACCTGGAACCCACACTCGGTTCTTTCTCAAATGACACCATGAAGAATCACAGGTCACTGAGATTTAATAGCTTTATTAGAAATATATTTTAGAAAGACAAATAATGTCCCAAGGAGGCACATGGAGAAAGACAAAGAATGCGTCAATGAGGCACATTGTCCCAGCACTGTAACCAACACGAAGGGGCCAAAATGGCTACCAAAGGGCAAAGAGGCCACAAAAGGCCACCAAAAAGATAATCCGGAAGGCCAAAAAGGGAGGGGAAAGCCCAGAAGGAAAAAAAAAAGACTCAGAAGTGGGAATATCTGCCTTATATTTGGGCCGTGACAGGTGATTCTAAAGGCATTCCTAGGTGATTGGCAAGTGAGGCCATTTTGACTGACACCCGATTTACGCTAGGCAATAACTGCTTAGTGCGCATGTGCATATCCAGAATTCAGTCTGTTATAATTAGATTCATGAATTTCCAGGCATAGTCATGATATTATAATGATGGTATAATGAGGCTAAAATTAGGGGCAATACGTTCTGCACATGCATTTGTAGCTGGTTTAGCCAGAAGTTTTTATGGCCTTTGTGCTCTAGGATTTAGGGTAATTTATAACCATAAAAGGGAGGTGTTTCTGGGAGGTCCTTAAGGAAGGTCTTCAAGAGAGGTTTCTATGATTATGGAACTGGGTCCCTATTTCTTTGTTTCTGTCTCTCATGTCTGACTAGCTACCTAACATTCTCAAACTTAACCATTTTTAAAATATAGCCTCAAACTTAATTTTTAAAAGTAGGAGATAAAACACGTTCTGTTTTTCCAACATCACTCGCTGAGAGGAAAAAGTTTTAGCTACTAGTATTTGGTTATAATGAGAAATCTTACCTCTATTCCAAAGTCTGGATGAACTAACCATACTGAAATAAAATTTTTTTTTTTAATTAATGATTAAATCAACAAAGATTAATGTTTGTATTTTAGGAATGAGATATGCATGCTAAATGCTATAGACCACTATATAAATCTTTTTTTAATGTTGTACTTTGTAGGTTACTCTACAGATTGTCCCAAGTGGAGCAGAAAGGTCCTATTGATCCGGCTTTACAGACAAGACAAGTCGAGCTCATAGGCAGTAAGAGACTTTCCCATGATCTCAAAGCTTAACAATAGCAGGAACTTGACTCTTCAATATAGTTTCCTCTTTAGCATGTCACTTCATTAAATTTTCAATTTAGCATACCAAAGTATTCTAATAAATACTATAAAGCTATAATTCCTTTAAACCTAACATGTTTCTTTATAAATTGTTCTTATTGAAATAAATTAAGAAATCAAAATATAGAGAGCTGAGTTTCAGTATCAGATGACAACAGCCAGTTTCCTTTTATGGATATTAAAAATGCTTGCTTTAGAATGAAATAACAGGAAGTGGAAGGGTGTGTGAGGTAGGAGATGCTTAGTGATACATCCTTGCAGGCAGCTCCTGTTCCGTTATCCCTAGTTTTACACTCCTGGCATCTGGTGGCTGATTAGTTTTTGCCCAGAATAAGATCTCTTATCTTACTAGTTTTAACTGTGAAAATTCTGCAATGTGAAAACTAACGATTTTTTTCAAATTACTGTAAATGACTTGAATGTTTTTAGAGGTTTCCTATATTGTTTTATGGGCCTCCTATTACGTCTCCAAAAATTGAATCCAAATACTGTTTTTTTTTTCTTATATTCTACATTTAAAAATTTGAGTTTCAGAACCAATTTTTTTTTTTTTTTTGCACCTTTAAAGTGTTCATAACAGTATCACTGTAAAGGAGAACAAAAAATGAATCCTTGCCGAGGGCACCTGATTTGAGCTGTGCCCTGTGCAAAGTGAGGGCACATTGGAGCCTTTCTTATCAAGAGATCTGCATGGCACTCCTCATGTGGCGTTACTTGATCACAGCAGGATAAAAATGCACACCCAGGACAAATCTGTAAACACCAGCTTAATCTGCATTTGAAGATTCACTGTCATCTCCTCTGACAGAAAAAGCCCCCAGGACACATTCCAGCAATGACAGTCACCTCAGTGTCTTAAGAATCTTGTGGATTTATCACTGAACCATTAGAAATGTTAGAAAGCTGCATTGGAGGAGCAAGGGTAGTGAGTACTTTGTTAGAATTTCATTTCTTTTAAGGTAAATTAAGTTTTCATTTTACATTGATTAAAATAAAAATAATTTTGTTACATCAGAAGCTGGAGTGTCTTCAACATTATTACATAACCACAAAATGATTCAAGGTAATATTTATGCACTATTATATCGTTAATCAACATAACTACTACGTATTTTAGCATCATCCATCTAATAGAATAATCATCCCAATATTTAATATTATCGTCTTAATTAACATGTGTCAGTATAAAAACCACAAAATGATTCAAGGTAATATTTAGGAAAAAATAGGAGCAGATTTATAGATACTTGAAAAAGAATTCTCAGATGTTGGTAAAAATTAAACAGCTTTGAGTAATGAAATATAATCAACCTACAAAGTATAATTTTCTTTGAGTCTTTGAAATGCTGCATGTGAACCTTCATAATACTAAATTTGATGAAAGGCAAATAAGCAGGGTGACTCCATAGTGTAGTGGTTAGTACGTCTGCTTTACACGCAGAAGGTCCTGGGTTTACCTCCACCCCAGGTGGAGCCAGGAACCATACCCAGGGGTGGGGGGCACCAGGACCCCGCCCTCCTCCCCACTCAGTGCTCGGAGTGCTCTGAGTGTGCCAGGCCCTGGGAGCTCCAGGCCCCTGGTGCATGCAGCAAGTGTGTGGGAGGAGATGCCCCACCTTCAGAGATCCAGTTCTTAAGAAGAAATGGCAATATCCATAGGTCAGGGGTAGAAGTGGGGGAGAGAGGAAATTAAAATGGAGAAAACAAAAACAAAAACAAATAAGCACCCTTCCTCACCCCACACACAGAAATCTATAGAATCTCAGCTTTTGAAGACTTACTTCTAGTAAAATGTGGATTCTCATCATTAGAGGTGGTGTTAGTGGAGTAGTCAAGAACACCTTGAGAATTTGATGAATGCGATAAACTTTCTTTTCAGATAAAAAAACCACACACAGAATATTTGGTAGACAGTTTCAGGGCACTTGACAACCCCATAAAATCCTACTATCCAGAATTAAGAACATGTAATGTACACATTCAGGTGAATGATCGATTCTGAAAATGGCCAAAGTACTATGGAGGGAAGGACAATTCCCATAGTCATTCTGTGCTGTCATCACAGCTGGAAAATGTGGACTTTAAATTTCCTCTAATGCCCTGCCTGAGTTCACCTGAGAATTGCTTAACTTTCAGCTTTACTTTTATTTAATTCAACATCTTGGCTAATTCTTGAGTAAACATATTCTTGACTGTACATATATGGAGAGAAACATATTGGAAACATTAAGTGTAAAAAAAATAGTCTACATTACTTACTTCCATATATGTTCATTTGAATAAGGTGAAGCATCAAGAAAACTAGTTACCAAGAGCCTTATTTATCTAAGATGAATACCTAGAGTTATTCCTTAGTATTAGTGTCAGTGTTTGCAAGAAAAAATTATCCCATTAAAATAGCCCTCATGAATAATTCAGAGAGTTCAATTTAATGGAGAAAAGGAGAGACAGAAACAGGTTATCAAATTTGTTGGAAAGCCATGTTGCTGCACAGCATTTTTTTTTTTTATGAACGGTCATAATATAGGTTATTCTTTGTTCTCTAGCTACATGAAGAAGCAGATTTCAACACATAAATTTTTTACCTTTAGTTTTCTGCTTGTAGCATTTATAAACATTTTTTCAAATAATATTTTATGAAAAAATGTGTTCTGAAATAGAGATTCCTGATATTCTTTGCTGTTGTCGTTGATAAGAAATGTCTGTTAATGTTGAAATTGTAACAGACTTAAAGGAACTGGACATAGCATGGCAAACTTTTTGTATGGTAAAGATGATCACTAAGGTGATTATAGTGGTCAATGTCATTTACTTCTTGTATTGGCCATAGGATAGTACAAAGAAACAGAAGTCACTCTAAGAAGTCCTTGAATGAAGGATTTAGCAGAGATAATTAAGTTTACACATTTGGGAGAGCTGGGAGAGCAATGACTGGGAAGAGAGATGGATGGATTTAGGAGAAAGGACAACAACAAGATTGAGTGGTTCACCAAACATAAGAGTTTTGCTTCTTTATAAAGTTTTCAGGGACCACTGTTCCTCATATAGAGAGTCCTGATATGTAGGATGTTTCAGATCTGAGTTTTCTGAATTTTAACTATTAATCAACAAGTTTCTTTGTTAATGTGTGAATAGCATAACATTATTTTCTCTGGAAAAAAAGAAAAATATATTATCGATCATATTTCCTGCATTTCTGTGTTTTGAGTGCCAACTATATAACCATATTAATCATCTTTATATATTATATTTTATCAAGACAAACTGTAAATGTTAATAATTATGACTCAAAGAGCCTCTGAGTTATATAGTGCTGATTATTTTAATTATTATTTTTTCTTATCATCATGATGATCAACGATATCGTTATCATCATCATAGAAGCACTAAGACTTCAGGATAGAAGGAAATTGTGTAAACTGAAGTGGCAGACATAGTTTTGTGGGAGAGATGGCACTTCACTCAGTTTTTTAGGGGTTAGAAAGTGGCAGTTTTTAAGAGGGGCAGGAATGGGAAGGGTTGTGAATTGGAACCAGAGGCAAGGTGGTAAGAATCCGAATCATACTGTGACAGTAAGAAGAGATGGGAAGGTGTGGATTCAAGAGATATTTCTATCTTTCAACTAATGAGAAATTTTTACCCATATGTTTGAAAAACAAAAATCAAAACAAGACAGGAACCAATTGTGGGCAACATTCTAGCACAAAGTATTTAACTGCTCTGGGTAAAAGGCTTCCATCACTCTCCACTGAGCCTGGAGTATAGAGAAGGTGGTGTATGTTTTCTAATTGCTTAAATTTTCTTTAGGTCCACTAATAAGATTTTATAGCTTTGTTGATATATAATTATAATTTCCTTTTTAAATGTATTGTTAGTTTTGTTGTTCTTATTTTTATTACATTATAGTTAAGAGTAGGCTCCAGAACTGGACCACCTGGGTTTGAGTTCTGCCTTTTCCAACTCCTAACTTTAGGACCTTGGACAAATTGCTTAAACTCAGTTTCCTCAAATATAAAATGAGAACAGCACTTTCTTCATTTGAGTGTTAAATAAGTTAATGCATATAAAGAATTTAGAATGCCTTGGAATATGAGTGTTCAGTAAATGTTAATATTATTGATATTTTGAAGTTAGCTAATTTCTATCTTATTCAGTGGGGGATATTATGTGTTATTTAATATATAATGCTAATATTATATACTATCTATCTGAAAGAAATAATTATTTATAATAAGAAAAAGATAAAAAAAGAAACTCTTCATCCAAGTCTTTAAAGCAGCTTTTTCCTCCTAAGTTCAATTTTTCCAGGTTTCTAGGTCTTAGGCAATTAGAATCCTCCCTGCATCTTAGCTTTGGTTCACTACTTAGCCAACATCAGAAAAGCTCATTCACCACTGAACAGTGGTTCAGGTTTTGCAGCATTTAGATATTGAAACATTAAGAGATGAACCTCTTCCAACACTCCCACAATCCATTTTCAGGTCACGTATCTCTTCTCAGTCTTGATTTCCCTTCTGTAAAATGTGAGTCTAAATACATACTGAACCTATCTCAGTTATTATAAAGATGTTCAAAGAAGCAGATATATTTAAGAGTGCTTTATGAAGTCTAAACTGCTATTCAAATAGACTTCATTTTCATTACTAACATATTCTCCATTGTTAACCCTTCACATCCAGCATAGTTAACTTACAATAAAATCACTTTCACTTAAGGAGTTTGCCTAATAATGTCAGTTCTTTGAGGAAGGATGGGCGGGATATAGGTAACATATGTGCTGGAAAGCTTTCCCTCTTCAAGTTCTCTCTCATGCACAGTTGTCTATTCTCCGATGCCACTTCTTGGTAGCCTGCCTCTATCCTTTCATGTGTGTCGTTTCTCTAGTATCAGTAGCCTTCTGCTAGAATCAGACCCATGAAGAAAACCTCCCATTTCATTTTCAGAGAAATTAAATCCATGCTTCAACCATCTAGACCAAGGTTTCTAGAGATTCTGAAATATCTTGTGTCAGTATTCAATTTTGAACTAAATCAAAAGACCAGATCAGAACAGACTTCTGGTCTCAATGGGCTTCTGAAAATGTCTGAGGTGTTCTCATTGGCTTGTAATCTGGAGGCCAATTTGTTTTATTGAGTTACTAATCCCTGGAATGCTTAACCCTCTGGTTCTTCCTTAAATCTACTGCTGGCATTTTCTCAATCTCATACTACTGTACGCTTCCAAACTGATAGCCTCTTTCTTCTGAGACTTGCGAAATCCTAAATCCACTTTAAATAGCTCCTCTACTTCCTGAGACATTCCCTTCACTTCCAACTTTAAAACAAATTTGTCTCTCTCCAGAAGATGCTGCTGTTCCAGCTTCCTTTATGAGTGGACAACTGAAGTTGGCTTGCTTCTATCTATGGTTAGATTACTATTGGTTTTAACCATGAAGAAAACTCTGTAATAAATTGCAGGGCTGTTGCCACTTTTTTTTTTCTTGTATGAATGTGCTGTTGGCTTTAAAAAAAAAATCTTACTGCTACAATAACTAATATTTAATTATAACTTGAACAAGTTTTAAGTTTCCAGGCCAAATATATGTGAGAAATTAGTACATCATAAAGTACTATACTTATAGATACTTGATAAAATGTCTTCTCATACATTATCTCATTTTTAAACTTAAAACTGTGACAAGAAAGGTGAGCCCTTAATTATTGTTACATGTTTAAATAGGAAATTTAAGTCTGAGTAGCAAGTGACATGCCTGAGTTCACCTGATGAGTGAGAAATAACAAAGTGAGAAATAACTCCCCTCTTAGACAGCAATTGTCTGATGCTCATGTAGTATTTCACTATACAATTACGGGTTTGCCACTCTAAAGCAGTAATTTTTGTCATTTATATGTCATAAAATATGGAATTTTTAATGTATATAATTTTATTATATTATTAATTTATTATTTATAATTTAAAAACATGACCTTGTACCGACTCTCTGCAATCTTACACTTAAACAAAATGACCTTCTAAGAATGGTTTTCTGGACAAGCATAGCCTTCTTAGCTGTCAAGACCAGATGCTTGTTTCCCATTTAATGGAAAGGGCTTGCATGGGTGAAATAGTTTTATCCGAATCTAAACCCTTGCCATCAATAAGCAACTGGCCTGAAGGCACCAAGTGACAGAGTAATACTTTCACAATTAATTTTCTTAACTGGCGGCGTTGGTCTTTGGAGACTGGCCTCCTCTATGGGACATTGCTTTAGAAGCAATAGTGAATATTTTTCAGTATATAGCCATTGCTAGTTTTCTTTACTCCCATGGAGTGAAATAAATCTATGTAAGCTTTGCATTTCTGTGGCTAACTCAACACAGTCTCAGAGAAGCCTGTTCTTTACCATATTTAAACACCTTTTTTTTTTAGAAAAGCGGACTAAATCAGCAATCAGGAAAAGGACATACTAAGAGAACTCACATTTTTGAATGTAAAAAGCACCTATAAAGACATAATTACAATGTAATTGCCCACAAGTTCATGAAGTAAACATACATTATTAGAAGGCACTCATCTGTTCAATTTAAGTAACATTACAGCTAACATATTGCATAAATAGGGAGCCATTTTGTGACTAGTTACTGTAATAACAGTAGTTTAAATTAAAATGTAGTGCCTAAGTATATATATTCTTAAGATCATTTCAGATATGTTATTCAATATCCAGTGGCTTGATTTTAACCTTTAACAATTGCATTTTAAATATTATATTCATTTTTGGAAATATTTATATCAATGTATAACATCAGATCTGATTAAAAATTGGTGTTATGAAAAAAGCTTTTCAAAAAGTTTTAACCCTGGGAAGAGATACACAGATTTATGTTCACCATGCATTTAGAAATATGACACAGACATAATAGAATGGTCAAGTAAGATCTAATGCTATACAGAATACACAAATCAGTAGCTTGAGATCATTAAAACATTTTTACACTGTATTATTATAAATATACCATCTCAGGCTTCATATCTTCATTTATCATATCATATATGCATTTCTTATGCCAAAGAATTTGAGCTGCACATTTTAGAGGAAATGAATAGCACGAAGAGCAGCATTAGGAATCAGCGTTGCCTCATTTTTATGGCTCCCAGAAAATGATTGGCTGTTCTTCGTTTTAAATACTGTGGAGGAAGTGAGTGGTGGATGTGGGGGATATAGGAAGGAGAAGACCACATACCTGAAACTTATATCAACATAATGTATTAGTAATAACTACATTTGTAACATAGGGCATTTTGTCTTGGAGTTTCTCAAAGCATTTAGCAAACTCTATTTCAATAGCATTTTGACATACATCTAGCATTGGGTTGTAAAACAACAAGAAAATAGTCAAGGAAGCAAGATGCCTTATCCGACTGTAGAGGTAGTCAAATTTTAGCCAGAACAAAAGACAGACAAAACAAACATTTGGTAAGATATTTCAGGAGCACTTTCTAAATAAGTTTGGTCCATAGTATTGCAAGATAAAAATGTTTTTTGCTTATGCTTCTCTATTTTCATTTCCCAAAAGATGGAGTCAATTCCTATAAGATAGCTCTAGAGAATCTCTTGGTTAGGCTAATTAGATAAAAATAAGCACATACTTTGGCAGACATATTTTTTTCTCCAATTCATTTACCTACTTGTTTTTTTGATATACTGAAGATTTTGGCACAATAGTTGAGTCAGATTCATACTCACAATGAATTCGAATATAACTACTGCCTTACCAATTACAGTATAGACCTATATTTATGTCACATTCTTGTCAGCCTTGCACAGGGCAAAAGTCCTTCTTATTTTTAACCATATCTGGTAAAAGTTAATTTGAACCAGTAAAATCAGAAAGGAGATTTCAAAAAAATAAATCCCTATGAAGAATATAATAAGGATTTTTTAAATTTGTTGTGTGAAGAAGTTTTTAAACTTCTTCAAACTAATGATGGACATTTAGAGAGCATTCTCTCCATTAATGGAAATGTAGGGGGAAAAAAAGCTTTAAAAGTACTGCTTTCACTAGGTATTTTTCTAGTTTCCTCAGTATTCTATAGTTTAAATAGAAAATCTGAACTCCAAGTAACTTCTATAATCCTCTATTTCCTTTCACATTTCACTAACACCCTCTTTCTCAGTTACTGGTCTTTATCTAGAACAAACACATTTTAAAGGTTCATTTCCAGCCGCAATGTTTTATGTTTATTTGTGGGAAAAGACAGTGAGTAAGCTGTGACGCCCTATCTAGATTAAGTCCTTCATGTTTTTTTTCTGACTTCTGACCAGCCACCTGGATCCTGGCCAGAATCACAATCAATACCCACCAGATGGCTCTGAATACAGTTTCTATCTCATTCTAGGCTAATTTTCATAGACAAATTAGTAAGTGTGGCTTCATTACAATCCCATTAGGCAGAGAGTACATTTTTGCTCATTCATTAGAGTTATGCTGCTACTTGGGACACCCCCTTTTTATAACTATCTTTTCCCTGAAGAAGCTTGCCACCATTTTGTTGGATGCCAAAGAACACGTGGTTTCCACAGGCCGAGTATTTGCTGGAGAAAGAGAAGGAAAGGGATAGATTTTTCAATCTTGTAAAGCAATAAAAACGTCCCTTTTTTCTAGTTTGAATAGCTTTGAGATAAATATTACAGCTGCCTTTGTGGAATGATTTACAGGCTTCTGGGAAGAATTTTTGTCTCTCTGAATACCTTGCATGTGTGCACACATAAAATGTTCACTTTAACTTAATAATTAGACTTAAAATTCTACAGCCAGCTATTACTTTGAATGTCTTAAGGAGTGATTGCCTTTAAGGTACAAATAAGCATAAGAGATGTAAGACTTTAGGCCTAATTAGTATCACACAGTTGAAAATTGAAGTTTCAATTCTAAAGCCAATATACCATATTAGATTTTAAAGTGGGCATTAGACCAGTGCCTATATGAATATTTTACAGGAGAATATTTGCCATATAAGTGCAAAGGATGCATGAAAATTTTTCTTACTTCATATGGACTACTAATGATAAAAATATAGTATAATCTTGGGTCCTGTTCAAAATGAGGACCTAAGAGTTGCAGCACGAAGCTGAAGGCAAATTGGATCCTAGCAGCTGAAAAATAAATTGCAGTGGATCATTCAGTTTAGAGTAGTGTCCACCTGGGATCAAAAGAAAATCACAAGAGTAGTCCCACTGACAGGAATCTCCAAAGAACCCTTAAATCCCCATTGAGGGTTGACTTTTACCATCTGTCAGACCCAGAAAGTGAAAAGTCACTCAGCCTTATAAGAAACATTCTGTATCTCACCTTTCCTCTTTAACTTGAACCTTCAATGGCCTAACGTAGCAGTTACCAAGTGAAAAGGAAGGTAAGTAGGAAAAAAGCGAGGAAACTGAACCATAATTCTTTTATGATGGGACAGGCAGCTAACTGACTAGCTTGTGGTAAGGGAAAAAGGTTTAAACTTGGGGAAAAAATTGAAGTATTGATTATCTTCTAACGGGCACTATCTAATTACTGAACCAAGACTATATCTAAAATTGAACACAAAATCCATTAGATCCTCCCAAGTTTCCTTCCTAGGAGAGAGATATTTGTCTCAATGAACAAATTTTAAATTGATGGTTAGATATGAGATAAAGTTGCACTTTGATTACATCACAAATTATGTTTGTTCAACATATGTATTGAAACAACTATTTGCCCCTTTTTGAAAGTAGGTTTACCCAAATACCCTCAACTAGAGTTGTTGTAAGGTCATTGTGGTAGGGAAGTGGGAGGGAGAGGGATTGGGGAAAGTTGGGAAAGAAAAATTAAGAAGAGGAAATATCAGGTAGCATATTCTGGGCAGAAAAAGAAGGTGCAGGAAGAGTAAAATCAGCAAAGACAGACATTGGAAAAGTTTATTGAAGAAATAAATCAGTGAAAGTGTCACTGAAAAAAATAAGTTTAGTGAACAACTAGCAATCCTTCAAGAAGCTAACTTTAACATTTTAGAGAGCATATAAAAGCCACAGCACTCTAATAAAAATTACCTCTCACTAAAAATACTTATAAAACTTAAAAACAAGTTATTTCTTGATTTAAGCACACTATGATGTCATATTTGATTCTGTAGTAAATTCCCGAGTCTCTAATTCTTCTCCATGATGTAAAATTTGTAGGAGATGAGCCATATAGAACTTTACCTACTGGAGAAAGGTCAGAATCTGCCTCAGGGCATTATTTCATAGACATCATGTTGGTACATGTGTATTTTCTTAGAAGGCCAACCATGTTTTTATTAAATACATCAAACAAATAAGAGGCTTTGGGAGATTGTGTACATAAGTAAACCAAAAGGGATTTGTAGCTGTCAAACTGACAAATGTTTTTATTTGCCATTAAAAAGTGTAATAGTATCTAAATTTGAATGTCTTTGCTCAAAAATCATTGCAGAGTCATGCAATGCCTCCCCAAAAGATTCAATTTTGAAAGCTCCTTGAGAGTAGACTGCTTTTTCCTTTTTCTTTTAACAGCTTTATTGAAGTACAATAGACATAAGGTAAACTGTGCATATTAAAAAAAAATCCTTTGATATTTTTTATATGTATATACCCATGAAACTGGCACCACAATCAAGATAATGAATTTATCCACCATCTTCCGAAATTTCCTATTGCCCCTTTGTAATTTCTTTTTTCTGTCCTTCTAGGCCTCCAGTACACACAGGCAACCACTCATTTTCATTGGCTTCTTGTCACTATAGATTACTCTGCACTATCTATGTTTTTATTTACATAGACTCACACAGATGTCTTCTTTTTTAATTATTTTAGGATTTATCCATGTTGCTGTATGTATCAATAATTTATTTCCTTTTATTACTGAGTAACATTCCACGGCAATATAAACCACAATTTGTTTATCCGTTCACCTGTCAATGGACATTCAAATTATTTGCAGTTTGGGGCTACTCCAGGTAAAGCTGATATGAATATTCATAAAGGTTTTATATGGACATATCCTTTTATTTTTCTTGGGTGAATATCTAGGAGTGGAGTGACTCAGTCATATGATAGGTACATGTTTAACTTCTAAGTTATCACTAAGATGTTTTCAAAAATAATTTACCATTTTATATTTCTACTAGCAGTGAATGAGAGTTCTAGTTGTTCCACACGCATTCCAATACTTCATGTGATTAGTTTTTATTTTTTAAAGTTTAGCCCTTCTGGGTTTCCAGTGTTATTTCATTAGGGTTTTAATATGCATTTTCCTAATAAACAATGATACTAAGCATATTTTCATATGATTATTTGTCACCCGTGTGTCTTGTTTGGTGTAGTGTCTGTTAAAATATTTTGACCATTTTTAAAATTGAGTTATTTGTTTTCTTCTCATTGAGTTTTTAGATTTCTCTCTATATTATATATACAACTTTATTTATATACAACATGATTTATAAACATTTATCTAAGTGTATCTTTCTTTATCCTTTCAGTAGTGTATTTTGAAAAGTAGATGTTCTTAATTTTGATAAGTAAAATTTTTCTATGTTTTTCTGTTATGAATATTGATTTTTATATTTTAGCTGAGAAATCTTTTTATCCTGATTTCTTCTAGAAGTTTTATAATGTTAGGCTATACATTAAGGTCTATTATTTGTTTTGAATTAAATATTTTATATGGTATGAAATATGAATTCGAGATTTCTTTTTTTTGTTTGTTTATGTTTTTGCTTATGGAAATCAATTTATCCTAGCTTAATTCATTAAAAAGACTATTCTTTCTTCATTGAATTGCTTTTGCACTGCACTAAAAATCAATTTACACATGTGTGGACTCTCTTTTCTGTTCCATTAATCTATTTATCTGTCTTGATGTCAACATAGAAAGTTGATTTCTGCAGCTTTAAAACAAACCTCGAAATCAGGTAATCTTAGTACTCCAGTTTTGCTCTCCTTTTCTAAAGTCATTTTATCTATTCTAAATTTTCTCCATTGCTCTATAAATTTTAGAATCAGTTTGTTAAGTTTTACCAAATAGCCATGCTGAGATTTTCTTTTTAATTGATATTTAACAAAATCTAAAAATCAGTTTTGGAAGAATCGACATCTTAATAACTATCAAATTTTCTGACCCATGAGCACAATATATCTTTTCACTTATTTAGGTCTTTCTAAATTACCCTATGCAATATTTTGTGGTTTTCAGTAAACTTAGGTCTTGAACACCTTTTGTCAGATTCATTCTTAAGTATTTTATATTTTTGTTGCCATTTTAAAAGGCATTATCTTTTTTCAATCTTATTTTGATTTTTGTTTTTAGTATGTAAAAACAATATAATTTTTATGTTAATTTTATGCTTTTTTTCACCTTGTTAAACTTAACTCATTTCTAGTAGCTTTTATTATAGATTCCATCAGATTTTCTACATAGATGATCATGTAATATGTGAATAAAGACCCGTTTTTTCCTTTTAAATTTGGAGGCCATTAATTAATTAATTAATTTTACTTTATCGCATTGGATCTAACATCCAATATAATGGTGAATAGAATGGGTAATAGCGTACATCCATGCCTTGTTCTTGATTTTAAGGGAAAAGCATTCAGTATTTCACCATTAAGCATGATATTAACTGTAGAATTTTGTAGATGTCCTTTATCAGGTTGAGGACATTTTCTTCCAGTGTTAGTTTGCTAAGAGTCATTATTTTTTACTCAAGAATGGATGTTGGAATATGTCAAATAATACTTTCTCTGTACCTGTTGAGATTATCATATGTTTTTTCTTATTTTGTCTCTTAATATGGTAAACTATGCTGATTGAATTTTTAATGTTAACCCTTATTCCATGGATAAACCCCACTTAATTATGATGTATCAATACTTTTTATCTATTGTCGGATTCCATTTGATAAAATTGCATTGAGATTTTTGAAATCTCTATTCATAGAGGATATTGGTATGTTTATATATATATATATATATATATATATATATATAATGTTTTCTTCTAGTTTTAGTGTGAGGATAATGTTGGCCTCCTAAAATGAGTTGAGAAATATTCTCTGACCTTCAATTTTCTGAAAGAATTTCTGTAAAATTGGTATTATTATTTCTTAAGTATTTTGCAGAAATTTTCAGAGAAGTCATCTGGGCCTGGGGTTTTCTTTGTGAAAGGATTACTAACTCTAAATTCAATACATTTAATTTCTTTAATAGATATAAAGCTATCAGATTATTTACTTTCTGAGTGAGCTCTGGTAGTTTATCTCTTCAAAGAATGTATTCATTTAATCTTAGCTGTCTAATTTATTGGAAAATTTCGTTCACAATATTTCCTTATTATAATTTTAATATATTTAGATTATTTAGTAGTGTCTCTAATTTTATTCCTGGTGTTGTTAATTTGCGTCTTCTCTCTTATTTCTTTGATCAGTGTGGCTAGAAGTTTATAAATTTTATTGATTTCAGAGAAACAGCTTTTTTTCCTCTGCTGACTTTTTGTTGTCTATTTCATTGATTTCCTCTTTGAACTATATTATTGTCTTTTTTGTGATTTCTTTGGTTTTTAATTGTTATTTATCTGTTTAATAAGGTAGAAACTGAGGTTACTGATTTGAGATCTTTCTTATTTTCTAACATAGGTATTTCTCTTTACTTAGCTTCATTCCATAAATTTTAATGCATTATATTTTCATTTTCATTTAGTTGAAATGCTCTTTAATTTTCTTTTCCGACCTATGGTTTATTTCGAAGTATGTAGTTTTGTTTCCAAATATTTAGGGATTTTTCAAATATCTACCTATTACTGATTTATGTTTAGTTCCATTGCAATCAGAGAACATATTTTGTATAATTTAAAACTTTTAAAATTTACTGAGGCTTTTTTTGAAGAATTATATGATCTATATTGAAAAATGCTTTATTTGCATTTGGAAAGCATATTAGTCTATTGAGTATTCAACAATGGTAGGTAGCTTTAGGGTTTATAGTATACATCTTTAAATTATTACAGTGAACTTCCAAGTGATGTACCATTTCATGTATAACATGAGAAACTTAGAACAGTATTTCTCCATTTCTCCCCTCCTAGATTTTGTGTTATTATTATCATAAACATTGCTTCTACATATGTTATAAACTCAACAATATTTTATTATGTTTTGCATAAAACTGTTATATTTTTAAACTTTATATAATAATGGAGAGCATTTATATTGTAGTTCCCATTTTTTGGTGCTCTTTGTTTAGACTTAGATTTTCATCTGGTATCATTTTCTTCTGCTTAAAGGACATACTTTAATATTTCTTGTAATGAAGGTTTTCTGGTGAAAGATTCTTTTAGCTTTTGTATGTCTTAGAAAGTCTTTATCTTAGAGTTTTTTATTTTATTTTGTTCTATGTTATGGTACTTATTTACCAGAAAGTATTTTAAGGTTTTCTTTTAATTTATTAAGTTTTTAAAACATTGTTTTTTATTGTGGTAATATGTATAGAATAAATTTGCCATTTGAATAATTTTAAAGCTAAAGTCGGATTAATTACATTGACACATGTACAACTTTCACCATTATCTATTTCCAAAATTTTTCATCACCTCAAACAGAAACTGTACCCAGTGAGCAATAATTCCCACTCCCCATCCTTCCAGCCTCTGGTGAATTCCAAGCTATTTCTGTCTTTATGAATTTGCCTATTTTAGATATTATACGAGTGAGACCATATAATATTTTGTATTTTTGTGTCTAACTCATTTAGCATGATGTTTTCAAGAGTCATTCATGTCATAGTGTATATCAGAAATTCATTTATTTTTATAACTGAGTAATATTGCATTGTATATGTATATAACACATTTTGTTTTTCCATTGATCTGCTGATGGATAGTGAGGTTGTTTCCACATTTTTGCTGTTGAGAATAATATTATCATGAACATTGGTGTATAGGAAACTATTTGAATTCACATTTTCAACTATTTGGTACAAACCTAACAGTAGAATTTCCAGGTCTTTAAGAGTCATTCTGTTTCACTTTTTTGAGGAACCACAAAACTCACCTTTGGTTTTGAAAGCTATTTTAACTAAGCAAAGATTCTAGGTTAATAGTAGTTTTGTTTTCTTTAGTATTTTGTTCCTTTTAGTGCATTAAAAATGTCACTTCATTGTCTTCTGGTTTGTGTTATTTCCAAGTTTATATCCGTTGTCATATTTATTTTTGTTCCCCTAAATATAATGTCTTTTCATTCTCTCTGCTTTTAAGATTTTTCTCCTTATTACTAGTTTAAGCAATTTGGATACAATGTGCCTTTTTATATTGGTGGGATTTTTTTCTTGTTACTTGTGCTTAAGTGCATTGGGCTTTTTGGATTTGCACATCTACAGTTTTCTACTAATTTAGAAAATGTTCTATCATTATTTTTCAAACATTTCTTCAGTTTTCTTCTCTTTCTCTCTTTTTTCTTCAAGCACTCCAATTACATACATATTAGGACTCTAAAGTTTTCTTATTTCTCACTGACACACTTTTTTGTTTGTTTCGTCATTTCTTCTCTGTGCTTTATTTTGAATAGTTTCTATTCCTATGTCTTCAAATTCAATAATATTACCTTCTGCAATGTCTAAGCTACCCTTAATCCTACCTAGCATATATTTAATCTCAGACATTGTAGCTTTTATCCTAAAATAGTAATAGGGTCTTCTTTATATCTTTTATTTCTTTATCTAACATGTTAAATCTTTTGTCTAGCTTCTTGAATATAAGGAATTCACTTATAATAAATTATTTAATGTTTTTGTTAACCAATTTTCTCATCTATGCCATTCCTGGGTTTGTCTTAATTTATTGCCATTTGTCCTCATTATGAGTTACATTTATCTGCTTCTTGCAAGTCTAATAATTTTTATTGAATATCAGACATTGTGACTATTGCCCTGTTCTTAAAGTTCGTTCTTGGAATTCAGTTGGAAATAGTTTTTCATTCTTACAGATTCTAATTTTACTTTTGTTAGGCAGGATTGGAATAAGATTTAGTTTAGTGCTAATTTTCTCCTACTATTAAAACCAAACCTTTCTGAGCACTTTACCTAATATCCTGTGAATTACAAGTTTTTCACTCATAATTCTAATTGAAACAGACACTCTTCCCAGCTCTTTAATATCTCTATAGTTTTCTCTAATCCTTACAGTAGTTCTGTCTGTCACCTCATTCACTCTTACAGTGTACTGATCAGAAGTCAGACAAATACTCAAGGGAGACCCTCTGCAGATCTCTGGAGTTTTCTCTCTGAGCAGCTCTTTCCTCTCCTTACTCTTTTCTTCCCTAAGGTTGCTGTGAACTTCCTAAGCTCCCAACAAGCTCTTTGTGAACTCAAGAAGACTGCCAGCCCCTCCTGTGTCCTTCCTCTCTACAATGAAACCTAAAAAATCTTTCCAGATAATAAGCTGGGGCAATTATAATGTTCACCTCAATTGTTTCTCATTTCTTAGAGAGGGATCACTGTTTTTGTTGTTTGATGTCCAATGTTTTGAGAACTGTTGTTTCATATACCTTTACCACATTTCGTATGTTTGTTTGTTTGTTATTCAGGTGGGATTGTAAATCCAGTCTCTGTTATCCCAGCTTGGCTAGAAACAGAAATAAGGTATCTTTATTTTTTCCCTTTTTCCAGCTTTATTAAAATTATCCCCTAAATGATTGTGTGGGGGAAATGTCACATGCAGTTAGAATGCCTTAATAAACTGCACTATGTAAATGGGGTCTAACATTTTAATGAATACCTGCTAAAAATTGAAAAAAAAATGTTTAAATAATACAAGATGTCAAATAATCAGAATTAGATGTCAATTAAGAGTATCAACTCTATTGAAACTGTACTCTTAATTATAAAATTGAAAACTTTTCCATGTGGATAGTCTCCAAATTCTGCTTCTACACTTCCAAGCATAGGTAATTTACTACTTTGGAGGTTAATCAATCTCTTATTGGATGAACTTTAATCATTTGACTGTTTCTCAACAACCACTTATTGAGTGTATTGACTCGGCCAGGCAACATCCTAGGCTCTGTTTATCCAAAAAAAAAAAAAAAAAAAAAAAAAAGAATATACTTTACTCTCTTGAAGTGCTCTCATTGTAATATCGTAGCCAGACATGTAAACAAATAGTAGTTCAATCGCTAAGTTCAATAGTCAAGACATATTCAAAGTATACATTCTCTCTAAAGGCACAGAAGCTTAAAGACTGTGGCACATTGAAAAAACTATAAATGGTTTGATTAAACTTTATACAAGGGGCATGTTGAAGAAAAGCATAAGATGAGATTTGAAAGGGAGAGGAAAGTCAAACAAAGAAAGATCTCGAATGTCATTTTAAATAATCAAGGCCTTAATTATGGATAAAGGACAGAATTCTTGAAAGCTGTTAAGGAAGTATGCTATGATCAAACTTTCATATTACATTAATTCCTCTCTGAAGGAAGTGTCAGACGGGTTAGCAGGAGTCAACGAATTATAGTCCATGGAGCAATTCAGCCCACAACTTGTATTTTTTTATTATTATTATTTGTAAATAAGGAGTTATCAGAACACAGCCACACTAATTTGTTTGCATATTGTGCTACATTGATAGACTTGAGTAGTTACAACAGACACCATATGTCCTGCAAAGCTGAAAGTATTTATAATTGAAGACTTTACAGAAAAAGTTTGCCAACCTATGTATTAGGGTGACTCAAGAATGATTTTAGAAACTAATTAGAAAGGTTTTGGCAATAATTCTAATGAAGCACTATAAGAGCCTGACATTTAACAGCGTTTCTCAAATGTTTAGCATCATTGGACCACAATTTTCACCATTTCCTTCAGCACTAAATCAAAATCAGGAGGCATTTTGTTAACCACCAACTGGTATCTGCGAATAAAGCAGTATGTGGGCAAAGCAGTGTGTGGATTGGCAGTGTTGCTTTATTCTTTCAGCAATGCCTTTCTCTATGCACACATTGCTTGTGCTCCCTCAGAAATGAGCCTGAAGCACCTTCTCCAATCTACATCATGGCTCATAAAATAAGTATTCTTCTTCTTCTGTACTTTGGGTGTTCAGAAGTGAATATAATGTGAATATAATAAGTAATTGAGTATATATATTTCCCTGCACATATACTAAGAATGGATTCCCACTCTGTAGGTTTCATTCAACTGTAAGTCAAAATATCTTCATAATTACCCAATGTAGTATTTCTCTTCCTGATTGTGTGCTATTGAAATACAAAGCCAAACATTGTCATTTGATAAAGAAAATTGCCAACAGCTTGCCTTGTTTTCTTCTAAGCATAATATTTGTCACTTTGCAGATGGTTTTATGTTCTTCTTGGCAATGTGTGACTTGCAAATAGTTTTACTATAACGGAAAGTAAATTTTGATCCTTTCCTATTTTAGAAGAAAAAATAATCAATTTAATGCTAAAAAGCATGATTTTGTGATTGTTCCAGAGAAATCTGGTTTACAAGTGAGGTCATTTTGCTTTTAAAATGGCATAAAAGTTTTCATAGTTTTATATGACTATTTGATCACATTTAATAACAGGCAATATCCTGAGGATTTGAAGGGTCTCTAGCTGGCTAAATAAAACCCAGTTTTCAGATAGTAGTTGTCACATTTTGTATTTCAAGTTTTCTTGATCATTTTCTTTAAAGACATCATGATGCATTCTCTTATTCCTACACATAGATATTTACATTTTATAATTTCACTGGAGCATTTTTCAATATTTAAAACCATAGCATTATTCTGAGTTCTGCTATTTGATTTTCAAGGCCCTTGCTCTTCGATAACCAACTTTTGAGCCATTTATAATTTTTTTAAAAAGGGGACTTTACACAATCTATTAGTTAAAATTTTTAAATACAGATTTAATATTCGTGAAATGTACAAGGATATGAAAAAATTAATCAAGGTGAATTGTTGCTTGATAAACACAACTGAGGGAAACTGATAAACTCATCTTTAATAAAGATTATTAAGCAAGTGCTAAGATTTTGATGATAATCTTAATCAGCTTTCTTTTTTAAATTTCTAAAATGTATTTGAAAAAAAATTGTACACTGAGTTTTGTTTTTTTGTTTTGTTTTCTTTTCCCCCAAATTATCAAACTCTCTGTGGATCACTTGATCAATTGACCATTCTTTGAGAACCATAATTATAAACTGTGGTTAATATTTCAGCAATATATAAAAGCTACATAAAAATCTTACTTAACAGTCTGGCTAAAATGAAATATATTTCAAATTAAGTGAGAAATGTATACAAATCATACTTAATGAAATATAATAAAAATTTCAATGTAAAAAAAAATTAAATTAAATAAGTTGATAGTTATTGATCATTTATATCATTGTTTACATGTTTATTTTCTGTTCCATTCCACAGGATTTAAAGAAACTTACATAAATATTGGTAATACAAAAGGATACTATTAATACACTAAGGAATCTGATTGAAGGGGAAATGTGATTGAGAAAAAAAATCCATTAGGCTATAGACATGCAAAAATACATAGTGTTTCTATTATATTAAGAGTATTTGATCTTGAATTTGGTTCAAATTTTCTGGTAGCTAAAAGCAAAATCATGGCATTATTTATCTGGAAAAATTGCTGCTGGATTATCCAATATCCAAATGAAGATGTTAGTAACCTATCTTTCTTTTTAAAGTTCCACTGACAAAAACTTCCTCTGATATCCTCCTACAGTGGTTGGGCTGATTTTTATTCATTTATTGCTTAATACGATATTACTATAATAAATAATAAATGTTGAATAAGTCACACCCTCTACTGATTTTATTTAATTTTTAAATTTATTATTCAAGTTTTAAGATGTTCTAAGATAATCACCCCAAAGTATGTATCTAAGAAAAGATTTTCTTATTAAAAATTACATGTTTGGTGGGCTGGTGGAAAAGGTATTTGAAAGTAGTCAGACTTTTCATCTTGAACTACATCTCATTATACTAAAAGTAGAACTATTTTTCTTCCTATATATGCTCATGTAGTATTTCCAAAGAGTTACAAATATGCTTTCATACTTCTTTATTAAGAATGAATTATAGCAAAACAAAATTGAGAAAAATATATGATTGTTAGGCTCTTTCTCGAATACTCAGTCGTATTAAAATAATCCCTCAATCAAAAATTAATTAATTAAAAAAATAGTTTTCAATCCAGACCTCAAGAATTACCTGTTTTCTGTTTTTGGCTATATCTATGTTATCACTGTTAAGTACAACATTAACAAAAACACTCAGAAAGGTTAACATATGTTGCAGTGCTACAGGTACAGGCAATTACAATATATCTAGAAGTTAATAATTTGGCTGATCAGAGAACATATGGATACTTTACAAATTAACTATAACAGACTACAAATAATTGAGTAGAATGGACTTGATAACCATTTAATCTCTAAGTAAGAGATGCCACTGATTTGTTTTATCACAAACTAAAGTCATTGGATGCAATATAATATCTTTTTTCCTCTTCATTTTAAAGACTTGGATATTAAAACAGAAATGTTGAAATTTTGGAACTAAAGAAACAGATCTGAATATAGAAAAAAACTTTTACCTAGAGAGATGCACAGAATTATGATATTTAGAAGTTCTAGTACAAAATCTTATACTAGTAATATATCTCTAAAGCATCTTAAAGCATTTCACACCAGAATACCTATCAGCCGCATATGTAATTGTAACTTTGAGAAGATGCATTAGAAGATTAATAATTAAACAAGTATAACATTATATTCAGAACGTACCCTAATACACCTTCAAAAGTGTGTTTTCTTTTTTTATATTAAGAACAAGTAGCAATATATTAGTAATAGGTAAATATTATAGTAAGTATAGCTTATACCTGAGGATTACCACTCCCCAGGGAACCGATATTTAATTTGTGTCATAATAATAACAACCTAATGAACTTCGCATCTTTCAGGAGAGCTTAATAAACTTCAAAGAAGACAAAACAAGAATGTATGAGTAAAAGTACATCCTTAGCTTTTCATTAGGCAAAATGAGCATGAGTCCTGGCTCAGCACGGCTTCCAAAGTTAGCACTCACGACTACAAAGCAAATGTATGCAGAGAAATGTACAACAAAAGACATAGCTTTTAAAGCTCCAGTCGAGTTTTCACAAATGTTGCTTACAAAAGCCACCATTCTCTGTGTTAACAAAAAGTTGTGGATCCGTTCTTCACTAAATCCTCTTTTCATGCATAATCCACCTTGTGCACTTTAGCTCGAGTGTGTTTTATCTGATCTAATCCTGGGCGCATTCACTCTCAGATAGAAGCAACAGGATTATTTCACACTTAAACGGCATCCAATCTTTATGTGATCCGTAAGAGGACACCTGGCTGATACAGAATTTAAGCAAAAGATTAACCAGGTGCTCAAGGCACATAATGATTTTAGATATAATAAGTTTCTGATAAAAAGAATGGCTGTCAGATCATGTCGAAAATGCATTTTAAAATGTACACCTTTCTATTCTATACAAGTCTATTATGTAGATGTTTTAACCATCTGATGTTTACACACCTATTTATTTACATAAGAGTATTCATTTCAAAAATTTGGACACTTTATTAGAAATTTTGTAATCTAAAGAAAGTGTTCACATTCCTGCTGTTTTTCATATTCGGCACATCCACAGATTAAAATGATTGAGTGTTGAGTAGGGCTAAGCTTTCTAGCTTAGTGAATTATTCCCCGATTTTTTTCATTTAATGCATTGGACAAGAAAGCTCAATAGAAAATAATCTAAGCTCCCATGAAGCTAGAAAACATGGATTAGGATGATGTCTAGCTTCCTTGGCTTAGCTCTATAGGACCATTACACTAAATGTGTGTGTGTGTGTGTGTGTGTGTGTGTGTGCGTGTGTGCATGTGTGTGTGTGTGTGTGTGCGCGCGCGTGCACATGTATGGGTATTGTCTGTGTATGTGCATGTATATGTGTGTGTGTGTGTGTATATTTTACATCTGTCGAATATGTCCATCCACATTTCCTGTGGATCTTAAGAGTTTAACTTTCCACTACTAATATGTTGAAGGATCATATTTAAATATAGTTTTCTGATTCCAGAGTTTGCCTATGTCTCAAATAAAAAACATTAAGCAAAGTCAGTCACAGCTATAGAAATATTTTCTTGACTATAAAACCTATGTAAAAAGTTTATACAATTGTTATATCTTTTTCTCTTTGAAATTTGTATAGATATTTTTAAGAGAAAAAGAGTGTCACAGTACTTAAGGAAGATAGAGAATAATAGTACACTGATATACACCTTGTAGAGAACCTCTTGGTTTTTACATCTGCATCAGAAAAGTGGAACATGAATAATTGTGAGAGATATTGAAAAGCAATTTTTAAAAATATTTTAGCACATCAAAATTTGTTAAATAAAGTTAATCACCCAAGGAACTGAAAATTCAATTTTATGTAGAACTCATGTAGATCAAAATGTTATCTCTTTATTACTAAACAAAAATTATATCTTAAATAATTAAAACTTACTCATCTCCCTGAGGCTCAGTTTCTTTACCTGCAAAATACAGGAGCTGGACAAATTCTTAATTTCTCTTCTTTTTTTACTGAATATTACTCTCAAATAGATAAAGATACATATTTTTTGCTAGGAAAGAATACAGTCCAGAAATTTACCCTTTTGTAATTTATTTTTTGGAGGGTTTGATACTAATTAACAAAATCCAATAAGTTTCAAATGCACCAGATATTTACGCTTCTAATAACTTATAGTGATACATCAATTAAAGAATCTCCTGGGAACAAATAAATTTTATAGCAAAGCATCAGTGCTATTAAAATGACAGGCTTAACCATTTCAGTTATAAAGAAATAACTAATCTTTTTCTTCAGTAATATATAGGCAAGATAATAAAATTATTTTATTTTTAAAAATAATTGTGTAATGTTGACATAAGAAAGAAGATATATATTTTTTAAATAATCTGTATAGCTTTGAAAAGTATATGAATTTTTTGGCCTTTCTTTTGCTTCATTCCTTACAGAGTTCTTTTTGATATCTAGGATCAGTCTGTGAATGAATATGAAGAGAAAGCCTGGACATTAATTCTCTGTTGGTTCATTCATTAATGAAATAAAAAAAGTACTTAAAGTACATGTATTTCACTGTTAAAAATACTCCCAACTTTTTAGACAAATGTACCATGCTTGTACTATAAACAAAACACCTTATGAGGTTTGAAATTTAACTGAGATGTACAAAAATTTGTTCTGATTGAAGATGTCTGTTTTGATTGGCTGGTAGTCATGGTACACTGATTGTTAAATGTCTCCAATGTTACATATGAGTAGAGGCTAGTAATCACACAGACCATGGTTTCCATAAGGTTATATTGTTAGCCATTAACCAAGTAGTATTCTGTCATGATCATGTCAATGGTTATCTCAGTATGCCTGACATATTCAGTTAGGTTTCAATGAGGCTTTAGAAACACATGGAAAGGAGACATTGGGAAATTAAAGTGCATATTTATATATACATGTATATACACACATCATAAACATGTATATATTAAAATTTTATATATTTCATACATAAAGTTATATATTATAATGCACACAAATATATATAAGCACATACATATACATATTATTACCTCATAAAGGAAATGGTTACTTTCATAGATGACAAAAATAAGCACAAATATATAGAAATTGAAAATAAATTTGCAAAACACTAATACACATATATTAACATTAATAGCATGTAATATAGAAAAGGAGAACTTCATATCTTGTCAGCATGCAGAGTCCAGTACACCCAAGAGAGACTTAATTAAGACGTCTCTAAACTGCAAGTTTATTAAATGAGCATCTTAAAGGGGCTAAATTCTTTACTTTTAAATATAATTTTGGAATTCTACCCTGCTGTTATTTACAGTTATGATCATTTGTTTACCAGAAATATACAACTTACGGTTTCTGCTTATACATTAGATAAGATTAAATTTAAGTGTGTTAATTTTTTCTTCTGAACCAGAAATATTCCATTGACATCTATTTATTAAGCATCGATATATAGGTTTGTAAATATTTTTCTTATAATTGAGAAAAGTCCTTTCCAGAAAATTTGACAAACCCCAAAATATTTAAAAGTGCACAATATTGCTAGCCAGAGAAAATAAGTTCTAATATTTGTATATTTTTATTGTTTTATGTAGATGAATACACACATATTCATATATGTATATATGTATACATAAACAAACACTATTTTGAAAGCAGCCAACACTTTTTTTCTGGTAAATTGGGGAAAAGACAGACTTTACTTTGGAGACATAACAAATCTTTCATTTGGCAAAACTCTTAATAACCCTTAGCTATTCAAAGATAAATATTTTACTGTGGTATGGAGAGTTCAAGATTATGAGGAGCTATAATTTTCTACATAATAATATAGAAATCTCTCTACCTTGGGGTCCTTGGTTGTGTCTCTGTATATATAATGAAGAGGTGGCCCAGAGACATGAGCTGAAGATGAAACATTTTGACTTTATACTCTCTTTGCAGAGAATTCTTGTTGACTCTGAACACCTGTCTTCTTCTTTTCATTAACAAAACTTCAGATTTATTCAAGAGGCATATGAAGCCAATGAGGCCATCTAAATAACTTTTGTCCAGTGAGATGTAACAAGACCTATGTAGTCCTATTAAAGTAAATGTTCATTCAGGGGAATGAGCAGGCTCTTTTTCCTCCCTCATTCTATTTGGAATAGAAAAGTGACCATTAGAGTTCAAACTCCAGCTTGGCAAAGAAGCAAAATATGGTCTTGGTCTTCCACTGCAGCCTTGGACAACTGCCTCCTGAATTCTTTTACAGTGTTATTTGAAAGGTCACTCTTAGAGCAATCATTTCGTGACTGATAAATTCTTCCCACGATAGAAGAAATTGGAGAGAAGATATTTAGGGGCAAAAGCAGTTTGATTACGGAGAGGTAGGTAGCCTGACTGCTGACAAATGACACAATGTAAAACAGTCAGACATGATCTTTTGAGGAAGGTTTCTGTCTCAGTCTCCGGAAGTTGTGGTCCTTGGCAGGTAATTTGAAGTATTTGTTTTACACATTACAATTTCCTTTTTCTTATCACCAAGACTTCAGTGAAGTGTACAGAAATGGTTGCATTCTGGTATTAGATAATTTTAGGAAAGTAGGGAGTATCACCTGTTTACACTTAGAACCTAGAGAAGCAGAAATAAAGAAGTAAAAGGTTAACTATAGTAATTGCAAGAGTGATCCAAAGTGAGCTGAGTGGCTGACTTGATAAGAAACAACGAGGATGGATTTATGTTTATGTTGTTCTTCAATATGAATCAAACCATTTTCAATGTCATTTAGCTTATTTCGAAATAGTATGTAATAGTTTTGGTGTTTTCTTAAATATGCCATTATAGCATGCTTTTGTTTTTCTTAACGTCATACTATTTCTTTTCATTCTTCTTATTGTAACTGTGTAGTATTTTACCTTGATGTATATTTGTCACATATTTTATATGAATGTATTTCATGTGTATTTTTTGAATGCTGCTTGGTAAAGATAGTTTGCTAACTTCAAAAAGTTTTCCATTAGTGTAAACTAAAATGCATGTTCACAAAATAAAAATATTTATAAGATATATAACAAAATGGTATGCATTAAATACAGGAGGATGTTTGTTTAAAGTAGGAGGGGGTAGGGTTAGGAATTAAAATAAGGAGAATAAACACAAATAAAACAAGAAAAAAGGGCCTCTTGTGGACAAAGATGATAATATGTCATGTATTGAGAGGTGTCATTATTTATATCTCCTTATATCATATGGTTATATTTGCAACAAAAATTTTATGGAAAGAATGTATGTTCACAGTATAATTTAAAAAATAAGAAATATAAGAAAATTAAAATAACCTGCAACTTTACCATTTAGATATAACCACTGGGGACATTTTGGAATAATTTTTTTTGTCTTATGTATGTGTGTGTAGATATGTGTGTGTTCTACAATATTTATAGTCTGGACTTTCGTATTTACATGAAAACCCACAATTTTAATCACTCTATACATCTCATGTGTTCTCGCTTGATGTTACCTTATTTCTGAGTTCTCTAGTTCATTTTTATAGTTGCTCTTATGTATATTGAATAATTGTCTGAAGGACCTTTTAACTTACTTTGAAACAGTATGCAATAGTTTTGATGTTTTTAATGTGAATTATAACACATTTTCATTGTCTTTAGGAATGTTATGCTAATTCCGTTTTATTCTTCTCATTGTAACTTTGTATGATATTTTACCTTTGTATGGTACTTTACCCTGATGCATTTCTTTTGCTTATTTTGATGTAAATTTAGTGTATGCATTTTCAGAATGAGACTCGTCAACTTTAACAGACAGCTTGCTAGCTTTAAAGAACTCTTCATTGATGTAAACTGAAAGTATATTTTGAAGTATGCCTTCAAAGCCATAATTAATAGTAACTGTGTAGACATTTACTGTCTGTTAGTATAATAATTTAACATTTGTTATTTAAAATTCACATCACGAAAATTAGTGATTAACTCCAATTTTTGCCATTATATGGAAAGCTGTGATTGGCATTCTTGTACACAGATATTGGTCCAAATAACTATACATTTCTAGAAACTGAATTATGTCATAAATCATATATTTTCATTTTGCTAATTAGAAGAGTATAAAGTTTATAAAACAGCAGGGTATGAAAATGTTAATTTTACTACTATCATCAGTAATTTGTCAATTCGATAGGTTAAAATTGTATCTTTACTATATATTTCTTTGATGAAGAGTAAAGTTGAACTTAATTACATTTTGTGGGTCTTTTGAATTTATTCTGTTTTAAATTATCTATTTTGTAATTAATTTGATAAATTATTTTCTACCACCACCACATCTAAAATTTCTCTCAGTCTTCATTTCTCACTAATGGCACTTCCAGCCACCCTGGTCCTATGCAATGAACCATAACTGTTCCTCATGTCTCTCTCTCCATTATCATTTATATTCAATCTTTTCCAATTTTCTAGAATATTCCTTCAATAAAAATCTAAAATCTGTCCACTTTTCTCCATTTCCACAGTTACCATTCTAATCTAAGTTGCCTGATCTCTGAGCTTCCATTCCCCCTCTATCCATTGTCTACCCTAAAGACATAGTGATTTTCAAGTATGGTTCCTCTAGTTCTTTTATACACAAAAAGACTTTCCCAAACACAACATGCTCTTTGATTAAATTATTACCTTCATTAGATTCTAATGTATTGTGCTTTATTATTCTTTTATAGAAATCAAGAAATTCTGGGTTGTATTTTTCCTTTGATATAGAAATTTTTTATTTCCTGTTGAAGGAGTATTCTGTGCTACAAAAATAAAGTGCATATTATATATCTATAGATTCCATCTTATGGTTTTCAGGTCTTCTATGCTTCACCAACATTTTGTCCCCTTGATTTATTTAGATCTGAGCAAAGTGTGCTAAAGTTTCCTATTTTCGTTATGTCTGTTTTTCCTTTTGCCTCCTATCGTTTCTGCTCTATGAAAGCTGTACTATTTGCTGAACAGATATTAATATCTTCACTGTAAATGGTAGCTTTTAGCATTATAGAATGTCCTACTTTGTATTGTTTAATTCTTCTTGGCCTAAATTCTACCTTGTTTTAGATCAAGATCATGGCCCCTGCTTTCTTCTTTTTTGCCTTTACTTGCTATATTTTCCTTCACGCTTTCATCTTTAGCCTTTTCAATTCATTTTATTTTAGGTATCTTTTGCATAGAGCATAAAGTTGCATTTTCCTTTCTTAGTGAATCTGAAAATCTTTTTCTTATATAATGTAAGTTAAGTGTATTAACATGTATTGATACAACTAATATGATTTATGTTAGTTCTATGACAAAGTATTATGTTTTTTAAGTGTCTATGAATACATATATATACATATATGGATATATATATGTGAATATATATCTATTATTATATTAACTGTTTGTTTTGCTATATTTTTTCTTATCACTCCCTTTGCTAATTGGGAACATTTAGACTCTTTTTCTAATGGGTGTTAACTTTGTACTAATATTTGCCTATAATACCTTTAGTCACAACTTTGTTCTGAAATTATTAGTGTCTTTCTATTAACAATTAATGCCAGAAAATTCTATTTCTTTTCTTCCTTCCTCATTAGTATAATTTTAGTGTTGATGTTTGTTGAGCAAACTATACTTAAGCTTCAAGTTCTTTATTTATTAGTTTAAAATATTTTTTCACTGCAGATACCAGTAAGAAGATAAGCAAGTTTATTCTACTTTCCTTTTATTCTACTCCTTCTCTCTTTTTGTAATTGGTTGCATTATTTCTCTGACATCAGAGTCTATAGTATTCACACTATATTTTGCCATTTTTATTTCCATATTTTAGACTTTAAATGCTTACTGCTATTTCCCCAAGACCTAATAAAGAAGCTTCTTCACATACTATGTCTTTCTGAAGTTCTTTCTGTAGTAGATTCCTCAGGAAAGTTTTATTGGTATAATAGCCTTTCAAGTATTGCATGTTCATAACTCTTTATAGCTTTCATACTAAAAGGATGTCTGGCTGGGTATAAAACCTTAGCTCACACTTTCTTTTCTTGAGTAGTTTAACAACCTCACTTCATTGTTTTGTAGCTAAAAATGTCGTTGCTAAAAAATTTCATGCTCCTCACATTTTCTTTCTCTTATTTGATACTTGATTTGTATGTGTGGGTTTGTAGTGGTGGTAGGGGGTGTCTGAATTTCCTAAGGCAACATTTCCTTAAAGTCTAATAGTTTTTGTAGGCTATATCTTGGGATTGATTGTTCTAGTTTCATGTACACAGAGAATATGAATGCTTCATAGAATAAATTCTTTTTGTTTTTCCAAAAAGTTGTGCTGAACTGTGGTTTTACTTCTGAATATTTTTTTTCTTTTCCAATTCATTTTCGTATTTGTCAATTTTCCTTCACATATTCCTATCATCTAGCCATATAACCGCTGAGATTTTGAATTTTTAAAATTTTTTTAAAGAAATTTAGTTAAATTAGTTTCAAGCATATACATTGGTTAGATATCTATAATGTTCATAAAATGATCCCCACATTGCTCCTCTCTCCCCTAGCCCTCCATTTAGCCATCACATTAATGCTAACTGCATTCCCTCTGCCATACTTTCCATGCCCAACTATTAACTACTAATTTGTACTCCTTTTACCTTTCACCACATTCTCCCAGCCTCCCAACCCCACTCTTCTCTGTCCATCACCAAATTGTCTACTATATTTGTGAGTCTGTCTTTGATTAGTTTGTTCTTTTTGTTCCTTAGATACCTCATATAAGTGAAATCATATGGTTTTTATTTTCCTCTGTCTGACTTATTTTACTCGGCATAATGACCTCTAGGTCCATCCATGTCATTGCAAATGGAAGAATTTCATTTTTTTTAATGGCCGAGTAATATTCCATTGTATATATGAACCATAGTCTGTTGACGAGCATTTAGGTTGCTTCCATATCTTGGCTCTTGTAAATTGTGCTGCCATGAATATTGGAGTGCATAGATATTTAAGAATTATTGTTTTGGTTTTCTTTGGATAAATACCCAGAAGTGCAATTGCTAGGTCAAAAGTTATATCCATTTTTAATTTTTTGAGGAACCTCCATACTGTTTTCCATAGCGGCTGTCTCAATTTGCAATCCTACCAACAATGTATGAGGGTTCCCTTTTCTCCACATCCTCGCCAACACTGTCTTTTCAATTATTGATGATAGCCATTCTGACAGGTATAAGATGATATCTCATTGTGGTTTGCATTTCTCTGATTATTAGTGACCTTGAACATCTTTTCATATGTCTGTTAGCCATCTGAATTTCCTCTTCAGAGAAGTATCGTTCAGGTCTTCCACTCATTTTTCAATTGGATTGTTTGTCTGTTTGTTGTTGAGTTGTACAAATTCTTTATAAATTTTGAATATTAACTCCTTATCAGATGTATTATTAGTAAATAGCCATGGCAATCTTGAGAAAGAAGAACAAAGTTGAAAGTATCACATCGCCTGATATCAAACCATACTACAAGGCTACAGTAATCAAAACAGCATAGTACTGGCATAAAAACAGACACATTGGACAGAATGGAGAGCCTAAAAATAAATCCACACCTATACACTCACTTAATATATGACAAAGGGGGTAAGAATATACAATGGGGTAAGGATAGTCTCTTCAATAATTGGCATTGGGAAAATAGGACAGATACATGCAAAAAAGAAAAAAAAAAGTGGACCATCTTGTTGCACCATATGCAAGAATAGACTCAAAATGGATTAAAGCTTTAAATGTAAGACCCCAAACTGCAAAACTTTTAGAAGAATATATAGGCAGTAAACTCTCTGATATTACTAACAGGAATTTCTTTTCAGATATATCTCCTCGGGCAAGGGAAACAAAAGAAAAAATAAACAAACTAAAAGGTTTTTGTATAGCAAAGGAAACCAGCAACAAAACAAAAAGACAATCTACCTTGGCCTAAATTTGCTAAATTTGCTAAATTTTCTTTTAAAAATTCCTTAAAACTTCTAACTTTTTTTACCGTAATTTGAACTATTATATTGGAGTTTAGAGACCACTAACAGAAATCTAATAGATTAAATATACAATGTGAGAGAAAGAATCAAGGATGGTCTTAACATTTTTGGCCTGAGGAACTTGTAGGGTGACCAATTAATGTTGATTTGTTAAGGACTTCCCACTTTTAGCAATGGAAGTCCTTCATCCTGAGAACTCTCTCAGTTCCTGGCAAGCTGGGATGGTTAGTAATCTTAGAAACATAAGGAAAAGTATTGCCTCCCCTGAAGCTATAAGTAGAATAGATTTTTGTAGAAAGTCCAAGAGTCTATTTTTGGACATGTTAAGTTTGAGCTATCTGTTAAAATACATGATTGGATGTACACATTTGGAGTTTAGAGAGTGGTCTAGTCTGGAGATATAAAAATTTGGAAGTTACTGATCTATTAATAACGTTTAGAGTCCTGAGTCTGGATAAGGTCATCATGAGAATAAGTGTAGATGGGGAAAACATTCCAATATTAGGAGGTTCAGAAAAGGAAGAATTTAGCAAAAGAAGACTGAGAAGGAGTGAGCATTGAGATAGGATGAAAATCAGGAAAGTTTGGTCTTCTGAAAGTAAAAAAAAAGTGTACCAAGAAATGGGGATGAATTAATTGAGTAAATACCAATGAAGGATCTAGTAAGGAGAGAGCTTGACTACTGAATTAGTAACATGCAGGTAACTCTGAAAGGTTAAGTTTGGGTGATTTGTTAGGCACAAAGGCATAATTGAAAGGGCTAATAGGGAATAGGAGACAAATTGAAGGCAGCACGTCTGTATCATTATGTAAAGATGTTTCATAGGAAAATTTCAGAGAATTAGAAAGGCAGCTAGAATTTAGTTTAAACATATTTCTAAAATGAAAGAAATAACAGCATGTTTGTATACTACTCAGAATGGACCAATATAGAGAGAAAAATTGACTATATAAAGGAGAGCATGTTTGTATACTACTCAGAATGGACCAATATAGAGAGAAAAATTGACTATATAAAGGAGAGAGAGGAACTGCTGAAGTATGTAAAAGGGCATGGATTCCATAGCAAAACCACTTACTGGACAAATGCATGTTTAAACTGACTACACCAGACTCATTAAAAAAAAGAAAAAGATAAAGAGCAAATAGGCAGGAGTTAATTCAAAATAATAATTACTAGAGTTTGTGCTACAGATCCTCTAGATGAAATTTTAACCTATCGATATGCTTATTCAGTAGTAATTGTTTAGAGTACAGAATGACTTAAAGGTATTACATAATCTTCAATGATCAGAAAATATTTGCATTCCATTTTCTAAGGTAGAAGTCACTAAATGTGTATTTTAGAACCACATTTCTAACCAATAAGCATTGAAACAAAAATCAATTCTAAGGTAATTTTTAATCAAACAGAAAATTCCATTAACTCTATATCTTCTTTCTCAAAGCTGTTATACTTCTATTGTTTCCAATTAAACGAGTTATAATATTTTCTGAATTGAATGAGATCTATCTATAGTTATACTCTTCAGAACCTTCTTTGAACTCCCAGGTCCATGGACTACAAAATTTATTCTAGATATAAATATAAATGTATTGTTTTTCTTTGTGTTATTCATCCTCACTTCCTGGGTGCTTTTTAGGAACTACTAATTTATTTTGATATTTAATTCAAAGCCTATGTATTTTGTCAGGTATGCAGTTCTTTGCCTTAGAGCTTACTTTAATAAACTCATCTAAATAGAACATAGATTTATAAGCAAAAGGAAGGAAGATAGAAACCAGAACAGATGATAATAAGCATATAAGAGGCACTAATTAACTATCTAAATAAAATAAGTTTGCTTTGTCAATATGTCACTTACACACAATTGTTCCCCAACTTGAAGAAATATTCTGTACATGCTGACACTATTATGTTCTGTCTTAAAAGTACCATTAATACACATGAACAGTTTCTGAGCAAGACTTTCTAGCTGTCAGATGAAGGTATGCATTTTCATTTCCAGTTACCTTTCTAGTCTTAATTCCAATATTATTTTGTTATAATTATTTAAATGCTTTAGGCCATAATCTAAAGTAAGATAAATCAATGTCAGAGTCCTAAAAAATTTGTTATCTGAAAGATCCAAATACATTTTTATTTTACTTCATTATGTAAAGCTTTATAATCTAGTTAAAGTGCTTAAATTTTCCCTCTAGTTAAAGTGCTTAAATTTTCCCTTTCATGCTGAATATAATGAAGTTTATAAATTCAGCCATAATATTTCTAGATTTAAAAAGTAATCAAAACAGGCAGTAGAGGCTTCATACTTTTCTCAAAAAAGCATAACAAAATGAACAAAAAGAAACAAAAAAAATTCCATCCTTAATAACATACAACCTCTTAAAAATATGTACTAGATATTACAAAAGAAGCAAATCAATGGAGGGCATAAATTTTATATGTAGCTCTTTTATTTTTAATCTCTAAAAGATAATAAGTGAGATTAATCTCAATAGCACTATTACAAACTTAGGTTGAAGAGATGAGGACTGGAAAAAGTACAGAAATTAGCCATGATTCCTCATTTTGGCACCACGTTTACTAAAATTAGAATGAAGATCAGCCTGACCCCTGCACAAAGATGACACACAAATTTGTGAAGCTTTCCTTATTTTTATATACCTAGAAAAGTTCTCTTTTAGACATGAAAGAATATAAAGACACTTTCAGACAAAGAGAAGCTGAGGGAATATTCCACCACAAAGCCTGCATTACAGGAAATAATTAAGGGGGTTATACTATCTGAAATGAAAAGACAAAAAGATGCAAAACTGTAAGATGACGAACAGATAGATAAAAATAGGAAATGGCAACCCTTATTCAGAATAGGATATTATAAACTTAAATATTACATAATGGTTACAAAAGGTAAAAACATTTTAAAAAGAGAAGAAGACAATAGCTACTATAACTCAGAAATAAACTCATGGCATAAATAGGAATAATTTGAAACATCAAAAACAGAAAAGGGGAAAAGGTAAAAGGTCTGAATTTGCAAAGGGGAATGGAGATAAGATACACACAGAAGAAAAAGGACTACTGTATATATGAAACTTTCTTTTGCATAACTTTAATGGTAACCACATAAAAAATCTGGAACTGAGAAACACAACAGAAAAAACCATAGAACACCACCAAACTAAAATAACAGACAGAAACACAAGGCCAAAGAAACAATGGAGACACTGAGCTACCAGAAAATAAAAGATAAAATGGCTATTGGAAAACTTCATATATCAATAATCACCCTAAATGTAATTGAACTGAACTCATCATAAAAAGGCACAGAGTAGCAGATTAGATCAAAAAAACAAAACTCAACAATATGCTGTCTTCAAGAGACACATCTCAGCTACAAGGACAATACAGACTGAAAGTGAAAGGGTAGAAAATGATACTCCAAGCAAATGGCACCCAGAAAAAAGCAGATGTAGCTTACTTACATCTGAAAAGATAGATTTTATGAAAAGGGGGAAAATATATCAAGAAGATATAATGTATCAATATATGCTCCCAATCAGGAAGCACCAAAATATGCAAAGCAACTATCAACAGAACTAAAGAGAGAAACTGACAAAAAACACAATTATAATAGGGGAACTAAATACCCCACTGACAGCTGTGGAGAGATCATCCAAACATGATTAATGATTTTGCTAAAATAGAGGCAATAAAAATAAACTTTATTAAAAATATATGTGTTTTTAAATTATGCATGTCTATTTTATTACTTATCTAAACATTGCTGACTCACCACCAGAACACCCAGATATGCACAATAATGAAATCCAGTTATTCTTTGAAATTTTGATGACTTTCCAGTTACATAAAAATAATTTCTTTATAATTATTTTTTTTCATTTTGTTTTAGTGAAACTAATGTTAAAAAGAAAAAATATTCAATAACACTTGTTAAAGGTGACAAAACAGACTTTATTCAGGACCATCAAGATAGATATGGGCGCACAGCAATGGGATTTTACAGTGGGTAAGAGAGACTGGATTCAACTCCAAATAGAGCGTGGGAAAATGAGAATTTATAGCCAAAGTGGGAGGAGGTAAAGGGCAGTGGATGGAAAGTTACATAGAGGAAACATCAAGTGTAAGGGAGGTTCTGGGTAAACTGATCTAATGGGAGTCTTACCGAAGACAGGCAAGGTGATCAGACTTTTTGTTGAGAATGGTGGAAGATGAGAAACCTGATCAGAATTTGAGGGTGACCAAATATAAAAGGTTCTGATAAAACCTACTCAGCAGTGTTCTTGCTAAAACTACATTTTACAAGGAAGTTCACAGACATGCCTAGAGTTTAAAAAACCTGATTAACAATTGGTCAAGCAAAGAGTTTTTGTCATATACTTATCAATATAAGATGATAGGAATATATGTAGTTGTCAGATCATTTTTAGAATTTTAAATAATTACTATACATTAGTATAAGATAGTGGGCCTCCATTTATTCTTTTCCTCTGGCCTCACAAAAATTAGAAGAAAACCTTCTTACTTTGCTTCAAGAAATGACAAAGCAGAATCTTCAGAAGAGACTTCAGCAAAGCCATTCTCTTTTCCTACCCAAATTCCTGATGAAGATATTTTTGAAGCAATTTTTTATTGTTGACCAAAGTTGACTGAGAAGAGAGAAATACTATATAGGTGGAAATACATGGCAGTCCAAATATAAGGTAACTCTAATGAGAAGGTCCAAAAATTTCTGGACAACTTGATTTCAAAACTTTTAGAGTTAAGGGTCAAATAGTCAAATGTCAACTTTAAAACTAATGTTCCTATTATAGTGAGTTACATGAATACATTTAAAAATTATGAGTAAATGGTAATTTAAAAAGATTTTTTCATTCTCAACTTGTGAAATAATTGTTCTCAAGCTTTTCACATCATTACATCTTCATCATAGAGCTACTTTTTAGTCATTTATTTTTTCAGAGCTTATTATCTTTACTTCCATGTGTCTTTTTTTTTTTTTTTTAAGGTACAGAACGATTTAAATCCATTTAAGATTCTACCAGAGGAAAATTTCTCCTAGACACAAGAACCTACTCAGGTACCATTAGGAGACTCATTATTTTGTCATTTTTTAATATAGGTTTATATTTATAATTTCCACAATAACTACTTTAATGCATTCTTCATTTTTCTGTATTGCTTTTTTTAAGAATTACTTTCAAGTTATAAAATGTTATTTATTATGACAGCCCACATTTGTCATACAACCAGGATGTAAGGGCCGAAATTTTGTGTAAGATCTTTCTAGCATTGACTAGAGTCATTCCAGGCTAAGATCTTTCCTCAAAACAATTTTTTGAAGCTAAAAATCAAATAATTGACATATTTTATTAAAAGAGAAGGTTTTATAAAAATTTATATGTAAATCAATTTTTACTTTCCTGAATGATATCTTTATGGAAAACAAATGCCTCATTTATACACAGGCGTATTACACAGCAAATAAAAGAATTTGAGCAACAAGTCTTTCACCTGTTACCTATAGGCAGGCTAAGGTGTTCTTATAGTGTGAAACTACTGAAATCAGGAAGACTCCTACCCTGGAATGGGGGCAGATATAATTCATGGCCACAGCAGGGGAAAGAGTGATCAGAACACTTAAAGATTTGCTACTGTTCTACTCAGGCTGACCTACTCCCACCACAATTTCCTACCATGCATGTTATAGGTAAGTGACTGAATACACTGTGTTCAGTCTTCCAGCTAAAGGTCTAATGGTTAATTAGGAGAGAGTTTAAGAAGAGTTCGCATACAAGGATCCTGGCCTAGTGCTGAGCTCCACCACAGCCATGACTAGAAGTTAGAAATAAACACCAATGGAGCCAGTGAAAAATCTCCCCCCAAGAAGAGAAAAGTAATATAACTAACACTTGAAAGAAAAGTGAAGACATTTCAGGACACTTACTCCAAGAAATAGAAGACACATTAAAACAACAACAACAAAAACTTATGGACCTTAAGGAAATTTGGAAATATAATCTCTATGAATCATAATTTTTCTTCTGGAACAATATTTAAAATAGTAGCAATTATATATATATATATATATATATATATTCATACTGGGATTATCTTTAACATTTTCCTGTTAAGCATAATGCAGAACGTAATTAAAATAATTCAGTCTCCTTCGCTTGGCATACTACGCTCTTTTTAAGGGGGTCTCTTCTTTAATTCTTCAGCATTATCATCCATTACCCAGCATCACATCTATGGTTTTACACTGGTAGTTGCCCCTACATAGAACGCCCCCTTTCACCAACTTCAATCCACCTAGTAAAACTTTGTCTATTATTTAAAGTTTTCAAACCTACAAATGTACAAGCATCATTTGAGGTACTTGTTCAAAGTGCCCCCTCACCTTGAGACCCTGAGGACATATGTATTTTTCATATAAATAATGGGCACAGCCCTGGTAATTTCAATCCAAGCTGCACAATTGAATTACCTAGGATTTTGGAGGAGGGTCCAGAAGGATGCCCAAGATATTTGGACACTGATATGATTTAAGTACTTCTTCAGTAATTTTTTTCTATTATTCAACAAGAACTGAGAACCATTGCACTAGACATTGAGAAACATGACTTTAAAAATTGTGTTCAGGTATCAACTCCTATGTGAAAAATTCCTTGATCCTTGAGACAGAATAAATCACTCTCTGCTGGAATAACAACAGCCTTGAAAACAGCTATGCCATATTTGCCTTCAAACACATAGCCAAATTCTGTCTCTGTCTGTCTCTGTGTCTCTTTGTTCCTGTCTCTGTCCTTCCCTCTTTCTTGTTCTCTCTCGCTTTTGACCTTTTTGGGAAAACCCTCTGGAGATAAGGCAATATCACATTATTTGACAGTTGAACTAAATGGTCAGAAATTCTCCTATGAGAACTCGTTTAATCAATAGAAACTATTTTGTTCACTAATTAAAAAAGTATAAATGGTTAAGAGGTGTTATTATTCTTAAAGAATATGAACATCCTTTTCTTAGCTAAGAAACAATCTTCACAGTGTTTACTGCATGTCACCACCTCCTGAATACTGCTTTAGTCATACTGTCATCCTGCAGCCTTGCCCTTCACTCAGAAGTGTCTGAGTCTGAAATTGCACATGTTTTATTTAATAAAGGTCTCTATTTCTTTGCTCTGAAAACTTTCTTAAATATTAATAGTTTTCTCCCTTTTTTCCTTCAGTATTATTAGATGATAACAATATTTAGAATTAAAAATATACTCTCTTAACAACTCTTCAAATTGAAATTTCCAACCCATGAGGAAATAAAGATGTATCCATCTTAGCAATGTAGGGACCATCATCTCAGCATTTTCTGGATGTTACCTTTTTCGCCATAACTGCCACCAAAAGGACTGGCCCTACTGTCAGCCCATTGGTGACAGTCTTTTGAGTTTATACAGGAAAGCAATATACACAAGAAAATCATTATAAATGTTATTTTAAAGGAAACTAAACAATTAAAGCAAAAACAAGAAAGAGAAAGCAGAAGTAATAATAATAATAATAATAATAATAATAATAATAATAATAATAAAAGATAAAATGTCGCTTTAGCCATGAGGATCATAAAAAAGAGGAGAGGTTGGTATAAAGGTGGGGGAAACAGGTCCAATGTAGAAAATTTTTGCTTGAGAAAAGATGAGGTAGTCCTAGAAAATTTTTTGAGGGACATAAATTGTGAAAGGAATATTAGAATAATCATAAATGCCTGCGAGTATTCTCACGTAAATCTATTCATAGTCGTGGAAAAAGAAAACATCAAGATAAGCATTTTCTAATGCTACTAAATATTTTCATTAAACAATTATGTACTTACCTGAACCTTGAACACATGCTGTTACTTGCATGAAATGTTTACCATACATACTTGGTCCAAAGGAGAAAAAAGCTGATAAAATTTAGCTAGATTGTAAAATATTCCATTATAATGCTTTTATACTCTAAAAAGCACAAATGTGGATATTTTTCATTTGTCAAATGTAAAAATAAATTTTAATTCAGATTATTTCAAACTCCTTTCATATTATTTATATTGTTTAATTGTATATATTTATATATTATTATATATTATTTGTATATATTGCTTTATTTTATTTATATTATTATTTACATTCTGCTTATATAATTCTGAACTCTTCCAAATTAATATGAAAGAAGCTGCCTAAGTTTGGAGAGAATATCCACCTGGTCATTACCTAGAGAAAACTAAGATTGTGTTTATAGGGAGGTCATTCGGATTTAATCATGCCAACATGAGATCTCTGTAGAAAAATATTTAGAAGTGATTGAAAATTTCAGTGGTCCCAAAGCTATGTGAATTGAAACTTTAGGATTTCTATTGGCTTGATCCAGACCTATGTTAATTGAGAGATATAATTTTTGTTAAAATGACCCTGAACTGATAAATTTTACTTTCCATATTGAAATGGAATATGATGCCATTTCAAGAAAGCCTAAAATATTTGCTACATGAGATAATTTAGCACAAGGGAATCTGACTTTGGCCCAGAAGCCCTGAATTTTTTTTTTTATGTTATTTCAGTACTGTCCAAAATTATAGTAAAACCTTTATAAAGGTAACACCACAGTAGTGAGGAATTGTGTTTAATAGAGATCGTACAATAGGCATCTGTTATTTGTGGTTATCTCCAAACTTCTGAAACTCATTCTTACATTTTTTAGTCCATAATATAGTGACCTTTTCCAAGGCAGATTTTTTTTCTTTTTTTTTGTTTGTGTTTTATTTATTTATGTATTTATTTTTATTAAGTTTATTGAGGTAACATTGGTTAATACAATTATATAGTTTTCAGGTGTACATTATAATTTGACATCATTATGTTCTATTGTATGATTACCACACAAAGTCCAGTTTCATTCAGCTACCCTATGTTTGATCCCATTTATCCACTTCACCCTCACTCTACCCTCTATATTTGACCCCTTTACCCCATCTACCTTTCCCCTCCTCCCCATTCCCTACCCTCTGGTAACCACTAGTCCATTGTACATATCTCTGAGTCTCTGTTGATCCTGTTCATTTGTTGTTTTCAGGTTTATATCCCACATATAAGTGATATCATGTGCTTTTCTACTTTTTCAGTCTGGCTTATTTCACTTAGCATGAGTATCTCGAGGTCCATCCATGTTGTTGCAAATGGCAGTATTTCATCTCTTCTTATGGCTGAGTAATATTGCATTGTATACATGTGCCACAGCTTCTTTATCCATTATCAATCATAGGATACAGTGGTTGCTTCCATGTCCTGGCCACTGTGAATAATGATGCTATGAACTTCAGTATACAAATATCTTTCTGGTTATGAGTTTCCAAGTCTTGGGGGAAAATACCCAATACAGGCATTGCTGGACTATATGGTAGATCATTCCTTAGTTTTTTGAGGACTCTCCATACTGTTTTCCACAATGGCTGTACCAATTTGCAGTCCCACCACCAGTGTTCCTTTTTCTCTACATCCTCTCCAACATTTGTTATTACTTGTCCTGTTGATTACAGCTATTCTAACAGGTGTGAGATGGTATCTCATTATGGTTTTGACTTGCATTTCCCTAATTGCTAGTGATGTTGAGCATCTTTTGATATGTTTGTAGGCCATTGGTATATCCTCTATGGGGAAGTGTCTGTTCAGGTCCTCTGCCCATTTTTTGATTGATGCATTTGTTTTTTTGTTGTTATTGAGTCGTGTGTGTTCTTTGTATATTTTGGATATTAGACCCTTAACGAAGGTGTTGCTTGCTAATATATTTTCCCATTTGGATGGTTGTCTCTTTACCTTGCTGATGATTTCTTTTGCTGAGCAGAAGCTTTTTAATTTGATGTAGTCCCATTCATTTATTTTAGCTTTTACTTCCCCTGGCTTCGAGGTCAAATTCATAAAATCCTCTTTAAGAAGATCCTTGAGTTTAGTTCCTATATTTTTTCTATGCATTTTATTGTTTCAGGTCTTATATTCAGGTCCTTAATCCATTTTGAGTTAATTTTGGTGTGTGGTGATAGACAACAGTCTAATTTCATTTTTTTTTTTTTTTTTGCAGGTGGCCTTCCAATTTTCCTAGCACCATTTATTGAAGAGGCTTTCCTTTCTCCACTGTATATTTTGGGCCTATTTTTTCCAAAATTATTTGTCTGTATAAATATGGATTTACTTCTGGTCTCTCGATTCTGTTCCACTGGTCAGTGTGTCTGTTTTGCTGTCAATACCATGTCATTTTGATTATTGTCACTTGGTTGTATAATTTGAAGTCAGGCAGAGTGACGCCTTTAACCTCATACTTTTATTTCAGGATGGCTTTGGCAATTAGGGGTCTTTTGTGCTTCCATACAAATCTGATGATTTTTTTGTTCTATTTCTTTAAAAAACACCAATGAGATTTTGATTGGGCTTACATTAAATTTGTATAATGCTTTAGGTAATATGGTCATTTTAACTATGTTGATGCTTCCAATCCAAGAATATGGAATATCTTTCCATTTCTTTGTATTTTCTTCGATTTATTTTAATAGGGTCTTGTTGTTTTCATTGTATAGGTTCTTCACATGTTTCATTAGATTTATTGTGAGGTATTTTATTCTGTTGCAATGGCAAAAGGAATTATTTTTCCCACTTCTCTTTCTGATGCTTTATTATCAGAGTATAGGAACACTATGGATTTTTGAACGTTGATTTTGTATCCAGAAACTTTACAGTGTTTGCTTATTGTTTCCAGTAGTGTTCTTGTGGAGTCTTTATGGTTTTCTGTATAGATCATCATGTCATCCACAAATAGTGACAGTTTGCCTTTTTCCTTTCCTATTTGGATGCCATTTACGTCTTTCTCTTGCAAGGCAGGATTTTTAAAACCTGCCTATTTCTCCTTTGTGTTAGGTGCATTTTTTACTAATCAGATGCACTTGTATAAGATTTAATTTGGAAGTAAATTTTGTGAAGAAAGAGCTATGGCACCAGGTGTAGAGTGGCAGAGGGAGATATCTGAAACTGAGCAGTTGTGGTAGTTTTCTCATCATGGAATTAAGTATGATTCTGGATTTGGCAACAGAAAAAAGCTTGACTTCAGTAAAAGTACTATGGGTCTACAGTGGACAGTGGTAGTTGTCCAGTGCGATGAATGGAATTATCACTTTAGGTTAATCCTACAATTTATTCCCTCAGCCTTTCCAAATGTTTTATTATATTTCTAAGATTTCTTAACAATCACTTATTACTTAATCTAACTAGACTAGATTCTGTTATCTGCAACCAAGTTTATATGTTGGAATAGAGAATTATAATTTAAAAGCTGTGTATCTACTATTTATCATTTTATTTTCCAGAAGAAATATAAAAAAGAAGATATATTAGAGATTTCTTCTTCCATGGGCAAACAATAGTACTTTACTGATACCGTGTATCCAGGACAGCATTAGTATTAGAATAAGTGTTAAAATAATCAGACAAGTTATTACCCTCCTGCAGCATATACATCTCTGAAATTTTAAGTAATTAAATATTTTTAAGTAAGCTGATTTGTTGTAAATTAGAAAAAGTATGTCATCTATTGGTGCTGTCCCTTGAAAGAGGTTGAGTAAATTTTATCACCTAGATTTTCAAGTTCTTACTTTGTAAAAAAAAATTTTACAATTGTCTTTCCTTACTAAACTTCTGAATATAATTTCTAATGATTTAATGGATGAGTCAGAGAATTTGAAGAGGAAGCTAACTGTCAAGTAGTCAGAAAAATGAAGAAGACAGACCAGGGTACTCTTTCTGAGTATACTGGGGAGGACCACAAAGAAAGACATTCAAGCCTTCACCCCTTCACCATCAGATGAATAATTTGGTTAGTATATGCATTTTTTTAAAATAACTCATTTATAGAAATGAGAAGTCTGCATAATTTATTTCAACACCCTAATTTACAGGTTTGACTCGTCTACATTGTGGGGAGAGGTTAAAGTGTATGTTTATGTATTTCCTCCTGTCTATATTTTTGCCACTCCTCAAGCACATGTGGACAAATGCCACTCCCAACTAAGCCTACATGCTTCCCAGTTTTCTGTATCTAGTAACACACCCCCACATGTTATGTGCATGTGTATATATATATAACTTTGAAAAATGCATCTTATATTTTTCTTTCCATAACATCTATCACATTATACAATTAGTGGTTTCTAAAATCTTTAAATTTTGCTTCTGGAATAATATACATAAATATGTATATTTATAACCAAACACAAATATAGTCGTGGTATATATAATGAGAAAAAATTAAACTTAAGGGTCTTTTACTTAAAATTAACCTGTATCCAGTGATGACTTATGGGGAATACAGAGAATAGAATGTTATGTAATGCTAATTGTATAGTACAAGTCAGTGATGTTAAAGTACATATTTAGGCATCTAGTCTCTCAGCTCCAAACACAAACCTCCATCCTCTCCTCCTCCTCAATACAAAATTATCTTGGGAGAACAGGAAGAGAACTCACAAAAATGTAGTAAAGTATATACAGCACCAGGGAAAACATAAAAAGTCCTTAGTGAGTCACACTTAAAGTTTATAGTCTTTTTTTTTTCCAGTCTGAATTTCAACGGCCTTTCTATTTTCGTCACATATAAGTAAAGCGAAAGTTTTTATTAGAGGTTTGTTGACTAGCTGCTAACTCTGATATGCCTTAAATGGTGCATTGAGATCAGCTGTCAGGTGCTCAAGAAAAGGGAAGTATTCTTAGATTTTCAGTAACTATTCTCCAAAATTCTTAAAAATACATATTTTTAACTAAATATATTTGCTTTCTCTATCAATTAAATGCTGTTTTTTCCCCAGAAATAATATAGAATTTCAGAGGCTGTACATATATTTCTTTGTAGAACAAGATGGTCAATGAAGCAGTCACTGTGAAAACCTCATGAGAACAATTAAATCTCAGCAATTAAGTTGATGACTAAATTTGGTGGTAGAAAAATGTTAATGACACACTTTCTTTAGTTCTTTCTGGAATGGCTCACTTTCTTTATTCTTCCAATTCCTTTAATCAAAATGAATAGGCACAAATGACTAAAAATAACTTACAAGTTCCTAGAATGAAGACTTTGGCAGATATCGCTAGAAGGAGCCAAACAACATATTTTCAGAATGTTAAAGGTTCAAGTTCTTTTTTCCCTTTTAAAAATATTTTTTAAATGATTAAAATGTATTTCCATAAAGATTTTTTTAAATAATAAATCTGAAAAAAAATTTAAACTCCCTATATTTTGCTATTCCATTTTGATTAGGTTTTTACAGTATTTTACATGGGAAAAATAATTTATTATTTGAGCTCAGTGACCTTGAACTCTAAAAATGAAGGTTGAAAGTGACTAGGAGAGGCAGGAAGCAGCACCAATAAATGAGCTTTTGTGGTTGAGTGAACTTAAAAACTGTTCTTGATATGAAAAATCTAAGTTGCCTACATAAGAGTTAATCCAAAATAGTGTTTTTCTAGTATTGCACAAAGAACAACTAATACTACATAGCATTGCATGATATTGCATAATAGTATTGCATAAGGACAAATGCATCATCATTTGTTCATTAAACAAAAATTTGAATACCTACAATATGCCAGGGATTTTTCTAGATTCTGGAGCTAGAGGGTAAACGCTCTACCTCGAAGAAGTGTTTTAAAATATTTATGTGAGTACTATGACAGAAATGTATAGGATATTCTGAGAACTAGAAGAAACACCTCTTCCAGTAGTGGGCTCCTAGGGCAGCAAGGCTTTCTGGAGGATTTGACTACTCACCTGTCACTTGAGAAAACGTGCATGGGCCAGCCTGAATAGAAGATAGGAAAAGATACTCAAGGCCTAGGGGAGAAAAGCATGGAAGCAAAAAATCTTCTAGACGATTTGTTAGTTGGTCTAAATATATTGATGCAGAAATGAGGACCTATTGTTAGAATGTATTTCATATAGTATGTTTAAATTTGCTTTGAGAAACACAGGAGAAACTTTAGATGCTATGGTAACCGTTTATTTGTTCATTTGTCAATTTAAAACAACTATGTGACCAAGTTTCTTTTTTTAGTAACAAGGTATTTGGAGTATTTGGTTGGTTCTATCAGGAAGTTTTGGAGATTTGAACTCTCCCCCAAGCAAATTTTTCCTTGTAATGGACTTTCCATCTTTGGTCTACATTTTACCCTGAAACAGTTGAAGCCTGTAGGCTTTCCACAAAATCAGGGTTTCTCAACCACAGCACTATTGAAATTTGGGGCCAGATAATTCTTTGTTAGGATAGGGAACTCCCTTGGCCATTGTAGGATGTTTAGAAGATGCCCTGGCCTTTATCCACTAGATACCAGTGAAAGGCTTCTCCTTCCCCCACAGTCATGACACCAGAATGTCTTCAGATGCTGTGAAATATTCTCTGGGGGACAAATCACTACTGGTTGAAAACCACTGCACTAACATAAGATATTTCAACCTACTTTTTCTGCAGCAGTTTGGATAGAGCTCAAACGTTTTACTTTCAGTACAATATATTAAAAGATTATTGGGTAACTTGTACAAGGGCACTCAGCCACCAAATGCCAAATCATTAAAAATAAAAGCCCAAAGTATACCAGATTGAGCCATATTATAAAGGCCTTCTATTGGTGCCCGTATCATTACCCTTACTAGTAACATTGTCATTTCTTCCCTGAGCACACAAGGCAGACCCAGCTACTCCATGATCTACAAGAAAAGTGGAATGAATAAATTTCCTTCTCACCTGAAGTGGTGCTACACTCTAACCCACGGTTCTCAGCCTCAGATGCCCTTTGGAACCTTCTGAGGAGATTTAAATAATACTGAACTTTTGATTATTCTGCAATGTTCTGATTTAATTTAAACAATACTGATACCTCAGTTATACCCAGAAGTTTTGATTTAATTGGATTTAATTGGTCTGGGGTGAGGCCTAGGTATTAGAGAGTCTAAAAACTCCCGTGAGATTCTTATGTGCTGCCAAGGTTGAGAAGCTCTGCTCTCTTTACCTTACCTTTGGCTACGAATCACCTTTTTTGGAAATCTCTATCTTGTTTAGGAATATTTAGAGGCAGTTATATCTTACTTCAGTTTTATATGTATATCAACATATGCTAGTTATATATGTAGATATATATATGCACACATTTATTGTGTGTGTGTGTGGGGGGGGGTGTAATTCGTTCTTATAAATGTCGTAAATTTAGTGTCTTCCTCAGATCTAAAAATTCAGTCTTTGGAACTAGGAATTTATCTTTAGAACTAGGGATTTAGTCTTTAACCCATTGTTTCCAAAATTCTTTTTTAAAGCCCTGGTCACACCCCAGAGCAACTAAATCACAATCTTTTTTCACGTCAGTTATTTGTGAAGTTATCTAAGTGATTCCAATAAGCAGATATGTTTGAAAATCACTGCTTTAACCAGAGTTGGAAAGGGATAATTGTTTTGAGCCCAGTAGATATATATTAGTGGTCCTCATCTTTAACTGCACATTAGAATTAGAATTAGAGCTTTGCAAACTCCCTAAGCCCAAGTTGCACCCTAAACTATTAAATCAGAATTGCCTGGGGTAGGAGCCAGTCACCAGTAGTTTTTAAAGTTCCATAGGTGATTCCAATATGCCATCAAGCAGTGGTACTCAAACTTAGTCACACATCAGAATTATATTCAGGGCTCAATAAAACACAGAATCCTGGAATCCATCCCCAAAGTTTCTGATTCAGTAGGTCTATGTTGAGGCTCAAGAACTGGCATGTCTAACAATTTCTCAGTTGATACTAATGTTGCTTGCCCAGGGACCACACTTTGAAATAAAAAACACTAGTTTAGTTTAATAAGTAAATAATGACAAGTGACTCATGGACAATTAGGTTTAACATCCAGAAATTTTTTTCAGTGCTGCTTATTTTATCTGTTGTTAAATTATTTTAGTGGATGTGATATTATTTAAAGTCTACAAGAGGATACTAATTATAGTTATTTTAATATTTTATTATTTTCTAAATTAACTCTATTTAGATTAGTTTTTTTTTTCTTTTTATAGCTTGGTGCTTTTTTTTAAATGCTCACTCATATGTGTAGATGAGATGTGGATCAATAAGTATGGAATCTAAATTAATTTTATTAACCCAAATGAGAGTACCTATGTACCTGGCAGTAAATGCAACATCTGCTGATGGAACCCTGATTACAGAAGTTGTGATTCCACAGAGGGGAAAATCAGCACCAGTAGCAGAGCAGGCTCTCTTTTAAGAGCTGCAAGACTGTTTGTCCACCAAGTGCTAACATACTGATCCTTCACAGAAACTCCAAGCTATACAGAACCCTTGCCTTTCTCTGGCTCCTGGGTTCACTTTGGGAATCTCAGGTGTCTACTGTAGAGAGTCATATGAAGAAAGGTACCGGCATTGCCATTATGCAGTCAATCACTTTCTTTTTCTATTAGAGACTTTTTCAATAATGATATTCGTCTCCCCTCCCCCCCAAAAAAAAGTAAAAGAAAGAAAAAGACTAAATAGTTTACTCAGAAACAAATTAGGGAATTAGGGAAGAAGAGAAAACTTCATAATCAAAAAAACAACCACAAAACGAGAGAGAGAGAGAGAGAGAGAGAGAGAGAGAGAAGAGAAAGAGGAGAGAGAGAGATAAGAGAAAGGGGGGGAGGAGGGGGGTAGAGAGGAGTGAAGGGGCAGAGGAGAGGAGAAGATAGAGGCAGTGGTGTTCATCTCTCTCCTCCACTGTTGCATGCTCATCTTCTTCTCAGTGTACTTCTTAATTATATTGTCTGATTTAGAATGCAATTCTATTAATGCTAGATCATATTGCTTGAAATTACATAAAGGGTAATTTCAGAACTCACTGGCCATACCATTGTCACTATATTAATGCCAGTTTCATTGCACTGGTTCATCTTCCTTCTCAAGTTGCCTGTTGCCACTCGAAATATATATATATATATATTGGCTCATTATCGTGCCAAGTGGCAACATGGAAATATTTAATACAACAGAAGTGCACAATTGAGGACAGCCGAAGTCAAACATGAAAGAAGACACAACCAAGCTCGGTTTCAACATGTTCTGTTTTCTCATGCATCTTTATAGTCTGATTTTAGCTTTGATAAATGACTGAAGTTAAAAAAGTCATGACTGAAGTCAACCTATACAACAGTGCAAAATTGAGAGCCATGTATATATATGTATATGTATATATACATATATGTGTGTGTATACATATGTATATATACACACACATATATATACATATGTATATATGTATATACACACACACATATATGTGTGTATATATATACACACACACCTGTACATATGCACATATATATCCTATAGGTTTTGTTTTGCTGGAGAACCCTAATATAGAACCCTGACTAATATATGGATAAAACTTGAGCACATTATGTTAAGCAAAATAAACCGGTCACAAAGAGACAAATACTGTATTATTTAATTTATATGAAGTATTTAGATTATTCAAATTTATATAAACATAAAGAGAAATGGTAGTTGCCAGAGGCTGTGGGGAGGAGAAATAAAGAGTTATTTAATGGGAATAGAGTTTCAGTTTTGTGAGATGAAAACATTTTAGAGATGCACAGCAATGTGAATATATTTGACACTATTGAACTGTACACTTAGAAATGGTTAGAAAGGTAAATTTTATATTATCTTTTCTTACTACAATTGAAACAAAATGAAACAAACAAAAATAACAAACTGTCATACCTGCCTGGCTCTATTGGCTCTAAAACAAACACAGAGTTAAAATTGGGAAATATTTGCTATGGCTTCAGTGATAAAGAGAAGAGACATAAGTCAGAATGGATACCCAAATTGAATTTATATCAACAATTTCTAGCTGCTATGATAAATATTAACAAGTAAACATACTGAAATAAAAAGCCAAATGAAGGGGCTATTCTCCTATACACAATATGCAAAGATGCACAAAACAAAAGGCAAGGACTAATTCTTCTATTATATTACCAGTGGCAAGTTCTTTATGGGATCTTGAATTCATTTAAGTCAACACAGGATATGTGGGAAAATTGAAATGTGTTCAGAAAGAAACATTATAAGAACTAAAAATATCTATTACAAGAATGTTAAACAAAAGGAGATGATAAAAGTTTACATATAAAAGATTTTAAAAATTCAGATTGTTTGATATATAGACTAGAGGGCTAGAGAAAGTTATTAAGTTATTACAAGAAGGGAATTCTTCAACAATTATTTATTTCCTTAGAACACAGAATTGAAGGCAAACATGTCAATCCAGTAAGAGGTTTTCCGGGGAGTAAGAGCAAATAAACTCTGACAAGGAGAATGGTAGATTATCTGTGTTGGCTGTGTAACAAATAAATTTTTACCTTGCATTTAGTAGTTTAAAACAAAACACAGTAACTATTATTTCCCAGTTCCCGTGGATCCGGAGTCTGAGCATGCTGTAGTTGGTTCTTTGCTTAGAGTCTCACAAGACCTACATCAAGGTGTTGGCTGGAGGTACAATCTCACATTATCTTGGAATCCTTTTCTAAATTCACTGGTTGTTAGCAGAATTTAGTTCCTTGCAGTTGTAAAGACTGAGGCCCATTCGCTGCCACATGACCTTCTCCATACCACAGTGGTTTACTCCTACAAGGCAAACAGGAGAGGGTCTACTACTGCTTCTTATTTCTTGCCCCTGAATCTGCTTGGAAAAGGCTCACCTGATTAGTCCAGGTCAACAGGATAGTCTTGCCTTTGATTAATTCAAAATCAGCTGATTAAGGACCCATATCACATCTGTGAAATCACTTTATTTTACTATATAATGAAACAGAATCATGGCTATTTGCAGGCTTTACCCACATTAATAGGGAGAGGATTATACAGGGCATGTACATAAAAGGGCAGAACTTTTAGAGACCATCTTGGAATTCTGCTTCCCACACTATTTCAATGTTTGCATATCTGACCCCAAACTATAAAGCTTGTATTTAATTACTGACTATCACCCTAAATATGAACTAGATGAAATGTCATTTATTTCTATCAAAAATACTTACAGAATATTTTCTCAAGAGGAAATTTTGTGGATGGGCCAGCCCAGCATGTGAGCAGAATAGTCAGGACATAGTGTAGTTGAAGGGATCCCATATGACCATAATCTACTTAAAAATGTCTTCCTAAGCTTACAATAAAACCTGACATCAGCTTCAGTAGAGTCACTCTGTGAGATTTATCTCTGGAAACATACTAAATTAATAGTCAACAAGTCACTAAGTTGGTTAGTATGGGTCAGAGGGGGGTGATTCAAATTCAATGTTTATGGTACTTCTTAACAGGAACACTTCAGTACTCCGGACTGATATTACAAGTATCTATATGTATGTGTCTCTGAAAATAATGTTCATTAAAGAATCACACTTGAAATTCTATGTTGACTTCTAAACTCAAACATCACTATAATTATCTCTTTGTCAAATCATCTACTATTCTGTTGGGATTATTTTCCTTCATGTTATTCCCATATTTCCTATTTACCAATGCAGATTGAAATGAGAGTTATGTCATTCCCTTAAGGAGGTAATTTTTTTTGTTTGTTTCAAATACATCAGTGGAGTTATATTTTCTTTTCCCCAAGGGAAAATTCCTTAACTTTGTATAATAAATTATGTGTCTTTATTCATAAATCTCAGAACTTCATCATTTGTTATATTACTTTAACTCAGCTATGTTATTTTCCCTCCTCTAATAAAGAACATTGTGTGTTATTGACTAAAACATGACATTTATTAATTTTATATATTTTCATATTTGTATAGCTGTGGAACATAACATGATCCAGAGCACACATGATGTTCTCTTTAGGAAAATCATATGTTTATATAAACTATTATTTTCAATATATATTACAAGGCCTGATAAGTTATTGATTCAATGTTTTAGAAGATGGTGCACTTGTCATCAAACTATTTAAGAAAAATAATCTACACAATATGGCCCCTTTTCTTAATGTCTGTTAAAGTAATAACACATGAAGCATGTTAGTATAACCTAAATGGATTGTAAATACTAACCTTATAGCATTTTTATTAGTAACTTATATTAAAGGCAATCTGGCACTCTTTTACTCATAATATACTCCCATTAGTAAGCAGTCTTATAGACATAAAATATTTGTAAGCATTTTAACTTGGCCAGGTCACTGCTGCTGTGTCACATCACATTTGTTTGTCCTTATTTTAATGTGAGCTTATTTAGATGAAACTGGAATTGCCTTCCTCTCCTCTAGATGACAGATCTGGTTTAGTGCCAGGACACTTAGTAAGGTCTATCAAACAATGCTCTATTGTGTGCAATTGCATTATTTGAAAATCACAAGACCACTAACTCATAGCACATGTCAATATATTCAATTTTCTCAAAGTCTAGCCTTTTACAGGTGATTTTATATTTCTGTTTAAATTTGTTCTTTATTACCTCCACTCGGTTCATATGATCATTCCTGCCTGAGCTGTTTTAATATATATTTTTCACAATTATGAGTTCACAGTTATATATTACAACTAAACAAACAAATCAAAAAGAAGAAAACAAACTTTTAGCTAACATTTGTTTTGCATTATGGCACTTGGGAAATCTATTAACTGAATGAGAAAATGAGATTTTCCTAATTGCGACTTCCTTCTCCTTGTTTTCCTATTACTAACTCCCCTACTCAACCCTGGCTGTACTATTCTCATTCAATGAAGTGAGGCCTCTTTAAGATCCTGGTAAGCTGGTAAGTCCTGCCACCCAATGTATTTCCACTGGTATCAGATGATATCAGCATAAGGGAGTCTGCCATTGATGCCCTTTCCACTTTACTATCAAAAGCTGAGAGAGTGAAATTGCTTCAGAAATCATAATCAAATCCTCTGACTACATATTCTACTGTTAGTAACTGATACAAGGTTTAAGCAATATTTTCTTGTCACAATTAACACGAAAGTCACATCCATCTACCAGATATGGATACCCCCTCTATTCAATAATTAAACAACAACTACCATGTACATCTCTTTACAACAGGAGAGATCTTCACTAGTCTGAATACCTCAAGGGGTAAAAAAGAATCCTGCTAATTTTTTCTACTTTGTACTTTAATCTCTGCTTGATTATTCTGGGTCTTATTTTTTGGACCAGCTCCCAACTCACCTTTATCTTAAATACTTTGTAGCTCAAATTTTAATTGATAAGTAGTATATGCAGATATATTGAGTTATTTTCCAAATTTTATGAATAATCATTAACCCAGCACTAGTCCGTATTAGTGGTTTTAGACTGCAAAATCTTTCAAGACTGGAACTATACCTATACCTGAAAAAATATATATGGCATCACAGAAGCCTGTTAGGTACTATCCAGTTTAGGACATTCTCCAAGAATAATTATCAATGAGTGATGAAAATGATTTAATTCATTAAAGCAATCCATAAAGTTACTCTAGTAGAAAAAGACTACATCCAAAGTGTAGCTAAGTCAGCAGAATAATAATAATACATTCCCCCTATAAATTTCTGATAAAGAGAACAAGCAGAATGCAGTTAAAACAAAGGAATTAAAAGTAAAAAAGGATATAACCAACAGCCCCTAATAGCAATATTTCCATAATTATTGCCTGCTACAAATTCTTAAAGCAAGCTAAAATTTAAAAATACATGGAAAGGTGTATTGAAGTTTCATTTGCTATAACTATGCAAAAAAATTAAATTTGTTATGTAGAGTGTCACATTTATTATATGAATTTTAGATTCAGCTGCAAACATTATTGAAAAGGATTATTGAAATCAGAAGACAAGTGTTTTCACTGAATTTAACATTATTAGTTATTCTCTTTTTCTCCCTTAATTATCCATTTTTTAAAATATATTTATCAAGATGATTGGACAGTTAGCACCACAAAATTCTATAATTAAATCACAAATAGCTAGTGATGAATTCCATTGCCATAAAAATATTCTAAAGATTTACATGTATTAAAAAAAAAACCTTACTGCCATTTCATGTTTAAAAACAAAATAACAAAGTCTCAAATTTTACATTCATATTATAAAAAAAAGTATTGTTTTCAATGCCTGTGAGAAAAATGGGGCGAGATTACTTACTTTTCAGACATATGTTAGGATCTTTAACCAATAAATTTTGTTCTTTTGTCCTCTTAAAACAAATACAAGTGAAGTGTGGACTTTGGAGGGTAGAGAGATAAAATAAGATACTTTTGTTTTCTTCACTACATAATCAAAATTTTCAGATTTTATCTTTCATTAATTCTATTTGTCATTCTTTTAAAGTTCAGTTTTTTAAATAATAATAAAGACAAACTATTTTTAGAACAGCATATACTAGGTTTTCAATTTTCTTTGATGATTTCTAAAAGCCTTTTGATTTGAACTCCAAACAAGGCATTTTCATCTTTAGAAATGTGTTTTTAAACAGTAAATCTTGAGAACTGTAGAATTGGACATGCTCAGCTGCAGCTCTGAAAAAAAATATGAGTAGAGGGGTGAAGCCTTAAAGTAAAACTTTAGAAGCTGAGTAACAAGGAGATTTTGTGTCAGAAGCAAATCAGCTGGCTGAACAGTAAAGAGGCCCTCTCGGAATGGGATTGCTTGAAGCCAGTTGAGTTATTTGGAAGATGTGGAGAGGCCCACGTGACCAGTGCACGGATGGCGTGCACATGGCACCTTCCCCCACTGTGCCTGTCCACTTGGCTCTGCCAAGTGTGGACTCATGATTCAAACTGACAAGAACCTTGCTCCCTCCCTGATCCAGAAAGAAAGAGCCTTGTCAAGTTGAATATCCTGCTTGCTACGCAGGAGCAGAGTTGCCAGGAACGATGGGGGGAACTCAAAATGTTCTCTCAATCAGTAAGAGGCCTTGGGCCCTGGCTTAGCTGCTCACAGGGCAGTGAGAAGTGTAATTGAAGCTTAAATGTCACTGCATCTATTTTAGAGGAAATGTTGACTTGTTTTTGTCACTTAACTGTTTTGCTTGTATTTTGATTCCTTCTGGACTTTGGAAATAAGTTGATAATGTAAAATGCCTCTTTTTTTAAGGAAAATAAAACAACTATTAAATAAACTTTTGCCCAAAGAACAAATTCAATCCAAGCAAGAAATGTATACATACATTAAATTCCATTTATGCCAGGTAGGAGTCAATTTGAGGTATTGGTATAAAGATAAATATTCTTTGGCCTGGAGGAGACAGACACAACCTATAAGGGGCAACACTGTTCATTTAGAAGATGTTTGAACATCACAACATTTAAAGGTGGGGCCACTTTTGGGCCATTTCCCCTACTTGATGCATGTTCTTTGGTCAGTCACTTGACTTTCCTTGGACCCTAATTTTTTGTCTGTGAAATAGAGTTACGATAACTAACTCTCAGGGAAGGTGAGAATTAAATGAGATGTGTAAAGGATGCATTTTGAATGTGTGAAGTGCTATACCAATGTTAGTTATACTTTGGTGGGAGACAGGCAGGCAGGCCTCATGGTTTCTAGCTTGCATCACCAATTTGATCTCACTCCATATTTTCAGAGATGAGGCCCCTTGCAGTGCTCAGATTCTATCTCCCGACAGCATATATCTCAAGAAAGAATTAAACAAGTATAATAGATATTAGAACATGCCAAAATAAATTTTAAAAGAAATAAAAAATAAAAAACCCTGAGGAATAAAGGCTCCAATCTAGTTAGAGTAACAGCAGAAGTCTTCAAAATTAGAGCTAAAATGTACCTAATGGAAATGACACAGATTTCTACAATGGGAGGTTTTATACTGGTAGAAATGCCTGAAAACCAATGACTACTGTTTCCTAGGATTTCCATTAACAACTCCAATCTACTGTGTGTGAGAATTTCAAAGACACTGGTCATTAACGGGCAAAGTAGTAGGATGCATTGCACCAGGCCCGAATGTTGGCTTTACATTTCCATTCTTAACCTAAAACAGTAGATTGAGGGAGATCTTGGCTTAGAAGCTGTACTTTCCGCCAAATATTTTTTCTGTTATTCAAAGTGAGAATATCTTCAAAATGAGAATAATTTCTATGAAAATAAATTAAATTTCCTATAAAATAGTGAAGAAAGGGTGAAAGAAGATTGTGGCTAGATGGAATATAATTTCTATAACCCAAGCAGGTTAATATTGATCTTTGTGAAGAAAGGGCTATAGATCCGTGGTTATACAGCACCAGAAATACCTGAATGCTTATTAAAAACAAAACTACTAAAGCAATAGCTCCGATTAGAGATTAGAGCCAGGAATTCTAGATTTAAAAAGAAATCCAGACTAAATGAGATCTATGCAGTTCCTTTCTCAGACAAAAATTTTTATGTGAATATTTAAGAACTTGTATCACCATCTGATATTCCTATAATTGAACTTGTAGAGCACTTGCTTCTCATGACAGAATCATTCAATCTACAAGTACCAGGGAGCATGGTATATCAGCAAGTGTCAGCACCGAGCTGATTAAGAAGGGAAGGTTTCAGTGGGGAGATGCCCAATTGAAAAAGAATGCACGAGGAGCTGACATGAGAATAAAACTACAGGCACCAACTTTATTGTGAGGAGTGCGGGCTTCTGCACTAGGAGACCGCATGGGCTTTATATATGTCAGAGAACGATAGTGGCATTCTGCCACACATGCGTGATAAACAATAAGCTGAGTCATACTTGCACAAGTTAGGTGCAGGCGCCTTACTACATTAAGGTAACATTTTATATCTGAACTTCTATCCCTAGCCGCAAGCCTGGGTCACAGCCAGACCCGGGAAACACAGCAGGTCACAAGCAACAAGAAAACCCCTTTCCCTCAGTACAAGATAAATCCTACAGCATCCTGTGACTTAGCATATTTTACTGTACTGATCTATCCATGTATTTCTCTCCCCACCCTTTGACTTAAAAATTCTCAAAGATAACCAAGTTGCTCAATACATGCTCACTGAATACAACTAAAACTTGGGTGCCACAGAAACTTACCTCAGCCATGAATCTTATAGGAGAGCCAATCCCAGAGCACCAACGGCAGTTGGCAGCCATTGCGTGATCAACAGGAGATGACAAATAGCTGGTTTGGCAGGAGTGCAGAGTTAAGGCTAGAAACAAAACGAGGCAGTCCCACAAAGGAAGGTACAGTTTCTATCTATTATAAACTCTGGCTCAAAGAAAAACACAGAGGAACAGATTAAAAACAACTTCAAAGAGTCAAGCATTAGGCGATATTTATTAAGCATTCGCTGTGTGCCAGGCACTCTGCTAGATTCTGGGGATGCAACAAAAAACTAAATAGACATGTCTGCCTTTATGAAGCTAATGGTCACATACATTTTAATGTGCTATGGAGAAAATGTGGACAGGCATATGAGGATGTGTAATAGAAAGGGGTGTGTGTGTGTGTGAGGATGGTGGTTGGGATGGTGTGGAAAGAATTTTTTTTTTTTGAGAAAATGATATTTGAACAGAATTCTGGAAGGATAAGCAAAGAGAAGAATATTCTAGGCAGATTAGAAGAGTAATTTTTAATGTTATTTGTGCCAAAACAGGTTACCATTATTTTTCACAAAATCTGCCTACCTTTAACTACCAGAAAACCAGATACTCTAGGATGGCCTTCCAGCCCTAGGCTATTCACCAAGTTGTTATGTAATGATGACATCTTTAACTACATTAGTCACTGGACTGGTACTTCCATGGGTGAGAATGGGGGAGAGGAAGGATTTTTGAGTAGTCTTAATTAAAATACTATGTTTTACAAAATAAGCTTTCTAGACAAATAAGAGATTTTTGTAGCCAAATTGTATTTTCCCAAAAAATAACAACATACAGCAGATTTGTAAAAATTATCTCTTATACTGTGACAGGTCATACAGTACTATTGAATCAAGATTGCCGGCATGATAGAATACCAGCAGCCAGAGTTGTATTTGTGGGAAACTCTTTTTGCTCCTCCTAATTTTTTGCCACGGTTATTAAATCAGTCTTATCCCTTCATATTATCTGAAAAATTGAATTTTCTCTTCTGAATGAAAATTCTGGTAGAACCCCATCTTATTGGGACACACTTTATCTCCTCCAGATTATTTCGATCTTACTATTTTTCCAAGATGCAGAATGTATTCAACAAATCAGAATTCTTCCATAGCTCCCCTCTCACTGGGTAAAATAATTCGTATGCAATGTTTGCTTTTTGCTTAACAAAGGACCACTATACTCTTACTTTGATATATTATATATGGTATATTCGATGTTTATACACTAGCTGGAAAGAGAATTTTTAAGATCAATGTTAAAACAGTATTTATAATGTAAATACTTGTATATAATTATTTATACTTCAGTTCAGTAGCAAAAATCGATTCTATGATAAATAAACTCGTTATTCAATCCTTAGTCTATTGTAGCCACACTGACAAGTCATGCCACAAGCAATACAATATCACTAATGAAATGAATTAATTTATCTTTTGCAAAAGTACATTGGGGAATTGGAAATGTCTGTTTTATACCAAAACTCCAAATAGAAAATATATCTAATAATTCAACATTGTAGGCAGATATTTTTCAAGCCAGCAAGTGTATTTTATTCAACAAATATTTATTGAGTCTTTCTTATGTTCCTGGTACTTTTCTAGGTGATAGAGGGCAAGTAAAAAAAAAGATAGGTAACTCTATATTCTGATAATTATTATAAAGAGAAAATAAAAAAACAAAAACAAAAAATGAAACTCAGGTTCATAAAATTAAGAATTTTCAGAAGTCCACATTTCATAAGGTGACCAGAAAACATTTTATATTGTTTCAGAGTCTTTTTCCACTATAAAATTCATAATGATAAATTTAAGTTGGACCCCATGAAATTGCTTATAATCAACATTTTCAACCATAAAAATGGCAATTTCATATAGTTTAACCTAATAGTTGATAACCCTGATAACAAATAATAGAATTTTAAAAGCTAAGATTCTTATATTAAAGTTTTCTTTCAAATTTATGATCTCTCTCAGCCTGAATAATCTAGTACTCAGCATTTTTTTCAGACCCTGTATCTAGATAGGAGATGAGAACCCTATCATTCCATAGGTCAGAGAGATGCCTCAGCTCTATTTCCAGTCCATAAATAGACTTCTAAGGCCAGGATGTCTGAAGATGAGACTTTTCAGGATTGGAAGGGTCTGAGGAAGCTTCTGTAAACAATGCAGTCTTGGCTTTAGTACTGTAGCTAGAGTGTTCACTGGAGGGCTTCCAGGCACCAGTGGGAATATAATGTCCTTGGAGGTAATGCCCCTTCGGACTCAGCTGTGTAATCTGCAGCATGCCATATGATCCCTCCTAGCCTGTTTTTAATCTTTGAAATGAAAACATTTACCCTACCTTGCAGGGTTGTTACAAGTATAGCAGAATAACATCATATGTACAAGCAAATTCAGCTTTACACACTTTGGGCCTCAAGAGAGGGGTGGAGGAAGAAAGGAGGAGAAACATCACTTTTAAAACACATAGGAGACTCCACCTTCTTCAATATTCAAAGGACACGTCCAGTGTAAGTGAGCATTAGCTGAGGGGTGTGAATCCCTACTTCCTTCAGTTGGTCTCAGGTCCTTTGAATCTCCTGTGATGTAAGCATCTAGCAATCTTGAGTAATTTTTGTAGTGTTTAAGATAATCATTTCTCTTTAAGTTAACTATTTAATCTGTGAGTCAAAGCAAGAAGGAACAAGCCGTCTCAAAGCTGATGAAAAAAAAACTAGTTCTGGATTTATTAAGAGACAAAATTTTAGTTTCCATAGTGATGTCATTGAAAGAGAATTTCAGGAATAATTTTGATATTAATGAATCTGGTTTTATAAGGTTGCTTATAAACCTAAACCCACAGAAGTTGCAGCTCTAATGTAAGGTATGTAAAATGCTCTCACCAGTTCCTGGAAGATTGTTGGCGGTCAACATGTTGATGGTTATTTTCCCCAAAGAGAAAATAAATGATATTAATGAATCTGGTTTTATAAGGTTGCTTATAAACCTAAACCCACAGAAGTTGCAGCTCTAATGTAAGGTATGTAAAATGCTCTCACCAGTTCCTGGAAGATTGTTGGTGGTCAACATGTTGATGGTTATTTTCCCCAAAGAGAAAATAAATGAGTTACTCATTCAAGTAGTAGATCCTGAGCTAATGTGTCGAGCTACTACAATTTAAATTTCTATAGATAATGTACTTCCTTGGTGTAATTTTGCACTTTTCAAGCTTATTCTTGTATGTTACTGTGTTCTGACCAGCATAATACCTTATAAATAATATCTCATACACTAAAAGAATTTGAAAAATTCATATATTCAGCAAACATTTCTTGGTTGAATTAATTTAAAATTGATATTCTTTCTAAAGCTTTTTAGTTGCACTGAAGTCCCCAATTTAAAACCAAGTATTTTGTCCTACAGGGAATAGATAGAAAAGCAAAAATTGTCAATCACCTGTTTCTTTTCTGTGATTCTCCTCTAGAAAAAAACCCACATAAATCACAATAAGAAACAATTATCAGTGCTGTATCAGAGCTGGTATCACAAGTATAAGGAATAATTTCAACTGGTTGATACTTCTTCTGTTCTATTGGTACCCATGCCCTTAAGATTTATCACATTATTTAAATATTATTTATGACAATAAGGACATTAAATCGTTATAATAAATAATTTACTATTTAGAAGTTTAATAGTAAAATGTTGGTAAGTTATTTTTCCCAAGTCACTTAAAAAAATATTCTGTGCATTTTTAGGAAATATATAGCTTTTTTGTTGTTACAAAAAAAGTAACATATAATCCAGAAAGTGACCATAAAAATCATATAGAGATAGAATTTTTTCATATTTGTATAGTTTTAAGTTGGAGATTGTAGGTTTAAATGGATATGATAAACTGAAATGTAGAAGTAAACGTAACAAAACCTGCGTTGCATTTTTGTGTCTATAAATGTGGTTCACGATCCTGGTGGCAGGAGTTGGAGAGCAAGGAAGAAGGTTTATATTTGAAGTAAGACTTCAGAAGAGATAAACTTTATAAAATAAACAGCTTAGATAATAAAGCTCTTATTCATATAAGCTCTCCAAGCAGTATGTATTTAAAAGGTTTAAGATTGGTAGCCTTGAGAATAGGAAATATATGCTGAGCATATAGACTGAGTAATTTGAGAAAACCTTTCCACACATTAAGCCTGTAGCATTTGGCAGAAATAGCATCCATTGACATATTTATCGTTTTCAATTTTTCAAGAATTGTAATAGCTGATTTTTAAAGTGAGAGCAGGTTGTTATTCAAACTAATGTTTTTTTGTCTTGTTTTATTTTGTTGTTCTTCTGTCATTGTAAATATATCAACAAAAATATTTTTTTAACTTGTGGTATTTATTTATTTTCCCATTTATAAAAGAAATCCTAAGTCATTAAAAAAATGGAAAATAGAGGAATTAAAAAATATATGTTTAGTCCCCATGCAAACATAAACATTGATTGATACATTCTGGAGTTTTGTTTTTTTAAATTTAAACTATATATTTCATAAATATTGTATTTTCAATATATACGATTGTAATCATATGTTCATATGCTTTTGTGTGCCATTTCCTGTTATAACCTAAGTATGTTCCATGTTATTACAGTTTTGGAAAACATTTCTTTTTTTCCATGTTATTATTTTTTTATTATTTTTTTAAGTGAAGAAATGATTTTAATTTTTTTCTCCATCTACCTCCCCCCTTTTTCCCTCTCCCCTCCTTTCTGGTAACTACTAGTCTATTGTAACACAAAATATTTTAGATAGAGAAATGACTTTATCAATAAATATTCTGAAAAAATGAATTAGCTGTATACAGGCTCTGATGGGAACTAGGACCTCAAGTTGGTGCCTGTTCAGCTCTCACGAGAGCTTTCATCCCTGCTAACTTTGGAGACTATGAGCAGAGTATATCCCAGTTCAGCCACACAATGCTAAGGACTGCAAAAGGCTATAAAGTGGACAGCAGTATCATGAACACTGCATGGGGTTTGCCACCTCTGGTGGAGGTACCCAGGGATTAAGGGAATGAAGAATTGCATGCTCTATTGGAACACAAAATGTATCCTTGGTCTCACGAGTGTTACAGCTAAGCTGGACATGGAGGCCCTGACCTGCCAAGTGGGTATACCTGAGGAGTATCGAACTGTTGAACCCTGCCAATCTGGCACCTATATAACGCAGGCCAGACAAGTGAATGACAGATAAGGGAATTTTCTGCAGCTCGACAAGGAGAGTAGAGCCTAAAATGAGAAAATGTGCTTCTTCACTACAGAATACATTTCTTTGTTCATTTGGAAAGACATATCAAAGACATTTTTAAAAGAAGTCATTGGTTTATAAATGCAAGCTTCTCAAGGAGTGTTTATTTAAACAAATTATTTAAGCATTCCACCAACACAAAGTGACTGAAAAGGGACTTGAACTTAAAGATGCAGGATGATGTGATATTATCAAAGTCATGTATTCCTAAAGGTCTCACATGATTCAAGCCATACATGATTGATGAGAATTTTCCCATAGGAATAAATATGAAGGTTATGTTTTTGATATGCATAAATCTTCAGCCAATGTGGCTTAGGGGCACTCAATCTTTTATTTTTTTGTTTATCGTGTAGCTATGTTATGTAACACATTGTTTTTTCCTTTTTCCCTCAATTATCTCTTCTCAGTTATATAAATCTAAAAGTGCTTTATTTTTCTCAACACTTTCTCTAAAATTATTTTGAGCACTCCCTCCTAAATATAGCACAGGGTATTGTGGAGATTCTAGATCCTATTAAAGCACTTTTATCACTTCTAAACATATTTCCAAACATTTTCATATTTTTAGCAATATTGCTAACATCACAACTTAAGAAGAAATCAAGCAACATTGATATGGAATTAAATAATAAATTTTAATATTGATAATTTAAAAATTAATAGGATAATCATTACCGAAATCACTCTAAAACTTCTGATACATGTTGATCGTGAGCGGTGACGTTGCACATTGTTTATTTCTGTTTGTCAGAAAGTGATTTTGCCAAGTGACAATAGTTCAAGTACAATTGCTAATTAACACAATTTAAAATTACACAATTCTCGATCAATTTCCAAATTTGGTGCACAATATGAGACTAATATTTCTTTCACACTTATTTCAAAATACACATAAAATGACCTATCCAATAAAAACCATTCACTGACAGATATTGTGTTGAGTTATCTTCAGCCTTGATTATTCTCATTTTAAAAGTAAGCAAATTGAAGCTCAGCTGGGTTAAGTAACTTGGGAATGCTTTAACCTATGTCTCTGTGGATTCTACAGCTTTCCTCTATTCTGCCAATGTTTCTAAACATAGTTCCCTTTTGAAAAGGATTGAATGGTGATAAAAGGGCCGATACCGGTGTGGTAGCAGTTAAAGCTAGATTGTAGGGGATTGAGAAGAGGAGGTGGTGAGGAAGCAAAGGCAGTAAGAGTCACCCTCTGGATGGAGTCCTTCAGCATAAAAAGTTAGAGAACAATGTAATGAATTACAGGAGGTCTCAAGTTCAAATAGAAGTTTTTTTGTTTTTTTGTTTTTTTACTTTAGGGTTGATAGAGGTCTGTATATTTATAGGCAAATTACTTTGCAAAAGAAGGAAACATTTAGAAGGAATTTCTCTTAAGTTAGCAGAGACACAGAAATCTCAAGTCTAAACGTCTAAACAGGCTCATACAGAGAAGGTTCTGAATTAGGCAGTGTTTTTTCCTTAATATTCTTTTCTTTTCACCTTTTTATTTTCTAGATCTATTCCCTTAATATAAATGACAATAATAATTATATTAACTACACATTAAAATAATTCAACTTAGTATATGTAAAACTCCAAACAATGTTCTAAGTACTTTATATAAATTAACTCATTTAATTTTCACAAATATTGTTATGATAGAATACTATCATAATCTCCATTTTCTAAATGAGGAAATCATGACACACAGAGATTAAGTAATTTTCCCAAAACACTCAGAACAAAAATAGTTGTTTCCCAGGATCTTCACGCATTATTATCTTTACCCTCTTTTTTCTCTTTTTTCACTCTTATCAAAATACACCTTTCCTGTTTTCCCAGACTATGCCTCACTATATACTAAATTGACTAAGTAGATTCATGCCAACTCATTTAGTTTAATATGTTCTGTTTCCAAGATAACATATTTGTGTACACAAAATAAAGAAGATAAGTGAATACTTGTTTTTTCTCAAATTTGTACCAATTTGCCAAAATAAAAATAATTTTATGTACCTCAAAGAAAAGTTTATTCATTTAACACAGACATTAGGTTACAGAATTAGAACGTAATTAAAAACAAGTATTATAACAATGTATCTTAAAATAAAAATATATACTAACATTTAGGTTATATGTCATCTCCATATGATGATGATTTAAGGAAATAAAGAGAAGATAAAAAGTAGATATTGACAAAAACAAAAATGTTAGACACAGAGAAAAAAAGAAGATGGTCCAATTTCTTCTTTGCTTCAGAAAACAACTCTTCCTCTGGCCTACAATTTCTTTATAAAGGCCCAAAATCCCACATGAATGGTATAGATTTTATGGCCTAATTCTCTCTATCACCAATCTTTTTCAGCAGTATTAGCTGTCCTTAATTCCACAATAAGACTGGTGAGATCCAAGAAAAGTTTGCCTTGGAAGAACAAGAGAGTCAGAGAGCCATATTTGAGTCTGAACTGCATCTTTCTTAGCTTGGTGCACTTGGCAAGTTGTTTATCCTTCCTATGGTAGGCAGAATAATGCCCTACAATCCCCCAAAATGTCTACGTTCTAATCCTTAGAATTTATGAATGTATTAGGATACACACAAAGGAAAATTAAGGCTGCAGATGGAATTAAGTTTGCTAATCAGATGACCTTAAAATAGGAAGATAATCCCGGATCATCCAGGTGATCCAAAGGGTTTTTTAAAGTAGAAGAAGGAATCAGAAGACAGAACTAGAAAGATGGTAGCATGAGAAGAACTCGGCCCGATGTAGCTGGTATTAAAAATGGAAGAAAAGGGCCATTAGATAAAGAATGTGGGCCTTCCATTGGGCCGGAACCATCAGGTAAGCCAAGATGAGCCCTTACAAGTACATCCAGGAGGTGTGGAGGAAGAAGCAGTCCAATGTTACGCGCTTTCTTAAGATGTGCTGCTGGCAACACCGCCAGCTCTCTGCACTCCACGGGTCTCCATCCCCCACCTGGCCCAATAAATCGCGGGCACGCTAGGCTACATGAGCAAGCAAGGTTATGCCATATAGTGGATTCGGTGGCTCCTAATGGTGTGAGCAACGGCAAGCGAGTCCATCACTATGTTAACCAGCTAAAGTTTGCTCAAAGCCTTCAGTATGCTGCCAAGGAGTAAGCTCGACACCACTGTGGGGCTCTGAGAGTTCTGAATTCTTACTTGGATGGTGAAGATTCCAGAGACATATTCTTTGAGATTATCTTCATTGATCCATTTCATAAAGCTATTCTGACACCCAGTGGATCACCAAACCAGTCCGTAAGCACAGGGAGATGCATGGGCTGGCGTCGCAGCCACAAGAGCCGTGGCCTCAGAAAGAGTCACAAGTTCCATCATACTTTTGGTGGTTCTCACTCTGTAGCCTGGAGAAGGTGCAAAACTCTCGTCAGCTACACCGTTACCGCTAATATGTTTGTAAAATTCTTTCCTAATAAACAATTTAGGACAGTCAAAAAACAAAAAACAAAACAAAGGAATGTTGGCAGTCTCTAGAAGCCGAAAAAGGCAAGGAAATAGATTCTCCCCTAGCGCCTCCAGAGAAAAATGCTGCCCTGCCAATATCATAATTTGAGTCCAGTGACAATTATTTTGGATTTTTAAACTACAGAAGAATAAATTGTGTTGTAAATTCGTGCTGTTTTAAGTTACTATGTCTGTAGTGATTTGTTACATCAGCTGTAGAAAACTAACACACTCCCAAATCTCCTTTTTCCTTTTCCTTCTATAAAACAAAGATGTAGAAAATAACTTGTAACTCCATGAAAATTTTAGATATTGTAATTTATAGAAATATTAGTCTCTCTTGCCCTTAAACTTTCCATAAAGAATTTGCAAGTGAATTGATTGCACTCTCAATTTTGTATTCTGTACTTTATGAAGAACTCATAAGCTGACATTTTGATATTCTATAATGTATAACTTGATTCTGAGAAAAAAGCATAAACCAATGCTCTATGAGAAAAAATTTGTAGAATTTATTGGTAAATATGCCAAGCTACTTTATGCTTTGAGCTAAACAAAATGACCCTAGATGTGATTTTTAAAAATTCATTTTCCATAATTCACAAAGATAGTGGGCAGAAAACTTCAGAAATCAATGAAAAAATGTCAGATTTTCAAATCCTAAGTTTTTACTGAGTTATTAATAACTCTAAAATTTGTTCTCACATATATAAGAATTTAGACTTGTTAAAAAAAGCTTTTACTTTCATTACATCTAATCCTTATACATACCTATAAAAAATGGAAATATTTTTATATGGAAATACTACGACATACCTTTTTTTCCCCCTCAAAGAAGCAAGTGGCAGATTGACTAGATCTACATAAATATTAGTTATCATTATATACTAAGTATTCTCCAAGTGTAATTGGAGGATCTTGGGGTCCTTGTCACCCTATTAAGAAGTCTGTGAAGTCAAAACTATTTAGAAGCAATATTGTTTAGTAACAATATTATTTAATTTTTCAATTCATCCTCTTGCAAACATACTGTTTCCATTTCTAATATGGTGAGTACTACTAGAGCAAACCTACATAAGTAAAAATTCTTTGGGATTCTGACTACTTTTTAAGAGTAAAAAATGTTATGAGGTACACTGATAAGTCAATTCTCCAGATAAACTGCTTAAGATAAACCAGAGGTAGGGAAATGTGATGGCTAAAATATATACTGACAATATATATATGACATATTGTTAAATTGTACACCTGAAACTTATGGATTTTGTTAATCAGTGTCACCCCAATCACTTTAATTAAAAAAAATAAAAATAAAAAATGTATGCTAATACAATGGAGCTAGAAAAGAGAAATACAGTAGAAAGAGTCATTAAGATTTTTCTTTAAGGCTACATTATTATGAGGAAAACTTGTGTGGGGGAATGGGGTGGAGTATGGGAGAGTAGCAGTTTACTCAGTAGCTCCCTGTTGGTTCCAAAGATATGATGCAAACTTTTCAAAAGTGCCTAATTTACTCCAGGGGAGCAATTCACACCTCATTATGGGCCCTCAATTGCAAATAAATGTACAATAATGAAAGTTACAATAATATTGTAAAAATATGCCGGGATAACAATAGAAAAACAAATTTGTGCATGGAATTATCACCTTTGCTAATTAGTAATATCCCATATTAACTATTTAATCTAGATACTAAAATCTTTCTAAAAATTGTTTTTGACTCATTCACTGATGATTACAGAATGAATCATCTTTGATGTATTCTTCTTTGATTTCAATGCAATTCTCTTCTGAAATATCTTGCAGCTGTCAATTCCTCTTTATTTCAGTTTAGATACTCAGGATCTTACTGCCAGGCTACTCTGATGTGCACTTTTCCAACTTCAAAACCTTTTGAATCTAAAAGGTTCTAATAGTTTCCTATTTTCATTCATTCAATTAAACCTATTATCCACCTATTACATTCTAGGAATGCTTAGAAAAATGATTTTAGGCTATGGAGACATTGTGAGTAATAAGACAAACAAGAATCTCTGCTCTCACAGAGCTTACATCCTGGTAAAAGGAACAAATAATAAACAGGTAAACAAATACATCAACTATTTTCACATAATGATTAGAAAACAGGAAAAAATTGCAATTGGGTAATGCTATGGAGAACGATGGGGTAGTATTTTATATAAAATGGTCAGGGTGTTCTTCCATGTGGATTTGACATATAAGGTAAGTCTTGAATAATAGTCTTGAATAAGAAAAAATAAATGAAGATAAGTAAAAAAATATTTAAGGCAAAGGGCATATCAAGAGCTAGGTTTCTAAAGCCTATTAACCTGCCACCATAGTTTCTAGAAAATGAGGAACCAAAAAAAGACATGGCTGGAACATGATAAGACAGAGGAGTTCTTATAAAAGATTGGTAGGCAGAGTAGGTTATTCAGAAATGGTAGGCCATGGTAAGGAGTTTGAATTTTATTCTAAGTTCAAAAGGAAGTTATTAAAATGGTTGAATACGTATTGTGTGGAGAATGTAATGCAAGGGTCCAAAAGTGGAAACAGAATAGTTTCAACTCTAACAGTACAGGCAGAAAAGTAGAGTGGTTTATTAGGTGATAGTTGGGTCTACCCAGCATTATAGCCCGCATTTCTAGTTTGTGTCACTTTATTGAAATTCCATCTGAAATTATTTGTTGCTGCATATTAGAGAGAATTATGTTCCCAGGTATACAGTATCTGAAGATACTGCATAGTAAGCACCATATCTTAAGTTCTTTAGAAACCAGTACACCAACTAGCCATATTTGAAAAATAAACTCTTGCTTATTAATAAGGAATGTTATTAAATATGTTTCTGTTTTCTCATATGTCATACCACTTAGCCTTTGACACATTTCTCTTTGCACTGCTATTTGTACTTCAAGCCTTAGCTCGAATGTTACTTGTCAGGAACGCCTTCCCTGACCACTCAAGTCTAAGTTCTCACTACTCAGGGCCACTGGTCACTCTCTATCATATTTCCATGATATGTTACTCTTTTTGGCATTTATGTCTAATCTGATGCTATCACATTTACCTGTTTTACTTGTTTATTATCTTATCTTTTTTCCTCATTAAAATGTTCATGTCATGAGAACAGAACTTGTATACCTTGTTCACTCTTGGATCCCAGAACTTACAACAATTCCTGCCCTGGAGTATCATATTTTGTGTCAGGTACTATCCCAGATGCTAGGAATAAGGAAATAAACAAAACAACAAAGTTCATAGCCCTCGTGGAGTTTATATTCCAGAGGGAGAGACCAAGAATAAATAAGGTTAATAAGTAAAATACATAACCCATTAGTAGTAAGTGCTAAGAAAGAAAAAACATCAAGTGAGGCAAGAGAGATAAGATCTGTGCATTTGTGAGGAGAGGGCAGGTGTCCTGATCTTAAGATGAACAAGGATGTCCTCAATGAAACACCGACATTGAGTCAAAACCTAAAGAATGTGAGAGAATGGGTCTTGCAGATGACTAGGAAGAGCTTTCCAAGCACAGCCAGTGTAAACATTTCGAAGCAGGAGCACGCCTGGGGCTCTCTGGGAATGGCCTAGTTTGCTAAGGTCTGGAACAGCATAAGCAAAGTGGGGAAAGAGGCGTGGATGCGGTCATAGGCAAAGTGAGGGTAGAGAGTAAGATCATCTAGGGTCTTTGAGGCCAGTAGAAAGATTTCGACTTTTACTCTTAGTGAAATTGGAAATGACTAGGAGATTTTGTAGAGAAGAGACATGATAGCTTATACTTTAACAAGATCATTCTAGCTGCTTTTTGACAATAATAAACAAGGGCAGAAGCAGAGATCTATTCTAAGCCTACTGCAATGACCCAGGTGAGAGATGGTAATAGCTTCCAATGGAAGAGGAGCAGTAGAATGGGAAGAATGATTGACTTCTGATACTTGATAAATATTTGTTAAACTAGTGAACAGTAAAAGCTTTCCCACTTAACAGTGAAGCTTTACATTTTACTTAAACATATAATGTGGCTCATTCATAAAATGAGCAAAGGATATGTACAAAGATTTTTGAAATTAGATAGATTAATTCTTTAAAAAGGTCCATAAGTATATAGTTCCACTTTTGTTAATAAAAAGTTATAGAATTCTTATTTATAGACAGATTACATTCATTTTTACAAGATGACCAAATAGATTATTCATCTAGTTTATTAAGCATACATTTCCTTTTGAAAGTAATTCTAACAATATAGCAGCATTTGTAGAAAATTCAAAAACATCTTTGCTTAAAGGAAAAAACAAATTTTTCAAAAAGCTTGAGATCTGGCACTATACTGTTTGCTCAGAACATACAAAGATATTAATACTATCATTTAAAATTCTAAATAGTTTTATGAAAATAAAAATCTCTTGTCTGTAGTACAGATTTGATTGGGCCTTTTAAACTTTTTTTTTTTAATGTTTTCTTCTGACATTTCCTAATTACCTTTTTGGATGTGTTAATATATTTTCACAGTGCTACCTGACTGGATGTCATGTTTAGACACAGATATTTGAGTTTTATTCTGTTATGAATAGAACTGGTTTTGACTAATTCTGCAAATGAAGTGTATATTCTTAAGCCATCCTCAAAAAAATATTCAGAGCATATGAAAATTTTTTCTTTTTATAGAAATTAATTAGCTTGTTGAAACTGCCTTATTGTGCCTCTTTGAGTTGGTTTACATTCAAATTGTTGTTTTCAAAACAGAAAAATCTGTGATTAGCTGGAGTTAAAAATCTAAACAAGAGATCGCCAAGCTCCAAATCATGTAAATGATAATATTCGTGACAGTTTACAACTTCTTCCCTCACCCAATGGGAATATCTTGTGTGGTTTATTGCAAGCCATCAAAAGCAGAGCTCTCAAAAATTGCAGTATGGTGTCTCAATAGCTCTCACAAAACCTAGCTCAAACTGATAGATTTCATGAAGCCAAAAACAAACAAAACAAAATATACTTAATATTTTGAAAATATGTTGGTGTGTACAAATTGGTTATATTCTGTAGATTCAGTGTTTATATTCTGCTTTAGGCAGCTTCAGAAATGCTTCAGAATATTGTACACATTGTAGCACATTTGGCAGGCTCCTAAAAAGCACTGGCTTTTGATATTGGTACACCAATCACATTCTCTTTGGTGCACAGAGGCAATCTTATTTACATTTCTAGCAGATTGTTGGGTGCATTCCAGAAATAAGGACACTATTATAAATAGAACAGGAAAAGATGTCCTGTGTTTGTCTCTGAATTTTCGTGGAAGATATTGAATTGCCATCTCTAACATAGTTCATAAACAAACTTGGTGAACATCAAAGGCTATCACATTACAACCTGCTGAGCCCAGATTACACACCTCAAAAGTAAATGTTACCTCAATGAAAACTCTTCTGAAATTTTAAATCAAATAAGACTCAAAATGCTCAAATGTTTTCTTTAGAACTGAGGCGTTATGTATGAGAATGTTTTTACAATGATTTCACAATGATTGAATAATTAACCCTACATTTATTCAATTATGTGAACTCTTTCATTTGTTTGGCAGTTCTTCACATATACAATCCTACCACACGTATGCTCTGGCACTGGCTATGGAGTTTCTGAATGTGCTAAGAAAACAGAACTATTAATTCCCTTTTATTACCCTTAGCATGTACTGTGCTATTCAAGTTAGAATTTAGGCAAATTGTTCTTGAATAGGAGATTCAAGATCATAGCACTAGCCACTTGAAAGCACATTAGTGGACCTACTGAAGTCTTATTTCTAATGATTCCCAACTAACTTTTATTTATACACACACATATATAAACACATATAGGTACTACATAAATGACTGACTACTTTCGAAATAAAGACAACATCAAAGTGAGAAAGACTCTGTCAAGAAATTCTGTTTACTATGTTTACTCATGCCCCTCAAAAAAAAATTCCTAAGCATGTTCGTTCTGCCCAAATTTATGTTTCCACCATGAAAACATATCTGTAAGAATGAGACTATTTCCTATTGGTAATCTACAAAATCATATCATATATTATCCTTAAGTTATTCTTCAACACAGTTATTTGGGAAAGATTCCAAAAATCTGAAAGAATTTTAGAGAAAACATCTTGCCATTCTCGAATTTCAAGTTCTCGAAGTGACTCTACCTGAACCCCGACAGTTTCTGTAAATCTTCACTGCTAATATTCAGTGTCATTAAGTCCTCAGTCTCAAGCAGTGTCTACCTATAGTTAGATTTTTGTCACCTCACTAGCCTGCTCTCTCAAGCAGAATTCATTGTTCCATCACCTGTGACCTGATACCACATCATGAGAACTACCAGACTATATTACAATTACACAGTATCTGTCTGTTTCCTCGGAGACCACAAAATTTTTGAGGGCATCTTTTATTCCTAGCACCTAGCATCATGTATGGTACATAGCCAGTAGCTAATGTTAGCAAATGTTGAATAAACAAATGAGTCTAAGCCCAAATCTGCTTTCTTAGTATCTCAGTGGAAAATAATCATTGTCTAAAGATGTATTATCTTGACCAATGTCATATTTTTCAAATATGATTTCAAAATAAAAAAACTAAAACACATGTTTATATCACGATTTTATGAAAATAATAATTTTTGCAGAACCTCTGTAGTTTGTGGTAAATGTATTTAAAATCAAATTCAATACTGATACACTGCCTTACATATTACCATGACTAAAATAAATAAGACTGGTGATATCCACTGGAACTCTTAAATATTGCTGGTGCAAATACAAAACGGTATGGTCACTTTAGAAAATGATTAGACAGTTTTTAAAATTTTTTGACATATACTTATCATGAGACAGAAATCCCACTCTCATATAACTACACAAGAGAAATGAAAACTTATTTTTGCACAAAACTTGTAGACTAATGTTTAGAGCAGTATCTCTCAAATAGCCTTCAAGTGGTGAAAGGATAAGCAAATTGTGGTCCATTCCTTAAATGGAATACTAGTTTGTGATCCATATAACAATATGAATGAATCTCAGTGCATTATGCTGAATGAAATAAGCCAGTCCCAAAAAGTCACATACTCTATGATGTCATATGTATGACTATTAGTGTTCTATTGTTGCATAACACATTACAACAAACTCAGTGACTTAAAACAACATTCATTTATTAGCTCATAATTTGGTATGTCTGAAGTCTAGGGCAAGTTCAGTTAAATTCTCTGCTTAGGATATCACGAGGACAAAACAAGGTGTCAATTGGGCTGAGATCTTATCTAGAGGTTCTGGGGAAGACACAACCTTTCAAAATCATTCAGGTTGTTGGCAGAATTTAGTTCTTTATGACTGTAGGACTTAGGTGCTTGGTTCCCTGCTGCCTCTCAGCTCCTAGAGGTCTCTTTCAGGTCCTTTCCTTGTGATCCCTTTAATAGCAAGCCACTGAAGTGCCTTGAATCTCCTTCCTGCTTCACATCTCTGATTTCCCTTTTTGATATCAGCTGGCAGAAAATATCTGCTTTTATAGGGCTTGTGTGATTAGACCCACCATATAATGTAACATGATCATGGGAGTTTTTATTGCCTTTTCCACAACAACTTTCTGGAAAAGGCAAAATTATATGGAAAGAGAGCAGATCTATGGTTGAGAGCAGTTAGCTGTAGAGAGGGGGCTGACTCCAAAAGGATAGTGAAAGAAAATGGCAGCAGGGGGGACAGTAAAAATATTTTATATGTTGACTCTGGTGGTAGCTACATGATGTTATGAATTTCTCAATACTCTTAGAACTGTGCACTAAAATTAGTGAATTTTATTGTTTGTTAATTAAGAAATAAGTTGAAAAATACCAAATTCAAAGGTCTCTTCTAAGACTAAGCTACCTTAAATATCATTCTAAGTGGATCTAAACCTCAGTTTTTTCTATATTTGATTGCCTTGGGTACTATCTAAAGAACAGAATAATCTGTAACAACATAGTTTTATTAGAAAACCTAGATGCAAATAAGAAAAAGTCAGAGTCCTTTAATCATACTTCTCCATTCTGTCTCACATTTTTACTAGGAATTCTTGTTCAACTTTCAAAGTTTCCAAAGAAGCCTGCTCTCAACTTCTCCAATCCCTGATTGCCCTCTCCTCTGAACACCAAATAACACTTGATTTTATGTCATAAGTTATTTCTTAGAACTTCTTCTTCCCTATTTGGATAATTACATCTTCAGGACACAAACCCTGAAGTCACAATGACTATTCTTCATTTCTAATCTTCATGTTCAATCAGTGTTTAAGTGTTATCCATTCTACCACAGAAATACCTCCTACATTCATTTCTCTTTTTCTCTTCTCACCATATTCATTCATTCAGGAATGCATTTCTTCTTGATTAAGTCATTGCTTTAAATCCATCTTTACATTCTACTTTCCATTATCAAGCATTCTATTTATTTTACTTTTTCTGCTACCAATTTAACTTTTCTAAATAACTGCTGACCCAATTACTTAATTTTCTTCTTTGGAAATTTCAATATCATCCCTTACACACTTTCCTTAATGAACAAAGTTTAATTGTTCTAATCCTGGCATTTATGACTCTCTCAAGCCTGGCTGAAACCTTCCTTTTCATTTCTTTTTTTCTCTTTAATATATTATATATGACAACAAGATTTTACTAAAAGAGTGCCTTCAGTAGTTTCACAATATTCATGCTGTTTCTTCAATCTGGCATAACATGTCTCCTACTGTAATTTCTTACCATATTTTCAAGACCTACATGAAAAAGAATTCCTTCTCAGAAGTCTTCCTTAGTGTCTCACCCTTTTCAACCAAAAGTGAATCTCTTTCCTCTCAATATTCACAGCATTTTTCTTGAATATTTTAATCACATTCCACAGATTATTTATTACATTAAATTTTTGTATTTGCCTTATTTCTTTTTATTCATATTCAAGTCCCAAACATCCCTCAGAAATAAAATTAAAGAATTGTCAAATGAGTTAAAGTATGAATTTATAGTAATTAATTATTTTATAACTAAAGGATAAAAACCGAAAGGATAAAAAAAAAATTCAAAGAGGACTAAATTGTTAAGACCTGACAGAAAGGAGAGATGAGGCATTACTTCTGTCTCATACTAAAGGTTTTAGTCAGAAATAAAGAATATAGGAGAGATGCTGTTTAATATTGCAAACCCACAGTTAGGCCAGACACAAGACAAGCCCTCTGCTTGGACCGACAGACACAGAAACCTAGGTCTTGAGGTTTTTGTCTCTGAATTTATGTGAAATTAGGGTTTTAAAGTTGTCTAAATGAAGGCGAGCCTTTATCTGGAAATATGAATAAATAGAGATGCAATACCTTTGGTAACATTTCCTTACCCAACTGGTCTTTCTTTCCTCTAGATGCTTTCAAATTCAGAGGCTGGAGCTTCACTTTCATGATAGATGTCTCCAATAAGAAAAGAAGGGTAAATTAATTACCAGCCATTATGACAAGATATTAAAGTAAGGTCTTTCTTTGTATTTGACAAGTCTCTAAACTTAAGGAACAAATATTATAAGTGCTTAAGTACCCTAAAATGAGGGGCTAGGTCACTTATGTAAGACTGGTAAAAGAAGATGGTAAAAACCAGTTTCCTAATTATTATCTTAAGACATTTTTTGAGGATATTTAACATTGGAGGAGCCAAGAGAAAGAATTTCTTTAGAGAAGAGTATTGAATTTCCCCTTGCCATAAAGAAAGGGTAGAGATAGAAGAAACGTGAAGGAATCACTCACAGAGAACTTAACATGTGTCTTTTAGAAGCAGGCAGCTTTTGACCTGCATATGAGATAAATTAAAAAGGCCAACTAGATTGAGTAGAAGAGTTTGTAGCAGGAAAACGAAGAGAGATGATAGCTGAGAGAAACCCTTACTTGGCAGAAACAAAGGTATGAGTTTCCTATAGACCAAATGTGGCCAATGTGAAAGGAAGCCAAATTCAAGTCAGCCTGAAAGGTACTTTTTTAAGGAAGATTCCTGGAGTGATGATTGAGTCTCATCAGTGAGAATCTGTGTGGAGTGGACCTTCCACACCCTAAGGACTGAAGTTGTAAAGAGCTAGCCAAATAAAAATCTCATCACATGAGATAATTATAATTGGAGGAGCTCAGCAGGATATTCTACAAATAACCTGTAAAATCACACTCTGGGAGAGTCAGAATTTGAAATCTGGGTGTCCTTCTTAAGAACATCATCACTGGATTAAATTGTCATTGTCAAATAAGATCTTTACTGTTTGTAACTTCTTTTCCTCCTTCCTCTGTGGAAGGATTAGAAACCTCAACTAGCAAAGGAAGTAGATACAGGGTGGCAGTGTTGAAGATGTGAAACAAAAATGAAGCTAAGCATGCTCTTCCTTTTCTTTGCCCTATGTCTAAAGCAGTACTAACCTGGAAAAAGGGAGAAGCTTTGATTTTATGTGAAATTCAGGTTATGTTTTAATATTCCCTTGGATAGGATATTTTCATAATACCTGTGAGAACTCAAGAACTTGCTTCTATCAAAAGTGATTGTAAGACTTGTTATCTAAGAATGTCCAAAATAGATGTGTGTTTGTGTGTGTGTGTGTGTAGTACTTGCTTGAGATCTCATCCAAGGAGCAGAGAAGAATAAGTCTGGAGAAGTTTGAATGATTAAGGCAAGACTGGTTGAGAATGGAACCAGCAGGGAGAGTGGAGATAAGAGTTTACTTTTGATTGTGCTCAGTGGGTTCTTCCTCTTTCAGGGTGCTAGTTATGCTGCAGGAGATACCAGGGCAATTAATTAAAGAAGATATAGTGAAAAGCAATTACTCACAAATTTTAACTTGTAATTTCATTTCTCCTCATCTTTCTATAGAACATGTTTGCTAATAATTATGCTTCTTTAATAAAGAATTTAATGGGAAGAAAAAGTACTGACCAATATGAATTATATTTGAGGAAGCAATAATCATAGTCTGGAGAGAATTGTGCTCCTGATGTTTATGATAGCTATGGTAAAATACAATTACATAAAAATAAGCAAATTCTCAACTGGAGTGCTGAGGATTGCTTAAAATAATTGTACACAACTTTTATGTTTGCTTTTTCAAGTAGAAGGAAGAACTCTAAAATTTAATGTTCACTTTCTGTACTCTTGTATTATTTCAATAATATTTATCTTACTTCCTTTAGGCATCCACTGCCTTCCTATCCACATATCCTAACTAGTGCTAGGACAATAAATACAAATACAAGGTAACTACAAGAATTTAGGACGAGATGGCAATTGGTTGTCCAAGAACAAATTCACACCAGTTTTCCTGGTTTTCAAAGATCCTGTTAAATAACAAAAGTTTGTCATTTTTAAACCTTGAATAAATTATCAAATCCAGAGCTGGATTGTTACCAGTTCAGCCTCAGAGAGTTATGGGTGAAAATTAGAGCTCGTATTGAAGAAAAAAAAAAGAAAAAAAAAGAAAAGAAAAAGAAAAAGAAAGAAAAGAAAAAGAAAGAAAACATGCCTTGTTAAATTCTTCTTTGTATCCCAAACCCTTTTTGTTATATTCTAGTGGGAGTAATTACAATGTGTCCAACATCATCCTCGAATAAACTTTTTTTTCTTATGCAAGAACCAGTCTTTACATGTTCCATAAAGCACCTAGCATATTGTGAGCATTTAAGACTTGTTTAATGATGAAATAGTGACAACTTAGCATTTAAACTCTGTTTTCCATTGAGTACTGTAATCTGAGTGGAATTCTGCACAAAGGAGAAAGAAGGAAAAGATCACTTTGGTTGCTGTAATATTATAGCCTATTATGCCATTGGTCCTGTTTATTAGAGATATCACACTATTTTGTTTAGGAAACAAATCTAGATTTGAAAATAAAGGTAATCCCATAAAAACTCGTAATTTTCTTGTTAAATCTTATTAAATATGATGAGATTTGCAAAGAATGATGAAATATTACATCAAAAATTCTAGGATGTTAGAATTTGCTAGTAGGTATATAATGAAACTCTGAGGTAATATAGAAAATTAAACTTTTGCTTCATTACCACAGTATGCTTTTAATAAGAGGATTCTAGAAGCCTCATTGGTAAAATAGGCACAATACACAAATAATAACAAATTCAAAGTACCATATGATCATTTTTTTTCCATAAAAAAAATTCCATTTTTAACTGGACACAAATAACTTAGATTCATGAACTCTTAGAGGTTGGAGAATATTAGAAATTCTCCTGCCCAAATCTGGGACCTGGCATTTACAGATTACTTAGTTTGACATCATTAACATTATTAGATTTTAATATCTGGTCTTAGATACAGAGGTTCATATTCATATTTTTAAAGGCCAACACTAGCCAAATAATAAGATGAAAAAAGACTCTTGGACAGATAAAACAAAGGATAGAGGGAAGAGACCAAAAAAGTTACTCAGAAAGAAAAATAAAATTGTCAAAGATACGACCCCAAAGTCAAAGAGAAGTCCCCCTTTCCCCTTTCAGAAGATTTTACTTTATCTAAAGAGTAAAGCAAATGCTTTTAGATCCAAGGGTACCTGGTTCAAATCTCAGCAGGGGCAGATTTCTCAAAAACTAAAAAGGCACTCTCCCTATTAAAGGAACGGACTTAATACAGTTATATGGACCATTACTGTATAAATTGTAGATTCACAAACTATTTTCTAAATGGGCCTTTCTGTGCATGTACAGTAATTCTTATAGAAGCCTTTTATAAATAAAAAAAAAGAAAGAAAGAAAAAGTAATGGGGGAGGGAGGAATTTAAGAACCCATGATTTGAGCCTTTAATAACTATCGGCGTGTTAGAGACAGCCATCTACAGTAATATAGCAGATCATATCTTCCTGGAAATGCTCCAAAAAAGCATTCTCAGGATAAAAGCTTAATATTTGTACAGACCTCAGATGCTTAGAAAAAGATGAACAAAGTAAACCTTGAATTTTGGCCTCAATGTTGAATCTCAAAATGAGTGTTCTCTGTGGAACTTCATTTAAACAGACAGTAGCATTCAAACAATTCATCATAAAGACACTATTTTGTCTGAGTTTTCCACAAGAAGACTTTGTTGAGTAAAATTTTATGACACCATAATTTTCTGAAAGTCTTCCTTAATAGTGAAACCATGAAACACCTGTGGTAAACATTCTATCAAATCCACCTTATAAAAGAACTTTGAGTAAACTGTTAGAAGTCTACTTCTACCATAAATTTATATTTCGAGAGCTACATTTGGTCTAGGTTCAATGTGGTAATTTATATCACTCTCCCTGGAAACATTATTAAATTTTAAAAATATATCTTCTCCAGTTTTATGATAAAGAATTCTCTGGGACCTACTGGAGTCTAAATGATGGCAAATATGAGCAAAGATTCCAAAACTCAGGTGACCTACACATATGAATAGCCCTTTCAAAAGTGATTTTTATTTCTCATAGAATAAATTTGAGTACTGGTCAATATATCAGGTAATAAACTTTGGAGAAGATAATTTATTTGAGACCTACAATTTATTCCTACTATACCCAAAATTTTATGAACATCTTATCTGTATCACATTAGCTTCAAGTGAAAAAAAAAAAAAAAGAAAGAAAATTTAAAAGATCAAACTGGTTCAAGGAAAAGATATAGACAGAATAATTGTTTATGATTATTAACATTATAATTATCATTATCACATGATTAATGATAATAACTAGTTTGGGAGAAAAACTGAATATAGATATTCAAAGGATAGCATCAGAGGTCAGTCTAATCTCTCTGCTTCTCAGGTCTTTTCTTTAGGTTGGCTACTCTCTCAGACAGGCACCTTTCTCAGTCCTACAATAAGGCTGCCCAGCACCTCTAGAATTGTACACGTCCTTATAAACACATATCCTATGGAAACAAATATTCCCTCCAACATTTTTAATCAAAATATCCTCTCAAAACTTCAAGAAAACCTCAAATATTGTTTGATTGCACTGATCTAGATGTAAACAATAAATATACAGTGGTTTCCTTTGATTTTAACCAATGGAGACAACAAAAATCCATACATATGGATTTCCTATGAGTTTGACCAAAAGAATGGCCAAAAAAACACTTTTTTTTTGTTTTGTTTTAAAATGGCATCTGCCTAATAACTATTGATTCAATGCATTCTAACCTGGAATAAATATATCCAGGGATTCACATATGCATACATAGACACACAGAGACACATACGCGCACCTCTAAACTATATAATTTTAGAAACTAAGACAGAAATAATGTAGGGTCAGAATCTGGAAACAATTCTAATTAAGTATAAAACTATTGAGTTCTGCTAAAATATTTAATCTTTATAACATGAGAAAAGATAGGAGAAGAATGTTGATCCTCAATAAATATTAAATAAATGAATGAATGAAATAATTAGAATGTAAACAAGATGAGTGGTGTGTCATAGAAGCTGACAGGAGAAATTGCATCACTGAAGGCAAGGAAACAAAATCTGGCTAATACTCTGAATATGTTAAAAGTAAAAGTGAGTTTTGGAAACTAAGAAAAGCCTATATAAAAATGAAATTCAATGTTAAAGAACATTCTGTACAGGTCAATATTGAGTTATAATTTGAAAAATTGAAATTTTGAATCCACAAAATTATTCATACCTGAATTTATCTGATACAATGATAAGAATTTATAATATGTAATGAAATTAGGTATCTGCTTATCAGGGTATCTCTATGGAAAACAATAACCAGGGAAAGATGAGAATAATTAGGCTAAGAAAAACTCTATTGAGACGGGGAGAATTGAGAGGATAACCTGAAGCATAACAAGTGCTATGTGTGGGGTCAGCAATAAGTTAGGGCAAATTAACCAATTGGCTAAAAAAAGAGCTGACAATATTTCTTTTATAGTAAAAAATTAATAGAGTGTGACTATATATACAGCAAAATTGAGGTTGAGCAAGGCAGATGTGGATGTTGAGTGTCTGGGCTAAGAGACATGGAATGTCTCTTAGATGCATAAATAGGAAAATTTTATCAAAAAAGGATCTAAGCATGATGGTGCAGTTTCTAGAAAAATCTTAAATATTGTCCAGTGAAGCACAAAAGTTTCTTTCAGATGGTTTATCTACCATGTCTACTATTATTTATTCTTTGATTTATGAGATTAATAATTTATGTAATAAACTGTTATTAATTTTTTCTAGACTCACTAAAAAGATCTACTTCTGGAGAAATTGTCTTCCTGTAACCCTTGAGACATGTCTTCTAAAATTATTTTTGCATTCATCAAAAGAAATTGGAGTTTGAGATTTCCGGTCAAGATGGCAGAGTAGTTAAACATTGTGCTTGCCTCCACCCATGACCACATCAAAATTATAACTAAACTACAGGACAACCATCACTGATAATCACCTTAAATCTAGCTGAACAAAATATCTGCAACTAAAGACATGCAGAAGAAGCCACTTAAGACTGGTGGGAGGGCCAGCGACACTGAATAAACTGGTCCCACACCAGTGTGTGACAGTTAAAAATTTGAAGGAATGTCTCAGCTGCAGAGGTCTTCCAGAGAAGAAAGGATCCCCAAATCCAAACTACACTCTCCATCCCAGGGATTCAGTGCCAGGAAGAGAAGAGAACCCACAACTTCTGGCTGTGAAAACCAGTGGAGATTGTGGATGAGTCAGAGAGAGGGCTGATGAAGTCCCAGGCATTCTCTTTAAGGGCCAGTGCATGGAATAACTTGCTCACTTACTCTGAGCTCCAGCACTGGGGAGCAGCTGGAAAAGAGCCAGGTACATACAAGGAGGAAATGAATTGTCTGGCTTCAGGGTGAGGGCTGGAGGGCTAGCTTTTCCCACATAGAAGTACTAGCAAAAGCCATTATTTCTTTGTTGGACACTCCTCCATCCTGGCATGCAGATGCAGGCGGCCCTGTATCTGAGTCTCCATCAACCTGGCTAACACTGGTTAGCCCACCCTGGTGATTCCCAGAGGTCTTGCCCTACCTAACTTGCTGGCCCACCCAAGGCACTTCCAATGGCTTTTCAATACTAACAACCTGTCTTGGTTCATGCTGCAGATGTTATTAAAGTCTCTGAAAGGTTCAAAAAACCCAGAGAAGCAGCATCTGGCCTCAGTATGCCTTGTATCCCTTGCTGAGTATCCCCAAACCTAGCATTAGCAGCATCTAGCCTCAGTTTATGACTTGGCTTCTCATGGCACTGCCAAGCCCAGCATAGGTGACTTTGTGGCAACTGCTTTGTGGCTCATGCCAGGTGGCCCTGGGCAGGGCACAAGTGGTGGCCGAACTTGGCCTAGAGGGCCACCTCTTAGAAAGCTCTGGGCTAGCATGCCTGGTGGCCAGCTTCAGACTGAGCCAGAATAACACCTGAGGCTGCATCTGAGGATGACATATCTAAAGGACAAACATGGCAGGCACCAGAGACTGCTAAAATGAATTCTGCTCTATACGGTCAGCCCCTACACAATAGCTTCTTTACTGATCACACCCAATCAACCCCTCCCATTGATGTGCAAACTGCAATCAAGTCTCGACTACAACAGGCGACTACACACAACTTACACAAGAGATACACTTAGAGCTTCCAGCCAAGGAGACCAAGGAGACTGTGCCAGTGGACCACAAGAGATCTACTAAATAAAGCCACACTACTAAGACTGGGAGACATAGCAGCTCTACCTAATACATAGAAACAAAACAGGGAAGTAGCCAAAATGGAGATACAAAGAAACATGTCTCAAATGAAAGAACAGAACAAAGCTCCAGAAAAGGAACTAAACAAAATGGAAACAAGCAATCTACCACGTGCAGAGTTTAAAACGCTGGTTATAAGGATACCAAATGAACTTAGGGGAAGAGAAGATTAGTTCAGTGAGAATATAAACAAAGAGATAGGAAACATAAAAATAGAGATGAAAAATATAAAAGGGAACCAGTTAGAAATAAAGAATACATTAGAGGGAATCAACAGCAGATTAGGTAAAGCAGAGGATAGAATTAGCTATTTAGAAAACAAGATCACAGAAAACACCCAATTAGAACAGCTACAAGAAAAAAGAATCCAAAAAATGAGGATAGTTTAAGGAGCCTCTGTGATAACATCAAGCATACCAAATTTCACATTACATGGGTAATCAGAAGAGAGAGAGAGAGCAAGGAATTAAAAATCTATTTCAAGAAATGACAGAAAAGTTCCCTAACCTGGCAAAAGAAATAGATATACAAGCTCAGGAAGCACAGAGAGTCTTAAAGATGAAGCTAAACAGGCCCACACCGTGACACATTATAATTAAAATGCCAAAGGTTAAATACAAAGAGAGAATCTTAAAAGCAGCAAGAGAAAAGCAATTAGTTACCAACATGGGAGCTCCCATAAGACTGTCAACTGATTTCACAACAGAAACTTGGCAGGCCAGAAGAGATTGGCACAAAATATTCAAAATGCTAAAAAGTAAGGACCTACAATCAAGATTACCCTTTCCAGCAAATCTATCATTTAAAATCAAAGGACAAATGAAGAGCTTCCCAGATAAGAAAAAGCTAGATGAGTTCATCAGCACCAAATCAGTATTACAAGAAATGTTAGAGGGACTTTTTTAAGAGGAAAAATAGAAAAACAAAGATAAAATATGAAAATAAAATGGCAATAACTATGTTTATCAACAATTGCTTTAACTGTAAATGGATTATATGGTCCAATCGAAAGATATGGTGGCTGAGTAAATAAGAAAACAAGACCCTTACATATGCTGCCTACAAGAGACTCACTTCAGATTGAAGGACACATACAGCCTGAAAAGAGAGAAAAGGAAAAATATATTTCATGAAAATGAAACAAACAAACAAAAAGCTAGGGTAGCAATACTTATACCAGAAAAAATAGACTTTAAAATAATCAAAGCTATAACAAGAGATGAAGAAACCAGTAATCCCACTTCTGGGTATTTAGCTGAAGAAACCCAAAGCACTACTTTAAAGGGACATGTGAATCCATTTGTTTATTGCAACACTATTTACAATAGCAAAGATATGGAGGCAACCTAAATGTTCATCAATGGATAAATGGATAAAGAGGTAGTACATATATATAATGGAATGTTACTCTGTCATAAAAAAGAATGAAATCTTACCACTTGCAATAACGTGAATGGAATAAGTCAGACAAAGACAAATACAATATGTTTTCACATACATGTGGAATGTAAAGAACAAAATGGACAAAGTAGAAACAAACTCATAGATACAGAGAACATTTTAATGATTGCCAGGTTAGGGGGGAGGGTTGGAGAGGCTAAGTGAAAAAGGAGAAGTGATTAAGAAGTAGAAATTGATAGTTACAAAATAGTCACAGGGATCTAAAGTATAGTATAAGAAATATAGTCAGTAATATTATAATAACTGTGTATGGTGTTAGTTTAGCACTAGATTTATCAGAGTGATCACTTTATAAGTTAATAAATGTCTAATCATTGTGTTATGTACCTTAAACTAATATAATATTGTATGCCAACTATAATGAAAAAAATTTTTAATTTTTAGAAAAAAAAATTGGAGTTTCAGTGGGGGAGAACAATGCATTAGATCTGGCTGAATCCAAAGCTTGTAATCTGATAATACTTAATTTTAAAATTCAAAACCACAGTGCAAAGCATTTTAGCTATAAAACTTTTTTGAGTCTCACATACCTCAACTGCATAATGGAGATAACAGGCACTTCATAATGTTGTTGCGAAAATTAAATGAGATAATGTATGATAAATCGTAGTACAATTTTCAGCATTCCATAAGTTCATTTTTTTTGTTTGTTTTACTTTGATTTCCTAACTATAAACAAAAAAATCCCTGTGTTTGTTTTAGTTTCAATAAGTCATATTTAAATTTCTTTGTAGTAACAAAAAATTCCTGCCAGTGAACTTCTCAAGTGGTTAAAGTCACTCGACCTTTAGACTCTTGCTTTAAAAATCTCTCAAGAGATAAGTTAAATGGCCCAAAATATATTGCCTTTCATATCTCCTTGCTTAATTAATTGCCAACTAAGTTGGCTTGTATGAACTGCCATGAAGTAACTGTGAAATGATTACTCAAGGAAATGAATTGAGTCTACAAAGCAGCACTGTCATAGAGCATTTACTGTATTTAAATTTCTACAACCTTTAAAAGAGATAGATCATACAAAGACTATTTAATTCAATATACAAACATCAGGTGAGCAGATAAAAAATGTTCTGTCATTTACTGTGCCATATTGGAAATCATACATTACTGGTTTCTGAAAACTGATTGTGAATTAAATAAAAAACTACCAAGTAAGCATTTTTATTTTTGCTATATTTATGATAGAACTACAAGTCATTGAATTCTTTTATTAATAAAAAATTCTGGTTTGAAATTGTTGCGCTGGAAGATAAATGGCACTCTGGAGAATGGGAAGCACATGTATTGTAAAAGTTCACCGATTTGAAATGGAGCACATATTTCAACATAAAGGAAAAATTGGTGATATTTCTAATGCTTTTCTCTTTAAAGATGGAAATAAAATGCCATCATATAATTTTGGATCTTCTGTAATGAATACAAAGTGTTTATGATTAAATATAAATGTTGATCTTTTCAGAGCTTAAAATAGCTGGATGAGAGCTTTAAAAGTGTGTTCTCTTATGAGGTAAAACACTATGTCTCCTTTATTATTCTTATTTGCACTATTCTTTGGCCTCCCCTTGACGCCGGACCCCCACCACAATTCATTTTTTCATTTCAAGGAGATAAAAATGCAGTGTCATAAGAGACTGAGAATGAAAATAGTAATGAATAAACCATTTACAGAGCTGTGAATAATAAAAAGAAGATATTGTCCTCATTGTGAAGGGTTATATGATCAATCCATCAACTAATTCTGTTATTTTTTCTTATCTTTACTCTTAAATAAGTAAACATAAAAATTTTCTAGTCTTGGGAAGGTGTACAAAGCTGAATTTAAGGATGGTGGTTGAAGTTTCATTCTACTTGAGATATAAGAAGTTGTAAGGGGAGAGAATGGAGGCAGGGAGGCCAATAAAAAGGCTTTAGTGTATATCAGAACACTTGGTGTATAGTCAGAGACTGGATGAGTGCTGGTTCATCCAATGAACAGGAAAGGTGGTGCTAGGAGGCCCTATGTGGTAAGGATTAGCAGAAGTAGTTGGATTAAATGAACTTCCTCAGAAGAGGCAATATGGTCTTTCTCCTGCCTACAGTTCTGTGCATGTGCTACCCTTCACTACACTTTCTTCATCAATATGTTAAAATACAGTTTATCAATTACTAAAGATGAAAAAACAAATGGAGAGGGGAGTGACCATTTAAATCTTTATATCAATTCAAAGATAAAAATCACTTGAGTTATACCGTGCTTTCCCTTCTATATTATAGTAACAAAAAGATCAAGATTGGGCATATTTTCAGGAATAAAAAAAGCTAGTTCCTAATTTATTCATCGCTAGAGAATCGAGACCATTAGACCTTAGAGATTCATTCCAGTATTCTCAAAATAACATTCTCAGTATGTCCACAAAGCTATGAGATTTTTAACTTTAAAACTCTACTTTAAGCCACTTTGAAAGGAGAAAAGTGTCCAGAGAGATCCCTCCATCTGAAAGTGGCCATCTCCTTGCCTAGAAGGAAGAGAGGAAAAAATAAAAGAGAGAGAGAGTGAAATAATTGGCAAATAAAGATGTGAGGGGGAAAAAAGATCATGAAATAGAGAAAGGTAAAGAGAGAACAGGGTGGGCAAGCCAGGATAATTAAGAGTTCCTCAGCTATGGAAATCTGAGTCAAAGTTATCAGTGCCTTGGTGCTGCTTATAAATCAAAATGCTATACTTTAAAGAAAAATGATTTTTTTAATCATTCACTAATTCTTAATTTAATCTTTGCAAAATAGCATTTTTCCCATTTCTTCATATTGATACACCATTGTGAAAAAATCAAATCTATTTAAGAGAGTAAATGGTCATAATATCTGACCTAGAATGTTACAGCCTGGTAGCAATTACTCAGGGCAACTGCAGAGTACATTTATTTAGGACACCACACATCCACCCCTCTGGTGAATATTTGTTTTATAGTCTCGGCTTCTCAACCTGACGGTATTCAAGTTGCCAAGTGTAGCATCATTCAATTTGTAACTTAATGTTTCATCAACAGCATTTATTGTCTTCTGTATGTTTTGTATATATACAGAAGACAAAAACCCTTAAAACTAAAAGGTGACTGGATCAATAGGGCTGACATGAGGCCCAGTGCTGAATGGCAAAGCACCAGTAAAAACAATTGCGGTGTTCTGTGTTCTGTTTTTAGGTAACTTTGCCATTCTGCCTAACATGTGGATTTTGTATCATCCTTCAGTTGCTATAATATCAAATTTGCAGGATTTGAAATAAATGTGTCTAAATAGAACGTTTAGATGAAAAATCTCTGGTTTGTTCAGATCTGTTAAAGTAATAGGGAAAAGCACAAAAGGATCAAGGAGAGAACAACCCCAGTCTTTGTTCGATGAGTGATAAAACAGCATTACTTGGGGGAAAATTGGCCTGACCTTCACCTGCATGATGCTTCGGCTATCTCAGTGATTCTTGCTTTGCTCTGATTAGGTGAAGATTGCCCCTTTTCCTGCAAGGAAAAGTCAAAGAACAAAAAGGGGAAAAAATTCTTAAGTTAACTATAAAAGGTTTATTTTTTTAATCACAGTTGGGCTTATCCAAGCCAGTTTTTAATCTTATTTTTTAGGCTTAAAAAAAAAAAAACTGCCTTTAAAAAAATTCTTTGGATCATTTTCTTTACAACCTCTAGTCTAGGTCTCAACTCACATTTCTTGGATGTATTAAAAAAATATTCCTCACTTGAAATGATAGCTTTTTTATTTCCTTTAGGCTCTCCCTTAAGCACTGCCAGGAGAGGACCGCAGGGAGAAAAACACAAGGCCCCCTCAGCTGGCTGGATCAGAAAGTGGAATGCATCAGTTGGCAGAGTCCTGTCAAAGTTCCAAGGAAATCTGAAGCAGTTTCCCACCCCCACTCCTCTGTGGATGCCAGTGGAAGGCAGAACTCTTTGGACCCATGATATTAAGTTGCAGATTCTGCCTGATCACATAGACCAGAGCATTTCTATGATATTACTGTCAAACAGCCCCCTCTGTGACTAATATTTTTAACAGCATGCTATTTAAAATTTGACAAGGATATAATAATTCATTCTTCACATAGTCAACATACTATAAGAGTAAGTTAAGTGTTCAGAGTGTCTTTCAAAGGGGCTATTAAAAGTAAGTTAAATTTTCCCCCCTATAGCATGCAATTTCATTTTTACTCTACCACTTCAACCACATAAAATTAAATTTTGACTGAAGAGTAACCTACTGAAAATTAGATGGAAAAATAAGGGAAATGATTTAAATTATTGATTCAAAGAAAACTAACATATCTGTCTGCAATTTAGCATATAGTTTGCTAAGCCCTCTGAGAATCTTATGTTTCTGCTAGTCAGTATTTTCCTCTGAAGATTTAGATTGTGTTTTTAATGGAAATGTTGTAGAACTTAATGGAATGTAATATCTTATTATGATATATAGGCATAAGGTAACATAGGAAAGAATTATCCACACATATTTTCTGCCATAATCATCCCTACTCCCAGTCTTCTTATAACCTATGATCCAGGCTCCAGATCAACTAGTCATTCTCTAAAATAAACTATGCTCATTAAAACTCCTATAAAGTTGTTACCTGTTAGTTCCTCTCTTTCTTTTTTCCTCAAAAATCTAAATTTATTCTGTTAGTATAGAAAATAATAACTTTAAAAATTCCAATTTCAGAAGAATAGAAATTAATGTGATTATTCTAATAAGAGTAGAATATATTTACAGAAGAGACATTTACTTCACAGTCTTATATAGTATATTCCACTGAGACCAATGGGAATCACAAAAACATTGTGACCCTTGAACAACATGGGCTTGAACTTCACAGGTCTACTGACATGCAGATATTTTTAAAATAAATACCTATATGTTTTTTGATCTGTGGTTGGGAGTCTATGGATGTGGAGGGCCAATTGTATGCATTGATCTTCACCATTTCATATAGCAGACTTGAGAATCTGCAGACTCTGTTATCTACATGGGGTCCGAGAACTAATCCCCACTGATACCAAGGAGTAACTGTTTTGGGGGAGTCAAAACTTATATGTGGATATTCGACTGCCCATGGGGTAAGTGGTCGGTGCCCTGTGTTATTCAAGGATCAATTGTATTTCATATATTTTGATTTTGAGTTGTTCTAATGACTAAATTTATTTTTCTTTAATTTTTAAATATATACAGATATTTTAAAGTGTGTATGTGTGTGTATCATGTAGGATAGGCTAGGTTGTGCTGTTGTAATGAACAACACTAAAGTCTCAATGCTTTAACATAACAAAAATTTAATTTTTGAACAGGCAAATACACTGTAGTCTCCTCGGTCACTTTCTATGCACCTGCACTCCCTATATTTACTTAGCATTATACTGTGCTTTGATCTTGTGGCACACGTACTTCCATGATCATTTCTGTAGAAGAGCAAGAATTCAAGTAATCAAATGTTTACCCAGCCCTTCTGCTCATATTTTATTGCCTAAACATGTTACATGGCTAAAACCCACCATCAAAGTGCAGAGAAGTAACATTTTTCCATGGGCTTCATACAAAATGAGAACCAAGATCAGTGGTCAGTAGTAGTGCCTACCACAAATACAGACAGAATTTCACAATGAAATGTCTTGTTCTGCTTTTATCTCCAAACTACTCTCCAGTCTGCGGCATATAATTATTGTTAAGAACAAAGTATATTTAAAAAAATACTACCAGTGTTAATCCAAAGACGCTGATTTATTTTAATATTATTTAAAATATATATATAGTCCTTCAAGGTTTCAAAGGATTTTGGCATCTAAACATACTGTTTAATGTAACTTTTCACAAAGCGTTGAAAGTATTAGAAAGAGTGAACTAAGTAACACGAATCACCCACAATAAGGGTAATGTAAGTGGAATATGAGATAAAATACTTTAAAAACAGGTTAATAATTTTGTTTCTTATTTTTTTGTGATAGAAGTATGTAGCCTATACCTGCCAATTTTAACTACCTGGCAATTCTTCCAAGGATTTACTCACGCTGCACATTTAATGACAAATGAATCGGCATCATCTGAGATGGGAATTGAGATCCTCAAAACTGCAGTCAGTATCTCCTATTGCTTTATACTCCATCAAAGATGATGCAAGCTGACTTCAAAGGGAGCTCTGTACTTGCATCAACTCTGCAGGGGTGTTGAATAAAATGAGGAATGAAAAAAAAAGGGAACACCATTATGTTTTGAATTTCAAGTCCTAAATCATTATTTCCTAGCTGTGCATGAGGTTACGTAGACAGAAAGTAAAATGACAACTGGTCATGTCATTGGCATGATGATATAGGAGGATCAGGAAGAGAAAATTTTTTTGTCACATTAAAAAATATTCTCTCCCCTGGTGTTCAGATATTCCTAAGACATTTTTCAGTGATGAAGCAACACTCTGGTACCACCATAATGCCCCAGTGCCTGCTGAGGATCGACCTGTTTCAGAGCTCTCTTCTCCAGAGCAATAATGTGCTACCCCTGAAGATAATTAAATGTGAAGTATCTAAATAGTCACTTGCATCTGCTGTCGGGCTATTATTTCTAAACAGGAATTTGTATAGCTATTTGTCAGTAATGGAGAACTTACTTGTTATTAATCTTAGAAAACTAAAAGTCTTCAATCTTATTTTATAAACACATTTACCTTGCCTTTCCAATGTGTGTACAAAATATTGTAGCCCACCTGGTGCTGTATTCATAGTGCGGACTTAATGACGTGGAAGAAATTCATACAATTTGTTCATTTTTTAAAAATCTTTTAAGTGCCTAAGTATGTAGTTACAGTCAATTTTTAAAATACTATCCATATTGAGATGTGTGTATGTGTATTTATGTATGTGTATTTAGTGACAAAAGGCAAATAATTTATGGTTCTAATTCTGGATACATATTTAAACAGGACAAAATTCACATGTACTTGAAAAGCAAGAATGCCTCTGGATTTAGTTAAGTGTTTCAGTATAGTAATATATGTTTTATAACGTTCCTGGGTGTGTTTTTTTGCAGTATTACTTTTAAAAAATAAATGAAATTCTCAGCCAATGCTAAACTTAAATTATGGTGTTATAGTACAACATGAAGCACTACAAAAACACAGAAGGCAAAATGAAGCTGGAACTCATTCTATTTCTTATAGTGTCATTGGAAGAGAAGCAATCTTTACCATAAAAATTGGCCATTTTTTTAAGCTAAACTTTTACTTCAGGAAACCTTTAAAAATTGATTACATAATAGCCTTTTTTTTCATACAATTATGAAATCATACACATCACCCCAGAGAACAGGGTGATTATTTTGGTGACTCAGGATAAGAAATCTTGATAGGACTTCTTACTCCTATGTATTGTTAATTATTACACCACTGTTATGTCTCCATTTTATGTCTCCTGCCACTCCTCCTCATTGAAATATCTAGTATTTTCTTCATTAATATTTCTAAAAGCTTCCTTTACACCATAGTTACTGACCTATATCTTTTATTCATTAAATATTGTTATTATTATGAATACGACAGTCCTTAGATTAGTGGTTTCCAAAGTACGGTACATACAAGTTAGCATCTGTGCAAGTCAACTCTTTTGGGTAAAAATAACCATAAATAGAAGTTCTACTTTATCATTTTTAGTTTTGTTTAAACTTTATAAATTATGCAGTATATTACATATAAAAATATATGTATTTTAATTTTTAAAAATAGGTATGTTGAGAGTATACACTTAAACATTTATAATACAAAGGCTGTACAATAAAAAAAGTTTTAGATCACTATTCCAAAATAAATAACCAAATACAAAATGTAGTTTCAGATTAACACAGGATATATTTAGCTTTTCAATTAGAAACTTATTGGCATCAAATATTAATACTTAGGGATTCAGCACGACATCACATAGGAATTATTCTACGGGACAGAACTTATACTTTTCAGGTAAACTTGATTTTGTTTAACATAGTATTTTATTTCCTAAGGTAAAATGTTTAATCTGTGAGACTAGATTCAAACTTTAATATAGAAAATTGATTTTACATATAAAATTGTTTACTAATGATTTAAAAGTCAAATATTTCTAATATAACTATAACTTTCTGATTAGATAACATATAATCATGGTATCCACAAAGATGGTGAGTATAGAGAAATTGTGTCCATGAAAAGGGGTCCCCTAATCCAGAAACATTGATACTTGGTATGTGCCATTCTATTCAAGGAGGTTTGTGAGCAGAGGATTTCTTTTGGCAATAATTATATATCTAGCAAAACTAACTTAAATGTAAATGGATTAAATGTTCCAATCAAAAGACATAGGATTGCTGAATGAGTAAGACAACAAAACCATTATGTATGCTGCCCTCAAGAGACTCATTTCAGATCAAAAGACAAACATGCAATTAACATAAAAAGATATTTCATGAAACAGAAACAAACAAAAAAGTTGGGGTAGCAATACCTATACCAGACAAAATAGACTTTAAAACAAAGGCTATAACAAAAGAAAAGAAGGACACAGTAATTCTACTGCTGGGTATTTATTCTATGAAACTCATAACACTACTTTGAAGAAACAAGTGCATCCATATGTTCATTGCAGCATTATTTATAATAGTTGAGGAGTGGAGGCAACCTGGTCCATCAATGGATGAATTCATAAAGGGATGGTACATATATACAAAGGAATATTACTCAGCCATAAAAAATGAAACCTTGCCATCTGCAACAACATGGATGGACCTAGAGGGCATTGTGCTTAGTAGAGTAAGACAAAGACGAATGTCAAGTGATTTCACTTAGATGTGGAATCTTGAGAGTAGGATAAATAAACAATAGAAACAATCTCACAGATACAGAGAACATTTTCATGCTTGCCGGACTGGAGGTAAGGAAAGGGTGAAGAGGAAAAAAGATTAAGAGACACAAATTGGTAGTTATAAAATAGTGATGGGGATGTAGGGAAAATAAAGTCAGTAATATTGTAATAACTATGTATGTGTGAGATGAGTACTAGATTTATGGTGGTGATCATTTCATAAGTTATATAAATGTCTAATCACTCTGTTGTAATATAATATTTTCTGTCAATTATAATTGAAAAAATAAAAATATAAAAAAATTTAAAAAATAAAAATGCCTAGAAAATGCAATTACTAAAATACTTTGCTGTGGTAAGCAAGGCATTTTTTGTTTCTCCTTTTTAAAAAAGTCTCAACTACCTTAATAAAATTCACAAACTTCTTACTTCCAATATTTTAAATGATAAAATTTTAAAACTTTCTGTATCATTAGAGTAGCCACTTCATTCCAAAAATACTAAAATAGCTTTACTTATCCCTCTTCTCTTCTCCCCGTTCTCTCCTTCTTCCTCTTCCTCTCCCTTTCTTTTGTCCTTTCTTTCTGTCTCCCCATCTTTCTCTTCCCGTTACTAGATTTCTCATTCAGAACATTCTTATATTCTAGGATATAGAATATAAGACAACCTTTTATTTCTCAACATTTTCTTTTTGAAACTATAGTCTCTTTGAGAAAAATTTTTTACAATGATAGGTATATTTACCTTTTTGTTTAGAGCAATATTCTTAAGTTTTAAAAGCACTGAAATTTCCATTATTCTATTATATATATTCTCCTGCCCCAAAATGAAAAAAAAAGTTTTTAATATATTTTCTATGAATAATATAGTTAGATCAACTATCGGAGTAAAGATTATTAGAGTTCTTCTTATTATTAGATTATTAGATTTCTGCTTGGAATGTTGCTATATAAGGGGGTGAGACTAAGCATCAGGTTAAGATGGATACAAGGCTAAGAGATAAAAGAAAATAAAGCCAAGAATAAAAGGTGTTAAATGCTATATTTCACAGAGAATATAACTACTAAAGGAACTCAGAAAAGCCAAAAAAATATAAAGAAATTGGAATGAAATCAATAGAAATGTGAAACTTTATCTGGACCTAGAAGGATGGATAGGTGTCAATGAGGTTAGGGGAAGGTGGATGTCACAGGGGGCTGTTGGTTTCAGATAGAAGGTATAACCTGGCCATGTTTAAATTTTATGTCTTAAGTTAAACCGCATATAACCACATTGGTCCTTTTCACCCTTACCTTCCAAGATTCTTCCATGGAGACAGGAATGATACACATGTGACCTGCGTATTAAATCAACAGATTTAATTGAGCACCTACTATTCTGAGTATTAGGAGTAGAGTAAGTCCTTACTTAATGTCGATAGGTTCTTCAACTTTAAGCAAAATAACATATAATAAAACCAATTTTACCAAAATCTAATTGATATAAACAAGAATTAATTCCTATAGTATCTCATAAATGTTATAAAGAAATGACGAACAAAATGACATTATTCAAGAACCTGTTGCATCTCGGTAAAAAAAAAAAAAAAAGAAAGAAAGAAAGAAAGAAAGAAAGAAAGAAAGAAAGAAAGAAAGAAAGAAAGAAAGAAAGAAAGAAAGAAAGAAAGAAAGAAAGAAAGAAAGAAAGAAAGAAAAAGAAAGAAAGAAAGAAATTGACTAAAACCCCCTCTCCCACTCCCATCTCAATCCACTGAGACTAAAACAACTCCTCATAAAAGTCTGTACCTTAAATTCCAGAAAATATTCCAAAATATCACAGCTATGTTTCACTTGAGATGACCAGTGTCATAGACTACCATAATATTCATTTGCAATCCTAAAGCTTAACTTAGCTTTTCTACAGCCTATGTAGTTTGGCATTTAGACTGGGAATTGACCTGCCTCTTTGCAGTAATGCTACCACTAAGCTTCCAGCCTGCCTCACCTGTTACAATTTAATAAGAAAAATTAATGACAGCAGATGTTATACACAGTTACATTAGGGGAATTGCACCCATTTAGTTCTAATCAAAACATTTTTCACCCAGCTGAAGATAAGAGAAGCTACTTTTAAAGAGTTCTGAATCAATGGGAAAATATTTTCTGAAGCAATGAACCCAAAAGAGATAACCTGACTACTCCTGAGGGAAACATTTTTGAAAAGTTCCCACAATTTGATATGCTATTTTGTAAGAATAATGTGAGTTATAAAAGGATAGAGTCCAGTTGGTATGAGGATGAGTGGAACTTCTTTATATATTACTTCTTTTATGCATTCATTTAATAAATACTCTTTGAACACATGCTGTAAAAAGAATTGTCGTAAGCAGTAATGTCCAGGGTCCTTGCAGTTAGCAGAACTTAATGTCTAACTGGAAAGAGAACTTATACACTCAGGTATGGTCAAACTATAAAATAAAACCAATTAAGCAAAATTAAAAGACAAAGTTTGAAAAAGTTGCCAGTCTTGTATATGAATCTAAGTGACCTTGGGAAAGTTAGTTAATGTCTGATTATGAAAACAATTGTTCAAATGAGACAGTGAACAAGTTTTGGACTGTGAGATTTGTTTTCTCTTAATTACATAATGAATTGTACTTCAAGTTAGCTATCTCAAAATGAAAAATTATTTTCCTCCTTTTTTCCTTCTTTCTTCTCCTCTGTCACTTGTTTCCACAGTGTGTTAATTTGTGCTTGCTATGTGGGAGTTTGGGGGGTGGGCGGTAAATGCAGGGAGTACTATTATTCATCCAGCATAGCATTCCATGTGCCAGCATCCAATTCTCTTGCTATCACTGTCAGGGCACCTAATAATTGTTCAAGAACTCTTCAGCCTTCTTGCCGAACAATTACTGTTTGTAATAGACAACCCAAAGAGAAGATTCAGACACTGATGCTCTATTTTCAACTTACTACATTTAAGAAAACCCCAAATGATATATCTCTAGTAGAGGGGAGATTCAACAAGTTATATATTTAACAGGCCAAGGTTATTACTATAGCAGGATACAATCTCCTGGCCTCTCCCACAGGTTTCCTGTACCAATGTCAATATATAAACTATGGAAATAATCCATTAAAGAAATTCTTTTTTTATTATTTTTGTTTCATACTCAACTGAGTTTACTTCAAATATTACTTTGACACAGAATGGGTAAAAAAGGAAAACCTTTTAGAATTCAAGTGATTCAGCTTCTCAGCTTTTTTAAACTTCAGTTTTATCTATAACTGGCTGGATTGCAGATGCCAAAAAAGAACTGGCCTATATCAAGACATTCCTAAACTTATCTTCACCCTTTGTCATACTGGGATAATATGACAAACACCTTTTATTGCCCTGTCCCAACAACACACATTGTCTCTACATAGATACCCAACTCAACTATTTTTTCCTAGCTTTCCCAAGATTCATTACTCATAGGTAAAATATGAAAAGTGAAGTGTGCAATTTCTGCTTAAAAGGCACTAGTTATGGACATGCTGTTTTTTTTCCCATTTGCTTGAAAAATAAATGAAAATGATGGGAATAATTTTGGAAATCAATGTACAAGATGGATCTCTAAAGCTTCAAATGTGGAGCCCAGTGACTACTAGCATTTTTGGCTGCACATGAGAATCACTTGGGGAATTCTAAAATTAATTAATTTGCTGAGCCTCAACCACATCAGTTTGATTTAATTATTTTGGGTTGAGACTCAAGAACTATTATTATTATTATCATGTTGCTGTTGTTGTCATTGTTGTCATTTCAGATTCCCTGATGTTTACTGCAGTGTGAGGAACCAAGTGCAGTAAACGAATACTGCCTGAATCTGATTTGCCCTTCTCTGCTCATTTTTTCCCTTGAGATGGATGTCCCCATTGCCTCTTTGCCCTCAAGCACAGGACTTGTCTAATTTATGCTAACATAACCTCTATGGAGGTTGCCTGACATGGGAGATTCTATTAGAGGGAATCAGTTATTAATTTAATGGAAACAAAACAAAGAAACATATATGTTCTTCAGTTACTGGATTTGTCTCTCATAGATCTCTCTGCTTTCATTCACTCTTGCCCAAACAACCAGAGAGGGATCCCTGAAAATGATAAATCAGAACATCTCCATTTTAATCAGAAAAAAAAAAGTTTTAATGTCTTACAATCCCACACACTATGGTGCCTCTGAGATTAATACCCACTTCTTCTTCTTTTACTCTGTTCCTTATCTACTACCCTCTATGTTGTTCCCGGAGCCTGCCACATACTCTAAACCCCAGGCTTATTGCATAGACTCTATCTCTGTCTAGACTGCTCTTTCCCAAATAGTCAAATGGATAATTTTTTCATTTTTTTCAAGTATTTGCTCAAATGTCACCTTCTCAATTAAGTCTACTCTGGCCATTCTACTTATAATTGCAATTTTCCCACCCTTAACACTCTCAAATTTTCTTTTGCTGCCCTATTTTTTCACTTAATTATTATATTATTACAAACCATATAATTTATTTATGATATTTACTTTTATTGTCATTTTTCCCCTACTAGAATATAACCTCCATAAGAGTAGAATTTTTTTTTTGTTGCCTAAGTTGTTCATTTCTGTATCCCGAAGTCCTAGAACAATGCAGAAAAAATACTTAAATATTGAATGAATGGTTGAATGAATAAATAAATTAAAATTTCTAACTCATTTTTAAAAAGTTTTATTGAGATCTTTCATGAAAAGATCAAGGAAATATAACTGTTTTCTGTCCCCAGGTATTTTTAAGAAGAGTATAGAAATTTTGCTTTGGAGTTAAAGAAGATGATGCCAACATTGTGTGATTTGCAAGCCTCCAAGTAGAACTCTCACTTCAAAATACCTTTCTACACACACACACACACACACACACACACACACATTTTTTTATTGCTTTATGTTAGCATTGTACTCCAAAGACTTAGACCTTCGAGTTTTTCCTTAAAGCAAATTATAATTGACAAAATAGGGTAAAGTGATAACAGGTAAAATCAATAAATGATAAGTTCAGGAATGGAAGAGGAAGAGTCTTGGGAGAGGGAAGAGCAAGAGCTATGGAAAATTCACTTACTTCAAAAAATTGCCTAGAAATGACCCTAATTACACAATTCCATTTTAGTCAACTGAAGATTAAAAATCTGCTATGTCAGAGTGCCCAGCACATAGTAAGAACTCAATAAATATGTGTTTAATAAATGTAGGAAAGAAGAGTAAGCAACATGATTTATGATTGCCTTTTTATCATTTATCTATCCCTATAAATTAAGGTCTCCATAGATTAAATTAATATCTTTACTTTTTGCTTTTTCTCTCCCCATAAAAAGGCTGTGAGGTGAATGGATAAATCAGACTTTTCAACATAAAAACTATGTGATATATCTTTTAAAAACTGTATTCTGTCTTCCATCTGCACATGCTGTGCATAATTTCAGGATTCACTGTTTTCATCAAGTAAAGAAAATCTATGTGCTCTTTCGTCTGTGCATCATATCACATCATATCAAAACCAGCCAAACCTTATGGGCCACTAGTCCCCAGACTTCCTGGAGGACGTCCATGTCTGCCTCTGGTATAAATAGAATTGGTCTCTGAAGTCTGAACTGCGGAAATTTTTGGTTATTGTTGTAAACTATGGAAAGAACTGTGTTTAATTCTGGAAAATTGACTTATTGATTATTGATTATTATTTTTCTTAATAAGAAGTCTCATAAACATTACATGTTCCTGCCTTTTTAGGTATTTAATGTTTTTATTCCAAATCTGACATCCTCTGCATGTATCTAGTAGACCAAATCTTACATACAAAAAAATATGTTATGCTATTAAAACATATTTATACTAAAATACATTATACTAAAAATATGTTATACTAAAAATAATTATACTATTCCTCTGACTATGCATCCTAACTCTTTTTGGGGAGTTCTCATTCTCCCTTCAAAATCACCATTTATTCATTTATGAAGCTCTCCACAGGCTATCTCCTACATTTCAGCTGGCACTATGACCTGTTTTTGCTTAAATTCATATGCTGATCACGATCTCATGCCAAGAATGCTAAAGGTGACAAAGATGCTCCGGAAGTTAGGGATGCTTGCCATGGTCTAAGCTGCCACTATTTATTGCTGAGAATACTGCTTCTACAAAAGCTAAAATAGCAATAGTTTGGGTATAGAGACCCATCACTAAAAAGACCTTGAATATTAGGTCCCAAAGTCATAGAAGCTGCTAATAAGCCATTCATATACCAAGACCACATTATGTATCCCCTAGCCTTCCTCGTTCTAAAACGGTAACATGTTTCATGCCACAGTGGTGTTAGTCACTCTTTCCCACCTTTTGAGCTCTCAAAATCTTTACAAGTTTATAGTTACAGCCTCCATGAATTATGGTTCTGGCTCAAGTGCCTTGGTGAATGGTATGTATTTTGGGGAAAAGGGAAACATGATGAAACAAATCAGGGCTGTCAGTTAAAGAAGACAGTGTAAACTCAATACCTTCACTTTTCACTGCCTTTCACAACAAATCCATTGTATGCTCAGTCTCTCTTTCTTCCCACAAGACAAATTCCTTCTAAAGGAGCCTCACAAATCCCTGAAAAGATTAGCCCCCTAGCAGTCCCACCCTCAAGTTGCCCCAGTTACTTCTATATTCATTAAATCATGATGTAAAATATCATCACACCACCTCCATGCCGCTATATAAAAAAGTTTCAGATACTACAGGTTTCATTGATAGTCTCAATCAAATATGTCATTTTATGTGGCAGCTGCACTGATAAAACAAACCTCAGGTATAATCTAATATTGGTTATACATTGGGAATTATCATTTAGCTATCATTTCATAAAAGAGAACAATTCTATCAGGGTCATCATCTTCAACTAAAAAAAGCACAAACTAGTGTATTCTTACTGATAAAATTGAGGAAAAGTACAATAACCAGAACACTAAGAAAAAAAATTATAGAGTTGGAGGAGAGAGAATAAAGGATAAAGCTTAAAATTATAGGTATTCCAGAGTGAAAAAAAAAATGAAAACGGAGAACATAATGACATAATAGAAGAAAATTTTCCCAAGGCAAAAAAAAATACATCATCCTATAGATTAAAATGTATCAATAAATTTGAAGTAATGATTTATAATTAAGTGTGCTTTTACACATGCCTGAGCTCAATTACTGAGAATTCCAATTGGGACTGGGTGGTACTTTAATAACTGTTTTAAAATTTTTTTCAGAAGTGATTCTGATAAGGATAATTTTTCTGAGCACTCTTTATAGAAAAGGATAAATATATATCTATATAGTTTCTAAAGGAAGTGAAAAAAAGTAGAAAAAGGAGAATGAGGAAGAGAGGAAGGAAGAAAGGAAAGAAAGAGGAGGGAGAGAGAAAAGAAGTTGATGTTTTAAAATCAGAAAGGGAATAGTAAGAGTGGCTTAAATTAGCTAAATCCTTACCTATTTTAATGTAAATTTAATAGATATTGTATAAAATCAATAAATCAATAAATAGCAATATAGTCACATCATTTAGAGAAAAATAATCATTGAAAAAGCTTCCATTGTTATAAGCCGCTTCCTCTGAAACTAAGACTTTTGGTGCAAATGATAGGTAAATATTTTAAGACTATATATAATATTTTTATTATTCCCAGGCAGTACTTTCAAAAGTAATGCTTAAAAATGTAATAACATTTGCATTTATGATAATTACTAACATGTATTCAATATTTATTTTTCCATGTTACTACCATACAAAACATTTTCACTGCATTATCTAATTAAATATTCAAAAAGTGTTGTAAGATAGGTAAAAGTATAGCCATTTTCCTTTGGATAAAACTAAGGATTAATAAAGTACTTGCCTGAGGTCATAGAACTGGCAAGGGATAGATATGTCTAACTTCTGAGCCCATACTCACTGCTCTAACAAACTCCATTGAAGACAATAAATACAATTAAGAGACTCTAAATGCAGTATGGATTTATTAATTAAGTTAATATATAATAATTCATATTTTATCACTTAACCCCTGTAGCTATTATAAATTTTTCCCTGTGAAACTTGGATTAAATAATACAACATTTTTCTTTTATAAAACATTTAAACCTTTTCCAATATCTCACCTACATGGATAGAAAGAACTTCAATAATAATCATGATTGATAGAGTCCTTCTTTCTTTCCAGAGTCATGGCAGTATTATAAGATGGGGTTTATTTAAGTGCCCTAAAAAACTAAAGATTTATGTTTATACATATATACATATATGTGATTAATAATAAAGAGGACACTAGGCTCACAGTCCACAGAGGTAACCATCATGGCCATTGTTCTTTCTGCTGTCCAGATTCAAGAACTCTTGTTTGTGCTGACTCAGACATAACCTGCAGTGGTTTTTACCTGAGTGACCAGACACCTTGGGATCAGGACTATAGTGCCACCACCAGAAATCCCTGGGCAAACCTCCAAACTTTCCTCACCTAGTCTTTCTAAGTTCGGTGATTCCTCAGCATCCTTCTTGGGATCTAAAGCGTCCATTTCTACTTCTTTCAACCCTAGGGTCTCCCTTCACCAAACAATCCAGCTGAAATACCTCACTAAGAGAGATTTTCTGATGTTATCTTCTTTAGATGAAAGGGTGAGAGGGAAATATGTACAGCAGTGAGAGCAAAATACAGATTAGTGTCTCAATAAGCTATTCTACCTCAATAAGACTAAAAGGAAAGGCAAGCTAAATCTTATTATTTATCTTTCTAAGAAAAAAAAAGATCTGAGGGGATATTAACATATTTTTATATATTTCAAACTTAAGCCAAAATATAGAGACTAGTATTATGAATACTTACTTATAGACTCATCACCTAACTTCAACAGCTATCAATTTATGGTTTCAACCATATGCCTGCACATTCCCCCACATGGCATTACTGAAAAGTACCCAGAAATCCTATTATTTCATCTATATTCTGTTATACATCTCTAAAACATAGTCTATTTTTATTAACTTTGCTATAAAATATTATCATAACTTAAAAAATTATACTGACTTCTTAATATGTTGGAATATCCAGTCAGTAAAATTAAATTTTTAAAGACATTAAGCTAAAACAATAAGTTATTAAGAATTTCTTCTAGAGGAAAGGTATCAATGCTCATGATAATTTTATGTAATTTTAAGAACCTTTTTCGTACCAACATTTATCATATTTTAATATTATTTTGAGAAAATAAACTTTTACATCAATTTTATACTTTTAGAAATATTACACTGACTACTAGTCTTCATTTTGTTCATGTTAGGTAAATTTTAACAAAAACGACACAATATGAATACTTTAGGGAAAGTGTTATTTTGTGTTTCTCCAGAGGTTTTCAAAGATGCAACATCGATATTGAGAGACTGTCAAATACCAAAAAACAGCTTTTCTTAGGAAAGACAAAATTTCAGGTTACCTTGCCTTCTTGGTTTTTCACTGCAAAGAGCTTACTTCCTCACCTCTTCTTCCCAGCTTGCCTCCTCTATTTTCCCCATTTCCAAATATATATAGATATATATATATATCTATATATATGTATTAATTCAAAATTTATATATGGCATCAAATATGAAAAAGTATAAACTGATAATTCGAGAGGACCAAAATATTACACCAAAATTAACACATAATGAACTGAATTATAGGGTAAATATTTGTCCAAATATTCCTCTAGGTCAGGTATTGGCAAACTCCAACCCAATGGCCAAATCCAGCCCAGTGACTGGTTTTGATTTGTATATTTCTCTAGCTATACATGGTTTTCACATTTTCAAAAAGCTGGGAAAAAGTGAAAAAATAATAATATTTTGTGATGTGAAAATTATATGAAATTTAAATGTCACTGTCCATAAATAAAGTTTTATTGGAACAGTCATACTCCTTTTTATTTTCATATTGTCTATGACTACCTGTGGTTGCAACAGAGACTAGATGGCCTCAGAGCCTACATCTATCTAGACTTTTACAGAAAAAAAGCTCCATCCTCTGCTTTAAGACAATGAAAACTTTTTAAGTGTCAATTATTAGTTATTACTGATGGGAAATAAATGCTGTTCACTTTTAGAGTTCTTAATCACCACTTCAAGGAAAATTACTTATCAAAGGCTATAGTGTAAATAGACACACACATACTCATGAATATATATGTATTCATACAAAATATTAAGAAGACAAATGCAGTAAGCAAATTGTTTATTTTTATTCTGTTAATATTTAGATATGTGCTAGATATGCTTTAAGTTTATTAGGAACATTATCTGCCACAATTTCATTATTTTCAGTAAAGAAACAATTGCTTCTATAGGAAGAAAAACATATCCTGCTACAGCTGTATCAACAGGATATTCCTTTCTTTTGTAATGCAGCTGACTGTGCATGTCAAGTTTGACATACTTGGCCAATGGTGAAAGTATGACTCTCATTGCCCATGAGCATACATTTTAAAGATCTTCCCCTAAGCAAGTTTGCTTTTGGGAGGAAGGAGGTGAAAGTATAAATATGCTTTTTAAATTTATAATTCTATAAGGTATTCAATTAAACACAAGTGCTTAATCTTTTAAAACATATTTTTCTTATATAGAATTATATAAACACTATAGATTTGTAATTTAAATTAAGTACTAATCACTATCCATGATCACTGTGAGGGGAAATGCCTGAGAATTATTTTCTGTTAAACTAATAGTCCTCTATGCAACCACTTATTCATAAACAGTATATAATATTTTAGCATTATAAATCTCTTAGTGAACAATAAATGATAATAATAATGACAACAATTATTCTCATGCATCAAATGTGTTCTTAAATAATTTTACCTAAACCTCCTAAATCCCCCAGGTCTGGAAATATCAGCAATAAAATAACTTTTGATTGGTTCTTGGTCTTTACTGGAAAACATCTTATTTGTCATTTTAAATTCTGACAATAAGAACATACTAAATTTTGAAGCCTTCTTTGTTTTACCTTAAAATATTATAATTAGCTTATAGTACATTGACAAGCAGATAAACTACATTGTCTGACTTCTAGAGGAATTAAACAAAATTGGTCTGCTTATATAACTGGAGGTCGATATGCACTTGTCTAAATAAATAGTCATAGTTTGATTTACATTCACTGTGAAGACGTACTAAAACTATGAGGCATTTAGAAAGTCACATTCTCTAAGCAAGCATTAACAAACTGAACAAACTTAACTTTATTCATAGTTCCTGGAAAGAACGATGAAGTAACTGAATTCTTCGTAGGTATTAAAATATTTCCCTAATAGATTTAAATCACAGAACGGTGAATGGGACACATTTTACATGGTCTTTTACTTACTGACAAAGTCCTGTGTTGCTTATGCTTACCCTGAAAGTCAAGTATTCAAAAGTTACCCTGAAATATTAAATAAATTCTTTCCCTGTTGAAACAATACATTTTTATATGATAAATATACTTAAAATAAAGAGAGAGAAATGTTCCTTCAAGTGACACTGAACTTGCCACTAAATCTGCTAATCACAGAGGGACCCCACATGTAATTTCTCCTTAGACTTGCTCTTTCCTTTTACAGAAGACACCTCTAGAAAACACCAGGTTCTATTTGCCATTTGTTTCTTCTTAATTTTTCCACAAATAGATCTTAAAAAACAGGTTGCTCATTAGAAAGAACACCTCCAAGTTGTTGCCAGTTTACATAGACATCTAAAGACATTATTTGTGGTTTTTCTCATTTAAAAAAAGGTTAAAGAATAAAGTGCCCTGAAACTGAAATAGTCTTCACAACACGCAGTTCTTTCCAGATATTCTGAATGAAATGCTATTGCAAATGTAAGTTCTAGTTGACTCATCACTTTAAGTTGTTGTTCCTAAAGATCAGACCAAAGAATGTTAGAAGTGTTTCTAACTCACTGCATTAAAGACTAAAAAAAATGCCTATATTATTTCTCTGTTCACAAGAATCACATCTATGGGATGTTGGAAACAGTTATTTAGATGCAGGTTGCGAATCTTCCACCTCCAAGTTTATGATGAATGTCTGTGAAGTTTGTGGCTGGATAACTGTAGTCCTATATCAAGATTTATGTGGAGGATGCATTTAGTATTATTCATGAGCCACTTAACAAGCTTCAGCCAAGGATACAATATAGCCTTTGTTTATAGTCCCAGGAGGTCTTTAGAGAGCTTTTGAAAATTGAAGAGATTTTTTTTGATAAATGGTAGAGAATCTTGAGGTGGGCCTGAAAAGCTATAAGTGTATTTTCCTGTTAACTTGAAGAGTCCTACATTTCATCCTAACTTCCCTCTTTCCTCAATAAAAAATTATCAGATATTCTGCTGGTATTTTATTTTGCTATTGTTCTGCTACATTAAATAACCAAAAGGGACATATTTTGTAGAAAAATGTTCATTTCACTCTCTATTACAGGAAGCTGGAGCATCTTAACAGGCTATTCAGACTATTTGAACAGAAATGAAGCAACATATGTTTGGAACTGTCTATTATATTCTTTATGTTTATGACCCACATTCTTCTCAATGAATCGTTATTTATGGCAACTTATATGTATAATAGTTTTGACTTAACCAAGAACTACTGTTCCACAGCTAACTGAAAGACTTGGGAATCAGACAATTGTATTAGTGTGGCTTGGTTTAATTAAATTAGAAAAAAGATTCTACCAGTCAGTGTGAGAGGGAGTAGTGTGGTAACTCACTGAACTATTAACTAAGGGCAACAGTTGATAAATCTAAAAAAAAAAAAAAAAAAAAATTTAACATTTTGGAATGTCACTGGTTTTCTAAGAAATTTGGACACCAAAAAAAAAGTATCTTTGGAATGTGACCATATTAACAAACAGGAAATAAAGATATTTTTATTTCAATGAGAGCATAGGACGTGACAATAATTTCATCTTACCTAATTCTTTAAAATGATTCCAGAAGCATGTTTATTCAATCCATTTTATGACCACTTTGCATTAGGTATTGAATTAGACTGCTTGGACCTACAGACTGCAGTTTAAAAAATAGACATATTGTTGGAGAGGGTAACCTCATCAGAAATGTGTGGTTTATAGGCTTCACTTTATATAAAACGTTTCCTTCTCAAACCCATCCTTCTCTCCAATTTCAATTACGGAGTTCCTATTAAACCACAAGAGGTAGGGCCTCAAGTTTTCTGTCCACTGAAGTATCTAATATGACTCCACTGTGGAAGTAACTAGCAGAATCATCTGGTTTGAGTCCATTAGATGCAGACAGGGACAAGCTACCTACAAAAATAACTGTGTGGTGTGACAGAAACCTTTTTTATAAGAACATGTTAATCTATCTCTTATCAACTCCCAGAAATACTTAACAAGGGTTAAGTACCCACTAACAGCAAGAAAATCTACTAAATTGATGTACCTAGAAAAAATATATTTTTAAGAAGACATATCATTGCATATGTTTGGAACTTAAACCATAGCAATAATATAGAAATTTAAATATGGGATAGCTGCTGAAAAAAATGTGAAGCCATCATAAACAATCTACTAGCCAGATACTAAAAAATACACCACTTTTAATAATTCATCACACACACATGAAAGCTGGGGCAAAGAGAAACAGGAAAAAGAAGGCTTACTCAAAAATTCTATTAATTCTCACTAATGTTCTGATTTGCCTCCCCTAGGCACTAATTCTTAGGGAAAATGCCAAAATGTTAGATGATATTACCTTAGGTTTCCTGAGTGGGGAGCTCCTTTTTACGGTATGATACAGTAGTGTTTATATCATTGAGGCTAACAAGTAAACAGGGGCTAATGTTTGCCAAGCAGAAAGTCAATCTGGAGTTCATAAAAGGTATTTTATTTACACCTCAAATAAGCCAGGTAGTGGGTCAAATAATTACCATTGTCTTCCTTAATTGTTGACATGTACTTAGGATTTTTGCTGGGAACATTTTAAAATGGAAGACAATCTCTGGGAACATATTTATTTATTTACTCCTATGGCCAGTACCTGCCAGTCCTATCTTGTGCAATGAAAATGGTGCATTTCTTCCATTTAGTTACTGGTGTTTAGCTCCCTAATCCTACATTTTAAACACCCCATTAATTAAAATCTTCGAACTATCTATCTATATTGTGCAAAATGAGTACTTAAAAGCAAAGGTGCTGACAATTTGCAGATAAAAAGGGCAAATTTCTTTTTAAAATTTCTACAGGTGCTTATCTAATTCTGTCAAAGCAGTGATCGTAACACACAAATAAAACAGAGTTCACCGATAAAGGTGATGTGACTGCCCACAGAGGCACCCAACATAAAAAAATCTCCACTTGATATTATCTCTATATTTAAATTTAAATATACACATATAATCAATCACTCCCTGGCAAAATAACAGATCATCTCTAAAGGTGAAAATCAGTTAGCCCTCTCTTTGCCAAAACTTTATTTAGCTCTTTCTTTTTAGGAAACAAGTGATTTGGTTTCCAAATTTAAATTTTATATTTTAAAGTAAAATTATTTTTACTTATCTATCACATAGAATCACTTCCAAGATCCTGAAAACCTTGTAGGTTTTCATATTGAACTTCATATAGAAACATACTATATCACCGATGTGTATTCTCACTTATCATTCCTCGCCTTTCTCTGGAAGTTCCTAACAACTTCAAAAGTTGTGCTGCGGTTTGAGATTCAAGCTACAGACTGGTTGCTGAGTATATTCCAGGTGGAAACGGTGGAAAAATGGACACAGACAAAAGAGCAGAGTAATTCTGTCCACCTAAGAGAATCGAATGTCGTCAACACTGGATTCTAGGGATATTAATGTATTCATTTTTTTCTTTTCTTCATTCTGTATTCGTTTAAGAACTATGATTACTGGGCACTAAACAAAGTAATTCAGGGAAATTAAAAAAGAGGAGAAAGAAAGAAAAAGAAACCTAGCCTCTGACTACAAGAGCTTATATGAGAAGCACCTGCATGTAAATGGCTCTGGTAATAACATAGTTCTTACTATGTTCCATGCTTCGCATAAATTAACAATTTAATCAGCTCATAAAGACAATACTATAACTATTATCACAATCTCCACTTTACATATCAAGAAATGAAGTACAGAGGGGTTAAGAAATTTGTCTGAACTCACACAGCTGAAAAATGGGAGGGCCAAGTGTCAGACTTAGATACAGAAAGTCTGGCTCCAGCATTCAGGTTTTCGCCCCCATGTCGCACTGCCACTTACATAACCTACAATAGAAAGAAGAAAGAAATAGATACAGGTGGGGAGTCAGGGACACAGGAAAAATAATGGAGGAAGGTTTGGGTAGCAGAGAAGGCAGAAAAAGCATTTAGCTGAATATAATCAAAGAACTATTTCAGAGGAAAAGGAAGGCATAAATTTGACTAATGGCCTATGGAAATAAAGAGATCTAAACAACATTGAAAAAGTTATTTTTTCTATTTATTTTTCTCTACTTGTATATATGCATTGTGTTAACCCTTCACTTCATATCAGTTTTTCAGCAACCTAAACATTTGTATTACATCTCTCAGAAACGAAGGCTATCCTATAACCATAATTCAATTTATCTAGAAAATGTTGTATTTTCCAAAATATATACATTACTTCTCCATAACAGTGGTTATTTTAGAAGTTACATATTTTGATAAAACAGAGGAAAATTGTCTTCCTCCTAGTTATCTAAATTTAAATTTAAAGACATTTAATAAAAGGAGGTGTTATATTCTTTTTTTCCTTTCTTTTCAGTTTGGTCAGAACTGCATCATGGTTTCGTAAGTGTGATTTAAAATCTGAACTCTTTTTTGTTTTGGAAAGCTGGTAAGCACAGAAAATAGAAAAAATTCATTTGGTAAAATATATTCTTATAAAATTCCATACAGACAGAGCGAAGGGATAGTATTTGATAGAGTACAGAATTGAAAATTACAACTTTGAATTGAAGGCATTTTATACTCATAGTCATAGACGATATGGCCTCACCTCCTTTCCTTCCTTTTTTCACAACAAATCTTTATGTTAACTAAAAGCCAACTGTTTTGAGAGATGCTATATTGAATTGTAGGATAGTAGGCAAAGTTGTGTAGCTGATATACTGTGAGGGGAGTAGCTTAACAGCAGCTTTAACTGATAATTCCTAGTTTTCTGTAGGCTCATTAGTGCAAACAGTGCAGAATTGGTGTAACACTGTCCTAATCAGTACAGTTGTAGGTTAGGCATTAGACATTAGGGTTTCCAGAAATTGGACCCCTGATAGCTCTTTGAACTAGAGCTTATGTCTTATTTCACTGTCCTAAACCACTGGAAAAAATAATAGCTACAGTATATTTAATTTTACTGTTATTTAAGTATTTGGGGGAAAATCTTCTAAAATCACTTTTAGATGTTTATTAATATGTTTAAAAATCTCTTGAGAAATTTCTAGTAAGGCAGCCAATGAGAATGTGATAATTACAAGGTTTGGATTTTACTGGAGTATTTTGTATGCTTTATCCAGGTATCTATAGTTATACATGAGAAGTATTAATAATTTATGTTCTAATTTGTCAGATTTTGATAAAAATAAAATCTAAATTTTATTTGTTTGAACATGATTATAACTTTCCACCACTCTTTGCAGACTAAGCAAAATTTCAGGATTCAATTCAACCCAATAGTCACCTAAGCCTACTTTGAAATAATGAAAATAACATAAAAATCAACCAAATACTCTCTAACTACCTGAAGTGTGAAACTTTAGGTATTCTGGTGACAGCCTGTTAAAAGAATAGAAAGTGGCATACCATTAATCAAGTTATTTGATATGCTGTAAAAAGATGGAATTGGTGGAAAACATAGATATTTCCACTATATTCTCAAGACAGTAATGTCTGCAGGTATTCTTCTGAAGCCTTCATGATGAGGACCCTTTTGTCCAAAGCATTTTAAGGTCTCCTGTGAGCCCTTTTCATTAATCACCAGCATAGTCTACACAGTAGTTTCCTGAAAGGGGTAGAGGAATCTTGTGTTGAGAGACCTTCAGAAACAGATGACAAGAGCACCCCAGCCCAGAGACGGGGTCATGTAGAGTGGAAATATGAGCTCCTAACCCTTGACCCCTTTCCCTCTTTATTTTGATTTCTTGAACAATGCACAGTTGGCAGGCACAAGCAGTGGCAAGTCCTTCTCTCTTTTGTTAGGCTTGGGAAAACTTCAGGGCAGCTCACTGTGACTCCCACCTAAAGGCCTGCTTAGTTTTTAATTAGAAAGAATTATAACTCACACCATATTTTTTCAAATCATGATTATAAAATGACCCAAACAATAACACATTTTTCAAATTTCCACAGTCAAGTGAACTTGTTACAAAGCACCATTGTTTTATGAATAGGATTTGTTTTGGTGGATCTCATTGGATATTTAAAACTGTAGCTGTTTTGTCGCCTATGTCTTTTGAAGTGATTCCCCAAATGTTAGTAGTCCCAGATTATGGAAGAATAAGAAGTATCACAACTCTGGAAAAGCAAGAATGACATCATCTATATATGTTTTTACAATCTTGGGAAAATAACAAAAATATGACAGCAATTTCTCTTGGAATTTCACATTCAAAAATAACCCCATAGGGAAAATTTTAAATACATTTTTTTCTAAAAACATACCTTATTCTAAATTGATGCTAAAATAATCTGATCCCTCTACATTTGACAGATTCCAAGACTTTAAAAGCTTGTGTATTTGTTGCCCCAATTAAGTAAGTTGCCATGGGCTTTTTTTCAAAGAAAGTAAAAACTATAACATACAAAGAAACTGTGTAGTAAATGTCATCTGATTTTGTTCCAACAGTTCAAAGAAGAATGAGCAGAGACTTAATAGTAGATTAACATTCTGGTACATAACACCAGAAAAAAATAATTTAATTTTTAAAAATTTTTCCTAGAGAAATACTTGTTCCTAAATCCCGCTTTCTTTTTTATCTTCCCCTGCCATTTCCTCGTTCTCATGCAAACAAAAATATTGAACTTGATTTTATGATTTCATTCAGAGTTATTTTACTGGTTAGTATTTACATCCCATAATCTATCTAAGCTTTTTAACAAGCTATTTGGGTTTATTTAGAGCTGGTACTAGGAAATCTATTGTCAAAGACAATCAAAGAAGTTCCATTTGTTCAATTTCAGTCCAGATTCAAATACAAGCACCACAGCTGAATATTTTAATTATAAATTTGATATTTTAACTATTACCTTAGCATTTAATGAGACTTTAAAATAGCCCTTACATTAGGTATATAGTCAAAAAAATAAATTAAATATGATACTTTTCTTCTCTTTGGGGTGCTAGACTTCTCACCCCAGCATCCTAGAAGAATGAAGAATACATTATGCAATTATTCATTCAAGGAAGACAAACCATGTCTAGCAAAATACTTTTAAATGTACCATGTTATTTTCCACTAAACTAGATACTAAAAAAAATTTTACTGTAAAAAAAAAAAGGTTTGGGAAAGATTATGAAGTTTAAGGTGAAACATCCAAATCTTGAACTCCTGAAGGCATTTAAAAAGGTGGGCCTGGAGCTAGAGCTGAAATTAAAATGGACATGTTCACAAGGGAGGTGTTGTGGGAAAAAAAAAAAAGGATGTGAAGACATATGATTGTGACTAATATCCCTGTTTTTAAAGATATGACAATATTAAAGATAAATCATTGCTTTATCCAGATTTGAAAACATACTGCAGCTCCTTTAATTTTAAAACAAGTTCTCTATATTAATATACTGCTTCCCTTATTTTAAACTAAAAGATATCACAAATTGAAAGACTTTTCTTAAGAAAACCTAAAAGATGCCAATAATACTATTTTATTTTTTAAGATTCATTTTTCAGCTAAATAGGTTGAGTTCAGAATTGCTTCCTATCTTACCTGTGTCTTTTATCCTACTTCCTACTTTTCATTAGTGCCCTCTTTGTCTCGGTCACTACTTTTGTTCCATGTGCCTTCAACTTTTCCTCCCTGTCACTGGCTAAAGTGGGTCTTGATCACCATTTAAAAATGCTCTTACTTCTCCAATTTAAAGTTGAACAAATAAACAAAAATTGCAATTTCTTTTCTCACTTCAGCTTCTACCAAACTTCTTTCTTTTATTGCTATAATTCTAGAATTTGGTGTCTGTATTTTCACACACCCCTTGATTCACACCCATGACGAGCAAGCTTCTGTCTCTACAAATCCATGGAAACTGGAATCACTAGCAATTCCTTGCTACTAAAGCTAATCTAAATCCAAAATCTTACTTCCCTGTGTAGCATTTGACGCTACCAAAGACTTCCTCTTTTCTTGATATCCTCTTTTCCTAACAGCATATCCTCCTGAGCTTCCTTCTCCTTCATCTTTTAAACTTCTTTGTTTTGAAATCATTTCAGACAAAAGTTGTAAGAATAGTAATAATTCCCTTTACCCATATTAACCTGTTTGTAATATTTTGCTACTTTTGCGTTCTTTCTTTCTCAGTACATGATAGATATATAGTAGATGATAGATATAGATGATAGATAAATGAGAGAGTAGGTGATAGATGATAGATAGATACAGATACCGAGAAATTTTTTCCTAAATCTTTTCAGCATAAATTACATACTTCATTCCTCTTTAACCCATGTTACTTCTTTATGCATTTCCTCAGAACAAGAATATTCTCTTATCTGTGCACAGTACAGTTATCAAATTCAGAAAACTTAATATTGGTATAAAACTGTTATCCAATACAGTCCATTTTCTTAATGTATTTTATAACTTCTTTTTGGTATAGAATTTCATGAAGAATTGTACAGTGGATTTATATGCCTCTCTTAGCCAATGAGCTGCTCAATCTTTCTTCGACTTTCAAGCCACTGATGTTTTTTAAAAAATAGGCTATTTTATAGAGTCCTTTTTTTCGCTCTGAGTTCTCTGATGTTTCTTCAACATTAAATTTAACTTTTAAATATTTGAGGCTGGAATACTACGTAGAGAATGTTATGTGCTTTATAAGTTATCAGTATTGGTAGACCACAATGTTCATTTACTTCTTTATATTAATTTGGATCCCTTGGTTAAACTTTGTCCAGTATCTTCACTGTACATTTATTATTTTTCCTTTTGTAATTACAGTTGAATGTTGTTATTAACAGTAGTTACATTCTATAAAATTGCTACAAATACTGAGCATTGCTCCTAGAGGAAATGCTAGGTTAGATTCCCATGAGCCTCCAGATACAAAATTTTTATCAACCAATTAATACATAAACATATATATTTTTTGTTGTTATTAAAAGACACCTTATTTAATACATATTGTTGATTCATTCACATTAAACTCTAACAACATTATAACTTATATGGCTTAAGAAGCATATTTAATATATGAATTTTCTCTATAAGTCACATCACAATGCTCTCACACTTAGGAACATTGGAAAAAACATTATCACTATGCTTTTGTAAGAGTGTAAAAGTGCATTTCCATAACATCTTCCTTGTTCACATCTCCCCTCTTTATTCTGGCCATGACTACTTTGGAAAATATGTTGTTAGGGTTATTGGTATCAATTCCTCAGTAAGTCAGCCTCAAGGACAGGGCTGCCTAGGAGAAAATAGCTCCCAAGGCTCCCAAGAAGAACAATAAAACAATATTGCCGCCAGAGTATAGATAACAAAATTAACCACCAACATCTGCTTCTGTAAACCTGCTTGCTTGCTAGAGGGGGTTTGGGGGCTTTTTAAGCTATCTCCTCTGGAGACTCGGGACTGATTCTCTTGTGGGGAGAATCAGGCGCTGGCCGGCTCATAATTAATCTCAATCGATTCCATGGGTCTTAGATGTGAAGGCGCCACAACACTTTGGAGCTATTTTAAACAGCAAATTAACCAACAAGTATAAAAAGAAGCAACAAAAAGCACAAGAATGCAAAAAACTGACCTCAAAATTGATGCTTGTTTACGTAAGGCCAGTGCTCCTGGTAAAGGGCCCAAGGACGTCAGATCCTCGCCCTTAGCTCCCACCTGCTAGCCACCTGAAGCCTATAGACCAATCCGTGGGTGCCAGGACTACCCTCGTGGTGCCAAACTGCTGCACCAATTAAAGAGCCCCACGCTATGCTTTTTGCCTTTTTGAATCTTCCCCTTCCTGGATGTGACCCTTAAAATCCTGCCCTGACCCCGCCCGGGTGCGACTTCTCTGGCCCCTATCCTAGAGTCCAGAGAACCTCACCCAGGACCGCTTGCCCTTCAATAAAGGATGCCTGTTAATCATGAGTCAGACTCTGTTGAGTGGCCAAACCTTACAGTTTACAGTATGAGAGCTAAAAATAAAAGACAGAGAGTTGCCTTGTTTGACCCCAGCTGAGAATGTGTATGCTGGCAACTTAGATTTTTTTTACCCCTCTGTGCATTTTTGTGAATGACCAAAAAAGAACCCTGAGTATTGAATTCGAGGTTCAAATGAATTTTGGGGAACAGATAAATTCATAAATATAAAATCTATGAACAATGAGGGCCCACTGTAATAAGCAATTTGTGGAAAGATATTTAATAGTATGTAAATATTCTGAACCTCACTTAAACTTCTCCCACCCCAGATTTTCCATCTATTTATTCTCTCTTTAATCAGTATGTTACACCGATGGTTTTAAAGTGGTGATTTCATCATTCTTTCTATATTTATGTCAGCATCTCACTGTAAGGAACAAGTTTCCCTTCTCTATCTATCTATCATCATCATCATCATCATCTGTTATTATCAGTAGAATCTCATGGAATCTAATTTTACTTAATTAGCTCTAATATATTCCTATTGTTTGGGCCTGTGGGAGTTCCTTAATGTTGGCTCCTAGGTCCTTGTGACCCTTCACATCATTTTTCTATACTTATTTCTGGTACAACAGCTATTTCAGTCTCGTCTTGAGTTTTCTCTTACCTCCCTTGTCTTGGAATGTCCCTCTTTTCAAGGGACTCTGGCTTATTTCAGTGAGAAATGTCCAGTGGGAAATGCTTCCTCTTCATTTGTCCTTGATGATTTTTCTCTTTCTCTTTCTTGATTAGTCTTCTTCTGCCAGTTCTTACATGCAGGGGTCTTTAAGTTTCCACGGCAGTCCTATTTCTTGTATACCTAAATAATTTTGTTTCTTCAATGGCTACGTCTCTCTCTTAAGTGTCAGAACTTCCCACCCAACTTCAAAGTGATTTTTGCTGCCCTGGTTGCATTTGGAATTAGTATAGCTACTTCCTGAAATATCTTAGCTATTCAATCAATGAATCTGAAATATCTAAACTGCTCATCAACAAACACCTCTACGAAAATGGGATAGGGATTAAGTCACCTCAAATCGTGTTTTCCTCTGTGCATATTCTACTTTTGGTAGATATTCTCTAACTTTCAGCATATCTGATTACATGTAATAATTTATCATGTCAGAATGAGTTTCTGTTGTGATCACTTTCTTATCTCTAAAGTTAGTTTTATTAGAAATCTTTGATATAGATTCTTTGTCAAAATCAACAAATAGGATTGAAGATAAAATATATAATATCAAATTAAATTCAAATTTCAGGTAAACAATGAATAATTCTTTAGGAAACTATATCTCCAATTAGTTTTAAAATTCCATTATTTATCTGAAATTAAATTTAACTGGGTGTCCTATATTTTTTAGCTATATCTGGAACCCCTATCAATAGATTATAAATACTTAATAGACTCTAACCTATAAATTGATGTATGGTACTCATATTAGCTGAAAATAAAAGTAAAATTGTGTTGAAAACTTATTCAATGTTATTATAGAAAAGAATAAAAAATAATAATCCTATGTTCCTGATTGGCATACTTTAGACATTTTGAGGGTATGCCCATAAATTAAAATTTAATTTAAATTTAAAATGTTTTTAAGAATACACACAAATAAATTTAAACACTGTTGTAACAATATTCAGTATTCTCAATGGTGAATTGAGTGGGTTGTGCTACATTTTGTAAAGCAGATTCTTATTTGTGGAGGATGGAATGTAATGGGTACAGGATGACCTCAAGCAAGCATCAATGCCCCAAGTCAAAATTTATAAAGGATAACTTTGCTTTCCAAGTATATAAAAAGGTCTGAACAAAGAGAGAACTCATCTAGGTAAAAAGCAAAAACATGCTAAAAGACAAAAGAGTAAAAACTACAAACAATGGATGTAGTCTACTTTCTTCAATATATCACCCTAAACTCTGGCATTTGAATTTTTATAGTAAGCATACAAAAGTTAAGGTAGACATGAAATTACTGGCATGGATTAATAGTGTGATACCATAATTAGTTCATTTGTTTGACTATCAAATGCAGAGAGAAGTAGTCAATAAATTCATATGTGACTAAGATTTTAATGGTTATACCAGAATTGGAAATTTCAATACAATCTCACCAACATCTACCCATACTGACACGTGCTTGAGTTGAATTAAAAAGAACAGATTCCATCTTTAAAGGTGTCAATTTCAGTGTCCAGTTTAAATGGGAAATATTCTAAGTTTTTTAGTTTGTTGGGCATGCCATTTGGAATAGCTTTTACCAAAGTAATAGGTAGTAAATTTAAAGATCATAATATTATACAACACTCAATTCCAGTTTATAACAAAGAATAAAAAATAAAGAAAAAATAAAGAAAAAGAAAATACTCCAGGGATATGATTCTATCAACATATGTAACACTTGAAAGTCATTATGGATAACAATTTATTGGGACAAGATGTCTCTATTGACTTAATAGAAATTAGTTTCTATCTTTGCAAAAAGTTTAACTTACTGATTATTTAGTTAGCACTTACTGTATGCATGATTAAGAACTGTATTCCTATTGTGGACACAAAGACATAAAAAGCCCAGGTCTGTTGTAGGGAAGACATAGTCCTGTGTTGGTAAATGAGGTAGAAGTTTTGTAAGTACTTCTACTCAATAAACTCTTAAGTTGTATATAACGTGTGTATTTAAAAAGATGTGCTTAGATTTCTTCTTTCAAAATATATCTTGGTTCAGGACAACTTACAGCAAGTAGAAAGAAAAGTGGTGGGTAAAATTTTCTCCCTAGTTTCTTTATTAAAAGATAAATGAAGAGTTTGATCTTTTGTATATAGATAAAACATCCTTGACCATTCTAAAGGAGATTGATGGAAATCTGGACTCCGTAAATTATAAAAATGTTTTCCATTTTGAGGGTTTGTGACACATGGCAACAAGGTAGAAGATTTGGTAATGGGAATTTTCACACATTTAATGCTTTCTCTAGGATTTGCCTTTTTAGCTCACACTTTCCATAATAAAGTTCTTGGTGGAGAATTACTAAACATAAAGTTTCAGTTAAGCAAGAAGAATATGCTCTAAAGATCTGCTATATAACGTGGGACCTGTAGTCAACAGTAATGTTTTATACACTTAAAATTTTGTTATGAAAATTGATTTCACAGTGTTCTTACCATAATAAAATATTTCTTAAAAGAAAGAAAAGAACAAAATATAGACAAATTCATTACAGCTTTTTACTTCTTAATGGCATTTAGAATATAAAGACCTAAAAGGACACCCAAATAAACATTCTTAAAAAATTTTCCTGTGATACCAGGATAGAAGTGTGTGTGTGTGTGTGTGTGTGTGTGTGTGTGTCTGTGTGTGTCTGTGTGTGTCTGTGTGTGTCTGTGTGTGTGTGTGTGTGTGAATTAAGCTGAAGACTGAAATGTCTAATTTCCAAGGAATTTACTCCACATAGGGCCTCCAAAACTATTTTCCCCTTTATCCAATCTCCATAAACACTGAGGACATGCTGCAGAATTAGAATGAGCTGTCAGCAGTTAGCACACATACCATTAGATCATTTCCCACATTAGACTATAGTGTGTCTTTTAGCTGATGTGACTTTCTTCTGTACAGAAAAATCTTGTCAGAATTCAATACATAACAGTATTTGACACATTTCTCCTCAATATGTTCTAAAACTTAGGGCTGAATCTATGCACAACTATAATTAAAATAATTTTATTTCTAATTAATAAAAATGTTGCCTTCATTTTCATCTTAGTTCTCGATTCTATAAAAATTAAAAATTTCATTCTTGGGAAAAATAACTGAGACTGTAATTCAGGTAATAGTCTCAAAAAAATAAAGTTCATTCTTCTGAGTTTAAAATATATTTTAATGCTTCTAGCTAAAGATAGCTAAAAAGAGAATGTCTCCCAGTAGGTAAGGAAGTGACAGGTGTGGTGTACAGATCTGGAACAAGATTTTGGCTACTTTCTTTCCTAATCATGGGAGATGGCTTCTTTTCCATAGTGGAAATATACTCTATGAGAGTCAGCCAGACCTTAGAAATACTCATAAATGCAGGCACATGCTTTTGACAATATAGTGGTTTCTTGTGAGAACTCAGGGAATAACAATTTAGCTTCTCAAAATGTGAACAAATTTCAGTTAAAGGACTTTTTGAAACTTAGTTTCAGAATACCAACAGTGACAGGAAACATACCCAAAATCTTCCCTTTTTTAAGCATTGCCATTATTAGAGGGTTTTAATTGTAGCCATGTGGTTCATATTGAATCTGACAAGTCATGTAGCGATTAAAAATTGGAATGTGTGACAGAAGAGTGAGCATGAGGATCAGTTGCCGTGTAACTCCCCATGATGGGGAGGGCCTGGCAAATGACTAGGCTCTGGTCAGGGGGAGTCTTCAGCATCAATGCACAAAGCAGAGAGGACTGACGGGTCTCACTAAGACAGCATCTGGGGATGGCAGATGCACTGACCAGTTCTACTACTTGCTATCCTTTCCCTTATGCTATTTTTCTATAACAATAAAATGGAAACTGAGTTTTTGCAGCTTTGGGGTGTAGGTATTAGAATCAGGCCTGAAGTCAAATACAGCCTTACACTAAAAAAAATAAATATATAGATATAGATATAGATATATAGAGATAGAGATAGAGATAGATAGATATAGATATAAATATACACACATACATTTACATACACATATTACATAAAGATATTACAATGTTAAAGCTATTATATTGGCAAACAAAATTTAAGGGTCAGAGGAGTCATAGTGTCCTAATTCCTATTTATTTTTATTCAGCTTCAAGTCATCATTCCAAACATTGTTTTATCAGTTTTCTTTACTTTTAGTATAAATTAAAATTTATTTTTGTTTTCATCTAATGTATGCCTGTTAATGACATGATAATAATTTGCTGGTGCTGATTGATTTTTAGGGTTTTTAGAAAGTATTCCATTTAAACTTCAGGTTTAAAATTAATGCTATTTATAAGGAGAGGAAACTGTTCCATAAGTTGTTTGTATCTGTGTATGAGTGAATAAATTTGTTTCTAGTTAGCATTCAAAATTTTCTTTGATAGGATTAGTGTGTTCTAAGAATGGTTGAACCCATGGTGTACAATGCAAAGAAACCAAAGTGAAAACTTCAGAGAAGGAAAAAGAAAATTATGAAAAAAAGGTGAATATTATTTACAATGTTGGAATCCTTATTGTATATAAAGCAAACTTCATTGACTTGATGTTTAGTTGTATAAACTGTGAGGAAGACTGTCAAATTTTTAACTTACAACTCAATATTTTAAGCTTAGCATAAAATATCTTTAAGTTGTATCTCACAGAAGCAGCATTGTAAATAAATATTGTTCAGACAAAATTGACAAATTGAAAAAGATAATTTTTCATCATTTTGTTTTATCAATTTCAGAGTAGTAAGATGGTGCCTTAGTAACCACCAAAGATAACTAACTAATTGTATGTGTCTCTGTGTATGTGTGTGACTTTTAGGTATCATTATGAGCTCATAGAGTTCTTTTTTTTTTTTTTTGATTATCACAACACTATTCACTCTACCTAATGAGATTCCACCTTAGTCATATAGAGAATTTCCATACATATTTGGATTTTCTTCTGGATTTTCCATTGGTCTGTAGTCAATTAGTGCAGTTTTAATTATTGATACTTTATGGCATGTTTAATATTTGATAGAGGACTAGTTTCTTATCATTGTTTTTTTTTTTTTGAGAGAAATCTTGGCAACTTTTGCTTGTTTATTTCTTCATATTAACTTCAGATTCAATCTGAATATTTTTCTAGCTTTATTGAAATATAGTAGTTGATTACTCATATTTGCATTGTACAATTCAATTAGTTTTTCCAATTATAGTTGGCATACAATAATATATTAGCTTCTGTTGTATAGCATAGTGATTAGAGATGTATATAACACATAAAGTGATCATTAAATCTAGTACTCTTCTTCCCCTTACATTTTTATTACATTATTAACTATTTTTCTTATACTACCCTTTATATCTCATGCCTATTTTGTAACTATCTATTTGTACTTCTTAATCTCTTTGCCCTTTTCCACCGTCTCCTCAATCTCCCTCTCATCTAGTAGCCCTCAAAATATTTTCTGTATCTATGAGTTTATTTTCATTTTTGTTGTTGTTCTTTATTTTGTTCTTTAGATTCCACATGTACATAAAATCATGTGATATTTCTCTTTCTCTATATGACTTATTTCATTCAGTGCAATACCTTATAGGTCCATCAAGGCAATATTTTTTCCCATCCCCTTCTTTTTGGTCTGTGTGTGTTTTTTCATCTGAAATGAGTCTCTTGTGGACAGCAGAGAGGTTTTGTTTTCTTATCCATTCAGCCACCCTATTTTTTGGATGGAGCTCTTAATTCTTTTCCATTTGAGGTACTCGAAACAGGAAGTAGTTATTGTCACTCTTTATTCATATTCTTGATACTCGTTTTTTCTTTTTAAAGAAGTCCCTCCAATATTTCCTGTAATACTTGCTTGGAGTTGATAAATTCTTTCAGCTTATTTTTGTCTGAGAAGCTCTTTATCTGTTTTTCGACTCTAAATGATAGCTTTGCTGGATAAAGTATTCTTGGTTGTAGACACTGGGTTTTCATCACGCCGAATATTTTGTGTCAAGCCCTTCTGTCCTGCATAGTTTCTTTTGAGAACTCAGCTGCCAGTCTTATGGGTGCTCCCTTGTAGATAACCAACTGCGTTTCTCTTGCTGCCTTTAAGATTCTCTCTTTGTATTTAACCTTTGGCATTTTAATTGTGATGTGTCTTGGTGTGGGCCTCTTTGGGTTCATCTTGTTTGGAACTCTCTGAGCTTCCTGGGGTTGTATATCTATTTCCTTCACCAGGTTAGGGAAGTTTTCCATCATCGTTTTTTCAAATAGCTCTTTAATGTCTTGTTTTCCTTTAGGTACCCATATGACACATATTTTTACATTTAATAGTGTCCCATAGACTCCTTAAATTATTATTATAGTCTTGGCTTCTCTTTTCTTGCCATTCTGATGAAGTGTCCTTGGCTTTTCTTTCCTCTATATAGGTCATTCGATCCTCTTCATTATTCACTTTGGTTATTTCATTTAATATACTTCTTATCTCAGATAATGTGTCCTTCATTTCTGACTAATTTCCTTTTAATGTCCATTTTTTATGTTTTATATGTCTTTGTTAAAGTTCTCACTGAGTTCACCCACACTTCCTCTAAGTTCATTGAGCATCCTTATGACCAGTGTTTTGAACTCTCCAACTATTAGAGTGCTTGACTCCATTATTCTTGGGTCTCTGTTCCTTTCTTTCATATGGTTTCTGCTTCTTTGTCTTCACATTTTGACTGCCCTCTGTGTCTGTTTCTATGTACTATTCGAAGCTGCTAAGTCTCCCGGTCTTATTAGTATGGCTTTGTGTAATAGGTGTCCAGTGGCACAGTCCTGAGAGGGGTTCATCTGCAGGCCATATTTAGCCCCTACCCCCTGGAGGCACCTGTTAAGATTCAGCAAGCAATCCACAGATGCTATGCTTATAGTTGCTTCAAGAGGCCATGCCAGAAACTGAGGCTATCTGCCTCAGTCTTAGCCCTGTTCAGCAAGGAGCACCGGGCTCACCCAGGACACACCTCAATGTGGCTTGGGTGGGACCAGGAGTTGGGTGAGATGAAGTTTCGGGGAATCCTCTGGGTGGCACAACTACTGGTATCCAGTTTGATGACCTCTCAGCTGTCGTGGCACTGTATCTTGGAATAGGAAGTGTTCTACAGAGGAACAATGGATACAGCCAGCACTTCTGCCTGGGAGAAAACCTCGCCTCCAGCCCTCACTCCAACAACTCAGTCTCTCCCTATAAGTCCCTGTTGCCCCTCATGCAGCTGAGCAGGCACTGGTGCTCAGAGCAAGCAGGTCCATCACCACGGAAGTCCACTTGCAGATATAGCCCCTTTAAGAGGCATCTGTAGCTACAGGCTGCTGCCGTAGCATCTGTCCTACTCAGCCGCTGGGGACCAAGCAGCCTTGTGTCCTCAACCTGCCCTACCTCCTTTCATTGCAGGGTGATTTCTTATTTCTCTCCCTAGTTATAGTGCTTCTGTTCATCTAGATCCTAGGGAATTTTCTTTGCTATTTGCTCCTTGTTTCTTCCACAAGTTTTATTTAGTCACAAGAGGTATGAACAAAACCTTTATCATCTATGCCATTTTTTCCAGCCTCCAATATTTTTTTTGAAGTACACTTCATTTCTTTTTATTGCTGAATAATATTTCATTGTGTGGATATTCTGTATTTTGTTTAGCCGTTTATGTGTTAATATTTTCAATTGTTTTTGCTTTTGGCTCTTAATGAATAATGCTGCTATGAATATACATGTACAAGTTATTGCGTGGACTTATATTTTAATTTTTCTTGGGCATGTAACTAGTTTTAAAATTCCTGTGCGATAAGATAACTCTATGGTTAATATTTTGAGGAAATGCTAAACTGTATTCCAAGGTGGCTGTCCATTTTACATTTCCAAGAGTAGTAAATTAGGTTTCCAATCTTCCAATTTCTTCACATCCTTGCAACTACTTCTATTGTCTGCCATTTTTATTAAAGACACTTCTTTGTAAGTAATATATCTTGATTGGTGGTTCTGATTGGTGGTTCCAAAATAGCAATGATTTGATTACTTTGTAAGTAATATATCTTGATTGGTGGTTTTGATTGGTGGTTCCAAAATTATAAATGACATGTTTTTGTGTGTATGTGCTTATTATCAATTCATATATATCCTTTGCAGAAATGTCTATTCAAATCTTTGGCCCACTGTAATAGGGTTGTCTTTTTATTATTGAGCTGTATGAATCCTTTTCCAGTTATATAACTTTCAAATATTTTTTTCCCAGTCTAGAGATGTCTTTTCATTTTCTTGATGATGTCATTTGAAGCATTTTCTTTTGATAAAGTACAGCTTATTGATTTTCTTTTTATTGCTTGTGGTTTTTTGGTGTAGAATCTAAAAAGTTATTACTTTTATGCAAGATCATAATAATTCACTTCTGCATTTTTATCTAAGAGTTTTATAATTTTAGCTTTTACATTTAGGTATAAAATCAGTCCTTTCTTCACGGAACACTGGACCCTGGTTTCTTTCACTGGCAAATGATATTTTGAGACCACAACCTGGGTGCTGGTGGTGCACATTGCTACAGGGTTTTTATGGTCTGTTTTCCAGTAGACAAAGCCAGGAAAATTAATTAATTGATTAATTAATTAATTAATTAATTAATGTGAATTTGAATTAATACTGATTTTTAAAGTTAATTATATAGATTTACTTAGTTTCTGTGATTTTATAATTTTATTTCTTAATAAAATTATTTTATTGATTCTTAAAATATCTATAATAATTTCAAAATTAAAATATGAATATTGCTATTATATTTAAAATACTGATTTTAGTTTAAGATTTTTTTTTATATCCTTGAAATATGATTTGACAAAGATATCTAGTCAAAGTAGTATATTTCAAAGTCACTTAAAGTAATTCTCTCTGTGGTTATTCCTCCAACTGATATAAAGTTAGTTTCACTTGTTTCAGTTATTTTTCAATTTTTGGGGAATTTTCACATTTAAATTTGTATTTCAATCATATTAAACAATTACTTAGTAATATAACAATGTGTGCCACAGAAATCTTGCTTCCATCCCTGTCCCATTCATTCTTGTCTTTTGTGTTCTCTATGCCACTGAGTCAGTTTTGACTCCTTACAGGCCTATAAATGAGTATTATGCACTATGTCCTGTCCTCAACAGTCCTGCTCAGCTCCTGTAGTCTCATGCCTATGACTTCTTTTATGGAGTCAATCCATCTCATATTTGATCTTCCTCTTTTCCTGCTGCCTTCTATTTTTCCAAGCATTGATGTCTTTTCAAAGAACCCTGCCTTCTCTTTATGTACCCAAAGTATGACAGCTTTAATTTCGTCATTTTTGCCTCCAGTCATATTTCATGTTTAATTTGCTCTAGGACCCACTTGTTTGTCTTTCTGGTGGTCCAGTGTATCCATAGAGCTCTCTTCCAACATCATATTTTAAGTGAATCATTTTTTTTTTCTATCAGCCTTCCTCACTGTCCTACATCACTATCTACATCTGTACATAATAGTTGGGAATACAGGGTATGGTTGACCTTAGCCTTAGTCTCTAACGACAGATCTTTGCTCTTGCCGATCGTTCCCAATTCTTCCATTACTCCCCTTTCAAGTCTCAGGCTTCTCTTGATTTTTTGACTACAGTCTCTATTTGAATTGATGACTGAACCAAGGTAAGCAAAAACTTTAACATTTTTAATGTCTTCATTTTCTATGTTAAGTTATATATTTCTTCTGTAGTCATCATTTTTGTCTTCTTGAGTTCAAATACACCACTTTGGCACTTTCTTTTTCACTATCATCTTTTTCAAATCATTGCTACTTTCTGCCAGTAAAATAGTGTCATCTGTTTGTCTTAAGTTATTGATATTTCTTCCACCAATTTTCACTCCTACTTCCTCTAAATCTATCCCAGTGTTTCATATGCTGTGTTCTATGGACAGATTTTTAAAATAGAGAGACAAAATACCTCCATGTCTGACACCTTTGCCTGTAGAAAAACATTCTCTCTCTCTCCATATTCTGTCTTGACAGAGGTGTCCTGTCCACAGTACAGGTTAAGCATCAGGACTATCAAGTGCTAAGACACACCCATTTATTTTAAAGCAACCCACAACTTTGCATTATCCACACAGTCAAAGGCTTTCTTGTGGTCTATAAGACTACTAACTTTCTGAAATTTTTTGAAGCACTCCAGTACCCAAGGAATGTTCACAGTTATATCTTGGGTGCCTCTTCCTTTTTTGAATTCAGTTTAAATAGCCAGTATTTCCTGCTCCATATGTGGTAGATTTTGTTGCAGGGCCTTGAGTATCACTTTACTTGTGTGAGAAATTAGAGCAATAGTTTTATTACTACTGGACTCCTTGGCATCTCCTTTCTTAAAGATTAGAATGTATATGGAAAATTTTCAGTCTGTAGTCCATCGTTTTGTTTTACATATGTGTTGACATATTCTGTTGCTTTGCTCCTCATAAAAGTTACCATTGTTATTAGTTTGGGGGTTATTTTTTAATTATATATTTTTATAAATATAAGCAAGTAATGCATATAAATATTTATATTTCTACCACTTTCTTAGATAAAACTTAGCATACTTATTTATTACACTTAAGAATAAAACTTCAATAAAATTCTATATCAGTAAATAGCTTCCTCATTCACTATAATTATAAGAATCTACAATATGTAGGCATACCAAGTAATCTCTTATTGATTGATATCTGAGTTAATTTCCTTCTTTAGTATAATAAATAGTAACACTATAAATAGCTTTTTGCAGGCATCACTTTTTATTTTGCCAGTACATCTTTGGAATAGATTCTTAGAATTGGAATTGCCGAATATAGCAGACAGTCGGGGCTCTCTCACCATCTTCCTTCTTCCCATTTTTGTGCTCTCCTCTCCCAGCTTATGTGAGTCTTTACTTCTTATAGTCTGAAACTGCAACTAGAGGATTGCCCTCAGGATGCTGGAGCAAATCTGGAGGAATTTACATCCTCTCAAAGTGGCTTTTAGCAAAGAATGGACTGGTGTCAAAGTGTGAAGGCCCAAGTATCCCTGTGAAATCAAGCAGAAGCTTCTTTCTGAAAACCGTCTGAAATTGAACTCTTGCAAGACATCTTTTTCTTTCTTGTCCACTTTCCCTTAGCAGTGTTTCCTAGGCGTAATTTCCTTATTACCAATTTGTACGTGAATCTTCATTGCAGGGTCTGCTTTTGGATCCAAGGTTCAGAGTGTATGAAATTTTCATAGATGTTACCAAATTTCACTCCATAAGGGTTGGATTTGTAAATAAGATATTTCTTCAGGACTATTTGCATATGAGACATAATAACATCAGCTATCATTAAACAAATATCCAAACAGATTTAGAGAGCAGAGCTCAGTGAATTTGTAGCCACACATCAAGACCAAGATACCAACAGATAAAACTAGTGAGACAAATATATTAACATTTGATTCAGTCTATAACATCATGGTTACTAGCCAATACAAATATCAACAGAGCCATATCAGTACTTTAGCAGTAAAATCATATTATATCTTTGGAAATAAAAGGGGAAATTAAATACTAAGATAATAACATAACATAAAACACAACATAGTCATACTCTTAAGAACTGCAAATATTTTACATCCAAACTACAATCTAGTATTAATATTAACTGTTCTTTTATTCAACAAATATTTATTGAATATTACCATGTACTAGACATTAATTTAGGAGCTCAGAATACCAGCAGCACACAGAACAGAGATTCTAGGGAACAAGCAAGAAATAATAGCCATCATAAATCAGTCAGCTAAATAGTATGTTTGAAATTAATAAGTACTAAGAAAAAATATAATAAAGAGAGACAATGGGGATTTAGATTTCAGGGTCAAAGCTTACAATTTTAAATATGGTTGTCATGGCTGGCTTCATTGAAAACAGACATTTGAGCAGCCTTGAACGAGGTGTACAATGTTAACCACATGGCTGTCTGTGTGAGGAGCTTCATAGGCAAAGGAAACAGATGGTGCTCAGGTCCAAAGGCAACGGTGTGAGTGCTGTGCTTGAAGAATAGATAGAAGGTCAATGTGACTGTAAAAGCATGAGAGGGAAAGGAGGAGATTAGGTCAGAGAAATAAGAAAAGGCTGGTTCGTTAAGGACTAAGGACGTTGAAAGCTATTGAAAGTTCTGAGCCATTTATTATGAGTGCAATATACGTTAAAAGGTTTTGAATAGAGGGATGATAGGATCTGAGTTAAGTTTTAACTAAACCACTCTGGATGTGTTAATGCAATGTAAGATAGGGGAAGAGCAGGAACAGAAACAAGAGACTGTATCATATTCAAGAATTGGGATGATGGTAACTGGCACCAAAGAGGAGCTATGGAGGTGAAACTCTGGTCCTGGATAAAGTTTAATATAGAGGCAATAGTGTATTCTACTGAGTTGGATGTGGAATGAGAGGAATGAGAAGAATTAAGGATGATCACAAAGGTGATCAATCAACTGAAATAATGGAGTTGCCACAAGAGAGATGGTAAAGACTACAGGTAGAGCAATTTTGAGGGAGAGGATAAGGATATCAGTTTGGGGCAAAGTGAAAACCTGACACTCATGTTAAAATAATGCACAGCCACTGAGATTAAAGTTTAAATTAAAATTTCCTTTAAATTAGGGCCTATATCTGACAGGCAGCTTTTGAAATCCCACAAAATGCCTTGTACAGGATATTGTACACAGAAGATGTAAAATGAATATTCACTGAAATAAATGCACTCAGTCCTCCCCAATTTCTCACATGGTATGTGTGAAGTGTATAAACATAGCTCCTCTCAAATTTATTGTTAAAAACTTTGTTTATACTCTATTCTAAAGGAAGAAAAATTTTTAAATAGGTAAAGTAGCCAAACTGGTAATACTTAGAATATTTTAATATGTTTTTAATGCTATAGAATGTGCGTGTAAGTATATACAATGGTTTTCAATATTCCCATCAATGCTTTTCTTTTAACATAAGCAGATATCATTTATTTAAGAAAACAACTTTAAGTGTATTTAACTAAATAATTTTAAAATGTATCTTTAGATTTATGGATAATCATTTTACACAAAATTTTCACATTGCTCACTTTCTGAATCAAAATGTATATACCAATTCAATAACTAACAATATATGTAAAATAACAGAAAGAGAGCCGCATACTTAATAACTTATTTTCATGTCTCTTAACAAAATCTTATATTCACACACTATTTAGATTTCTTTCTCATATTATTCTACAAAACCATGGAGAAAATTTGCATACAATTCCACTTATTTGAAAGTGAAACTCATGCGGGAAATGGTATTGGGCATCGTTGTAATAGATGACAAATCTATGGAAAATTTGGATTTTCCAAATAGAGCGATATCAATGCACAATTTGCAGGTATGTTATGGTACAAATAACTAATGTTCATATATTTATGCATATATACTTTCCATATTATAACACCTAAAGCTAAACATTCCTTGAGAAAGAGATAAAGGATATTACCTCCAGAAAGTTCCCTGCAGTATTAACTGATAAGAAGGAGTTAAATTGAACTTTGGATATATGTTAGTAATAACATAATCTCTTGATTTATTAGTGGGTCAATAGTTCACCCAAGAAAGGGACTCTAACTTGAGCAGACACTAATTAAAAGAATCAATTCTTATCCTACTACATATGTCCAATCATATTAACACATTTCTAGATTTCTTACTCAGTGGACTAGTCAAGATTAAAGGATTTGCTAATACGAAGGAACAGAGTATGCTTCCAAACTGACTGAGCAGATTTGTGAACAAATTAGTTCATTTAAAATTGACAGTGGAAGATTGATTTTGCACAGAATGAGCTACCTCAGGTATTCATCATTTCCTCTGCCTCTGCACACAAGACAGAGATCCGTTTCCTTCACTTTCTGATTGTAATAGGGCTGCTTACTGAGCACCTTTATTTTATAGTCCTGATTGCTGCCTGTCATTCTTTTTAATTCAGACATATTTTAGCCTTTTAGGCAGACCTTCAGAAATAACTTCCTTAAAAGCCTCAGTAAAATGACTCATTACATGTTGTTCAATTCAACCATACTATAAATTATAATACAGGGGAAAGTTCTAATTGCACAAAAGATCCAATTACTCATAAGGCTATTCAACTCATTATTCAAATGCAGGGGTGAGAAGAAAATCCAGATGCAGAAACGCTTTTCCAAAATTGAAGATCAATACTCTACAACTCTGACAAAATCTGAGATATTTGATAATATAGTATAGATTTAGGGCATTAGTAAATATTCCATAGATAAATATTTTATGAAAACGGTTAGAAACTATACAAAAAAAAGAAACCTAGAAATGCTGAAATGGTTGAAAATTTATTTTTTAAATCTAAAAACATAAAAACAAAACCTCGTGAAAAAAAAATTAGAACACAACAATGACAACAGACACAATTTAGAAAATGATGAAAATTAAATTAAAGAAAATCCAAAGAAAAGTGTTTGAACTGTTATTTTATTTACAAAGACCTAGATTTCAAAATTTCAAAGCCCTAGATTATCAAAAACATAAATTATGGTAAGGTGACATATTTAAGGCATAAGACTTGTTTAGCAATTAAACTTGAGATGATGGGAGAGTGGAGTAGAGATCTAGGTGAAATATTGGGGGGTGAAAGAATTAGACAACAGTTCATAACAGTGCCATTTTATTCAAGTATAGTGATATAGTGGGGAAATTAGAGGAGAAATAATTTCGATCTTGAATATTTGGGCTCTGTGGGAAATCCAATGGAGATGTGCATAAGGGATTTGAATAGATAAGTCTGTGTTCACATGTTATATGTAAATGTCGTATTACTTCTATTTTGCAGATAAAATGGAAGCTCAAGGTAGATTCAATTTTCCACAAGGTATCACAGTCTATCTACTCTAGTATCAAATTTCTGACTTTAGATCAAATGTTCATTTGTACAAAATAAGAGATGTGTGTGTGTGTGTGTGTGTGTGTAAATCTATATGTTTAAAACACACTCAATGTCAACTAGGGAAATCCAGTGGTTTCCCCAAGGTTTCTGTGGAATCCCTGGGGGATTTCATACTCGTTTTTGTTTTTAAGTTGCCATTTCCACTGAATTCTCAGTTTTGCTGCATTTTAATTTCCATGCCCTGTTTGTTTTATTTCTGTGCAGGAGAAATTCTTCTTATCATCAGATTAATGAACTTATCTATATCTATATATTTTGTCTTTTTTCCTGCATAATAAATAAAATGTTTTAAGCCCAACTTCAACTCATGTATACTAACAACTCCATTCCTTAGCAAAGAACCTCACTCTTCTAGTTGTCTCCATATTTTCCCAATCATTTTCTTTTCTTACTATCATTATTTATTTATTACCATAAAAGTAAAAATTTAATAATAGTATTGATTACTCTATTAATTGCCATCAAAAAGAATTCCTAATAATGATCCAAGAAAGGCCCCAAAACTCACATCCTACCGCAGCTTGTCCATTGTTGCTTGAACCCACTTTATTTATGTTTTTATCCCCTACTACACCCAGCTGCTCTTGTCAAGGTCTTTAAAAACATTTACATGCTGAAACTAACCATGTTTGGTCCTCTATTCATTTGACTGATTTATGGTATTTGGCAGAGCTAGTAAGTTACTTTCTTGAAACCATTTCTTTCCTTGGTTACTCAAATACCACTCTTTCCTGGCCCTCCTTTTCCCTGTATGTCTGCTCCTTCTCAGAGTCGTTTGCTGATTCCTATTCATCTTCCCAACTCTAAATGTCAAAATGCCTAACCCAAGACTCTATCCTCAGAATCCTTTGTTCTCTATTGAGGGTCTCTTCATGATCTTAGATGCCTCATGGTCTCCCCGTTATCTCAGCAGCCCAGACCTTTTCCTCAAACTTCAGATATTTTTTTTTTCCAACTGCGTACTCTCATCTCTATTTGGTTGCCTAATAGGCATCTCAAATGTAATACATTCAGATTCACGCTCTTCATTTCCGAGTTCCCCACAGACTTTTTATCTCCATAAATGATATCTTCATTTTTCCACAACTCAAGCCAAAACTCTTAGTGTTTTTCTTACCTCCTGCCTTTGTTAATACCAAATCATGAGCAAATCCCTTTTTTTATTATTTAAATTTTACTACCTCCAGTTCTCTATCCTTGTTTAAGTCACATTATCACTCATCAGATTGGTTGTGTAGCCTCTGAAATGGCCTCAATATTTATATTCATGCCCCCACAGATATTCTTCACCTTGCTGACAGAATAACCTTGCGAACTATGAACTAGATCATGTTACTCATTGCTCAAAAGCCCCTATGCCTTCTCATGTTACTCAGAGTAAAATCTAAAGTCCTTTTAACGGATTATAAGACCTTATGTGATTCAGTCCTTATAAGTGTCTTGACTTCAGTGACTAACCCTCTCCTTCTTGCTTTCCCTTCTCCTTTAACTCTGGACTGTTTGTCGTAATTAGAACATGACAAGCATGATCTACTTGGGGCCTTTACTCTTGTTATTCCTTTAAGAAAAATGCTTTTTGTCCATAAAGCCTCATGATTTTTCACTTATTTCAGGCATTGCTCAAATGTTACTAACACCAAAATAGCAACTAGGGTCCTCTATTCCAGTATCTGTCTCCATTGTTATACTACAAACTCCTTGAAGATAAGAAGTCATGCCTTATCTTGGTATCCAAAGTCCTCTATTAGTCAGGATTCTTAGCCCAATTGACAAAGACTCATTTCAAACTTCTTAAGCAAAAAGAAAAAAAAAGATTTTAAAGTCTGGTGAATGTGGGGTGAGATTATCTTAAGAGCAATAAGACTATATCCTCCCTCACCTGGACCATTTCCAATGGAAAAGGAGTTCTTCTGGTAGCTCTCATGAAAGAAATTGAATTATCTGTCTTTTCTGAGAGATGCTTGATTATATTCTTTATAAACCTGAAGTTCCCTTTACACTATATATTTAATAATGTTTTTCTTTTCTCTAGATTAAAAGGTGAGGGAGAGTGTGACTCCCAAGAAAGTCACTCCAAGATTTGTGGATACTTTTCTGGAAGAAAAATGTACTTGTAAATTTGTAATAAATCAAATCATATAATTCCTATGGGAAATATTCATCTAATAATAGTCTATTTGCTGTTAAATATTGTCATGAAGGCCAGAGAAGAAACTAATTCATTAAACCCATCTCACATTAGGTAATAAAGATTTGGTTGGATGTAATTCTTGTCAATCATCTTTACCTTAACAGTATTTTGAGAGAGGTTGAATATCCTTCTTTTGAAGTAAAGCCCAGGCTACCTGCAAAAAGTGTGCATGTGTGTTGGAGACAAGAAGGAAACTTTTCTGCTCAGAAATACTAAAAAATAGGAACTCTCACAGACAACATACTGAACTTGGAGTACCATATTTTAGTGTTGTGTAATATTATTTTGAACAGGCAATATTTGACAGCCATGTAACACTTTCACTAACCTACTAGAACAATGATATCCTGAAACTTCTATCTTGTTGCTTATTTTTAAATAAATAAAAAATCAGGTCTATCCTGGAGAAAGGTATCATCCCCTAATTTTGCAAAGCAACTGCTCTAGCTTCTCCCAATTCTCTACAATGTCACTCCTCTTTCATTGACTCAGATGGATTTAGAGCCCATCCAGAAACCACTTGCTGGGCCTAGAGAAAGATATGTTTATTAGTTAAACCAATTAGGGTCCACCTAGGAATTATAGGTGGGTTAATCCTATCCAGAACGTGTATGAGGGCATGGAGATAGAAAAGAGGAGTCCCTTCTCCATAAACAATTACATTGCTTTTAGCCAGTAAAGGAGAGTGACATGTTAATTGCAGATTTCATTGAGAATTTACAGATAGGTGTATGTAGTATAATTTTATTTTGTGTAAAAAACTATACTTAGAGAAACATAAATATATACCACAACAGAACAGAGGATTTTCAAGTCAGGCAGCATAATGCTAGCTATTGTTACTTCTTAGGAGGGCATTATAAATTGAGGGTATAAAGGGGTTTCATCAAGGGAATATGGCTCACAGTTAACTTTATGTACATGTATATTGTTTAAATTTTATAATAAGAATGTGGTCATAAATTACTTGTGTACTAAAAATAATTTTTAATTAGAAAACAACCATATCCTTAATGACAGAAAGTTAATAGCTTTAGTTAATGAACAGTCTCTTTGAACAAGGCAGACAATATTGACGGAATGTCATTACATTCATACTTTATGAACCTTGCTATGGATAAAAATAACTTGCTTCACATATAGTTCTAATTTGTTTGAGTTATATTTATTTTGTAATAAGCCAATTAGAACCATTTTTATTAGATTAACGTGTGTCTTGTGGAATTTAGCATGTAGATAAAAAAGAAAGAGAGTGAGAGAGAGCAAGATGTATTTGCCTAATAACTTCTTTTATACATCATAAAAATTGTCACTTTGCTCCCTAAAATTGTATTTACTTATTTTCACATGAGGAAATTTTGTGGGTCACAACTGTAAGATCTCTACAGATATGAATAAGCATAGAGCTTAGCAAAACACTAAGAATTTCTCATACTGTCCTTGTTGTGGTATTTATTACTAAAATAAATTCTTAATGGGCATACTGACCCACTGTAAATACCCCTGTAATCTCCCCCTTTGTTTTTTGATTTGTTGACAAAAGGTGAAATGGGTGTCTGTGGATGTGTATAGGAGTGTGTGTGTAGCTAATGATGATAATTATTAAACACATGCAAACACTTATTTATTTGTCAAAACCTTATTGAGTATAACTGTATGTTAGCCAGTGTGCAAGGAACGAGTCATTGCTCCAAGAATTACAGGGGCTACTGAAAATTGCTGCTGAGTGAACAATTCCTTTTGAATCAGGGCATTTATGAAGAACTGGGGAAACAGAGTTACCAAGTCAGCCTTAGGTGGAGGTAAAGTTGAAGAGATTTAGGCAAAGCTGTGCAGAGCAACAGCTAGTTGGCATACTAATGGGTTTCAGGACATGCTGTCCCAAAATGTGGCACCTTGGCATATTGACTACTTTAAGCTGAAGGAGTATGAGAAAATGGCAGAAGCAAGAAGGTCACTTTGACCTTTCTCTGATTTATCTCCCCTGAAACATGTCATAAATCCCTCATGTGAAAGGTGTTTTTCCTATACCCACAAGAAAAGGGCATTCTTACCTCCAAAGACAAAAGGATGAAGAATCCTGGCAAATAGGTCTGCCGTTTCTCTAGTTTACTATACTTACTTCACACTCCTTAAACTATCATATTTCTAATCAACAATCCACATAAAAACGGTTCTGTTTCTTTAGATCTTTATTTCCTCATGAAGGCTCTCATATTGTGTAAAATTTATGTTAAATAAATTTGTATACTTTTCTCCTGCTAATCTGTTGTCAGTCTAACTTTTTGACCCAGCCCGAGACCCTAAGAGGATCAAAGGAAACTTTTTTTCTCCACTACACAATAGGATGAGAGTGCATTCTAGGCTTAGGGAACAGTAAGTTCACTAAATAGAATTATAAAACAGTATATAATGGAGAACCTGCAAATGATTTGGTCTCGATAAAGTTAGAAGGGGAGGAGTTATTACCAAGTAGGCAAGAGTCAAAATATACTGTCATTGTAAAGACATTTTTATAAGTAATGTGATGATATTAAATAGGGGAGAGGAATGACAAAATGTATTTTAGAGAGAAAACTCTAGACTAGAGGCTATGTAAAAATGAATTAACAGAAATAAAGACTGAGAAGCCACCATATTAATCCAAATGACAAAAAAAAAAATGGCTTCTAAGTGGTCCTGGCATATTTAGAAGATTTTAAGATAAATTAGATCTGAGACTGTGAGAGCCGGAGAAACCAAGGGTGGGTTTTAGAGGACTATAAACCTTTCCCTAGAAAGGAAAATGTATATTGTTACATGCATTTTTCTAGGGGAAGTAACATATATCTTTTATCAAAGCCCTAAGTGGTCTCATAATTGGAAACAAAGTTTAAACTATTATCCTGTGCTAGTATCTAGTATAATACTTATACATTATTTAAAGGTTTAAGTCTTTTTACAATTGTTTTCTAGAGTAAGGTTGCCATGTTTAGCTGATAAAAACACAAGATGAGATACAGAATTTGGCAAATAAATAATTTACATTTGACTGGGCATCCTGTACTTTATTTGAATTCTCTACCAATAGACCTTCGGTAACATTTCTCTGGGATGACGTTATATTAATCATTATTTGAGTACAAATTTCTTTCAATTCAAATTCCATTAATTAATTAATTAATTTAACAAATATTGATTGGCTGTCTACTATATCCATACTGAGTACACATTAGTGAATAAACAGATTATAGTTCTTTTCTCTGGGAGCTTACAATATAATTGAGAAGATACATTTTTTGAAAAGTAGATTAAAGAATTGATAAATAATTATATAACTAGTAAGTGCTATAAGATGAGCAGAACATAATGATAACAAATGATGTGACATTTCACTCAAATGGAGAGGAAATCAACCCAGGTGAAGAGCAAGGAGGAATGTATTCCAGGCAGAGAAAGAGTTTTGGGGAAAGACTGGAGGTGGGAAAGAACTTTTGAGTTTGTTAAAAAGAAGGATTTCATGTAATGGTCAAAGGGGAGAGTGGAAGAAGAGTTATTTTGTAGGGCCTATTGCAAAATAAAAATGTAGTCCCTTACTCAAAAACCAGAAAAAAATATGCCATTAAAGTTTCTAATAAATAAATTCTTCTTCATTGTTTCACTGTCTTGAGTTGTCATAACGTTTTTTTCATTTGTTATTTAATATCATTCTAAGTTAAAATTTTAAGTAAAATTTTTAAATTATTAGCATAAAATTTTCCATTTATCTTTGTATTTGGCAATGACACTTTTAAATGCAAATATAAAAGCCTTTATCCTGTAGGCAGAATCACTGAAATTATACAATTTGTATTTCATAGCTCATATACACGTATGTATTTCACATTTCTAGGAGTGAAAATGTTGCAAAAAACTAACTCAAAAATTATTTCACTTCTTGATATAAACACATTTTCCCATAACTTTTTACCTTCAACTTTTATTGATGGGTAGGGAGGAAAGACTAAGTGGAAAAGAACTATGGGTTGTCCTATCTTTCCCTTCCTATCTATCTCATCATTTCAGTGTAAGTGATTGGTTAATACAGGGTAGTATAATTAAGAAAGGATATAAAAGGGTTCCATGGTCCTTTGTGTTTCTTAGAATGCTATTACCTTCTTTCTGGTCCAAACAAACAAACAAACAAAAAAAGATGGCCTGTCAGATTCGCTTCATTTATTTAGTTGTAGACACAACACACTTAGCTCATGTTCACTCTGAGCCTTACTAAACTTCCACATAATTGTGAGTTCAGTGGAATTTTGTGCTTATTTGGTATAGCAAACTGGGGCATCAAGAAATGGTGGGCTCAGCAGTACAAATATGATGCATTATTGAATTGTATACTTGAAACCTTTATAATTTTATTAACCAATGTCACTCCAATAAATTTGATTAAAAGAGAAAGAAGAAAATGGTGGGCCCATACATTGAATGTATTTTTTTTTTTGTTCATGAGCATGCCCCATTGTCTCAAAGGACTTCACTTACAAAATGCAAATTCGAAGATCAAATTTAAAAATTCTAAATGGCAACAACACAGCATTAAACTAAGTATGAGATCCTGTGTGTCATAGATGTGTGAAGCCAGCCCTACGTGGGAGGAGATGGAGTTGGATAGATGGGCAGGAACAAGACTATGCAATTCATGTTATTCAGTCTAGATTTTATTTGGTGTCTAGAATTTTTTCAAAGCTTTGCACACCCCCAACTCCTTTTTCTTCTGTATGGAAACCTACAGATACCTTAAGTTTAATATTCTTTGTCTTAAATCTATTCCACAATGCCATATAAGCCATTCCTTTCAACTAAACACTTGAACGTAAGTTAAAACGTCATCGAACCCCACATTTTGCTTTATCTCAATATTTATTTCTAGAATTATTACAAAAAAATAATAAAATAATAACAATAACATATTATAAATTGAAGAATCAGTAATGAATGCCAAATATTTTATGTGCTAGTTTGTAGGGAAAGACATTTAGGAGCAGACATGAACCTTCAAGAACTCTTTAAAAAAAAAGAATTCTTTCACAGTTGAATTTTGCTATTTTGCGGGACTTTTGGCTCTGGGATAAAACCTTCTTAATCTGTTTTCTGACACCCATTAATGCATTTCCTCACTTTTATGATTAAAGTACATCATGCACTGATCATTAATTTGTAAGGTTGGGTTTGAATGTCCATGAACTTTAAAAAGACACCTTTAACACTTCGTTTTGTTCTAGTCTTACCTCACTTACCAGCGCAGTCCCCCATGTCACTTGCTGCCTGCATCCAGTTGCATCAGAACTAAGGAAAAGAGAGAAGGAGGGAGCAGAAGAAAGAAAACAAAGTAAATTTGCACTTATACTGGCAGTATCCTCTTGTAGATTATAATTAAGCGAAACCCCTAAAAATCTCTTTAATAGTACCTTTGCTTGTTTTATATTTTATTCTTATATATACTGCATGCATCACTGAGCCACATTGTAATTCTGCTCTGCTCTTCTCTCTTTCTGCGCTTCAGGAAGCTGGTTGTCATTAAGGGCTTGTGAGATACCTGTGCAGTGTTGACTGGGTAGCATGGAACCCTTCATTTTGACAGCTTTTGATGATGATATGAATGCCTAGGCTTGGATACTGGAATCAGCTGAGAATAGTAACAAAAGGTTGGATATTGGCTTTTTCTTTGGGTGTTCCTGTCTTTAAAGAGATAAGGATCCTCCCTTTTCCCAAAAAGTAATTTTCATTATTCCCAATGGAGTATTTATTTTTAAAACCTGCATTGTCATCACATTTATTCTTTGGTACAGACCTATAAACATTGTTTAAACTATATATATTTTTTTGTTCCAAGAACAAAGAGTACTAAGTCAACATAACAAAAAGATACATTTTTTTTCTTAAAACCTAAGAAAAGTACCAGTAACATATAAGGAGAGTTGTGTTAAAATGTGAAATTATCCAATTATTCTTGAATTCATCAAACATTTTTCTGAGTGTCTTATGTATATAGGGACTGTACTAGGTACTAAAGTTTATATATACATATCTGTACAATCTATAGTACTATTGACATAAATTTAAAAATTGTGGTGATATTGTCTTTGCATAAGGTTAAATAAACAGAGTTCTTCGAGATCGTCTTCCCAGCACACTTCTGCCATTGAGTTTATCCTGCCTTATTTGGCACATTTTGCTCCTCGGGGCCAGAGTCCCAGATTTACGCAAGGCTCTTGCGTCTCTCCTGTCTCCTTCCCATTTCCTCCAAGGTAGACAAGTTCTTTTAATTGTCCTAAACTATAGCTTTCTTTTACTCAGCAGCAGTAAGCCTTCTCACTTTGCTCTCTGCAGCCTAAAGAAAACATTTTCTGTACCAAAAATTTTAGAAGCTAAGTGCTGAGCTTTCATTATGCTAAATAGAAGAAAAAAGGAATTTGGAAAATCCTCTTTCAAGGCAGTACCCTGGTTTATAAAGCTATTGTTTTAGTGCATAATCCTATTTTGCCTTTGTTCTTTATATTCCAGTACTTTTTGTAACATATCTAATCTCTACACATATATGCTCCCAGGCAAATGGATGCATAACTGACTCCAGTAAAGCCTCTATTTAGAAAAAGCAGAAGAAAAATAATGGTTTCTAATTTTCAAATGTTCTACCTTCTTTTAATGATACTCAGTTTCACAGGAATTCATCTAACATCTCCTCAACTTATTTTTGCTATTTATTTCTTCATCTTCTTCCAACTCTACCTTCTACCAAAACTGCCAACAACAACAAAAAAGCTAAATATTATACTTCCTTTAAAATTGTGCACACACTTGATACTTCCATAAAATGGCAATATTAAAGCAATATAAAGAGAAATGATGGAATAACTAAAATTAAGCTATGGGTTCCCAAATTAATACCATATATTTTATTAGTAGTACTAGTGTTGATATTTATAACAAATGAAGTGTATTGAATAACCAACACTATACAGGTCTGTTCAAATTGATCACAAACATTATCATAATTGACATAGAAAGTGCCTAAATGTACCACCTCAGGACTAGTCTGAAAACATCAATCTCCTTTTTGTAAACTAGTCCATTAGTATACTAGAGAACACTACAGTTGCTATATATTTTTACCTTTGCTTTGATTTCTCTGTCTTAATTACATTATTGGTTTTTATTGTCTGTGATTGTTTTTGATATTTCTATTCTATAACAGAGCAACAGTCTATTAATATATATACCATCACATGCTTATTTAATTAATAAAATATTTTAGTAATTGATATTTGAAGTAAGAAGGGTTTAAGTCTGCCGTGACTTATCGATGTTGGTAAAGAATAAAGAATTGAGAGCAAGACATTTCAAAGGAAAAATTCAGTCCTGCTTGATGACTAACTGATTATGTTTATAGATGTACAGATAAAATGTACATCAGAAATTTTGCTTATATTTTGAACCATGGTGAATAGAGAAGTTGCAGGAAATTGGAATACGTATTAGTTATTTAGTTTCAAGTCTCTAAGCAAATTTAGGGTTAGGTGCATGGGTCCCAATTTAAAGACTGATAAATGAGCATACCTGCTGTTACTGCCCAAAATCCAAGGTGACCTTTAAGTAATAAAATGTACCAACATTGCTAGTGGGATCACTCTTATTACTTTGTTTTACTCCCAAACTAATCTGTTCCTTGTAACTCAAGAAAAAATGATAGCTACCTCTCCATTTATCTTCTAGAAGGAAAAAATTTGTAGACTCTATGAAATGTCCTATATTGATTTCAATGCTATTAAGACCTAAGGTAGTTTTAACCTCAGAAATGAACAGAATTTGAGGTAAATCTTGAAGTGAAAATGTAAAGAGACTATTATAGGCCAAGAAATGAGCTTAAAATACATAAATAAATTTTAAAATTCTAGATTTTTAAAATATTACTCAGTAGACATTTGCACCTTTGTTGACTGCCTTTAGAAGAGAGGAAGGAGATTATCAATTCAGAAGATTTAAAACTCTTCTCTAACTAACATTGGCCTCTACTAACCTCGTGACCTTGTTACTTAAGGGCAATTTAACATATCATTAGAAATGTAACCAACATGTCACTTAAATAGGTTCTGTTTGGCCAGAGGATACCAGGTTATTTCTCCTCCTGTGTATGCTTTCCAATAGCTACCAGTTTTCTATAATTTCTCTTAGGATGCCATCATTATTTTTAAGTGTCTATATTTCTAATAAGAGGATGTCATTTCCAGATGTGATAGCTATGTGTTTTTGGAAATATTGAGTGTAATGAAGACAAGATATATAAATAGAACCATCTCGTGGACAACTTAAGGAAAGGACTGATGCTGTCATGGCCAGAAGAGAGTTGAAGATCCGCTAACAAAGGGGATTAACTATTCACAGGACTGGAAAGCAAATTCTTGGAAAAAAGAGACAGCTTCTACCTTCTGTTCTTTCTCTTTTTACAGGCCTAACTAAGACTGATACAAGTAGCCCCGAAAATACAAAGACACCAATATCTTATTACTTTGCTTAATCAAGTTTTCATTATTACAAAGGAGGATCCTGTTGAAGCTCTTCTTTAAGCTTCCAAAATCCTAATTGCTACAGTTGATTCCTCAGTAATACTAAAGTGAGGAGACAGACAAGCACGTGTATTATGGGCTAACACTTTTATTACATTGCATTGTTTTGATTGTGTAATTAGTATTTAGAAAGTATGTATTTGCACTGATTAATTTCTCAAATCTTTAAAAATAAAGTCATCTCATGCTGGGATTCTATTTTACATATATTTGCAACCAAGCTGCACTTTCCTACCACCATTCATTATTGCTATTTTACTACACATATATATTTTATATATATATATATGTGTGTGTATATATATATATACATATATATATGAAAAATGTGAACAGAGAAAAGCAAAAAGTCGATGCACAGTTAAACCTCCAAAATATTTTTATGCCCATTATCTAATGTTATCCCCATATTATGCTTATGAATAAGGCAAGATAAGGCTTATTGTTCACTTAGCTGTTGTAGAAAATAAAAGGGCAAAGTGAGTTGCCTTTAGTTCATTGCAGATCCAAGGCTACCCTGGGTCCTGTCTAATTCCCAGGCCAGACTGCTTTCTATGCCATACTGCGGGCGATGGGGAGTGGGAAGTGAGCAGGTATTCCCCAGATTTGAAGCCAAGCACAGAAATGCAAACACTCTTGCATGGCCAGTCCGAAGCTCCTCAAAGACAGCCAGGCCTCTGTACAGATTCTCTCCAGCTGCATCTTCAGTGACACATTTCTCAGTAGTATTGAAAGCTGCTTGGGAGCACTTCAGTAGGTGACCATGGGAGCTGACAGCTCTGGCTGAGTGAGTCTTGGCCCTAATTAGACATAAACCTCTGAGTTCAGGAAAGGTGTACAGAGAGAGTATTTAGTCCTTCCTCCTCCCTTCTTTACATTTTAAGGGGGTGTATTATGTTGTAGGCCAGCTAATGAGTCAGGAGTGTATTGGGATTAGCATGATTCATTCATTTATCAGATGAAAGGTGTGCTACTTTCATCTCCCCTTTGTATTATAATCAAGGGCTGAAGTCTCCATGTTTGTGTATAAATATATCCACTCTTCATTTGTCTTCTGTCCAGAGACATTCTAGGTAAATCTGCTTTAATAAATGGATTTGTAAAATGTTTCTTAATTCTTACATGGTTGATTATCCATGTAAAAGGTTTTCCAAATAACAGACAGCTAATAGCAAATGATAATGTGTGATGCTACTCAATGTCTGTATGAGTAACAGACATCAAATAGACTGTTTCCCTGCCGGTTAAATAACTATCTTTAAAACCTATATTTAAAGTTAAGATATTTATACCATATGGTTTAGGAAGGATTAGCCCTCTGTGGCCTTGAAATTTATTAAAAGCATTATTATTTATATGTAAAGTAAATTTATGAATGGAAAACATTTACATTAAATATTCTCAGTGGCAAATAATATGAAAGCAAAAGGCTGTATTTAGAACAGTAGGAAATAGAGACAAATAGAATAGATAAAGGAAACTATTTCATGAAAATGAGTCAAGGGCATGTGGAATATATTAACAAAAACAAGATAGGTAACATATACCACACGTTCATGAACAGATATATTCAGCAGGTTCTTAACAGAGCTTTTGGACAAAGAAGGACTAGAGGACAGCATGGACTTTGCAGAGTTGTACAGAGGACAGGTATGACATATACATAATCTGAAAATCACATTTCCAAAGAATGGAAAAATATAGATAAATTTTTTGCTTATTATTTTTTAAATAGTATAGATAAAGTAATGACACATTATTTTTTAAGAAAAACACTTCACATTGAATCTTTTATTTACACAATAATTTGTTCACTTTTATTCACTATTCCGTCAACCCCACTCTTGGCAAAAATACGAACATACTTATATCTATACATGCATGTAGTTTGGCCTTAATGCCTCTGAGATTTTCACTGTCTTTGTGGATAATCACTAATGGTAATATTAGCTGATTGTAATCTTACACCCAGATGCACTTGTGACCAAGTATTAAATCGACAGCCCATAGAACACCCTCTACAAAAGTAAAAACAATAAAAATTCAGAAGCCTCTGATGACTACATTGTCCAAGAAAAGAGCATTTAAAAAAGGGAATCCCTAAAACCAATTAGTTTCAAAGCCAAAATGTGACCATAGATTAGGAATTTTTTTAATGACTAGAGAATCAGCATATGAAAATTATCATATTGAATTTTTATTGTCACATAAAGAAATAAAAAAATCTTGCTTAACTATCCCATTATAATTCAAGGAAATACAATGTAAAAGTATATATTTAGAAAGACTATTGCCCCCCTTGTAATTAATTATAGAAAATTCTGATACATTTTTCAAGAAAAATTGAGTTTTGATGAGTACTCTTCCTGATACTAAGCTTATATCTATCAAATCACCAAAAGTACTGTTAAATAATAATATCCACTCTAGGAGCAAGAACGGAGAAATAAGGACTCATATTGTTGGTAGAATATTTGCGAAGGTATTTTCTTAAAAAAAATAGTTATTAAAAACTATTGCCTTATTAAATACATATTTCATTCAGCAATTATATTTCTAGAATTTATCTTAAGCAGTAATTATAGCAGTGCTTACAATGAAAGTAAAATAAAGAAAGAAGGAAAGAAGGAAAGAAAGAAAGAAAGAAAGAGAGAGAGAGAGAGAGAGAGAGAGAGAAAGAAAGAAAGAAAGAAAGAAAGAAAGAAATAAAGAAAGAAAAGAAAGAGAAGAAAGAGAACACCCTCCCTACTTCTGCTTTTTTCTTTGCCTCCTTCTGCCTTCCTTCCTTCCTCCTTCCTTCCTTCCTTCCTTCCTTCCCTCCTTCCTCCTCCCCTTTTCCCCCCTTCCTTCTCCCCTTCCCCCTTTCCTTTTTCCTGTTACTCCTCCCCTCCCATCTTTCCTTCCTTTTTTCCCTCTTTCCTACCCCCAGGCCTTCCCTCCACGGAAAAAAATTTAAAAGCCTAAACATCACGAATTAGGAAATTAATTACTTTTGAATTAAGAAAAAACAATGAAAGTTATTTGATGTAAAACTTAATCTTTTACTGATCTAGCAAGTCCCATTGTTACACTAGGCATTTGGCTATCTGCCTGGTCACCGTTCTGATTTCTGGAGGCTTTGAACAGTGCTTCCCAGCCAACGTTACTACACACTTTCTCTATCAAATCTCATTACTCAGTGCCCTTATCTATTCTGGCAGAGTTCTGTTTTAGCCCAATTTTAGCCTAATCCTCACTGCCCAAACCATGGTGATAAACTCCATTTTCACTCCATTGATGGGGTCAGGCTGGGAGCATACTTCTACTAATTATTCAACATTCTGTCTGTTTTCTTCCTACTGTCCCATTGTACACATCTCTTATGAAGTTTCTGAATATAGTTTAGAAAAAAGAGCATCCCAGAAGTACTTATTTATTTTAAAACACAAGAATAATGACAAGGACAATAGTCTTGAAGATTTTGAGAGGAGTGAACTGGGGAGACAAAGAGACAAGATGAATGGTTTAGAGTATAAGGATGGACATTACATATGAAAACCTCAGTCCCAAGCTGACTGTGGGATTCTGTTTAACAGTCCAACCAAAGCTCCAGAGTGATATCTAGTATTTTAGACTGCCTTCTGGCTTGTTGTGACACTTTCCACACCAGTGACTAATCTGCCAAGACCTTGGGAAAAGACACATATACTCTATCAAACTTTATAGCAACCAAGATTTAATTTAGAAATCAAGCCCCTCAATATGGAAGAATATATCAGTGTATACTTATTATATCATGGCAAAAGTAGTTTGCCATCAAAAAATTCTACCCTCGTGCCCGTTTATTACCTTTAAAGACTGGGTTGGTTGGGTTGCCATTATTTGGTTATCATTTAAGACATCGAATTTCTATATCTCAGAAACAAGTCTTTAGGCATTGTACATTACTACAGTTACTACAGGGCAGAACAAGAATGCACACACTTACTACACCTAAGAATTTACAGCATAAAATGTGTTTTAGCAATACATATTTAATTATACAAAGTATTTTATAAATTACTTTGTGTAAAACAAAACTTTTTACAACATGGACATATTTTATTATTATCTAACTTTAGCAAATAAAGTCAACTTTACAAAAAGTCAGATTAGGCAGCTACTTGTATGGAATAACTTAAAGATACCTTAAAGAGCATAGATGAAAATATGGTACTTTCACTATCAGCCTGCTACCATGCCTGAATTTACTATGATAGCAGCATACAAGAGTGCTAGGAAGAAGTAGACATTTTACCATCTGTAAACATTAATCTATCAGCTTCCCAGCACTTTAACATGAACTTAAATTCAATATGACCTACTGTGATTTAGCAGAAAATGTACCAAAAGGAGCATAAGACAGAAAAGTATTGACTGGTAGATAGATGGATAACAACAGGAGATAAGAAATGTCCAGCAGACAGAGTGACATTCAACGCTATTACTACAAAAGGGACCCTAGCAACCAGTATTTGACCGCAGGTCACTAGGATCCTAAATGGTACTGTGAAAGTTATGTTATCAGGGTGATGAAATCAGGAGAGAATGAGCACCCGCTCTCTCTAAGAGAAACTATTTTACTCAAATCTAGTAATGGTTTGAAATGGCACTTATGTAGGATTTTACACTGGCAGTCTCATAAAATTATGTTCTCTAGTATTCCAATGTTGAAGAAAAGTTACAATTAAAATAAGATATTATTGTGTATGTGTGTATGCACGTGCATGTGAACCTTGTATACCGAAATTTGAAGTGATGACAGGTGAACATTTTATCATAAATCTGCTTAAGGTTAGATATTGCAAAGGGATTTATTTTCCCACTATCTATTATTTATTTATTTATTTATTTATTTATTTATTTATTTATTTATTTATTTACTTTTGTCGTTTTCTTCATTTTATTTTCACAAATTTATCACAGGGTCAGTAGAGAAAGCTTCTCAGCAATTAAGATGAGAATTCAGCATGTAGTTCTTTGTCTTTGAACAAAAAAAAATACAGACATGCTCCTCCTAAATAATTTCTAACTGTTCCATGCAAGGTGTTAACAGATGGACATCCTGGATTTACTGATTCCCCCCACCCAAGTTATTTGTCTGTTAAATGTACAATTCCTCAGAATTGTTTGTATGACATTTAGTTCAAAGACTAAATGGTCATGCTGCAAAAAGATGTGTGATTATTAAAGCAAAAGGGAGTCAAATCTTCCCAAAATGACCATGCACTGTCAAAACGAGACATTTTAATTTAAATAATAAATAAGCTCCATGGTTACCTTTTGCTCTATTCCGTGCTAAGCATCAGCACCTGATCTGGTTGCCAACATTACTGCAACAACATTTACGTGTACAGTATAAGATTGTACTTGATTTATTAAAGTAATGAATTAGTTTTATTATAGGTGATTAAATGTATTTTACTTTTTAAAGCACGAGAACTAGAAAAGAAGAACATTGTTACAATCTGAAAATAACTAGAAAGATAAGTTCATTAACTTGCCTACACTTGCGCATCATAAAAACCTTGTTAAAAATTACTCCCTAGCCTGCTGTATTAGCTTCTTTATGAGGTAATTTCTCCATACAGTAATAAGATTTTTCTTTTACTCTCCAGTGCATATTAAACCCACTAATCTTCTTTTATAAACTATAGTTTCAGCCACTTTCTCAATTTACTCACTTTAAAGATACACTCCTATTAATATTAAAGGTAGCAAATGCAGATATGAACTTTGCAAAACATGCTTTTGGATTTATGGCACAATCTTTTAACAATGTACTGAAATAGCACAAAAGAGAAAAAGTCATAAATGTTGGGTATGCCTCATGACAAACCAAACAATCTTAGTCCCCATAGAATTAATTTCCCACCCCATTCATTATGTGAATGAACTGAAGATAGTTTCTGCTAATAGCACATAAAAAACAGAATGGAAAGTCTCCATTCATTGAAATAAACTACAATTTTGTTTAGGAACAACACAAATGTCAATGATCTGACAAATACAGATTATTGATGTCCTGGGGAAATGACAACTGGTAGCCATTTCTACTTTGGGGTCAACCCTTGATCTAGAAGGATCAAGGTTTTGATTCTGTATCCAAAATCAGGTAAGTCATAACAGGAGACTGAAGTTCTTTTGGTTATAATCCTTGTTTCTATAATTCTTCTAGAATATCCAAGATTTTAAGTTTATTATTTAACAATAGCATAAGAAATTAAGTTATTACTGGGCTTCTACCATCCTCAACTGGGAATGCAACTTGGAAATAATAAATTAACTCAGATTGTTATAGAAATCTATTTTAAAAGAGAATATAGAAACAGCTTCTCAACATTTTCCTTCCGAGTGAATTTAAAGTGAAAAATAAGGATGTCCTAATTGTCCTGTGGTTGAATCTATTGTGTTCACTGAAGAACAAAGATTTTAAACTCTTTCTGTTTGTATGCTAAACTGGGGAAAGACATTGGAAATATATGAGAGAGACAAAAGTGCTAATATATAAGGGTTCTGACAGATCAACAAAAAAAACAGAAAAACATTTCAATAAAGAAAAGAAGTCAAAATTAAAAGATCTACATAGCAAACAAGGAATATAAGTAGCTAATATACACACAAAAATTAAGTCTTTCCACTAGTTAAAAATGACATTTTTTTCCTCAAAATTAGATTGACAAAGATTAAAAATAATGGAAATAACTGCTATCATCCAGAAGTAAGGAGAATGAAACTCTCCTATATTGCTTGTGAGTGCATGTTAATACTATCTTTTGAGAAACTTTACCAATATATAAAAGAATTTTAAACACTTATGATATAGACCTAAAATGTGTAAGGATGTGTATAGATATATACAGAAGATGGAGCTGAGAGAGAAGAAAATTGACAACATAATGTTCATCGATGCTTCAGTAATTATGATACATTTAAAAAATATGAAACACAACCAGCCATTGTTTTATTTGCTGTTGAAAGATGTCCATAATTTACTGAGCAGAAAAATACCACACACTGTATGTTTTTTTAATAGACATGTGTATTCATTGAAAATAATATGAAGGAAATAATATACATGAAAACATTAGCAACAGCTATCTCCATGAAATAGAGTAATAAGTAGAAAATAGTTTATGCTAATTTTTTTAAGTTTATCATTTTTCTATTCACCTATCAAACACATTGAACAAATAAATGCTTAGAATCTAACTTGAATCTTATGTGGAATATGTAATTACTGCCACAGAAATTAAAGCCTAAGTATATCTTTAACTTTTGTAACTGATACAAATTATTCTAGTACATGTAAATGTGTATAAGATAGAATAATGACATCATAGATTATTCCTAGAATCATTAGTAAAATTTCTAACATTTAATTAATAATAAATAATGTGTCATAATATTAAAATAAATGAATTTAAATTAACATATTTATGCCTTTTATTGAAGTAGCAGTATTTTTTATAACATGTTTTAAGATATTTCTAAAATTTTTAAATACTTATTAAATCTAACATTTAGAAGTTAATAAAATATTATTTATTAATTTAAAATTAAAACATGGAATAGGTTCTTTAAATAAGCTCTCTCCAAACTTATATTTTCTGTGTATGTGTGCACATGTGTGTGCACCTGAGTGTTCTAAAAGAAAATATAAAGCCTTTTTTAGATAGGCCAGATAATTGACTTATTTGTTAAGTTCTATGGAGATGTACTTTAATTTCAAAGTTTTAACCTCTTTTTTTCAATGAGAATTTTTATTTTTACCTTTAAATTTGCCTAACAGAGCTTTATCTTTTATATTCCTCACTCTTGCTCTTGCTCTATATCTTCATTTCTTTTTCACCCTAATTTGTTGTCCATTCCTGAAATCACATAAACTTCCTTCTCTGTTGTATATTTATCTTTTGAGAGAGAGAGAGAGAGAGGTGAAAGAGAGATCGAGAGAGAGGTGTAACTTTTCTTGAAGTTGCTGTCATATTAGTTCAGGTACTAAATTTCTCTTTAGCCTGTCTATAAAATTATACTCTGCTTTAGAATTCCTTTTTCTATTTCTCTCCTATAATATGAATGTTTAACTTGTTCTATAACCCCATTTTCCCTCTGATTTTCTTTTTCAGATCCTTAAGTCATGTAAAACATTTCTGATCTTTATTGTCCCCTTAATATCACATTAACTTTCTTCCTGACAAGACTTTCTGAATGTTCCAACATAATTTTTTTTTTTTTGGGGGGGGGGGGTGGGGCTCTTCTGTTCCACTAGCAGTCACTATTATTGTTAAGATTCTGCCTGACCCTTTTTGCAAAGCCATCAGGAAAGTAGTTTCCTCTGAGATGGTACTAGCAAAGGTCTGTATTGTGTAGGCCCCTCTTCAACAAAAACAGATGGTAGTTTGGTCAAAAATAAGCTAAAACAGAAGCCAGTTCTAGAAGTTAAAAGTGGAAAAATGGAAGCAAAGAAAATTCAGCAGTTGCACATGGTAAGAATTACAGAAACTTTGACCTGTACCTGTGAAGATATAAAGCATAAATCAATTAGTGCAGAGAGTTTTAGACTCGCATTCTATTTCTGGCAATTTGTGCCTCTCACATAGTAGGTCATCAGTAAGTGTTTTCTGAGTGAAAAATAAGTGATAGTAAGTGGACTGGCTAATCTGATTTCAGAGATTTAAACACTGGAAGAAGGAATGAATTCTCCTTCCATCTTTTTTTTTTAATAGAAATGTAACATTGTTTCATCACAGTCACTGTTCCTGTGTCTAGTCTTAATAAAAAATATATTTTAATTGTCTCAAAATCCATTATATTTGGCAGTCATAAATTGTTTTCACCTGCATCCATTCACGGGCTTTACATAAGTTTTTTTTTTTTTTTCTGATTAAAGAAAGACAGAGCAGGTTGGCACTGTTAATATGAATTGTTCCTCCCTTCCAACTACGTATGTTTTTCCTAATGACAGATGGGAGCATTGGCTGGTCACACAGACTACAAAGACTGAGGACGATAGGGCAAAAGGAATGCTAAAACAATAAAAGACCAGCTCTGGTATTGTAAGAAAGTGTAAAAGGAGTTTTTCCACTCAATTGTCACTAGCCCCTAGACAAGGGAATTGGGGGGCAGTTGGTGAAGGGCTCTGTGGCAGATATGTTGACCATCACACATTATAAGCAGCCTGTAATGGTGGATTTAGTCTTGTTTGTCTAAAACATTAAAGTTACCCTTTTTAGTTAAGCATTTTATTCTGGCATTTTGGAAAGATACGTGATGCCAAACAGAATATTTATAACAAAATTTGAAGATTTATTCTCATCTATTTTTGCCCTCAAAAGTCATTTTATAAAAAAGATCAAAAGGCAACTTCTTCCAGGCCGGCTCAGTGGGTGGTCAGAAACAAATGAAGTACTAACAGAGCCTGGAAGAAGTACAAATCTGGGACTTGTTTTACACAGTTCCACAATGCATTGTCTTGATTACTATGCCACATAATTACATATATGAAGTAGTTTAATTATAACTGGTATAAGGGAAAAGCATGAAAAATAACCTGAAATGAGCTTGCCAAATGGGCTTCTTGAGAATATTTAAATCCTTTACTGGTGGCACCTTGTTCATGCAGGAATTTAAAAATCTTCAGGAACCCTGACATTATTTGGTGCTTAAACTCTAGCCACAATATAGAGTCTATCTATTTAATTGCTAAAGTTTTTCTGTTAGGAAAATATGAACTTTGGGGTTATTTAATCTTCCAGACCAGGACTGATATAAGTAGCTAAAAGTTTGGATTTGAAGTGTATATTCTCAAAATTTGTTTTTTATATCTTGTTATTTGTGTAGGTCCATTCAGTTAGCACTATTCTGTTCCATCTCTATTCAAGGCACTGTCTTAGACCCCTAGTATACAAAGATGAAAGGGCATGCTAACTAATTTTAAGGAGGTAAGGAAAATCACACATGTTAAAAAAAAGTAAAATATCTCTCATATATGAAAAATGCTAAAAAGAGATATCTACAAAATATAATGATAGTTCAGAGGACATGAGCAACTCTGCCAAGGGGTGCAGAGAGGCTTTAAATTAAGTCTTAACAAGTGAGCAGCTGTTTACCAAAAGAATGGTATAGTTTTAAAAGGAGAAAGAAGAAAATAATCATCTGAAGAGAAAAGGAACAGTATGTGCACAGGTAAAATAATGAACTGCAAAAAGTGAGTATAATTAGGTTAAGGGTATGAGAAAGGGAACAAGAAAGATAGAATAAACAGTAGATAGGAATCAAGTCATAGACAACTCTCACTGTTTATAAAGAGCCATCAAACTATGTAAGAAAAGAGGTACTAAGAGTTGTATTAAAGAAAAATAGCTGAGAATGTAATGAAGAACAATAGGAAAGAAACATGAGGCTAAGAGAATGATTATGAATGTTTTGATATTTCAGGGGAGAGGTGATGAGGGTATCGACTGAGAGAGCATGAAGAGGAAAAAACAGGTTTGAAAGCATAGTGGATAAATAAGCAAAAGGACCTAGCAAGTTTCATATTAGTAAACGGTGGTGAGGGTAATCTTCAAGTTGGGTGAGTAGGTGTGCTTTAGTGCCCAATAACAACTGTTGGAAATACAGAAGGGGCGGATAAGGTAAAAAGAATCTCAATACTGCTAGAATCAACTTTGTTGAGCGAAATGATGCATTATGTCAGTAACAGACCAGCAAGATTCGGTATAATGGGAATCTTGTATATGTATGACTGAAACAGAAAAATTCACATTTTGACCTAAGGGTATGGGAAGGTAGAAATCTAATGACAAGTCTGGCAGAATTAATGGCATCTCAAAGATGTCCATAACTGAATTCCCAGAAACTGTGAATATGCTACGTTACATGACAAAAGAAATTTTGCTGATATGATTGAGCTTAAGAACTTTGAGATGGTGAGATCTCAGGTGGATTCAATCTAATCGCACAAGTCTTTAAAAATGAAAGAGAAATAAGAGAGCAGGTCAGAGAGATATGTTGTAAGAGGAACTCCACGTGCTATTGCTGACGTTAAAGATGGAGGGAAAGGGGTGAAGAGCCAAACAAAGAATGCAGATGGTTTAGGAACTAGGAATGCTCCTCAGTTGATAGCCTGCCAGAAAACTGGGATCTCAAGTCTATATCCACAATTAATTAAATTTCGCCAATAACCTGAATGAACGAGTAACAGATTCTCTCCTACAGACTCCAGAAAGGAACACAGCCTGCCAACACTTTGATTTTAGTTTGGTGGAATCCACAACAAACTTCTGACTCACAGAGCTTTCAAATAATAAATTGTGTTGTTTTAATGCACTAAGTTTACAGTAATTTTATTATGGTAGCAATAGATAACCAGTACACTAAGTCAAAACATAAGAGTGGGGGGAGTTATGGAAGGAGGGATTGAGATGGAAGTAGTAAAATTTTGAGTCACAAAGCAAAATTGCAAAATCATTTTTCTCTTCATTGTAAATAGCAAAATAGAATTTTTCCATAAACTCTATTGGGAACTGATTATAAATATTTTATTTATTTATATCTACCACATTACCAGTAGACAGAGTTTTCTAACAAATAATATGTATAATGGAATAAAATTTAGCATGTTGTCAGAAATCTTTTGCTTGAAAGTAAAAGAAAGCAATTAGAAGTAACAACCTAAAGGAAAATTTATCATAAGGATTTGAGATGGCTCAGAGAATTTAAGGACAGGAATGCAGCTCTGCCTCAGGACCAAATGGACATGACACCAAATGTGATCAGCACATTCCCTAAATGTTTCTTAACTGTGGTCTTGCCCAACATCTGTTTTATCCTGCTCTCTCATTATTAACTGCCTCCCTTTGTTCTTGGCCTACAAGGTAGCACAGGGTCATCAAGTGCACCAAGTTTTAATTTTATTAGAGTTCCCCGAAGAGAGGTTGACTTGCTTCCCTCCTCCCCAAGTCCAAACCAAAGAAAAGAGACTCATTTGGCCCAGGTTAGGTCAGGGTTCAATCACCTGTGGCCAAGAGTGAGGTTATGTTAGGTTAAGTAGATCCATGAGGCTGTGGGGAAGGGGAAATTCCCACCTGAGGGATATAATTCGGACAGTTTTATATCTATACACTCATATAGATAAACCATATGGAATGTAAAATAAAGATAAAATAGGAAAATGAAGACTCTGTTAAAGTTGATACATAAAAATACAGATTAGACGGTCCTGGGCAGTTGTTCAAGGGAGTAGCATATTTGTCTTTAAGCTTCATAATTGTCAAACTAAAGGTGAAGACATAATCAGCTACAGAATTCATCAGTTCTATGAGATGAAACTCTCCAATGGCTAAGGAAAGGCAAACCCTATTGAACATTTAAGTTTAAGAGAAAGTCTCCAGAATGAATTTTTTATATGATATAATGGACAATATCCTAAAAAGCACTGTATGATACAAATGGAAATTTATAACTGTTTCTAATGGACCTGCCACTGCAGTCATATCATAGAACTCAGGATTTTTTGCTGATTGGCCACCTGCTAATTGATTGACCATAAGCATTAAGTTTATCTATTAATTCCTATTATTGTCTCTGATTTTAAAAATTAGAAAGAAACCTTTATCATAGTGTTCAACTGACCTATTAATGTTTATTATGAAAATTGCAAATATCAATTTCAAACTCAGGTAAAATATTATTACAAGAATTCAATTTTTTGAAAGCCAGTTGTGTGCTAGTCAGTGTTTAACAACCAGTTCTAGATGGTGGTGGGGCGGGATGATTGGAGGTTGCCTTAATCTGCAGAGTTCATTAATTTCTATGATACAAATACTCTTGCATTAGGCAATTTCAAGTGTGCAATGTGATATCACTGAACATAGAGTTGAAAAGAGACGTGCAAATCACATAATTATATAATATTTCCACCATGCAGATGCAATACACAAATAAACTCAAGACATAGGTAATAGTAAAATACAGTAATTAATTACGCAGAAGTGAATTTTTAGTACTTGTTACCCAATTTACTTGTAAGTTTATATCATTTAAATTTTAATAATGGCTAGTTTTAAAAAATCATTCTCAAATTTCCAAAAAACGTAGTAATCAACTCTTGCAAATTAATACAGGCCAGCTCTATTATACTATGAAAAACTAACACCAATCAATTTTTCTCTAAAATGTTAAATCAATTAACTAAGAAACGCAATATAGACCACAATTGGTTATAACGTAATAGCAACCAGCAAATAGTACTGAGAGTATTTTTTTAATGAGCTTTTTTGCTTCAGTATATGAATAAACATCTGTTTTATTGTAATAGCTATCTTGTCAGCACTGACTTTTTGGTCTGCTCTTGACAGTTATAACATGTACAGCAGTTTGTTTTTGTTTTGTTGGTCTATAAACCCATTGAATTTGGTCTGGTCCAAATGTACTTCACGACTCACATAGAGTTTCTATATTTGATTTTCTGATTCATTGTTTTAGCTTCCAATAATAAAAGCTATTTTGCTATTTTAAATCATGCAGAAAACATAGCCATCTTATTATAGGTCTAAAACTCCCAATTTTTTAAATCCTGTTTTTCAACTGAATGAATTTTTTTGACAGACTTTTTGGAAAATATGAAATTTCTTAGGAATGCAGCTATTTTCTAATAGCTTAACATATTTTATTTAAAACATTTAAAATGTTTTCTTAGATGCTAGAGTCTTAAATTTCTTAAACATATAAACTAAAACAATGGGACAGATGTAAAGACAACACATTTTTTATAAGATAAACATACAAATTTGGCTAATAAGACAACTCTATAAAATATTTAAAAGCAGACAAATTAAAGTTTGTTACATGTATGTACTAAACTATTAAGCAGTGTCTGAAGTATTGGAAATTTGGCAACTGGTTCAGAGAGCTAAAATCAGGAGGAAAAAATGTTATACCATAACCAAGAATAAAATGATAAAACTCAAACATATGGGAAAATTTCTAAAAATTGGGTATGTAGCTGATCACAAATTTGAGATAATGGGTGCCCTGAAAGAAATAATATTTTTGCACAGGTATAAACAGCTAATTTCCAAAGAGTTTTTTTCACTTGCAATTTTGATACAGTTTGATGAGATAGAAATAGGGTAAAGAAGAGTAAGGAGAATCCATTGGATGGTACAGAAATGAAAACATGGTTGCTGCCAGAGTCTGAGCAGCACTTCCCAGCAACCGAGACATATCATCATGAAATTCCTGATGTGTTTCCTCTCTCCATTTTATTGTGATTGAGAGATAGGGAAACAATGAAAAGTGAGTTATTTGTGAAAAGGAGAGATAATAATAGAAAAGAGTTTTACATAAAATTTTCAGCTGCTAAAGACCTTGTCATAGCAATTATTTTGTAATGACCTCATTTCTCCTATATTTTCCAAGTTATAAAATAGAAAGTTATTCATACCTGTTTGAATATATATCACATTTCTGGAGTAAGACTGCCTATGTGCAGATCCCAGCTATCATTTACCAGCTGTATAAACTCAGGTCAGATATTTAAAATCTTAATTCATCAGTTTACTCATCTATGGGGAATAATAATAACTAACTCATAGGATTGTGGGAAAGTTTTATCAAATTAATATACTGTTTGATAAACTAACATATACAAATATACTGGAACAATGCTCAATAAATGTTTGAGATCATTGAGATCATAATCACTATTATCATTATTGCTATGATATGATTATAAAAAGGAGACCATAAGTTCACATTTATAGATCACCTAATACGTAGAGAGGATGTCAGCTAAAAATGTTCTAACATCGAAGCTTATGATGATTGTTTAGATAGTCCCCAGAGGGAAGTTGTTGCTCTGTTAGAAACTATCAAAACAAAGTATTGGTGGAGTGACTTCACCCCCCACAAGACAGACGCAGAAGATAAATTCTTACAGCTGGACCTAATAGCCCAAGCTCCTGGCATTGCTTCCACATCTTAACCTTGTCTGACCTGGTGGAAAACAGATCTGGGCAAGTTGCCCCATAGCTTTGGGGAAACTACCCCTAGATGAGCAGTTTAATTGAAAATTTCAAAACTTCCTAAAATTCCATGATAGGATCATGACATCCTCACCCAAAGAAACTAGAGCTGTTCTCTGACACACAAGGAATATTTATTCTGTTACTGTGCTCCTAGTACCCAAGCTTTAAACTGCTCCTTCTACCCCATTCTCAAAAGAAAAACAATGAAGCTTTTTAAAGAATTATAACTTTATAAAATCTTCTCAAAATGGGAGAGGGAAGTAGATAGGGGTAAAAGAGGTCAAATATTTGGTGATGGAAGGAAATCTAACTCTGAGTGGTGAACACGGAATGCAATATATGTATATGGCTTAATGTTGAATGATATCCTTGAAACATTTAATTTAGTTAATTAATGTCACCCTAATAATTTTTAATAAAACAAAAACTATATCATTTTTTTTACTCTAAGTTCTGTATGGGACAAGATTAATCTAAGGAGAAAAAAGTTTAATAGCCTTGATTAAAGAAGTGAAATTCTATTCACATCCAAAGCAGAGGTTTTATGGGTTTTGGATGTTCGTATTGTGTATGTATGGGATGTGTTTATATGCCTGTGAATGGTGTGTGTGTATACGCACATATGTGAGTGAGAAAATGGCTGTGGTTAGATGTCTGGATCGATGTCTACAAAGAATAACAGGGCAGCATGCATGGCATCTTCCAATGTGTGCTAGTCGATTCACAGATGTTTGAAGAAAAAGATTGAAAATTATGACTTAACAGGCTCTCAGACAAATTTTGCTCAAGGAATAAATCCTAATCATAATAAAAACCTAAAGGGCATCATCAGCCTCAAACTCAAAAATAAACCTGGACACTGATTTAAAGCATTTTGAAAAGAGAGTTATTAGCTAAATTAAATAGCATAAGAAAATTGTGCTATTAGAAAAGAAAAACCCAGAGAAACATACCTAGATATGAAAAAGCTGAACTGAGCATGATAGTGTACTGTTTAAGACCTAACGGGATAATAATTGTAAAGATAGTCTTACTAGCAAGTTTTTTATATAGCCTCAAAGAAGTAGTCAATGAAACAAATGTGTGCTCATGTTCTCTTTGCTACATTTTCACAGAGCAAAAAATACTAGAAACCAATGCCACATAAAATTAACCAATGCCATGTATTTCTTAGTATGGCTATATATAATTGTCCAAAAGGGACATCATTTTTCCTTGTAATTACATCGTTGCTTTTTTTTTTCAAAGTACATTAAATATTCTCGCTCCCAAACAGAAATTCTGCTTTTGTTTTTTTACATAAAGAAACATAGCCTGTTGGATTTAAAATTAGGGATGTGTTTGTATGCATGTGTGTGAATGGTGTGTGTGTACTCACACATGTGAGTTTTACTTTTACAGTTTTGATAAACTCAGTGCTATAAACAGGTTGTCATCTGTTAGCTTTAATTATAGGAACAGATCAGACACACTTCATGTATCAAAGAAATGACTATAGATACCACTCTTATCACTAGACTCAAGTAACATCCAAAAAGCTCACAAAAAAACCACGATCATGTGGTCTAGTGAATAGTAATCATTGCTATCTGGTCAGAATTGACCTTCCAAAGGGACAAACAAGTAGTAAGTGCATTGAGCTTATTTTAGTTAAAAGTGGTTCTTTGAATATTTTACCAGCATAACTGCCACCTTCTTTGAAACTTGAGTTTTATGCCCTGACCTATAGATATAGTTATTTACCAATTTTTGATCTGAAGACTTCAAGGACTGATACCTAACACCAATAATAACAGTAACTAAAGAAAATAAATTTTGTTGCTCACTATTAGATTATAAAAGATTTTTTTAATTATATGTTTTTCTATGCTCCCAAAAATAGTTCCTATGATTTGTTTTATTAAGAAGTTACATGTACTCTTATGATGTATAAAACAGTTTTTACTTTAAAATAGGGAGATATGTTGTATAACTACAGATAAAAAAAAAAATTAAGAAGGAAAAGAAAACCACTAAACAATAAATAAACCTAAGGCAATATAAAAACATTATTTATACTATTTATTAGTATATCATGAGTACTAATAATCTACTCTATTTTTTAAAGCCAAATTCAGAAAAATCCCTAACAGTTGCAATTTAGGGATTACTAAATATATTTATTTGTGCCTTTATTTCATTTTTTTAAAAATCTAGAAAATATTATGTCACAATCAATATAGATCCTATATAAAACTTTATAATATTATGTTATAATATCTTAGAAATACTCATAAATATGATTGCAGTTTGCAAGATCCTTGAAGTCTCACTTATTTTTTACATTCATGTTTGAG